>NC_137895.1:123256029-124456029 GCF_963455335.1 Martes martes
AGGCTCCCCGCTGAGCAGAGAGCCCGATGGAGGGCTCGATCCCAGGACCCTGAGACCATGACCTGAGCCAAAGACAGAGGCTTAACCCACTGAACCACCCAGGCACCCCAAGGAAGAGACTCTTAAGCAAGCTCCATGCTCAGCACAGAGCCCAACTCAGGGCTCAATCTCATAACCACGAGGTTATGACCTGAGCTGAAATCAAGAGCTGGACACTTCACTGACTGAGCCACCCAGGTGCCCCAGCATATTTCTGTTTTTCAAATGAAATGATTTCTGGTATTTCAGTGGAACAGATCAGTAACCAGAGATTGAGATTTAAAGTTCTTTTCTATTAACTCTGGTTAATAGGTAGAACCGACCAATCAGTTCTTTCAGGGGACTGACTGTAACACAAAATAAGATTTTTCTCATTGTATTGTTTTATTTTACTTCTTGGGGAACTTTAATAACGATGTGGGAGCTCCAAGGGACAGTATATTTGTCTTATTTATTGTTTTTGTCCCGAAGGAGAAACACGATGCTTAGTAAATATTTGCTGAATAAATAGTCTCATCTAAAATAATCCAAGTGGAACTTCAATAAACAGAATCATGAAATGATAGAAAGTTGAAAGTAGCAGGAAACTTAAGGAAAAATCAAATGCATAAAAGTGAAGTTCACAATTATTTGCAATCATACGTCTCACCTAAAGAGAAATTAAACTCCATTTTCCTGAAAAACATACTTTTAGGCTTTGAAAATATGAGATTTTTAAATTGCAACTTTGATGTTATAAGATTCGACAAATTCAGACATTTTTAGTGCAAATCTTATTGGAATATTTTAGTTGAGTCATTCACAGTATGTTTTAAATGCATAAAATAACATCATTGATTAAAAAAAAAATTGTCCTTTTTAAAAAGTATTGACACATATTTACCAGAGGTTAAGACAGACTGGAAGCTGTATGCTCATACTAAGCAGAGAACCCGTGTTAGTTGGTTTTCTCATTTTATACACGAGGACATGGATAACAAGAGATGGGAAGTGATTTGCTTAAGACTTTGGTGTTTATGGTAATGGAACAAAGGTGAAGTAGCAAGAGTATGGTACAAAGGGGGCAGACCTTCTATAAGTTCCAGGTTTTAACTTAGTCACTTTGTGAATTTTGGTCAACTCCTCAACCCCTCAACTCCTAACCCAACCAGGAATTGAAACCATATTTGGTGACTCCCAGACATCTTTCATCACAATTATGTTACAAGCACTATTTAAAAAAATAGTCATTAGTCACTGCACATTAATTATACTGGAGTTTTAAAATAAAAAAAGGAAAGAAAAAATTTAATAGTCATTTGTTTCAGCCAAAAGTTGTATAAGTACCACTTATTTCCATCCCCTACTCTTGTATTTATTGGAAGGGTTCATTATTTCCCACACCTACCCTCTTTCCTTATGCAAATATTGGTGGGTTACCCAAATAAGAGAAAGAGAACAAATCTCCTAAATAATCCACAAACCATATTATCCCAACGCCTGGATATAACATCAGTTATGCAATAAAAAGTCATTTCTATAGGTTCTAAATCATGTATCTCAGATACCTTTTTTTTATTTCTAATTTTTAAGATACTGTAGGGATTGGAGTTAATTCCAGGATTATAACCTGATTCATTTAATATCAATAGAATGGTTAGCAGTGTTTACACAGGATAAATGTCTTGCTTTCTCAACCAAATTTTTGTGGAAATTACTTGAATCTTTGTAAAGGACAGTGAACATTGCTGGAGGCCCTAAGTAAAGGATTAAACACTGATATTAGTCAGTTATAACATTGCTTATAGACATCATTATGAAGCCATCTATAATACCTTTATAATTCATCTTCTAGAGCACACATTCCTTAACTTTTATTTTTCTGCCATACTAATGCTCTATTGTTCCTCTTCTCAGGATCGTAAGTATTTTTTAACTTCAATTTCTGAATTGGTTTGACAAGTGATAGTACATACCCAAAATTCCAAAATAAATAGGTGAAGCTTCTCAAATTTAAAAAAGATACCTCATTATGGATCTCCAGTTTTCAATGTAGTACCTTAAGTAGGTAAAAAGTATGCTATCTGCCCTTTAAATTTTTTCTTAAACTTTTAATTTCATTTAAACAATTTGAAATGAAAAAAATGAAAACAATTTTTTTTTTCATTTAAAAATTGGTGCAAGTCATGAAATACCAGCAAAACATTATGGTTCTATGTTGGCCCTGGTTTGATTGATAAGCATTACTCTAAATCTTCAGACGAATGGCACCCACCCTTGGGTCATTCTTTTGGGTTGTTGCCTAATCTTGTGATTAAATGCAGATTAAAGTACACACCCCTTTAGGGCAGAAAACAGCTCACTATTTAGCAATCCTAAAGTCACCATTAATTAGAACTTAATTTACTCGCTTTCCTTTCACTTCACTCAGAAACACAGTGATGCTCCAGAAACAAGTAACTTTATGGGAGCAACCCCTTGAGGAACACAGCCAGGCTTATTGTTCAGAGCGGCACTAACTCACATTCCACTTTTATTAGAACGTTTATGACCAGAGCAGCACTATCTTGTCTTTTAACCAAGTCACTGTGCAGTAGTGAACTGGCCTACTTTCATACTCACTGTAACTTGCTATCCTCAGAGTGAAGTACCTAATAGCAAATTATTACTCTATTTTAGTAGAAAACAACCACTTGTAGCCATGTAGTTCAGAAAAATCAAGAGATACTGTCAAATGCAGTATCATTATATATATTATATCTATATATACATATTATAAATGAAGACTAATGCTAAGGAAGACTGGAACCTTCTCTGGTTGTAGCATGGAAAATCAATCAAAACTAAAGCTCCTATTTGTGCAGTGCAATCAGGTAGATGATCTTAATATCACTGAGGGGTACAGCTAGGGTAAACATCCATCCCAGTCTGCATAGGACTGTCCTAGTTTATGTCTATTGTCTGATGTAATTGTTAGTAGTACTCCGTTCACTCTCAGAAGTGTCCTAATTTGGACAGTAAGCCCATCATATGATCACCCTATCTATATTCATATTCCTTGCTTATTATTTATGTAGAGATATAAAATATGTAGAGATACAGAACGTAAAAATCTTAAAGGCCAAACAGTCACATATGAATTCAATAACAATAATAAAAGGAACAGCAGAGGTATGAAATAGCTGAATAAAGGGTGCAACCAAGTACTATAAGATCTATAAGAAAGAGAGGGAGATTAATTGGGACAATTTTATCAAAGAGGTAGAATTTGAGTAGAGTGCTGAAAAAAAAATGCTATACTAGGCCTAAGCAAAGAGAAGATGGCATTCCATATAGAAGAGAGGTAGGTATGTTCTGATTTTTTAGAAACATTAAATCAAGAAAGGGCAAGAAGAATTAACTCACTTGACTCTGTATTGATATCTATGGATTGGTATGGGAATGGCTTTAACATAGATGCAGGTTAGATGTGACAGGTTGAAAGAACTATGTAATCTGGACTTCATTCTATAAACAATGAGAATAGATGACGTAACAAACAAGTAAAAGTTGGGAACACCTGGGTGGCTCAGTCAGTTAAGCATCCGACTCTTGCTTTTGGCTCAGATCATGATCTCAGGGCCATGAGATCAAGCTCTGCATCAGGCATTGAGCATGATGAAGATTCTCTCTCTTCCTCCCCCTCTGCGCCTCCCCCGACACTTTCTCTCTCTCTCTCTGTTAAAAAAAAAGAAGAAGAAGAAGGAGAAGGAGAAGGAGAAGAAGGAGAAGAAGAAGAAATAACAGTTGAAAGTAGGGCTAGAGAAAGCTAGAAGAGTAGAAGACCCCTCAGGAGAGTTCAAGGCCATGTCAGCAGTCCGTGAGCAGATGATAGCTGGGAGCAGAATTAGGATACTGGTGGGCAGGATGGAATGGGGCTAACACAAGAGCCACATGGAGGAAGAAGATAGAATTTAGCAGTTTTCATTTGCATAAATCTTTGTGTCAGAAAGTGTTTTCAAACAATGATCTTTGATTGTCCGTACTTCCCAGTGAGGCCCACAAATGGGAGGCATTGTTAAATCCCTATTTTACAGACAAGGTAACTGATATTCCAAGAAATTAAGCAATTGTCAAAACTCCTACAGCTGACCAGTGGTGAGTGGGGAGGGTATCCTGATTCTTTGCATTGAATGTGGGATGAAGAAGAAAGGATTATAGAAAACCACGAAGTACAAAATCTGAGCAACTGGGAAATTACATTTTTTAGTGACAGAATTAGAAACGTCAGGAGATAAAATTAGTTTAAGAAGGAAAATGAGGGGATGAACTTGAAGCATGTTTGCCTTGAGCTGGTGGTCAAATTTCAGTTGGCCCTCTCAGAAAAAGCAACTAAAGAAAAGGAATGGATTGATATAAAGCAATCAGGTGAGAAAAAATGGAAGTTACTGAAGTAGAAATTGAAACTCAAGAGCATAAAGAAGAATGCCATGGGGAATAGAGAGATTACAACATTCCTGGCTAAACCTTAGGACATGTTAACAGTTAGTGTTTATAAACCAGGACGAGTTTAAGAGGGCGAAAAAGTACACAAGACGCAAGAGAATGTGCCATGATGGAAAGCCCACAAAAGAAAGAAGGTCAAAAATGAAAGGGAGCCAGCAGTTTAAAGTGCTCTAAAGAAGTCACAGAATAAGGGGGGGAAAGAGGCACTAACTTGGCAATCAGGTCATTTGTAACATGAGACAATGCAGATCCAGGGAAGAGAGCAGGCACCAGACCGAAGGATGTGAAATATGGTTTTGTAATGTGAAGGCAGTGGATCCAGCCAGACATTCAAGAGAGGTATAGTACTGCAGTTACAAAGAAACATCAAATAAAGGGCTTTTTGATGTGAAGTGTAGGCATAAGCCAAAGAAACAATGAAAGGAGTGCTTTAAGGTGCTGGAAGAGGAGGGAGGAATGAAGCAACTTCATAGCACAGATAGGATTGAGTAGGAGAGGCAATTATGCAGCAGCAGAAGAACATCTTTTTATTTCAGATAAGAAGGAAGGATGAGCAGCTATAAAGGCATTAATGAAGAGAACGGGGAAAGGATTAGCATCTTCCTAAAGGCTTAGCCTTCTAGGGGAAAATGGGTGATGATACACAAGACTGACAGAGGGCAGCATGGGGTTGGCTGGAGTTTGAATGTATCATAAGGATTTAACAAGAAGAGAAGTAATCACTGACTTCCCGACTGCAAGCGTGTCATTCTTTGCAGCTGGGTTCATCTGAACCTGTGACTTTCTTCTATTAGCTGGAACTGCTTAGCGTCTGGAATAGGAAAATAAAGAGGCAAGGATTTCTGATGAAGAGGGCAGCACTTACCCAGGATGGGTCGTCAGAGGAGGGAATAGACAGGGAGGTGACTGGCAGGCTGTCATGGAATTCAGACTGACAGAAGTTGGGTCTAGCCTGGGTGACACTAATGGAAGGCAGGGACCCACAATCCAAAGGACTGAGAGGCCAGGCTGCGGAGGTGGCTGTTTCGAGATGAGTAAATGAGCAGTATAGAACACATAGAAGTGGGTATTTTCAAAATGATCCAGGAGGCCCCCTGGAGAAGAGAATGTTGAAGTCATCAAAGTTGCCAGAGGGGATAGAGGGGAGAAAAACAAAGCACACAAGCCAGTGGTTTATTCTGCTCTTTGTCTTTTTTTTTTTTTTTTTTTTTTTTTAAGAGAGAGAGAATGTGTGCTTATGTGTGAGCTGAAGCTGAAATGGGGAGGGTCAGAGGGGGAGAGAGAGAGACTCTTAAGCAGGTTCCATGCCCAGCAAGGAGCCCAACACAGGGCTTGATCCCACAACCCTGAGATCATGACCTGAGCCAAAACTAAGAGTTGAATGCTTAATGGACTGAACTACTCAGGTGCCCCACTGCTCTCTGTCTTTATATTCAGTGTGCCCACAAAAGCATCTATGATGACTCAAATTCGTATGAAGTGCTCTTTCCTCAAAACTCATAGAATTCATTGTCAAATACTTGCAACAGATACTTCATTTCAAACCTATTATCTGTGCATTTTTAGCCTGTACTATTGTGCAGGTAATATGGGGGTGCATTGTCTATAGAGAATGGTATAATTATAATAAACCTGTCCAAAATAAGGTCAACATTTTATCTCTCTGTGCCTGAAATTCTAAATTGTGTCTGAAACTTTTGCTAATCTAAGCCTTAACAAGTTGACTCAATCACAATTGAGTTTTGCTAACATAATATATATACAAACTTCCACTTAGTGCGGTCGTTTTACTTGTCCTTTAGGAAACATTGTCCTCTACAGTGAAGTTAATTCAAGAATTCCCAGTTACACACAGGGCCCCTGACCACAGACTCAGCTGCTTGCATTCATTTAGGAAGTAAATTCCTAAGAATCTGGAGTCCTTTGTACTTGTTCAGGCTCAGTGGGTCTCCAGCTCATATAGTATAATGTATGCATGTGTTAAAACAGTAGATTCTCAGGGCACCTGGGTGGCTCAATCATTTAGCATCTGCCTTCGGCTCAGGTCATGATCCCAGGGTCCTGAGATTGAACCCTACATCAGGGTCCCTGCTCAGTGGGAAGTCTGCTTCTCCCTCTCTCACTCACTCCCCTTGCTTGTGTTCCCTCTCTTGCTGTCTCTCTTTCTGTCAAATAAGTAAATAAAAGTAAAAATAAAAAACAACAACAGTAGATTCTCATTCAAATAAAAACTTTGAAAAAGAAAAAAATAAAAACACGAAAAGATAAATAAAATAGTAAATTCTTATGTAAAGAATGATAGCATCATGGTTGTGAAGATGATGAAACAGAACTTGAGTTGCTTCAATTCTGTCATCGCAAGGTACAAATTACAATATGAATATTGTGGAATTGACTCATTTAGCAGAATTTCTCATGTGTCTTTTTTTTTTAAGATTTTATTTATTTATTTAACAGAGAGAGAGATCACAAGTAGGCAGAGAGGCAGGCAGAGAGAGAGAGAGGAGGAAGCAGGCTCCCTGCAGAGAAGCCAGTGCAGGGCTTGATCCCAGGACCCTGAGATCATGACCTGAGCCGAAGGCAGAGGCTTAACCCACTGAGCCACCCAGGGTGCCCCCTCATGTGTCTTTTTTGAAAAAAAAAATAGCCACATTAAGAGTCCAAATGTCTGCAATGGAATATTACTCAACCATCAAAAAGAATGAAATCTTGCATTTGCAACAACATGGATGGGGCTAGAGAGTATTATGCTAAGCAAAATAAGTCAGTCAGAAAAGACAAATACCATAAAATTTCACTCATATGCGGAATTTAAGAAACAAAACAGATGAACATAGGGAAGGAAGTAAAAAAAGAGAGAGGGAGGTAAACCATAAGAGACTTTTAAAGATAGAGAACAAAGTGAGGGGTGATGGAGGGATGTGGGAGACGGGCTAGACAGTGATGGGGATTACAGAGGGCACTTGTTCGGATGAGCACTGGGTGTTGTATATAAGTGAAGAATCACTGAATTCTACTCCTGAAACCAATATTTAGTTATGTTAACTAACTAGAATTTAAATAAAAACTTGAAAAGAAAATAAGATGATAAATTTTTGTAAAAACCGTGACTATTTTGAAATGAAGTAAATTTAAATGCAGGTCAAAAAATAACTTAAGCCAGTCTATTTTTCCCTTTTTATGGTAATATTTATTTTATTTTTCATCTGTAATGTTTTTTACTGGCATGATTACATCTATGAAGTTTAAAACAGGAAGATTTTTCACTGCATTTCTTTTTTGGTCATTATTATTATTCATTTCATTTCATGACTACTACCAAAAATAATGTTGTCTTTAAGAAGAGGCAGATGCCACTTAATATTTATTTTAAGAATACTTTAGCTTTAGGAAAATCACATGAAAAATATGATGATTTTGTTAATCCCAGTATTTGGCTGTTCTCTATGTGCATTGAGATCATTTTCTTCTTGGACATGTACCAACTATGATGATATTAACTGACTTTTCAGGATCATCCATAGGACGGTTCTAGAATGAAGACCATATACCCATGGTTGTAGGTTGGAGAAGAGGCAACTGTGGGATGATAAAGAGCTTTCACATGAGAAAAGCAATTAAAATAAGTAAAAAATATGTTAAAGAACACACAGGCTTTGCTTCACACAAGAGTTATTGCTTGGAATTCTTGACCACACCAGAAGACAAACCAATCAATTTGAGTTACTCTTTTTAAGGAAAAAGTGACCTACAATTCATGATGCAAGGAGGCACAGCCACAAATAGGAGTAGTATATTTTAATTAGATTGCAAATTCGACTGGCCAGGGCCCAAAGCCATTATGTTTTCCTGTGGTTAGGGTTGCCAAATAAAATACAGGACACTTAGATAAATTTTTATTTCAAATAATAAGTGAAAAAAAAATTTTTAGTGTAAGTATGTCCGATGAAGTATAGTTTTGAGAAATTATTCGCTATTTATCTGAAACTCAAATTTAACTGGTGTTTTGCATGTTAATTTGCCAAATCTGGCAACCCAGATATTTATAACTTAACATAACTTGTGTTGAAATAATATTCAACACAAAATAAAAGGCACAGAGAATAATTTGTATTTAGAAGTAATGAAAAAGTGAAAAAAAAAATCCTTCCCTCTGGACAGTTCAGTTTTATCAAAGCTAAATATGGAAAGGTTGACCCAGTTGTTTGAACACGTGTTCAGTTCCCACAAAGGTCCACTGGAGACACAGGGAAGGTCAAAGATGAATATTTTTTCTACCACCCACTTCTAAAGAATGCTCCTGTTTGAAGACACGGGAGAGAATCATGACCCTTCCTATTCAAAGTGTGCTGTGTGATAAGATGCCATCTCACAGCAGTCAAAATGGCTAAAATTAACCAGTCAGGAAACAGATGTTGGTGAGGATGCAGAGAAAGGGGAACCCTCCTATACTGTTGGTGGGGATGCAAGCTGGCATAGCAGCCACTCTGGAAAACAGTATGGAGGTTCCTGAAGAAGTTAAAAATAGAGCTACCCTATGACCCAGCAATTGCACTATTAGGTATTTACCCCAAAGATACAGATGTAGTGATCCGAAGGTGCAGATGCACCCCTATGTTCATAGCAGCAATGTCCACAGTAGCCAAACTATGGAAAGAGCGCTAATCTCCATTGACAGATGAATGGATAAAGATGTGGTTAATATATACAATGGAATATTACTCAGCCATCAGAAGGGACGAATATTTGCCATTTGCATCAACATGGATGGAACTGGAGGGTATTATGCTGAGTGAAAGAAGTCAGTCAGAAAGACAATTATCATATGGTTTCACTCATGTGGAATATAAGAAACAACACAGAGGATCATAGCAGAAGGGAGGGAAAACTGAATGGGAAGTTACAGAGAGGGAGACAAACCATGAGAGACTATTGACTATAGGAAACAAACTGAGGGTTGCTGGAGGGGGAGGTGGGTGTGAGGGAATGGGGTAGTTCAGTGATGGGCATTAAGGAGGGCATGTGATATGATTAGCAACTGATAAATTATTGAGCTCTACATCTGAAACTAATGATGTGCTATACGTTGGCTAATTTTTTTCCAAGTATACACTGTCACCTAGAAACTCACTTTTTTATTATTATTTTTTTAATTGTGCTGTGTAGACCAGCAGCAGCAGTATCACCTAGGACCCTGTTGGAAATGCAGAGTCCCAGGCCTCCTTCCAGACCTACTGAATCAGAATCTGCATTTTAACGAGATCCCTTGTGATTTCTATACACAGCTAAGTGTGAGAAAAGCAGATTTATTTCTAGAGTTGCCAGAATGTGCCCTGAGATAATATGGGATCCATAGGTTGTCCCAGTACTCAGGGAGACTGTGTGAGCATCACAAGGAGAAACCTACTCTCCTGGATCCTGTCGAGGCTTCCAGGTAATATTTCATTGGAACAAAAGGTCCGTGGCTTAAACTTTTTTTTTTAGTTAAAAAAGAAGAATTTGAAAAACAATAATCTAGATCATTTTATTTTCCAAATGGGAAAACTGAGAAACAAGGAAAACACATGACTTAGTGTAAGTGCTGTGCTGGGAAGCGACGGGTCCGTGATGCTGTCTAAGCCTTATGATCCCAGCCTCTTACCTCTTCCCCACCATTCACTGAAGGAAACAACACAAAACATCAGAAATTTTGGAACAACTGCTTGTCAGGTGCCATCATGCACTACTGGTGTCTTCTAGCTGGGCTTTGCATTTCAAAATTCACCCCTCTCCTTTAATGCTCACACCTGGTAACTTCCTTTCAAGGGCTCATCTAACCCACAAAAAAACCGCTCTGCTCTGCTCTCCAAGCTTGCAGAGAAATCACTAGCTGTGGTTTTGTGTACACTGCTAACAGAGGGTACCCTGCAGGTTTGTTTGTGGATATTTCAGCTAATTATCTTGCCACAGACCACTGAGACAGATCTGGATGACTGTTCAATTAATAGTTCTGAAGGAGTAATTACGGAAAATACCTGTTTGCACAGCCCACCCCAGTGCCAACATATCTATGTGAACATGTACTTCTGAATGTGATTAATCACATAAATAATTCTCAGAAATGAAATTAGCGATCACCCACGCATTACACCCAGCAGTGTTTTAAGGCATTATATCCTGAATCTCTGTAATGAATTAACATTACAGTCTGGTTTGAATTTTTCAATTTTCAGCATACATCCTGCTCTGTTAGCAAGTGACCCCATGGCCCCTATCAGTTTCTCTAACAATTCGAATTAGCCATTCTAAAAAGAACACAGATTTGGACATATTTAAGCCTCGAGAAAGAAGTATAAATGGCAGGTTGAGAACCTTCACACTCCGTGGCAGAGCCAGACATCATGCCCAAGTTTCTAGACATCCTTATCTTCTGGAGAGATGCCTCATATTCTACCACCAATGTTCAAGATTCTTCTATAAGAACTAAATCTTCACTCATTCCATTATGGTCATAGAACTGCTCCATTGTTTTTATTCATAATGAGATCTCTGAACTGGGGACTGACATAGAAAAGCAATTTCAGTTAGAACTAATTTGTATAGATTTCCTGTAAATCTAGAAATCCTTAAAGTTAGCAGAGGGAGACAAGAGGGACAATGATAGAAGAACTTGAAAAGTTTTTCAGATCATTATCATCCCCCCAGTGGTAAAGTCCATTATCTCAGGCAAGTAGGTATAAGGATCCTACAATGTTAGTGGACAAACCCTCAGATATTAATTTCCACATGAGGAAACAAAATGATTTATTTTTTTTATTTTTTAAACTTTATTTTATTTTTTCTCTGTTCCAAGATTCATTGTTTATGCATCACACCCAGTGCTCCATGCTATACGTGCCCTCCTTAATACCCACCACCAAGCTCACCCAACCACCCACCACTCTTCCCTCCAAAACCCTCAGTTTGTTTCTTAGAGTCCATAGTCTCTCATGGTTTGTCTCCCCTTCCCATTTCCCCCAAGTCCCTTCCCCTCTCCTTCTCCCAACGTCTTCCATGTTATTCCTTATACTCCACAAGTAAGTGAAACCATATGATAACTGACTGTCTCTGCTTGACTTATTTCACTCAGCATAATCTCTTTCAGTCCCATTCATGTTGATATAAAAGTTGCGTATGCATCCTTTCTGATGGAGGCATAATACTACATTGTATGTATGAACCATATCTTCTTTAACCATTCTTCTGTTGAAGGGCATCTTGGCTCTTTCCACAGTTTGGTGACCGTGGCCATTGCTGCTATGAACATTGGGGTACAGATGGCCCTTCTTTTCACTACATTTGTATCTTTGGGGTAAATACCCAGTAGTGCAATTGCAGGGTCATAGGGAAGCTCTATTTTTAATTTCATAAGGTATCTCCACACTTTTTTCCAAAGTGGCTGCACCAACTTGCATTCCCATGAACAGTGTAAGAGGCTTCCTCTTTCTCCACATCCTCTCCAACACTTGCTGTTTACTGTCTTGCTAACTTTGGCCATTCTTACTGGTATAAGGTGGTAACTCAATGTGGTTTTGATTTGAATTTCCCTGATGGCTAATGATGATGAACATTTTTTCATGCGTCTATTAGCCATTTGCATGTCTTCTTTGGAGAAGTGTCTGTTCATATCTTCTGCCCATTTTTTGACATGATTATCTGCTTTCAAGTGTTGAGTTTGAGGAGTTCTTTATAGATCTTGGATATAAGCCCTTTGTCTGTAGTGTCATTGGTGAATATCTTCTCCTATTCCGTGGGTAGCCTCTTTGTTTTGTTGACTGTTTCCTTTGCTGTGCAGAAGCTTTTGATCTTGGTGAAGTCCCAAAAGTTCATTTTTGCTTTTGTTTCCTTTGCCTTTGGAGTCATGTCTTGAAAGAAGTTGCTATGGCCGATGTCAAAGAGGTTACTGCTTATGTTGTCCTCTAGGATTTTAATAGATTCCTGCCTCAAGTTGAGGTCTTTTATCCATTTCGAGTTTATCTTTGTGTATGGTGTAAGAGAAGGATCAAGCTTCATTCTTCTATACATTGCTGTCCAATTTTCCCAGCACCATTTATTGAAGAGACTTTTTCCACTGTATATTTTTTCCTGCTTTGTCAAAGATTATTTGACAATAGAGTTGTGCATCCATATCTGTGCTCTCTACTCTGTTCCACTGGTCTATATGTCTGTTTTTCTGCCAGTACCATGCTGTCTTGGTGGTCACAGCTTTGTAGTAAATCTTGAAATCAGGCAACATAATGCCCCCAGTTTTGTTTTGTTTTTTCAACAATTCCTCAGCAATTCGGGGTCTCTTCTGGTTCCATACAAATTTTAGAATTGTTTGTTCCAGCTCTTTGAAAAATGCTAGTGGAATTTTGATTGGGATGGCTTTGAAATTATAGATCACTCTAGGCAGTATAGACATTTTAACAATGTTTATTCTTCCAATCCATGAGCATGGAATGGTCTTCCATCTTTTTGTGTCTTATTTTTTTTCGTAATTGTTCTGTAGTTCCTCGAGTACAGATCCTTTACCTCATTAGTTAGGTTTATTCCCAAGTATCTTATGGTTCTTGGTGCTATAGCAAATGGAATCAATTCTCTAATTTCCATTTCTATATTTTCATTGTTAGTGTATAAGAAAGCAACTGATTTCTGTACATTGATTTTGTATCCTGCCACATTACTGAATTGTTGTATGAGTTCTAGTAGTTTGGGGGTGGAGTCTTTTGGGTTTTCCATATAAAGTATCAAGTCATCTGTGAAGAGAGAGAGGTTGACTTCTTCTTTGCCAATTTGAATACTTTTTATTTCTTTTTGTTGTCTGATTGCTGTTGCTAGGACTTCTAGTACCATGTTGAACAACAGTGATGACAGTGGACATCTTTGTCATGTTCCTGATCTCAAAGGGAAGACTGTCAGTTTTTTCCCATTGAGAATGGGTTTTTCATAGATAGATTTTAGGAAGTTGAAGAATGTTCCCTCTGTCCCTATACTTTGAAGCATTTTAATCAGGAACAGATGCTGCATCTTGTCAAATGCTTTTTCTGCATCAATTGAGAGGACCATGTGGTTCTTCTCTCTTCTTTTATTGATTTGTTCTATCACACTGATTGATTTGTGAATGTTGAACCACCCCTGCATCCCATGGATAAATCCCGCTTGGTCATGGTGGATAATCTTTTTAATGTACTGTTGAATCTTATTAGCTAGGATCTTGTTGAGAATCTTAGCATCCATATTTATCAGGGATATTGGTCTGAAATTCTCCTTCTTGATGAGGTCTTT
This sequence comes from Martes martes, assembly GCF_963455335.1. NCBI lineage: Eukaryota > Metazoa > Chordata > Mammalia > Carnivora > Mustelidae > Martes > Martes martes. The sequence goes on from NC_137895.1 coordinate 123,269,818, forward strand.
GCCTGATTTGGGTATGAGGGTAATACTGGCTTCATAGAGTGAGTCTGAGAATTTATCTTCTGTTTCTATCTTTTAAAACAGCTTCAGGAGAATAGGTATTATTTCTTCTTTGAATGTTTGGTAGAATTCCTCAAGGAATCCATCAGGTCCTGGGCTCTTGTTTTGGGGGAGGTTTTTGATCACTGCTTCAATCTCGTTACTAGATATTGGTCTATTCAGGTTGTCAGTTTCTTCCTGATTCAGTTTTGGAAGTTTACAGGTTTCCAGGAATGCATCCATTTCATCTAGGTTGCTTAACTTATTGGCATATAACTGTTGATAATAATTTCTGATGATTATTTCTATTTCCTTGGTGTTAGGCATGATCTCTCCCCTTTCATTCATAATTTTATTAATTTGGGTCCTCTCCCTTTTCTTTTGGATTAGTTTGGCCAATGTTTTATCGATCTTATTGATTCTTTCAAAGAACCAGCTTCTAGTTTCATTGATGTGTTCTGCTGTATCTCTAGTTTCTATCTCATTGATCTCTGCTCTAATCTTGATTATTTCCCTTCTTGTGCATGGGGTTGGCTTAATTGGTGTTGATTTTCCAGTTCTTTAAGGTGTAAGGAGAGCTAGTGTATCCTAGATTTTTCAGCTTTTTTGAGGGAGGCTTGGATGGCTATATATTCCCCCTTAGGACCGCCTTTGCCATATCCCATAGGTTTTGAACTGATCTGTCTTTATTCTCATTGGTTTCTATGAATTGTTTAAGTTCTTCTTTGATTTCCTGGTTGATCTAAACATTCTTAAGCAAGGTGGTCTTTAGCTTTCAAGTGTTGGAATTCTTTCCAAACTTTTTCTTGTGGTTGAATTCCAGTTTCAAAGCATTGTGGTCTGAGACTATGCAGGGAGTAATCTCAATCTTTTGGTATCAGTTGAGCCCTGATTTGTGACCCAGTATGTGGTCTATTCTGGAGAAAGTTCCGTGTGTGCTCAAGAAGAATGAATATTCTGCTGTTTTAGGGTGGAATATTCTGTATATATCTATGAGGTCCATCTGGTCCATTGTGTCATTCAAAGCACTTGTTTCTTTATTGATTTTCTGCTTGGATGATCTATTACTGAGAGTGGTGTGTTAAGATCCTCTACTATTAATGTATTCTATCAATATGACTCTATCTTGATTAGCAGTTGTCTTATGTATTTGGCTGCTCCCATATTGGGGGGCATAAGTATTTACAATTGTTAGATCTTCTTGGTGGATAGATCCTTTAAGAATGATGTAGTGTCCTTCTGTATCTCTGACTACAGTCTTTAGTTTAAAATCTAATTTATCTGATAAGAGAATCGCTACCCCAGCTTTCTTTTGAGGCCCATCAGCATGAAAGATGCTTCCCCATCCCTTCACTCTCAGTCTGGATGTATCCTTAGGTTCAAAATGGGTCGTTTGTAGACAACATATAGATGGGTCCTGTCATTTTATCCAATCTGCAACCCTGTGCTGTTTTATGGGAGCATTTAGGCCGTTCATGTTGAGAGTGATTATTGAATGATACGTTTTTATTGACATTATGTTGCCTGTGAAGTCCTTGTTTCTATAGATTGTCTCTGTAAATTTCTGTTCTGACACTCTTGGGTTATTTCTTCTTTTATAGAACTCCTCCCCCTTAATATTTCTTGTAGTGCCAGCTTGGTGGTCACATACTCTTTTAAACCTTGCCGGTCTTGGAAACTCTTTATCTCTCTATCCATTTTGAATGTCAGCCTTGCTGGATAAAGTATTCTTGGCTGCATGTTCTTCTCATTTAGTGCCCTGAATATGTCTTGCCAGCCCTTTCTGGCTTGCCAGGTTTCTGTGGACAGGTCTGACATTATTCTGATGTACTTAAGGAATCTCTTCCCCCGAGCTGCCCTCAAAGGCTCTTGTCTAAAATTAGGATCCAGGGGTGCCTGGGTGGCTCAGTCATTAAGCGACTGCCTTCAGCTCAGGTCAAGATCCTGGGGTCCTAGGATCGAGCCCCACATTGGGCTCCCTGCTTGGCGGGAAGCCTGCTTCTCTCTCTCCCACCCACCCTGCTTGTGTTCCCTCTCTCCCTGTCAAATAAATAAAATCTTTAAAAAAATAAAATAAAATAAGGATCCATGAGTTTCACAATTAAGTGTCTTGATGTCTTTCTAGAGTCTTTGATTTTGGTGGGTGTTCTTTCTGCCTCTAGGACACGAACACTTGTTCTAGTCCCCAGATTGGGAAAATTTTCATCCAGAATTTATTCAACTATATCTTCTAGTCTTCTCTCTTTCTCCACCCCCTCAGGGATCCCAATAATTCTGACGTTGGAATGTTTCATGGCCTCATTTATTTCCTTAATTCTGTTTTCATGACTTCTAAGCTGTTTGTTCCAGGCCTCCTCCTGATCCTTTTTCTCTATCAGTTTGTTCTCTAGATCACTAATTCTATCTTCTGCCTCAGTTACCCCAGCTGTTATTTAGATTAGATTAGATCTCATTGATAGCATTTTTAGCTTCTGCCAGGTTGTCTCTCACTTCTGCCTTTAGAGATTCTATGTTGTCACTAATGGTTTTCTCCAACCTAGCCATTGCCTGAATAATTGTTACCCTGAATTCCCTTTCCAACATACTGTTTATGTCCATATCCAATAGTTCTGATGGAGAGGGCACAGTCTCTGAGTTTTTCCTCTGTTGAGTGTTCCTCCTCCTAGTCATTTTGGTGAGAAGTAGTTGAGGGGATGTGTAGCTGAATATATCAATCACAATCCAGGCAAGGTGCACCCTGGAATGCTTCAGAGCAACCGGAAGTCACTACCAAAAAAAAAAAAAAAAAGAGAGAGAGAAAAAAAAAGAGACAAAGAGAGAAAGAGAAAGGGAGAAAAAGAAAAGCCAGCCAAAATGAGCCCCAAAAGTAAGATTTATATGGTATATAAACAAAAATGGACAAAGAGACTGATAGAAGTAAATGACAAAAAAAAAAGAACTCAGCCAAAATGAACCCCAAGAATATTTATATAATATTTATATAATACCAGAACAAAACATACACAGAAACACTGACAGAAGGAAAAGATAGGAAGGTGGTTATAAATCCTCCGTGTGGGCAAGGTAGGTTATTTTGGTTCTTCCTGGGTGTATCTGGATATCTTTGTTAAAGGACTCAACTTTTCAGATAAAGGGAGATTAAAACTGGTTTTTATATAAGGGTAGTATTGATTAGGGAAAAAGTATTACCTTGAAGCTTATATCTACATGTATATTAAAAAGAAAAAAGAAAAACAGGTATATGTATGCAAAAAGTTCAAGTTAAAAGTTTATTATGGAATATGTTGTATTAAACCTCTAGTTGTAATGGTAAGTAGGTTAAAAAAATTAAAACAAGAATCATGAGAACAAATTAAAAAAAATAATCGTGCTGGGTATTTACCCCAAAGATACAGATGTAGTGAAAAGAAGGGCCATCTGTACCCCAATGTTTATAGCAGCAATGGCCACGGTCGCCAAACTGTGGAAAGAACCAAGATGCCCTTCAACGGATGAATGGATAAGGAAGATGTGGTCCATATACACTATGGAGTATTATGCCTCCATCAGAAAGGACGAATACCCAACTTTTGTAGCAACATGGACAGGACTGGAAGAGATTATGTTGAGTGAAATAAGTCAAGCAGAGAAAGTCAAGTATCATATGGTTTCACTTATTGGTGGAGCATGACAAATAATATAGAGGACAAGGGTAGATGGAGAGGAGAAGGGAGTTGAGGGAAATTGGAAGGGGAGGTGAACCATGAGAGACTATGGACTCTGAAAAACAACCTGAGGGTTTTGAAGGGGCGGGGTGGGAGGGTGGGGGAACCAGGTGGTGGGTATTAGGGAGGGCACAGATTGCATGGAGCACTGGGTGTGGTGAAAAAACAATGAATACTGTTACGCTGAAAATAAATAAAAAATTAAAAAAAAAAATAATCGTATCTATGAAATATACAGGTTTTAGGGCAATACCATGAGTTTAATATATTGTTTTCCCCTGATCTTGGGGTTTTACAGTTTTATGGGGACCCTGTGGTGGTTGTCCTCTCATTTTTTCAGCTGGCTTTCTGGGAGAGGGGCCTGCCCCATGTTTTTCAGTCAGTCTTGCTTGGGTTGAGTCCTCCTACTCCCTATGAAGGGGCTGGGCTCTGTTGAAACCAGTTTTTCAGGCTTTTGTTCTCTGGAGGTTTTTGTTCTTTGGCAGTTTTTTTGCGGGCTTTTCAGAGGTTTAGTGGAAAGCAAACTGTGCCCAGACCTCTGTCTCAGAGAGAAGCCTCAGTCTGCTCCCCTCTGGGTGGTCCAAAACACACAGACTCCCGCTCTGCAAACTCTGCTGAGCCGTGCAACCTCCCACAGGCAGTGCACATCCCCAGCCACAGTCTCAGGGGTCGCCGGAAGCACCCACTTTTCTCTGCACCCTGTGCCCCTAAATCTGCAAGCGATATTGGTCCAGGGAGCCCACTTCTGGTGACTACCTTTTCTGGGACTGCTGTCTGGGGTCCAGGCCCACTCATGGTGTGCTCAGACCCTGCTATCAAACAGGTCTTGGAAGGCCACCACCAAGGGATCCGGACAGAGGTCTGCCGGGTTCTCTCTTGCACAAGCTGGGAGTGTCCCTACCCTGGATGGGTCCTAGAGACCTCCAGCTAGTGCACATACCAGGCTCTCTCAGGCGCAGGTGGGGAGTGCACTCTGACCCTGAGTTGAACAGTGCATGCAAAGCGCAAAAGGTTCTAGAGAGCATCAGGTGGCGCCCACACCAGACTCTCCCACACAAAGGCGGGAATGCGTCCAGCCGAGCGGTGGCTCAGTGCCCAGCGCAAAGCTGGGGGAGCACAAGGACCAGGAACTGAAGGCTCCACCACACTCTCTCTGGCATGGGTGGTCACTGGCAATGGCCATCCTGGGTCCATGGGTGTAGGCCCGTGCCCCTTAAGATCTTTTGCTCTTTTTGAGTGATTTTTTTTTTTTTTTAATCCAGACTCCAAGTTAATGCTGGTCCCCAACCACAGGGCATTTTCATATTGGGGTATTACTTTCCAGTGGGTCACTTCTGGTGGCTCCCTTCCCCTTCTGTTTATCCTCTGATATCAGTCTGAGCATTCCCACTCTGCTTTACCTCTCCACTGGCATCTTCTGCCCCCATAGAGATCCAGAAGTATATAATCCTACATCTCAGGCTGGCTTCATGGGTGTTCAGAGTGTTCTGGTAGGTATGTAGCTCACTTTAGGGGACTGGTTGAAACAGTTTTTTCTATTTCCCTGCCATCTTGCCCCTCCTCCTCCAAAGTGATTTATTTAAGATCATTAGTTGATTTGTGATATGTGAAAGCATTTTAGAAAGGAAGCATAATTTGGGTAAAGTTATTACTCTTTCTTTAGCATTTTTAGGGCTAAGATTGAGGTATCAAGGAATTGTCAAAGAGGATAAAATCACATCAAATTCTTAAGCCCCCAAGGCATGGTATTTGTTAGATTTTGTTATAAATTTTAAGGTATTATTATGGGGGGGAGTAATGCCCTTTTAATGTAGTCAAAATCTATAGAGGTAATTATATATATATTTTTTTACTTTTGCACTAATAAAATAGTGTTGAATAATTGTGTAGTGAGATTATGCCTATTCTACTTCACTTGTCTTTAGAATCTTTGACATCTATGTTAATTCCTCAATGCATTTTCTCACCTTTGCAACCTACATTGAAAATCCCTTTCTCCAGAAATGGTTTTATCTTCCATGTGGAAACCACGTTCTATACCTTTTTATAGTCATGTGTCTTTCAACACAGCATCTGGTACCATACTAGAAATTTCAAGTGTTTAGTAAATAATTTGTGTGTCCTCTTTTGGCCCACTAATTCCACCTCTGAGAGTTTATAAAAGGAACTGACTGGAGATATTCCCATCAAGTTATCAGCAAAGATATTCATTGTAGAATTATTTATATTGTCAAAAAATTGGGAGAAAACTCTGAATCAAATTGACTATATAAATCATGATTTAGTTATGAAGACATTTAAAATAAGACATTTAAAATAATTTTGTACAGAGATAGTTTGTAAATTTTTTCAGTGTGTCCTTAAGTGCAAAAAAAACCAAAAAGAATTTATAAAGCAGTATATACAGTGATTTAATGTTCCTAGAAATGTATATGAGTGATGTCCACTGATAGCTGAACCGAAGTATGTGTAAATGATGAGGTCTCTAGTCATTTTAAATCTTGGGTGTTTTTTTTTTTTTTCCTACAATGAGTAGTAATAAATCAAGAGATATTTTCCTTAAGGATATGCAGTTAATTCAGAAAATAAATTTGTATCTTGTTAGAGAGAAAGCTTCACTACCCAACTTTTTTGTACTTTCTATTTTGAGTACCTCTGCGATGAGCTCACAAAATCCATGATAAACATTACCAGTAATCCTTCAATCTTTCATCTAAGACAGAAAATTATTAGTTAGTAATTCTGACTCACTAACAGACTCCTGAAGTTGCTAGTTATATTTTTAAGACTGAAATAAAATTAGAACCATGTTCACAAATTTCACATCGTACACAAACCACAGAATTTTAAGAACCAATTTTTATAGTAAGGAGAATTAACTTTGGAAGTAAGTAGATCTCATTTTAAATCTTGGCTCTGCCACTTGCTAGCTTTATGGGTTTGTGCAAAATGTAAATGATTGGCTTATGCATTTTAATGGGATTATATATGTAAAGCACCTGGTATAAAACATGAAATACAGCTTAATAAGAGCTTAATAAAATAATATAAAATAAGCTTAATAAATTAAGCTCTTTAAAAAGAGCTTAATAAAATAGAGCTTTCACATGTAGCAGCAACAGCAACATTCTCATCAACTCCTTTTTATTTAAAACAAATGCTTTAATTGGATAAATTTGACCTGTAACCCTGTATAAATTTAAGTTATACACACATTACTTTGATACATTGATATAATAAGGTTGCAACATTATCACTTTATATACTTACTGTACAATAGTACTATCTATATTCAATATACTGTACATTAGATCTCTGTGGCTCAATACTCATTTTGTGTCTGTATCCTGAAATACCATCCATTTTATCCCTCCAGCCCCCATCTCCTATTAACCACCATTTGTTTTTTTAAAACATGTTTGACCTTTTTAGATTGTACATATAAGTGCTATCATATAAGTACTTATCTTTCTGTGACTTATCTCGCTTAGTATAATATGCTCAAGGTCCGTCTATATTGTTGCAAATGGCAGAATATCCTCCTTTTTCATGGCTGAGTAACTTTCCATTGTGTATATGTACAGCTCTTTTATTCATTGATCCATTGATTGGCATTTGGGTTGTTTCCACATCTTAGCTATTGTGAAGAATGCTGTGTTTCATGCTGTGATAAACGCAGGGGAGTGCAAAGATCTCAGCAAATTTGTTTTCATTTCTCTTGGGTATACGCCCAGAAGTAGAATTGCTGGATCATACGGCAGATCTATTTTTAACTTTGTGAAGAGCCTCCACATGTTTCCCACAGTCGCCGGACTAATCTCCATTCCCACCAACAGTGGATAAGGCTTCCCTTTTCACCATATCCTCAGCAACACCTATTGTCCCTTGCTGATGATAATCTGTGCACCTTTTTAAGTCCGTGACAGCACGATGTCTTTATGAGCTGCGTTGTCAGTTAGGGCCAGTTCCCAGGGCCATACTAGCCAGCTGGACAGCAGGCAAGGTGGAGATTCAGTGCAAAGACTTAGTGGTGCTACTTGACTCAGAGAAGGACTAGGGCAGCTCTGCCTTCAAAAGTCCAAATGAGAAGTAACTGAAACCGAAGTGGGAATTCTAAATAGTGAGCACGGTGGCAGACTGGCATTTTCCCACTGACAGTAGTGATCATGAGTTATAGTGCCCAGCTCCCTAAACATGCTCAGTGTATTTCCATCAATGATGAGCTTTAGTTCCACCAAAGACACACTATTTGCTGTTTAGCCCTCTCTTTAACTTCATTTCCTGGAAAATAAGGATAATTCAGTTTCTCACATACACCGTGGGACTTAATCAACTAATGAATATAAAGCATTCTGACCACATAATATTGTACAGGCATAAATAATATTATTAATAGGCAGAATGTAATTGACTCAGTAGATATTTTCCCAGAAAGCAGAGCTCATACTCATTCCTACCTGATGTGAAAACTCTTCTATGCCCATTAATCATTGCCCGTGGAATGGAATTAGCAAATCTAGAAAGCTGCCAAATGCCGGTATCTCTACACTGATATTTAAATCTTTTTTTTTTTTAAGATTTTATTTATTTACTTGACAGAGATCACAAGTAGGCAGAGAGGCAGGCAGAGAGAGGGGGAAGCAGGCTCCCCGCTGAGCAGAGAGCCCGATGCGGGGCTCGATCCCAGGACCCCGGGACCATGACCTGAGCCGAAGACAGAGGCTTTAACCCACCGAGCCACCCAGGTGCCCCTCTACACTGATATTTAACACTTTGCCCATTAAAATTCTTTTGACAAAAATAAACTTCAGATAGAAAGAAACATCCTTCAGCACTCATTGTCTCATCCACTCCAGAACTGCAGAGACTCTGATCAATGGAACAATAGTTTCTAGTGTCCCTGGAGCTGTGAAATGCATTTTCGTGTCTCTTGCTGCTATAACTTAGTAATTCATATCAGCACTTGTATTTATAAATTACGGAAGGTTTGTCTGATGGACAGAGTGCTGGGGAGAAGGGCGCACCTTTTGTCAAAATCAATAACCTATATTTTAGGACCCAATGTCTCCTTGCGCCATTATTTAGTTCCTAGGCTGGAGATTGCCTCTGCCCTCTGATGTTCAGTTCAGTTTTCAGGGCATGACATCTGTTAATTTTCAAGCACAAAAAAGTCTTATATGGTAAGCCTCAGCTTAACAAATAATTTCTTAAGAGAGTAAGTGATTTTTCTTTCGTTTGTTTACTAAAAGTTATAGCACCTGATTTGAGACAGGCTTCTAAGAACCGTACAGAATTGTATGGCTTTATGCTTTTGAATTAATTAATAAATAAAATGAGGTGATATGATTTTCGAGAGAAGAGGAAATGTCAGTGGCTATATATTCAGAAGACTTATTTTTTACTAAATTCATTTTTTCCAAGTTAGACACTTACAGAATCTTTTAGACAAAAGTATGCAAAAGGCATAAACTGGGGGCGCCTGGGTGGTTCAGCGGGTTAAAGCTTCTGCCTTCGGCTCAGGTCATGATCCCAGGGTCCTGGAATTGAGCCCCCGCACTGGGTTCTCTGCTCACCAGGAAGCCTGCCTCCTCCTCTCTCTCTGCCTGCCTCTCTGCCTACTTGTGATCTCTGTCTGTCAAATAAATAAATAAAATCCTTAAAAAAAAAAAAAAGGCACAAACTGTGACTTTGAGAAGCTCTCGCTCCTATGGGGCAGCTCTAGCAAACAGACTGTCGCCAGAGAGGGGCTAATAATGCCATAATGAAGATGCAAGCTTGGAGCTTTGGGCATGGGTAATTCCACCTGTGGTAGCAATGTGGGATAATATATTACTAAATTTAATTCAGTTAATCTAAAATATTTGGCAAATACCAGGGGACCTGGGTAGCTCAGTGGGTTGGGCGATGGACTCTTGGTTTTGGGCTCAGGTCATGATCTCAGGGTCATGGGATCCAGCCCCATATCGGGCTTCTCACTTAGCACAGAGTCTGCTTGAGAATTCTCTTTCCCTCTCCCTGTGTCCTGCCACCCCTCCCACCACTCACACTCACTCTCTCTCCCAAACAAGTAGATGAAGGCAGATATGTTTTTTAATGATATGACCGTCACCCTGGTAGTCATTATTTTTGCATTTTCTGTTTCAGAGACGCCCAAGCAGATGGCCTGCAATGAAGTTTCGAAGAGGTTCGGGTCATCCTGCCTATGCTGAAGTTGAACCAGTTGGAGAGAAAGAAGGTTTCATTGTCTCAGAGCAGTGCTAAAACTTCTAGGACAGAACAGCACCAGTGCTGGCTTACAGGTGTTAAGACTAAAAATTTGCCTATATCTTTAAGATGCACACACACACACACACACACACACACACGCACACAGGAGCCCTAAGCTGCTATAGCCTAAAGGAGATGAGATTTCTGGACAAGCCCAACCCTGGAAGGGTAAAAGAAAAACTAAAACCTATACAAGGTACCACTGACCATTGAACACAGAATTCCCTAGTGGAATGACATTTTATAGTTCACTCAGAACATCTCCTGTGGACTTATCAGAAGTACAAGATGACAGTGCTATTGGCTTAGGTGCAGGGTTGCAAAGGGATCAAGAAAAAGACAATAATAATAAAGCTTTAGTTCATGAGGGTTCTATACCTTTGGTTCAAATATTCTTCTCTGTCTCAAAGATAAGTGTGTTCCAAAGCCTGAACCCTTTCTCTCAAAAGAGCAATGATGAATGTTTCAAGATTGCTAAGAGAAACAGCTTGTGCAGGAGCAAAAAACAAACCTAAAATAAGAGGGTTTCTATCTTTCCACCAGACATGTGGCAAAAGGATTTTGTTTTTCTGGTCTAGATCCACTTGTTTGGACAAGTTCATTATTTTACAGAATGAATCTTTTATCTGTGCCTACCTCTCCCTTGTTAACGAGTGTCCTTTCTATGCGCTGCCCTTTCTGTGGCTGCCAAACTCTTGGCTAAGGGTTAGGAGAGAGGGAGTGGCACAGGAGATTTTCGGTTCTCCTGCCCCAGAATAAAACACCTCATTTGTTTTTTAAGATACATTGCCTACGTTTTCCCATCTATCAAATCCTATGAAGCCACAGTTGCTCTTGGCTGAAGGAAACAATACAAAGAGTCCCTTAATCATTTTGCAAGCAAAAACATTAAGGGACTCTAAACATAATTGGGGGGGGGGGCTGGGTTTTGTTTTTTTTTTTTCCTTCTTACTTTGTGCTGTTTCAGTACTTAAGACCCATGCCATTGTTGATTCCTGTCTACAAAGCCATTCAAGTCGGCATATCCCTGGTGATAAAAAAGAATGAAAGAACCCTGCTGAATCATACAGTAATTTTCTTTAAAGCACATAGTAGTTACATAAATATATATATAAATATATTTTTGTTTATAACTAACACAAGGCAGGCTCTTGTGACTCAAAGAGTGCATTTGTCATCAAGACAAAAACAAATGCGAGATGCATTACTGCATACTTCCATAGAGTTGTAAAATAATCCTTAATATTAGAATATTTTTATGTCACTTAGCAAAAGTGGTTCAATTAGTCGCAGTGCCGATCATTTTCCTGCCTAGTTGAGCCGCTTTTTCATTCCTATTAAACCCTTCCCTCCCTGGCTAAATAATGCAGGTGCAAAATGCTCTTTAGATGGATCTGACATTTTGCCCCATGTTCATAATCCAGATTTCAAAACTTCTCCACGAATGAGGAAAGGAAAGGCATCGCTTGAGGAGGAAAGTGGTTAATACGTACACTGAGCTCCCAGCGTTTAAATTCAGGTCCTGTGTGTACAAGTTCCTCAACATCTCAACCCACGAAACTGACATCCTGTGCCAAGACACTGTAGATTCTTCTAGGGGACAGTGTCCAACATTTGCAGATTCAGGTATCAAGCAGCAGAGATGTCTTATAAGCAGCTCTTTACTAACAGCTCAGCATCTGTATACAGTGTCCACACTGCACACCATCGGTCTACTAACAGTATCCTATTTTATCTTCACAGTCGTCTGACATAAACTAGTGCGGTCTTCCATCACGTATATTTTGCTTTACATTTTTAAATATCTGATGAGGTTAGTAATTTTTTCCTAACCTACTTAGTTAATAATATCAAAAAAGGACAAAAAAAAAAAAAAAAACCTGACAAGGCGATTGAAGGATGTGATGACAATCTCTCTGCTGTAACTGCATTCAGTTTGTATGAAGTATCCCAACTTATTTCTTGTGGAGTAGGTTTGGTCAGATTAGCAATAATCAAATGACTTGCCAATGTAACTGGTGCAACTGGTATTCTACAAAGACAAAGAACACATAGACGATTCCTTTTAGGATAAGATGACGCTTCTTCCACTAGCTCTTGTGATAGGTGTGGCTTCCAATAGCAGTTGATTGACAGCTATATAAATCTTGTGTATATATCCAACTCCTTACACAATTCTTTGAAGTTATAATGTTGTCTGCCTTTCTTCCTTCAGAGCTCATCTTCCACTTTCTATTAAAAGAATTGGCAATTCTGGAAATGAACAAACAAGAAAGACATAAAACTGAATTGTTCAGTGAACTAAAGCACCTAGTAATGGGGAAAACTTTTTGGAAGTGTGAGAACCCTTCCTAAAGAAAGTAGGAGTTGAAGGTGGTAAAAAGTTTCGGCTGTCTATGAATATTTTAGTGGTAAGGGGAAAGGCTGGCTAATCCCTTTTTTTTTTTTCATGAAATTTTTATTCTATTTTATATTTCTCATTTGTTCCTGGTGCCCATTTACTGCAAAGGAGAAGCAAATGTACACCTTGTTTCTAGAAATTCAGAATGGACATTGATGCTTTGGACTTTACATACATTACATATTAGAAAGGGTACATCTGTACATTACTTAAATACTATGAACATAGTAGAGAATAACAGTTTTAAAAATTAAGAATAGCAAAGGAACACATACAGACTTCTGAAGAAATCTGATACATGGTGCTACAGAGGAAATAACATTTGGTATAAAGGTCAAGAAAAATGTCTTAAGCCAACCAGATGGCACTGACCACAATGTTGGTTTGTTTTTGAAGTGTTTAGACTTTAAGATACACTGACAAACAGAAAACTAAAGATAAATAATAAAGTACAGTTTACCTCCATTATTATTTTAGTTTGAGATACCTAGAGCATTTACTGATCTCTCTCACATGGAGCTTCTAGAGTTGTGCCATCCAGTATCCTATCCACTAGGCAAATTTGGCTATTTAAATTAAAATTAAATTTTTAAAAAGCCACTGAGTTCTTCGATCACTAGTCACATTTCGAATGCTCAATAACCACATGTGGCTTGTTGGCTTCCATATTGAACAACACAGCACATTCCCATCATTGCAGAAAATTCTATTATACAGTGCTATAGAATAGAGGTCTTTCAATTCCCTCTCCTTAAACAAAAAGGAGAAGGAAGAAAAAGAGAAGATTTGTTAGTTCTTGGGCATATCCAAGTGTTTTTGATCTCAAAGAGGCAACGTGCTGTAATGAAAAGAATGCCAGCTGACACAGCTTTGACTCTCCGCTATGTTATCTTGGGAAAATCACTTTAACTTCTATGACTCTCAATTTACAATTTTGGAAAATAAAAATACTTTTGCTCTGTCTTCTTTGCAAGGTTATTATTATGCAGATTAACTAAATGTACAGATGTATAGGCTTTTAAAACCTTACATCACTGTAACCCATATAAAGCCCAGCCTTGGTCCACTCTCAGCACAAATTTGCATTCAGAGGAAGAAAAGTTCATCAATCCTAAAAGCATTCAAAGACAATCAAATCAATAAAAAATTTTCTTGAGAAAATGCCAAAGGAGAAATTGCTCGATTTTTTCCCCCATCTTAATATTTTCTTAGTATTTCCCCTCTGTCATGTCTCTCCCAACTTTGACTCCACCACCATGACAGAGTCCCTATGTGTATGCTGCTTCTAGTTCAATTCCTTATTGTGTAGAGTCACTTAGACTCTCTAGTTTCTTGTAATTTCCCAGTTAACTCTTCACAGCAAAGGCAAGCCCAGGGGCTGACCAGGAGGCTTCTCTTTAGAAGGAAATACCTCAAACATAAATAATTTCAAATATTTATCTCTACAACATAAAGGCCCACTATATTAAAATATAAAAATACAAAAATACATGGAACTCAATTTCTGAACTGTAAAAATTTGCAAATGCAAATGAGAAGATTACTATTCTTTTAGATTATACTAATATGCTGATAATACACAATGTAATTAGTATAATTTATTAGTTTCTGTGGCCAAAATTTCTTCCATTATTACCTTTCCTGTAGGAGTGTAAACTTGGTTATGTCCTCTAATGTCTGTTGCCCGTTTGAGAAAACGTTTTGCCAGAATCCATACCTTGATTCGAGAAACTTTCCTTCCATGATAAGAAATTAATATTTAAATAATACTAACTGAGAAATAGATCCTATTATTATGGTTATTCCTCCTGTGAAATGTTATTTTGCTTGGTATTTCTTCAGGCGTTTTTCAGATATTTTATTACAGTAAGCTTTACTAATTCCCAAAGATTACTCTAACTCTTAACTTTCCCAACCCACCCCATATTTTGGTATCAGCATCCGTATGCCAGAATCATGGCGAGTCATCTAACCCAAGCTCTTCATGTTACAGATCAGAAAACTGACTCCCAGAAAGATATGGTAATTTTTCCAGTATCACAATTGGGTCTTGAACTTAAAACTCCCTTCTGGTAATTTCTGTTGCCATTTTTCTTGCCTATACCCCTTCATCATCAGTTAAGACCAACCAAGCAGCTTAGAAGACACAGTCCATCTGAAGGCTAACTTTATCTGTAGTATTGACTCTTCTTAATATAGAATAATATAGAACTTTGGACCAATCTTCCTCTGTCATGTTCATAAGAATAGTACCATCTTTATGACAACCAGTGATTTCAAGTTCTAGCCATTACAGTGTCTTTATTTGGTTTTGCATGCCCTTCTCACACCTACCTGTGGTCATCTGTCAGCAACACTATTTTTTTGTCATTTAAAATCATTATACGTTTGTTTCATTTCTTCCCAAATACATCTGAAAACTAAGAATCTTCATAGCATATTTTCTTATAACATATATAATCACAATTTTTGTTATTTAAACCATTTGAACATTTTTGCCCTAGGAAGGTTTTTTGAGCAAATATTATGAGGTCTGTGGCATTACCTATTCATATTACCTTGTGTTTATAAAGCACTTTACCTTTTGTGGAGCACTTTGATTCATCCCTTTATTTGTTCACTCATTCAGCCACTCGGTTTACTTAAATATTTATTGAGCACCTACTAGAACCAAGTTCCCATGCTGGACCTGTGGTATATAGTGATAAATACAAACAGTGAGAGATCAGGCACATTGAATGATAATTGTAATATGATGGAATCCTCAAGCACAACTTCACAAGTAGGTCAAATCAATATTACTCTATCCAATTTCCAATTGCAATTGTCTATTATCCTTAGATAGGGAACTATCAGGTATTTGCCTGAAGAATGTTTCAGAAATACGACATATCGTTGGGCACCAGTGCTCTATTTTAAATGGTTTGTAAGTTTCATTCATGAGAACAAAAAGTGACTCATCCAAAGTTGTCCCCGACCCAGGAGGACTTCCCAGGTCACTTGAACTTTTTCTGACTAGATGTGACCATTCACTTTCTTGTGCCAGTATTTTCTGAATGTTCAACATCATAGTTTTCAGGTATTCCAAAAACACCAATGTATCAAAGAAGCATTTGCACTTTAAGTGTGTGTGATCATCATGTCGCTAATTAGACTGCCTCAGCCATTCTCAACCTCAGCACTGTTGACATTTTGGGTTCCCTAATTCTTTGTGGGGTGGGAGGGTAGGGTGGAAATAGCCCCATGTGTTATAGGGCATATATGAGAGCTTCCAGGCAGCTTCTGTTGGTTTTATGCCAGTAACGCTCGCTCGCTCGCTCTCCCCCCCTCTCTCTCTCTCTCTCACACACACACACACATACACACAGACACACACACACACAGTGACAACTAAAGAGGTCTCCAAATATTTCCAAATGTCCCCAGATTGGGATTGGCAAAACTACTGGATTATCTAATAAGCAAAATATACCAGGAGAAAAAAAAAAAAAGAAATATTTTGCTTTCACTTGTCACTTAAACTTTATGGTAGTTTGTTTTTTGTTTCTTATTTATAATAAGACTTGGAATCATAAACTCTTTGAATTAGAAAGGACGTAAAAGTCACTACTTCAGTTACAAGCCAGCATCATCCTTATCTATTTCCCCATCTCTCAGGTTTACAAGTTTATTGAGAGAAAATCAGAAGATTGGTTATCTCTGGAAACTTGGAAATTGGTTTTTTCATAGCGAGAGATAAGGCTGTTGGGTAATTATGTTTTGCTGCTATAATAGTAGGTGCTGTGACATTAGCTTCAGTGTGGGGACTCGGGGTCAAACAACTTCAGTATCCCAGGATCTGTTTTGAGGAGTTTTCTATCAGTCATATCACACAGCTGCAAATCTTGGTCCTTCATCTTTGCCTTCAAAATGCACATGGAAGTTGAAGTTTGGTACATCGAATTCTAAGTATATCTGGATGAGCTTTCTATTTCTGATATTCTGATATTTCTATTTCTATACCTGGTTTTTTATGGTCCTTCTAGAAGAAAAAATTACTGTCTCGAGCAATTGAAAATTGACAATTTCCGAGTGGGGATATTCAAATCTGTCAAGCCAAAGTTCCTAACGATTTGATGTGCCTTATGTCAGTTCTCCTGTTAGATCAGTGATTTTCTGGGGGTAACTGTGAATCAGGGGAGTCACACTTGTGTCTATATTGCACCAGTTGGAAAACTTGGTGGAGTTTTACAAAGAGAGGCACTCAAGAATATATTCCTAGAAATAACAACAAACCCTCAACCGGAATATCGGGCCTCCCCTTAATCCCTTTGCTAACCAGACTTTGTGAGCATCATAACCATTTACTACAAGTTGCTACTACACTGACACAATTGAAAGCCCTGATTACAAAGCCTATAGAATATTGAGGCGCTCCCACAGAAAGCACTGTTGAAAGACAATCCTAGAAACCAGAAAGTTTCAGCTGAGGAGACCCTCAAGTGTGTCTTCTCTACCACAGTCCTGTCAGACAGTTTGATGTTATGTAACATTTTGATTAAGCTGATCTAATTTCAGCTGAAATTGGAATGCATCTGCCTGCTTGTAACCGGACATAACTTTTAAGCCATCCAACTGCCACCGCTCTCCCAATGATGATTCCAAAGAAGTAAGATGGTAATTTTTATAAGATAGCAATTATTCAAGTAAAATTGCGTAATTTCTTGAATCACTTCTCCCTGACACATTTATGAAGTACATCATCTTTGGGTTCTCACTAGTGCATTTATTATGAATGACTGAATTATGTCTAGAGAAATAAATGCTCAAAACTCATTATTTTAAGTGAATTTCCAGATCACTGTTGACACTAAAAGATTCTGTGATTTTAAATCCAGAATAAAAGACTGGGGGGTGGGGAATAATAAAAATCATATGCTGGTCCTCATCTTTTTCTCATTTCTAAAATTTACTAACATTTGAGGATTATGAAAAAAAAATCTCCTAATGGAATAAAGCAAAAATTTTTAATGGCAGATAGTAATATATTTGTTTTGATTCTGGTTAAAAATCTCAGTGATTTCTCTCATTCCCACTGATATGTTATTTTTTTAAAAAGAGAGTCTCTCTCTTCCCTAGCATTATAAAAACTATATATTCATGACCAAAATATCACTTACTGATGATGCAGCTATAAACCTTTGTGCCTGTTGCATAGATACGTAGCATGAAACCTGTTTTAGAAGTTTGCTATGTGGGGAGAGGTATAAACATAGGAGAGGGTGGGTAGGTATGATCCACAGAAAATTTAAAGATTGAAATATGCTATCAAGCAAAAGTTTCACCTTCTTCAGAGCAATGTACAGATCAATAGTAGACAAAGATCAGCTCACAATTAGGTCATTCAGACATTCAGACACTGGAGCACACATTCTGCCCATTAACCTAGGACACAGGTGATATACAGAAAGTCAAGGATGTCCCCAATTAATCTGAAACTCAACCATCATCCACCTGTACTTCTCCTATGGCACAATCCTAAAATCAGGAAGGCCCCTGCTCTCAGAAACTGGGTTACTTATGGTTAAGTAAGGACCCAAAAGAGGCTTTTCCATTTAGTTCCCTCTGACTTACAAGCCATGTGCTTTGGTTCCCTTGTGCCAGAGACCGTGAGATAGCCAACCACACAGAGGCAATAAAACACACTAAAAAGAAAATAAATTTTCCTGAGGAAAGGAGAGGAAAGGATACTTTCAATCGTGGACCCAGAGCTGAATCTCTGTGATGTTTGACCATCTCGGGACCAGATTCTTGTACTATCATCCTGACACATGGTCACGTCCAAGCAACCATGTTTAAGGTGGTTTGAACAAAAACACGCTCATACTGTCCTATTTAGAGCAGAGAAATAAAAACCCAAATTCAGTGTCCTCCACTAGACTACTCTGAAAATACCCTCAAAGTGAAGTCAGAGCTTTCCTTGCTGAGACCTGTTAAAATCATTTTAGGGCAATGAATTAAGGTTCTTTAGACACAGACATTTTGTGTACATTGTAGCTCACTCTCAGAGCCCTAGCTGAGGAGAGGAAAGTCTTTTCATAGGCTGGTCAAAACAAATCTCTCATTTGCCTCATTTGAGACATTTGGACAGTGCCTGGGAAGTACATTATTTTCAGGGGAAAAAAAGAGACAGCCTTTTTTGCATGCCAGCTGGGATCATGGGAACTTCCAATGCCAGGAATTTACTACTGTTTCTGGTAATTCTGCTTGTAGTCATCTGCAGTGTTGAAGTGTGAAAAGAGAAGACGCTGGGCACCCGGGGGGCTGTCTGTGTTTTATGCCAGTTGCACCAGCACAGGGAATATTTTTAAATGCATTTCGAAGTGGGTAGAATTGTACCCTTTGTCAGAATCACAAAGCTCACTGTGGTGCTCCTGAAAGAGAACACTGGGGGGAAATCTGACCCTCTAAACCCAGTCAACCCCTACAAAAGGAAGGCTGTGTGGGAGAGCACAGCACATGGCAAGTTTGTTTCTCACTGTTTTTCCAAAGCCCCATACTCACATCAAGGACCTGTCTTTCAGGTGAAGGTGAATTTTGCAGAGGTTTTCCAGAATTTTGCTTTAATCCAGGGTTTGGAAAACTGAGCACTTTAAATTTACTCCAGTCTCTGGGCGTCATTCCTATTTCCTCTGCCATGTCAGTGAGACATTCTGAGCCCACATTCTTCCATGACTGAATAGCGTACACATACTTCCTGATGACCTCACGCTTGACGTACCTGAACCTGCAAATGTAGAATGATTGTACATGAATTTACACTAATGGTGTCTGATAGCAGACGAGGTGTGACCTTTACTGAAACCGATGGTTTAAATTCAAGAATTCAGATGCTATGTACTTCTGCAAGCTTCCTGATTTATTTTCACTGTAAGATTAATTATCTAAGTTTGAATGTATTTCCTTAGAGTTCATTAATTTGCCATCTCTTTTACCTGGGGATCGTTATGATTGCAATAAGTCGTTAATGTTTTCCTCACACAGCTACTTAAACCAAGTTTTTCTGCAACTCTGGTTCTGCTTACAGTATGTGGGAAATCTTCATTTTTTTTTTCCCTAGTAAAAATTTTGTAAGAAAGTTGGTGTATCGACGGCCGTGGTGACACAGTTCATCTTAAAAAGGTCTGGAAGCTGGTGGTGACCAAATGTTATCTGTGTTGTCTCTGTTGATTGCTATTTTCAGAATTAAGCTCTGTTTTTCACTTATGGTTGGAGTCAACAAATTGGGGATTTTAGAAGGGGAGAAGGGAACAATTTGTGTAATACTGCTGTCATATTTGACTACATATTAAAAACAATAAATGATCATTTTGTTTTAATTTCTTAAATACTTTTATCCTGGTCTTTCAACATACTTATGTTTCCTTTCCACTGCTAGTTTCGAAACATTTTACTTACAGAAGAAATTTTGCTGTGTCCAGAGGCACAGGCTAAGGACAAGGTAGAAAATCCTCTTGCTTCTAACCTGCCCTGATACCAGCTAGAGCAAGCTGGAGAAAAGGAAGGACCTAGAACGTCATAGTGCACAGCTGGGTGGAGGCTTGGTTCCTGCCTCTGCCCCTCAAAGCACAGAGGCCCTGGTTGATTTCTAGATCAAACAGGTGGGACCTAGCTGCCTGTTGAACTCTTAAGTACTAGAATCAGTCAAGGTGCTTCCACTGAGCTCTTGACTTTGTCACTAGTCTTGGTTTGGGAGCTCCAGCGGTTTTCCAAACATATTACTGAAGGTTCTCTCTTATTCCATCCCCCTTGTTCTTTTTTTTTTTTTTTTTTTTTTAATTTGACAGACAGAGATCACAAGTAGGCAGAGAGGCAAGCAGAGAGAGAGGGGGAAGCAGGCTCCCCGCCGAGCAGAGAGCCTGATGCGGGGCTCGATCCCAGGACCCCGAGACCACGACCCGAGCCGAAGGCAGCGACCCAATCCACTGAGCCACCCAGGCGCCCCTCCATCCCCCTTGTTCTGAACTAGAAATGATGGTACCTCTTTCTCCAAGGGCTTTTGAATGTGTGCCCCAGCTAATTTCTGCAGAACATCTGAAGAGAAATGTTCTGAGCTCCAAAGATCCTTTCCCTGGTTTGTCACCCATCATTCCCGGACCATCCTTTGCACAAACCCAGGTGTGCACTGGCCTGAACCCAGGACTGGGAAGCAAAAGCTGCTGTGGGGGCTCCCAGTCAGTCTCAAGCATTTCTCCAGCCATTGCTTGGGGCAATTCAATAATGATTTTTCAAGTAATACCTCTGTATGGGTCTTTTGGACTGTATCGATGAAGCTTTGATAACATGGAGTAAATTCAGAACTGCGATTTTAAATGGTATAAGTTGGCTGTAGGTTGCCAAAAGGGAAAAATTCCTCGTGCAAATCACGCAACTTTCCCTAACAAGAGAAAAACATCTAAACCGGTGTTTATAGTGTGCCATTTTCTTGGAAAGTAAAAATGTTAAAGAAAAAATGCTCATGACAATCATACAGCGTTTAAATTAGCTATAGATATGTATCGCTTATAACTTGAGAGAGCAGGTTTTCTCCTCACAGATCCCTATTCCAAACGATTCTTTCCAGAATCTAAGCCTTCTGACAGGCAGTTGGGAAAATTGCCCCCTCAGTTGATCTTAACAAATATTTGTTAGTGTCTAATCTATGCTATGCAGTGGCTTGATTCCAGAGCTACCAAAACAAACAAACAAAAACCACTGTCCCTGCTTTTAATTAGCCCACAGCCTAGTGGGGTAGGCAAACGTCTATACAAATGTGGCAAATCAAATATTTTAAGTCCCAGGATAGAACTATTTATGCAGTACGCTGCAGTCCCAGGGGTGTGGGGGGCAGAAGAGTTCATTATGGATGAAAAGAGGTCAGGAGAGCTTTTGTAGAGCAAGTGATATCTGAACTTGGTCCAGAAAGGGCAGTAGGATTTCACCAGGGGACAACATAGGCATACCAGGGAGAGGGTGGCTCTGAGCAAACGGCCGGGCCAGGGCAGAGAGGAGGCTGGAGAGGAGACAGAGGCCAGAGCATTAAAGCCCTCAATGATGTCCACAGGACCTCACAGGGTATTTTCAGAGCAATAGATGCACTTGAAAGTTTTGAGGCAGAAGAGCCATATAACCCAAACTTTTTTAGAAAGATCACCCAACAGGCAAAGTGATGGGTAAACTGAGGGGAGAAAGCTGAGAGACCATTCTGGAGACAACTGCTTGGTTCTGGCTACTGTTCTATCACTACTATTCTTCCTTAGTTTTCAGATCTTAGCCTCCATGTCTTTGGTCCTCTCTTAATAAAACCCAAGTCCATCAGCAAGTAAGAAATACCCCTCTCCCCTGCAGCCACCTCTTCCAGAAAATCACACATTCCCATTCTCCCAAGGAAGTAGCACAACACAATCTGACACATTTTCCCATGAAATCAGCAGGAACTGCCTGGGTGTACCCAACTCCTTCAACAACAAGAACTCCCTTCTCCGTCTTCTAAGAGTCCCAGGCAACCCAGACAACCAAGACTGCCTGAGGTAGAGGTTAACCTTCGTCCATGATGAGGATAACATGGAAAATGAGAGATATCATCAATTTCCTTAGAGTCAAGATAGACTTAATTATTAATTAAAGTGTTTGAAGTTTGACTTTAAGGTGCTGTCCCTGGAATAAATGAACAAATGATTTTTTTAAAAGATTTATTTATTTGAGAGAGAGAGCGAGAGAGAGCAAGCAAGAGAGAGCGTGTGCACACATGATAGGGGGAGGGGCAGAGAGAGAAAAGGAGAGAGAATCTCAAGCGGACTCCTCACTGAGCACAGAGCCCAATGTGGGGCTTGATCTCATAACCCCAAGATCATGACAAGATTCAGATGCTTAATTGAACTACTCAGGCACCCCCAAGTGATTTTTTTTTTTTAACGTTAATAGTAACCCGTGGAGTTGTCCTTAGAATTAATGAGTTAGTAAATGCTCAGTCAGGACTATCTGTGGTTACTACAAAGCTCAGCAAATCCAAATTTCAGAAAGGAACCAGAAAGATCAAATGATTTCTGAGGCCGGTGGGGATCCAAGGCATGATGAAGCTCCCAGCGTGGTTACAGTCAAATGTCAGTAAAGGGTAGAACTGGATCTCAGATCCAGTGGGGAAAATAAAGTCAAGATTGACAGAAACTACAGACAAAGCCTCGGAGATCTGAAGTAGTCCACAGTAAGATGATTTCAATGCAAACTGCTTCTGGGTAATTTGAGAGTCAGTTGAAGTATTTCAGAGCTCTTCGAGGAAGCAGATGAACACCTGATTTAGTCATCGGGGAGACTATGAAGATACCGTCATATAGAAGGCTCTGCATTTAGAGAGCTTGGCTTTCCAGCTTAAGTGCTTTCTCATTACAGCAGAGTGGAGCTTGGGCCTGGAGGTGGAAGGAGCTGGGAGGGCAGAAGGCAAGTTTTGAGATACTCCTATATGCCTCCGGTTTATAGCCAGCCACATTTCACACACACACACACACCCCCTACTGCCTCCACTGGCTTAGCAGGAATCCAAGAAGCGCAGATGAGAGTGCAGGAGAGAGAAAAGATATTCTGACTGGAACCCACGGCCTTAGCTGGTTCCGATTTCCCCGAGCCAGACATTAAGAAATGTCACCTGTACTTCTGCATCTTCAAATCTAAAGGAAGGGTCATTACGGTTTTGGGAAATTTCAAAAATGTGTCCAAGAGAGAAAACCAATGAGAGTCCCATATAGAGTTTGCAAAGCTAGGCCCTGTAGGCAATGCCCCTCCCCACCCCAAGCAGGAATGGGTTTATTCGCAGCCTGGAGCTGTTCGCACGTTAAAGTCACAGGGAAATGTGCTTGGCCTCCCAGAGTAAATACAATTCACAAAGGCCAGCATCTCTTGATAAATGTTAATCGACCCCTTTTTAGTGTGCATTACTCTTAATAGCGGCAACAAACTTTCCTTACAGCCTTTGAACTTCTACCAGATACACTCCTGACATTTTTCTTGGTGAGCTTTACAACCATTTTGGAGTTGCACAATAACATTGGGCTATTTTTCTCCCCAGATTTCTTTTTACAATTGCAATTTAGATTTCCTTCCAAAAGGATTCAATGTGGTGCGAGCCTTGATAGAATGTGAAGTGTATCTCCTGCTGCAGTTTGGCTGTAAGCCTAGAGGATGGGATACATAAATTATTTTAAATGCCATAGAACCTTGCGTCTTACTTCTTTCTCCAATGTTTTAAATCCGCATCGGGATGCCTTGAAGTGAGATCCTGAACATGCAAGAGCACATCGCCAGAAAGACAAATGGTGACTTGCAAAAAGGGAACCATCCCTTTCATTAAATGGTGTCTTTTGAAATTTAATTAGAAGTCACTTTCTTGAGGAAAGCTACGTTATTCGGACAAAACTAGCTTTCAGCGGGTTAAACAGCAAGTAAGGCGAAGCAGAAAGGAGCACAGCTGTTAGAACAGTGGGAACAAGAGCTTGGCTATGGCAGGAGACTCCCCAATGGACCCTACATAGTACGCTGGCATGAAGGATGTGCGTGGAGGAGGAGGGGGAGGGGCAGCCAGGCGGACTTTCTATCGTTTTACTTTACGTCCCGATATGAAGCTTTATTGAGGAGCTGGGGTGGGAGTTCACTTACTTCAGACAGACGGCCGCAGTCCAGTTTGATTTCCTTGACATAAAACCACAATTGATAAGTGACCTGGCAGTCAGGGCTCAAAGGCATGAAAACATTCAGTCCCTGCTAAGACAGGAAGGAAAGTCCGGTGGTGACTGCTTTTTGCCCTTCTGAGAAATGTCAAACCAGGATCCCCGCATCATCGAGAGCTCACTGAGGAGCATCTACTCTTGGGTTTACATATGTCAGTTTCCTGAGACAAGTCTTCTCTTTGCGCCCCTAATAGGAGAGCTCAGGTCCGTGGATACCTGTCCATGCAGCAATTAAGGGGACAAGCTCTGTGATGTCACATGACTGACCTCTCTGGGTCCGGATTTCTTCATCTATAAAGAGAGGTTTAAAATAGTCCTGACTTCCTAAAATTATTGTAACAAACAAATGACTTAAAACGTTTCACTTTGTGTTATGCTGTAACACTCAACAAAACTTAGTTCTGTTGTCACTGTTGCTTATGAAAGATACATTGATTTTGTCACAAAAATGCTGCCTTAGTCCTTAGGACTTAGTCCTTAGTCCTAAAAATTGTGCCTTAAAGGGACAATTACCTGGGAAGAGAAACTGGCAAATAAACCTTTCAAACTAGAAATTGCATGAGAGGAAAGCTACCTGCCTTAGAGTCTTCTTACTTATCCTCCCTGAAAAGTCTCATTTCTCATTTCTCCCCAGGTCTAGGGCAGTCTCTTCCCTGCCTGGTTCCAAGAGACTTATCAGAGTGAAAAGGAGGGAGCTTTCGATCTAAGTGATGAAAAATTAAATATTAAATAGCAAAATACAATGCCTAGGGGAAGACCGTTTGCTTATAAAATTTAAAAAGATACCTGCCTTTTAAAAAATGTATTCATTTGCTTATTTACAATTTTGCAGAAAAATCAAGACCTCAGTTATTCAAAAAACTATTTTTATATGTCTGCTTCTAAGCAAAATGAGAAACACGTTTCCAACATATCTCAAGGTAGTTTCAAATGTAATTCCTAAGAAGCAACATGTTTTAAGCTTGTGAGAACCTGCTTTATACTGATAGACTAAGGCACAGCTTCCAGCCCTGGTTTCTACCCACAGAACACTTATGACATCAAATGTGTCATTGCTTGGTTTGTTTCCCATACTAACCAATTCCCAACTTCCTGGACACCAACTGAGTGTCCTACAATTCAGTTCAGTCCTGACACTAACTGCCGGAAGTTAGTGCAGACCCCAAAGTTTTGTTTTGGGGTTTTTTTAATATATATATTTTTAATAAACATATAATGTATTATTAGCCTCAGGGGTACAAGTCTGTGAATTGCCAGGTTTACACACTTCACAGCACTCACCACAGCACATACCCTCTCCAATGTCCATAACCCCACCACCCTCTCCCTACCCCCCTCCCCCCAGCAACCCTCAGTTTGTTTTGTGAGGTTAAGAGTCTCTTATGGTTTGTCTCCCTCCTGATCCCATCTTGTTTCATTTATTCTTTTCCTACCCCCCAAACCCACAAACCCCTCCACTTCCTCATATCAGGGAGATCATATGACAGTTCAGACCCCAAAGTTTAAGGGCTCAGTCCCACCAGACTGTTCCCACATCAGACACCAATAGAAAATCCTGGACCACCCAAACTTCTGATAAACCAACTGTAAATCGGATTTCTACAACCACTCCTTGGGTTTGATAATTTGTGAGAGTGGTCCCAGAGCTCAGGGAAAACAGACTACTTACTACTACCAGTTTATCATGAAGAATTCATCTCAGAAATAGCCAGTGGGGGAGATGCCTAGGGTAAGGCATAGGGTTCAGAGCTCTCATGCCCTCTCTGGGTACACCACACTCCCAGGGCTCCCTGAAGCCCATTGTTTAGGAGTTCTCATGGAGATTCCATTACAATTGGCACCATTGATTAAATCATTGGCCATTGGTGACTAACCTAATTTCCAGGTGCTTTGCTCTACCTGGAGATGGGGGTGGGGGGGGGTTGGGGGGTGGGCGGTTGAAAGTTCCAACCTTCTCATCCTGCCTTGGTCTTTCTGGTGACTGGCCCTCATCCTGAAGCTATCAAAGTGTCCACTAAGAGTCTCCCCCTAGCATAAAAGACAACCCTATCATTTTTATCACTCGGGAAATTCCAAAGCATTTAGGAGCTCGGTGCCAGGAAACAGGGACAGATCAAATATCTATTTCTTGTGGTTCTTCTCAGGCCTTGTGAGTCAGAGACCTCTGCCGATCCTCTCTTCCCCCTTCTGCAACATGCGTCTCCCGCTTGCCACAATAAGAATGTTTCTGCACAAAGACATCTAGCACTCAGGAAGCTTCTCACAGCAGATGTCCCTTTGTAATGTGATAGTAGGCCCACCTGGGTATAGCAAACAAAACACATCCACAGCACACCCTTGCACTGAAGAACCGGATTTCCATTTGCTGTGTGTTTTGAGGATTTATTCAATGGCTATTTACTGATCGCCCGCCAAGAGCCACATATTTTTGTGTGTGCTGGAAATTCAGCAATATTATTTGTTTTACAAATATTCACATACTGTTTTTCTTGTGCCAGGAACTGATCTAAGCATCTTACAAATATTAAATTATTGAATTATCGTATCATCCCACTTAGGCAGGCATTCTCATGAGCTAGACGCTGAATGTCTATGTCCCCTTAGAAATCACAGGTTAAAACCTAAATCCCAAACGTGATGGTATTTAAAAGTGGGGATTTAGGAGGCAATTAGGTCATGAGGATGGAGCTCACATGAATGGGATTAGTGCCCTTATAAAAGAGACCCCAGGGGCACCTGGGTGGCTCAGCCAGTTGAGCACCTGCCTTTCAGCTCAGGTCATAATCCTGGAGTCCTGGGATCGAGTCCCCTGTTGGACTTTCTGCTCAGCAGAGAGTCTGCTTCTCTCTCTGCCCTTCACCCGGCTTGAGTTCTCTCACACTCTCTCTCTCAAATAAATAAAATCATAAAAAAAAAAAAAAGAAAGAAGAGACCCCAGAGAGCTCCCCTGCCCCTCCCACCCCATGTGATGACAGAGCTAGAAAACAGCCATCTGTGAGCAGGGGAGGAAGGTTCTTACCAGACACCAAATCTGTTGGCACCTTGATCTTGGACTCCCCAGCCTCCAGAACTATGAGAAATACATGTTTGTTTGTTCATAAGCCACCAATCTATACTATTTTGTTACAGCACTTGGATTAAGATTAAGCACTTTGATTAAGATACTGTGTTACAGAAGAGGAAGTGGAGGAACTTAGTGGTTGAGCAATCAGTCCAGAGTTATCCAGCAAGTAAGAGGCAGAGACCAGATGCATACCTGGGGGCAGTACTCTTTGCCACTACTCTGGGCTGCCTTTGACACAGAAGAAAACAACAGAGATCCCCTACCCTTATGTGCTTACATTCTAAGGGGGCAAGACAGACAATAAAACAATATCTAGATAAGGGAGGAGCAAGATGGTGGAGAGTAGAGACAAGTATAATTGGGTCCCAGGAGTTCAGCTAGATAGTTATCAAACCATTCCGAACACCTACAAACTCAACAGGAGATAGAAGAGAAGAAGAGCAGCAATTCTAGAAACAGAAAAGCAACCAGTTTCCGGAAGGTAGGACATGCGGAGAAGTGAATCCGAGGCAACAGATGGGAAGAGAGACCATGGGGGGGAAGAGCAGCTCCTGGCAAAGAGTAGAACAGCAGAGCACAAAATCCGAACTTTCAGAAGTCTGCTCCACTGAGGGACGGTGCTCCAGAGGCTAAGCAGGGGTGGAGCCCTCGTGGGGACAGTGTGGTCTCAGGACCCGCGGGGTCACAGGAAGACCAGGGGTGTCTGAATGTGGCAGAGTCCCCAGGTACTGGAGTGGGGAAGCCGGCACCAGAGACGGAGGTGGGGAGTGAGCTCTCAGCTCAGGGTTACCTTAAACCATGAGCAGGGACCCACAAGCGGCAGGTCCAGGGAGACTCACCTTCCTCTCAGGGAGGAGTGGCGGGAATAAGCTGCAAGAATATGCTGGGTTTGGAGACTCCAAATGGGGCCATGCACCACAGATAGAAATGCTTGTTCACAGACCGGGTGAGCACAGAGTTCGGCCGGAGACCAGGGAGACGGGAGGGATTGACTGTTTCTCTCCGAGGGCACACTGAGGAGTGGGGCCCTGAGCTCTCTGCTGCTCCAGGCGGAGACTGGGAGGCCGCCATTTTCACTCCCGTCCTCCAGAGCTCTACGGAAAGGAAAGCGTTCAGGGAACAAAAGCTCTGGAGAGCAAACCACGCAGATTACTTAGCCTGGCCCCTGGCAAAGGTGATGCAATTCCACCTCGGGCAAAAACATTTGAGAATCAGTGCAACAGGCCCCTCCCTGAGAAGATCAGCAAGAAATCCAGCCAAGACCAAGTTCACAGATCAATGAGAACTGCGGAATTGCAGGCTAGGGAAATGAAACACATAGAATTCATAGTTTTTCCCCCATGATTCTTTAGTCTTTAAAGTTAAATTTGTAAAATCTTCATTTTTTTTCTATTTTTTTAATGTTTCCTCTGTCCTATTTTAGCATATTTTAACTATTTTATCCTATCAGTGCCTTTTTAAAAATCTTTTAATTTTCATTTTTATACTCCTATTCTATCCCTTCATTGCATTTAACCTTACTTTTTTTATACGTGTAAGTTTTTCTTTCTTTAAAATTTTGGGATACAGTTTCTTCTAACAGACTAAAATATACCCTAAATCTAGCATATGGCTATGTTCTTGTCTCCAGCCCGATTACATTCTCTCCTTTTTTTCCCCTTTTTTAACCAACTCCTTATCTTATCAACTCTTTTTTTAGAATATTTTTTAAATTTTTATCTTTACAGTTATATTCCATCCCTTCATCATATGTACCCTTATATATATGTGTGTGTGTGTGTGTGTGTGTGTGTGTGTATATATGTGTGTGTATATATATATATATATATATATATATATATATATATATAAAGTTTTTCTTTCACTAAAATTTTGGGAGGTAATTTCTTCTAACAGACCAAAACACACCCAAAATCAAGTGTGTGCCTCTGTTCTATTCATCAGCCTAATCATACTTTTTTTTTTTTTCCCTTTCTTTTCCCCCTGGTTTTGGGTCTCTTCTGATTTGGTTAATGTATATTTTTCTGAGGTCGTTGTTACCCTTTTAGCATTTTGTTCTCTCATTCATCTATTCTTCCCTGGACAAAATGACAAGGCAGAAAAACTCATCTCAGAAAAAAGAACAAGAGGCAGTAGCAACTACTGGGGACCTAATCAATATGGATATTAGTAAGGTGTCAGAACTAGAGTTCAGAATGACAATTATAAAGATGTTAGCTGGGCTTGAGAAAAGTATAGAAAATACTAGAGAATCCCTTTCTGGAGAAATAAAATCCCTTTCTGCAGAAATAAAAGAACTATAATCTAACCAAGTTGAAATAAAAAAAGCTATTAATGAGGTACAATAAAAAAAAATGGAGGCTCTTACTGCTAGGGTAAATGAGGCAGAAAAGAGAATTAGTGATATAGAAGACCCAATGATGGAGAATAAAGAGGATGAGAAAAAGATAGGTAAACGACTACTGGATCACAAGAGGAGAATTCGAGATATAAGTGATACCATAAAACAATATTAGAACAACTGGGATCCCAGAAGAAGAAAAGAGGAGGGAGTCTCTCTCTTCTCTGATCTCTTCTCTTTAATTCATGATTTTATTTATTTGGGTCCTTTCTCTTTTCTTTTTGATAAGTCTGGCCAGGAGCTTATCAGTCTTATTAATTCTTTCAAAGAACGAGCTCCTAGTTTCGTTGATCTGTTCTACTGTTCTTTTGGTTTCTATTTCATTGATTTCTGCTCTGATCTTTCTTATTTCTCTTCTCCTGCTGGGTTTAGGCTTTCTTTGCTGTTCTTTCTCCACCTCATTTAGGTGTAGGGTTAGGCTGTGTACTTGAGACCTTTCTTGTTTCTTGAGAAAGGCTTGTATCACTATATACTTTCCTCTCAGGACCGCCTTTGCTGTGTCCTAAATATTTTGAACAGTTGTGTTTTCATTATCGTTTGTTTCCATGAATTTTTAAATTCTTCTTTAATTTCCTGATTGAGCCATTCATTCTTTAGTAGGATGCTCTTTAGCCTCCATGTATTTGAATTCTTTCCAACTTTTCTCTTGTGGTTGAGTTCCAGTTTCAGAGCATTGTGGTCTGAAACTATGCAAGGAATGACCCCAGTCTTTTGGTACCAGGTGAAACCCGATTTGTGACCCAGGATGTAATCTATTCTGGAAAATGTTCCATGTGCAATAGAGAAGAATGTGTATTCTTTTGCTTTGGGATGGAATGTTCTGAATATATCTATGATGTCCATCTGGTCCAGTGTGTCATTTAAAGCCTTTATTTCCTGTTGATCTTTTGCTTGGATGATCATTTCAGTGTTGGGGGTGTTAAAGTCCCCTACTACTATTGTATTATTGTTGATGAGTTTCTTTAATTTTGTTATTAATTGGTTTATATAGTGGGCTGCTCCTATGTTAGGGGCATAGATATTTAAAATTGTTAGATCTTCTTGTTGGATAGACCTTTTAAGTATGATATAATATCCTTCCTCATCTCTTATTATAGTCTTTGGCTTAAAAATCTAATTTATCTGATATAAGGATTGCCCATGGCAATTGGGGCAGAGCCCAGGGCCAGGGCCAGATGGCTTACCAGGGGAATTCTACCATACATTTAAAGAAAAATTAATACCTCTTCTCCTGGAACTGTTCCAAAAAAGTAGAAATGGAAGGAAAACTTCCAAACTCATTTATGAAACCAGCATTACCATGATACCAAAACCAGACAAAAACCCCATCAAAAAGGAGAATTAGAGACCAATATCCCTGATGAACACATACGCAAAAATTCTCACCAAAATACTAGCCAATAGGATCCAACAGTACATTAAAAGGATCATTCACCACAACCAAGTGGGATTTATTCCTGGGCAGCAAGGTTGGTTCAACATCCACAAATCAATCAATGTGACACAGTGCATTAATAAAAGAAAGAACAAGAACTATATGATACTTTCAATAGATGCTGAAATAGCTTTTGACAAAGTATAGCATACTTTCTTGATCAAAACTCTTCACAGTGTAGGCTTAGAGGGTATATACCTCAATATCATCAAAACCATCTACGAAAAACCCACAGCAAATATCATTCTCAATGGGGAAAAACTGAGAGCTTTTCCGCTAAAGTCAGGAACACAGCAGGGATGTCCACTATCACCACTGCTATTCGACATAGTACTAGAAGTCCTAGCCTCAGCAATCAGACAACAAAAAGAAATAAAAGACATCCGAATCAGCAAAGAGGAAGTCAAACTCTCACTCTTTGCAGATGATATGATACTTTATGTGGAAAACCCAAAAGACTCCACTTCAAAAGTGCTAGAGCTCATACAGGAATTCAGTAAAGTGTCAAGATAGAAAATCAATGCAAGAAATCAGCTGCATTTCTATACACCAATAGCAAGACAGAAGAAAGAGAAAACAAGGAGTCAGTCCCATTTACAATTGCACCCCAAACCATAAGATACCTAGGAATAAACCTAACCAAAGAGGAAAAGGATCTGTACTCAGAAAACTATAAAGTACTCATGAAAAAAATTGAGGAAGATACAAAGAAGTGGAAAAATATTCCAAGTTCATGGATTAGAAGAACAAATATTGTGAAAATGTCTATGCTACCTAAAGCAATCTACACATTTAATGATGCAATCCCTATCAAAATACCATCAATACTGTTCAAAGAAATGTAACAAATAATCCTAAAATTTATATGAAACCAGAAAAGACCCCAAAGAGCCAGAGGAATGTTGAAAAAGAGAGCCAGTGTTGGCAGCATCACAATTCCAGACTTCAAGCTCTATTACAAAGCTGTAATCATCAAGACAGTATGGTAGTGGCACAAAAACAGACACATAGATCAATGAAATAGAATGGAGAGCCCAGAAATGGACCCTCAATCCTATGGTCAACTAATCTTTGACAAAGCAGGATGAATGTCTGAGAGAAAAAAGACAGCCTCTTCAACAAATGGTGTTGGGAAAAATGGACAGCATCATGCAGAAGGATGAAACTGGACCATTTCCTTACACTACACACAAAAATAGACTCAAAATGGATGAAAGACCTCAATATGAGACAGGAATCCATCCAAATCCTTGAGGAAAACACAGGCATCAATCTCTTCAAGCTCAGCCACAGCAATGTCTTCCTAGAAATATCATCAAAGACAAGGGAAGAAGAGCAAAATGAACTATTAGGACTTCATTAAGATCAAAAGCTTTTGCACAGTAAAGGAAACAGTTGACAAAGCTAAAAGACAACCAATAGAATGGGAAGAGGTATTTGCAAATGACGTATCAGATAAAGAGCTAGTATCCAAAATCTATGAAGAACTTAGCACATTCAATATCCAAAGAACAAATAATGCAATAACAAAATGGGCAGAAGACATGAACAGACATTTCTGCAAAGAAGACATCCAGATGGCCAACAGACACATGAGAAAGTGCTCAACATCACTCGGCATCAGGGAAATACAAATCAAAACCACAATGAGATACCACCTCACACCAGTCAGAATGGCTAAAATTAACAAGTCAGAAATACAGAGGATACAGAGATACAGAGGATACAGAGAAAGGGGACCTTTGCACACTGTTGGTGGGAATGCAAGCTGGTGCAGTCACTCTGGAAAACAGTATAGATGTTCTTCAAAATGTTGAAAATAGAGCTACCCTATGACCTAGCAATCACACCACTCGGTATTTACCCTAAAGATACAAATGAAGTGATCTGAAGGGGCATGTACACCAAAATGTTTATAGCAGCAATGTCCACAATAGCCAAACTATGGAAACAACCTAGATGTCCATCAGCAGATGAATGAATAAAGAAGATGTGGTATATATACACAATGGAATACTATGCAGCCATCAAAATACCAAAACCTTGCCATTTGCAATGATGTGGATGGAACTAGGTGGTATTATGCTAAGCGAAATTAGTCAATCAGAGAAAGACAATGATCATATGTTCTCTCTGATATGAGGAATTTGAGAGGCAGGGTGGGGGTTGTAGGGGGTAGTGAGGGAAAAAATGAAACAAGCTGGGACTGGGGATGAGACAAACCATAAGAGACTCTTAATCTTAGGAAGCAAACTGAGGGCTGCTGGGAGGTGGGAGGGGAGGGATGGGTGGCTGCGTTATGGACAATGGTAGGGTATGTGCTATGGTGAGTGCTGTGAAATGTATAAGACTGATGATTCACAGACCTGTATCCCTCAAGCAAATAATACATTATATGTTAATAAAAGAAGTTAAAAAAAAAAACAAAACAATATCTAGATAATCCTCAATGTAAAAATTAGAAACTAAATGCTAAGTGGAAAAATACAACCAAGAAAGGAGATCACAGATGTTAGAGAACTGAATTTCTCACTTTAAGTAGATACTTAGGAAAGGTAACATTTGAGTCACAATCTGGGAGTATTTCAAAGGGAACAGCAAGTACAAAGGCCACATGGGGGTAACATTCCTGGTGTGTTCAAGAAACAGCAGGCATGTCAGGATGGCTTGTGAAGAGCAAGTAAGGCAAAGAGTCACAGAGAGAGGTCAGAGAGAAAATACGGCCAGTATGATCCAGAGTGAGAGGCAAAACCAGTGAAGAGTGCTGGGCAGTTGTGTGACAAGATCTGACCCCCAACAGAAAATTATCTGGCTTCCAGTGGGACCAGACAGCAGGTAGATATAGTCATCCAGGTGAGAGGTAATGAACATGACCTGGACTGGGGTTTATGTTCTATGAGATTGAAAGTTTTTGTGATGGGGGACATAACACAGTGAGGTTATGATAAAGGGCAGAACTCTATTACTTACATCTTTGAAGGGGAGAAGCGTCCCAGGCAAGGTCACGTGGGGAATTGCAACCAGGGACAATGTAACAGCTAGCTGGATTTGGAAGAAGGAGCTCAGGTGTGACACGCAGTGTGGAGTTAGCTAGGTTTCCATGGGGGACTTCATGGCTTGGCTATTTTGAATAATTTAGCCGGTTCTGGGGCTTAGAGTCTCTTAGTAGTTGTCAGATACCCATCCCTGAAGCTGTTAGGGTGGATATACAGTGGTCCCAAATGGGAGAGCCCATTAAGGGAAGTAGCTGAGTGGTGGACTTAATGGCTGCTTGAGAAAGGAAATTGACCAGATTCTAGCTGGAACCTCAAAAATGGTTCAGGTGCATTAAGAAGGTTAAAAAAGAAAAGAAAAGAAAAGAAAAGAAAAGAAAAGAAAAGAAAAGAAAAGAAAAGAAAAGAAAAGAAAAGAAAAGAAAAGAAAGGAAGAAAAGAAAAGAAAGGAAAGGAAAGGAAAACTATATTACAATGGAGCAATAAAAATGTTGAAAATTGGTTGGACTGTGGCCACATGTGAAAGGAAAGCCAAGGGCCTGCTAATGTGTCAGATGTGGAAGGTGAGAAAGAGAGAGAGATGAGTCAACTAAAGTCCAAGCTTTGGGGAGAAATCTAGAGGAATGGAGTGGCCATTAACAAAGATAAGCAAGACTGAAAAATGAACAAGTTTGGAAGGGAACATTAGAAGTTCAGTGTAGAACATCTCATGTTTGAAATGTCTTTTTTATTTGTGTAAGACATCTAATGAAGATGTTGAACAGAAAATGGATTTATGGGTCTGAAGTTCAAAAGAGATGTCTGGAATAGAGATGTAAATTTAGGAGTGTCTGACATCAATATTGTATTTAAGACCATGGCACCAATGAGATCATCCAAGAAGTGAATGTGGATAAAGAAAAGAAATGTGGTCTCATGACTGGCTCTTGGGACATTCCAATGTGAAGAAGTTGAGGAGCTGAAGAACAAACAGAGAAACGAAAAAAGAGCAGTGGAGTGGAGTGTCTCAGGAGCCCAATGAACAAAGTATTTTAAGAATATATAAATGTCCCAAATCACCGGCATTCAAATATGCTTATTAAAGTCACAATGAGATACTATTTTGACTATTAGACCAGGAAGAAATTTGAAAACAGACACTGCATGATGTCAAAAATGCAGTGAAGTGGTTATACCAATTTCCACTATAATTGGGAAAATAACTGGGCTGGACCTGCAGGAAAGCAATTTAACATTACATGAAAGGAATTTCTGCAGTCTATGTATTTACATTCATCATGTCCTCTTCTAGGAATCCATCCTGAAGAAATAGGCAGAAACTTAGACAAAGTTTTATATGCACAGATGTTCTCTACAGGGTTATTTACATTAGCAAAAAAAAAAAAAAAAACCAAACTGGGGGAAAATTACATTTTGGACAAGGAAAATGATTCAAAAAATTATGAGTCCAATCTGAAGTGGACACTGTGGCCCAGGAAAATGATGATTCAAAAGTATATTTAATGACATAAGAAAGTCCTCATGATACTGCACTGATTGAGGACACAAGATAATGTCCTTTTTCATAGTAACAGTAAAACTAATAATTATCATTTCTTGGTTACCTATTGCAGGCAGGGCACTGTGCTAATAATTTATGCACATTATTTTTAATTCAATAAAATGGGCACTATGAGAAAGCAAAGACTCAAAAAGTTAATATACTGGACCATATTCTACTTGATTATATGAACACATTTGGGAACTGACAGTTACCAAGGGCATGCTTGACCACACGTGTGTGCACACAGACACACTCTCACACACACAGTGACACAAACAAAGGGAAATCTGATGACCCATCCTACAATGTCTTATCCTCATCTAAGAAGCATCAGCTACCTGCGATGGGGGTAGACCTACCTCATCTGGTGGTGTAGGTGGACCTCCCTGTTCTAACTAGTGTCAGAAGCAAGGAAGGAGATCTGCTGTGTATGGCATCACCATGCTCCAAAGGGGAACAGGAAAGCCATGGTATATCTTCACCTCCTCCTCCTAATACACATAATCCAGCCATTAATAACAGTCCAGTCACTTTATTGAGTGCATACTATGTGTGCTGACTACGTATTAAGTTATTACTGAATATGTACTGAGTACGTACTGAGCATAAAATGATACCAAAGGGGAGCCTGCCCTTTACCCTATCGAAGCTTATAGTCCAGATGTAGCTGTTAAACAAATTGTTAAATAAGTTATCTTATACATGAATATATGACCAAAACAGCAGTAAGAGCTGTGAAGGACAAGTACAAGATTCTAAACCAGCAGTTAGTGGGATCACACCCCAATTTACAAGTCACGAACGAAGAGAGCCCCAAAGCCTCCAAGAATTCTATCAGTAACTCTCAAACACTAGGTGTGCACACGCTGGTACCACATTTTCTGTTAGAAATTAATCAGGGCTGAATGGCCTTGACAAAGAATGAGATGTTTGATTCCACTGTGCGGTTCAAGCCACAGAGGAAGAAAATAAAGGAAGGAACAAATGTGTCTTTAATCTCTTCCATAGGCCTGGAAGATTTACCGGAAGGTGAAAAATCAGACTGGAGTCCTTACTTTGAAATTTTGAGGTCTCCCAATGTAGAGACTTTAGAGAGCAGTAGTAGAAAGTTTTCTCTGACAATTACCATATAACCTTCCCAATAATTTGGACCATATAGCTGAGCTTTAAAATATCTGCTTTGATGGGGCGCCTGGGTGGCTCGGTGGGTTAAAGCCTCTGCCTTTGGCTCGGGTCGTGATCCCGGGGTCCTGGGATCGAGCCCCGCATCGGGCTCTCTGCTCCGCAGGGAGCCTGCTTCCTCCTCCTCTCTCCCTCTGCCTGCCTCTCTGCCTGCTTGTGATCTCTGTCGAATAAATAAAAATCTTAAAATAAATAAATAAATTAATTAATTAATAAATAAAATATCTGCTTTGAAACACAGGGGCAGAGTATACACTGAGTGCTCCAGACAGCATGCCCAGGTCAGCATGCCTCAGCCTGCTTTCCCTCTTTGGGACTGGAAATCAGCTTTGTTCCTCTTACCTGGTCACTTAAGTCTATTGTAAACCCTGCCCGTGACACTCCTGTACTGAAGACTCATGGACCCCTCCAGTGGCTCCTCCTCACAATCTTGCCTGTGCAAACTGGCTGCTCCCCTCCCCCACCCATGGCCCCCACTCAGGCTTAGGGACTCTGCACAGCACTTGCTGGCCCCTCTGCCCAAAGCTCTTCCTTCTCCTCTTCCAGGCTGGCTTCCAGACTAGCCCATATTTAGAACCACCTCCCTTCTCTCTCCTATCCCTCAACCCCTATTTTTCTTCCTAGCACTTACAGCTTTCTGGCCTGCTTTACAGCATTTATTTGTTTACTGTTGATCTTTCCAAAGGAAGGGAAGAGCCACAAGGGGAGGGATTCGTTTGTCTATCAGCCCAGTGCCCACAAGGGTGCCCAGCAATGGTCGGTAGTCAATAATGATTTGATGAATTAAAATGGAGGGATGAATGCAAAGATGAATGAATGAATGAATATACTGCTTAGCTTAGCTAGGCTTTCCCTGAGCAAGTGGGTGCCTGCCACCGAGATGTCATCACTGGCTCTGATAGGAAGGACATATGGCATGCCCCGGGGTCAGAGGCCCTAAGTAGGGCTGTTCAAGGGAAGGCTGGGGTCAGGGGAGGCATCAGTTCTGTGGACTATGACCTCACAGCCCTAGGCACTCTCCCAGTGTCCCTCATGATGATCCTTTCCCTGGCCATCATTGGGTTGAGTGAGATTTTGCTAATGGCACCCAGATGGGTGTACTTGGGGATGGTCAGCTTTTTCCTGGATGTAACACTTGGCACTTTCCCTTTGCTCTAGTCTTCCTGAGTCTAGCAAGCTCCCAATCTCCCACTCTCTTACCTGCTTTCCTGCCAAGGGAAATCTCTTTCTAGTTGGTGAAGAGTTTTCCTCGTGTTTCTGGCCAAGATTCTCTGGTTATCTACAATCAGGAATTTTGTCATTTTATATCACTGCGAAAATCCTTTAAAGCCCCCGGGTGTTTAGGCTTCTGAGAGACAGAAGTTAAAAGGGAAGTATTTTAGTTCTTCAGTTTATTTTTCTCCTTTACCACATCCAGGACAAGAGGCAAGGAGTGTAGAGCGGAATCCTGCTGAGTGGCAGAAAGCAAAGAACGAAAAATAATAGATAAAAATTAATAAAATATATATACACTACTAGCTTGGTCAGATATTCACCTCTGTCCTAATAAGGCATAGCCAGAAAAAAAATTCCTTTGTGCATGGCCCCGAGTTTCCAGAGAAAGGGAGAAATGAACCACTTTTAACTAAATAAGTGTGTGAACACCAAGTTTAGTATCAGATATCAAAGCCTTGTGGTTCTGGATAACTAATTCCTTTTTTCTTATAAAAACATTTTCCTGGAGTTATACAGCTCTATGGAAAATTTGCCTCCACTCATTCTTGACATATTAGCAATTGCAAAGTATTTTTTTAAGGGGAAAATTTTCCAAGAACATTCTAGGACACATTAGCTTTCTGGTTTTGTTTTTGTTTTTTTGAATCTTCAGGGCTTGCTCTTGCTGTTTGTTTGTTTTTCGCCATCGCTCAGGAATGTCTTAAAAACTGATAGGGCAAAACCAGCTATGGTATAAAAATTGCAGTTCAATCCAATTGCATTTAAAGTCCACCCTCCTTCATTTTACATAAAAACAACTGTCCAAGTTATTTTTAAAGAGATGAATAAAGGATACACAGAATTTTAGGAATATGTGAAGATGCATTTGCTTATCATTAGCAACCACATCTGAATGAAACAGAAGGGATAAGGCACAAATTAGTTATAAAAATAATTTGTTTGCTGAGAGAAGAGGGGGGCTTTTTGTTATGTAGGTTTGGAGGAATCACAGGGAGTAGAAGCATGTCGTATCATTTTTTCATTCAGCCTTAGTTATCTTTAATCAACTGAACCCTGTAGTTTAGAGATGACTTCATATTTTAGACCTTCTGAGGTGACTATTAAAGAACATTTTATTAAATTTAAACTGTATGTGCCTTCTTTTTTTTTTTTAACTTTCTGAAGAATTTGGTGACTATCCTTTGTTTATTTCTGTCTTTTGACTTTACTCTGTCTTTATGCTTTGCATTAAAATTCCCAACTAACAGGAAACAAAGTCTCCTTATAAATACAGAGACAGCTTCTAGAACAGTCAGCATTGCTTTGCGGAGGAGTGGGAGGGTTTCAGAGAAAAAGGCCTGAGACGACTGAACAGATCCAAAGCCGGCAGATGGATTAACTCTGGAGAAGGTGGGAATCTTTTAACGCAAACACCTTCAGCTCCCTGGTGGGCTCGGCTCTTGAGGAAATGATTTGTGATCTAATTTGAGACTGTTGCTTAGAATCCCAACACCTAGCTTATCTCCTTCTGGCTGAGGGCATAAATAGTTGTGTCCAGCAGCTAGGAAAATCCAGTAGCTAGGATGAGCTATACAGCTGGAGCATATGGTAGAGACTTTGTCAGTTAAATCCAAAGACAACCCGCCATCGTCAGGTGAAAGATTGCCTGCCTACCTCTCACTGTGGGGAAGAAAAACCCAGCACTACCCCTGGGAGAGAGCAGCGGGTCAATAAGTGTGAATTCCCTTTCCCTATTGAGGTCAATGAATTTGTGAATTATGGAGAAAACTAGCCTCATAGATGTTTTGCAAAAAAACTGGTTTCTGTAGAAATAAGTGGAAGGAACCACACAGCTTTAGGGTCAGGGTTCCTGATGCAGCTTCTAACTGCCTATTAGCCTGGGCAAACCATTCAAAGCAGAGGCCAGGGACTAGAATACCAGCTCGCCTTTTCTTAGCCGTGAGGCCTCAGGCTATGTGCTTAACCTCTCTGTTTTCTGTTTTCTTTTTTTTTTTTTTAAAGATTTTATTTATTTATTTGTCAGAGAGAGTGAACGCAGGCAGACAGAGAGGCAGGCAGAGGCAGAGGGAGAAGCAGGCTCCCTGCTGAGCAAGGAGCCCGATGTGGGACTCGATCCCAGGACCCTGGGATCATGACCTGAGCCGAAGGCAGCCGCTTAACCAACTGAGCCACCCAGGCGTCGCACCTCTCTGTTTTCTTACTGGTAAAATGAGGGTAGTATCTTCTACCTAATAGGATTAGTATGTTACTGTTTATAAAGTACTTTCAACAGTGCCAGGCACTTACTTAAAAGAGCTAAATAAGAATTTATTATATAACTAAGATTCTCTGAAATATTCTTCAGAAAAAAAAAATTAATCTAGAGTGTCCACAAACTTTCTTTGGCCCTGGAAACCCTCCCTACCCAACACCACCCCACTCCTTTTTTTTTTTCCTCTACAGTAACTTTCACTGAGACAACTGCATTTCAAAATGTTCTTTAAGAAGTCGCCATAGAGAGAAGTTCATTGAATCTACTCTCTTAACAAAGGATTAGAAAGAAAAGGTTTAAAAGAGGAGTCAGCAGGGAGCATCTCGATTATAATTCTGAAAGCCTCAAAAATCAAAAGAGAATTTTCCAGAATATGCTAAGCGAGAAGTTTTGAGTTAATGAAGTTCATGTAATGCTGTTGATTTTCATCTTGTGTCTCACTAAGGGGTATCATTCTAGTATGATTTACAGTGTGCTGAGTGCTGATGCTTATCAGGCACTCTTCTAGCCTGTTTGGAAGCTCTTTCTAAATCTTAACAACAATCGCAAGAAGCAAGCATCATGATTCACCATTTTATAGAGATGCAGAGAGCCAGAGTCTAAGTTGCTTGCCAAAGTTCCCCCAGTTTGAAACCACAGAGGCCAAGAATTCAAATTCAGGGATTCAGACCCCAAGACCCACACCCAGAGGCCCCTAGGCATCTTCAACATGTAAATTACTTCTTCCCTCACTCCATCCCCTCCCACTGGGGGACTCAGGGACTCCAGACTCAAAATTCTGTGCTAGGATCAGCTGCTTTTGTAAATGGTCCCCCATGGTGTTGAACTTGTTGCTGTGGGACAATGATATACCGTAGCTCTTGTCCCCCACCCACCCTATCACGGTCAAAATTCTGAAGACATGAGACAATCAAGCACAACACATAATATTACTCTCCATCTTTCGCCCTCAAAGACTTGACATTTTCACACACCCGGTAAATGGAGAGAGGACTCAAACCTCAAGTTCTCCCTTCCGGTAAGGGTTTTTTCTGGGCTATCTTACGACTACTTCCAGAACTTTATGAATTTCACAGAAATCTGTCTTTGTTGTTCTTTTGAAATGCTGACATTTAACAAATGCCACTGGTCGGGTTGTTTTCATTTTCTACTAAGGCGGAAATGTGTTGCCGAGTTCTTGAACATTGGCCGTGCGTGCGTGTGCGTTTTGATTCTGGGTGGCCAGCCACACTGTCTGTCCCTGTGCTAGCACGTGGTGAGCCGGAGTAGCACACTGTTCTAGGGACTGTGCCCCTTGCTTCACTCTTGCTCCATCTGGGGACCACAAGAAACATTCCACCTGGGTTTTTTTCTGAAAGGAACGATGTAGATTTTGGGGGCTGTTATTGTCAAACATCAATTGGGTACAACAGCTTCAGTGAAATTCAACCCAACTTGGAACGTTTTCTTTTATGCATAACAAACACAGCAGATGGGTTGATTTTCTTTCTTCCTATCTTCTTCCTTCCTTCCTTCTTTCTTTTCTTTTCTCTTTTTTTTTTAAAGCAGGATGTTCTCAGATGCTCAGACAAAAAAAGTACCCTTTAAAAGAAAATCTGTAATATGTATTTACATATTTTTTTAAAGATTTTTATTTATTTATTTGACAGACAGAGATCACAAGTAGGCAGAGAGGCAGAGAGAGAGGAAGGGAAGCAGGCTCCTTGCTGAGCAGAGAGCCCGATGCGGGGCTCGATCCCAGGACCCTGGGATCATGACCTGAGCCAAAGGCAGAGGCTTTAGCCCACTGAGCCACCCAGGCACCCCTATGTATTTACATATTTAAACCCACAATCAGGTTTTCTATTTCCAACCTGTTGAGATGAAACATACCCATCTTGTCCATAGTATCTCCATGTAAATATCAGTCTTGCTGAAGAAGAAATAGAGCTGGATAGTAGTTAAACAGTAAAAAACAGATTTTAATTCAGGACTAAAGCAATACAGGAAGAGAAACCTCAGTACAGAACCGGATGTAATTCCAAATGCGGTTTCAATAAATTTGGCTTGCCACCCCCCTTAAACGCAACCTTCCATCTATTTAATATGGAGCCAGGTGGTCCTGATGCCAGGGTACCAAGGAATTCATTCTTTTTTTATACTATACAAGTAGGATCTATTTCTTTTAAAATTATTTGTTAAGCACCTACTATGTGCTGGGCATTGTTCTATGCATGTTAAACTCATATTCACTCATTTTCTTTTCATCAAAACCCACTGTATAGCTAGTAAGAAGAGAAGCAGTATTCAAATCTCTAGACTCCACATTGTTAACTTTTCCTTTATAATGACCCAGGCTTACTTGGCCACAGCATGTCACAGGCTGTTGATTCCCTTCATGCCCGATCTATGCACCAGGGTTCATTTGTGTCAGGGGCCAGACATGGGCAGATCACCTCTGCCCAGTGTGGCATGGCGGCCAACAAGTAGGAAACGACCTCTGTCCTCCTGGGGCTCTTCCCCAGAATTTGTGTGAAAAACAACTTCAAATAATATTTTCCTCTTTCAACAGGAGTACTTGGTCAAACAATCCCTTCCCCACAAGGATGGGAGGCACTCGCAAGCCTCTTCTGCTCCCCTCACCCCTCGCTCTCGCAGCCAGCCCGCTCCCACTCCCCTTTCCATGTGGATAACATCCATCTTCTTCGTGGCACTTATCAAGACCCTGACTTATATCTCCTGTCCTGTGTGTGTCTCTCTCTAACATCTCTCTCCTCCATTTCCACCATGGCTGGAAATGTAATGTTTCATCACTGCTGATCCACCAGCAGTAGGGCCACTGCATACACAAGCAAAGAAATGAACAAATGAATGAATCCCTTATCTAGATTTCTCCTTTAGGGAAAGGTAAAAGAGAGGTGAAAGGCTGATGCTGGAGGACGGAAACAAGTGAACTAGGAAGGCAAAGAAGATGACTATCTACAGTGTTATACAAGCTCTGGCAGCCCAATCAAGTTGGATAGTATCTCTGGTTAATGTTGCAGGAGACAGATGCCGCACAGATACAGTGACCACGTGTCCCAAAATGCCTGGGACAGTCCTGGTCTGTCTCTGGTGACCTGGCATCCTGTCTGGGTTAGCATTTGTTTGAGATAATGTGATTACATTTCAATCTTTGTTGACCTGTGTCCCTTTTTCTGGCTCCTTCCAGTCCTAAAGGAACTTATACCTCTTATTCAAGGGGAACATGTGCGGATTGTAGTTGCTGACAACACCAAGTGTGCTCAGCCCTGGTCCCCTGACCCTTAGTTCCAGTGGCTGGAGGAGAAACACCCCAACTTGCCACCCGTGATGACGACTTGGTCTGCCAACCTAATGGGCCACAGAAAGTGACATTTGCTTCGACATGTACAAAGGTGCAGCTTCAAATGGGGGAATCTGAGGAAAATAAGGGAAAATTATAGGTTAGGCAGGTGTAAAACATCTGTGGGAAATAGCATGTCCTTCCATCCTTGAAAGTATGAATTGTATGGACACCTTTTTCTGGAAACCTCAGTCTTTCTTCTTTTTAATTTCATTTTCCCTTTATATTTTTTGTAGATATTTGTGGTTCTGAAATTTTTATATACAAATGGCCTGTTAAACACTCAGATTCCAGGACTCACTTATAGATATTAATATTCATTAGGCCGAAGGTGGGACCCAGAAATCTGCATTTTCAACAGGTTTGCTCTAAGATGCTGCCACAAGGGTCTACAGAACCCACTTGGAGAAATCTGGACAGTGGGGTAGTGCATTCCCAATGGCGAGGTGTGCTGGTAGAAAGAATTTGGGGTCTGACTGAGGATCCCGGGACCTGAGGGAGAGGAAAGATGCAAACCAAATTTTAGTCAGCTTTCTGAACCTTGTCCTGGGCTCATCTGTGCAATGCCTTGTAAAATCCAGGTTTAGCAAGAACCTCGCTAAGTCAGTTCAGGGTGAGTCCTCTGTGCTCCACATCTGTTCACACTCAATACATGATTGACTTTCTCCTCTTCCACCAGCCTGCAGGCCTGTCTACAGCAAAGATCCTGTAAGGCTGGTTT
The DNA here is from genome assembly GCF_963455335.1 of Martes martes. Classification (NCBI taxonomy): domain Eukaryota; kingdom Metazoa; phylum Chordata; class Mammalia; order Carnivora; family Mustelidae; genus Martes; species Martes martes. The sequence goes on from NC_137895.1 coordinate 123,314,112, forward strand.
AGCCAGACTCCCTCTTACACCTGATATTTCCTTTTAGAAGCTTTCCATCCACTGACAGCACCCTGCTCCTGGACTATGAATTCCCACTTGCCCCTGCTCGATCCCAGGACCCTGAGATCATTCATTCTTTCAGCCTGGTTTTGTGCAGGGACAACCCCCAAAATAAACAACCCTTTCCTCACCCCCTAACAAATCATCATCTGATTTCTGAACCAATAAATAAATGACCCATTAAACTCTTTCTGGGGGCGCCTGGGTGGCTCAGTGGGTTAAAGCCTCTGCCTTTGGCTCAGGTCATGATCTCAGGGTCCTGGGATCGAGCCCTGCGTCGGGCTCTCTGCTCGGCCGGGAGCCTCTTCCCTTCCTCTCTCTCTGTGCCTGCCTCTCTGCCACTTGTGATCTCTATCTGTCAAATGAATAAATAAAATCTTTAAAAAAAAATATTGAAGGACTTTAGAACATGATATTGCCCAAAATTGCCACTTTGGCATACTCTTATTTTGAGTGGAAGGCACTCGAGAAACCACAGATAAAAGAAGGGCTCTCTGTCTTCCTCTTTTCTACCTAAAAGCAGGTCATGAGATTTCCCAGGAGAAATGTGCCCTCCCTGCACCAAGAAGAGGAGAACATTCTTATCCCTGGAGACTCAGAGTTGACACCAAAATGGATCTGTACCCACTACCTACTAAAGCAACTCTTATCTTCCATTAGCTCCCCCGTGGATCTCCTAGTCACCATCCCACAATCTACGGCCCCAGCCCATGCATCCTTGTCCTGTCACCAACCCCACCATCTGTTGTTCTTTGTTTCAAAAAGATATATAAACTTTTGGCACGATAATTTCTTAGGTTTTTCACTTTCCTTATGAAGATTCCCACATACATGTAAAAATATTAAATAAAACGTCATGCTTTTCTCTTTTCTCATTTGTCCTATGTTAGTTTAATTCTCAAGCCCAATCACAGAATCTAAGAGGGTAGAAGTTTTCTTCCCCTATAAGGTGTGTATAAGTGTATTAAATAAAAGTTTATATTTTCTTAACAGGAGCACTCTGTCCTGGGCAATGAATAATTAACTCAACTAGAATTTCTTACTCGATTACATTGACTAGGAAAAACATACAAGAGGACCCAGATAGTAGAGTAGTACAGAAGCCAAGACACACATAAAGGGAAATTAGTAATTAAAAGCCTTGAGGAGGGGTGCGTGGGTGGCTCAGTGGGTTAAGGCCTCTGCCTTCAGCTCCGTCATGATCCCAGGGTCCTGGGATCGAGCCCCGCATCGGGCTCTCTGCTCAGCAAGGAGCCTGCTTCCCTTCCTCTCTCTCTGCCTGCCTCTCTGCCTACTTGTGATCTCTGTCTGTCAAATAAATAAATAAAATCTTTAAATAAATAAGTAAATAAATAAAAGCCTTGAGTAAGCAGAAGCCATATGACATGGCAAAGAGAGTAAGTCCTCAGTAGAGCCGCAGAGGCAGAGACAATGAGAAGCGAAGGATAAGACTGGTAGACCTGTGTTAGCGTGCCTGCTAAAATTACTACTTTATTCTGAGAGTCCTTTCAGTTCCTCATAAGAATGTATTACACCACTAGAGTCCTGTGTGTTGATGCCAAGCTCAGTCAGTCAGCCCTCATGCCAACAGCTCTAGGCTTCCTTTCCCAGACCTTCAAGGCAAGTGGAAAAAGGTAATACGTCTTTCAACAGGCCTGGCAAGCCTCCAAAGATTCCATCACGTTGATGCTGGGTGGGACCCTGGGCCATCCCGGAACGAAGCCCTTGGCGGGGAGAATGGACTTTCTGCTTGAGCAGGCTCTGTAGGTCAGGCCGATATCCATAATTACATGTAGACTGCGATTCATAGTAGGGTGACTCCCGCAGGGGAAAACTAGCCGTAGAAATGGAAATTAGCAACTAACAACAACAACAAATAATAATAATAATCTCTACCTCAGTGGGTAGATGTCACCCCCCACGTGTCTCAGTGGGTTAAGCATCTGCCCTTGGCTCAGTTCATGATCCCAGGATCCTGGGATCAAGTCCTGCATCAGGCTCCTTGCTCAGCGGAGAGACTGCTTCTCCCTCTCCCTGCTACTCCCCCTGCTTGTGCTCTCTCTTTCTCGAGTAAATAAATAAAATCTAAAAATAAATTAAAACAAACAAACAAACAAATCCTGGGCAGAGTCACTTTTCTTGAAATGGAGGGAAGAGGTGTAACGAGCAGTCCTGATAGGCACAGAGAATAGCTGAGCTCCAGCCTTCTAGCCTCTCAGAGAGGCGCGCATGAAGGTAGAAGCTGAATCCTTCGAGTGTGTGGGTCACCCCCACGCGTTCCTATTGCCAACGGCAGATTTCATCTTTATCTAGGAAGTTACTTCACTATAAGAGTTTGCTTTAGATGCTTCTGTCAAAGTGCCCGTGGCAAAGTACTCCACAGAAAGACAATGACATTACACACCAGTGTGTGTATTTTATGGCAGACAAATCTGGCTGAGTATGAATTTCCATCATTTCTGGGAACCCTGGTGAATTTATTTAATCAGGGAGCTTACAGCATCATTTTACTTAAGCCTCCTTAAACAGTTATGTTGTAAACATCCTAGCAGCAAGGAGCTTAACTTTTATCGTTCAAGGAGAGATGATGTCTCAGCATTTCAGGCTCCAAGAAGAAACATGGTATAAGATTCTGCAGAAAAAAGTCTTTCCTGTTATGAGTCAGGTCTCTTTGCTGTTTAGCAGTGAACGCACACCAAATTCAAATATGCAGATCGGAAGATTAAAGTACAGAATGCCAGGTGGAAATGTTTCTAAAACCTAAAGAAAAAATCAAATAAAGGTATGCTGGAAAATACTCCTTCACAACTGGCCAGTTCACTCTGATTCTCCATCTGTTCCAGCCTCGCTGGGGACCAAGAGTGCCGCTTCCTCATTTTCCAAATTCTAAGGAGAGTCCATGGCTTCAAGCTTTTCCACCCCTCCTAAGTTTTTGAAGGCTAGAAAGTAGCTATCATCATCCAAATATAAAAATACTCTACTTTCAGGGCACCGGGGTGGCTCAGTGGGTTAAAGCGTCTGCCTTGGGCTCAGGTCATGATCCCAGGATCCTAGGATCGAGCCCCACATCGGGCTCTCTACTGAGCAGGGAGCCTGCTTCCTCCTCTCTTTCTGCCTGCTTCTCTGCCTACTTGTGATCTCTGTCTGTCCAATAAATAAGTAAAATCTTTAAAAAAAAATACTCTACTTTCAAACTTACGTCTCTGCTCCAAAATGTAATATGATTTCTACTAAGATTTAGGATCCTACTCCCTCTATGAACAATACTAGTTTTCCCCTTTATTCCATCTCTATCACTGAATCGGGGGCTATGATAATAGAATTTCTGTGGCTTGTGTCCTCCCCATCACAGAAGCTGAAGAGAAATAGAGATCGTTATCTCCAAGCAAGAATACAAATGATTCTGCACTCTTAACTCAGAATGGATCTTCAAAGGCAAAGACACGAAGAGAAAAAAAAAAAAAAATCCACACACCCACGCACTACCAGATCTTTTCTTCTATTCCCTCATGGATCTATTCTCTCTACACACCTTTCGCAAGACACCCAAATCTTCAATTTTAGCAGGGGCTATTATCTTCCAGGTTTTTTTTTAAATTTTAGACTCCCGTTTTCTTTCCTTTTTCTAACTAAAATAACACCAGCGCCACGTTTCCTGCTGGTGGGGCTGTGTCTGTCACATGTGTCTAGTCACAGAATTTATTTTATCCTGTGTTCTCATCAACTTGCTCTTCCCTTTCTGTTTTCTGAGGAAGCACCACATCAGTATCTCTGTCCACCTTTTCCAGCTTTTTCCTGCAGGGAACTAAGAGACAATCACTGGGCCCAGCAAAGCAATCTTGGGAGCGTATGGCTATTGTAATGAAAATCCTGGTGATCTTGACTTGGCAAAAAGCCTTCTTAGGAAGAAATAAGCATTTCCCCTGTTCCTTTTTTTAAAACCAAGGAAATGAGACTGTTTCTCTTCCTTCCCTTAGGGGTATGTTCTAGTTTCTAATAGGAAAACCTCATTCTCAAGCCTTGAACTTGAGCAAATCATCAAATGCTGACTTGCCTAAATGAGATTTTGCTAAAACCCCTTCCCTGAAAAAGTGACTACAAGTTGCAAAGGGGCCCTAAGAATTTCCAAATGCAGTAGACAGGTCACTGCCCTAAAGAGATCACGAGAAAGAAATACCAAAGCCTGACGAATGTCATCTGTGGAACGATGAGGACAACGTAATAAAGCAGTTTCAGTATGCTGGAATGAATTATGAAAATGGCCAAATGTCACACAAATGTGTGCTCTGGAATGCATTGCTGCCAATGATCCTCTCATGACCTGTCCACCAAAGGACAGTAGGAAGCAAATTATAAATCTGAAACCACAGAGAGTGAGAATCTATTTCTTTGAGCTTTGGGAAGGAATTTCAAAGAAATTTAGGTAGGCTTTCATCTTCTTTTCTACCCAGTTTAAAAGGGTGCCTTCTGCTCACACTGTCATCCCCTCAGAATTCCTAAGTATCCTTTTGCTGCCATTTCACCCCCAAATTCTTTCTCAACCCCCTGAAATCTGACTGCTGCCTCCAAACCACCTAGGGAGTTCATAATGCTAATTTTGCTGACCTTTTCTTTCCCTTTGCCTGATCCTGATGCTTTTGTCCACAACCTCCTGATTCTGGAGACTCCCCACCCATTTCTCCTTGGGCATTGGAGACGGTGCCCTCCCTGCTTATCTCTCCTCCCTTCACTGGTTCTGCTTTGTTGGCTCCCCTCCCAGAGCCCTGGCTCTCACACAGCCCACACCAAGCGATTTCCCTCTGACATATCAGCCAGTCTCTTGGCTTCAACCCCTAAAAGGAAAAGATGTGCATATCTGTATCCAAGCTCACTGTCCTCCAACACCCCCCCGCCGCATCCCCAAAAGATGCCTCAAGTTCGTCTTCTTCCTAAGTCATATTCTCTCTGCACATCCTAACTTCTGGTAGTAAGCACCTGAATCCACAAAATTATTCATGTTAGTTTTACTTACGTTTCTTGTCTTCTCCCTCTTCTTTATTTTTATTCACTGATGTCTTTTTCTCCCCTGTCTTCAACCTACTGTGATAACCTCCCAATCTGCTGCAAGGCTTACAATTTCTCTCCATTGACTGATCTGAGCCAACAGACTCTTTCTGAGTGCTGGAGGGTCAAAGAAGACCAAGACAGAGCATCTGTGAAGATTTCAGTCCAACACAAGTATTGGGGTTGGGGAGAGGTAGAAAAGGATATTTAAAATTCTCTGAAAAAAAATTTTTTTTTAGAGAGAGTTTGAGAGGGGTGGGGAGGGGCAGAGGGAGAGGGAGAATCTCAGTGATGTGGGGCTCGATCCCACAACCCTGAGAACATCACCTGAGCCAAAATCAAGAGTTGGACACTTAACCAACCGAGCCACCCAGGCACCCACAAATTTTCTAAATAAAGAATTTTAAAAGGTAATGACAAGGTGAAAAAATGCATAGACTCTAGGACATCTAAGTCACATTCAGGAGTGAGGTAAAGGTCCCTAGGGAAGGTGAACTTGGAGGGGAGTTTGAAATGACAGATATAAGATGGATACAAAGAAAAATAAGAAGACATGATTTACTTAAAGCTTAGAGGCTTTGAGGTATCTTTACAAGTCTCTACTGCTAGAGTAAAACGGGCATTCCAGAACCTGCCGGGAGGAGAGGCTAGAAGGTGGGCTGGATCAGGGAGATTCCCAGGAGGATGAGTTAGCATACTCAAAAGGCTGTAAGTGAACAGAATTTAGATTTAACAAGGGGACTTCGGAAGTGTGAATGGAGCGGAACCAGACTAAAGTCTAACAAGGGCAGGAAGCCATTGACCCTCACTGTCCCGAGGGAGGGAGCGAGGGCAGGAGTCCTGCGACTGGAACCCCTGGCCTGTTGTGGCCATGGGAGAAGAGCTCCTGGCTACACCGCAGAGACACGCCCCCACATTCAGGCTCCTGTGACAGGCAGTGACACCACCCTGGGGGTGAGAAGTCATCGACTCCTCTCCCACCTTCTGCTGTCTGATATCCTGTCAGTGCTTCTCATCAGACATAACCAACAAGAACCTGGACAGCCAGGAAGCCAGAGTCCAAACACACCAGCCTTCCAGAGCACACAGCCCAGGGTGAGAAGGGGAGAGCACAGATGGGAGGGTGTGTGGGGAGATGAGCGCAGGAATTTCTGGACAGGGAACTCTGTCATTGGCTTGTTTGGGCATTGTGATTTGTAATTATCTCTGCTTAAAAATCTTTACAGGACCTCTTCCTTCACCTTTTGACATCTTTATCCTATTTAAAATTAATTGCTAGAACAAATCATGTACACTGTTGTAAATTTCACTTCACCATAGTTTTTAATTTTACTTTAAGAACATGTTTTTAATTTATGAGATAAATTGCAACCAAAATATGTTCTTTTAGGGTCATTAGGGTTTTTTTTTTTTTTTTTTTTTTTGCCTGCAAGAGTTTCTAATTTTCCACTTTATTTTTTCGTTTAAATAAATTTTGTAATTTAGGAATCTGTGCTAAACACTTTCTTTTCCTGGCATTCATCCCAAACCATCTACTTTGCTCTATGGCATGAGGTAAATGAAAGTGGGGAGCAAAATCACACGTAAGTGAGAAGAGTTGTCTTATTTGATAAATGGAGTAAATATGAACAGAATTCAATCTATTTGACAAATGGGTTTAATTTAACTAGTGTCTTGTGTCTAGTGGATTTCTCCACTTGGGGAGAACATTAGTGTTTGCAGGTTTTCCTGCCTCTGTCTGTAGAGAAGCGTCCATAAGGGGACTCCTGGTCTTCAGTGGAAATTTCCCCAAGATTTCCATGAGTAATGAGAGATCACATTTTGTCTAACAAATTGACAGAGAGATTAAAATGATCATTGCGACATTTGAGGGATTTGTAGGGATAAGAAGAGGGAAGGGGGTCGGGGATGGGTCACATTCCAGAGGGATCTATATGGCATCCGGTTTCTCCAAAAACTGCCCTAGAAGGTAGTAGAGAATGGAAAATGACCTTCAAAGTGAATCAGAAATGATTTGAACACAGAATTCTATTTCTAGTCAGATCATAAATCAAGTATAAGTGTAGACTGGAATATTTCAGACCTGCCAGTTCTCAAAACAATGTATTCCCTGTGGACCCTTTTCCAGGAAGATATGTTCCACCAAAATGAGGAAGGAGGGAGAGAGAGAGAGGGAGAGAAGGGGGATTGAAGAGAAAGGGAGAGAGAAAGAGAGAGAAAGAGGAAGAGACATACACACACACACACAGAAAAGGAAAAGAATTCCCATAACAATGTTGAAGAAAAACTGTGTACAAGGCTAAGGGTACAACCAATCCAGATTGAAAAAGGAATTAACACTCTTAGAGATTTATCTTCAGGGCTAAAAAAAGGTAACCATAATAATAAAGGGACCCAACTCATGACCTGATGTGTTTGATTATGTGAGCAGTAACTACTTTTATATGATTTGGTTCAGAAAATTAATATGAAGAAAAATCTACCAACTCATATCATCTGGGTAGAATAGCATTGATATAAAGAGTACATAAGGACATGAGAGAAAATACAATCATATATTAACATCATCTATAAAGATACTTGCAGATATTTAAGAGAACATATTAGTGAAAACATTTAACAAAATATTTTAAAAAGCATGACCAATTCATATCTAGTCCAGGATACATTTATTAAGGATAGTTCAAAAATTTGGAAATTTTTAAATATAATCAGCCATAGCAACTGAGTAAAAATCATATTTGATCTCAAAAAATTAAAGAAAAAACATTTACTAAAAATCAGCATTCATTAGTAATTGAAAAACAGGAAAGTATTTGCAAAACCCATTCTTATAAAGGACTAGTATCCAGAATATATCAAGGATGCTTTATAATTTAATAAGAAAACCCCATTAAAAATAGATAAATTTGAAAAGATACTTAAGTAAAAAATGATATACGAAGGGAAGATAAATCCAAATCCATGAAAAGATACATATTAAACACATAGTGATCCATAATTACACTTTCTGAATGGCTAAAACTTAAAAAAAAAAAAAAAAGAAAGAAAGGAGGACAAGTGTTGGCATGATGAGGAACAGATGCTATTCTCATGCCTTGCTGGTGGGAATGCAAAATGGTACAGACACTGAAGAAAGTTTGACAGCTTCTTACACATACTTATCATACAACCCACCAGTTGTATTTCTGGGAATTTACTCAAGAGAGATAAGAACATGCATCCACAGAAGACCTGTAGCAAATGTGGATAACAGCTTCATTCCCAATACCTGTATCAATCATGCTTTCATTTTATTTGAATAAATCAAATTTGCAAATACTGGCATGGGTAAATCTAAAATATATTAGTTTGGGTGGGGGAAAACAAGTTGCAGAATATGCACATTTATCAAATTTATATAAAATTTAAAATGTTACATCAAAATCCTAGACAATGATTGTATACACAAAAATATGCATCATAATTATAAAACCATGGAAATGAACGGTAAACAGAGAATTCCTATTTTTTCTAAAGATTTTTTATTTTTATTTCTTTGATAGAGAGAGACACAGTGAGAGAGGGAACACAAGCAGGGGGAGTGGGAGAGGGAGAAGCAGGCTCCCCGCCCAGCACGGAGCCCAATATGGGGCTCGATCCCAGGACCTTGAGATTATGACCTGAACCGAAGGCAGATGGTTAATGACTGAGCCACCCTGATGACCCCAGAATTCCTATTAATGGTTAACTCTGAGGATTCAGGGAAGACCATGGATTTAGGAAGATGATCCTGAGGGTCTCAATCGTATTTGAAATGTTGTTTTTGTGCTTGGAAAATTTTATAAAAATAGAACATCAAGTTTAGATTTGATGAATTGTTCAATGTATTTTGTATGTTGTTATCTTTATGTTTGATATATTTCAGGATACGAATTGAGATAATTGTGTTTCTTGTTTTTCCAATATTTAGCTTTTGTGTGCCTGTGTGTGTTTCCTGTAACACTAAGTAATCTTAACACATTTCTTAGGTTTTCTTAATATTTCGAGGGACTATTAAATCCTTTTCCTATGTTTGGACTTTTAAATGGCTTTCAATTTTTCAACATGGTAATTAACACTACAGTCAAATCTTTCACAAAAGGCATTTAATAGTTTTTTAAAAAGTATTAATGAATTGAGTTACTGGAAGTGAGACGAACACAGCAATGAAGAACAGAAACAGAAAACTGTTCTTGGCTGACTGTTTAAAACCACAGTCAAGTGATGCCTGGGTGGCTCCATCGGTTAAGCATCTGCCTTTGGCTCAGGCCCTGATCCCAGAGTCCTGGGATCAAATCCTGAATGGAGCTCCTTGTACAATGGGGAGCCTGCTTCTCCCTCTGCCTGCCGCTCCCCCTGCTTGGGCTCTCTCAGCTCTCTGTCTTTCTGACAAATAAATGAGTAAAATCTTAAAAGGTAAAAAAAAAAAAAAAAAAGAAAATCAGAGTCAACTGTTGAAAATAATTTATTTTTAATAAAATTGTAAACATAATCAAGGAAAAGCAAGTAAAGGAAACTTAATCATCCTGCAAGGAAGCATCCAATTCTACAAAGAAATAGTAGAGAAATCACAGCCACATACAAGTCAACAATTCTACGACCCAGGATTGTGCAATGTTCACATTCAAAGTCATGTTTGTCCACTGTTTGTCAACCCCATTACTTAGCTTTTCCATTGTACATGGGCGGACAGTCTCTTCCTAAGTAATACTGGACACATGGAACAGGTCAGCCCTTCACGCTGGCCCTTTCAGTTACTCAAATGCAAAAATAGCCAAAAACCTGTGGTGAAAATGGAAAAAACTATTTTCCATTCATGCATTGCTCTCAATCATGTTTTCCAGAAAAAATAAAAATCACCTTTAGGCTGAGAAAAAGCACAAAAAATAACAACCTGAAATGAGGGGCGCCTGGGTGGCTCAGTCGTTAAGGATCTGCCTTCAGCTCAGGTCATGATCCTAGGGTCCTGGGATCGAGCCCCGCATCGGGCTCTCTGATGGTAGGAAGCCTGCTTCTCCCTCTCCCACCCCCCCTGCTTGTGTTCCCTCTCTCGTTCTCTCTCTCTCTGTCAAATAAATAAATAAATATTTCTGGAAGTGAAATGCACAGAAGGGGAAAAAAAAAAAAAGAAATGCACAGAAGTGGGTGGGAAGGCAGATGCTCACCCCCAGTCCCCTCTGTTCATTTCAGAGTCCTGTTACCGGAAGCATTCTTTTTTTTTTTTTACCTGAAGCATTCTAATGGAAGAACATATGTGCAGAAAATATCCTTCCCTTATAAAACTAGCTTTAGTCCTGGGTAAAACAGGGGAGGAGTATAGATTATAGGGCCAACTTCAGTGAGCGTTCAATTTTTGCCACTTCATGTTGAATGAACTGAACAAACATCTAAATATTTCTGGATTTCTTTTTCTTCCATCTCTGAGATTAAGATATTAGAGAGAATTCACATTTGTCCATTTCATGTATTTTATTTTAGTTTTTAGAAAGATTTTATTTATTTATTTACTTACATATTTATTTATTTTACAGAGAGAGAGAGTACACGTATGTTGGGGGAGAGGGGCAGAGGGAGAGGGAGGGAGAGAATCTCAAGCAGACTCCCCACTGAGCGAAGAGCCCAGCATAGGGCCTGATCTCATGACCTTGAGATCACGACCAGAGCTGAAATCGAGAGTCTACGCTTAACCAACCAAGCCACCCATGTGCCTCTGTTTCATCTATCTTAAATCTATTCACAGTTACCTTGCTTTAAATATTATTTGAAAGTAAGCAGGGCATCAAAAATTAGAGATTAATTAATAATCACCTCATCTTGCTTCTTTAAGGATGCATGAAGCTATATGAGGGCTGTCTAGTCTGCGAAAGGCATCCCAAAAACGTTTGTCCTTTTCATCCTCAGGAAAAAACAAAAAGATACAAAATTTTGTGTCTGCAAGAGTTGTGGAATGGTGCATTTCTTCAAATACATAAAACGACATTTGAAGTTTTTATAGGATTTCGCAATATATAATTCTTCTTTCATATCATTACCCTTGGATATAATCTAATCCTTCATATTAGAAGCACCCGGTAAATAGCAAAAGCCAATTTATTCATGAAAATGCCATTCATTTGTGTATTTCTTTACAAGGTGCAGAGTATATTCACCTAATAATTTCCTACCTAATGTTAAAAGGTTCTAGCTAAATAGTCTTCCTCCCCTACCACCTGACTTTCCCTTCATTGTGCTGTGATTGTACGTTTCATTACTTGATGGAACAACTGATTTTTTTTCATAAAAAATTACAATCGACACCACCGCTTTACAGAGTTTGAGAGCCGTTTGCTCTAAGAGAAGTCTGAATGCCACTGTGTTAGAACAACATGGGTTACTAATGAATTGTCCCCCGCAGATCGGCAACATTAAGCTCTCTGGGAATGTGTCCTAAGAGTATGTCTTTTAAAACAGTTCCTCAGATTATTCTGACAAAAGCCGATGTTTGCAAAATACTTCTTTAGTATTTAGGTCAACGTGACAAGCGACAACAGGATTACTGTAGATGTTTCCCTCTGCTCTGGTGGGAATAGTCCCGCTATTCTATTGTAGGTATTAAAGACTGAGGGTTCCTACTGTCATTGTTTTAGCAGAAATTGTCTGGTATTCTTTGGGTGGGTGGTGGTACACGGAGTAGGAAAACACTCAGCCATATAAATAATAAATCACCAAAAATTGCACAAACCTTCCAAATTCCAGGTTAAAATCTATGCTTTGAAGGTCTTGCATGCAGCATGTGTCTTCATAGAGTCACTGCTAATTACAACCATTGGGGGAAGGTTCTCTTTTTCCCAGCAGGCCCGGCCAATGATCGAAATGCCAGGCCACATGTCCCAACACCAAAGAAAAACACCTTTAGTAAGTAAGCTTTATTCCAACCAGCAGAACCATAATTTTTGCAGCTGGCTAAACAAACACTCTTGGACCTCAGGCCCTGAAGACAAAGACCTGGTTTGGAAACTGTCGAATAAGGTTTTTATATGCCTTTTATTCAGGTGCTCTAGCTACTTTAAACGGTAAGGAGAGAAATAAACTGATTTCATTATTGATTGAAATAAACTGATTTCATTATTCATATATGATTCCATATACTCTTAGCACCCCGTCCCAACCCCACCTGCCTACCCCAGGCCATTTATCTGGAGGTCTAGGTGCTTTTGTTAAGAAACTGGGACTGGAGAGGCAGAGGCTACGTGACATGAGAAGGAAGGAGTGGCGGTCACGGTATGATCTGTGTCCTTCCAGTTCTCCGGACTAGGTGTGTGCTTCTGTTTAGAGCAGAGAGATGCTGTCAGGAGAAAAGGACACCAGTCATAAGAGAAATTCTTTTTCTGCAAGGGAGCGATATTAAATCGGGCTTCACTCTGGCCTGGGCAGTTGGTGCAGCCATCAGCGCTGCACCCCTGCCGGCCCAAACATCTCGATTTCTTCTTCAGCGTGCTCCGTACCAAGGTCTTGGGAAGGCAATGTTGTTCCAGAGAGAATCGATGCATGTTTGCCGCTGTAAAGCAGGGGCTGTGCTTTGGCTATTAAGAAATTGTCAGTTTCATGTTTTTAAGTTCCATGCTGGTTAAAAGGAGGGGCTCCAGGGGTCCGGGAGCTCCTGATCCGCACGTGGGATTGCCTACTGCTCAGAGCCAGACTGACTCAGTCTTCCTTTCTTCCACGAGTAATCCCCAGGGACTCGGCCTCTAGTCCTCATGTCCTGCCGAGAACCGCCCTTTCTTTCCCATTAGTACTTTTCTTCGCTACACACCTGTACTTTCTGTCCTCCCTCCCTAACCCACTGATGAGTAGAACGGAACCTCCACATACCCTCCCACGTCCTCTGGGCTCTGGCTTTAAGATTGTGCTTTCGAATTTGTAACTGAGGCTCAAAGCTGGCTGGCTCTTACCGTGGAGATTCCTGGTCTAGAGCTACTGAAGTGCTCTGAGAAAGTCAAGCATCCAGGTCATAGAATACTACCTTGAACCCTCAGCTCTATCCCTCTTTTTCCTGACTTCAGTTCACAATGTCCCCTTCCTTCCTGCCCTGGTAAAGCCTGGAAGCCTCCTTTACAGCCTTCAGGTGAAATCAGGGTGGAGATGTTGGCAGCTGGAAACCCACCTAAGAAACTGTGTTCTGACCCAGATGGTGCTTCTCGTGGCCCCCTCCTCCCAGACTTCTCACCCATTATGACTTTTCCCACAGATTCAAGGGACCTCTTCCAATAAAAACTGCATGTTTTATTTCCGAATGCCCCCAAATCTCCAAAGTGAGGACTTTTTATTGTAGAATGTAGAACCACTAGAATTTATCTTTCTTAGCCTTTGCCCACCCCCACCAAAATTGCCATAGAACAGCCACATCCCGACCTAACTCAGAAAATGAGCTGTATTTCAGTATTTCCTCCCATGAAATTATAACTTGACTAGTGTTCCTGCTACTAAAATAAATGAATAGCCACACCGTTATGAAAAACTGAGATAGATTTTCCTTCTTTTCAGAATGAAGGCCCAATCAACCTGAAAAAGCTCTTAGACAATGTGCTGGCTTGGGATTCTCCCAATAACCACCATTGTTTCTGGAAAATCCCCAGTGCCAACTCGATGCAGAGTCCTAGGACTGTCAGAAAAATGTGCATGGATAGAAGAAAATAAAAATGAGAGTTGGGGGTTTTTTCACCTATATTTTTTTCCTCATCGACATCCTGTATTGGTTTAAAGTGACCTGTTATGCTCTATCTTGAGATCGTAAGCATAAAAACTTTCCTCAGATATATTCATTCGTATCTATGACATTTTATCTGTTTCCAGTACAACATGTGGGTAAGTAAGATGTAGTGGCTGTCAAGACTAATGGGTTTATTTTGTGCTAAAATGCATAATTTAATAGGCTTCCTTATTAAGGGTGACTTATAAAGCAGACATTTATTCAGTGATGCACGGTTTCTGTGTGTGTGTGTGTGTGTGTTTGCAACATTTAAAGTCATTGGATGTTCTGGACTTGTACTTTGTGGGGAAGCTTAAAAGGTTGCCAAATATTGGAGATGAAGGGAAATTGAGGTTTTATTAACATCCTGGCATTTTAGACACAAAGCTAGGAACACACCATTGAGTCCAAATGAAGTGAGAATTGGCCGTGGGATTAGTCTGGAAATCCTGAAAATCTACGTGTGTGACCTGGGCTCTTACGGTCCTTAGTCTCAGTGTCCTAGCCTATAAAACCCGAGTCCCTCAGAGGATTGTTTTGAGGATCCAAAGGAATAACAGAAATGAAAGAGTTTTTGTAAACCGTGACATACTACGTGAAGGTTAAGATCTTCTGCTCCGGGGGTCAGTTCCCTTCTGTTGTCCTCCCCACGAACACACAGCAGGAATGGTTCTCTGGTCCCTGGTTAATAGCCATGCTGAATAGTTAAGTCACAATGGAGAGGTCCAACTCTCTTGGCAGTCATCCATGGCATTAAAGAGAAATACCACTGTGTGGGGTGTCCCCCCATCACGCCTTCAGGATGCAAGCCGTCACTTCCTCAGAGGCCGTGCGTGTCAGCTTCCGGCAGCTGCTGCTGGTCCCTCTCCTGCCATTGCCTGCACCAGCAGGAGAAGCTTCCCAAGATCTGCTGATAGAAGAGTACAAAGGCCTGACCTGTGCCTCCAGGGGTCTCCACCGCATCACTGTGAAGAGTTTCCCAAGCTGAGGGCAGCTGGTATGAGCAGAAGCCTCTGCAATGGCACCACCGCTCCTGCTCTCCTTCTGCCTGGTCCTGCTCCCTCCCCTCCCCCTGCTGATTGTCCGGTTTAGGCAGGTGCACTGCCTCACGAAATCCTCCTGCTTACAGATCTTATGTTCCACTCAAGACAAAATCTTTTTGCAAATTACTAATAAAAGAGTCTTCTTAAGGCTCACGGAGAATACTTAAAAAAAAGTCTGAAACATCATTCTCGATAATGGAATATTTTAAACATCTCTTTAATATCAGCAACAAGATTGTCTACACTAACTTTTCTATTCAGAATCATTCTAGAAGACCCAGTCAGTGAAAAAAAGGCAAGAAAAAGAAATCAAGAGTAAGATCACTGGGAAGGAAATAAACGCTTACTATTTGCTGCCAAAGCAGCTATAAATAATAGAACTTTTCGAAACTTCAGAAGGCTTGCTGGCGGTAAGATTAACATACCCAGGTTGAGCCCCCCACCCTCAGCCGCACCGTTGTATCTCTGTAACCGCTGACTTTTACAGTTGACCTCCCCACCAACTCCCACCGCTGTCAGCCTACCTCTGTATCAGGTCACCATTTTGCCTCCTAGTTCCCTGTTTGTTCCTGTCACCTAGAGATTCCTCTTTCTGTTTGACTCAGGTTTTAAGTTCTGTTGTCATGGTATTTTCTCTCTCAATTTAATATACCTCTGGAGGTGGTGGTCGGCCTTGACTCAGTCAACTGTGTGTCAGAAACCTAGTGGAAATATTTTTGGCCTCTTTAACTCCGTAAACACACACACACACACACACACACACACACACAGAGTACTGAACTTCTTTTTTCTTGAGGATCAGAACTGCACATTCTTTCTTGTGTGTATCAATTGCAGGGTATTGGAATGTTCACCGTTCTGGTGTACATCATACAAACAGAAATAAAAGCCAAATTCCCATTCCTTCAGATTCCATCATGAATTCCACAATGAATTTAAATGGGTAAATGGTGTGGACTCCAGGTTTGCAAAGAGAGGACTCAAGTCCCAAAGCATGAGCCTGAAACATTTCCTCTCCTCCCAGGGGCATGGACCCAGAATCCAGGGGCCCGTCCCACCTGAGCTAAGTAATGTCTGGGAAATACTCCAGAATTCCAGAGTCAGTGATGGAAACAGCATTCCAGGGGTATGTGATCTGACGGAGGAACTTGGGGTCATGGCTCTCATCCTTAGTCTACTAATGGTTACTCTCTCAGGAGCCTTCCATGAAGACATGAGCACTTAATGAGTGAGAAGCTGGAAAGCATCATCATTATTATTTATCATTAAAGCGACATAGGTTCGCATTCTAGTTTTTCATGTGCTTGCTATTTTACCAAAACCCTTTAGTGTGTATAATTATATACATACATAATATATACGTGGTAAATATATATTCACTATTAAGATAGTAAAATAATGTTTTATTTTAGTCTGGTAATAGTATTTCCTTCATAGGCTTCTTGAAAAGTTTAAATAAAGTGCCTAAGCCCCTTGGCACAGATTCAAACATGTCATAGTCTCTATTATTACCTCTATTTGTAGTACATTCTATTATAATTATTGTTGGCACATTTGTCTTTACCCACAACACAGGGAGCTTGTGAAATGTAGAACGTTTGTCTTGCTTTTATTGTTTCTTTAGTGTCAAGTTTAAAGACCACATCTAATAGGCACTCAGAAATTTTTGCATTAATAAACGGAGGCAGTACTTTAGAGAGATTAATCTAGTGGATTCACACATGATAGATCAGAACATAGAAAGGCTGAAGCCGGGGAGATGGGTGAAGAAATCATTACAAAATGAGGAAATTTGATGGGAACATGGGATTAGAAATGACGGGTAAGGATAAAGAGGGGTCAAAGACTTCTAACCTCAGTCTCTGAGGAAGCCAGCTTCTGTAGAAAGGGATCTTAGGTTTAATTAAGTTTAATTGTTGATATCTTGTTCCCTTTTTAAACTTACAGCTTTTGTTAAATTCTCATCATCTGCGGTAACCTGATGTGTGCCTGATCCTTGAAACCTGAGGGGCCCTAGTAATACAGATGTTCTGGAGAGAGAGAGAGAGAGAGAGTGTGTGTGTGTGTGTGTGTGCCTGTGTGTGTGTGAGAGAGAGAGAGAGAGAGAGAGAGAGAGAGAGAACCTGAGGCAAGTCATTAACGTACAGATGATTTGAGTAGAAACTACTCAGACACATTTGCTTCTTCTAAAGATAATATGTTTTCAAGTCTTTTCCTTCGGGTATATTCACTTCAAGCATACTTAAAATTACTCATTAAGAACTTACTCTGCTCTCACCAACATAGCAGTATGGGGAAGAACAATCATTTAACTCATCAACTGAATAGCACTCTGTCTTTCTCCCCCTCCCCTTTTTTTGCTGGCCATATTCCATTCATTTCCATGTCTGTTTAAAAGCTGTTAATTGAATTTGATGTCATTCTGGAGTATTTTTTTTTTTTTTTAGGTTGTCTCTTCTAATTTTTTTTTTTTTTTCCAATCACTCAAGTCTGTGGTAAAACTGTAACCATCCCAGAAAGCTAGAGTGATGGCAGCAGTGCAGTGAACAGTCATGCCAGACAAGCCACATGGGAGCCTGGACTTCCAAGGACCTGGGAAGAAATGGTACTTCATGTGTGGAGGTCAGAGGGTTGTCACTTATGTTGTCTTTGGGTTTTGCTCCCAAATCTCCTCAGGGGTGACAGGCTTGTTGTCTAGGGTGCAACTTAGTGGCCTAGGAGATAAATAAGGAAAGCTCCTTGACACAGATACCAATTAAGCCAGGAGGCACATAACGCAGCCTGAGCTGTGTGTTCCTGAGGGGCCCCAAGGAAGATAAATATTAAATTAACTTTAACTACTTGTAAAGTGCAGTGATTACTGTCCAGATTCTGCCTCCCATCTTATTACTACCGTCAGTCCCTGTCTTTATTCTTGAAAATATTTTCCACTGCTACTACCTATCACTCAGAATTAAGCACACATTTGGTTTTCCACTCCTGGTCACGACTGACGTTCAAGTTCTAAGATGGAATCACTCTTACTTCAAGAAACCCTCTCACTTCCCATGTACTCCTTGATGGTGCCAGCTCTAAAAGTTTGGATAGCTTGCCTCTCTGTTTCAGCCATCCTGTGTTGAGTAAAGTTATTCTGCATCTAAATGTGTTCTCTTCTGCCTGTAGCTGTGGGTCATAAAAAGCTGTGTAAGGGGGGCACCTGGGTGGCTCAGTCAGTTGAGTGTGTAACTCTTGGTTTCTGCTCAGGTTATGGTCTCAGGGTCGTGAGATGGAGCCCCGAGGTAGGCTCAGCAGGGAGTCTGCTGGAGATTCTCTCTCTCCCTCTGCCCCTCAACTCCCTCCCTCTCAAAAAAAAAAAAAAAGAAAGAAAGAAAGAAAGAAAGAAAGAAAGAAAGAAAATAAAAAGAAAAGAAAAAAGAAAGATGCATAAGGTTTGGTGCTACCCTCAACAACCTTAAAAAAGTTAAGTCAAGTGAAACTGAGGACAAGTAAGTACTAAACCATGTGGAGGTGATTGTAAGGTCAAAAAATGAGTTGTGAGAAGGAAAAGTCTGTGTTGACCTGAAGGGGTTTCAGAGGCGCCAGCAAAGAGCAGCAGCTTACAGGCGAGTCAGCAAGGAACAGGTGGAAGAAAAAGGGAGATCAATGGCATAGATGTGACAGTAAGGATGACTTTATTAATTTGGCTTTAAGAGGTAGTGAAAAAATGTCATCTGGCTGTCTGGTAGGCTGCATATGAGGACCTGGAGGGAGGCGGAGAGCCTCCTACCATTTAAGGAAACGAGAATTAATCTGTTAATCTAAGAATGGCACTGTTGATCCAGTTATGAAGCTAGTAACCTTAAAATACCACCCCTGGCCAGGCCCCTAAAAATAAAGATGGGGCCCAAGGCAGGGATCTCCATCACAATCGTAAAGCCGTCCAAGTAAGCGAACTGCAAGAATCATGGCGGGGTGTACTGAGTATCCCTGCAGCCGTGGTGTGTTTGTTTGCTATTGCCTAGGATGACCGGATACCAAACCGTCGAGAGGAAGAATGGTTCAGTAACATCTTTAAAACACTGTTGTCATCAGGCCATGGTTCTGTCATTATATTAGAAGTTCCTTAAGATCGGAGGCCATTTCTTATAAATATATCCTGGCCAGACACTAAAGGTGGCAAAAGTGATGTATTGTTGGTGCTGGTGACAAAAGATGGTAACTGGCAGTTCCCCAAACTTGCTGACCCCTCCCTTGTGGTCAGCTGTCAGTTATCAGGATGTGACAGTGACTTGCCTCCTCCCCAGCTCCTTTCATTCCCCCATCAAATCAGGAGGAGAAAGATGAGTCAATATTATTTTTTTCTTTACTTGTTTCCCATGCAATTTCCTATAATCTATTTTGTGTTCTAATTTCCCAGGATGTTCTCTTAAAGCAAGGAAAATTCTCTTCTCTTCCCACCTCAACTATTTTAAAATGGCTCCTGATGATTCTCAACCAAATGAATTCCTCCAGTGGTTCCTGAGTCTATCTTCATTCATTAATTTCTCCATTCAGTTCTATCTTCTGAACATCTACCACAAGCCAGATATCGTTCTTAGAACTGGGGAGACAACGCCGAATAAAGCCTGAGTCATTATTCTCCTGGAGCTTTCATTCTAGATAATAAATAGATGAAAAACAAATACATATTATACCAAGTGCTAGTGTTATTGAGTGAAATAAAACAGGGATAGGGAGTATGAGAGCTCAGGGTAGGAAGCTGGCTATTTTATTTTGCATGAGGAGTGGAAGTCTTATTGATAAGGTGATGTTTAAGCAGAAACCTGAATAAACTGAGAGAGGGAGCCATGTTAATAATCTGGAAAAGAAACATTCCAGGAAGACAGAAAAGTAAATACAAAGATCCTGTGGCAGAAATAGGCTCAGCTTGTTTGAGGTACAACAGAGGCCAGTGTGACCAGAGTGGTCAGAGCAAAGGAGAGAGCAGAAGCAAGTGACATCAGAGAGGAAGCTGAGGGCTGCCATGAAGAACATTAGACTACGATAAGAAGGACAGGGGTAGACAAACCAGCTAGAACACGGTTGCATCAAACCAGGAAAGAAAGGATGGTGGTTTATAACATGGTCATCATCTTATTGAAAGTAAGAAGTGCTGAGACTCCAGATTTATTTTGAAAACAGATTCAACAGAATTAGGTCAGAGATTGGAGATGGGATGAGAGAGGGAAAAAAAGCCCATCATGAATTTTTCCAATATTGTTGACTTGAACAGCTGGAATAGAGAAGCTTCAACTTACCTAGATGGGGAAGATTAAGAAAACCAGATTTAAAGGGTGAGGCAGGGAAAGTTCAGAAATTTGATTTGGGACTTGTTAGTTTTTTTTTGATGTCTATTAGACATCTGGGTAGAGGCATCAGGTAAGTAGTAGGATAAACCAGTTTAGAGTTCAGGAAAGAATTTTGGCTGCAGATCAAAATTTGGAAATTATCAGCATGGATATCATGTAAAGACAGGAGACAAGATGAGATCACCTAGACAAGGATTACAAATAGAGAAAAAGAAGAGGAGCAGTCCAGAGTCTTGGGGGAATTCTGATGTCTAAAGACATCAGAAAGGGTGAGAAGCCAGGCAAGGGTGAGAAGCCAGGCAAGGAGCTTGACTGTGGCTCATGGCCAGCAAAGTAGAGGACAGTGAGGAGAGAATGGCCATGAGGATGCCAAGTAAAACAGGTGTTTTAAAAAAAGGAGGGAGTGAAACATAAATATGATGAGGACCAGGAATTAGCCTTTGGATTTGGCAACAAGAGGGTCATTAGAGACCTTGACAAGAGCATTTTTGATAAGATTAGGAAATGTGAGCCTGATTGGAAGGAGTTCAAGGGAGGGTGAGGATAGAGACAGTGGACACAGTATATATAGGCAGTTTTGTGAAAAAGGAAGCAG
Organism: Martes martes; assembly: GCF_963455335.1. Taxonomy (NCBI): domain Eukaryota; kingdom Metazoa; phylum Chordata; class Mammalia; order Carnivora; family Mustelidae; genus Martes; species Martes martes. The sequence continues at coordinate 123,334,920 of NC_137895.1, forward strand.
AGAAAAGAGGAGGTTGAAAGAGGAACATGTAGGCTCTGGAAAGTTTGTTTTTATTCCACCCAAAGATTATCTTGATCCATTTATATCTATCATCATGTTATTAACAAGATAATGTACAAATGTCTTTTGATAAGAAGCAAGTTCCTCCATTTTATCAAACTAATTTTGGCCCCCTGGATTTAGCTAGTGTTCAAAGTTGTTAGAAGATATTATGATGTTAAAATACTATCACTGAGATATCTCCGATTCTGATGAGCTATTCTAAGTAGCCAAGATACTTTTCATGAAGGGAAGTCTTCCATCTTTTTGGAAAATCTACAATATACGCCTCCATTTTTAGAGTCACATAAACTTTTAATGGGGTTCTAAACATCTCCTTAAAGAAACTAATAATCTTTTACTTTGACCCAACACTAGACAATTCAGGGTCATATACAGGAACCTGGGCAGGTTCTGGAAGAACTGGCCTCTATTCACTTAGTCCTCCAGCGGGTGAAACACAGAACACAGGCCAACCAATGGAAAGACAGGAGTGCAGAGGCCAGTAATGAAACAGGGAAACCAATGGTGTGTTTGAGGCAAGAGGGCCATGGGAACTGAGCCTGGCCCGGGACACAAGAGCACCAGGTGCTCAGGCAAGGATGCAGTTTGCTGACGGGGAGGGCCATTGGTTCTATAGGCAGATTGGTCTTCTGCTAGGATTGGGCTGAGGTCTTTCTGATTAAGCTCCTGGTTGGGAAGTGCTTCGTACACTCCAGTCAGTATACTGAGGATCCAATATGGATCAAGTCATTTGATATCCACCACATTTCTGCAAGCTCAATACCTCTTATTCATTTTATAGGTGAGAGAACTAAAGTTCAGAGATGTTAAGGATCTGTCTGAAGTTACACATCTGTTACATGGCTGAATCCGACACCTATTATGAAATGCGACCTTTACGTTTCTTGGTTTATTGTCCACAGTTACACAGACCAAGGAGGGAATGCCTGTTAGTGACTCAAAGGAAATATCCAATGTCTTGAATGACCAGGGTTGATTGTGGCATCAGTTATTGTGCTGTGGTTTCAATAATCTATCGCTCCCTAGGAAAACACCCCTACATGTAGTAGCTTAAGACAAGAACAATTACTTATTTCGCTCACCAAAGTTCTTACCTTGAGAATTATTTCCTGGGTGAAAATGGGGATAAGAAATAGTTTATTTTTGAGCCCAGAAAGTCTTGGCTCCTTCCTAATCCCTCTACAATCAGGTTGAAACTAACAGGATTTGTTTTGAAACTCATTTCTCTCTTTTCATATTTCATATGTAGATAAAGGGAATTGTTGACCCTTTTGACATGTGACCTGAAAAATCTCCTTACCCAGATCTATGAGCTCATCAGATACGTTTTCTGTTTTCTACATTCTACAGCTGACAGTTGCACTATACTTTTTACCATTACATGATACAGGTCATTTTATCTCCAGCATTTTTCTGACTGTGACTCGAGTCCTCACCAACTACCTCCTGAGGTACTTCTAGCTTCCACCTGCTGGCTGGTCCTGAAGCTGACACTACACCTTTAGGTATCCAGTTAAGACAGCATCCTATTGCCAGGTAACAAGTTCTGTTCCAGATACATTGAAAGTACTCCAAGAGATTGACAAGGTTGCTGCAAGTCTCTTAAATGCCTGACCCAGAAACTTCACTTATCGAGTTTGCCCAGGTTCAAGAGAAGGGCACATAGATGCTGCCTCTTTTTTTTTTTTTTTAAGATTTTTATTTTTTTGTGAGAGGGAAAAATTGAGAGCGAGCGAGTGAGAGAGAGAGTGCATGAGTTGGGAGGAGCAGCAGAGGGATAGTGAGAAGCAGACTCCCTGCGGAGCAGGGAGCCTGACCCTGGGCTCAATCCCAGGACCCTGAGACCATGATCTGAGCCAAAGGCAGATGTTTAACCAACCGAGCCATGCAGGCACCCCCAGATATCACTTCTTGATGGAAGTACTGTCAAAAAAATTTGAGGCATCTTTAATCCACCAGATATGGGGAAGCATGAGGGGAGCAGGTTCAAAGATGAGAGTTCATTTCAGCATAGGGACATTGAAAGAGACAAGTGAACATTTCTGATAGGCATTTAGATATGACTCTGGATCCCAAAAGATAGCTCTTCGCTTGGGGGAAAAAAAATCTAGGAGGTATGACCCCGCTCTTTCTGGGTTTTCTCATAGAAATCTTTCTGTGACCCAGAAAGAGAGTAGAAGAATAGAAGAAGGCTCAACACTCATGCTTGAAACATTCCAGTTCCGGTGGTGGAGTGTCTGATGATGTAGGCAGAGGAAGAGTGTTCTGGAAGGCAGGAAGAGAGCCAGGCCAGTGGGGTAGCATGCAAGTCAAAGAAGAGAGCAAGAGAGAAAGAGCTGTCAAGTGACATGTGTGCTTTTCTCCATCAGGCTTCCTGCCAGTCCATCTAGAACAAATTAAAAAACAGCATACTTTCCTACTGGGTTAAAATTACCAGCAGGGTTTGGGCCAGACTATGAAATCTGTTTTTGTAAAAGAAAGGAAATACTTAAATAATGTGAATTTCTAGGGGAAAAAATTAAAAACCTAACAAACTCAATAGACATGACCCTTCTCAGCTGAGCAAAAACAAATCCCTAGTGGGAACAACAGACAAGAAAGAGAAAGAGGGGGGCACCTGGGTGGCTCAGCGGGTTAAGCCTCTGCCTTCGGCTCAGGTCATGATCTCAGGGTCCTGGGATCGAGCCCCGCATGGGGCTCTCTGCTCAGCGGGGAGCCTTCTTCCTCTCTCTCTCTAATTGCCTCTCTGCCTACTTGTGATCTAACTCTCTCTGTCCAATAAATAAATAAAATTAAAAAAAAAAAAAAAAAAAAAAAAAAGAAAGAGAAAGAGGAGCATAAAACCAACAGCGTACCCACCGACGGTCCTTCTAACCAAGTCAGACACTTTGCCATCTCATCTGCTTGTCTTTAGGGAGAAGGACAATCTTCGGGGAAAATTAATATGATATATATAAATCAAGCAAGAAGGCTGTTGACAAGGAGACATTTCCTTTTCAGACTACGTTCAGGAAAGTGAGTTTTGTTAAGGATGCCGCCTGGGTGGTATTTCTGGACACTATGAGCTGACCTTGCATTATTGGAAGCGAACATTGCAATTGGCTTGAAATATTTTTCCCCACTAGTATGCCTCCTTAACCCTTGGTCCAGGTCCCGGCCACACAGGAGGCCAGGATTCACCTGGCTCCCTTCACCTTCACTTTCTCTCCCACTTCCCCTGTCTCCTTCCATGGACAGAAAAGCACTGGACATAAGACAAGACCCTTTGGAGTCTGTTCCTTGAGAGGCCCTGGAACACTCTCTGTGGACGACTGCCCTGCTGTGGGAGGAAATCATAATACATGAAAAGCACAGCTCTGTCCGTGTCCTTGGGGGTGGTGGGTCTCATCTCCTGGGGGGTGAAAGCTATAAAACAGCTTTTGTGTAGGTTTTTTCCATTTCCTGAAGCTCTGGGGGCCAGGCCACCCAAACCGTCCGTGTTGAATATGCAAAGCCAGCCCCGTGCTTTGCTAGCATACCTCTCAGAACAGGTGTCACTCCCTGTAGGCTGGTTGTCTCCGAAACAGTCTGAGGAGGATCATAAAGTTCTGCTGGCAATGAAGTATACAAATAAGGAGAAATGGGCTAAAAGGAAAATATTCAAGAAGAGGGGATGTGTAAAAGATTCCGGGAAGGCACTGGGAAACGGTACAAGTTTTTCCAGAGGGTTGATTTGAATTTTGGAAAAGTCTTCTAAGTGCCCCAGGTTCAGGCAAATCCAAGTTCTGAATGTTTTTAAGGTCTGCCCTATCCATCGTAATACATAAAGGAAAGAGCTAATTATCTTAGTACTGTGCAGCTGCGTGCTGCCTTCAGATTAATAGCGGAGTTCAAAGAGACAAGCAGATGTGTAAGGCAGAAGCAATGTCAGATATGTACTTTGGGGCATTAGGAAATATTTGGTTTGATGAAAGAGTCTTATTCAATAATAATTTTCCATCTCTCAACCATGACGATGGGATTACTATATATTAGTCTGTCAACTAGGTTGCTGTTTTTCATTGTATTTGTTATTTTTCCATTTGGGGTTTATTAGACAGGAAATTGCAGCTTTTTTGAAGCCTGTGTAGGTTTTGTAAATCACAAATGGGGACTCTCAGAAAAATAAATCCAAAATAAGGTGCCTCTGCTATTGTCACCTGCAATTCATTATTCTCCTTTTAGCAGAAGTGAGAGCGACGCTACATGATTCAATTTGCTGAAACCTGTCTCTTAATTTCTTCGCTAACTAGTTGAGGTTTGGACACAAATCTTGAAGACAACATGTATTTGTTGGCTTCTTGTTTAAGCAATCTTTCTAGATGCCTTGGAAGGCTGGCCCAGATATTTTGGGCTTCGAAAAGTCCAGAGCCAAAGACGCAAAACAGCCAGTGTGACTCTGGCAGAGGCCTAGCAAAAATATTCCACTTGGAAATGATTTAGGTAAAACTGTCCACAGCAAACATGATCAGGAGAAAATGCATCAAGACATCAATAGTAATCATTTGTGGGTAAACGAACTGTGGGACTTCATTTTTCTTCAACTTCTCTTTCCTTTTTCTCCTAAATTTTCTACAGTGGGAATAAATGAAATGGTGACTAGTATTGAATTGAGATAAAACTAAATATTTTATAATGTTATAACTGAATGTCAACCCGCCTCTAACAGAATGCCAGCTCCTTTCTAAAGTGAACACGTTAGCTTAGTAAGTGGCTAAAATTTAGAAGTGAATTTTTAAATCCTCTAATCCCCCTTGAAATGTTTATTTATTGATAGAGAACAAGAAAACCCGGGGCCACCTGATCTCCAATATTTGTGGAGTATGAGCTTTCTCTATTTTCATGCTACAATCAATAATACGATTTCTTTATCATACAAGCTGAAACCATGGACCAGAGTTAGTGATTTGTTTTCCTTAATACGAATCAACCGAAGCTCTGTCCTGGCACATTCCAGCTGCCACGTGTAGAGATACCAAATTGGGGGGTAATGAATGATGGTGCAGTTAGAGCTTACATAGTCATCAGGGTAGAGGCAAGGCTGATCCTCCTAGACTCAGTCTGATTCAGATGTTACTATGTAGGGTGAACCCCTGGAGGTTTGAACTGTTGGAAGAAAACAGGAGGGAAGAGCAGCTGGTGAAAACTCCAGTCCAGGAAGCAGTGTCCATCGTCAATAGCAGACGTCAGGGAAAAGGGGACAGGTCTTCTGCGACATTGCACCCAATAGCCCAGGATATCAGCTGTAGATTTCCGGACTTTCTCCCTGGTGCAGAGGATGGTGTGACAGCAGAGATTCAATGCCTGTACCCACCGCCGCTGAATCAATGAGTACTGAAAAGACAATGCATGGGACTTAAGCCACTTGCCATATTTTTGAGCCCCTACTCTATGCCCATCTGTGCGTTCTACGTTTCACATTCCCTATCTCCTTGAGCACTCACAAGTCTGAAATGCTACTACCCAACTTTTCCAGGGTTGCCTGAGGCTCAGGGTGGAGAAATCACTGGTTGAAGGTCACACATCTCAGAAATGGCAGCGTTGGAGTCTGAACCTGGGTCTGCATGATTTCACTGCCAGTGCCCTGTGAGGTTACAAACCTCTGCTTGCTAACATCTGTATCACACAGTCATGTAGATCTCGCTCTTTGCAGCTGTGGAGCCCCTTCACCTGGGTTCTCCCAGCATCACTGAGGTAGATGTAGGAGACAGCCCTTTTATCCTCTACATAACCGGAGGGATGGAGTGCTACACCCAAGGCCATGGGCCTAGAAAATAGTGGAAATGAGGCATGAAGTCAGGATTTCTGCCTTTCTTCTTCTTCTTTTTTTCCCCCATAACACGTTGTTTGCAATTTCTCGTTTCATCAGTGAAATGTCTTTGTGCGGTAGTGAAAGCTATATATTTTCTACCAACTGAACAGGAAGAATAATGAGCCATGCAGAACATAGTCAGGATGTTAATAACCCTGCCAGGACCTGGGATTAACCTCTCTCCCTCTCCAAAGGCACAAAATATGCAAACTCTGATCACTGTAAGAATTAGATTTGCATCTTATCCTAAGTATAGATTTCATTAGTTACTTCATCTATGGATTTCCTGTGGAAATCTTCATCATATATTTTATGAGCAACAAAGCCCTGTAGATGCCTGTGATGAATTCCTCTTTAGGATTAAGAGCAACCATCAGGATGATAGAAGCACTCTTCCATGATGTAGCTGCAATCTATTTTTCTACATGTTTGAACCCAAGTACTTTCGGATTGAATACTTTCTCCTTCAGACTTGCTTTAGAAGAAAAAAATGGAGTAGGGTGGGTTCAAGGTCTACGTTGATCAGTTATTGCCACAATAATGTAGAAGCCAGCCACTCCAAAACAAAGTGGCTTAAGACAACACACTTTTATTCCCATAGCATACTGGCTGTGGTTTGGTTGATCCGGGGTGGACTCAGTTGAGCAGCTCTTCTTTAGGCTGGGGCTTGGCTAGTGTTGGTCCCGGGTCAGTATTGGAGAGTTAGGGTCAGGTCTACACTGTGTAGATTTACTCTGGAGCCAAAGTGGGAGGGGTAGCCAGTCCCTAAGATCAGAAGGCTCTCCAGAAGGCAGTGAGGCTGTGTTTGCCAGGCTAGGTCCTCAAGGATTCCCAAAGGCTTGGGTTCCTTCAGCAAGGTTTTGAGGGATCAAAAGCCAATTAAAATAAAAATGCCTGAAACGGTAAACCTTGCCACCCTTCTGTTGGGCAGGACTGGGGAGCTGGAGGAGGAATAGAACATCCTATAGCCAGTAGATTGCTCCTCTCACCATTCTTAAGTTAAAGCAAGCTTTGGACTATGGGGTGGAATGGCTACATAGCACATGGTTTAAAAAAAAATGTATATATATATATATATATAAATCTCTATAGAGCTAGATATATATGGCACTTTATCCCCCAAATCTATCTATAGATAGATAAATATATAAAATATATATTACTTATTTATAAATTATATAAATTTATATATAAATATAAAGATATGGCTATACCAAACCCAGAGTTGAACTCAGACCTATGACAAATACCACAACAGTGAGAGCCAAGTCAAGGATGACTCTCTCTTTTTTTGCCCTGAAATTTCATTTTGCACAGAGGAAGTCATGAGCATCTGAACCACATATAACAGATAGAAAATATTAATGAATAAAATATTATCAACTTGGAACCCTATTTCCCAACTGATTGGAATGACAGAGACAAAAATGAATCTTAGGGATTTTATTCCATGCTGAAATACTCTGCTGTGATTACGTTTTGTTTTGCATAATGAAAGGACAGCAACCACTCTAGTGGTCTAAGTTTACATTTGCACGATTCGAATATCAGCATCCATAATTTATGACCCACTGATTTACAGAGCTTCATTTACGTAGACAGAAAATGCTCCTCATTAAAAATAAATCCCTAACATGAAAGTTTTATCTTTTCTTCTTCCACATTGAGTTCTTAATAGTCACTGGCTAAATATTGCTGCAATGTCTAATTTTGAATTCTGATACCTTTTAATGTCTTTTTACTAAACTCTAAATACGTATCCTATGTCTGGGAACATTATGACATGAAGCAAAAACCGAAATACAAAATGAAGCTTTCTCAGATGTCTGAAATGAAAACGTGGAAATCCAAATGCCATGGTAAATCTCAATACATTATAATTCAAGTTTGCTCCAGGTTCAAAAATCTTGCTTGCTAGTTTGAGCTGACCTGGTACCAACTCCCCCTCGCACTGTTCACCATCCACCAAACTCCTGGTGTCTGGGTGTTTTGACCCCTTTGGATCTGCAGCTGTGCTCAGACCTCTGTTCCAACTTTGTCCCCCTGAGACAATGTTTCCTTTTGTACTTGGCTAGTTTATCCCTTACATGTATGTATGTAACTCCAGGCTTTGCAACTTTACTCTGGCTTCCAGAGAGATAGAGAGGGACCTGGGTTTCAGGATCCAGGGAATGTCCATGCTTTCCACGAGTGAAGCTCTAGGAGCAGTGACATCTTCATGGAGACTGGCTGAGGAGAGAGCCAATTGTTGTCTTTAATTGTCAGCTTCAATCAGAGCATCTTTATTTCTATCTGTGTTTACATGAGAGTTCCATTTACGATCTCATTTGCAAATGGAGTTCGCCTCTTGAATTCCTTTTGAAAAACACTGCCTTATAACCGGTTCACAAAATAGGAGGCAAGGACAACATTCTCTGATGTGCATCTCATGAAATCTTTGGACAGCTCGTTTTCTAGAACCATCTGTGTGCATTTACCCACAACCTTCCATTTTTAACCCTGACTGTAATCGTCAAAGGGGGTACTCAGAGATCTATATGCCATCACTAAGTCTATGTCTCCCTCGAATCTAATTAATTAATTGCAGGCATTTTGTAGGAGGCAAACTGGTTTGCCTCTTGGCAATTGGGGCAATCACATTTCATCCTGCATTGGTGTCCGTTTGTAGACTCTGTCCTTGTTCTCTGTGTTCTTTTGGTAAAGACTAAGAGAACAACATTGCCTCCAAGGGGCACAGAAATCTCACATGGCAATAGGGAACAATTCTGAAGATGTCTTTTCTTCCTCTTATTTATACTTTCATGAGCCTCTGTATAATTTTAGTAGTCATTTATTTGTACACAATGATGTTATTTGAGGACATGCTTAATCATTACTCTTTAGTATATACTCTGTAAACAGAAAACCCCCTCTGTGTAGCACTCAGAGGAAGCCGTTTTATCCTTGGAGACCTTGAATTCTCAAAGAGCTTTTATGTTGATTAATTCATGTAATATTCACAAACACTTTGGGATGAAAGTAGATACTATTAAGGAGCGGATATGGTTAAACTGAAAAGAATTTGTATTTAAAGACAGAGACTCCAAGAAGCAAGTGTTCTTCCAACCATCAATTGGTTAGTTATCAGCATTGGAGATCAGCTTGGTTCCAACAGCCCCGACTGTGAGGTTGGCCATGGGATTCTTGGCCATTCGTCCATCGACTCGGATTTGTCTTTCCTTCTGCTTTAACTTCCTTACCCTATGACCTCAACTTCATTTCTTTGTCTAATTTCACTCAGGATTCCTATCCTGTTTCCAATTCTAGCAGAGAATAATTTATTTTTAAAAAATCTAAATTAAAAAAAAAACACACACACACAAAAATGTTTTTGTCTTCTTGAGGAAAATTTTAGAGAAATTGGGAGTCATATAAAGTGCCATTTCTTTGCCTAGTTGTCCTTCCCCTGCATTGAAGTTGCCATGACAATCGGTTGACTCTCCAAATCCCCCATGACCTTTTGTCTGCGCTGCAGAGTAAAGTCGGTTCTGTGGTTTAGTTATTAGAGAATATTATTGGTTATTAAGCCCTTACTGCTCACCTTTTGGGCTCAGCTTAAATATCACTTTCCCATAAAGCTTTCCTGGGCTACCCTGCCCAGGTTTGTCACCTGCTAATACACACAGTCACAGTGAAGCACTATAAACTCTTAATCCACATTCTGGCATTTTAATGATCTGTTTCTTCGTTCCTCAATAAACTATAACTTCCAGGAGGGCAGAGGGTGCTTTGGTCACTTCCTGTATCCTCAGACCCAGCCCACAGATACAATAAACATGTAGACAGATGTGAATAAATGCGGGGCAGTATACTCAGCACAGAGGACACCAGGCTCTAGAAGACCTCTGAGGGAGCTCATTGTCTAGTGGGGCACGCAGAACAAATAAATATAAATACAAATAAACAACATTAAAATAAAAAATAACCCAATGTGTAATTCAGTTTTAAAAGTTATCTTTTCAACGAAGTCTATAAGGACTTAAAGGAGTGAGAACTGGGCTTGGGATGGCTAAGCAAGGTTGAATAAACAAAGGTGAGAACCAGAAAAATGGAGTGATTTATTCACCTAAGTGGACAGGGTAGCCTCTTGGCAGGAAAGATGGCGTGAGCGGAGGTGAAGAGCCCATGCATAAGTGATTCTGGAAACATGTCCATGCATTTTCATTTCATTCCTTTGGATACCAATGGCAATGAGGCTCGCTCGCTCTCTTTCTGTTTTTAACCAGATGTAGTAAAAGCAACCTCTGGGAACATATAATGTGACAGTATGCAGAGGTAAAAAGTGTGAAGGAAAAGGGTAAATTTTCATAGTCATCCATGTGACATAATGAGGGTAACAATAACAGCACATATGGAAGGAAAAACTCCCTTCTACCCTCTTAGATTCTGTGACTGGGCTGGAGAATTAAACTGACATAAGATAGGTTGACAGGAGAAAATCATGCAGTCTTCAATATTTTTAGGTGCGTATATGAATCTTCATGAGGAAAATGAAGATCCAAAGAAGCAGGGAGGACTGAGAACTGACATACTTTTCAAACAAAGAATAAATTGTGGGGATTTGATAAGATAAAGGGGCTTGGGCAAGAGCAGTAAATTATGGGCCATTGAATAGGAAATCCATTAATGAACGAATGGGGAACCAATGAAAGGTAAGGTAGTTTCAGCAGGTTGGTTTGTGCAAGTTTATTTTGGCATCAGCTCTGAGTCTCCAGTGATAAGAATATTCTCTCCCTGGTGCAGGGAGGACACACTTCTCATGGGAAATCTCATGACCTGCTTTTAGGTAGAAAAGAGAAGGACGGAAAGCCCTTCTCCCATCTGTGGTTTTTCAAAGGCCTTCCACTCAAAATAATCAGTATGCCAAAGTGAAACCATTTGGGGCTGGCATGTTCTGGAGGGACAGGGACAGGAAGGGACAGGGAAGGGACAGGACCTGATGCCTGACTAGACAGAGAAAGTAGAGGCCAGGGGAAAGGTCTTAGAGGGCTCCCAGATTTTGAAGAGATATGAAGAGTAGTAGGGATATGAGAAAGAAAGGTCAAATACCTGAAGAAGGTCAAATACATTGAGTTTGAAGTGACATCTAGCACACATGTGATCTTGTGGCTCAGTTTGTGCTGAAATTTGGGTCAAAGGACAACTGCATATAAATGTTTTGCTGGCCTGGGGAACTTCTAGAAGAGAGTCTTCCATTGGAGAAAAACAATATTGATGTATAGGCCTTGCTTATAAATTTAAGAGACAAATAAGAAAACTATCCAGTTCTCTCACGGAAACCCAAAAAGTGAGAGTGATCTTCTCTGTGGTTCAAAGTTTGCACACCCCGTCCGTGATGTCCAGTTACAAAAAAATCTGAAATATGAATACAGTTTAATATTCTGACTTTACTAATTACTGTCAACCTGGGAGGTCACAAGCGAAACTTTAGTGAATAAACATGACTCTCATTTAAACTGAACAGATGGCCAAGGCCAGTATTATACAATAAATGCACAGGGTTCATACCCTCATTTACTATAAAAGAAAGGTTACTTACAAGACATGAACTTTTGCAGCATGAACTACTCTGTATGAAAGAAAAGTTGGCTTCGGCTTTGAGAACTGAAGATCTCAGTGTGTGGAAAGTGGGCCAAAATAACAGTGACGCATCAGCACTGTCAAACAGTTCTACAGCTTTTTTCAAGAGTGTAGCCTTCGAGTCATCCGGGTTGAACAGTGTTGTGGTTATTGGGTAGGTTTTTACTTGGATGCGTTGCAGATTCTTCAAGAAATTAACAGATAGTCAGCAACTATGGGGCCAGATCTTAAATGGCTCCAATTTTTATTGCTGAAATGTTGACCCTTCTGTGAATGTGCCAGAAGCAATGATGAGATGGCAGGTCGACACCGGTCTGCCAAGTCCCCCCTCATTAAGCTCCCATCTGATTTTAGCATATTGGCCCCAAACCTTGAAGGCCACCTTCATCCAACACAGGAAGCCCTCCTGACACTTGGCAATGTGTGGTGGGAGCCATGTTGAGAAAGCCAGGAGTCTGACCAGATGGTAGCTCTCTCTTGGACTTCTTCGGAGATTTATTTTCTCTATGAAGCAGAGGGAATCAGGCAAGTCGGCCAAGCACATGGCCTTTTTTGTACTTTCATTATACAAGGAAGCCCTGGCTAGTCTTTTGGCAGTTGAGAATTTGGCAGACTGGCAATCTTGGCAAAGCCACGCGGCTTGCAGACTCAGGAGCCCTTCGGACTACAAAGCAATTCTCACACTTTGCAAAGTTCTTAGATGAGGGAGGGAAAAAAAAGAAGATCTATCACAGGCACCTAAAGGCATTCTGGAACTATGAACAGCTCTGCCAAGATAGAGAGTGAAACAGAATGTATTTAACAAATCTTTCTAGTAGAAAACTTATTTTGAAAGTTTGAAAATGCATAAATGACGAGTGGGCATTCCAGAATGCCATTCGTGTATTGATTCCCACACATTTGTCAGAATCAGCCCAGACTCTGTGGATTTCATGGTGAGGTAGACTCTTTTCTTGTCATTTTATAATGATTATTATTCCCATCTTTTCTTTGAAGGACACTAAATGGTTGCTTTCATTCCTAATCTTTCATTACCTTTTTTTAAAATGGCTTTATTGAGATATAACTTCTATGCCATATAATTCACCCATTTAAAGTGTGCAGTGATGATTTTTATGATATTAAATGATTAATTTCTTTAAATTGTGGTAAGGTATATATAAAACATATTTGCCATTTTGATCATTTTAAAATGTGCTATTCAGTGTCATTAATTACATTCACAATATTATGCAAACATTACTGCTATCGACTCATCCTGAACAAATTCATCACCCCAAACAGAAACTCTGTAGCTATTAAGCATAACTTCCCCTTCCCTTCTCTCACAAACACCTTCATTCTACTTTCTCTAGTCTATGAATCTGCTTATTCTAGATAATTCAGGTAACTGGAATCAGACAATATTTTCCCTTTTCTGTATGGCTTATTTCATTTAGCCTAATGTATTTCAGGTTCATCTATGTTGTAGCATATGCCAGAGCCTCATTCCTTTTATGGCTGAAGAACATTCTGTTATGTTGTATATATGACATTTGTTTACCCATTCATCGAGTGATGGGCACTTGGGGTTTTTCCACCTTTTGGTTATTGTGTTCAATTGATTTTCGTCAACTGAATGACATTTCAAGGGGGAAATTACGTACCCAGATACACTTGGCTATCAGCAGCACATACATTATGAGTCCCTTGCGGTCAATGCTCTAAAAACAGGCATCCCATGACAGGTGTCCCAGTGGCCAGCATCAGTGAAGATTGGTTGGAATGAATTGCATATATATAAAACAGGGGCAGAAACACTGAACCCTTCCCTAACATAAGCTATTTGGAAAAAGGTAATGTGGTTTCCCAAGGCATAAATCATGCCTGACTAATCCAATAGACTTGTTGAGGTGATACATATTTATGTGGAAAAACAGACACTGCAAATCTGGCTTGTTTAAATTTTCAGAATGTCTTAGAGAAAGTTTTACACCAAGGCTATTATATTTTAATTAAATCACCATTCCATTGGAAATAGGAGCAAATTGTTTTGTCATTATAGAAAATTGACATTTAATTTGATGAATATTTATTATGGGCCTAGTTAGGAACTATGGAAAATACAAAGTAAGACGTATTCCCCCAAATCCACAACCCAACAGGAAAAGAAGCACAAAAAATAAAATAAAATGTGTAGAGCATAATGGGTAATACTTCTACAGGAAAAAAGTTAAGGAATGGAATTCCTTAGAAAAATCAGATCTAAGGTCTTATTTTAAATTTATTTTACATAAAATGGTAGAGAATATATATGAGGAAACCCCCAAGCTTACATATGCCAATGAATTCTTCCAGGAAGGAAAACCACAGATGAATTCATGCTTTGTGAATGAACAACAGTGACAAAAATGACTCCAACTGAATACAGTCCAACTGAACATTGCAAAAGCTAATGAACTTTTAATAAATAAAAATCCATCTTAAAAATTGATTTTAATTGGTCAGTTGTGCTCTATCAAATATGACTAAATATGTTTTCCCCACACCAAGATTATTATATTAGACACACACGATTTTTTTTAAAAGTTGGTGATAAAATAATAAGACTATCTGAAAATACGCCAGAAAACATCTGCTGACCTAATCACAATTTTTTAACAGTCATACCTAGTACTGAAATTGAAAGCTTGAAATGTGGAATTAGAGGAGCTATATAATCCTCTTGTCTCATAAGGTCCATTTCAATGAAAATAACAACTTTCTAAGGTAACAAAAATCTCACTACTAAAAGCATGGGAAATGACTTTTTTAAAAAGAAAAACAACCCCTTTACTCACATTTTAGGCTAGACATGAACAATACTGTGTGGTATGAACTATTAAAACATTTTGGTGAAAATATGTTCAAAAATTTTCAAGTGAAAAATCAGAAAAACATCAACATTAATAGAATGATCAGAAACAATTATTTAACTATCAGTGAATATTATTTTTGGTGTTAATGACATACATCTTATCACCAAGTGGTAAAGTCTGAGATATCTAATTGTAGAAATAGTACCATAAAATAATATTAAAAACATCATCAAACTAAAAGAGAATTTAAAATGTGTCAGAATACTAAAAAATGCCAAACATTAAAAGCTCACTATGTATTATAATCATTGATCTAAATTAACCATGGGGCTTATTATGTGCCAAGATCTCCCTTTTTTTTCTGCTCACTAACATGAAATTTAATATATTTGTAATGGGTAAAATAAAATTGACCTGGAAGAGATCCAGAAAAGATAAGAAAATGGTCAGAATGGCGGTGGTGGGTGTCAATGAAGACAAATGAAAAAGTTTAGAATCGTATTGGAAAGGGAAAGATTGAGTGAGGCTATTTTTGATGTTGAAAATTGCAAAAGACAAAGATAGAGGAGAGTAACTGCTAGTTCATCAAATCCTGGGATATTAGAGCAAAGAGGAAATCTCTTCCATCTTTAGTACAGAAAGCTTTAGGTTAATATTAGGGATATAACTCTTCATAGTGCAATGTAAACTAGCACTATAGAGTTTAACATGAAGAGGAAAATAAAATGATTTAAGTAAACTCAAAGTTCATAATAGAAGAGGACCTTTCATAGATCATAGGGTTTTTCTTACCTTTATAGGAGATGCTCATGGAGTCAAACACATTCATCTTCCAGAAACACATCTCTTGGGGTCCATATCTTGGCATGCTGGGTTGGATATGGATGGTAAGCCCAATCCACTCTTCTGATTCTTGTGCTCTTACGTGTAGGCAAGCTCTTAGAGGTGAGACCTGAGTGCGGTCCAAGAAGAAATTAAGTTAAATACATACGCTAAGAGGGCATGCTTTCTCCCTGAGAGTCTGACAATAGATTCTGGGTGACTTTACTGAAAGCTACTAAAATACATCCTCCTTAATCAATAACTTGAGGAGGTGAGGAAATCTGTGCATTTTAGAGAAACAGTGGGGAGAAGCTTCTGAAACCATACAGATTTGGAAAATATTTATATATGTGACATCATCACACTCTCAAAGTTGCTAGGAAAGAAATATTTCCAAGAGTACTTTTTCTCATCCAAGAAAACTACTAATGATTCTTACAATTTATATTTATTTTTAAAGTATCATTGTTACAATCACAACATTTATATAATTCTTTCATCACTTTGCTTCCCTGTGAGATGACGTGGATGGTCCATCTCACCATTTCTAAGTTCTTTGTTCAAAATTAAAGCTAAGTCTGAGGTGAAAACATGTGGCCTCCGTGCATATGGCTGATTTGCAGTGATCTTTCTCTTTGACAAAAACAGAGCTCAGTTCATACATAATTTGGATCAGAATTCACCTGGTTTCATGAAAGTTCCAATAACTGTATCTAAAGCAGGGGAAATAAGCCAGGGCTTTATCAGAACAACAAACAAATTAGATCAGTAAAATGAAGATAATTCTTTACTTTAACAGGAAGTCACCTCTAATCCTAAAATGTTCCAGCTGGAGCTAGAAAAATAAACAGACGACTCCAGTAATTTAGTGGTAAAATAATGGTTGACTTAATTCAATTCAGAAACTATTGCCCTTTATCTGCTTCGGAACAGATGCACTAGGTGCTTCCAATTATGGAACCGGGATCAGAACTTATTCTTCCCTCCAGGAAGAAAATTTGAAAGTAAAATCAATGTCTCTCTTCTCGAGGTGCAACTTTCAACTACTTCTGGAAAAAATGCCCTGGTGAAAAATGCGAAATATGCTTCAGTTGAAGTGCTATATTCGAAAGCACCACTGCAAGATCCATTATTCAATAGCTTAACACCTGGATCACACGGGGACCCTGTCTGCTCACGGGCCAGATACCACAGGGTCCGGAAATCTACAATGACTCAGGAAAACAGCCCCATGTTTTCCCCTATGCACAAACAGCAGCTGGTAAGTAAATGCTGTGTCTCTGGAGAATTCTGAAAAGGAGCTATGGACCTAGGCTGGCTGCATCCATAGGACGTCAAAAATGTTGATGAAAATGAAAATGAAAATTTGAAAATCAAGTCACCAGGATGTTCTCAAAGTAGACCAGATGTCCAGAACTGAGCACCTGTGTGTGACTCGTCAGTCCTTCCTTTCTCATCTGGATGTCCTGGCATTGGACAGACCAACATGTGTCTTAAATTGCACTTGCTTTGAGAATGCTTCTTATGCAAGATCAAACTTTCCTATCTTTTCTTACAAATGATTTGGTTATGTACACCGGCTTGATTTCACTAACAAATTTTGGCTTTCATTAATGCTTTTACCTGCCTGTTTTTAACCCTACATGCAGTCCACCATTTCATTTGCCTGAATTTTTATCTTTTGAAGGAGAAAGCGAATGAGGCTGGGGCTTCTCAAAGTTTAATGTGCAGATATAAACAACTTGAGAATGTTGGGAAAAAGTAGATTCTGATTCAGGAGCAGTTGTGTAAGTCTTAATTAAGCATCTGCACCTCTGACAAGCTCCCAAGACATGCGGGTGCTTGTGGCCTGAGGACCACACTTGGCATGGCAGGCAGAATGAAGTCACTATTGCTTAAGCCATCAAGTGGTGTGTGTTCTGAAGATGTTCTGTGAGTGCCACTGAAATTCTACATTCTTAGTCTGAAAATTGCCATTTTTCCACTCAGGAACTGTTTCTGGGTGAGACTGCCTGGATCATTCAGCATGCAGTCCTTATCTTGAATTCACAAAATCAGATCACACCTTGGAAGGGCTCGTAGGAAACAAGTAAGATCACCCAAATGTAGAGAAATGTCTTGGAGTAAACAAAAATCATTTCTGGCTTCAATAAACATTCCCTATGAAGAGTGAAAGTTGTTTTCTACTTTCAGAAACTTCTCATGAAATAGAAAGACAGTGACTACACTTTTAAAAGGTCAAGAGATTTGCCTTGGGTTTCCATAGCCGAAGGGTTTCATCACTTTTTCTGTGGAGTGTTGAGTTTCTGGGACTTTGAAATGAAATATCTATTGTTGCAGAGATTTTTCTCAAGCATCACTGTTACTTCAGGTAAGTTTCTAGTGGCAAAAGTTTGCCAAGTGCTGTCTCACTGGTTAAGGGACACTGTCACAGTCTAAAGAGGGGTTCAGACAAACCCTTGAGAAGCAAAGACAATGATACAGAATATGATTTATAAGAGAGTGTATTAACAAAGTTGAATTGAAAATATAGTTTAATAAATTAAACAAGTTGCTATGCTAAAGTAAATTATAGATTTCTCAAGACAAGATATATATTCATTTGATATTTTGATCAAATAAGTTTTAAGTAGAAAAATATATAGGAAATATATAGGAAACAGGTAATTGAGGATTAAAGAAATGTAGGTGAACCTCGTCAGGTATAATATGCAAGATTAAAGTAGATTAAATATTGAAAGAAACCTCATATCTTCTCTCCCAAAATTCTATGGATATGACTTCTTTTTTTTTTTTTAAGGTTTTATTTATCCATTTGAGAGAGACAGAGAAAGAGAGAGCATGGGGGGTGTGAAGGGGAAGGGCAGAGGGAGTGGGAGAAGCAGAAGTCCTGCTAAGCAGGGAGTGTACCAGAGATCTCGACCGGAGCCAGACACTTAACAAACTGAGCCAGACACTTAACAAACTGAGCCACCCAAGCGCCCCTGGATATGATTGCTGTTGTATTAAAATTCCAAAATTCTATACTTAGTGACTAGACTACAGAAAGATAGAAATTGATAAGCAAAACTAAAATAGTTGCAAATACATGTTATACTGATTTTATAGAATCTATTCAAAGTTGGAAACAGATGTATCAACCGTAGATATCTGACTGTACTTAAAGTGTTTCAAAAGTAGAAAAACATTAATTCGTATAATTTTATGGTACCATTCTTTTTATTTTATTGAGCTGTTTATTAATTTGCAAGGAAAATAGCATGATGTATTTGTTCCATTCATAATGAACCATATAGGTGAATGGATTCAGTAACTGATAGTGACAAATAATATTCAGTCGTAGAGAAATTTTAAAATAATGGAAAAATATCCGGACCGTCTCTGCTTTAGAGTTAGATTTTTAAAGTTAAAATAAATTGTCTCTGTATCCTGAGAAACTGCTGTCTCAACACAATGATACTGCTAATAGTATTATAGGTAGTGGAGTGATAAGAAAAAAAATATAATTTGGACAATTATAGAAAGGATTAAAGATGGTTGTAGGCATGATGGAATTAATCCCAAAGAGAGTATGACCTGGTTACAAACACACACAATGCCTCGTGGCTTATATCCCCCAGGAGACACTTACTTCTAATTAGATTTGGCAATGATGTACAAAGGAAATACCCTTACCACAATGAATCTTTAACAGGGTGACTTCCGCTATAAAAATTGAAATGATAGTCATATTAGATAACAGGTTATTGGCAATGTTGCCCTCTATACTTGAAGATATATTTCTTCAAAGGTTCACAGAACTTATTTTTGGTTGTTTTGGCCTTGGCTGATGCCTTAACTCAGGAGAGGATTTCCTTTGTGATGGCCAGATTCCATTTAGTGTAAATTTGGGATGCTGCTGAATGCTAGAACTGTTGCAAGGAAGAGGATTTGTTTAACTAATAATGATTTCACTAAGGTTAAAAGAGTTTGCAAAGCTCTATAATGAAATTCAACAAAGCACTGGGAATATTTGCAGAGGACTCTGTATTCAATAGTCACCTTGAAAGAATTGTTTAATCGTTTCAACCAGGTGGCGTTATCAGCTGTCACCGCTCTCCTCCTCATGGCCACTGACTGTGGCAAGCAGGCCTAACCTGATTTAAGTTTGTTTAGGTTAACTGGGCAAGGACTCCTGACTCCTCTGGGTTTCCTATTCTGTAGCCCTTTCTAGAATTGCATCTGTTTTAAAGACAACACCCTAAAAATGACTTTGTTGTGGTCTGATTTCAATATTTGTATCTTAATTGAATAAAGGTATCTGCTTGTTGATTCCATTCTCTTTTCTAACATCCTCTCTTTTCTTCCTCCATTGGCCTCTTTCGTACCCCAGATATCTCTGCCTCTGCTTCCCTTACTTCAGTTTCATAAAATATAAAACATAACAGAAGGCTTTCCCAACATTTTGTCCACATGGAGGGTAGGTGAAGCAAGAAATGCATGTGTGCCCACACACACACAAAGTGGCATGTGACTCTCTAGGAACATATCTCTGTTTCTGTTCTCAAGGCTTTCAATTTTTAGCTGCTAATTAGTTTTAGGTAGTCAGAGATAAATGAATTTCCCTTTGAGGCCCTCCAGGTTACTTATTTATTAATTTTAAAAAGATTCATTGTGTGCTATGTTCCAGACACTGTGCTAGAAACCACAGGCATAGAGGTTGGGACGACACAGTCTTTGCCTTCAAGAGATCCACAGAATAAAAGAGAAAACCAATATTTTCCCCCAAAGGACCTAATGACTAGTATTAAAATACAAAGTGTATAGAACTCTTCATTCATACACTTGTTCATTCACACATGAGCTGTTCATTCATTCATTCATGGATGGTCAACAGGAAGTATAAGTTGTCTGCCCTTGGGAGCTAGATGCTGAGCCAAAACTAACCACATGTGCCTTCATGCCTGGCATGCGTGCACACACACACACACACACACACACACAGGTTGTACAGGTACTGACTTAAAATGAGTTTTGTTTTTAAAGGATGTGTTTGTTTGATTTTGCCATCACACATACACAGCTGGTAAAATTTGTGAATTCTGCTTCCTGCTATGCTGTGAATGGGCCCCTGACATCAGGCTCAATATAAGCCCCCTATTTCCAATTTAAAATACTTTCCTGGTGAATATTTAGTGGTTACCACTCCACTCACACGTGATTATGCACAAGCAGGACACTCTTTGAAAACAAGTCCTGCAGTTTCAACTATTCCTGAGGGGGCTCCAAACCCCTGGATTTAGCAATGTTTATGTAGGCCAATGACCGTGCTCCATAGAGGGATATAGGCAACAGGCAAAGAGCTATCTCTGTATGTGAGAGTTCTCAACAGAAAGTTTAATGGGATGACATTATAAAGGAAATTTGTCAATATTTTATCACATTGATAAACAACTACTTTTGATTCCTGTCCAGTTTACATATTCCTTAGCTATTTAGAATAAATGAATCATTGATAGAGAATGAAGAGTAAGCCTGAAAAGAAGTCATGGTCTCTGTGAGCGAGGTGAGGGTAGCTTTCAAACTCATTTGTAGAACTCTGAAAAGCTCAAGCCTCTTCCAAACGAGTGGTAAATATCTTAGAAAAGGGTATGTGTGCTAATTTTCTGTTACAATGGAGCAATTAAAGAAAAAACAGTTAGAGGCTTATCATGACAGTAGGAGTGAAAGGAAGAGGAAAGTTGAATCACCAGGACCAGAAAATAGAGAGAGACCAAATCAGAATTCCAGCAAGTTATCTTGTGGATAGCAAGAAACTGATTCTACAGTTTATATGGAAGGCATAAGACTTAGAGTAGCCAACACAATACTGAAGAAGACCAAATTATAGGACTGACACTACCTAGTGTCAAGACTTACTATACAGCTACAGTAATCAAGACAGTGAGGTATTGACAAAAGAATAGACAAACAGATCAATGCAACAGATAGAGTGCCCAGAAATAGACTCACACAGATATAGCCAACTGGGTTTTGACACAGGAGCAAAGGCAATTCAATGGAGAAAGGATAGGTTCTTCAACAAATGGTGCTGGAACAACTAGAAATCTAAAAAAGTGAATCTAGATGCAGACTTTATGACCTTCATAAAAATTAACCCCCGATGGATCATAAACATACATGTAAAATGCAAGACTATAAAACTGTTAGAAAACATATGAGAAAACCTAGGTGACCTTGGGTTTAATGATGACTTTTTAGATATAACACCAAAAATAAGATCCATGAAAGAAAAAAATTGATAAGTTGAACTTCATTAGGATTGAACACTCCTGCCCCATGAAAGATACTGTTAAGAGAGTGAGAAGACACACCACAGACTTGGAGAACATATTTGCAAAACACATTTCCAATGAAGACCTTGTATCCAAAATATGCAAAGAGCTCTTGAAAGTCAACAATAGAAAAACAAAAAACCCAATTTAAAATGAGCTAAAGATCTGAGCAAACAGCTTGCCTCAAACATATAGTTGGCAAATAAGCATATGAAATGATGTTCAACATCATATGTCATTAGGGAATTGTGAATTGAGATACTATCATACACCTATTAGAATGGTCAAAATTTAAAACACCAAAAGACCCAAATATTGTGAGAACAGGAGCTCTCATTCATTGTTGATAGGAAAGCAAAATGTCATTGCCACTTTGGAAGACAGCCTGCAGCTGGGAGGAGGCATATAGGAAATCTCCATAATTTCTATTCAATTTTTCTGTAAACCTAAAACTGAAAAATAAAGTGTATTTTTTTTCAAAAAGGGAGAGAGAACAAGACTATTCCTGAAACAAAAATCACATAAAAATACAAAAAGAATGAAAGAAAAAGAATAGAAAAGCCTTCCTTTTAAAAGAAATTGTATGATGGGGGGGCCCCATGGGTGTAGGATGGGTGGCTCAGTGAGTTAAGCCTCTGCCTTCAGCTCAGGTCATGATCTCAGGGTCCTGGGATCAATCCCCACATTGGGCTCTCTGCTCAGCAGGGAGCCTGCTTCCCCTCCCCCCTCCGCCTGCCTCTCTGCCTACTTGGGATCGCTCTCTCTTTCTCTCTGTCAAATAAATAAATAAACAATCTTTGAAAAATTAAATAAAAGAAATTGTAGGACAAGAAACTAAGCACAAAGTAAAATTGTCAATAGAATTAAAGTGTCTTGCAATAGGACTATGATTTATAAATACAGAAACAGAAACAACAAACCTGAGATAAAAAGTTCAGAGGATTCAATCTCACATTACTTTCATAGCCATCAGGAACTCAAAATTACATGTTTATGCTCTATATTCCAAAAATTCATTTGTCTATTTTGGCATACACAGTATTCATATTCAACTATAGGTGATATTATAGTAATTAACAGTCTAGGAGATGGGCCAACCTAATTTAATTAAAGTCTCTCAGAGAATCATTATCATGAATTAATATTTGATGTATTATATACTGCAAAAGTAAAACAACAGAATCCCAATTCCAGGTTATAATGATTCCTGACATCTTCGTGAAATTTGAAGAAATGTTATTTTTCTGCTACATGGCATTTTGGGAAATAAAAAGAGGAAGGGGTGCCTGTGTGGCTCAGTCATTAAACATCTGCCTTCAGCTCAGGTAGTGATCCCAGGGTCCTTGGATCGAGCCCCATATGGGGTTCCCTGCTCGGCGGGAAGCCTGCTTCTCCCTCTCCTACTTCCCCTGCTTGTATTCCCTCTCTCATCGTCTCTTTGTCAAATAAATAAATAAATAATATTTTTTTTAAAAAGGGGAAATGATGTGAATTGCGGATAGTGAAGGAAACCCAATAATGAATAGCTATTTATAGATATTGGCAAATGGCATAGTATTTAAGCAGTCAAATATACCCCTGTGAATGAGTATAACACCACAGAGACAAATTGGGTTGACCCTGAATGCCAAGAAAAACTGTAGTTACTGTTTTGTTTTTGGAAGCTTTCTGGGACATTTGTTACTATAATTTAGGTAGAATTAGGTTTGGGCAATTAAAATCTTTTTATTTTTATTTATTTATTTTTTTTAAAAGATTATATTTATTTGACAGAGAGACACACAGTGAGAGAGGAATACAAGCAGGAGGAGTGGGAGAGGGAGAAGCAGGTTTCTCGCGGAGCAGGGAGTCTGATGGGGGTTTGATCCCAGGACCCTGGGCTTATGACCCAAGCCAAAGACAGACACTTAATGACTGGGCCAGCCAGGCGCCCCTAACATCTCTTTTTAAAGACCTGACCACTGCTTGATTACTATTTATGATGAAGTCTTCTGTGTGTGTGTGAAGATGGATTTTTTTCCTTCAAGAAAAACTCTGGGTGATAGATATTGACTCTCAAGTAAGACTGTAGGATCCAGTTTGCCCTCCATGTTAGGGACCAGAAATACCTCATGTTTTCAAAAGGCAGTAGTAGCTACGAAGTTCAGTAGATGCACCTGACGGCAGCCATTTTACTTCCAGTCTGAGGAGCTTCCCTTCTACCATGACATAGGAAAACAAAATGTCACCATGTTCCTAAGTCTATAGGACACAGACATTCTGTCATAGTTTCACTAAATAATCAATGTCATTTGTAGTGGACATCTTAATCTGCTCATGGCACATGACAGAAAGATAGCCAGCTACCTCTCTAACCTCTTTTATAAGCACAATAATCTCCTCATGATGGCTCCACCCTCATGACCTAGTCACCTCCCAAAGGCCTCACCTCAAAATACCATCACATTGGAGATTAAATTTTAACATATGAATTTCAGGGGGGGGACTCCAACATTCAGTTCTTATTATCTTCTTTACCTGCTCTCTTTCTCTCCCAGTTTTTGAGGAAAAGTATATATATTCCTTTCTTAACTCAGTAAAAATTAGTTGAATACAAAGGAGAACACTAATGAGATGTGCTGTTTCAGTATAGGATTGGCAAACATATTTTGCCAATACCGAGTGTTGGGGGAGATGTTGATGGGATTAAGAGTTGGTACATAACTGTGACAGATGGGGCTAGCTATTGACCAAACTGCTCGGGCTTCCCCAGAACATGTGAGTTTAGCTGGGAGGTGGTTGGCAAACTAGCCACTGACTGCATTTCCAGCCTTTCTAACAGCTGGATGTGGCCTGGAGAAGAGCTTTCACAGCTGAAGTAGAAAGTACCACTTCCAAGACAGATCTCTTAAGAGCCAGATGTGCCTTCTGTACTCTCAGATTCCCTGTCCACTAGCTGGAGGCAGTGGTAGCAGAACCATGCATTGTCGAGAGTCCAGATTTCTGATTTACTGCATGGAGAAGTATGAACCACAGGCTGGGAACAATTGGGATGCACTCTTGTCTTTGAGTCTAATCAGCGTAGCCTCCCAGCCTAAGAGTTACTGTGGAGAACAATGCAACCCAATATAGAAAAACTGAAAGATATATATTATCATCCAGCAATTTCACTTCTTGATATTTCCTGGACAACACTGGTGCCAACCGTGAGATGCTGCCCCCTGCAGCCTTGTTTGTAGCAGCCAAATATTAGGACTACCAACATGTGGGTTGTAATGGGATGAATAAAAGAAAACATAACACTTTCATAGGATGGAATAGCAGACAACAGTTTAAAAAAAAAAATATATATATATACACACACACACACATATATATATTACATTGTGTGTATCTGTAGTTTATTCTTTCTTAATGTGAATTCACTGTATAGGTGTATCCCATTGTTTATCTGTTCATCTGTAAGTGAATGTTTTATCCATTTGGAGATATTATAACTAATGCTGCATATAAATCTTTGTGGAGATGTACGTCTTCATTTCTGTTGGGTAGTGTAGTGGGTTGAATGGTAGCCCCCCCTCCCCAAAAAAGATATGTCATTTAGAACCTGTGAATATGACCATATTAGGGGAAAAGATGTTTGCAGATATAATTCAGGTAAAGATCTTGAGGTAAGATCATCTTGGATTACAAAGGTGGGCCTTAAATCTGATAACTGTGTCCTTCTAAGACAAAGAAGATGAGAAGACAGACAAAAAGGAGAGGACATATGAAGACAGAAACAGAGACTGGAGTTATGCTGCCCACCAGAATGAGGCACCAGAAGCAGGAAAAAGCATAGAAGGATCGTCTCCTAGACTCTAGAGTGGAAGCATTGTCCTACCAACACCTAGATTTTGGAGTTCTGGATTTCAGAATTGTAAAAGAATAAATTTCTATTATTTTAAGCCACAAAGTTTGTAGCAATTAATTATGGCAGCCCCAATAAACTAACGCAGGTAGAGATCTAAGAATGTAGGTCACATAGTAAGTGATCATTTAACCTAAAAAAAATTGCCAAACTATTTTCCAAAGTGACTGTACCATTTTATACTTCCCAGCAGCACTGTAGGAGAGCCTTAATTCCTCCACACCATTGTCAACCCTTGGTATTGTCAGTATTTGTTTTAGCCATGCTAATGGTGCAATATACTGTCTCATTTCCCTGAGGACTAATGATGTTAAATATCTTTTCAAGTGTTTATTTCCTATCTTTGATCAGGGAGAGGGAGAGAAAGAATCCTCAAGCAGACTCCCTGCTGAGCAAGGAGCCTGACTGAGGGCTCCATCCCAAGATCCTGAGATCATGACCTGAGCTGAAATAAGAGTCAACTGCTTAACTGACTGAGCCACATAGACACTTCTGTGATATCTTCCATATATCAATGCACATCAGTTCATAGGTATCAAATTCTGCCAAGATTCCAGAAGGTAACTGATATTCAGTGACATGGAGTGAAAATTTTGAGAGAAGTAGAGATCATTTGGAAAAAAAAAAAATGCATTCTTCACAATCTAAGTACTGAAATCTAGGAATGGCCATAGCCATCCCTATCTTTTGACATTCTACTTTAAATATAAGAGCACCTGAATGTAGCTCATGGTCTTTGATGTATGAAAGATCTGGTTTTATGTTTTTTAAAAGATTCCATTTATTTATTTATTTATTTGATAGAAAGAGTTTGAGTGGGGCAGGGGTGGGAGGGAAGGGCAGTGGGAGAAGGAGACTCCCTGCTGAACAAAGGAGCCTGATGCAGGGCTCAGTCCCAGGACTCTAGGATCATGACCTGAGCTGAAAGCAGATGCTTAACTGACTGAGCCACATGGTGCCCCTGGGTTTACATTTTACTCTGTCAGTTTCTATGACAGACGATATTTTAATCTCACTGAACTTCAGATCCATTACCTTTAAAATGGCAAGCATAATAGCTAGCATATAGGGGATCACTGATCACCTACTTTGTTCTGAATTACTTGGACATAAAAAATTGTAAAAAATATTCTTTATTTATCCATTTGTGTACCCACCATTCATTTATTTAATAAGTAAAAATTGGTTAATGATATGAATACTGATAATACAGTATTATATCTCACAAAGTCTCTGTTCTGCTAAGTCTTACATTTCTGTGGAGAGAGATGGACAAAATGCAAGTTTAAAAAAAACAGGTTCTCATAGGTAGTTTTGTTATGAAGCAAACCAAACAAGATAGTGTCACAGAAAATGAATTGGGCATGGGGAGGAGGCTTTGTGAGAAAGTCTTTTTTGGGGACCATTATGATAAGAAGGAGCAGGTTCAGGAAAATGTGAAGGGAAATTCACCTTAAACAGAATAAACGTAAATTCACAGATGGACTTAGGTGAAGGGAAATTCACCTTAAACAGAATAAACAGTAAATTCACAGATGGACTTATGAAGTATGTTCCAGGAGTAAAAGGAAAGCTTGAAAGGCTAGAGGTTAAGACAAATGTGCCCACAGGATTAAGGCCTCTTAAGGTCTAGGAGAGCTCATACAGTGTCACCTCTACCACACAGAGCAAACAGCTCCCTTGGTAGGAAGGACCTTCAAAATATTGTTGCCATGTTTTCCAAACATTACACTTTGTCCTCTGTCCCAGCTATATTTTTCTGACATACAAATTATGCTGTCTCTCTCAAGAGTTTCATTCCATTACAGTATCCGACTTAATATCAAAGTCCAGAATCTCATTATTTAAATCAGATCCAGAAGTAGATGAGGCCCCTGGGTGCAGATTGGCCAACAAAACTTAACAGGTTTCTCATCTCATTCCTCTCTGTCAAATCCCTCAGTGTTTTCCCATTATCTTGAAAATAAAATCCAAACTTTCTACCATGTCTTCTGCAAGCCTGGCTCCCATCCCATCTCTCTTCTTCTCACTCACTGCGGCAGATACACTGTCAGTCTTCCTCACCACAGAGCCTTTACAATAGCCCCATATGTCTGGAGCGCTGTTCCCCAGTTCTTCCTCTGACCAGCCCCTGGTCACAGCTCAAATGCCAGAGAGGCCATCCCCATTCCTCCCGTCCCCAATACCAGTCATACTGTGTTCAATTGTCCTATTTCCTTTTCTTCACACATTATTTATAACTCTCTGAAATTATTATTTTTGAGCTTTTTATCATCTGTTACTCCTGCTACGAGAAGAATGCAAGTTTGATAAACACATATACCTCTGTCTCTCATTAACTCCTGTCTACCCAAAAGTTAGAGCAGAACTAGGTATGTGCTAAGTATTTAGCAATGCACTATAGAAACAATATTGCTATGCTATTAATGGAATAAAAATTTAAGATCAACCTGACCTTTTCCACAGATAACCTGAGGTTTTCTCAACACTAACTACCCTACATGCATTGATACTATTCTTAGTTTCTCAACTTTATTGAGATGCAAGTCACATTTCATATAATTGATGCATTTAAAATATACAGTTCAATGTTTTGTAGTATTTTTAGAGTTGTACAACCATTGTCACATAGTTGGCACATTCTCATCACCCACAAAAGAAACACTATACATAATAGCAATCACTCCTTATTCTTCTTCTCCTTCCTCTAGACAACCACTGATCTTCTTTCTGTCTCCATAGATGTGACTATTCTGGACATTTCATACAAATGGATTTGTAAGTGTGTTTTCCTGTGACTGGCTCCTTTCACTTAACATGTCTTCATGGTCCATGTCATACCATGTATCAGTACTTTATTTCTTTTAATTGCTGAATACTATTCCATAGCAGGCATAGACCATATTTTGTTTATCCATTCATCAGTTGATGGACGTTTGGGTTGTTCCCAATTTTGGTTATTATGAATAATACTACCATATGTATTTACAACTTTTCGTGTGGTCATATGTTTTCATTGCTTTTGGTTATATTCCTAAAAATGGAATTGTTGAGTCATGTGGTAACTCTATGTTTAACATTTTGAAGAAATGATAAAGTGGTTTTCTGAAGATCCTGCACCATTTTACACAGCAATGTATGAGAGTTTCAATTTCTCCACATCCTTGTCAATGCTTGTTACTGTCTTTTCCATTGTAGCCATACTACTCAGTGTGTAGTGGTAGCTTACTGTGGTTCTGATTTGCATCTTCTTAACGGCTAATAATGTTGAGTATCTTTTCACATGTTTATTAGCCATTTTTGTATATTCTTAGAGCAAATCTCTTCAGATCCTTCACCCATTTTAATTGGATTGTCTTTTTAATTATTGTATTACATGACATTCATATATTTAAGATATAATTTCCTTATTAGATATATTATTTGTCAATGCTTCCTCCCTTTCTGTCGTTTACTTTTTCACCTTCCTATTGGTATACTTTGTAGCACAAAAATCCTTAATTTTGATGAAGTCCATACGTTTTCTTTATTGTAAGAATTTGTCTTTATCATTAAGTTAGATGTGTAACATCTTAATGGACATCAGACCTCTATCATATAATGATCAATAAATAGATGATTTTATTTAGGATGACAATTTTGGTTAACAGTGAAAAATATTTCCCCATATAAATTCACTGTAGGAAAAAATTAGGGGAACAGCTCATATGTAACTATCTGGTATAGTCATTTTTCAGTTACCTTTCTGAGAATTCACTAGAGCAATAACACTTCTCTGGCCATTCTAACTTCTGAAGTAGTTACTGGATTTCTCTATAGAGAAATAGCTTTCCAAAAGAGAACTTTTGGGTTGCTTAAAACATCTTTAAAGCAAAATAATTGAATTATTAAACTTAATTATTAAAGATGTCATAGTATTATGATGTCTGATGGTACAGTGGCTCATTGTCATGTATTCTTGTTCTTTCTAAAAAATCTGCAGATAGAAAAGAAAGTATGCCAGGAATGACTAAGCTTATAACTTAAAAGTATGCCAGGAATAACTAAGCCAGGTACTTTCTAAAGTATTCTACTATGTGGTAAAATAATTCGTAATACTGTTATTCAAGAGAAGTTGGATAACTACAAAGGATCCCCACTTCTGTTTCTGGTCCCTGCAACATAAAAGTCAGTAATTCATTCAATTTATGAAAGAGAATTTTGCTAAATGCCTACTATACACCAAGTATTCTATTAGATATTACAATCACAAATGTGATCTGTTTATCCTCAAGGGTGTTACAGTTTGGGAGGGGTGAGGAAAAAGATGCAAACAAGTAAGTATGACTGACCAGGAAAGAGATTTTATAGGCTACAGAGGGAGGAACAAAAGACAATATTAGCAAATGTTTAGGTGATTTACATAACTTGTTTCATTTCAATACACACTGCAACACTGTAACTCACACATTTCCATCTCTGCTTCACAAATGAGAAATACAAGGCCCAGGAAAGTTAAGGGACCTCATAAAAAGGTCAGAAAAACTAATAAGTAACACAATAGAAACCCAAACCAAGATCCTCTTGATTATAAAACTGTGGTTTTTCTAGTCCCTCAAGTAGCATCCCAGAGACTCATTCTGCTTATTCCTTTAGTCAGGCTAATGATACAGCAGTAAGAAAAGCCCAGACCCAGAACCATCAATCATTCTGTTAGCTCTTTCTCTATTGATTATTAATATACTCTCCATCTCATTCTTCTGCTTCTTCACATCTAGATTTACCCTTATACGCTGTCAGATTATGGCACTGATTAGGAGTATCTACTAACTCTTGAGAATCTTTTTTAAACAAAGTATTTATTTTTTTTAAGATTTTATTTATTTATTGGCCAGGAGGGAGGAGGGAAAGCACAAGCAGGAGGAGTGGCAGGGAGAGGGAGAAACAGGCTCCCCACTGACCAAGGAACCTGACACGGGACTTGATCCCAGGACCCTGGGATCGTGACCTCAGCGAAGGCAGATGTTTAACTCACTGAGCCACCTAGGTGTCCCTAAACAAAGCATTTTAGAGTCCTTATTTTTATCTTACAATGATAAGCCTTGAGGTAAACTGAATCATTTTCAAAATTCTTTATTCACCTCACCGCACCACTTGATACCTTACATGTCCACAACCTTTGCCAGTTGACTTTTCAATACCAACACTAAAGCGAGCAGAGATTAGCCCCTAATTCCACTGACACTGGATTTGGCCATTGAGTTGTTCTGAATGATGGAATATGGGCAAAAGCAACTGTGTGCCAGTATCAAGTGAGGTTGATGAGGCAATGCATGTTATGACATAAGCATGTAGTTATTTCATGAGCATTTGTGATTGCTAGACAAAGAGGTTCCTTAGTAGCTGCTGTATCTTTGGGCTGAATCCTATAACAACACATAAAATAGACCAAAGCCCCATCTGTACTGAGAAGCCAACCCCAACTCAGTTCAACTGAACCCCAACCATTCTGCAAATGCATGAGAAATAAATACTTATGGTTATACCCCATGGAGACTGTTATGGTTGTCCTTTATACCTCAATAGCTAATGGAGACAAACCTCTTCCCTTGCTCACCCAGAATTTAGAATATGAGCACTCCAGATTCATTTCCTCAATTTATAACTCCACTTGAATTCATCAAACTTAACAAGTCAAAAATTGAACACTTTGTTTTTCCCTCTAAGACTATTCTTTCCTTGGTCTCCCCATCATAGTATATAGTGCCATGAGAAACCTAGGAAGTCATTCCTGAAAATTCTTTTTTTTTAAATTTTATTTATTCATTTGACAGAGAGAGATACACTCAGAGAAAGAGAGAATGAGCAGAGGGAGAGGCAGAGGGTAAAGCAGGCTCCCACTGAGCCAGGAGCCCAACATGGGGCTCCATCCCAGGACCCTGGGATCATGACCTGAGCTGGAGGCAGACGTTTAACCATCTGAACCACCCAGATGCCCTTCATTCCTGAAAATTCTATGTTATTGCTCACCACATCAGTAGTTTTTCCAATATTTTTTCTGGAATTCATTCATTTCCCTCTTTGGACCACTACAGTCTCTATTCTGTAGCTGTAGCATCTCTTTTCATCAAAACATAACATAGGAAAAGTGAAAGACAAACCACACACACACATGCACATACACACGTGCATACATATTTGCTGTCAAAGACTGGGATAAGGGGATCCTGGGGGGCTCAGTCAGTTAAATGTCCGCCTTCGGCTTAGGTCATGATCCCAGGGTTCTGGGATCAAGTCCTGCATCAGATTCCTTGGTCAGTGGGGAGTCTACTTCTCCCTCCCCTGCCTGTTGCTCCCCTGCTTGTGCTCTCTCTTTCTGTCAAAAAAATAAACCACATCTTAAAAAAAAAAAAAAAAAAGACTGGTATAAGACTAGAACAGTAGTGTTCAATAGAAATATAATGCAAACCACATATAAAACTTTAAATTTTCTAATAGTCACATCCAAAAATATCAAAAGAAACATGTAAAAATAATGTGAACAATATAATTTACCCCATTGTAACAAAAACATTGTCATTTCAATAATAAATCCATATTAAATTAGTAATGAGATAGTCTATGTTTTTTTCATACTGTTTTAAAATTCAGTCTTTATGTTACACTTAAAAAACATCCCAGTTTGGGCAGACCATATTTCAAATGCTTAAGAGCCACATGACTACTATAGTGGACAGCATAGATCAATAAGGAAAAGAAAAACAGTACAAAGGAAAAATTGAGAGAAAGATGTGAACACAAAAATGAATACATTTAGCCTTCTTTTACTCTGTTTGTGTTCATGGACATAGTACATTTAAAATGACTGTTATGAGACCAGACTGAGACATTGTGAGGATGTGTGGCAGGGGGAGGTGTTCTTTGTCCTCTAAAAGAAATAAAAATGGGGTGATGGAAAATATAGGCTTTGAAGTCAGGCAGATTTAAATTCTGATCAGAAAGCTAATTTTGCCTGTTTGGGCATCTCTAGCTGAAGATTTTAAAAAAATCTTATAGGGACGCCTGGGTGGCTCAGTTGGTTGAACGGCTGCCTTCGGCTCAGGTCATGATCCCAGCGTCCTGGGATCGAGTCCCACATCGGGCTCCTTGCTCAGCAGGGAGCCTGCTTCTCCCTCTGCCTCTGCCTGCCTCTCTGTCTGCCTGTGCTCACTCTCTCTGACAAGTAAATAAATAAATAAAATCTTAAAAAAAAAAATCTTATAATAGATTTTTCTGCTTAGAAAAGAGGAAGCAGTGAACTAGAAATGGCTACAAATCTTAATTTTCCATAGTCACTATTAAACACTGGCCACATTGCCACCAAAGTTTTATGTTTAATATTATTATCTTTTAATGGTTATCGATGATCTTAAAATTCTAATTCCAAGATAATTTTCATTCTGATAGCCAATTCATTCCTCTTAGGGAAAACCATGCTTCTGTATGACAGAATCTCACTATCATCTCAGTATCAACCCCAAAATCAGTGTACGAAAGAAAGAAAAAATCATGGAGGTGTACAAATTTATATATTTTCCTCAAGTCACAAAAGAGAAACTAAGCAACCAAGTTTAACTTCTAGTTCATTGCAGATGGCATCCCCAACAAAGAAATTTTCTTATCTCTTAAGAACATGCACCTTGTTAAGTCCATTATTTTATATATACCTGAGAGTTCTGTCCTTTCAAAAGAACAATTATCGCAGCAATTTTACTAGGCTGCTCTTGAGAGTTCTGAAAAGGTTATCCATTTCATAAATGCATCTATTAGACTTCCTGGAGCTCTTTGTTCGCAGAGCTCCTGATAAGTCTCTTTAGAAAAATAAGAGAATGAGGGAAATAATTATGGAACCCAAAGAATAAAACTTTTGAAAGTATGGAGTGGGAAAGTTACTCATTCTGAGGAAAGATGGAGTTAAATATTTGAGTCCCTACTAGACGGCAGATTCATCCTTGACAGGGAAGAAGTGCTTTGAGAGATCAGGCTAAGTACTTCTCCCTGCCCCCTCAGGAGTCCTCTGGCCCTGACCATAAGATCTGTCATGGATTGATCTGCAGATATGATAAAGCAATAAAAACCACAGCAACATTAAAACAAACAAACAAACAAACAAACAAACTAAAAGCTAATGAGGTAAGGCCACCCTGTTGGGAAATGCAGGAAACAGTTGGTAACAGTGGGAGTGGGGGCCCAATTCCATCAGCATGAACAACTAAGGAAGGAACAATGACAACAGGGCCACATAATGGTGACCAAACAGCAAAACTATGAGTGATGGTGACATGAGAGTAGACCCTGGGTCCAAGCCACCCACAGCCCCAACTGGGAGCATCGGGAGGGATGTCACCATGAAAACCAAGATGGGTCTACATCATCCACCCCAGGGGCATGGTAAACTTTAGCACCAGAAACAGGAGAACTTTGGGTGAACCTCACACATCTCCCTGCCAAGGTCAGGGAAAATTGTTGAGTGATTTCGGAGTTCAGAGAATGCACAGGATGTCTACATGGGAAGACAGAGAAACAAAGGCTACTTTCCTTTCACCAGACCCCCAGCCTCACCCTCTGGTAGCCTGGAGACTGGAGGCTGTAAGTCATTCTGCTCTCACTTATTCTGAGCATTGCACATGTTTTCCAAATTTCAAAAGCTCACTCTCCCATCAGCACTTTTTAAAACCCGCTTACCAATTTTATGGAGTACTTATTTCGTGTGGTTGTGATTTACAATGTGAGAAGTCCCAACCAGTCTCGTTATAAACTAGGAAGATGGTCATACTGAGCTTTGGAAATGCTGTGCCAGTTCTTTGAGCTGTAATATATGTGTCAGGTATTTCAGGGATATTGCATCAGAATCCAAAATTTGAGTTGAAAGAAAAAACAAGCATGTTACTTTAAATGGAGTCTTTTAAAATAATATTTCCCCCATTTTCATTTCATATTTCTCCATCTTCCTCTAGGCAGTTAACAAGTGAAATACCACTTCAGAAGATACACATTTTAAACTACATTGTAGGGGGCATGTAATTTGAATTTAAAGCATCCTAAATTACCTGTCCATTAGCAAAACCCCGATCTTGCACTCCCCGAATTATTTTCTCTAATTGAAAGTACTCAAAGAGCAACCCTTTATAAATATTCAGACTTACTGACTTGAACTAATATAGCTCTATTTGACTGTTCTGTCATGGGAAGAAATTGAAAGTAATAAAGCTAATAACTAAAGGTAATGAACTACCTCCACCTGGATTAATACAGATTAATGGATTAATCCATCTTGATTAATATAGAAAGCCAATCTTACAAAGTTAAGCAAAACAAGCTATTTTTTTCTTCTTGATATCAAAGATATTTAAAATTAAAAACATGTCTTCATGTTTCTCCGCCACTTTCTATTTTGAAAAGTTCTAAACCTATATGAAAATAATATTTTATTAAAAAAATTTTCCTGTCAAAATATATATTTATTTTTCTTTAATTTTTTCTATCAAAACATATATTTATTTATTTTATTTTTAAAAATTTTTTCCTATCAGAACATTTATTTATTTATTTATTTAAACCTGTATGGAAATTGTAAAGATAAACCAATGAACATCTCTATGTCCCTTACCTAGATTCAGACATCACTAACATTTTGTTGCATTGGATTTATTCTCACTCTCCTAAGTTTCATGCCCTCTTTAAGAGTCAGTTGATATCTTGACACTTCATCTCTAAATACTTCAGCCTATATGACCTAAGAACAAAGATATTTTCCTACCAAACCATAACTCAATAATCCCACCCAAAAATTTTTGCATTGATACACTCCTACCTTCTAATACTTAGCCATATTCAAATTTCCCAGTGATGTCCTTTATAACATTTTTAAATCAGGATTTAATAAAGGATTGAACATTGAATTTAGCTGTCATCTCCTCATCTTTTTAAATTTAAAATGGTTGACCAGTTCTTATTCTTGTTTTCTAAACGATACTCGAGAGAATGTGCGGAGATTATGAATAAATAGAGAGGTAAGTAGCTCTAAAGACTAAAGGGATTCTCTTAAACACAGTATGATTTTTTTAATTTTTATTTTTGTTTAAAGATTTTATTTGTTTATTTGAGAGGGAGAGAGCATGAGTGGGGGGAGGGATACAGGGAGAGGGAGAAGCAGACTCCCTGCTGAGTAGAGAGCCTGACAAGGGCTAGATTCTAGGACCCTGAGATCATGGTGTGAGCCAAAGGCAGATGCTTAACCGTCTGAGTCATCCAAGTACCCCCATAGTACATTTTTTAAATAAATGTTTTTTCACTGTTATAAAATTGCTTCTTTCTCTAAAAAATTTAGAAGACACAAACTAGTAGAAGATAGGGAAAAGTCATTACCTTCCTATAGTGAAAAACTGACTGTTTTGTTACATTTCCTTTTAGTCTTTTCTTTGTTGTTCCTTTACCTATGTGTTCATTTCACATCAATTTATGGGAGAAATAACATAATTGAAAATTCTAAATAATCTATCTTAACTTCCACTTAATAGCACATCTAAAGCCAGAATAACACAACCCCAAACACAGAGGGAACAATGGGGTCAAAAGAATCAGGTAATGATTCCAGAAACCAATGTGAAGATTCCTGGGACCCCAAAATGCTATGTGAAATTGTGGCAGTAAATTGACAGAAGAAATCTTTTCATTATATTCTTCTTTAGCATTTTGAGGCAATTTGTAACCAATAAAATTGCAACTTCAATCAAACTAATCTGAATTCTAGAATTTTCCACTCTGACATCTAATTGAAAAAACTGAATTAGATGAGAGAGCATATGATGGACTGAGAGGAGAATTCCCTCAATTGCTTTATTGCACATTACCCTAATTCCTCTAAGAACAGCCTGGAGGGCATTACCAAGATAAAAGTATAGTTTTAAAATGGATTTGAGGGTAATAAAGGGCATCCAAAAAATGATAAAAATTGAGTTGATACAGTGTTGGAACAAATTCAAAACCTTGAGCATTTCACTAGGTTTTTCCCCCTTTATCAGTGTGAATCTACTTTATATTTCCCAAAGGGAAAGTGTACTCAAAACCATTCAGAACACATTTCAAAGGGAATGGGGATATTGTGTTACATAGATGTTGACCTGAAGAGACACCGCAGAGACTGGTGGTATCATCTGATTAAATAAAGTGTCTAAGGGTTTTTTTGGGATTTTTTTTTTTTTATTTCTTTCAGCCAGGAGTCTGTGGAAAAGCAGGCACAGACAACGGAGATTAGAATACTGATAAAGCCTATACATTTATTACCAACTGGCAAGAGTTTTAGATACATGCTTGATGAAAGTAGGACAATTTTTAAATGACTGGGCTTCTCTGAAAGAAAAGAGCAAGAAAGAAAAAATTCAGGAGTACTTCTGGCCTCTTAGAACCACAGATAGAAATGTAAAACTGATACAATTTATTAATTTAGAATCATGTATCATTCCAAACTAAGGACACTGAGCTATGCTTTGAAATTTTCTGGAATAATTTTACATTATCACGCTTTCCATGCTGTTGAAAGAACAATTCATTATTTTATGTATATATGATAAAAATGATTAATTATAGTAATAAATTAAAATAAGAGCTGTTTGTTCTTTGGGAAGGCATGTTATTATTTTTCTTTTTAAAACAGGTATTATAGTTCAAAATAAAGCTTATACTTTTATGATACCATTAAATATAACTGATATTCTTCATTTTTCCTATTATGTTTTATTTGTTTGAAAAAAGGAAATAGCTATTTGTTGATATTAACAAGTTTGGATAGTTCTAACCACCAGATGAAAAAACCAGATACCACGTATTTTATATTTTTGTATTCAGAAAAATTCATTTGTAGCATAATAGTTTAATTTGTACATTTTTAAATGCAAATATAGCTAACATTTTTTACTGTAATCTAGCATAAGAGCCAGAGAACATTTCAAGAAGTAAAGTAACTTCAAACCTTAAGTGCATAAAAACCTTCCATATGAATGTATTACAATCAGAGATTAAATTTTCACCAAGTAATATATATCACTTACACAGTACAAATTCCATAAGTCTTATCTGATTGCCAATGTCAGGAAATAATAAAGCAAGAAATGTATTCTTAGCATGAATTATCTCAACGCACACGCACACACACACACATACACGACTAAGAAATCATCCTTCTTATGTGAATGAAGACAGAAAATAAGTGTGTGTGCTCTTTTCTAATAAGACATTTCATTCAGTTTACATAAAGACTTTCTAAGGCTATTTGCAAATTATTTTCAGTAAAAAAATAAAATGTCCATAGGGGCGCCTGGGTGGCTCAGTGGGTTAAAGCATCTGCCTTCAGCTCGGGTCGTGATCCCAGGGTCCTGGGATCGAACCCCGCATTGGGCTCTCTGCTCAGCGGGGAACCTGCTTCCCTTCCTCTCTCTCTGCCTGCCTCTCTGCCTACTTGTGATCTCTGTCTGTCAAATAAATAAAATCTTAAAAAAATAAAATAAAATAAAATGTCCATTTAATAGGGACCCTCCATTTTTAGTCATGATCAGACAGCTAGATCTTTTAGAATGACACTTCATTCTGAGGATTCATATCTTCTAAAAGAAGTTATTAATACAAAAAGAGAATTTGCAACAGTTAGTACCTCAAGGTGCTAATTGTCAAATTCACATCAAAGGCGTGAACTTTGAAGTCCTTTTACTCTGAGCTGCAAAAGGCAGCAGAGAGTTGATACTAAAGTCTTCATGCTGTATTTGCACTGAAGACATGAAAGAGTTGGGATCTGAAATCCAATGGAACCTACCTTATATTTGACAAATAATCATGGCTGAAATAAGATGTTACGGTGGATAGTGATGGTGGTGGGACATTAGTCAGGGCAATGCTGTGAATGAAATGGTATTAGCAGTTTACATCTGTTCTTCTTTAAATAAAAATTAAAAAAAAAAAAAAAGGTTTGCTGTCCAAAAATGATGATCACTTTGAAAGAACGGAATACAAGATGCTTCTTCCCACCACCCAGGTCAGCAACAGAGGTCACCATTTCAAGTGTAAGTGTGCTGTGGACTCAACCATTTCTCAATTGACTTAGCTGTTTGATTCTCCCAAGCACCTGCAGAGGTCACAAAGGCATTTGGATTTATAGTCCTAAGTCATGGGTTCAAATTTGAATGATGCTACTTCTCATTAGATTGAGGATTTTCTAGCAAGGTTAATTACTTGAGTGTGTTTTAAAGGGTCAAGCACTCCACATATTGTGGCTACCAACTAAGGAAATCACAGAGTCCGAGAATAAAGCAAGGATTCTGTGGAAGTTACTCACTATGGACTGAATGTTGTGTCCCCCCAGAATTCATATCTTGAGACCCTAAATCCTAGTGCAGTAGTATTTGAAGGTGGGCATGAAGTCAGAGCCCTCATGAATGGATTATTGCCTTAATAAAAAGAAACACAGAAAGATGATCTTCTTCTCTGCCATGTGAAGACACAGCAAGAGGCCTGCCAACTATACACCAGGAAGAGAGCCTTCACCAAGAACCCAACCACGTCGATGCACTCATCTTGGGCTTCCAGCTTCCAGAATAAAGAAATCAACATGAGAAACTACTGTCTATTGTCTAAACCACCTAGTCTATGGTATTTTGTTATAGTAGCCCGAACTGACTAATACATTACTTGATTCTCCAGTTCTTACGATTTTGGTGCTATATTTGATTCTTCAGTGGGACAAAGGTTCTACTTGTACCTATTTGTATACCAAGAAAGGCAAGTGATATAATTGTTAGGTATGAAGGATTCAGATTCCCTTAAATCCTGACCAAATCTTCATTGTATTGTTCAAACTGTACCAAGGGAAACTGAAGCCTGCTGTGAAAATTTTTGATACCATTGAATCACTCCTCTTATGTCAAAAAAGTCCAACTCAGGGGATGCAATGTACAGAATGGTGACTATAGTAAATAATATTGTTTTCCATATTTTATGACTTTATATTGTATTGGAAAAACTAGACTTGTGCTCATTATTTGGCAGCATATACAAATACCGAGTCACCATATTGTACACCTGAAACTAACACAATGCTATACCTCAATAATAAAAATAAAGATGAATTCAGTTACTCATTTACAGAAATTTTTTTTTCATTTCTAAATGTACTACAGTGGAATTCCAAATGAAGAATTCAGCCAGAGCCCATAAAATAATTGGGATTTCTCCCTTTCCCTATAGTGGGAAACAACAAATTGGGCAAAAGAAAATGTAATTCAGCATCAAGTATATTCCAACCCCTTCCCCCGAGGACACTCTCAGTATGGCCCTACAATAAAAGGACATTAAAAGTGGCCTGTAGCAAAGCCATTGTTCCAGCTGATCTTTCCATGTTGGCTCACTGCTTGCTCTTTTGCTAAGCAAACATATTTTGACCTTTCTTTGTTTGCTAGGCAGCATGCTAAGCACTTTCATATACATTAGCTCAGTTAATACCTGCAATGATTTGGTGTGGCAAAGATTGTTAATTCCATTTTGACGGTGACTCGCTTAAGGCCGGCAGTAAAATCATTACATGAAGTTCCAAAGCTCATAAGTGGCACAACTGGACGGGAAGCCAGGTCAGCTGATTTCTGGCTCAGTCCACCATCTCCCACCATCTCCACCACTCATTCCTTCAACTGTCACTATCTGGAGAGCAACTCCCTCATAGTAGAGCTGTCTTTGTGTTGTGCACATAGGAGATGCTCATTAAATATCTGCTCAATAAAGAATAATATACTCTATTGCGGTGCTAGGCCTGGGTCAGGTGCTAGGCATGGGTCAGGTGCTTGACATACAGGAGAAAACAAAGCAAAACCCCAATCTTGTAGACTTTCCATTATAGCGAGGGGAGACAGGAAGCTTCTGAGTATATTAGAGGGTGATAAGAACTTGGAACAAAAATAAAGCTGGGCCAAGGGAGACAGGGATAGAAATGTGCTATTGTAAATGAGAGAAAGCCTCTCTAAAATGGTGGCATTAAGTAGAGGCCTGAGTGAAGTGGAAGAATCAGCGAGTCAGATATCTGGGGGAAGAGTAGAGGGAACCGGCAATGCAAAGGCCTGGGGCGGAGTACCGGGCAGAAGAAACAGCAAATGCAAAGGCCCAGAGGCAACTGTGTTTACAGTGTTTGAGGGAAGTTAAGGATACCTGTGTGGTTGGAACACAAAGAGGGAACCAAGAGTGATTAGAAATGATGTTGGAGAGAATTTTGTTTGGCCAATCAGGAGGGATGTGGTAGGCAAGACGAATATTTGGATTTTATTTATTTTTAATTTTTTAAAAGATTTTATTTATTTGAGAGAGAGAGAATGAGAGAGAGAGAGCACGAGAAGGGGAGGGTCAGAGGAAGAAGCAGACTCCCTGCTGAGCAGAGAGCCTGATGTGGGACTCAATCCCAGGACTCCAGGATCATGGCTTGAGCCGAAGGCAGTCACTTAACCAACTGAGCCACCCAGGAACCCCAAATATTTGGATTTTATTCTGAGTGAGATGAGAAGCTTTTAAAGGGGGTGACATAATCTCATTTCAAAAGGATGCCCCTGGTTGCCATGGAGAACTG
The DNA here is from genome assembly GCF_963455335.1 of Martes martes. NCBI lineage: Eukaryota > Metazoa > Chordata > Mammalia > Carnivora > Mustelidae > Martes > Martes martes. Next base: position 123,375,910 of record NC_137895.1, read on the forward strand.
TGAAGGGCAAGAATGGTAGATGCTGGCATTGGAGCTGGATAAGATCCCGCTGAGCAGTTACTGACTAGCAGTCGTGGCTGACAATGAAGGGGTGAGAAGTGGTCTGATAGTTTAGATCTGGAGACTATTTCTATTTGACCCAGAAAGAGGGTTTATTTTTTTTAAAGATTTTTATTTATTTATTTGACAGACAGAGATCACAAGTAGGCAGAGAGGCAGGCAGAGAGAGAGAGAGAGGAGGAAGCAGGCTCCCCGCTGAGCAGAGAGCCCGATGTGGGGCTCGATCCCAGGACCCTGGGATCATGACCTGAGCCGAAGGCAGAGGCTTTAACCCACTGAGCCACCCAGGCGCCCCCAGAAAGAGTTTAATGGGTCATTTATTTATTGGTTCAGAAATCAGATGATGATTTGTTAGGGGGTGAGGAAAGGGTTGTTTATTTTGGGGGTTGTCCCTGCACAAAACCAGGCTGAAAGAATGAATTCCTTGGTACCCTGGCATCAGGACCACCTGGCTCCATATTAAATAGATGGAAGGTTGCGTTTAAGGGGGGTGGCAAGCCAAATTTATTGAAACCGCACTTGATCTATTGCACAATTTAATTAAGAATTGGATTCTTACTTGAAGAAGTCCGACTTTCCCATAATATCTTGGAGGTGCGGGCGGGGGGTCACCGCATCCTTTGATCTTTAAATGGCTGAGAAGCTTTATCATTAAGAGAACGCTCTATGGCAGGCGATTTTATTATTAATACACAGATTCAGTGCCTTACTTCTCAAGTAATTATCTAAATCAATACAAAATGTGCTGTAACATTGTTTTATTTTCCAGATGCCAGATGCGTGAGTGTGTTTCTGCCCTCCTGAAGCCCAGTGCAACCAGCTTTGATAGCCAGGACAGCTTTCAGGGAGGTTGCTTTTGAAAAAGAGAAGGAGTTTTCCCTAGGTTTCCATTTCAAGAAAATTAAGTTGAATTGGATTTTCAGGTAGCATTAATTGATGTAACAGAGAACAGGAACCCGATGATTTGAGTCAAGTTCCTCTTTTGAAAGAAAGACTTCAAAGGGAGAAAGTCTCCAGGTCTAAAATGTCAGCTTCTTATTGCTATTTCCACAGCAATTCTTAACAACAAAAACAAAAAGAAGAGAAAAAGAAAAGGAAACAATATGATCCATCATTTCCCTGAAGACAGGGTATTTTAAACTTTCAGAAGCCCCAGAGACAGCTAATATATAGCAAAAGCACATTTAGGAGATAGAAATACTGAGCAATGTAGGAAAAACCTTTTTGTTTCACTTTTTTCGCCAATCAAAATTTTTGTTAGTATTTCTGATGATGCATAGAAAAATATTTATTAGTAGGCTAACTGGATAAATAAAAGGCTTTTAATATGGGCCATGATATAGGGGTGTGTGGGTGTCTCAGTCAGTTACATTTCTGCTTTCAGCTCAGGTGCTGCTCCCAGGGGTTCTGGGATTGGGTCCGGCACTGGGCTCCCCGCTCTGCCTGGAGCCTGCTTCTCCCTCCAACACCCGCCACCAGCCTGTGCTCACTCTCTCTCTCTTTCTCAAATAAATAAATGAAAGCTTAAAAAAAGGGGGGGCAATGATGTATTAGGGTCAACGATGAGATTTTCTATATTGTAAAAAAGATGGGTGTTGTTGATTTCATTTTGAAAAATGTTTGTGCGTTAAGGTGCACACATGTGTATCTAGAAGAGTGTTTATCTCCTATGAAGAATCTCTTGTCTGGAGGCATACTGAACACTGGCCTGAAAGTCCAAAGATGAAAAGAGAAGGAGATAGTGGGGAGGGTTGATCCCTAGGGCCTGTGTTCTCAGCGATAATGCTCCTGAGTGGGTGAAAATTGACTCTTGGGGGCAAGAAAATGTTAGATACTTCAGTGTCTTGCGAGCTTCTTTGGAAGGCGGAACAAAGTTTCCCCTACCCCGGACACCATCCCATCACAGAAGTCCATGCCCTGTAACTGTGAATGTGTCATGTCATATGGTGAAGGGGTATTAAAGTTGTACATAAGATTACGGTTGCTAATTAGCTGACCTCGAAATGGGGAGATAATCCTGGACTATCTGGATGAGGCCAGTGTAATCATGAGAGTCCTTAAATGCTGAAGAGGAAGATGTGGCTATAGAAGAAAAGTACAGGGAGATGCAATGTTTGTTTTAAAGATGGAGGAAGGGGACCCCAAGCAAAACATTGCTGGAATGGTCTCAAAACGCTGTAACAGATTCACCCTTAGATTTCCATAGAAGAATGCAGTCCCACCACCTCTGTTATTTTCACACAACAAGGCCCAAGTCAGACCTCTAATTCTTATAGAGTAGTATGATAATAAATCTGCGTTTAAGCTGCTGAATTTGTGCTTATTTGTTATAGCAACATTGCAAAACTAATACACCCTTCCAAGGGTCATGTATATGAGCTATAATAAATTTGTAGTATTAAATGTCATTCATGGGAACTTAGGAGAAAAAAAAATCTGGCTCCTTACAGAGGCAATAATGAAAAAAACAAAACAGACAAACAAAAAACAGAAAACCATGAGAACAATGACCTGGCAGGTCTCATGCAGGCTTTTCTGCTCATTTATAAGCACCCCTCATTTATAAGGGGTGGGGGGCAAAAATCAATTGTTAGAAGAAGTAAATTTATAGCCCTTAATCTGTTGCTTATTCCTAAATATGAGCAGCCAAGAAAATATTCCACAGGGAAAATATTTAGGGAAACAATTTAGTTTCTATGAACTAAAAGGATTAAAAGCACTGATAATGGAATGACACCTATATAATTACATCCACATATCTGGATGGAAGAAAACACATCAGAGTTTGTAAGCCAAAATGTTAATAGATTGGTCATTCTCTTTCTGTGTTGTCGTTTGTTAGTTATAACTTTCCTGCACGAATTATAGATAGGAGATTTTTCTTATAGAACTAATAGCTGGTACTTGGATGGTAACCAAAATTTCATAGCAAATATTTTTTTTAAAAATCCAATTTGGGTCAAGTCCCTATCATAGAAAGAAGGACACAAGTTATAAAATGAGTTTATTTTACCTTATATGTTGTCATTACTAAACTGATGTTGCAAATGTAACTATGATGTTGGAACTCTGTTCTTAAGATAGATTCCAGAAAATAAAAATAGTGAGAATTTTTTTCTTTACTTCTCAGAAAAAAATGTATGTGATTACTTGAACTCCTTCACTTCATGTTTGATTTTGCAACATAATTTTAGGGAGGGTAAAGTTTGCAAGGAAATATTTAAAGGCTTCATCAGTTTTCCCAAGAGTTTGGCCTAATCCTTGTATAATCAAATTACTCCTTTTTGAAATAATGATTTTGTGGTCATCTTTGTGTCTTTTTTTCCTCTTCCTCAATTTAATTGGTGAGTTGTGCCAGATTCTTATTTGTCAATGATTTGGCATGTAGCTGAAGTAGTTTGCCAGTATTTTTCATCAAATTCATAAATCCTATAGTTATTTAACAGGATTTCCAGTTTCATTTTGCAATCTATATATTTTTACTAGTTGGATGGTTAAATATTCGACATGGAGGAAATTTTCAGTGACTTCCGTTTTATAACTGTTTAGCTCATTAATTAATAATACTTTGATGACTTTTATTTTTCTATGTAGCTTAATGACCACAGATAATAAGACCATTCTGGGGGAACCTGGGTGGCCCAGTGGGTTAAAGCCTCTGCCTTCGGCTCAGGTCATGATCCCAGGGTCCTGGGATCGAGCCCCGCATATGGCTCTCTGCTCAGCAGGGAGCCTGCTTCCCCCTCTCTCTGCCTGCCTCTATGCCTACTTGTGATCTCTCTCTCTGTCAAATAAATAAATAAAATCTTAAAAAAAAAAAAAGACCATTCTGTGTATGAAGAATTTTGTAATATTTTATCCCACACACACGAACACATGCACTCTCTCACCTAAACTCTGTATTAACTTTTATTTTCAAGTATACAGGCTTGGGATTTTTGAGAAATCTACAACCATAACTTTCAAGAAAGAGCTCAGTGCAATTTTGCCAGCACAAATCACATAGCTCATAGGTGTTAAATGAGAATGCTTTCTATTTAGGTAGATTTAGCAGCAACAAAAAATGGGGCCACATGTAGGGCAGTTTTCATGGTTTCAGCATAGAGTGTCTGTACACATCCTAATGGACAAGATAAATATATATTTACGACACCAACAAACCATGCATTTATCCAACCAGCAGAGACTCTTTTGGCCTACATTCTGGGGACACAGAACTTACAACCCAGCGGGCTAATGACATAGTCTTTATTACTGAGGTTTTCTCAAGATTCTTGTTAATTGATTTTCTTTTTGAAAACCTTAAAAAATGAGGGTCTGCTCTAGAGAACGGAGGGTTTCAAACACCATGCAGTCACCTTCTGCCACCGAACAGAATTCCTCCTTCCTTCTAGACAAGTGTCTTGCTCCTGAGTTTCATGCCTTTCTGCAGCAGTAAGGCTTCTCTCAATTTTGACATTCCCAAGAGCCACTTTTCCAACCTTGGTGTAAACTGTCTCAAAGCAAAGAATGTTAGGATTGAAACTTATCTGTTCATCATCAGGCCAGCAACCTCATTTGGTGGGTAAGGAAATAAAGCCCCGGTGTGTTTGAGAGCTGCAGTCTTTGGCCCCACTGGGGGTACCATTGACAATGCATCTTTTTTTTTTTTTAATTTATTTATTTGTTAGAGAGAGAGCGAGCAAGCACAGGCAGACAGAGTGGCAGGCAGAGGCAGAGGGAGAAGCAGGCTCCCCGCCGAGCAAGGAGCCCGATGTGGGACTCGATCCCAGGACGCTGGGATCATGACCTGAGCCGAAGGCAGCTGCTTAACCAACTGAGCCACCCAGGCATCCCGACAATGCATCTTATCAGACATAAATATGTCCACAGAAAATGCCTCAGAGAAAGGATCCTGTCAAGATGTGGCTTTTCTGAACAACTCTTAGACAAGACTTGGCAAATTTCCAATAACTGGGGTACTCACACTGGTTGGGGCAGGGAGCAGAGCTCTGGGGGAAGAGTTGAAAAAGAAAAGTGTCTGGGGGCAACAAACAACTCTGCGTTCACCTAGCCCTTATGTGTAGGCCCTCAAAGATATCATGGCATAAATGCCCAGAAATAAAATGTTGTTGGAAGGTTGAACATTGTTGACTTCAACAAGCAGAAATGACTATCCTGGGCTGAGCTCTTCCAGGTAGAAGATCAGAGTGACCCCAGATTTGGTCAGAGTCACAAATCCCATCAGAACATGTGCTGCATTAGCCACCTACCTCTCTCATTGGACATTTGCTCAAAGACCAGGCCTTCTTGATCTGTGGGATCTATTCTGAACAAAACTGCAGTCTCCCATCATAACATGTGTCTCCACAGCACCTCTCATCCCCTCCTGCACCGGGTGACTGTGGCTCATCCTCCCCCCCAAAACTCAGTTCTATGTTTCCCTCCCCCATTCTCTTTCGTATTTACTATTCTCCTTAGGAGACACATTTCAAGAGTCGAATCCTTCCAGAAAATTCTTTGACATATCCCACAATGTTTTTCATTATCACTCTACTCTTCTCTCTCTGATTTTGGAGAAATATTTTTGGATGATAGATAGAAAGAGCGAGCCTTTCTTATTTCTTTTATATTCTCCATCCTCAGTTTGTACATTCTGTTTCAACACACACTCTTTGAATGATTGTGATCTGCTCTGGCCCTGAATAAGCCTCTGATGTGTTATCAAGCTCCTTTCTTGCCGACAGTGCACTGGGCTTATTACTTAAAGCCCATGTCTATGTAGATGCTAGTCTCTTGTAACTCCAAATCTCTGCTTCGGTTCAGGCATCCCTTTCCTTGTTCCTGGATTTCCTGACATCCTGGTATTTCCTGGACATTAGATTAACTCACTGGCCCCCGTGGTGGGTCCTGACCTGCCCTGCCTTGGCCTGCTAACACCCAGCCTGGGGATGAAGGCACATCTGGGCCTGATTGCTGAGCCTGAGCTCCCTCGTTCAAGCTGATTGCCATTGGGATGATGTTTCAGAATGATGGTCAGTGAAAACAAAGAAGCTTGTCTAACTCTGCTGGCTGACCCTCACCTGGCCTGAATTTAATTTATGCTTCATTTCCAGAGACTGGAAATCATGTTTCTTTATCATCTTTAAACCTTGGATATCTGCTACACTCTCTCTCACAGGGGATCGATTCTGGATTTATTTTTCTGGACACTGAAAACCTCTAGTCCCTAAAGCAAACTGAAAAAATTTTTTTTCTCTGTTCTCAAAGATCACTTTAAAACCTATCTTCTATATTTTTATCTGAACTCTGTCACCTACACACACATACACATGCACACACTCCACTTTCTCTTTTACCAACCAAACCACCATTACTGCTAAATAGTTCCTAAAACAGAGTCTAGGAACTCACCAGTTCCCTTGAGCCACCTAAGTGGTTTTGATTTTCTTTCCCTGAATCCTGGGCTCCTTCCACAATAGTCAGGGAGAGAAGAGAGCAGAAAATTGTGAAGTTTTTATTGTGTGCTTCACATGGTCTGGGCCAAGTGCACTGCACACATGATCTCATCAGTACACAGAGTACTCTGAGAAGAAGGTGTGGTCAAGTCTATTTGATAAGGTACAATTCAGAGGCTCAGAGAGCTGGAGTGACTGGCCCAGGTCACACAGCCAGTGAGACACACATCCAAGACTTGGGGGGATCTGAACCCCCAGAGCCAAGAGCAGGGTTACTCCCCACAAGGAGCAGGAGCCATTGGTTGTATGAGCTCACCTTCTCTCATAGAATGGCACATGGAGGAAAACCACCTATTCAAGACAAGGCCACCTTTGACAAAAACTTGGGAAGTGACTGAATAAAATGCTCACCAGTGTAAATACCTGGCTGTCAGTAGGTTGAACATTATCACAGAAAAGGATCATGTCATGTTCTTCTCTCTGTGGTACTTTAAAGAAGTTCTTCTTTTCCTGTGTTTATGTTTAATCTCACGGAGTCAGTCACTCCCTTGTGGGAAGTTAAGCTGATGGTAGGGAAGCTGAACGCACCACCAATATTTCCAGTCATGATACCAATACAAAGACAAGTCTTACCTTCTAAGAGGATTAAAATAAATGCCATGTCTGCCTCTGTCCAGGTAGCAAGGCTGGTGTGGAAAATCTTTTTACCTGTGAGGGAGACTGAAAATGACCCACTTAGTGACTTGTCCCCAGCTCTACAGACTGGCATGAAGCAGAAGGAGAAGCTGCTTCCTGCTGAAGAGATGTGGGATTATACTGTAGAATCTTAATCATGTATCATGGCTATAGTGGTCTTTGCCCTTGACTGATTCTTAAGAGCTCTGGGACATTGGATGGTTAACTTAACCCTCCCAAGATCTGCACTCCTTCAGCACTAACACAGGGAGTCTGGTACTTATTTTCCTTCTGGGCAAATGGCTGACTTACCTCAAAGGAATGAAACATGAATGATTATTTTCTTTATTTTTTCCCTCTCATTTCCCTCTCATTTCTGGTCAACACTAATGGTATTAGTAGATAGACAAAATGAACCAAATACAACAGACACAGAATGCCACCAAATCAACATAATAATAAGTTTGACAAAGTTCACATTAATAAGACTTTAGAGAGACATGCCCGCCCATACACAGAAGGTGGGAATGTATGCTTTCAGAAGGACGATTTGGTGTTATGCCTTAAAATTAAAAATTCACTTACATTTTGACGCTGCACTTTTATAATTTTATCTTATGTGGTGTGTCTGTGTGTGTATGCACATACATGTTCTAAATGTCCAACAACAGGGGACTAAGTTTTAAAATGTACAACATTCAAGTAATGGATATTATACAGCTATATTTTTGTTGTTATATGGCTGTTTTTATTTATTTTATTTTTTAAAGAGGCTCCACACCCAATGTGGATGTTGAACTCGTGACCCTGAGATTGAGAGTTGCATGCTCTCCTGACTAAGCCAGCCAGGCACTCCTACACAGCTATTTTTAAGAGATGGATTGATGTGAATTGGTATCAAAAATAGATTAAATGTAAAAAGCCAGGTGTTCAGTGTACCATGTAATATTGGCCCCTTAACTATAGAATATACACATATACACATGTATACACACATATATACACATGTACATTTTACACATGTACATATTTATGTGCAAAAAATGTGAAGGTAATACGCAATATAGCTACAATCTTCCCTGACCTGGTGCCTTCCAAGTCCTGGCATTTCAAATGGACTAGAAATACTAATTACCCTTACAGGCTGACTAAGGCCAACAATAGTCAAATAATGTAGAGATTCAGGGATCCCCAACATGAAACTTTATAGAGCTTCACTTATTTAGAAATTATGTAATACTCATATTAAGAAAGTCATAGTGCTAATTCCCATAGCCCTAATTCTTATAGCTTCCCCCTAGTCCTTGATCCCTGGGTCAGTTGATGGCATACCAGACAGTGTTAGCTGTAGACTAAATTTGCCTAAATGGAAAAACAATTTGTTTAGAAGATGCCTCAGGTTGCCACATGAAGCGTGGGAACCCTCTTGACCAGCGAGGAAGCAGTGTAATTGCTTCTCGCCTTCATTTTTCCATCAGAGCTAAGCTTAGCTTATAGAGAGTAAGGACAAAATTTATTAATATTTTCTAACTTTTTATTTGACTTCTCAATGGGAGAGAAGAAATATTGTACCTAATCCTGGCGTTTATTACCCTACAATTGTTTATGGCTTTTGCTACACTAAATTTCAGCAGTTGAAATGTATCTCAATATACTTTAAAGATGACTTGACTCAGGTGACAGCTTATTTAAGTTTTACTCCTGAATTGGCTTCTCTGATAGTGGAAAAATACTATTATTTAAATATGTCTCCTTATTTTGATTACAGTTTGATGGACTGAACATGGATTGGTCTAGCTTATTTGCAAGAGCTGTGGGGTATATATTTCATTCCTCTCTTGATTTTAAAAGCATCTCTGGATTATTTTGGGGGGCATCACGTATATTTATTCATATACACAAGAAAGTTTAAAATATGTTAAAATCATGAATAGGGAGATACAAATTAAAGTGACAATAAAGTATTACTTCACACCTACTGGAAGAGATATAACTCAAAAGACAAAGAATTGGCAAGGGTATGGAGAACTGGAACCTTCATTTATTGCGGGTGGGACTGTAAATGGTGCAGTCACTTTTGGAAAATAGTTTAGCAGTTTATTAATGTGCTAAACATAGATTCTGACCATAAGACACAGTAATTCCACTCCAAGCTGCACACCCAAGAGAAATGAAAACATATGTCCACACAAAAACTTGTGCATGAATGTTCATAGCAGCATTTCTCAGAATAGCTAAAAGGGAAAAAAAAGTCTAAACTTCAATCAACTGGTGAGTGGCTAAACATAACATTGCACATCTTTACAATGGAATCCTGTTCACCAATCAAAAGGAAGGAAGTACTGATGCCTGAGGCAAAATGGATGGATTATGGAATATTATGCCAAGTGAATGGAGTCATTCACAGAAGACCACATACTGTATGAACACATTAATACGAAATGTCTAAAAAAGATGAATGTGTAGAGGCAGAAAACAGAATAGTTGTTTCCCCTGGGGAATGTGGCTGGGGAAAGGCGCACAAATGGGCAGTAACTGCTAATTAGTACATTATTTCTTTTCTTTTCCTTTTCCTTTTCTTTCTCTTTCTTTCTTTCTTTCTTTCTCTTTCTTATCTATTTGAGAGAGGGAGAGAGAGAGAGAAAGAGAGAGAGAGAGAATCTCAAGCAGACTCTGTACTGAGCCTGGCACCTGATGCAAGGGTCAATCTCCTGACCCTGAGATCATGACCCCAGCCAAAACCAAGGGTTAGACACTTAACCAACTGAGCCACTCAGATGCCTGGTACATGGTTTCTTTTTGGGGTGAGAAAAATATTATAACTTAGATTGTGGTGGTGACTGAGTAAGTCTATAAACTAACTAAAAACCATTGAATTATACCTGTTAAACACATAAATTTTATGAAATGTAAATAATACCACAATAAGACTGTTTTAAAATATGGTGAGGGTACTAATGTGCAAAGGACACCAGCAAGATGTCAAGACCATGATCATTAGGGAGGTCTGGACTAGGTATGTAACTGAAGGGCTTTGTGCATAAAACTTTATGTATAAAGCCTTTAACAGGACATGAGTATAGAGGAATATGTAACCTTTAGCTAGGAAATATTTATTTCATTGCTGAGTTTTCTTTGAAATTATTTATTGAGGTGAGAATGATGTTGGAATGCTTACCTTGAAAGCCGACTACTTCAACTTATTTTTCCCTCAGAACAAGTCAAGTTGTTTCCTTCTTTTTAAAAACAACCATAAGTAAATGGAAATCTTTGACATACTGTACAACACAGTTTTTTTTTCAAACACTGCAGGAAATGTTTTAGATTTTATTCTTTGTGGAATTCACGAACAAACAAGAAACGTAATAAGAAAAACCTGTTTAGTCCTACCCACTCTCTCAAGCTTCCTCTGAAAGCCTCTTAAGATAGAGCAAATCTGATTTTCTTTTTATCTACCAAGGGCAATGGGCCTTATTACCAAATGTCAATGTAATAAAGCAGAATAGATCAGCACACTCAACTATTGTCATCACGAATTCCTTACTAAAAGTTCTGGTTTTATGAATGATTACAGAACACTAGAATGCAGGTGGACAAGGCAGGGTAGGGTTGAACCTTTGTCTTAATCACTGTAATGGCAGATACAGTGCTTTGGAAGGCTTTGCATCTAATGAGTCATTTTGAATCCAAAGCAGCATTAATTATCAATTCAATTAAATATGCAAAGAGCATCAGCCCACAGATAGCAGTTGGACACTGATAACCTTATCATATTTTTTATCAGATTTATTGAGGTACTATTTATCTATCGTAAAATTCATTAAGTTTGAGGGTACAATGCCAAGATTTTTTAGTAAATTTATAGAGCTGTCCAATCACCACCACAATCCAGTCTTCTCTAAAGAGAAGATGTTTAGAATCTGAAAAGCTGCCTATACTGAGTTCTGGATATACTGAGTTCAAGAACTTCTTAAAGAAATTTTTTAAATTATCTATGTTAAAAAAATGTTATACCTTTTAAATATAGGTTCCATACTTACTATAAAATCGAGGGTCATTGTTATTGCTATTCCAGGGATATTACCAGCAATAATGGTGAGCTATTTGGTGCTATCTACATTTATTTCTGAAAATAAAAATCTCTGATGCATGAATTCTTAAAACACTTTAAAAAATTGAGGTGTTTGGATTCTGCCTTGAAAACAACTGAGGAAAGAGTAGCATCTCGAAGAATTTGAGGGACTTGGCTGCTTCTAATACTACATCTTCCTTTAAGGAAAACGAAAAACAGATTCATAGATGTAATCAAGCAAATCTGCTGGCCAGAATGGTAATTATTTCCATAAAATGATAATAAAGGAAACCGTGATAAAGAAAAAAACAAAGTTTCTGGTTTTCTCAATCTGTATTGACTGGGTGTGGAATGGAATGTGTGTTTCTCCCACATTCCCTGGTTACCTGCTTCATTAAACAAAAAAGCCTATCTAATTTTCCACTCCCACCCCCAGCTGCCCTGCAGAGCAAAAATGTATCCAATCTAAAAATAGCAACATAGGGTCCCGACAACAAACATTGAAGTCAGCCACAAATACAGTGCCTTGGAGCACAAACTGTGTAACTGGTAATGATGGAAAGATTTGGGGCCACCAAGGCATCTGTCAAGATCATTTCATTTCAAGCACGTCTATGGAGACCAAGAGAATTCCAAAGTTGTGGTAATTTTCCAGGTAACTCCAGATAATTACTTAAGTAATGAAAGAGATTAGCTCTAAATTATTCTGTACATCATCCAACACTGACCAGATTATCAGGATAATAGCATAATGTTAACTGCATGTTGTCTGAGTAGATACAGTTTTATTCACTCATTCATTTATTCATTTAGTTAACATATGACTACATTTTTATATGAGCTGGAGCTTTGCCTCCCAGAATTTGGGTAGAGTGGAGCTTTTCATTTGATCCAACATGTGAAGACCACAGAAAGACTTTCTTTCGAACAACTTATTCCTATAATAGCCCACACTTAATATTTGTAAATGTACAATTACCTTCAAGCAGAGAGAATTCACTGAGCTTACGCTACAGCATAGCTACAATGAATAGCCAAATAAGTCTATTGACTAATCCAAATCTAACACATTTTCTCTACTACCATTTTTCAACAAAAGACATATAATTGTTTCAGTCAATTTCAAGCAGCCTTAACTTTTGGAATAGTCACACTTTGTAATTTTCAGGTTCTCACAGACATGAGATTTACTCCAGGAAGTTGGGAAGAAAAAGCCTTTGGTTCTCTTTTAACTTTTTCTGGACTTGATAAGTGAAAATGAGAAGAGCAAGTTCTGCTTGAAGGAACATAAGGAGTCACTTAAAGGAGGTGCTGAAGCGCGCCTGGCCCTGTCTCTTGCCCAACATGTGTACCTTTATAGCAAAACTGCTTTTTCCTGGTGAAAAGGCACCTGGCCAGGAACTATTTAGGCACAGTTAGGGCTACAAGGTCAATGCGTAAAAGCCTCGTGAACCAAAATCAGAGACATATGCCTCTGGGTGACTGATAGGGACACAGCCAGTATCTCTCACATAAGTCTCAGTGAATCGGGAGGAAAAACAGTTCATATTGAAATTTATGTGCAGTCAGAGAAAGGAAAATGCATGCAAATGTACCACCCATGGTCATGGAGTAAGTCAGGATGTAGACTAAGTTGATCAGTCCTCAACTTACTATTTAAACTGTTAAATTCTGGGCATCTGGGTGGCTCAGTTGGTTAAGTGTCTGCCTTTGGCTCAGGTCATGATCCCAGGGTCCTGGGATTGAACCCCGGGTCGGGCTCCCTGTTCAGCGGGGAATCTGTTTCTCCCTGTACCTCTGCCTCTCTCTCTATCACTCATGAATAAATAAAATCTTTATTAAAAAAATAAATAAAAATAAACTACCAAAGTCTACTGTCTGTATGGAAAGGCTCACACCGAGTTTCTGGGGAAACGTCTTCTTTTCTAGATGGTGTTCTTTGTAGTTTTATAGATATTTAAAAATCATGTTGCAGTATCTTTTATTGGGTTCGATGATATTTTTGTAACTTATTCATAGGCCTGTATCTGAAAATACTTTGTGGATTTGGAGGCCATCAATGAAAACATTTATATTCTTTTTTTTTAAGATTTTATTTATTTATTGGACAGACAGAGATCACAAGTAGGCAAAGAGGCAGGCAGAGAGAGAGGAGGAAGCAGGCTCCCTGCTGAGCAGAGACACCCCCCCCCCCAATGTGGGCTCAATCCCAGGATCCTGGGATCATGACCTGAGCCAAAGGCAGAGGCTTTAACCCAGGGAGCCACCTAGGCGCCCCAAACATTTATATTCTTAATAATAAACAGTAAGAGGATTGTTTTAATATACCACTGTTTTAGGTTTTACTGTAATACATGTTGACAAGAGACAATGCACGTACTAACATTTTTAGAAATCCATTCATTTTTTGGTCCAAAGGTGCATGGAGAAAGCAAACAAAGTACAGTTCCCAATTAAACATCCCTCATTAATCAGTGTAACATGCTAAAATTAAAGTTCAATCCTTGCTACTCCAGATCCATCACACTACTGAAATTCAATGAAAATCAGAACAGTTGATAAGAAAAAAACCCCTACTTTGATTCCTAAGCAGCCTGCATTCTTCCATAAAGCCATATGCTCCACATGGGAAGCATCAGCCCTAGCATGGCATTTGGACATCATCTAGTGAGACATGTTCCATCTGTATGTTAGAAGCATTTATCCTGTCTCCTGTCTACACTCCCAGTCTCACCTCTCCATCCCAAAGCCCACTCAACCCTGGAAAAAACCTTTCAAGGTAATGCACATTTCTGGAAGCCACTCTAATTAGCAGCAATTCAGGACTGAAAACATCCACACATTGTCTACTCTCTCCCACCCAGCCCCCATATATGGGCTACTGAAATGCCTGCTGTGAAATTTTTCAGACCAAATATTAGAGGTCAGCCAACTCCATTTGTAACCCACCGATAAGAAGCAAGTTTCCACGTTTCTCTCTGCATTCCTATGGATTCACTAAATAATAGAAAAAGAAATCCAGGGTACAAAAGGATCACAATGCCTATGGAAGTTCATTGTCAAGTTACTGTCTGGAGCATTCAAGTTGCCTATTGCTAAGGTCACAGTAGTGAGACCAAGACTTGCAAGGAAAAGTATTCTAAAAAGAAGATATCAGGGATTTTTTGCTTAAAATGTACTGGCCTCACACAGACAGCTTTCTTGCCTTTCTTTCTTTCTTTCTTTCTTTCTTTCTTTCTTTCTTTCTATAACTGTCATTGCAAAGATGCCACCATGTTTGCGGAATACAATCAATTGCTCTAAAAGCTTGCTGAATTAAAGTACAATGATGAAATGCACCAAATATATCCTCTTTAGCCATGGACTACTGTGCATGTTCAAAACAGCTCAAATTTAACAGGAGCAAGTCAAGACTTCGGGTGAAACTCCTCTGAGTTTCAAAACTCAGAAACAGAAGCAAAATCAGAAGCAGAAGCTACTAGTTTCTTTAATAGCAACCACAGTTAATTGTAGCTGAAAAATTAAGGATGAGAAATTTAAAAGACATGGATACTTATCCAAGACTAATGTTCTTGTGATTCTGGTTTACAAATTTTTGCCTTTTCATTTTGTGACTAGCAGCCTAGAAAACTTCCCTTTCCCTGGAGAAGAAAATAGAGTTGTTTGTCAATGCCAAGGATATGTGATGCTATGATGCTAAGACATTTACATCCTTATTCAATCTCAACCACTTGATTGAGATGCAGTGTCTTCCCAATGGATATAAAGTCATTATGCAAAACTGAGGAGTTAAACATTTAGGAATTTCAAAACATAATGCAGATCCATAAAGGAATGTTCCAAAAATTGTGATCAACATTAGGATGTAATTGCTTATGGCCAATGGCCAAATATTAAAACTGATTAATTCATAGGTTTTGATGACAAGATCTAATAGAGGGGAATTATTGTATAATTAGCACTAATATTTTCCATGTGACAACTTATTTTTATAACTTGAAATAGAAAACTCTTACTAGAGTAATGTAAAGATGTAAGATCAATGGGGATAAGGGAATACTTGGGAATTTTTTGAGGTCATGACAACTATAGAAGACTGCTAAAATTTGTTTCATTAATATTCTTTTTTTAAAGATTTTATTTATTTATTTGACAAACAGAGATCACAAGTAGGCAGAGAGGCAGGCAGAGAGAGAGAGAGGAGGAAGCAGGCTCCCTGCTGAGCACAGAGCCCGATGCAGGGCTAAATCCCAGGACCCTGGGATCATGACCTGAGCCGAAGGCAGAGGCTTTAAACCACTGAGCCATGCAGGCGCCCCCGTTTCATTAATATTCTTCATGTGGCAACACCAAACGAAAGAAGTGCAGACATAAAATGGTACCATTTTGAAAAACTTCAGATAGGAGTGGGACTGAGCATTGTAAGATAACTGTCCAATATGCTCAGTTAGCCTGATACAGCGCTTCACTATAAGAGATTGTAATATGAGAACTATTTGACATTGCATATAGAAAATCACATGGCAAAGATCCAATGTAAGTCTGCTCCTCCTAATTTTATCTTATAGTGGGTATTTTATAATCTTTGTCTCAGTGATTATGATCTCACTGCCTTTATAGCCTTATGCTTTTTTGTACCACTAGAACATCTATAAGAACTTAGATCATAACTGTGCAAAAGGTAGACTATCCATGTTTGTGCATAGAACACTTTAGTAACTAGGAAAAGTCACAGAAAAAGGGCAGAATGTTATTTCAGCAAATTTGGCTTATGCTCATACATTTCCTTCTCTTTCTCTTAACAGAAACGAATGATTCTATAACTTATAGGAAACCTGAATGAAGCACCCAGTTCATTTCCAGCTTGATAGGAGGGAGAAGAATTGACAATATATGATAATAAACAGACTCAAAAAACATTCTCATATATTTACTACACAAATATATAAAATGGAGAGAGTAAGAAAAAGTCTGTATATTCTTGTTTTAAAGAAGGATACAGTGATATAAATTTTGAAGCCTTCTTTCTAGAAATATGACTTAAGCAAGAATGATGTGAAGTAAATATTAGGTGATTGAGTATAGTTTTTTAAGTTTTGGAATGTCCTCTTGATTGTGAATGTCCAAGGGTTTTGTTTGTTTGTTATTTTGTTTTGGTTTGTTTTGTTTTACTCTAGGGCAATGGGTTCTTACTAACATCTTAGTATGATTCCATGACTCCTTTAAATTCCTTTTTTCCTGCAGCATCCAAAACAAAGACTCATAACTGAGACCCCCACAAAGGCTGGCAGGAAAATAGCCCAAAACTAAGCTGCGGAAACTAATGTGAGAAATGTCTCATTCGAATGAGATTTTCCAAGTGACACAACACCAGAAGAATTCCACTGGACTGTCTGAAATAAGAAATGTGTTTTGTGGAATATAGCTGTCAGAGCACAAACAAGATGTCTCAAGAAAACAGTTTTATTCATGTTAGGAGAAAAATTATCCTCTTTGCTTGACTCCATGTGTGGGATATTTCTGAGAGTGATCAAGTTCTAATAGTAAGACTCATTAACTCAAAAGACATCCTGACATGTAGAATTTCATTGCTTTAGAAAAGAGAAAGAATTCAAAGAAAACCTATGACTTACCACCTGTTACTTTCTTTTAACTCATGACGCTCTTTCCTATCTTCTTGTCTCATGTATTTTAACTCTTTTTCATAAACTTCCTTATCCTGTGGCTTCTAAATAATTCATGGTATTGCTTTTGGTGAATCTTCTCCTTTTAGTAATAGTGACTTAATGCTTCACTGACTTAAACATATTTGCATAGTTCCACAAAGAGGTGATTAGCTATTGTATGAGTATAAAAATCCAGCAACCCACAAGAGAGGAATTTGAAAGCACAAACAGAACACAAAGAGTGTAGCCTTCCAACCATCTTCTTGAAGTTGAGTGAGGATTAGAAACTGAGGCCTCTTGAGGCACCTGGTTGGCTTAGTTGTTTAAGCATCCAACTCTTGATTTTGGTTCAGGTCATGATCTCAGGGCCATGAGATCAAATCCAACATCAGGCTCCACAATCAGCACCAATCTGCTTGCGATTCTCTCTCTCACTCTCCCTCTGCCTCTCTCCCTTCTAAAATAAATAAATCTTTAATAAAAAAGAAACTGAGTCCTCTTTAAGAAGTCATATGTACACTGACCTATTCCTGTGTGATTGTATCTCATACTTACTTGGTATCCTTCACCATGCTAACATGAAGAAGACTTCCAGTCATTTGTCAAATGTTATTTAGTCATTGACTATATATAAATTGTCCAAGTTCCTACTGGGCTAAAGGCATATTTTTAAAGATGATGGAGTTCTCAACTGATATTATTTATAAAAATATTATCTATAATGTATATGGTGGTCATAAAGCTAATTATTTAATTTTCACGGGATTGCTATAAAATAGGTATCATGATAGTCATCATTTTACAGAAAAAGATGTTGAAGTTGAGAAACGGTAAAAAATTTTCCCTAGAACAAGTTAACAAGTAACAAAGCCAGAATTTGAAATAAATCTACTTGGTTTCTTAACTATAATAAATCCCGCCACCACAAGAATCTTAGTCCACAATGTTGTACATGCATACACTTTACTTTAGATTGTATAGGGTTGAACTGTATTACTACTACCAAAATTATCCATTCAGGCTGTTATTCTGGAAAAAAAAAAAAACTAGAAAAAACATTTGAACAAGTAATAACTGAAAAATTACCAAATTTTGTGAAAACTACAAACACAGAGATCTGGGAAGCTCAAGGAACCCTAAGTACAAGAAAACTATGGCAAGGTGTATCATAATGAAATTGCTCAAAATCAGTGATGAAGACAGAATCTTAAGAGCAGCCAAGGAAAATGCACACACTACATACAGAGAAACTAAGATAAGGATGATAGATTTCTCGTTGGAAATAAAGCAGGTGAGAAGAAATGGAGCAAAATCTTTAAAGAAACAAAAGATAAAAAAAATTATCAGCCTAGAATTCTATTCCAAGTGAAATGTCTTTCATAAACAAAGGTGAAATTAAGACTTTATCAGACATACAAGATCTGAAAGAATTCATCACCAGCACCACAAGAGAATTTAAAGGAAGTCCTATAGAAGAAAATGATACTAGACGGCTCTATGGATTTACACATGGAAACAAAAAGCACTAGAAATGTTAGCTACATGGGAAAAATTTTTCATAATGTTCAAGTTGCTTTAAAATAAAATTGGCTATATAAAACAAAAATAATAGTACATTTCTTAGAAGTGGGTTTTTACATATAGAGAAGTAAAATATATAACAGCACAAAGACTGAAGACGTTAAAATAAAAGTATATTCTTGTAAGTTTCTTATAATAAAGGTAAAGTTGCAAAATATCACTTTGCAGAACTCTGATAAATTAAACATATATACTATAACCTTAAAGCAACAACTAACATAACAAAGTAACAGTTTTAACTAATAAGCTAAAGAGAAATAGAATGCAATCACAAAAATATCCCTCAAAACCTCAATCCAAAAGAGGGAAGAAAAGAAAGAGGGAATGAAGAAGAAATGGAACAAATTAAAAACAAAAAACAAAAAAGCAGATGGAAATCTAACCACGTCAATAATCACTTTAAAAAGTAAATGATGTGAACATCTCAATTAAAGGGCAAGGATTGGAAAACACATACATGCTGTATACAAAAAATGGACTTTAAATATAAAGAATCAACAAAGTAAAAGAATAGACTGGAAAAAGATAAAGCATGCTAATACTATTCAAAAGAAAACTGGATTGACTACATTAATAACAAAGTAGAATTAGAGCAAACAATATTACCAAAGATAAAGACAGCCACTGTATAATGATAAAGAAGTCAAATAACCAGAAGATATTTCTATACTTAATGTTTATGTACCTAGTAATAGGATCTCTAAATACATAAAGCAAAATGTAATAGGATTGCAAGGAAAAATAGCCAAATCCATAATTATAGTCAGGGATGTCAGTATTCATTTCTCAAAATTGAGACAGCAAGGATGTTTTTAAAACTTTGCCCAAAGAAAACTCCAGGGTCTGGTGGCTTCACTAGACTTCATTGCCTATTGAGAGAATACTTGGAGGAAACTGATATTTTCCATTCCACCAAACTTTTAGTGAAGAAATCTTATTAATTCTATATAATTTTTTCCAGAAAATTGTGGAAGAGGAAATAATTTCCAATTAACTCTATGAGGTCAGTCCTACCCTGATACAAAATTAGATAAAGACATTACAAAAAAGAGAGAAACCAGGGCAGCTGGCTGGCTCAGTCAGTAGAGCATGGGACGCTTGACTTCCCCATAATGAGTTTGAGCCCCATGTTAGGTGTACAGATTATTATTTTTTTTAAGGTTTATTTATTTATTTATTTGACAGAGAGAGATCACAGTAGACAGAGAGGCAGGCAGAGAGAGAAGGAGAGAGGGAAGCAGGCTCCCTGCTGTGCAGAGAGCCCGATGCGGAACTCGATCCCAGGACCCTGAGATCATGACCTGAGCTGAAGGCAGCAGCTTAACCCACTAAGCCACCCAGGCGTCCCAGGTGTACAGATTATTTAAAAATAAAATCTTACAAACAAAAAAGACAAAAACCATAAAAAAGTGCTTTCCTTGAATACCTATGTAAACATTCTTAACAACATGTTAAAAAGTAAATCAAATTCAATATACAAAAAAGATAATATCTCATAACTAGTGGGGTTTATCCCAGGAATGCAAAGTTGATTAAACATGTGAAGGTCAACCAATGTAATTCACCATAAGAACAAACTAAAAAAGAAAACTCACATGATTGTTTCAATAGTTGTAGCTTTTGACAAAATCCAACATTAATTCTGATAAAAACTCTCAGGCAGCTAAGAACAGAAGGAAACTTTCTAACTCTGATAAAGGACATCTCTGAAAAACTTTTAGCTAACAGCATACTTAATGGTGAAATATGAAATGCATTCTTCTTCAGATTAAAAAGAAAACAAGAACGTCTGCTATCACCACTCCTTTTCAACATTATAATGGAGATGCTGGTCAGTGCAGTAAGATAAGAATAAAAAAATAAAAGACATTTGGATGGGAAAGGAAGAAGCAAAACTCAGTTAACAAGAGACATGATCATATATGTAGAAAATCCTTTGGAATTTACAAAAAAAAAAGTTACTAGAGCTAATAAGTGAGTTTAAAAATTTCAGGAAAGAATTACTATACAAAAATCAGTTGTATTCCTATATGTTACAATGAACAATCAGAAATGTAAAAACAATTTACAATTACATCAAAAAATATTAAATACTTAGTGATAAATCTCACAAAAGTTATGCAAAACCCATACACTTACAATTATAAAGAAGAGCTAACAAAAAGTTTTTTTGAAATCCAGATAGTGACATAGAATCTTCATTGATCAGAAGGCTCAGTATTATACAAATCTCTGTTGTTTGATGTATAGAATCAATGCAATCCAATGAAAATCCAAGTTGGGATTTTTCTAGAAATTTGCAGGCTTCTAGACTGCCATACACACTCCTCAAAAAGAAAAAACTTCATAGAAGAGGAACTAAGTTAAAGGTTTAAACTACATGACTGCAAGATTTATCATAAAGCTGTTTTAATAAAAACTGCAATATTAGTGTCAAGATAAATGAAAAAATCAAGGAAAAACCAGAAAACCCAGAAATACATCCACACACACAAGAAACTGATTTTTTTTTTTAAGATTTTATTTATTTGCCAGAGAGAGAGAGAGAGTACACACAAGCAGGCAGAGAGGCAGGCAGAGGCAGCGAGAGAAGCAGGCTCCCTGCCCAGCAAGGAGCCCAATGCGGGACTCGATCCCAGGACCCTGGGATCATGACCTGAGCCGAAGGCAGCAGCTTAACCAACTGAGACACCCAGGCATTCCCTGATTTTTTTTTTTTTTTTACAGAATCGTAAATACAACATCATTTTTAAAAATGGTGGTAGAAAAAAATGGATATTCAAATGTAAAATAATGAATTTCAATCCATATCCCATACCATATACAAAAATTAGCTCAGGTAGATCATAGAGTGAACATAAAATCTAAAGATATAAAGCTCCTAGAAGAAAACATAGGAGAGAATTCTGTGACCAGAAATTAGACAAAAATTACGCTTGGGGTGAGCACAGTGTATCATATAAAATTACCGAATTGCTATGCTGTACACCTAAAACCTATGTAACATTGTGTGCCAACAACACTCAAATTTAAAAAAAAAAAATTCAGTAAGTAAATACAATTCTAGGGAACCTGGTGACAGAAAGCAAATCAGTGGAGAAGGCATAGGGGGAAGGGACTCCAGTCTGGCAAGAGGATAGGTACTTTGGGGATGAGGTATATTTGCTCTCTTACTATGGTGATGGTTGATACATAGGCAAAACTTAACAAAAAGGAACTTCAAGTATGTGCAGTTTCTTTTCTGTTGATTCTGCTTCACCAAGGTTTTTTTTTGCTTTTTTCTTTTTTAAGTCTTGACTAGAAGCTGGGATCTTGGAAATCACCTCCAGTGGTAGCAGACGTGTTTGGTTCTGTGTTGGTGCCATATGAAGTGGTGAAGGGAACTGGCTTACGTTCTGGATCTACCATTTCTAGCTGTGCAAGCTTGAGTCAATGATTTAGTCACTCGGTGCCTCAGAGTCCTCATCTATAAAATCCGGGCAATAACAACACCCATCTCATAAGGCCGCTGCAAGGACTGAGTTAATACATGTATCTA
Organism: Martes martes; assembly: GCF_963455335.1. Classification (NCBI taxonomy): domain Eukaryota; kingdom Metazoa; phylum Chordata; class Mammalia; order Carnivora; family Mustelidae; genus Martes; species Martes martes. Next base: position 123,397,939 of record NC_137895.1, read on the forward strand.
TTAAAACAGTGTCTGCCATAGAGTAAATGTCCAAAGATTATCAGTAATTCTAGTGATGGCAGCAATGAGGATGATTTTGACAATGTTTTTTTCGCTAGGTTCGCTGTACGTGGCTTTTCAGTTATTTTTTTGTCACCTTAGGGTTCTTTGTCTGAACCATAAGAATAAAATGGAATGATGAATTGCCAAATTTATAAACAATCATTAAAGTCTATGCAGGTATGCTGGGCTTTGACACTCATAATTGCTAATAAATTATGCCAGAGGTCTTGCAATATTCTCTGCCACACTGAAATCCAGTGATTTGCTAAAATGATTAATGCTCATTGCCTATTGAGAGAATACTTGGAGGAAACTCTGATATTTTCCATTTTTGTAGAAATGAGGAAAGTGCCAACAATCCATCACCTGTACTAGAAGAAATCATCTCGGAGACGTGGTGACAATAGAATGATCTGACATGCCCATTCTCACCTATGTGGTCAGGCTTAGGTTCCACATGCGCATTCACGGGACGCCTGCCTGCAGTAGACATTGAGGATGCCCAGAAGTTATTGCTTCCCACATGGACAAAACCTCTGATTCTGGCCATAGCAGGAAGATAGTAGTATTGTTTAACTCAGAAATGAAAGGGCAGAAGGGTAGAAGAAAGTTCTCCATAAATTCTTTCTGGAATCAGGCAGGGCATAAATAAATAGTAAAATCATCCACTGCTGTGAGCCAGGAAGCATTGTGAGGATAATCTTTTTTCTCACTGTGGTTATTTTTCTTTTGACTTTCCACTTAGATTTTCACATGTGTATCCTAGAAAGAATAGGAGTGTGATTTGTTATATAGTTCTGAGATGAAAGAAGATTCTGGCTTGGGAGCTGCTTAGCCCTTCCATCCACTGTTCTCCCAACCACACAGAGGATTTCCAGTGAGGGGCTCTGTTTGCTATAAAAAGAAAGTCGTGTACTAGTTTAGCACAGGAAACGTACACTGACTATAATCTGCGGGTCACATCTCCAATGCATGCTCAGTTTACAGATGGCTGCATGGTCCCTTGGTAGATAAATTTGATCTAGATTTCATAAGAGAGCCCAGAAGTCATTTCACAGAAGCAAAACACTTGAGAATCCAATCCAGCCTGGGTTATAAACTTTCCTCTTAAGGAGACATCAGAGGTTCAGAATGAAGAGGGTAAAAACTATCACAGCTTTGAGACTTCACAACTGCTGAAGGAGGGACCCTGGTGGACCAAGACGACTGGGCAACTCTATATCCTTTTACCAGTGAAAGTACTATTTTAAATAGATTCTTTCAAAGAAAGGAAGTCTGTGGTGTACTGCAGGGTCCCTTGGCCTCCCGTTTTTACTTTGTGCTCTTAAAATGCCTCTGCTGTGTGGAATGTAAAATCAGAGGCGGTGAGTTAGGCATGGGTCAGGTGTAATGAAGCCCCGTGTCACCTGCATTATTTGCACCTACTTCCTGACATTACAAACAGTCTGGCGTTCACCAGAGTCCCAGCATTACTGTCATTAGCAGCAATAAAGCTAATAGAGCACATCGTTATTGCTAATAAACAAAGGTGAGTCCACCCTTTATTCATTAAATAAGGAAATATTTTTTAAATGAAGTAGAACCAATGCAATCATTGCTTTCACACCATTCATTCAACAACACGGAGATTGAATCTTTCAGGGTTTTCAACCTCTGTGACCTTCCTTCACAGTTAGCTTGCTCATCCAACACTAGCACATCCCACCATGTAGGCACGGCAGCAGATCATTCTGTACTTCAAGGTCCCTGGAATGGTTTTATGTGCCTGATGCATGGAAATGGTGTTGCTTCTGTTGTGTTTAAAGCAGCATCTTCAGGACTTTCATCTAACCAGTTTTCACCCTATAGCCAACACAGCTCAACAGAGTGGCTTTACGAAAAGGCAGTGTGTAGCAATCGCTTCACTAGGTAGCAAATATGAATGTCTGAGCATGCGTTCTTGATTATCCACGTAATGACACGGGCATAGAAACTTCAAAGATACATGCGCTCCTCTCTCTTGGGTTCTCCACAGAGCTTAAACTTAAAATTCATCATACATCGGAGCTCCTGCAGCCTGAGATCTACAAGTCTGATTTCTAAATGAAACATATTCTGACACTCGAGTGCCATTCAAAGCCTTGGACTTTTTTACCCTGAGGAATTTTATCTTGGAAGAAATGGGGCAGTGGAATATTGATGAGGCATAAAAAGGTACCTTCATAGAAATGAGTTTCCTTCTGAGCTACTGCAGAGGCACATCAAAAGGAAAGGCCAGGTACCTGTCATGGACATGGTCAACTTTGAACCATGACTCTTTTAGAGTGGCTGGTACCAGATAGTAACTGTAGAGTTAGATAAAAATTTTCACTCATTCCATGTAGAATTTTATATTATCAAAATAAAAGTGGCCACTGAGAAAAGTTTTCCTTTGCTTTTCTTGAATGAAAAATCATCTACGATACTTTTTCAGAAGTAACTTTTAGAAAAACAGCAAAGTGGAAGAAATAGAAAAATAATCACCCATAATTTTATTATCCAAAGGAAATCACTGATGACATTTAGGTATATTTTTTCTAGTCTTTCTCCTATGAATTTTTAAAAGGTTAAGATTATACAGCATACACAATTTTGTGTCATGCTTTCTTGCACCTAACATTATATCATGAGTTTTCTAATATATTTTTAAAAATCCTTCAAAAAGACTCCATGTTATGCCATAAATGGATGCATCAAAATTAATTAATTATATTCCTATTGTTGGACATTTAGATTATTTATAATTTCAATTATTAATAACCTTAATAAATATCTTTAGCTATAAAACCATGGCTTTCTCAAATTCTTTGACATACAGATTTGTAAAATTTTAATTATTGGATTAAAGTTATAATCTTTAAAGCTCTTCATACAATTTATCAAATTGCCTTTCAAAACATTACACCTACAGTTAAAACTCTCTCAAGCTGGGTATGACAGTAAACATTTCACTTTCTATCCTTTAGATCAGATTATCTCATATTTAAAACTGTTTGATAATCTGATGAGTGAAAAGAATATCCACCCAAAAGGTTTTATCTGTTCTCTGAAAACTGCTCTGTAGATACAAAGCCATTCAGTGGAAATTCCAACAGAGTTTTTCATGGCACTTGAGAAACATGTTATTAAACATAAGCGGAAGAGTAAAGAGCAAAGAAGAGCCTAAATATTTAGAACAAGGATAACAAAGAGGAAACTCTTTTTATTAGAAATCAGCACTTGTTTTGAAGCTCAAATAATTAAGACAATATGGCAGTAGTGCAGTTAGACAAATTTACCAATATAAGAGGCAACATAAAATTGACTCATGAATATATGGAAATATGATTCATGATAGGGATACAGGACAGAATAGTCAGAAAATGAGAACTTTTTCAATAAATGGTGCTAGATAAATAACTACACATATTTTTGAAATAAAATAAGATCCTATGTCTTCCCAAGCACAAAAATCAATTCCAAATGGATCTGGATTTAAGTGACAAATATAAAACTTTGAAATATTTAGATTTGTTGGAAGATATCTTGTTGACTTGAGGGAGGGCAACGTTTTTTAGACAAGACTCAAAAAACACCAGCTTGATATAAGACACTCATGAAGAAAGAATGATAAATTTAAATTAAGATTAAGATCTTCTGTTCAACAAGTTCTAATCATGTTACTTTTGAGCTAGTGGTTTAACTTCTCTGTACCTTAGTTTGCTGATCTATACAATGGGATCCAGTGAGATGTCTTCCATTGGACTCTTCTGATAATTAAGAGTTAATTCATGTAATACATTCAGAACAATTACCTGAGAGTAAGTGCCCAATAATTACTAGCTCATTATTATTGTCATATGGAATGCTTATTAGTTTTGTGTAGTTCAATCAAATTATCTTTATTATTTTTTTATTAACTTTAAGTTGTCCGCATCTAGTCCCCAGTGAGACATGAGACATTCATGAAAAATTATGCTTAACTTTTGTATACAGGTTATTAGTAATATATTTCACTTTTTAATGACATAAAAGTTTTTTTTGGTGGTTTAGTGTCTGCTCTAAAAGGTGGACCTAAATATTTAATTAATTGCCCAGGCATTATTTGTTACATAATCCCTTACTATATCTATATTATATAACAAACATTGTCTCTTATTTTTATATTATTTCCACATTAATTACTCTCTCTTAGCTCTGAATGAACTACTTGAAGGTGAGTACTTTTGACAATATCATCAGGAGAACTTCTTATATATCTTACATCATTTTTGTATGTATGAATCATCATTTTAATTTTTGTGGCTACCTCTTTTTCTAAGCATTATTTCCAAAACCCACTAAATAAAGGTTCAGAAGTGATCTGTCTGGTCATGTGATTATGAAACTGATTTCAATCCATATTAGTCACTCATAAGCAAACCTGAGTCAGGTTTGAGTCTCTATTACAAAAGACCGATGTAAAATACATACTTGACAAGTGCAATCTGCACATTTTCTCCAAAAGACATCTTATTACTTTGCACACACACATACACACACACACACAAAGGTTACATGATTGCTAGACATTGTTTGTGAGATTTAAAATCATAACATAAATCCCAAATCATGAATATATAAAACTTTTAATACATGGTGCTGTCTTGGAGCTCTGTTCGCTCCCAGACCCAAACAGACTGTTATTTCCTTTTTTTGCAATAAGTTATGCAGAACAACGGCAGGGTACCTAAAATAAATATGCTTGGATGTGCTACTTTCTTAGACATTTATTACAAGGTACAGTTTATAGTCTGAAGACTTTCAAGAAGTTTTTTGAGATAGATGAGAACAAACATAAAAATCTCTATGTTGTAAAAACCATATAGCTGAGATTAAAAAAAAAAAATAGGGCAATACATAGATCAGCCAAAATCTTTGGATGGTCTGATTAACAAGCTAACATGTCTGGGAAACATAAAGGAGTGGATTTAGTCTGGATAAGCTGAGCAATGTGTGTGTGATAGGAGAAAAATATTCAAAAGCATTAACCCAACCAGTCAGCCTAGTTCAGTGACTTCTATTTCTCCCCCATTTTTATTAGGTGTGGGTACATCTTGCCTCTGGGAAGTTCCTAATCCATTATGAGCATCCAAATAAAATGAACACCTAAAAAATAATGTCACTTACCTGGACTTCATGCAAAAAGTCTCCCTGTTGCAGGGGACTCAAAATATAATCATTGCATGGTTTAGTAAAAATTGCACGGAATACGATTTAGGAAATTTGGTGTATGGTTCAGTCTCTGTTTCTAAATCCCCTTACTTTAGCCACATTATATTTCTTTGACTTCATTATCCTCATGCTTAAAATCAAAGGTGCTAACCAGCTGCTATCAACCTTACAGGGTTATTCAATGTGTAAAGTGTCTGGATTAGTAAATCCTTGAGAAAAATACTAGGTATTGTTACTTCCACCGCTGAAATGGAGGATTCTACTAATCAGAGCACTGTGGCCATTTTCAGCCACCCTCTGCAATTTAGTTTGCCCCAAAAGAATGATCCTTTGTTTTAAGTCATTTGTGACCCCTGCCAACCCTTAGAAATCAGGGTGGCTTTGGAGCTCCTCAACATGGATATGTCCCACAATAAAACCCTCTTGCCTAATCCACACCTTGAGATACATTCTAGGGCAAGGTGAGGAAAACGGACCCTAACATCTCCAAGATCCATTTTTACATTCAGTAGTTTTCTAGGAAAATCCTACCCATAATACCTCACTGTACCCTCTATTCATATTACCCCCATTCTGGGATTAAAACCAAACAGCTCAAAATTTTAGAAAGCTCCTCCAGGCCCATGAATGCATTGTTTCAAATCTATGTTTTAAACTCTTTCATTGGGTAAGAAAATGCAAATTCTTGAGAAACCTGATAGAAATTAATGTGAGCTAAAAGGAAGTCAGACAGTAAGATTTCCCCTAATGATTCTCAAATTGAGGGCTCGTTTATTACATGAAGTCAGTATGGGGAGATGCTTATGTTCCATAGTCTGAGAGAAATAGGGATCTATATGTAAGACGAGAGAAAGAATGTCTTAGGTGAGTAGTCAGTATCAATGGGGACTCTTAAAATCTAACTTCAGTTTGGTGGTTTAATTAATCCTGAGGTCTGGCAATTTTGACAACCTGGCGAATTATGAAATATATGTCAAGGGGCGCCTGGGTGGCTCAGTGGGTTAAAGCCTCTGCCTTTGGCTCAGGTCATGATCCCAGGGTCCTGGGATCGAGCCCCACATCAGACTCTCTGCTAGGTGGGGAGCCTGCTTCCTCCTCTCTCTCTGCCTGCCTCTCTGCCTACTTGTGATCTCTGTCAAATAAAAAAACAAAATCTTAAAAAAAAAATAAAGAAATATATGTCAAATACCAGTGCCGGAGCTGGAAACAAGACCAAGTCTGAGATTTATGGCTAGAAAATAATGGGACAGTGAGGGCAAAGGACATTTCCTGGAAGAATAAAGAAACAGAAGGAGAACTCCGGACTTACTCCTAATGAGGGCATTTAAGACGGCAGGTGTAAATAGATGTATTCTCCCTTGAATTCCCCATGGCTTCCACTGTTCATTAAAATATTCCATTAGCTCATCTCAGGCAAAGAAGGGGAAAAAACCTAGGGAAAGCTGGTCTTCAAGCAATGGGGCTTTATAAATGTTGAAGAAGCACTTATAAACTCCATAGTCTAGAAGCCAATATAACTTCCAGAGCCTCTTAAGGGTGTACCTGAGGCACTCTTCTGCTAAGCAAGAGGAGGTTTCTTGTCAGTGATGGAGTGGATCAAGGGAGCAAGCTGACTCACCAGGCCACTGACTGCTGCTCAGCACTGGGAAAAAAAAGACCCACAAAATTAGAAGCACTCGAAAATGTCGTCAATAAAGGAAATGCTACGTAAGGGATTAGCAGTCTCTTTTTTCAGCCTTAGAGCACCTCAGAAGTCCTGACCCTTTTATACATAAAATTGCTGTTAGTGGAGTTTGAATTCCATGAGATTTTTAAACATGTGGAGATTTTAGAACTCGTGGAATATTGACAAATACACACTCTCTTGCACTTAGTATTTATTTGTTTTTCTTTTGTTTTGTTTGTTTTGATTTTCTTATAAAAGCATATAGGTCCTTTGCAAAAGTTTGGAAAATGCAACTATGGAGAAGAATGAAATAAAAATGATCTAGAATCTTCAAGACCCAGTGAAAGGCTCAGTTAATGCAGTATGCATGGTCTCAATGGTGGGAAATATTGAAGTCGTCCAATAAGAGTATGTCTAAATAAATGGATTGTTTTTTAGGAATATAGCTGTTTTCTAATGGTGGAGAAAGGGACCAGAATTTATTATTTTAATAAAAAATATGGACATTTTTATTAAAATAAAGGTCTCCTACCATTTGTGGGAAAATTTATATTCATAAGTATTCATAAATAAAAATATGTGACTAAAAATATACCTCTGATACCAGAAAAGGATTTGCTTTCTTAGCTATCTATTTTTACAATGTTCTGTGAGGTTTTTTCTTTTTTGTTCTTTAGTTTTGGGGGGTTTTTTTGTTTTTCTTTTTTATCTAGTTTAGTTTCTGTGGAGTTTAGTGGACATAATCTGTTACTAAGATACAAGATTTATTCCAATTTCCTTATTCCTTCTACCACCACCAAAATTACACAATGCCATCTGTTAGCAGAACTATTGCAGTGATTTTTTAATCTGGCCAGTATAAAGATTAGAGACCCATCGTTCTTAAGCCTGATACATGACCTTTTGATAAAATACCAACCTTTTGTGAAAAATACAACCCCAACTAATAATCAAATATAGAAGTGCATCCAAATGAGCTTCAACTGGATGAATTATCTTTAATCTTTGTCTTTGTACCAATTAGAAGCCAGTAGGGAAAAAAAAACTTTCTATTGTAGAAATAGTCACAAATTTTCATTGGGATATTTCTTTAGACTTACTGAGGAGAGGGAATGTGGGCAGGACAGAAAAGGAAGAACAAAAGGAAAAGAGACAGTAGTCATACCCTCTGAGAGGCCAGTGAGGAACCAGTAGCATTGTCTTGGGAGACTTGTCAGTTTTGCAGGGTAAGCTTAAAATAGAATTTTTTAATTGTTGAAGGGGTACCTTTTACCGGCCCATAGGTACAGATCTGCATATCCACGTGTTCCCGTGTGCTCGCACAGCCCTCACACCTGGGTCAGCTCAGACTCCAGTTGTGGTTCTACCACTATGAATTGTTTCCACCCTCAGAATGCCTCTGACACAAAATGTGTGGTGTTTTTCCACACCAACAATCAATTCCCCAAATGTCCAGGCGCCATCTGGCTATCCCATGATTTCATTCAATTCTGACCCTAACTACCCTCTGCTTTAGCATCAGATCCCTCAGGTTAAGGGGCTCAGTCCCACTGGACTGCCCCTCCAGTTTTCCAAGTCTGTACCTCCTGAACTGCTGAGTGATGGCTATAAGGTCGGAGATTCCCATGACTATTTCCTCAGGTTTGAGAATTTGCTAGAATTCTCACAGAACTCAGGAAAGGAGTTTGCTATTACTGGTTTATTAGAAAGGCACAACTCAAGAACAATCAAATAGAGATGCATAAGGCAAGGTATGGGCGAGGGGCATGGAGAGCCCTTTCTGTCTCTGGATGCATCACTTTCCCAGCACCTAGATGTGCTCCCAACCTGGAAGCAACCTGAACCCCATCATTTATGAGTTTTTATAGCAATTCTTTTATGTAGGCATTGTTGATTAAATCATTGGCATTGATGATTTACTCAATCTCTAGATCCTCTCTCCTCTCTGCAGGGCAAATGTCAGACTGACAGTTCTAACTTTAATCATATCTTGATCTTTCTGGTAACCACCAGCCCCCATCCTGAAGCTAATCAGAGGCCAACCAAAACTCACTTCATTAACATAAATCCCAGTATCCTTGAAAGGAGTTTATATTAAATAACAAAAGACTTTCTTCTTATACTGATCACTTGGAAATTCCAAAGGTTTTGGAAGCTCTATGCCAGAAATCTAGGACAAAGACCAAAGAATTTCTTATTATATCACAATATCACAGATTCTGTTAGAAAAAGCACAAGGCACAGGCCATGAGCTGGGAAGAGAGCCTGGAAGATTGGATTTGGGCACAAAAGAAGCTAGAGAGGCCCATATTCACTGGAAGGCACAAACATCCCAATGACTGGACTGGGTTTCAGGGCTTTCTAGGTGGTTCAGGGGCTTGGAGGGGGTCACTGGTCTGGGGAGATGGGTGGTATCATTAGCTCCCTGAATGCCAGGCTAGGGCAATGTGCACTGTGGTTCTTGCTCAGAGGAACTGGCTGGAATGTAAGCTGGAAGGTAAACTCCACTAGGGTAGAGATCTGCTTATTTTTCACTGAAGTGTTATTCCAACACACATGACGCATATACTCAATGTTTGGTGAATGAATGACTGTCCTAAACTAAACTCAAAGGACACCAATTACAGAAGTCAAAATTTGAATGTTAAAAATTAATATTAATTTACATTATCATATTATGAAAAAAAGAATATATTCATTATGGAAAGGTAGAAAATAAAGATAACTAAAAAGATTTAAAAAGAAATCCATACCAGTAATCCAACTACAACTATGCAATCACAGCCACTATGGAATCTTAATATATATGTATATTGTATTAACACTTTTTCTGTGAGTGTGGAGATACATTTTTTAAATTAACTATTATTAACTAAATTAATTATTTGCTTCAGGGGCACAGGTCTGTGAATCATCAATCTTATACAATTCACAGTACTCACCATAGCACATACCTCCTTCAATGTCCATATCCAGCCACCCTATCCCCCCCCCCGTCACGTCTCACAACCCTCAGTTTTTTTTCCTGAGATTAAGAGTCTCTTGTGGGTTGTCTCCCTCCCAATCCCTTCTTTTTCATTTTTTTCCCTCCCTACCCCCATAACCCCCTGCCCTGCCTCTCAAATTCCTCATGTCAGAGAGATCATATGATAATTGTCTTTGTCTGATTGATTTATTTTGCTTAGCATAATACCCTCTAGTTCAATCCATGTTGTTGCAAATGGCAAGATTTCAGGGTTTTTTGATGGCTGCGGAGTTTTCCATTGTATATATAGATAGATATACCACATCTTCTTTATCCATCCATCAACAGATGAATGGATAAAAAAGATGTGGTAAAGAAAGGACCCAAATTAATAAAAACATGAATGATAGAGGAGAGATCACAACCAACACCAAAGAAATACAAACAATTATAAGAACATATTATAAGCAACTATACAGAAACAAATTTGACAATCTGGAAGAAATGGATTCCTTGAGACATATAAACTGCCAAAACTGAACCAGGAAGAAATAGAAAACCTGAACAGACCCATAACCAGTAAGGAGATTAAAGCAATCATAAAAATCTCCCAACAAACAAGGGCCCAGGGCCAGACGGCTTCCCAGGGGGAATTCTATCAAACATTTAAAGAAGAATTAATACTTATTCTCCTGAAACTGTTCCAAAAAACAAAAATGGAAGGAAAACTTCCAAACTTATTTTATGAGGCCAGCATTACCTTGATCCCAAAACCAGACAAAGACCCCATCCAAAAGGAGAATTACAGACCAATACCCCTGATGAACATGGATGCAAAAATTCTCACCAAAATACTAGCCAATAGGATTCAACAGTACGTTCAAACAATTACTCACCACAACCAAGTGGGATTTATTCTTGGGCTACAAGAATAGTTCAACACCCTCAAATCAATCAATGTGATACAATACATTAATAAAAGAAAGAACAAGAACCATATGATAATATCAATAGATGCTGAAAAAGCATTTGACAAAGTACAGCATCCTTTTAATTTTTCAATGGGGAAAAACTGAGAGCTTTTCCCCTAAGCTCAGGAATATAGCAGGGCTGTCCACTATCACCACTGCTATTTAACATGTATTAGAAGTCCTAGCCTCAGCAATCAGACAACAAAAAGAAAAGGCATACAAATCAGCAAAGAAGAAGCCAAACTCTCACTCTTTACAGATGATATGATACTTTATGTGGAAAACCCAAAAGACTCCATTCCAAAACTCCTAGAGGTCTTATAGGAATTCAGTAAAGTGTCAGGATATAAAATCAAAGCACAGAAATCAGTTGCAATTCTATATATCAACAGCAAGACAGAAGAAAGAGAAATTAAGGAGTCGATCCCATTTATAACTGCATCCAAAACCACAAGATACCTAGGAATAAACCTAACCAAAGAGGCAAAGAATCTGTGCTCAGAGAACTATAAAGTACTCATGAAAGAAATTGAGGAAGACACAAAGAAATGGAAAAACATTCCATGCTCATGGATTGGAAGAACGAATATTGTGAAAATGTCTATACTACCTAAAGCAATCTACACATTTAATGCAATCCTTATCAAATGCCACCAGTGATTTTCAAAGAAATGGAACAAATAATCCTAAAATTTGCATGAAACCAGAAAAGACCCTGAAGAGCCAGAGGAACGTTGAAAAATAAAACCAAAGGTGGCAGCATCACAATTCTAGACTTCAAGCTCTATCACAAAACTGTAATCATCAAGACAGTATGGTACTAGCACAAAAGCAGACGCATAGATCAATGGAACAGAATAGAGAGCCCAGAAATAGACCCTCAACCCTATGGCCAACTAATCTTCGACAAAGCTGGAAAGAATGTCCAACGGAAAAAGGTCAGTCTCTTCAACAAATGGTGTTGGTAAAATTGGACAGCCACATGCAGAAGAATGAAACTGGACCATTTACTTACACCACACACAAAAATAGACTCAAAATGGATGAAGGACCTCAATGTGGGAAAGGAATCCATCAAAATCCTTGAGGAGAACACAGGCAGCAACCTCTTCGACTTCAGCCACAGCAACTTCTACCTAGAAACATTGCCAAAGGCAAGGGAAGCAAGGGTAAAAATGAACTATTGGGACTTCGTAAAGATCAAAAGCTTTTGCACAGCAAAGGAAACAGTCAACAAAACCAAAAGACAACTGGCAGAATGGGAGTAGATATTTGCAAATGACATATCAGATAAAGGGCTAATATCCAAAATCTATAAAGAACTTATCAAACTCAACACCCAAAGAATAGATAATCCAATCAAGAAATGGGCAGAAGACATGAACAGACATTTCTGCAAAGAAGACATCAAATGGTCAATAGACACATGAAAAAGTGCTCCACATCCCTTGGCATCAGGGAAACATAAATCAAAACCACAGTGAGATACCACCTCACACCAGTCAGAACGGCTAAAGTTAATAAGTCAGGAAACAACAGATGTTGGCGAGGACGCAGAGAGAGGGGAACCCTCCCAAACTGTTCGTGGTAATGGAAGCTGATGCAGCCACTCTTGAAAACAGTATGGAGGTTCCTCAAAAAGTTGAAAATAGAGCAACCCTATGACCCAGCAATCACACTACTGGGTATTTATCCTAAAGATACAAATGTAGTGATCTGAAGGGGCACATGCACCCGAATGTTTATAGCAGCAATGTCTGCAATAGCCAAACTATGGATATATATTTTTTAAATAAAAATGTGTTATACTGTGTACTATAAGGTGATTATTTTACTTGAAAATATATCAATCATCTTGAGCTTACCATGTGAAAATAACATTTATAGTTTGCATACTTATTTAAGGATAAATAAGATTTTATTTGGGGCATATATCAAAAAGTGTATAGCTCATTCCCTTTTGTCACATATATATAGTGACAGAAGCACTACAGTAAAATCGTTATGGAAAAAAATATTTTCATGGGTTAGTTATTTCCTTAAATACATTCTTTGTGTGTGTGTGTGTGTGTGTTTTTAAGATTTTACTTATTTATTGGACAGACAGAGATCACAAGTAGGCAGAGAGGCAGGCAGAGAGAGAGGAGGAAGCAGGCTCCCCACTGAGCAGAGAGCCTGATGTGGGGCTCAATCCCAGGACCCTGCAAGCCGAAGGCAGAGGCTTTAACCCACTGAGCCACCCAGGATCCCCTTCCTTAAATACATTCTTAATAGCAATTTAGCAGTATCTAGAAAAATGGACTATGTGTTTCCTGTGCATTAACGATTTCACGGCCAGGTACATTTCTAGATAAACTCTTTTTAAGTATACACAAGTAAACCTAACACTAACTAATGCTGAGTGAGGCACCACTGTTGTGCTCTACATGTAGATCTTTTAATAATCATAGCAACCCAAGAGACCGATGGGTCTTATTGTAGATGAGTTGCTACAATACCAAGCAACTTGCTAAAGTCATGGGGCAGAGTCAGAATCTAACCCAGACAGGGTGACTCCAGAGCCCTTGCTCTGAACCTCTAGTCTGGACTGCCGGGAATGGTATGGCCACTGGTACTAAATGATGTCTGCCTGCCAAATTTCATATGTTGATATCCAAACCCCGGACACCTCACAATGTGACCATATTCGGAGATAGTCTTTGAAGAGGGAATTAAAGTTAAATGATCTTATATGGATAGGCAAAATCCAGTATCATTGGTGTCCAATTTTTTTTTTTTTTTAGGATTTTATTTATTTGAGAGGAGAAAGAGAGAGAGACCATAAGCTGGGGGAAGGGGCAGAGTGAGAGGGAGAAGCAGATTCCCTGCAGAGCAGCTAGCCTGATGCCAGACTTGATCCCAGGACCCTGAGATCATGACCTGAGCCTAAAGTAGACATTTAACTAACTGAGCCACCCAGACACCCCTCACTGGTGTCCTTATAAGAACAAAAAGATACCAGGGACACACATGCACAGAGAAGAGGCCACATGAGGACATGGAGAGAAGGCAGCTATCTGCACGGAGAGAGACCTCAGAAGAAACTCAACCTGCTGAGGCTTCGATCTTGGACTTCCAGTCTCTAGAACTGGGAGAAAGTGAATTTTCTTTTTTTAAGCCATCTAGCTATGGCATTGTGCTTTGGTAACCTTAGCAAACCAATATAGATACTTTTAAAGAGACACATAGTCACATTATTAGTAATGATGAACTATTAGAAACAAACTCAGGGCACCTAGCTAGCTTTGTGGTAGAACACACGACTCTTGAACTTAAGGTCATAAATTGAAGCCCCATGTTGGGTGTAGAGATTACTTAAAAATAAAATAAAACAAACTATTAGAAACAAGCTCAATAACCATCTCGAGAAAAAGGAATAAATAAAATGTGGTATATTGATAACAATGAAATCCTGAAAGGATGTTAAGTAGAACGAGCTTCATCATTAGGCATTAATCGGGATAGAACTCAAAAGCCATGTTAAATGGAAAAAAGGGTAAAGAATGATATATGAAAGTATGAAATCCATTTGTGTGAAAGTAAAATATGTGCAAAAACAGCAGGTGTGTAATTTGATATAAACATGATTTGGTTTTTCCCTATTGTGTGAAGTTGTCTCTGGCTATACAGAAATGCATCGAGGCTAGGGGACAAATGGGAGTTTGAGCTTATCTGGCACATGAAAAGTAATATAGGAACACATGAAAAGTAATATAAAAAGGTCTTTAAACATATGTAAAATGTTAATATTTGTCATTCTGGGCAGTGGTTATATGAGCATTCATTGATTATTCTTAGAGCTTCTGTGTACTTTTTATTTCTCAAAATCAAGACAGTCTTAGAAAGAGAAAAAGAATATTCAACTGGTGTTAAATAACAATAGTCCAAAAATTTCTGAGAAGACATCAAACTACAGGTTTTGTTTGTTTACCTGTTTTGTTTTTTAAGTAAGCCAGATGTGATTTAAACAAATGTATACGATAGTGTTCTGGGAAATAGAACTTCAGGAACACTCTGGTCACCAAGATTTTTCATTCTGTTTTTCCTCTATTGTTTATTATCCTATAATTAATACTGACCTTGTTTGAGAAGCACTTTTGTCCTGGACAGATTTCAGGAGGCATGGAATTTTGCCAGGATATCGCATTTGCCAAGTAAGTAGAAAATGGGGAAAGCCATGATGAAATAAAACATTTATTTTCTTATGAGTTAGCCCATGATTTAGGGTAAGTATTAAACAGAGGCTATTTCTTCATATCAAGGTTCTCTGCACACACACACTCACACTCACACTCACACTCACCCAATAAGTAAGAGAAGCACAACAGTCTGGAATTCACCATCTCTAATAACACCACTTACGAGCAATATAAATTTCCCTTAATTGGAAAAAAAAAATTTCTCAAGCCACACATGGCTGAGATCAGTATATTCTAAGATCTTCCCCCAATGAGAAAAATTGTTTTTTCCCTTGTGATTTAGCAGAAAGTATGTGAACTCGGGAGTAAGTTAGAAATTGCTTTAAACTCTATTGCTGGAACTCCTTAACTAGATGACCTGTGGTCAGTTACCTCATCCCTTTTCACCTCTAAAACACAGAAGTAGTTATTAGTATAATTCAGATAAAAGCCATGTAAGGTAGTGGTTAGGAGTGCAAATCCCCAAGCAGACACCAGGTTTGAAATGTGGCTGACAGCTTGCTGGCTGGCTGATGTTGGGATATCACTCATCATCTCTGTTCTGGACTTTCTCTAGTCTATAGGAAGAGGATGATGATAGTACCCAGGTCAAAGGTTTTTGGAGTAGTCAATGGGTTTATATCCATAAGGTGTTCAGAATCATGCCTGATGCATTCTTAGCCTTCACTATGTGTTTGCTATTGTGATTGTTACACCACAGGGATTATAGAATTAGAAATAATACCCAAACAATATGCAGCACTTAATAGAGATTTTATAAGCAATGGCTCTTCAGCCCCAACAAAGCCCCAAATTGGATTTGACAATTTGAGAAAGACAGAAAGTTGTCTGTAAAATTAATAAAAACAGTCATGCATCAAAATGGTCTTGACAAATACTATCTCCCACGCTGTTAAGTATGCACACATCTTTTAATCAGGCTTTTCCAGACGTGTGGCATTAACTCTTCATGTCCCCAAAGTTGCTTTTATGACATGGAAATGACATAAGTCTCTGTCAGAAGAGATGCAAAACCTCCAAAGGGGAATGTAATAATCCGAGCCGTCCATGTTCAGCCCTTCTGGGCATTAGGCTCGAGGTGTTGGGAGCTGCTGAAAGCCGATGAGTCTCTTTGAGAAGTAGTCATTTACAATGCCCCTGTGGCCTGGCTGAGCTACGTAGCTTTCAGCAGCCCCTAATTATCTCCTGGAAGTAGTCTGAGCTCTGGGATAACCAGACTTATTGAGAACACACAAAGAGGTGAGGGCACTAATTACCCACAAAGGGCATTTTGGCTTCTTGTTGGCGTGGCTGAAATGCACGCCAGACCTCCCCTGGCATTCACCCCTGTGCCCTGCAGATCCAAAATTCTATCCCCAGATTTAAATGCATGGATCAATGGGAGATTAAGAGAAATCCAGACAGAAACACAGTTGGCAATTTCAGCTTGAGATGAAAATGAATTTATCTTCTTGCACTCCAACCAGTGGTATACACACATTCTGCTAGTGACCTAAGACTGACACAGTTGAAATTTTGAAGCCAACTATTATTACATAAGGAGAACAGCAAAGTGGTTCAAACATAGACCCAATAGCCAAACTGTCTTAATCTGAATCTCTTCATTGGAGTCCCCGGCTGCATGAGAAGGGATGACTTATACAACTTTTTCCTTGTTCAGTTTGCTTATCATCAACACAAGGGCGGTAAGAGTAGCTTGCGCATGAGATTGTCATCAATCTTCATGAGTTATGACAAACAAAACACTTAAAATACTGACCGATGTGTAGTAAATTCTATGTGTGTGTCCGTTTTGTTCCTACTGCGTAAACACTGAGAACATAAACAGGGCTTTGGTTGCTGATACACTTGCACACACTTTTTTTTTAATGGATAGGAACATTTATTTTTTCTAACTTGAAATTGTTATTGGTAAAATATCCCAAGGGTGATGATAATTGAGTTGCACAGTTTTCAGATCTGTGCTGCCCAATATGGTAGCCCCCAGCCAAAGTGGCCGTTGAGGGCTTGAAATGCGGCTAGTCTGGCCTAAGATAGGCTGTTAGTGTATACACACAGTCTCTCAAACACTCAGTACAAACAAAGATTGTGAACATGTCATTGATAATTTTTATAGATTACATGCTTACATGATAACACCTTGGATATATTATGTCCCGTGTACTATCAAAATTAATTTCACCTGTTTTTTTTTTTTATTTAGCTACTAGAAAATTTAAGTCACATATGTGGGTTACATGATGTTTTTTTAGACAGCTGCTTCAGAACCAGAACAGGGAGCCTGTGGAAACAACACATGCAAGCAGATCCTGACCCAGGACCCAGAAATCCCGTGTGCACTCTGCCTCCCCACTGTTGGGGATCTTGCTCTCTCACACCAGACGGCTGGGGCAAGTCCACAATCTTTCAGTGTCTACCTCCTCATCTGTAAACTAGAGATGGTTATAACCATATATACCTCCCTAGGGTGTTCTTGACTATTAGGTGATTTGATACACATAATACTCTTAGAACAGTGCTGGGGGAGGAATAATTGCTCCATAAATATTAACTATAACCCTTCCTATGGAGCCAACACATGAAGGGTATGAGAGGAGATGCAGGAGAGACAATGATAGTTTTTGGAGAAAAAGAAAATCAATACAAAAGGCCATTTTACATATAAAATAACTGTGACTGGGGGAGGTATTTATCCTTGACCATACAACTTTCTAGGGACTGAGCCAGGGGCAGAACTCAGGTACCATGACTTCTGTCCTCACAGTCTTTCCATTGTATCATTATGCTTTACATCCCCACCACAGATCCTACCTTCTTCACCCACTCTGAACCTGGATTGGCAAAGGGAAAAGTGAGGAATCTCCATGTTCTTCCAAAATTTTGGATGAAAGCTCCAGCACCACTCTGCTGAGGTCTGCCTCTGTAAGAGGATTAGGATCGTCCCAAGAAATATTTCATCCAATGTCCCCAGTCCTCTCTGTGAAGCCAAAATTGAAATACACGAAGACTGTGATACAAAATATCTCACCATTGTGTAGGCCTGGAGCCTCTTTGCTGTTCCTCACACATTCCAACAGCCTCCTTCCTTGGACTCTGGCATTGGTCAGCCTCTTTTACTTCTCCTTCCTTAGCCAGACTTGTGACTCATTCCTTAGCTCTTTCAAGTCTTTGTTCAAATACAACCTTTTCTATAAGGACTTCCCTGACTTGTATTTAAATTCCTCCCTTGCTTAATTTCCGCCCCCCCCCATACCTATGATCTGTTACTCTTCTCGAAACTTACTAAATTATTTGTTTTATTGTATGTCCCCCTGCCCTAGAATGTGAGATCATTTCTAGTGCCTAGAATAGAGGTTGGCACATATAGATTATTAATAAACATTAGTTGAATAAACACAGAATTGATGACTAAATGTTAAAAGCGTATGTCCCCCAAATGTTTCCTCTTAGATGGGGAATTCTAGCTTGATGGTTGAGAGTCAGATCTCTGGAAACTGATCAGAGTTTGAATCTTGGTTTAGTCATTGACTGGCAATGGGACCCTGAGAAAGACAATTCACCTCTGATCTTTTCTTCTCCCATCTGTAAATAAAGAATCCACCTTCCAGAGTGAATTAGGGAGAGTAAATGACATATTGCATATAAAGCATGCCAGCAAACAAATCAGGCACGAATTAGGCTGATAAATTATAGTAGTCTTTTTCCAAGAATTTTCGCTTCTTAACATTACAGGGTAAAGCTATAGGAAGGGAGCAGCCTCTCTGTTTCCACAGCAATGTATGATCTGTAAACCCCTGGAGGCAAGTATGAGTAACTCATGTTACTCTAGCATAGAACGAATTCAGAAAATCATATCGTTCTGGGTTCTGAAATGTTCGTTTTCAAAAAACAGACAGATTGATTTATAAGACACTCGAAGTCTCTTTCCATTTTAAGGTATATCAAGTTCCCATCTCTCAGCCACTAAGATTTAAGATTGGCCCAGACAGATGAGCTGCTGCTGTTGTTGAACACGCAGTGTAGAAATTATATAATTGCTTTTTAATTTTTTCCCCAGAGTCTCCCAAATTAAAAAGAAGGCTTCACAGACTCTAGTTTCTAGTCCAGCATGGAGTCCTCTGTCCTGTCCCCACAACAGGAAAAAAACTGGACAAACTAAAGAGCAACAGCTCTTCTTAGATCTATTAGAGAATCAAAGTCACAGGGTAAACCACTGCCCCCAACATGGGCAAGATGGACAGACAGATACAGGAAATCTCAATGTAATGAAGCAGAAACTACCAGTGGAAACAGCACTAGGGTGAGAACAATGGAAATAACCTCAGGGCTGAGACTTGAAATCTCTAGAGAAACTCAAAGAAAACAGGAGAGACAAAAACAAGGCCACCAGAGGAAGTGTTAGCCTCTGATACCCACCACTTCAGCAAGCAATACATGGAGAGGCTAACTCCTTGCCTCAGATAAATATAAATATAAAACCTCAGACCAAATACCGGTTTACCTCAGTACCAATGTCCAGCTTTCAACAAAACAGATGACAATATGTATTCAAAGAAAAGACACAGGTTGAAGAGATAGAGCAAGCATCAGAACTAGACTTGGATATGGCGGAGGTGATGGAATTATCAGACCAAAATTCACAACTGTCCTTAAAATGCTAAGGACTCTAACAGAGAAAGTGGACAACAGGCAAGATAAGGTGGGTAATGTAACGAAGAGATGAAATTTCTAAGAATCAGGAGGAAATGCTAGACATCAAAGAAAACCATAACAGGAATGAAGAATGTCCTGAATGGGCTCACCAGTAGCCCAGACACTACTGAGGCAAGAGCTGGTGAAACTGAGGAACAATGAGGCTTCCTTAAAGAGACTATACTTACCCTAAAAGGAATAAATGCCCAAGTCCAACATGGAAATTTGAAGATCATATCTGAGGAAAGATGCCTGGCATTCCATCATTTGATCGAACATGAAGCACACTCTGGGATGATTGCTAATTGAATTCAGTGGACTTTAATACCATATACTTGGGTTTTATGCAGTAAGCCTTGTCAAAATGGAATATTTATGACAAATATTTAACAACAAACATATAGTGTTTGCTCTTTGATGAAATTACGTTTGTTAGTTGGTGAAATCATTTAAAGAGCAATGCATTTGTTGGAATGTTCTCATTAAGGTATCATTCTGTTTTTATTTATTTTGGGTAAAACACCTGTCTTTACCCTCCCCTCTTTATTTCATTGTACATATGTTTGTGCTCCTAAGAAAGCCACTTCTGGTAAACCTGCAACATACAACTTCTGGCCTTATAACTTATAATTAAACACAATTTACCCTGTTGGAATCTAATTCAAACTACCTACACCATCTTTCTTTCCAGTCTTTGTACTAGTCATATGTTGTCAACTAATTTGCTACTGCATTTCCTTACTTTCAATTCATCTTGGAAAGATTCTCCTGGGAAACTGGCCTCACAGATAAGACACTGGTTACTAGGTAAGCTCTAAATAAATATTTGCAAATAATTTGGGCTAAAGTAACAGGATTTCCTCATGGGACTCCCAAAGAAAAAGATGCCAGACAAGTTTAATATCTTGAAAATATATAAATATATTTAGGAAGCAGGTAAAAATGCTTCTGAGGCAGGCTCCACAAACTGCCTGGAATGAGAGAAATTTGAACCAGGGTCTTATTCAAGTATTTGTAACATATGGTATTATTACTATTGATATTTAAACACAACACAAATACTTCTTGATTATTTGTTAAGTTTCTCCAGTTTGGGTCTCCCTGAAATTTGACTTCTTAACCCCCAGGAAATGATACAATGCTGAAATTTTATGAAGTTTTGCTGACTTTATATGTGTTTTTTCTAATTTGTTTCTAGGGAGTATTTGCTAGCCATTGTAGGTTACAGCCTGGCATTACATGCATCTCTGCCTTGTTTTTAAAAATAAATAGGTGGGTATTTTACTGGTGTGCTTAGTTAGGCAAACACTATATATGGAATATTCAACATCTCCCTACTTGAAAACCCCCAAAAGAGCCTCCATGTACTAGGCCAGTCTCTTGGTCAAACATTGTCTCCCACTGTATTCTTTAAAAAAAAAAAATTATTTATTTATTTGCAAGAAAGGAGAGAGAGAGAGAGAGAGAGAGAGAGAATGAGTTGGGGTGAGGAGGGGCAGATGGAGAGGAAGAAGCAGACTCTACACAAGAAGGGACTCCGATGTGGGCCTCGATCCCAGGACCCCTGGGATCATGACTTGAGCAGAAGACAGATGTTTAACCAACTGAGTTAACCTGCTGCCCCACTGTTTTCTTTGCATCCCTGTAAAAAAGTGCTACAGCCCTATGAGACTCATCACTATTCCCTGAACATTCAGGATCTGAGCATTCACCTTTGAAACTCCCACGACACAGACCCAAATATTTGGACAAAGAAGGTGCTTAATAAACATTTGCAGTATTAAATTGGAGAAGAGGAAACACATTTGACTCTCCCAAGGTGGGTGGTACTGCGACTGCTCTTCCAGTCATCCTTTTTCTGACTGTAGCACACACACTTTCTACTAGAAACTGACCTGCTCCCATTGCACTCGATACGGCTATCATTTCAAACGCTCTCTTCCCTCCTGGCCAAGGTGTGAATACCTGACCCCAAATAGGTCAGTCACACTGTCCTGGGGAGATATTCGTCTGAGCCAAGTGACACAGAGTTTTAACATAACCTGTCTAACTGCCCATTCCCATTCCAATCCAGTCACACTGACTTCTGAGCCTCCTCAAGTTCAGACCCTTCTATTGTCCATCTCTCTAACTAGAATGTTCTGCCCCAAGACACTCTGTGGTGTCCTGCTCATCTTGTTCCAGGCTTTGCTTACATCACCTCTTCAGGGAGAACCTTCCAGATGGTGCCATCCAAAACAGCTCCCTGTCTCTGCCTTGTCATTCTCAATCCTCTTTCTTTATTTTTGTTCATTGTTGTTCTCACTACATGAAATTTCTATATAGGTTTATTGGTTTACTTGTTCTCTCTCTCTCTCTCTATCATGTGGGAGAGGACAGATACCTTCTGTCTTATTTATTGAAGAAACTGTCTAGCACATAGTTAATAAAAAATATATTTATTGAATGCATGAATAAATAAGCAAGCTAAATCTCATGGAGTTGCCCTGGTTCCTATGTTCTCCTGAATCTAATTGGTTGTTCATATTTTCCTTTATTTTTCCAATACATCTTTCTTCTTTTTCTTTCCTATTATTTTGTTATGTTTAAGATAAAGAACTCAAGTTTCTGATGCTGACAGCTGAAAACCCAACTGACAGAGTTCAAATGCAAAAGCACTTTTAACTTAGGTCCTAGAAAAAAGCATCTGGCAGCATTTTGGGCACACGAGTAGCAGACAGTTTGTATGAGTTCTCCATCCCTTTCTTTTCCTACTCTCTTCTAGCTAACCTCAGGGATAGCTTAGAGGAAACTAGAAAAATCTATTAGATAGTGCCCCAGCACACAGTAGGTGCTCAGTACATCTGAGTTGAATATTCTGTGTGCACTGAAAAAGACTCCCCAATGACTTCACCTGCCTTTAAAAGCATAGTCCCTTGTTTCAGAGTTGGGACATGGCAGGAGGCTGGGGGATGTCATCCCTACACTGGCATTTGGGATACAGGCAAGAAAACTCCTTTTATTAAGGAGGCAAACGAACTTTCTCGTATAGTCTGTTTGCCTCACGAAAGACCATAAACTCTAAATATCTGTGTGTGACAGGTATCTCTGAGCCAGTCACTGTAAGTGGAATCAAAGATGTGAGAGAAGAAATCAATCCAAATGTGAGAAGTGACCAGAGCCAAGCAGATCTTTGCCGGTCACACAGACATCCATCAGCAGGGTGAGAAGCAACCCCGGAGAGCTTGCTACATGCAAAGCATGCGCCTGGGAACCTGGCAGAATCGTAAGAGTGTGCACCTCCAGGAGCTTCCTGGACTGGAGTTGATACAGTCAAGTCATCAACTCATTGTATGTCAAAGTAATTGATTTTGTTTTAACAGGAGCATATTCTGTGATGAGAGAGCAGTACCAACTCACTCACGAAAGCTCATCCATGCATTCATGCGTTCTTTGAGTCAATACTAACGCCCACATACTAAACCTCACATTCTGGGCTAGATCCTGTGGGTGCAAATCATTCATTCCTGTGGAGACAGACCAAAGTCTGTCCAAAGGAGTCCAAAGGAGGGGATGATTCCATCTATGAAAATTCAGAGAAGGTTGCATATAATAGTAGCGAATTTTTACTGCCCCCTTACCACATACCAGACCCTCCCCTATGCCCTTCTTGGGCACTAGCTTGGTTATTAAGCATCTTATTATTATATCTTCCTGTTAAAGATGATGATACTATTTTCCTGAAGAAATTTAGGGACATTTACACTTAAAAATTATACTTGACAGCTTTTGAAAGATTTTCATATGTTAAGAACTGTTTCAAGTGCTTTATGTGTTCCAGAATGTTTACTAAAAAGACTATCCCTATTTTTACACACAGAAAGCTGAAGACCAGAGAATTTTTAGTCATTAAGAAGTGAAAGAAAGATTTGAGCCCAGAAACTCATGGCTGTTAACCATTATCTCTTACTCCTCTGCCATGATTTAAGACATTTGAGGTATTAAATTTGAGAAGAGAAACCATCGAGGAAGGCATTTGCCGCACAGAAAAAAGAGGGGGCATCCCCAAGCAGAGGAAAGATGTACTAGTCTCCTAGGGTGGCCATATATAATACATTGCCACGAAGTTGGTGGCTTAAAACAATGGTCATTCATTTTCTCACAGTTCTGGAGGACAGAAATCTAAAATCAATGTGTCTGCAGGGTTGGTGCCTTCTGGAGGCTGTGAGAGAGAATGCATTCATTGTCTCTCTACTGGTATCTGATGGTTACTGGGAATCCTTTGCATTCCTTGGTTTGTACATGCATTACTCCAATCTCTGTCTCCATCTTCACGTGCCTCCCCCTTTCTGTTTATCTCTGTGTTTTCTGTCTCTTATAGAACACCTGCCTGTGCATTTAGGGCCAACCTTAATCCAAGAAGGCCTTAAGGTCCTTAGTTTAATTACATCTGTAAAGACCCTTATTCCAAAGAAGTTGGCATTCTAAGATTCCAGGTGACTTTGGGGACCACAGTGGAGAGGATGTATGTCCCAAAGGGCAGATGGCATGGAGCCTTGAAGTACATAGCCCAGTCAGTGGAGGTGAGATGTCCATCTAGCTGAGAGGCTCAGTAGTGCTATGGTGAAGGTGGAGATGACACTGGGAGGCAGTGATGTTGGTTCCAGACTGGGAAGAGTCTTGGCATTCTCGTCCATACAACAGGGAGTTAGAGAATTTTAAGAAAAGAAGTGACATGATCAGACTCCTTGGGAAGTTTGTGACCCTGGAAATAAAAAGGAAAATGGAGTGAAATGGAGAGGAAACTAATGGCATGAGCAACAAGAGAACTGGACAAGTCCTGAACAGGGGCCAGCCATGGCTTCCTGGGTTGTTCTGTTGGAAAGAAATGGGCAAAACCCTCGGGCTCAAAAGGGTATCATTTGAGCAGAGTATTGACTTCTACATCTACTTACAAATGCTCAATCTTGTTTTCCTTAGGCCTGCAACATAGTCTAACTATATGTAGAAGATAAATAAAACTCTTTTTGACTTTAAATTTATGGGCAAATGTTAACCCAGTGACTGAAATTATGTCTACTTTACTGTGACAGATTAAACATCGAATAAGGATATTAATAGCAAATAGATTAAACAATTAATATCAATTAATGAAATAAGTTGATGATTCCTGAGTCACCATCTTATATTAAGTATTCCAAATACAGGTCTATGTCTTCTGATTAGCTGCTTATACAAACACATAATCAACAAGGGCTCATAAAATGATTGCACCGCTCCCTCCCATAACTAGTGTAAACGCCTAGCATTTGCCAGCTGCATAATGAAACTTCCAATTGCATTCAAATTATTACATTTGAATCCTTAAAATTTCATGTTGTCAAAAAACAGCAACATTTTCAAAGGGAAATGAATATGGTATAAATATATACTCACTTTTAGAAAAATGTACAGCATTTCATTTCCATAATAATCACGAGTTCTCTTCTTGAGAGTCAAATTTCAAGTTAAGAAGGGTATTTCTGTTCACTTGGAGATTTTTGCAGACCAGAACAAGGGTGGTTTCAATTTGGGGCAAATGCTTTAAATTATTCTCAGAGAAATGCTCTTTAAATTTCATTTCTAAGAAACATGCTTTCTTATTAAAAGAATTTTAATGTGTTCTTGCTCATTTATAACAGATCACACTTCTTTTAGAACATTAATTGCCTATGTTTTATTTCATTATTTTTGCTTCATTTAGCTGCCTTAATAACTTAAGAACAGTTATGCAAAAATATTCATAATTGCTTTTATTTTCGAAAGTTTCCACCCAGCTTCAGTGCTGTATCAGAAGAAAAAATATGAAACCTGCCATGTCTTCATTATAAATTGTAACTTTGGCAAATATATATATAGATATGTGTATATTCCTATTTAGTTTTTCTTTTTTTGGAGCATCTTTAACTTTTCTCTTTGGATTATAATATTGTCTTCGTTTTAATTCTCAATCGTTTCATGTTAGTTTCTCTAATCAGGTTTCATTTAGATGTAGATTAATAATAAATTTTTCATGAGGCTTCTATAAGATGCTTACAAAATCCATCAGCTTTGCTTTTTGATGTGAAGTTAAGAAATGATGGTTGATTTACAACAGATGTTTCTGTTTCTTTTGGAAAACCTGAACTGCCCGTAATTGAGGGATGCATGTACTGGAAAACTATAAAGAAAAGAAAGGAATAGTAGCTCCAAAGTTCAGGTCAGTGTTAACTTTAGGAGTATGGGGGATGGGATGGGAGAAGCTTTGAGAGAGAGCACATGGGGGCTTCTAGGGGATTCCTACTGTTCTAGCTCAAGCTAGAAGGGAAACATAAGAGATACATATTTCATTCTCTCTTTTTTTAAGATTTTGTTTATTTATTTAAGAGAGAGCGCACACGTGCAAAAGAGTAGGAGCAAGGGCAGAGGAAGAGGCAGAGGGAGAAGCAAGCTCCCCACTGAGCAAGGAGCCCAGTGTGGGGCTCAATCCCAGGACCCCGGGATCATGACCTGAGCCAAAGGCAGATGTTTAACTGACTGAGCCACCCGGGGGTTCCATATGTGTTTCATTCTTAATCTTGGGAGCGTATATGGTCACCTTGTTCAACAATGCACTCAAGAGTTGAGTAAATATAACTTTTAATATCTTCCTATAACTCTAATATTCTCAATCCACTTAAAACTTAAATGTGCCCTCCCAAATAAAAATGAAGAACAGCAGGCTTTCAAATTGGACAAATTTTATCCCTATGGAAATGCAATCTAAAAAATCATTATTACAACAAAATTATAGCACAACTCCATAAAATATGGACAATCCAAAAATCTGAGGGAAATACAAGTTAGGTTTTGGTTTGCCCATTTCCCCCCCAATTTTGTTCCTGTTAGTTGTTTTTGACTAAAACAATCTTTTCTAAAACATAGAGCCCAGAAAATTAGCATGAAGGATGTGAATAGGCTTTACATACAAAAGGATTTTGTTTTCAGACAACTGTGGGAAATGCTTATTTAAATAAATGTTTATGTAAATATTTATTTAAACAGGTTTTATTACCAGAGGATATTTCAGATTCTTAACATGCTCCGTAGGTTTTAAATCTCTAAGGGTGAGGCTGGGGAAAATGTTGGTTATTGTATAGGATTCCTACATTTGCTTTCCTAGACTATTTTACTGGAGCAGTATTGCACAAAACACATTTTGGGCCACACTGGCCTGGAGGATGAAAAGTCATATTGATGTAGCCAACAGTCTTACTCCGATCTGACAATGACTAAACCCTGTTTCCTTGTATGTGTTCATCTATGCTTACCAGGATTGGTTGTCTTTTTCCAGTTCCATTTAGGCACAAATTATCATCATAAATGAACAATTTTTAAAAAGTCTAGTTCCCTTCTCCCCTGATATAGGATGATTCTATCACATCCTTTACAATCAGACCACTGGGGCAGAAAATTGAAACTCTGGTTGAATCTGGATGAAAATGGAGGGACGGGAGAGCCCAGGAGCCTCACTCAACCATTTTGAAGTCAAATGCTTCACGATCATCACCACTCAAAACCTCCTGCCGAGGTCCTATTTTTCCAGGTCATGTGATCTCTGTGAACTTATTTTCTTCATTCTCCCCACTCATGGTTTTCCATGAATAGGTGTACTTTTCTCTCTAAGCTCTCCGGGACAAAAATTCCAGACCTTAACAGTCTCTTCTGTACTCATTCATTGTTGAGACTAGAAGCAATTATGTTCTGGCTACTATCGTGAATGTGATAATGTTGGCAATGACTGAAAATTGTGACGTGTCAAAACTTGCAGTATCTTGCGTATGCCTGATGTCAAAGAACTCCTCCCTTTTATTTCAAATTGGAAGAGTTCTTGGTTAAACATCAACGATCATTGCTCAATTCATGAATTATACCTGATATATTCCCATGAAAGGTGTGGTAAATGGGCAAATATAAATTGGATGTTATCTATCTCATAAGTCCGTTTTTCCTCTCCAGTATGGGTAGACATGGTTGTATATAGACAGCATGTGCTCACAGGCAAGCAGACTTCAAGAGTTTCAAACAAGAATAGATTCATGAAGAGGTATTGTTTACATGCTAAGAGCATCTAATAACCAGAATTTTTGCTCTGATTATTAACTGGGGACTAGACTTGAATAATCCTAATGATATCTAATGGAGTCCTTTTATTTCCGCCTTTACAGAGACAATAAACTGAGATTGCTTGAATATATTCTGTGAAGAACAGCGTATCTTTTAACTAGCAGCCAATTTAAGCATGGATATGTAAATATATTCACATATATTCATACATACATACATATAAACACATACAAACTATATATATAGTGTAGGTGTGGGCAAGTGTATTTACAGAGAGAGAGAGATACTTTGTCAATCATGCTCAATTCGTTTTCACTACATGATTGGGGGAAAATTTTAGCTAGTAGTTGAGGAAATAAGTTAGTTATCATTCATATCCTGTTTTCATTTGTCCTTTTCTTCTGTTACATTTCACTCCTTTGTCCATCATTCTATTACCTCCTTGACATCTGCCGTATAGACCACTTATATACGATCTCACAAGTCAACAAATACATACAATTGAAATATTTCTGAAGCATAAATTTAAAGAAAGCGCCCACTTAGCTAATGAGTGAACTTATCCAACTGTTCAGCAACTGCTGTCTTCCCCAGGGTTTTGTTCTTGGTGCTTTGTTTCAAAGGCAGGGAGTGACACTCAACATGCTTTACAGCATTTAATGAATTATGAGCTACAGTCATATATACGTCTTTGGGAATATACTTCCTGTTGCACTAACTATGAATTATCCATCTCTGAATCTACAAATCTATGAATATTTTAAAATTCACCATAGAGTATTCCACATAGAGAAGATCCTTCTTGTATTTTAACATTTTCTCCATGGGCAACAGCCTAGAATTTTATGGTTGTGCCATTTGAAACCCAATAGAGTAGGGTAGGCAGACAGGAGTTATGTTGTGACTGGGGATCATTTGCCCTTCCTATAGAAATCTCAGATAGAATGAAAGCAAAAATACAGTTTCCTTCCCTTTCCCATCTAGAAACTCTTGCTTCCTGGGCTCAGAAGAACACTATGATCAAGTCAAGCAAAAGTAAGGTTAAGAGCTGGTCTACTCTCCATCTTATTAGATCTCACCTCCCTTGGGGGATGTACAGTATGTTGTTTATAAAACAGTTTCAAAAGAGGAAATGTAAAAATAATAGACATTAATAAAATCCATGTCTTTCCTGGCAGCTGATATGATATGGCGGTGTGATACAGCAGTTGACAGCCATTATATGAAATAAGTATCTTCATGGACAAGAGTTGAGGTGGAAAAACAGAAAGGTGGAATTAGGATGGAACTTTCCTTCTGCTCTTTGGCCCATAACAAAATAATGGTAATAGTACTGAGTGCCTCTGTGTGTTTGGCCCTGAACCTGGTGCCTTACCTGTGTGTAGACAGGGCCAAACAGAGGCACAAATTCATGGGGATGCTTCTGCTGTTATTTTATTGATGATTATACTGAGGAAGCCGAGGCTCACAGGGATAAAATAAATTGCCAAAGATGGAACCAGAATTGGGGACCAGACCCGGCCTCTAATCACTCCGTCC
The DNA here is from genome assembly GCF_963455335.1 of Martes martes. NCBI lineage: Eukaryota > Metazoa > Chordata > Mammalia > Carnivora > Mustelidae > Martes > Martes martes. Next base: position 123,427,366 of record NC_137895.1, read on the forward strand.
TATTGCTTCCTTCCCTGCTGTTTCTCATTCCCCCATGGTGAGGGCAGAAACAAACAAGCAGGACAACAACTCTGAGATGGTGACACAGTTTGGAGAAAACACCATCAATCCTCAAAGAACATGACCGGAAACACTAAATAGGGAAAGTTTACACCAAAGGGAAAAACTAATGTCTAACTTTCATTGGGTGTCCTTTTCAGCTGCATTTCCTAAAGTAGGAAACCTAGCGCTTAGGTCAGACTCAATCCTTCCAAGATGAGGTTTCCTTACACTAATTTAATCGTGAGACTTTCATGTTATTGTTAATGTTGTCAACTGATGGAATAACCAGGACAGGATTGCCTGAACTTGTATTTTGTTGTTGTTGTTGTTGTTTTTTCATAAATATGGATATTTCAGAGGAAATTATAAAACTTGAGTAAAAGTCACCCTTTTATTCATCCTTCATCTCCATGGTTTCATCTTAGTGAGCATATTGTGAATGATGCCATTTTTCTGTTCAAATCCTTTCAAATATTCATTCTAACCCACCAGATTAAACTCAAACTCACTGTACTAGCATAGCTGATGTGTCTCTCCAGACTAAAGGAAGTCTGCCTGACCCACACATAAAATGAAGTCAATACTCATGCATGGAGAAAGCATCTTAGAAGTTCCTCATGACTATTTTTTTTTTCAACTTCTATTAGCAAGGTCTCCAAAACTTTCAAAAATACAGTTTGAGATCGTGCATTCTAATTAATATTATCTTTCTAGACTTTCTATCATCTGCTTAAAGTTATCTTTATGATGTTCTCTTCATCAACATGGACACAGTGAGTTCTCTACATGATCCCTTGGACAGTATATCGTTTGAAACTTTACTCATGCTACTTGCTCTGTTTGAAACTTCCACCCTCCTTTTTTTTTTTAAATAGAATTTGTACCCATCTACAGAGGATATTACCATGTGTGCTATTTCCTTAACATTTTTGGAACCAATTCTCTGATTGAGACAGGCACACATTACGAATTCTGCTCCCTGAGATAGAAACTACTGGAATCTCTAAGATTCTCTCCTGACAGGAAAAGATCTCACAGGTCTTTTCTGTGGTGGGACCTACATTCTGCCACCCAACTTTGATGGCGATGGATACAGCATGAGCCATTAGGTGAGCTTGGCACCCTCTCTCCAGTGCTGCGGTGGTGAAGCCCATAGGGTCCTCAGTGACTGGGGGGGTCTGTCAGAAAAGAGGCAGAGATGGCATCTCTAGGGAATGTGGTTTAAACCTTAAGCTAAGCCCTGAAGGATGAGAATGAGGGAAGCCTGGGAAGAGCCCGCAGAAGAGAATCCCAGGCTTCTGAAAGAGCAAATGTTCAAGGATAAGCTCTCAGCTAGAGAAAAAAGAGGAGACCTTGAAATCACCCCTGGGAAAACCACAGTGATGATTACAGGCCCATAAATATGAGTCATAGACAAAGGATAGTGACCAGCTAGCCTTCATCTGCCTCACAGAGAAGGAGGAAATTAGAAAATAAAGGATTTCCTCTGGAATAACTTCTCTGTTCCAGTGAAGTTTCAGAAGCATTTTAGGACTTTCTTTTTCTCTCTGCCAACCATCATCCAAGGGTGCCCTCTGTCCAACCAACCTGATCCTGGGCCCAGGCTGATCACACACGGCAGGTCTAGATTTCTGAAAAGCTTCCGGTTCACTAAACGGGATCCCTTGTAGATCGACCTTCTGAAAGTGCAGATCACATTAGCAGTATCTGAAGACTCAGGCAAGCTACACCATTTCAGGCCCCAAATAAGTGAAGTCCTGGGGTGGAGAACGGGCCTGTGCCTGAGCTAGCATACCCAGAATGGATCTGTCCTATTTCACTCATTTGAACTGGATAAACGCAAAGACATAGAGATGGCCAACAGACACATGAAAATATACTTATTCATAAACCAGGGAAATACAAATCAAAACTACAATGAGATATCACCTCACACTGGTCAGAATGGCTAGTGTCAAAAAGACAGGAAATAATGTGTTGGCAAGGATGGGAAGAAAAAGGAACACTCGTGCCCTGCTGGTGGGAATGTAAATTGGTTCAACTACTGTGGAGCTTAAAAACAGAAATGCCACATGATCTAGTAATCACATCCCCAGGTATTACCCAAAGAAATGAAAAAACTAAATTGAAAAGATATATATGCCCCTATGTTTATTGCAACATCATTTACAATAGCCAAGATATAGAAACAACCTAAGTGTCCATCAATGGACAGATGGCTAGGGAAGAATTGATAAACACATATGGAATATTACGAAGCCATATTAAAGGATGAGATCATGCCATTTGTGATAACATGAATGGACTCTGAGGTAAGTTAGACTGAGCTAGACAAATACCTTATGATTACTTTCATATGTGGAATCTAAAAAATTTTATAGGTGAAGAATTTGAGGCTGAATAATATAGCCGGTAAGTGCTGCAACCAGGAGTTTCATTCTTTTCTTACTCCAGGACCTGTGCTCCTAACCACTTGTTATACTGGCTCTATCAGTCAGAATTGTGTTTAGCCCCAATGAATATATTTTCTAGCTGACTTGGTAAAACAGATAGGATTTTCTTTTCCTCCTAACAAAAAAGCTAGGTAGGTTATTTTTTAAAATGCTTCTTCAGATCTCTGCACACTTATTTCATGAGTGTCAGTCACCTCATGGTCACAAGGTGGTTGCTTATGCTCTAGCCAGGGAGCTTGCATCCTAGTCCAGAAGAAACATGCAAGTGAAGAGGCAGCAGACTGTACTTGTATCTTATGATGAGAACTGTGTAAGGGGGCCATCCAAAGATTCAAAAGAGGCTAGAAAAGCGGGTGTTTGTCCTATTTCCATCTTTAGAGCATAAGCAGATGATGGAGGAACAATGAAGTCTTTGAGATATAGCTAAGGTTAAGTAGAGTTTCCTACAAAATGTGATCTAACAGAGAGGCGTTAAGCCCCGTGGAATAGGGTTGTGGAGAAAGGAGCTTGTTTGGGGTTTTAAAAAGCAAAACCAAAAATTGCCTCAGAAGCCCAAAAATTGGGCTTCTGAATTAGTTGAGTCTTAAAGGTACAGCAGAGTCACAGACCATGTGGAGTCAAAAGTTTAACATCAGGCAGTTTCTCTGTTTCTGATCTGTTCTCTGGGAAGGGTGTGTCTTTTTTCCTTTGGTCTGGGGCACTGACTGCTTGTCATCATGTAATTTTCTATATCTTCCAGTTCAGGGTTCAGTAAATCCTCATTTGCTAAACCTAGGGTTCACCGGGAACAAGACAAAAGAGGACTGGAAACAGACAATAGATTAGTCAAACTACAGCCAGATCAACTCCTTCAGAACCAAGCCCTCAAACTTTGATTTTCATGTGAATCATCTGGGAAGGCACATGTTTAAAACCCAGATCGGGGAGGAACCCCTGGGAGGCTCAGTTGGTTAAGCATTTGCTTTTGGCTCAGGTCATGATCTTGGGGTCCTGAGATCGATCCCCAGGTCTGGTTCCCTGCTCAGTGGGGAGTCTGCTTCTCATTCTGCCTCTCACCCCATTTGTGCTCTCTCTCTCTCTCTCAAATACATAAAATCTTTAAAAAAAAAAAAAAGCAAACACAGATTGGGTCAGTAACTATAGGTTTAGACTGGGATTCTGCATTTCTAACAAGCTACTAGGTGATGCCAATGGTAAAGGGATAACATGCATAGCATGGTTTGAGCATGACAGCTCCTTTCCTTTCCCCAGCCCAGCAAAGCCAGTAACAAATACTGTTTTTGCTCCTATGACCAAGAAATTATTTTATTTAAACTAAATTCTCATTAGTGTGTTATAGCATTTCAACAGTCTGTGTATAAAAGATAATCACCATATACTCTGTTACAGGGACGATGCCCACTGCCCTTGCTTGTTGAGAGATTTCCAGCCTTTCATTCGGTCCTAACAGGTGCCTAGCTTTCCTTTTATGCCACCACTGTCCTCTAGGTGTCGCCCTTTATTCCAAGCCACCAAGGAGTCTCTCCCAGGCCGTTTATTGTTTTCCCAGCTTTATTGAGATATGACAAATAAAACTGTAAGATATTAAAAATGTAAGTGTAATGATTTGATATATGTATATTTTGTGAAAAGGATTCATCCCACTGAGTTAATTAACACAAGCAAGAGTTTGCCCACATACCTTGAGTCAGAGGGATTTGGGGAAAACCTTTAGAGACCTCCATTCTAAAATCAGGGAGGAAAAATAACATATAATGAGAACAAAGAGAATAAGCTAGAAAATGGTGTGAAATTTTACCCTGTCTTCAGGCAAATAAGTGGGACTTCCATAGTTTCACAGATGCCAGCAGGAGAGGTGGGACTCCTGGGTCAGAGATGAAGGTCATTTTCATTCCCAGCATCATAGGTAGTGTGAGCTTCATGTTCACACTGGTTCCGTTTGTCCCCCAAGTTTTGTGGAAGTAATGAGACAGCCTCAGGTGTACGCTGTGCCTACAGTACATCTGAGGAGCCCTAAGATTAGGAAACCCCCAAACTTATAAATAGGGTATATAAGCAAACCTGCTCAGCCTTTGCTCTAGAGGGAGACATGACTTAATTATACCAGTCATGAAACAAATCCGCCCTCCGACCCAGAGGGAGACATTATCTCTAGCTTCTCAGGCCGCTTGTTACACAACAGCCTTCAAAAGAAAACCCGGATCGGGGCGCCTGGGTGGCTCAGAGGGTTAAGCCTCTGCCTTCGGCTCAGGTCATGATCTCAGGGTCCTGGGATCGAGCCCCACATCGGGCTCTCTGCTCAGCAGGGAGCTTGCTTCTCCCCCTCTCTCTGCCTGCCTCTCTGCCTACTTGTGATCTCTCTCTCTGTGTCAAATAAATAAATAAAATCTTTAAAAAAAAAAAAAAAAAAAAAAGAAAACCCGGAGCAAATGCCATCGCTGATATGCAAATGCCATGGAGAATTGTCACCACTCCCAACACAGGCAGACAGAAAAAGGTGGAAGGGAGAGACAGATGGATTATGGCAAAGAAATGGAAATAAGATTCATACAGGACACCTCCTTAGATTGTCATGTTACTGACTTTATTAGCCATATTAGTAATGTGTCTCCCTTCCTCTGAATTATCAGTGGGTTTTATACTTGTTTGCAAAGTTCTCTGGGACTCTCCTTTGGAGGGGGAGGGCTCAAGGAAAAGGGGGAGGATACTGGCGATATTTTCCACAGCGCTGGTTCCATTACTGTGGTACTGAATAAAAACATTAAAGTCTTCAACTTATCATCGCCTTCAATAATCAGCAGCTGAAAACTCGGTTCTTATCATTTAAGAAGCATTCCCTTAGTAATAAAAATCTCTTGGCGGCAGTTTCTCTTAATGAAGAGTATAGGAGGATACCCTCCCCAATGAGAGACAATGGTCTTGGCAGGAGCAAATCAGCATTCTCCCTAAGTTCCACACCCTGGCAGCAAAATGAAACTCCCCAATAAAAGCACATTTGCCCTACCTCTGCCCTCCACCCTCCTGCTGAACTGTTTTAGCTCTCAGTGATGTCTGATGATTCTCCTAATAGTACAAGACTCCCCTAAATGTTTCTCACATATAAAGGAATCTAAAAATCCTCCAAACTCCAAATCAAGAGCTATTATTTTGGTTTTCTCCTTCTTCAGGGCTGTTGGCTCCCGAGGTTGTAACAGCAGCTGACCCAGTGGAAATTAGGTGTACAGGGATACGGGCAGAGGCTACCGAATCAATTTCACATTATGGTACTAGAGGCAAGAGGGTGAGGGCTTGAGTCATTCGAGTGGTAAATCCTTGAGTGTTCTTAAAGCTGCCAATCACCAACTAAACTTGGCCAATCATCTGGAGAGCTTGAAAAGAAACTGATACTATATTGCCTTGAAAACTACTATAACAAGAAAAAGGTTAAATTATAGTAGATAGAAGACACAGTGGGTATAAGTACCTTTAGAGCTATGATTTTTCATCACAACTCATAGGCTTTATATTATTTCTCAAGTCTACAACAGCCAACAGCAAGTTAACCACCTTGTTTGATATGCATATTTGTGTATGTGCTAGGAATGATGGGAAGAGAAATACAAAGAGCTGTTTTGATCTGTTAAAGAAAAACATAGTTTAATTTGTATTATTTGAAGAGAGTTTAAAATGGTATCCGGATTCCTCCAATATGTATCTTCTTCAAAAAAATAAAAATTTTTACAAACTGGGATGTGACTAATAATCAAGCTCTGTGAGTTGGAACTCAAGTCACTTTTTTTTTTTTCAAATAGAAAAGCTAGTTTTACTCAAACATATCTGGTTCAATTAAAATTCCCATAGCGATTTGAAATTTTAAAACTACACAAATTAACTAAGCCTTTAGTGTCAGTCTTAATTATCAGAAAATTATGAAGAGTGAAAAAATCTTTCTGCACATACTATGTGATCTGCTAATCCTAGCTTTGGCTGTATGAAAAAAGTAGACAAAACCCAGGAATAGATACTATTTTTAATAAAAATAACAACTGGTCCCAATATTTTAAACTATAACTGGTTGGTAAAGGAGAGGCCAAAGTAGCATAAACTCATATTTCTTTCCTGTCCCTTAGAAAACTATTTAAGGGGGCACATGGGTAGCTCAGTCAGTTAAGCATCCAACTCTTGATTTCAGCTTTGGTCATGATCTCAGGGTCATGAGATCAAGCCCGGAGTCTGACTTCAAGCTGGGCATGGAACCTGCTAAAGATTCTCTTTCTCCCTCTCCCTTTGCTCCTCCCTGCCCACCCCACGAGCCTGTACGTGCTCAGATGCACTCTCAGTCAATTGGACCATTCAATTGTCTAAGTCTCAGGTTTTCTAACTGTTAATAATAGTGTTAATAATATTATTAATCGGTTTTTATAATGTGTTGGACACTATTCAAAGGACTTTGTATGGGTTAACTCAATCACTGTAATAACTCCATAGAGTAGTTACTATAATTTAGAACTACTCTTGTTACCATTCCAATTTCTTACATGAGGAAACAGAGACCAAAAGACATTAGTAGGTAACCTGTCTGAGGCCCCAGCCCTAGCATGTGGAAGTGCAGAGCTTTGAACCCAAGTGGACCCCTCTTGGGCCCTGGCTTGTGGTGGCTTTTTTGGGTCCTCTGCCAAGATATTTTTCTAGGTTATGAGAAAATGCCAGTCAGGCATATAGACCAGTGTTTGGCACATAGTAAGTACATAAAACCCCTATCTCTTACTGTCATCTACACAAAACTCTTATGGTTGATCTAGTCTCCACTATAAATGAGTTTACTAAGTATTACATATTTGGTGAATACATGTGTCTCTAGCTATTAGATAGATGTCTCCCAATTTTCCCCCAGAGAAAGTTCCATGTTTCTCTTACTGGTAACAACATTCTCTCCATCATCCAAACTTGATTTGTAAAAGCTGTCTATATACATAACAACAAAACCAATATTCATGTACATGCCCATGGACAAGCACAAAGGGGCACCTGGGTGGCTCAGTGGGTTAAAGCCTCTGCCTTCGGCTCAGGTCATGATCCCAGAGTCCTGGGATCGAGCCCCGCATCGGGCTCTCTGCTCAGCAGGGAGCCTGCTTCCCCCTCTCTCCCTGCCTACTTGTGATCTCTGTCTGTCAAATAAATAAATAAATAAAATCTTAAAAACAAAAACAAAAACAAAGCACAAGACCAGGAACTTTGAATGCTCCCTTCCCCCACATACCCCTCCATGGCTGCACCCTTGGAGTAAGATTGCTGGGTTGTAGGATGTGCTCCTTGGAGCTGAGGTATTAAAATATTGAAATCATCCTTGACCATCTCTACACCACTCAAAGATGATCATTCACAAAGTTTTTCCTTCCTCTTCACTTTTCTTCATTGAAAAATCTCACTGCCTGTATTAGTTTTCTGTTGCTGCTGTAACAGATTACCATCGATTTAGTGGCCTAATAAAACAACGCAAATTTATTCCCGGACAATTCTGACAGTTCAGAAATCTGAAATTGGTTTCCCTGGGCTAACACAAAGGTGTCAATAGAGCTGGTTCTTCCTGGAGACTCTGTGGGGAGACTCCATTTTCATGTCTTTTTCTGGCTTCTTGTGGCTATCTGTATTCCTTGTTTGTAGTCCCTTCCTCCATATTCTGATCTCTGTTTCCATTGTCGTGTTACCTTCTCCTGACCTTTCCTGTCTGCCTCATATAAGGACCACTGTGATTCCATCAGGCCTCCCTATAATCCAGGATGCTCCCACTCATCTCAAGACCCTCAACTTAATCTCATCTGTAAAGTCTCTTGTGTCATATAATGTAACATTCACAGGGTCCAAAGACTAGAACCTGGACATATTTGAGGGGTCATTCTTCAGCTTAGCTCACTCCCATCCTTTTACTTATATTTTTAAATCACTGCTAGGGTCCTAGGCCAGATCATTATCCCATAGTACTAATATATCATAATCACCTCCTAACTGGCCTGTCTGCTCAGAGGTATCGAGAAATAGACATATCCCCTAGGCGTCAATTTGGGGGGGGGGGTGCTAAAAGATGCCAGAGAATGTTTTTATTCCAATTTCATAGTGAGTTACTAACTTTGGATTAGTTGTACATGGAATATATCAAAGTGTTCCTCTGTTTTCCTTATGTATTTATTCATTCCTAAGCAAATATCAGCCCCAGATAGTGACAGAAGTCTTAAATGCATTACATTGCCTGTGGACCCCATTTATCCTCACAGTGTCAGTATACTTGCTTCAGCTGCTCTCCTCTATTAAAATCCTCCACTGCAATACCAAATCCACCCTTTTAAAATATAGGACACTGGCTTATTAAAAACTCTAATAAAAAAGAACAGGATAGTCAATGACTCCCAATTGCCTGCAGTCATGATTCTTAAACTTATTAAAGTGGAAGAGTATCTGGGGTCACGCTGTTCCAGGAATGTCATAAATGAAAACAATAAGGACTTGGCCCCACATGGATGTGGGGTTAAATTCTGCCACTCCATTTAGTAGCTATGTCCCTTTGGGCAGGACACATGTCCTCTCTGAGCCATTGCCCCCTAATCTGGAGCATTTATTGAGAGCATAACGTGTGATATTATGGGTAAAGTATTTAGCACAGCACTTGGCATTTGGTATGGGCTCAAAATTTTAAGTCCTTCCCTTTCCCCCAGTGAAATAACATACTCTTTACCAAAAACCATGAAATCATCATTCAAACTTACGTAAATGTCTGTAGCAGTCTATGTGACTATGTAATACAAAATATAAACTATGAGGACAAGTTCTCAAGAAATATAAAGCTGCTAAACTAAACCCAATGAGCTAATTCAGCATTTGGGGTAAATAATCCTTTGCTCTCTTTTCATACGTTGACATTGACAAACTTTTGCTAGTCGAGCAGTAGCAGTGGGTGCCAAATGTTTAAAGGAAATATTTTGGATGGAAAAATTGCAAAACAAAAACAAAAAACTGGGGGGGGGATCTCTACTTATTAATTCAATTTTTAACAATTTGAAAGTCTAACATTGTTTGATGTAATCTCAGAATATCTCAGTACAATTCACAAAATAAAAATATTCTTTGGAAGAACCTCTCAGATAAAATCCTCTCAGATAAAATCCAAATTGCTTATCCTGACCTTCCATATGCCCTCCGTTTGGTTCCAACTTGTCTTTTCAAAGTTTTCTCCCTGGAAACCCTCTGTCTTAGATTAGTCTGAAGGCCCCTGGCTAATTGCCTTTCTGCCTATCATTCTGCCTACTTCTCCCTTGTTTCCATGCCAAGGTGACAAACTCAAATGCCACAGCTCCAGTTCATGAGAAAATGAAGACCCAGAGTGAGCAGGTCTTACAAATTTTTAAGAGAAGCCAGAACTCTGGAAATGTGCTGTAAAATCTTCCAATATTTACAGCTAAATTAAAAATGTTTCAAAGCTAGATGAGCCAAAGCAAACAAGCTTACAGGCTAGATTGTGTCCTTGGCACATGAGTAAGGTGTAGCCCAAGTGTCCCTCCCTGTGGTGAGTGTCTGGGGAGATTTCATCTCCCTGTGAGCTAGTCTACTTCTGCATCCGTCCCCTTGCATTTTCAACCCTTCTTCCTCTCTTTAACACTTATTTATGGGCTGATCTGAACTGCTGTATAATTTTTATTTAAGTTCTTAGAGGACAATGATCATCTGTCCAAAAGGATTTTTGCCTTCTATTGCTTTTCTCAACTCAGGGCATGCTTTTTGGTGAGCCATTTTTCCAAGTTCTACTGACATAATGATCATCATCTATTTAGCTGATAAATTCTTTTTCTGTTGTGTTTTTTTACTTCCCCACACTCTTTGCTGCTCAGCAGGAAACCAGCTAAAATTTTGCCATCTTTATCCCAATTCACAGAACACACAGTTAACAAATACAGATGAAAATATGTGAATTTAGACTCAAGGTTACTCTACCAAGTCAGACTGATGCATTCTTCCCCCACAGATGGGACCTAGAGAAAAGACTGGCAGGTGGAACTGTATGGGAAACTTTTTCTGAGTCACTTGTTTATAAGCTGCCTTTACCATCTTAGTTGGAGTATTAACACTTCCTGTTATACTAGGAAAAAAAATCTATATTCAATTATTATATCAAAAAGTCCTAAATGAAACCCATATTATTTATGCGCCATGATGATGCATTGTTTGGATTTCATGTACCATTGCTGGCTTCCATTTGGGTGGGAATTAGAGAAATGTCTATGTGTCAAGACAAAAAATTATTTCTACCTTGATTCCTGCCCTTCCTTCCTTAGCCAAGTCCAGCGAATCCTTCAAGTCTTTGTTATGTCAGTGCTTATTGGCTCCTGGGGCTTTTGTCCATAGTTCAAGCCTGTCCAAGTCATGATGAAGCCAAGTGCATCTGCTTTTATAACAACTGTGGTGGGCTCTCTTGGCAAGGCAGAGCCAGAGAGCTTAAGCTTCAAACAGAGTCCTACTTGCTTGGGGGTCTAATTCACTTCTGAAGCCTCTGTTGGCTCACCTGTAAAATGACGGCAGTAATGCTCAGCTAAGGGAGGCACTGTGAGAATTCAGAGGCTTACAGAGATAGCAGGCATGAAATAAATAGTAGCTGTCATCTGTTTTTCCTTCCTCCACCCCTCCTCTCTACCCTTCTGAAAAGTCTACAGAGTATGGCTACTCTTCTAGACTGATGTGGAATCTGGAGGAAGCCATTTTTAATTGGCTCCATATCCCATTTATAATTTCTCTCCATGGAACAACTCCAAATATTGTTAGATACTTCTTTCATCTACTTATTCACTCAACAGATATTTGCTTCTCCTTTGAGTCATTTGTAGACTGAATACATGAGAGCAATGGTATAAATTGAGGCTATTACACTTACCACATAGGTTAATTACATTTAGTGCACTGAAACATAATTTACTCATTAGAGTGATGATGTTAGAATAAGCTTATGTTTTTCTTGAAATTGGCAAACTTTAAACTTAGGAAGGAAGAATAAATGGAAGAAGTTTTATGTAGCCTAATTTAACCAGGAGCTAACTATGAGCCAGCACTGTAGTCACTGAAAAAGGAAGACAAAATTTTACTAAGAGGTGAATTATAGTACATAATCATATAGTATTTTACCTTAAGATGGACAGTTATGAAGTCTTAGCATCCATTCATTCAAAAATGAATCGTAGGCATTGAGCACCTTCGATGAACTAAAACACTTGGGAAACATCTTTAATTAGTAATTCTAATATTGTGTCCAGCATAAGCAGTGACTCCTCAAGAGAAAAGAGGGTCCTAGGGACATCTGGTCTTACCAGGAAAAATGATAGGAGAAAATGAAAGGATTTTATAGTTTAGTCTTGAAAAGAGAAGGCTATGGCATAAATAGTAATTGACTTCAAATATAAAAGATCTCAATTAGAAAGGCAATGAAAGATTTTTGATTACTACTGTCAGATGTAAATCATAAAACTGACCAAAAGACAGAGAGATTCTGGATGACACAAAGGAAGATCTTTTGGTGAGGTGCTTAAGCACAAGAAGTTCTGAGGAAAGTTCCATATTTTTCTGTCCAGGAGGTCTCTGAGGAGAAAACCATCAATCACTGTCAGAGAGACTTTTTCAACATTGATCCACATTGAAAGTACGTGACATATAATTATAAGATTGAAAGAAAGCTTCAAAGAATCTTCTTATATGGTCCCTCCCAGACAAATGGCTCAAAAGATTACTGAAAATAGCTCTTCACCCATTACTTTGAAATCTTCAGAGAGATAGTTTACTCCCTGCCCACTGATAATACATCATACTGTCTGTCTTTCTTTAAGTGCTCCTTGATGTATACCCTAAATTACTAGCCGGAAGGATACAATGGACCTAAACAGTTCTGGGTTCTCACCTATTAGTGAATGCCCGAAGTGTTAAAAACCAAATTGGAGATCCCTTTTTCAAGTCTGATTGAGCTGAGTGATTTCCCATTCCCAGCATACCAGTGGTAAAGATCATTTATGCCAGAAAAATAAATCCCTTCCTTCAGTTAATTAGAGTCACTTCTAATTTCTTTTATTGGAAAAAGACTTGTCTAATTAAAGGTTATACAGATTCTCATGTATGAGATGCATAGGCCAGGAGAGATGAATGAGCTGTAATTAAAAATTAGGACGAGTCCACTGGTGAGTTACAGTTACAGCTGGAGCTTCGTCTGTAGCTCCAACAATCACATAATTCATCATTCAAACTGGAACACTTCTGAGAGTGAATGGTTGAGGAGCTATTCATTATTATAGTAGGACAATAGGCATAAACTGGAACGGTCCCAAAGAAGCTTAGATGTATGGTCACCCAACCAATAACAGAATTTTACACACAATAAAAATGATGGTAGGACCTCTTTAAATTACACTAACAAGATGAACTTCTCTGCTTCATGATTTATACACACCTCGTATACTTATTTTGAAAATTTGTTGCTATAAAATCAGGAACAATAACAATGGCCAAGGATAAATTTGTTCTTACATCTATTACCAGAGAAAATGGTCATTGACCAGAACACTTCTCTTAAATTTTTCTTTACGCTCAAGGAAGTAGTGTTAAAAAAAGAAAGATGGTAATTGCACTGCCAAGGTTTGTGAATTATTACTTCTGTGAACTCATCTCCCATCAGAAGATTGTGATTCTTAGCCTAACACAAACAGCAAACATTGCATTCTTCTACCTACACCACAACATTTCGTACCAGAAAGCTCTGAAAGAGTAAAATAGCCCTCATCTTATCAGATGACATATTTCCATTGCTTATTCACAAAGCAAATTTTCTGGATGACCCTGACCCAGGATCCTTAAAAATAGTTCTCCTTCCAGATCAACATAGCTTTATTTCCAATGTACATTAGATATAATGGACAAGAAACAGGAAGCAGAGTTCAGCTGGGGTGATGGACAAGTGGGCAGAAGCTGGCTGTGCACACTGACCAAGGGGGAGTCCCCCAGGGCAGGAGGCCACAAATAGAGAGGAGTCCACACTCTCCTGAAAGCTTTTTCCTCCATGAACCTCACCAGGGGTTCACAGGAAAGATTGGGAGAGATCTAGGGAAGTCTGCAGAATGGGGGTAAGGGGTGTCGTGGGATCTAAGAAGTAGAAAGTGCCACATGAAAAAAGTGAGGAAATTGCTTGCAGAGGATCAGAGAAATGCACAGAGACCTTTCCATTCCAGATGAAAAAGGCCCACTGTGCCTTGGAGACCATTAGACACCACAGTACTCCTTATTGCTCAAGTGACTACGGGATAGGTCTCTTAAAATGAACCAAAACTCTCCCAACTCAAACTGTTCCCCTAATGATTTTGATACATGCAGAATTTGAAACTATTCTCATTATTTCTTGATCCTGTAGCAATATCCGCAGCCACCTAAATGTGTTTCCAGCCCATAATGGGACAAAGTGGATTATAAATTCATTCCTCTAGTTAAACCATGAGAACAAAAGTAAGTGCAGACCCTACTGTTGTCATCATCATCATTACGGAATCTGGCAACTTTCCTCTCTTCTCTTGACTTCCTATTTTCCATTTAGACCCAAAGTGACATATCAGAGAGAGCAGAGGAAGCTGCCAGTGAGCCTTGGTGAGCAGGGTTCCAGAAAGAATACTTTCCTGTGGTATCTTTTCTTACACTAACCTTGGCCCAGATAATGACTGAAGTGTTCATTCATCAAAACAAAATTATACTATCAAAGAAAAATACAATTATTTTGCCTTTTAATTAGAAGGACTTGGATTTTATAACCAGGGAAATAGCTTCAGGAGTTAAATATCTCCCAAGATAATAAAGAACTAAGATTAAGGCAATTTTAAGTAATTGTGTATATGATAAAATGGATGAAAATGTTCAGAGACTTGCATAATGTGTGCACCATTTTCTACAGTTTGCAGGCTGGAGTAAATTTTTACTAATTAATCTGGTAAGCTATTATTCAAAGAAACAAAACCTGATTATAATAATTATTATCCATTTATTATGCAAAAATCTTCAAATTGCCTAAGTGAAGAACCTTATTCAGGTAGTTAATAGTCGCTCATTTCATATTGCTGGTGCAGATTTCCCACTGGAGACGTATATGAGCTTCTTGGTAGATACTGCAGGATGATAATGACCAAATGGGTTCATCTGGGCCCTTTTGGAATTTACAGGGATGTAATTTATCCTCTGAATTGGCTGAACATGGGATGGAATTATGATGATCCCAAACAGGAAAAAATGGAGAGTATTTTGTTTATAGGTCCCTCAACTGTTATTCAATTTAAGGTGCATTGTATTTGGTATTTAAATAGATTAACTGACAGCTGTAAGAAACTGCTTATGTAATATTTTAGAAGGTAATGGATATTTAAAAACAAGCAGATCCTAAAGGACATACAGCAGAGAAAGAAGAGAACATTTCCACATCCTCTTTTCCAATTATTTCTTTTTCTTCTTCCTTGAAACACAGGCCCAAGGGAACTAGCCTCTCCTTTATCCTGACTAGTTCTACAGCTAAACAGACATCCTAACGAAAGGAAGATGTCATCCCCAATACACTTTACAGAACGAACAATGTACTTCCCGGTGACCACATTATGTACTGCCATAATCTCAACCGACTTGGTGCATTTGAGCCTGGAAGCCACAGGAATCGATGTCGTAGAGCAGTGGGGGGTAAATGAAATAATTGTCCACCAGTTGTTTTATTAAAGATTGGGCAGCTGGAAGAGTCTCGAGCAAATGTATCTACAGCGCCTGGGGACTGCCGAAGGGGGAAGTTACAAACTCTAACTTAAAGGAACACTCTTAGAGGGATACATTTCTTTCTTGACCAAAGCATCAATAAATATTTTGCTTTCCTATAACACGCAGGCCCCTGGGGAAAGCAGAAGCAAATAAAAATTCTCTGCAAATAATAAAATCCAAAGTGAGGTCAACACTTCCATCCTCACCAGGTTATTCCAGTTTGGACTCTCCTCGTTTTAATCATGGATAATTTTACCAAAAGCACAGCAGTCCTGCTAGTTCATGGAAGATGAATTCTGTGTTTCGTCATTTGGTGATGGCATACTCTGGTGCTGGAGTGATTTGGAGGCTAATGTCACTTCTCTGTTATTACTTGTTGTTAGAGGAAAAATATTGCCATGTGTTCTTTATAATTTGTAAGTTTGAAGAGGAAAAATGACAAGTCAACACTTTAAAAGGGTTTCCCATGAATAGTGATTGACAAACAAGAATTAAGATGAATGAATCATAATTACACCCTGCTGGGGGGGTGGGGAAGGGGAGGGGGAGTGGCGCTTCTTGTCCATGGTTAATGTATGCACAACTCCCTCAACCCATCATAGTGGAATAATGCAGTAATCATCAAATATGTACTGTGCTGATGCGCCCACGTAACCCAATGGTTTCAGATCTTTGGCGAGGATCCTAGAATTGCCCTTCGCGTAACATTTTCATTGTATTGGCCTCAAGCAACAAGTAGCAGGAAGCACAAGTGAAATTGCCCAGACCATCACCTGTCATCCCCAAGGCCTGAACTCAAAGATGAAGCCAGGTCTTGGATCTCCCTTCTGTCCTCGCTCCCTCAACCGCAGAGTAGTTAGTCTGCCAGAAGTGAGGCACTGTAGTATGCTGGTAAAGAGTATGAACTCTGGCCAGACTGCCTGGGTTCATTACTAACTCTGCTACTAGGTAGCTGCGTGATTTCCAACAATGCTTTAACTACTCTTGGACTCAGTTTCCCCATGTGACAGTAGAAATAATAATCATTCTTGCCTCATGAGGTTGTTGAGAGGATTAAATGAATGAGTATGTCAGGATGGTAACAGATATCTTTATAAGAATTTATTAAAACAAATGGATAAAAGCCCAATGTGAAGACCCTGGGCCTACAATATCCCATTTCAGGATATTGTATTGTATTGTATTGTATTACAATATATTATACAGAACTGGGCCAGATTCAGAGAGTATTCAAATCAGTCTAAGTTACAGAGCTAGACTTAGTCACACTTTTTAAAGATATTTCTAGAGAGTCTAAAAGTCATCTAGTGCTTTGAGATTCCCTAACCAAGAATCCTGTGTTCTGAGTTGGTACCCTCTTGACACATAGATACTCTGACATCTGCTGTCCTAGGGTTTGCAGAATTTCCATACATAACATTGAATTTCAGGGACCTAACTGCAATGATATGAATATGGTGGTGCCTTATTCAAAACCTCCTTGAAGACAGAAAGTGTGTAATAATGGAAAAAAAAACATGAATTTAGAATCAAAATAGAACTGGGATATGGCCCATCCCCTACTAGAAGTGTGATATTTGTCTCAGTTTGCTTACTTGTGAAACAAAGGGATTGGATTAAACCTGTAAATCACAGCCTAAAATTTCCTGATTTTGAAGGGTTATCTAAAGAAGTATTCTGTGAGCTATTTTCAACATTTCAAATAGCCTGGTGGAAAACCTGTACTCACTTAAGATAACACTGTGGGGGCTTATGGAAACATTAAGTTTTATTGTTTGGTTGGTTTCCTCTTTTTTGCCCTATTGGCATGAATTTTATCACTTTGATGCAGTGACACTGCTTGTCTTGTGCTGATGAGAAGTTCTGAGTAGCAATATAAATGTCATTGGTAGTAAAGGATGGAAAACAATTTAAAGATTACTAAAACAAATGGATTGTTTTTAGACAAAAATCTTTCAAAATATGGAACCAAAAGGAGAAAGGAAAATAATAAAAAGAATCCTTGCTGGTAGAGAGGTTAACATTCTGAAAACTCTGTAAGGTGCCTCTTTGCTTCAGAACTCCATGATTATATGACTAACAATCTAGAACGCAGAGAATAAAACAAAATGAATTTAGTTTGGATGAGATAACAATACATACTCTAATAAAGAAAGATAATATGAAGTAAAGGCTAGTGAGAAACACACACAAGAAATTATAAAACACAAAGAAGATTCATTTTCTTCTAGAGAGAGAAACTTAAGATGTCATAATAATAAATTAGGACATTGCCTTTCAAGGGATAACATATAAAAATTATCATAAAGTATTATCATGACAAAAACTATTAATATACACTAGGAGCTATATACCAAGAAGAATCCATCCACTAGAAAAATAAATAAGAACCCATTTCTCAGGGAAGGTTCTCAGGGTCCATGGGTCCTGACTTTTCTGTCCTGGATTCAGATCATCCATGGTGGGGAGGTTGGAGATGAAAACATTGATAAGGATGAAAGAATGGGGTGAAATATACAAAACTTGGTTAAGAGGGGAAAAATCCAATCCTGATTTTCTACACTATGAAGCAGTACTAATATCTGTTCCTAAACACAACAAAACAGAGGAGACTCCAGTAAAAGAAGAGAATGTTCAAAATGGCAATGACACATTCTAGGGGCTAGAACAATCTGTGAGAGGGATTATTGAAAGTGAGATATGGCCAGCAGCAGTAATGGGCTGAGTTTTCCAAGTAAAAATATGTTTCATATAATTGTTATGGTTAATGGACCGAATATATAAAAGGGATAGTCATAATATAGGGAAAAGAGTGTCAGTCTAGGAGTCAGACTCTTGGCACATTTTCATTAACGGGTTAGATGATGTGGCATGAAAAGCAGCTTTAGTCATACTTTTCAGCAAACATTTATTGATCCCTGCTTATGTATGTAGTGGGCAGTATTGGCGCCTGTCCAACTTCTTTATTGGTAAAGTAGCGGGATGATGGACTACATGACTCCTAACTGACTTCCAACTCTAAGAATCTTTGTCTCAAATGTCAGTTGATACAGTACTTTCTTATCTTCTATATCTCAGAACAGAATAGCAGTAGAGTCTGATGAATTTACCGACAGGATCTCCAACTGTAGATCCTAACTGTATACAAAGAAAGTTGTCGAAGAGAAATAAACATATAACACAACTATTAAGATGATTTAGTTACATGATAGGAGATATCTCTTGGAAGAGGACCAGCTGAAGAATTTATCTTGAGAGTGTAGAATGCAGATATTAAAAATTTCTTAAATCACATCTATGTGGTTTTAAAATGATCAGTGATTGTAATTTGTAGTAACATGAAATATTCCACATATGCTTAAAATATCAACTTGAAATTAATTTATCTTAATGGGGAAATATTTTATTATTTTATTTTATTTTATATTTATTTTATTTGGTGGGGGAGGGACAATGAGATAGTGAGAGAGAGAATGTTAAGCAGGTTCCATGCCCAGAGCTGAGCCCAGTGCAGGGCTCAATCTCAGAATCCTGAGATCATGACCTGAGCTGAAATCCAGAGTCAGATGTTTAACCCACTGAGCCACCTAGGTATCCAGAAATATTTCATTATTTTAAATAATTGCCTTTAGAAAATATTACATTATTTTGTAAGTTATTTTCTTTAGTGCCAATACCATACATATATAATGGACTTTCTTGTTGGTGAGGTTAGAACAAGTCAACACACAGAAGTGGACTCTATGTCCAAGAACCTGGGCTCTATTTTTGAGTCCAGCGTGTGGTCTTAAAAACCATCCTCTAAGTACCTGTTCTCCCAATTGATAAAAATGAGGACACTGGACTAAATGGAGCCAGAATTTTGAAGGGAGACTATTCAAATCCCATCTAATTAGTCAGTCCAGCTTCAAGTCCAGGATTTGCAGGTAATGCTTAGTTCTTTGAATCAGGTCTGGAAGTGACTATCTGTCATCTGGTGACCTACGTCCAAAATGGCAAGCTATCTGCCTCTACTTCCCCCTGCTCCCCAGCACAAGTCAACACTCAGTAGTGCCTTTGGGCCAGGAGGTCAGTGACAAACACTCTCATTTTACAAATGAGGGCAAAACTGGGAGCAGTCTCTGGCATATAGCAAAGAGGGAATCCTGCCAGCCAGCCAGTGTGAGTTGGCCTTGTGGTAGCAGTAGAAGTTTCTTCATCGGACTCCCATCCCTGTTTTCTGAAAGGAGCTCATTCATCCAGTGCTTTCTGTGGCTCTGGCCTGCCCTCTGGGGGCATCTCCCTGGTCCTTTATCCACAAAATTGGGATTTGGGAGCAGGCCCCAACAGAGGACACATAACTTTCTGCTGGTGCAAGTTGGAGATGTCAGGGGTGTTCCAAACACAATTTCTAGCCCAGACTTCTCATTCCTTCTCAATATAGCTTTCTATATTTCTATATACTAGATTTTTTCACCTCTTTTTGAGTAGAAGCATTCCAGAATTTCTTCCTAGAGGTAATATTCCTGATTTTTTTTTCCACTGTGCCTCTGACCCCATGCTTCTGGCAACTTGATGACACCTGCTTATGGGTCGTCTGAAATAATGGGTGGAAAGACATCTGATGTTTGCGGAATGCTGAGTCAAGTTCACCTGTGATGTCTTACTGGACTCTGTCACTCACTAAGGCTTTTACTAATTGTGATTCTTCTGTTTGCAACACATGACTCCAAATTTGCTATTAGGGGGAAAGAGAGTAAATTAATTGATTAGGAGTTTTGAAGGCCAGGTACACATCACTTCTCACATTTCATAGACTAGAGCTCGATAACATGAAAGGAGACAGAAATGGAGTCTAGCTCAGGATTGCACAGTAATGATACAAATAATTCTGTTTCTGCGCTATCCAGGATGGTAGACGTCTATCTCCTATAGCTACGGAGCACTTGAAATCTGGCTAAGACAACTAAGGAATGGATTTGTAAATTTTATTTAGTTGCTAGTAATTTAAATTTAAATAGCCACATGCTAGCCACCACCACCATATTGGCTTGTGCTGGTTCTTATTTTCGCCAGAAGAAGAAATGAGTTTGGTGAGCAGTGAGCCGGGCTCTGCCCCAGCTGTGGGCACTCCCACCTGGGCAAGCAAGTCAGGCTAACACATTTCTGGGTGCCCTTCAGGTACATTCCCTATACTGTCTTGCACACTCTGTTCATACGCAAACCAGAAGTCATCCTCACCCTCTTTATCCAGGCTTAGCAGTACAAATGGAGAAAAATATGATACTTGTATTCACAGTAGATTGTTTTAAAAACCATATATGAGGAAATTTTCCCGTTCTATACATAGAAATGGGATTGCAGATAAGAAAAGGGACCTTAGGTGGTCACACAAATTTCTGGTTTTGCCTTTTCCCCTGTTTCATGAATAAGGAACATGTTAATCTTTCCATTTTCAATTCTGAATGAGCTACAGATAGGCTTCAATCAGTTGAAGCTTTTTTTAAATCTACAATATTTTGTGTGGGAGAATGTCATGGGAAGGTTACTGGGGCAGTGAAGTGTGCTAGCTATTCTCTAAAGAAAAGTAAATCCTCGTTGATCGAAATGCAAAGCCTCCATAGCCAAGTGTGTAACAATAATTTGGGATAAGGAATTAACTGCAGAAATAAATTTTTAGAATTTTCAACTGCTTCCCTAGAGAAAAATGCACTTCTATTTTATTAGTTATATTTTCTTTCTAAAAAAATGAAATACACATCTTAATAAAACTAGACATCTTTTCAATTCGGGTTTTAGTTGTTTTTGATTTTCTACTTTTTTCCCAAATCTATGCTGTCCTTTCATACAGAATTCAGAATCATATATGTCTTTTTGACAAAGAGAGTTATGCACTTGAAAGAAACAGAGAGCATGTATCTTGTGTGTTCGTAGTAGCATAAGGTGAGTAGGATGGAAGCCCCGTAGAGCAAATAAAGAAACATGAAAAACATTGAATATAGCAGTTCAAGCAAGACACACATACTCCGCTCCCTCATTAAAGTTTAGGACGCAATGCTTTAGTATCCCATTAATACTTTAGTTAGAAATATTTTTGCTCAGTAAAACATAATGACATGAATGATTGTCTTCAGTTGCCGCATTATCTTTTCCAGAATAGCCAGAGGCAACACTTTGGAAACGCCAAGAACTAGAGCTAGTTCTAACCCAAATCGCTTAGTGAAATGGCGACTTCCTTTCCTCAACTCCCCACCCCTTCGATTTTTTTAGTACCTTTGTGTTCTCCTACTTTAAGCTAATGAAAACTCATTCACTTTAAAGTGGGGGTGTGCTCATTTTGGGACGCCTGGGTGGCTCAGTTGGTTGGGCCGCTGCCTTCGGCTCAGGTCATGATCCCGGGGTCCTGGGATCGAGTCCCGCATTGGGTTCCTTGCTTGGCAGGGAGCCTGCTTCTCTCACTGCCTCTGCCTGCCTCTCTGCCTGCTTGTGTGTACTCTCTCTCTCCCTCTCTCTGGCAAATAAATAAAATCTTTAAAAAAAAAAATTTAAAGTGGGGGTTTGCTCATTTTATAATCATTTGAGAGCATCGGAACCTGTTTGTGTTTCTGGTCGCTCAACTGTCTCTGTATAAAGTGAAATTCTTCTCTGATGAAGGAATTCTTTGAAAGACTTTTAGTGGTGGTCTTCAGGGGCTGCTAAAACCATCCCAAATAAAACTAACCACCTGCACATGTGGGCCCACGGCCTGTCCTGGGCAAGAAGGTCAAAGACTCTTAGTAGATGCTTCAAGACAGAGGACAGCATCCCTATTTCCAATCTCTTTCAGTGAACATTCCCTAAAGGCTCAGAGAGAAAAAGGCCTGAATCAACTCATGGTCGTTATTACTAACTTAAAACTAAAGTGTTTGGATTTTTTAAAAAGATTTTATTTATTGAGGCACCTGGGTGGCTCAGTTCTTAAGCGTCTGCCTTCAGCTCAGGTCATGATCCTGGGGTCCTGGGATCAAGCCCCTCCCCCCCAGCATCGGGCTCCTTGCTCAACCAGAAGACTGCTTCTCCCTCCCCCATTCTCCCTGCTTGTGTTCCCTCTTGCTGTCTCTCTTTGTCAAATAAATAAATAAATAAAATCTTCCCCCTAAAAATTATTTATTTATTTAACAAAGAAAGAGAGTACAAGCAGGGGAGAGCAGGCAGAGAGAGAAGCAGGCTCCCCATCCACCGAGCAGGGACGCCAACACAGGTCTCCATCCCAGGACTTAGGGGATCATCACCTGAACCAAAGGCAGACATTTAACCTACTGAGCCACCCAGGCGCCCCTTGTGCATGTGGATTTTTTTATTTTTTCCTCTAGCGATAAACTCACAGAAAGCTAAAACATGACTGCTTCTTTTCCTCCTAAACCTCATCTCCTAACCCTCTATGATTTTCAAATAAGTCTTGCACTTCCTTCCTCAGACTCTCTCTGTACTGGGGTCAGAAGACCTGGGTGGCTCAGTTGTTAAGCATCCGCCTTCAGCTCAGGTCATGACCCAAGGTTCTAGGATCAAGCAGGGCATCAAGCTCCTTGCTCAGTGGGGAGTCTACTTCTCCTTCTCCTTCTGCCCGCACCCACCCCCTTGTTTGTGCTCTCACTCTCTCTGTGAAATGAATAAATAAGATCTAAAAAAAAAAAAGAAGAAGAAGAAGAAGAAGAAGAAGAAAACAACGATTTTGCTTTACAACTGATTTCCCCCCCAGAAGCTTCTTCAAGGTTTTCATCAAATGAATCCTCATGCCATTATCCTGTAGTGAATGAGGACAGGGAAGACCCAAGGGCTTGTTTTAAAGACCAATTGTCTTTCAAGGTTATTTGTAAAATCACTTTTTTTTCCCTCTTAGGTTACCTGAAACTGCCAGACAAATCTGCTGCCATTCAGAATAGTTTCTAAAAAGGGAAAATCACTTTGTTATGTAATAATTTTAGTTATTTTAGTAATTTAGTTAGTTTGAATGGCACTCATTCATTCAATTTGCGTATTCATTCAGTTTTCACGCTCTCTTTCCAACCCCTGCATGCACCTGCGTGCACATGCGTGTGCACACACACACACATGCACACATCAATGCCTGGCACAGATGGTAATCACAGGCTCAGACCACAAGAAACTTAAAAATTGTTACTTGACCCTCAGCTTCACCCCTAAGATGCTACTGATGGGTTTTTTCCCCCAAGTTTCAGGAAGAATAGATCACCCTTTCTTAGATGAGGGTTGTCATACAATTTGTGATCCAAATACAGACAGTTTTGAAAGTGAACAGGGGTACTATTAATCGGTTATGCCTGGACCATAGATTCTCTTTTCTGAGACACCTCTTTACCCTACAGGACCCCCAGTTTGTACCTCTTCCACCCCTAGAACATTTTACTGGCTCTGCTGGTTTGTGCTATTCTCCCTCTTCCAGACTGCAAGCCTCTTAGGTCTTAGCTTATAACCCTCCTCTCTTCTAGCTGACGGTGGCACAAGATGGCAGGTATGACCTGTGTTGGTGGAGAGGATGGCACGCATCCTGTGTCAGCCGAGAAGCCAAGCTTCCTATACAAAATGCATGGCAGCCTAAGCCCCCGGAACAGGGTAAGTAAGAACCATTCTGAAGGCCCAGAATCCAAACGATTTTGTCTATGAGACAATCTAGCACTGTGCTTTAAGGTGAACTATCGTAAGAAGAAGAAAACCAAAGTTATATTCAAATCTAAGCATAAAAACTCATAATGATGTTCCCAAATTGAATTCATACACCAAATTATGATACCAAAACCTCAGCATGACAATTTTTACTACAATCTGTTTTCCTTCTATCCGCACTACTGCATAAATCAAATTGGGGTCATACTAACAATAATCTAGGAGGAGAAGTCAAAGAAGGACTTTGACTTGTCACTCATCTCAGTCTTGGGAACCTCCCTATCTGGTAGGCTTTTGGAGAGTTTGCCTTAAACAGTGGCTGTTCTGTTTTTCTGAGCCCACCTAATGAAGAGAAAAGCAGGGCTCCTATGAGTCGATCTCCATGAGAACTCTGGGCTAAAAGAGGCTGAAACAAAGGATTTTGTACACAGGAAAGATCTATGCCCCTTTTTCTACCATCTTGTGCAGTGTGCAACAAAGCAGCATGGCCAAATGGTGTCTCACAGAGCCTCTAGAATGCAGCTCCCTGTGTCTAGGAGTTCAGATCCTTCCTGAGGAGTGATCCAGGAGTTCAGATACATGGATATTAAGATGTCAGCTTGATGACTAATAAAAGCCAGCCTGAATTGTATAGACTTATCCACTGTGATGGTCCTGCTGGTCTGCCATGGCTCCCATTAAACTCGGGGTGGTGGGGGGCAGGTCCCTAAACAGAACAAGAGTGGAAGGGGCTGAGTCAACCATGGCTGAGTTCATTTCCCAATGTCAGGTAAACTCACCTAGAGAGAAATAGGGTATGAGGCAAGGAGACTTTCACTAACACTGTCCTCCACATAGAAACTTAAGGCAAAAGGGAAAGTGGCCCCAGCCACCCATCTTCCTGAGGACTCCAATATCGACCCTTGGAATCAGCGTGGGAACATGTACTCCTATTTTGGTTTCCCTTCCAAGAAAACGCCCAAGACCTTTTAAGGCCACAGTCCACATCTGCTTGAGAGCAAAGCCCTTATGCCACATCATTATGTTATACTGCTTCCCTGGAGTCCCTTGCATGTTTTAAGTTTTCAATAAATGTTTACTAAAATCAAAATAATTATTCTCACTGCCATTATTCTCACAGTTGTAAGTCAGTCTGCATTACTAGATACTAAAATCGATCTTAAATCTATTCAAACAGGATAACCCAAGAAACTCGCCACATCCTTCCTGGAATATATTTCAAAACAAAAGTTGATGTGGAAATGTCTTCAGCTCACATTCTGTGCAAAGCAAGAATGCTAGGGAATCCTCTTTCATCAATCATGGTAGTAGGTAGAGTCTGGAATCTGAGCGCTGTAAAAGCTGGTGGGTATTTTGGAGAGGTAATATTAACGAGTCAAATATTCAAGCAAGTTGTTTTTTTTTGTTTTTTTTGTTTGTTTGTTTGTTTTAGTAAAACTATACTGTATGAAGAAGTCTGCACTTCATATGATTGCTTATTTGTCTGGACATTTTTTAAAACTGGTAGCAGATTTACAACATGTTTTAACAGGATCCCAAGAAGTCACAGTAAGGTATGAAGTTAAAGTAACCAGTAATGCTAGAAAAGCCGGTCCTTAAATCTAGAGCTCAGCTGCATCTCTCAGAATGCAACCAGCTAAAGGTTGTTGAGGGTAAAATTCAACTGGCTTACATAATGGTAAGAACTTTATTGTTGTTTCATATAAAAAAGAAGTTTAAAAAAAAAAAAAAAAGTATAGCGGTAAAGGCCCTTGGAGGGTTGGTTAATTCAGCAGCTCAACACGGCCACCAGGGACCCTGATCTTTCCACCTTTGTCTTCTGCCATCCTCACTGCATTGGCTTTTCTCTTCAGGCTTGTCACCTCCTGGTCACAATATGGCTACAATAGCTCCAGGCATCACATCTTGATTCATGTTCAAAGAATATAAGAAAAAAAGCCCCTTTATTGGATCCCTGCTAGGAATGAGAAAACTAGTTTTTGCTTCAGCAGCACGTATACTAAAACTAGGATGAAACAGAGAAGCATGGGCCCTGAGCAAGAATGACATGCAAATTCATGAAGCATTCTATACTAAGAAAAAAGAAGAAGAATTAGAAAGACTCTTCATGAGGGCTCCCAGACACTTCCCTCATGCCTCATTGACCAGATTTCTGTTGCCTGACTTTTCATAAACCAACCACTGGGAAGAATAATGGACTTCCCATGAGTGACTATAGTCATTCTCTAGAACCAAGGAGAGACCCAGCACCCTTCAAGGGTCTTTTGGTTAGTAAATACATTTATAAAAATTCCAATTGTTCTATCTGTGTACTAAGTCACACATTTCTGTTTCTGAGAGTGGTAGGATGGTAGTTTTTCTCTGTCTGTATGCTCATGTTAGGCAGGCCTGATGAAAACCTTTTATAACTTTGACAAAGTGACCATAATTCTGATTGCCCTGGGCTTTGATGTTTCAATGTCTTCAAAAATGCCTCGGTATTTCCTAAGATGAACCAATAGGCTGATTTTTACTGAGCTTCTTTTAAAAAGCATACAGTTTTGGGGTGCCTGAGTGCTGCTGTCAGTTAAGCAAATGACTCTTGATTTTGGCTCAGGTCGTGATCTTGGGTCATGAGATTCAGCCCTGTGTTGATTCTACGTTCAGTGCAGAGTCTACTTGAGATTCTCGCTCTCTCTCTCTCTGCCCCTCCTGCTTATGCTCTCTCTCTCTCTCTAAAACAAATAAATCAATCTTTAAAAAAATTTTTTTAAAAACCAGTTTTGGAAAGCCAATATTCAATTTTCTTTTGCTCATTCATTCGGTCATCAGTCTCTTAGGCCTATTATTTGCCAAGCACTATCTGAGGAGCTGGTTATAGGCAGGTACAAAGCCTGTTTCCAGTTTAATGAGGGTAATTCAGACAGGCATACGAGGCGTTGACAGAGAATTTGCGAAGTGTCCACAAGACCTAAGAACACAAGTCTTTAATGGCCCTTAGGAGACAGCAATGAATTCCAGCTTACAGAAAAGAGGCTTCACGGTGAAGCTGATACTAGAGAGGACTCTCGAAGAATGAGTAGGTGAAAGGACACTTCAGGCAGAGGTAAAACCTGATACAAAACCATTGAGTCATTGTGCAAAAAGACAGTGAGGGTGTGACATGTTTGGGGATTGGTGAGGGCTTCCTGGACCTGGGGTAGTAAGAGTTCAGTGGTGGGCAAGGCAGGAGAGATCAGTACATCTGGAAGGGAACTTGAACCTTTCTCAATGGAGGGCTATCCTTCTTCACTCTGGGATACACTGTTATCTCAATAATTATTTCATTCATCTGGAAACATATCTAGCAAACATTTCTTGTGGGTCTAGCACAAAAAAAAAAATAATAAAAAAAATAAAAGCTATAAATGTCATCTCAAAAAATTTCACCTTATCAGAAAATTTTTTATGACTTTAATTTATCCCTCTCCTCTGTCTTCTGTTCAACCTACAAACATTTTAGAGTTTCCATCATTAAAAAATATATATATGTGTGTATATATATATAAAATCTTTCTCTTCATCCTACTCCTTCTCAAGCTAACATTCTGTCCAACTTTTTCCCTCACTGAAGTCCCTGAGACACTGCTGGAGACCTGTCTCCACAGCCTCATGGCTCACTAACTTCTCAGCCTCTCACAAGATTTTCTACTCTCACTCTCTGTCAAAACTTACCAAGGGTGACCTCAAAATTATTATTTTCAGTTCTCATCCCACTTGATCTTTCCCTGATTTTTGACACTGCAATTCAACCCTTCATTGAAACTCTTGAGTTCGAAGCACTCTCTCCTCTTTTCTTCTCAGACATTCATAATCTTCTCCCTCTTGGCTCACCTCTCAAATACCGATGTTCCCTTCTCAGTTGCCTTTCGTCTTTTTTCTCATCTTGCTCTCCAGTTTCCTCACAGGTGATTGTGTCTGCAATCACAGCTTCAACTAGTGTCGAAGTTCATGGTTCCCAGATCTGTCCCCCCAGAACTGACTACATCCCAGCTTAGGGCCCCCTACTGCCAACTGAGCCAACTGATTCCTAACTAAGCACCCTGGAGCTCTCCCATTAAAACAGATCTGAGCTTGAGCTCGGCATCTACCTTACATGCTCTTTCTTCTTTCCTGTATTCAGTCTCCATCAATAGCACGAGGTGGATTAAGAACTCTAACTGTATACAGAAGGATGGATGGCTTGATTTGTAAAAACTGTGGATCAGATTAGATCATAAAATAGAGTTAAAATGTCAGAGAAGGTCATGTTGCAATTCTTTGAATTTAATATTATATTTCATATCTACACTCAAGATACTGGACTTGAGAGGGTTCACGCAGGTCTTTTCAAATTTCAGAATGCATAAAAATCACCTGGAGGGTTTTGTTAAAACAGATTCCCGAGTCCCATCCCTGAGATTCTAATTTTTGGGGTCTGGTGTGGAGTGTAAGAATTTGCATTTCTAATGAGCTCCTGGTGATGCCCATCCATGGACTCTGCTTTGAATAGCCCTGCCCCAAAGGACATCAACTTTGACTCAGCATGTATTATCCAGCCTAAGACTTGTCATGAGGGTGCTGCTTGCCAAGATCTTAGTCTTGGTGGAGAGAAACATTTAAGTGCTGTGGCTACAGTGTAAGTCTCAGTGGAAGCCCTGCCTGGATTTTCATCCTCACTCTCTTACTTACCAATTGTGTGACACTGGGATGTTACTTAACTTCTCTCTTATTCACTTTTCTTAAGGGTGTGACAAAGATGACCATAATCCAGGTTCCCTGGGATTGTTAGGAGGGTTGAGTTAATTCTTGTGAAGTTCTCTGTCTGGTAGTGGTCCATAGCAAGCTCTCACAAGATGTTTATTTTTGATGGTAGTAGTAGTTTGGATGGAGAAGAATGGTAAGAAGTTAAGCCAACAGATAGGCTAGCTCTGGCTCTAAAGTCTACAAGTCATATCATACTCTACTGCTAGCCCCCAGGAATTCCCCCATATTTCATGGTTATTTGGCACCTCTCTCACTGCCATTGTCTCCATCACAAGAATATCTTCATTTTTGGAAATTCCAGTGTTCTCAAATATGATCCTTCTGACACCAGGCTTCTCTGTTCCAGAAGTTCCTCTCTGCCAGCGATCGGGTCCTCCACCTTGCCTCTGCTCCTCATTCTCATGGCCATACCCTAGAACATCATCAGTAATCTGCATTCTTCCCTCATCTCAATTTCACACATCCCACCATGACTAACACTCGCTCACATCTCCCCGGCTCATTCCCTCTGGTGCCTTAACTCTGCCAGTTCTGCAACTTCCGAGGGCTTCCGAGGGCTTTCCTACCCTCCTATCACCTTCCATTCTCCCTCATTCTCCTGATACCACCTCTCATCTTACTCAGGTTAAGTTCCCCAATCACTCATCATAATCACTCCTTTCCTTGCATACTCTATCATTCCCCACCCCCTCCATGCCACAATCATACAGCCGAATGTGGTGGTGGCACAGCCCATAGTCACATCATCAGACTTTACTTCGTGTCCATCAGCTTCACTGGAACCCCAGTGCTGTCCAGTAGCCCTTCTAGACTGCTTCATCCACCCACCGTGCCATTCTCCCAGAGTACTCTTCCTTTTCTTCCTGTTTCTTGATGTCACAGTTCTCACTGTAGCTGAGGCCACTTTGGTGCCCTGTGCATATTCCTCAGGCCTGACCTCAGCTGCTGGAATCTACATTCTTTTGCCCGATGGCTTTCTTCAATCGAAAGGCTGCTCTACCCAGGTACAGGGCAAGCTGAAATGCTGAGGAAGGAGCAAGCTCTGAGTACACCTCCTTGCCTACCACCGTGACCCAAACCACCTGGATTACTGCAGTGCTCTCTAGCCAACTTTATTCCCCTACCATCTAGTCTCAGCAGAACAGCGAGAGAAATGGATGTAATGACTTAGGTCAGAATACATCTTTTCCCTCCTCAGTGTTATGAAATGGCTCACCATCCCACTCAAAATTAAAGTCTAAGTTGGGAACACTACTAACCACTTCTGGTTCAGCATTATCCAATTTGAATAGATTTTTGCTCAAATAAACTCTCAAAATTAGGGGGGAAAATAGTCTAAGTCTTCACAACCACTGGCAGTATGACCTGAACTCCCATTGTGACTAGACCTGCACCTTCACTCTGCTTCAGCCACACAGACCTTTCCTGGTGATCTTTCAACACACCAAGCATGCTCCTGCCTTAGAGTTTTGCACTGGGCGTTTCTTCTGCTGGAAGCCATACCCAGAATCAGTGAAGTCCCTCAGTTCTTTCAAGTTTTGCTCAAATGTCCCCTCAATGAGGCCTACACTGACTGTCCTATTGAAAGCTGCAAGCTCCCACGAGCTCCTTGACATTGCCCCTCACTGGCATCCTACTCAACTTTTCTTTCTTATCACAGCATGTATTGTCTTCTACTACACTGTAAAAATTACTTCTTGGGGCACCTGGGTGGTGTAGTCAGTTAAGCATCCAACTTCTTAGCTTGCGATCTCAGGGTGGTGGGAGCTCCAAGTCGGGCTCCACACTCTGGGCTCATCACAGAATCTGCTTGAGATTCTCTCCCCCTCCCTCTGCCCCTCCCACTCATGTTCTCTCTCAACTAAATAAATCTTTAAAAAAAAAAAAATTACTTCTTTGTCATAGATCTCCAGTCACCAAAGGGCAAAATCGTCGTTTTGTCTACTGATAAATTTCTAGGGACCACACAGTGCCTAGTATATACTAGGTGTTTAATAAATATACTTAATAATAGGGTCAGGTCAGGCTGTAAAGAGTCTTACACACTCTGCTCCTACATAAGTCCAATTTTACCCTTTAGGCAGTTAAAGGGTATCACAGGCTCTTGAGTGGGCCAATGACAAGTCGGCAGGGTATGTGGGAGGCCAATTCTGCTGCATTGTGGAGAATGATGGTAAAGGGGCATACTAAGATCAGTGAGTCCCTACTGTGAGTCAGACACTGTCGCTAGTGCCCATTATACAATGGTGAGCAAAACTGGCCCAGTCTTCGTGAAGCCTGCATGGGGGTGTGTGGCTGGGAAGGGATGGGGGCCACAGAATTCCACAAATATGTGCAGGCCTACCCTGGAAATATTGTGGGCCAGTTCCAGCCCACTGCAATAAGATGAGTATCTCAACAAAGGAAGTCAAATGAATGTTTTGGATTCCCAGTGCATATAAAAGTTACATTTACACTATAGTCTATTAAGTGTATAATGGAGTTACATCTACAAAAACAATGTATGTACCTTAATTTAAAAATCCGTTAGCGCTAAAAACTGCTAACCATCAACTGAGCTTTCCGTGAGTTGCAATCACTGATCACAGATCAAATATAAAAATAGTGAAAACGTTTGAAAGATTTCTAGAATTAGCAAAAGGTGACACCCAGACGTAACGGAACAAATGCCACTGGAAAGTGGCTCTCCTAGTCTTGCTCCACACCACAAACCATCAGTTTGTAAAATGGTGCACTAACTGTGAACATCAAACTCACTCGAAGGCTCTCAGCTCGGACCAGACTTTCCTCAGATCTGTTTCCGGTCCCAACTCAGTTCTGGGCCCAAGCAGAGGCTCCCAAATATATCAGCCAAGGTAGAGAATGTAAAGTGGGCTTCTGTTTATTTTTCATGTCAGTTTTCTGAGTTCATGTGGTCCCCAACCGATTGTGATGCTACACGGGGACAGATCTCCTGATTCTCTTTGCAGCTTTTCTTTACGTTACAAGAAATTCCCCAGACACACGGACCACACTGGAGTCGCCAATAACAGCAGATCAAAGCTGCTTCCTCCAAAAATGCAGAAAGTGCATGCCATCCCCACTGGCCTCCAGTCCAGTGCTTTCTGTTGTAGCCTAAACTCTACCAGAACTAGGAAGCCTTGAGCCTTGGTCTCTAACATTCTCCTCACTGCTATTCCCTCAACATTCTGCACAGAGCTGAGAGCCCGGGAGCGTCCCCGTATGGATTCAGCTAGGTCAGCAGCCCCAGCAGAGAATTGCAAAAAGCCTCAAATGAAGCTCTTGACACCAAAGCTTTGCTGAATTCTCCGGCAGAGTAAATTCTGTCACCACCTTACAGTTTGATCAATGCACAGGGTGTGTGTCTGCTTCCAATCCGGAAATCAATGATCAAAATAGGAACTTCATATTGGGATGATGCTTTTTTTTCCCGTAGAGGAGTTTTAGACATACATATCTGAAAAAGGGCCACCAGAATACTTTTTGTTGTTGCATAGACCTTTTTTGTCATTCTAACCAGCTGATTCTTACTTCTAAGGTGTTATTGATTGAAAGAAGTGAAGTTCTCAGAGAAGAGTGTAAGGTGTTATTTTTTCCCCCTAGAGAGGGTTCACATGCAAGGTGGATTTTTTTTTTTAAGATTTTATTTATATTTGGCAGAGAGAGACACAGTGAGAGAGGGAACACAAGCAGAGGGAGTGGGAGAGGGAGAAGCAGGCTTCCAGTGGAGTGGGGAGCCTCATTCAGGGCTCCCTCCCAGGACCCTGGGATCATGACCTGAGCTGAAGGCAGATGCTTAATGACTAAGCCACCCAGGCATCCCACAAGGTAGATTTTTCTAGGCACCAACAAAAGATGGGTGCAAAGTGTTGTGTGGTCTGATGGATCTGGGTTTCATTTTACTTTTGCAAATTGCTGATTGACGAATTTTAGAGGAGTTACTTCAACACTGAGTCCCTTCATCTATAAAATGGGTTTATAAGCCCAGACTTGGTGGGTTGTAGTTAAGATAAAAGGTGATACATATATGACACGTCTGGCATGGTGCTTGAGTCAGTATGACTCACACATGACTTTGTCAATATATTTTAAGCACAGCTGAACTGGCATTTTGCTGGGACCCACACTGCAATGGCACCAAATGCATGAATTTTAAAGATTCCAGAATATGAAACCAGTCTGCTAAATTCTTGGTTTGCCTGATCATAACCCCAGGATTTAAGTATTTTAATTATTGTGGTATTTATTTACATATTCATATATTCATTCATTTCCTTAAAGAGATATGCTACTTCAGAAATTGAGATACAACACATTGCTAGGAGGTTTTCCTACAGTACGGCAAGCTCCTTGAGGACAGTGTCTCATCCATCAGCACTGCAAGGCACAAGGCAGTGTCTGTCCTCCAGGAGGCACTCAGTACATATGGGAAGGTCCCTGTGACATGCTCTGAAGAACAACGCTATTCTCAGCACCAACTTCTAAGGGAGATTATCAGTCTGATGATATACAAAGGTACTTGAAGCTCATTTATGCTCATGTATGTTGAACCAATGAAGACAAACCCATGTGAAACCACGGGAGAAACCTCACTTACATGGCTGGAGGACAGAACATCAAGAGAGACTGATCTGTTCCTTATCAGAGTCCCCACCCTGATTCCCATTGGTAGGGATTGATTAGCTTAAGAGATTCTCACACTTTTTTTTTTTTTCATTTCTGAATGGGAATTTTAGAATGCATTTTTACAAAAAAAGACATAGGGAGGCGAAAAAGAACGTGAAAAAAATTCTCCACACCATTAGTCATCATGGAAATATAAATTAAAGCATGATGAGTTACTACTGCACAGCTACAAGAATGTCTAAAATTAAAAAGACCGTGGCCTCATCAACTGTTGGTGAGGTTGTGGAGGGACTAGAACTCTTGTACTTCCCTGGCAGGGATATAAAGAGGTACAGCCACTCTGGAAAGAGTCTGGCAGTTTCTTAAGAAGTTAAACATATAGAGGCACCTGGGTGGTTCAGTCAGTTAAGCACCTGACTCTTGATTTTGGCTCAGGTTATGATCTCAGGGTCATAGAATCCAGGCCCTGCACTGGGCTTCATGCTCAGTGGGGAGTCTGCTTGAGATCGTCTCTCCCTCTGCCCTGCCCTACCCCTTGCACACTCTCCCTCTCTCTCTAAAATAAATAAATAAATCTTAAAAAAAAAAAAAGTTAAACATGTAACTACCTCGTGATCCAGTCCTTTTAACTTTAGGTATTTACCCAAGAGGAAGAAAAGCCTGTGTTTCTAGAAATACTTAGATGTTCATAACAGCTTTGTTTCTAATAGCTGAAAACTGGGAAACCCCCAATGTCCATCACCAAACAAACGAATAAACAAACTGCAATACATCATATAATAAAAAGGAGAAAATCCTTGATACACACAATATGCATTAATCTCAAAATAATTATGTTCAATGAAAGAAGTCAGATCTCCCTGTCCCTCAGAAAAGCACATAGTGCATGATTCCATTTATATAAAATTCTAGAAAATGCAAACTAATCTAAATGATAGAAAACAGATTAGCTTCCTGGGTAGTGAGGGTAGTAGGCAGAGAGCATGAAGAAACAAAAGAGCATGAAGAAACTTTTAGGAGTGATAAAGACATTGATTATCTTGACTGTGGATATGGTTTTAAGGGTATAAACATATGTCAAAATATTTGCAGGTTATTTGATTCCAGTTACACCTCAATAATGAGAAAAAATAAATTCAAGATATATATGTGCCACTTCTATATTTGGTGCTTAAATTTAAGAAAATAAAGTAATGAATGACATAGTGCAAAAATAGCAAAATAAGAAGTCAAATCCTATGTGTTACAAAACACAACTGGCTCACATAATGGGAAACAGAGCCATGTCTTCTTTTGCAGCATTTTCCTGCAACCCACACAAATGGGGGTAATTAAACAGGATTAGCAACATTTTATTTAAAGAAAGAGCAAATCCTAAAAACAGCAAAATGCAAAAAATTAGCTATCAGGTGCCCCCTATTGCACTAATAAGGGTTGATATGAGTCATTGCTTGAGATCTAAGAATCCTCAGATCTAAGAATCCTTCTCAGGCGATTCAAGCCCTATACCTCACAAACTGCAAGTGTCTGACCCATTTAATGTCACAAGGGACTGGTTGGCAATGAAGAATGGAGCTGGGGATGGGAGCTGGACTTTGGTGTAGCTCCTCCCACTGCCTCCTGCAGAGGACACTGGAGAAAGATTGAGTCAGTGACTCACACATTTTGACAGCAGGTCTGCTGGTTAAGAAAGAGATTGGAAGTGAACCTCATTATGCCCAGGAATGTCTCCTCTTACTCATGTACCCTATCACCTCTTTCCCCATCGAGAGAAATGAATCCTGCACCTGACCTGGGGAGGAAGCTAAAAACGGGAATAGGAGTCTCTGGGCAATCCTGGTGCTCAGCATCGGGGGGGGGGGGGGGGGGGGGGCAACTCCTTAAGTTTCCAGAGGAGAGATCAATCTGGAAGGACCAGCAAAAGAATTTCAAGATTAGAGTCCCTTAGAAAAGAAGGTTAACAGGACTTGGCTGGAGAATCAACCCAGTTCTCTAATCAACCCAGTTCTAGGGAAAAAATGGAAATACTGTCAGAACCAAGTCAAAAGCATAGTCAGAAGAAACTAAAAAATTTCTTTTTTCTCATTATTGAGGTTTAAGTGGCATCAAATAACCTGCAAATATTTAAACTGCACAACTTAATACATTATGTATATATGTGTGTGTGATATATTATGTTGCATTATATTATACGATTATATATAAAGTCCAGAAGGATGCAACTGTATGCTTCCTTTTTTCTGGAAGGAGATCTGACATGACACGGGCCGTTGGGAAGCAGAGGACTCTATACCTCTACACTCCTAATGGAGAGCTACACCTCATTTCTTGCCTTTGACTCTCAGGGAAGAAATTCAAGAGACAGACCTTTTATATTTCCATAGTTGTACGGGGGAAATGTAAGTGGGGATGAAGAATTATTTTATGAGAATATTTGTAGAGCCCAGATTTGCCCAGGAGGACGTGGCTAATTTTCTTTTTCTTTTTAAATCAGAACGGATCTATACTGGGATTTTTACCTCTTCAGTTGCGGTTTTGGTTAATTTTGTTTATATGAATGTAGAAAGACAAAAACCTGAAAAGACCCAACAGATATCTTCAAATTTTAAAAATATAGTGTATCCCTTTCTGGGCTCAAAACACATTTTAATGTCATAACAGGCTCTAATGAGGACAGAATCCATTAGTTAAATAAATAAACAATTAGATCGGTAGTAAAAATGCCAACACAGGTAAACTTACTCTGAGGCAGATGGTAGCCGATTCTTGGAAACAAGATAGAGTGAAATTATTGCTATAGCCCTGGAACTAACAAAATTCAGGACAAATTTGGAGCAATTCAGTAGCTTCATTATGTCATAATGCTTCATATTCCTAATTAGAACCCTTTCCATTTCCCACAGAAGGAAAACAAAGTTCTTTCTCTCTGAAATGGTCTCCATTTAGGATTCATTAGTTTATAAGCTAAAAATGAATGTTCTGAGTTGCTCTGGTGAAAGCTGAAGTTCATCAGCTGCTTTTTATTTGCTTAAACGAGTTTCTTGCCAATCGTTTTTTAAATTTTAAAAATGAATGTTAATTTTAAAAATGTATTTTTACAGGATTGCTCGGAACAATACATTCAGATTTTGTTTTAAAAGTTTACCCAACAGACTCTAATTGCTTGAAGTTCATTCCAGGAAATCAAAATGTGCTGCGATTTAAGGAAAATTAACCTTTGTTAATGGGCTATTATCCAAACACAATGGTGGTTTATTTTCAAAGCTCACACTTGCTTTGATTGGGGTTTTCTCATTGATACCAGATTCCTGAGTCCTCCAGCAGTCCTTATGATTCACACAGATATAAAGCAGATGGAAGCGATTTGCCCGAAAGAAAGTTGAATAGGATTAATTTATATATTTAGGCTCTTGTTCTCAAAATAATTATATGCCATTTGGATACTTTTACATAGTTTATAGAAATGGAGGAAAAAAACCCAGCTATCTAGTCAAGGTTGAAAAAAAAATTTTTTTTTAAAAATGCTGTTTGGACCATGTGGTAGCGGAATAGTAGGCCCCCAAGACGTCTGTGTTCTAATCCCTGGAACCTGTGAATGTGTTCGGTTCCACTGTAAAAGGGAATTAAGGTTACAGATGGAATTAAAATTGCTGATCTACTAACCTTGAGATGGGGGGGTATTATCCTGGTGGGTTCAGTGTCATCCCAAGTGTCCTTGTGAAAAAGGAAGGCAAAAGAATCAGAAATTTGAAGATGCTATGCTGCTGGGTTTGAAACCGGAGGAAAAGGCCATAGCCATGGGGTACAGGAAGCTTCTAGAAGCTGGAAAAAGTAAGGTAGTAAGTTCTTCTCTAGAGTCATCAGAAAGAATCCAATCCTGTTGACCCCTTGATTTTAGCTCATTGAGACCCAATTCAGACTTTGCCCTCCAGAACTGTAAGATACTAAGTTTGAGTAATTTTAAGCTACTAAATGTGTAAAAATAGGTTACAGGAGCAATAGAGAACAATACAGGTAATGTCAGGTGGCATCTTGAGATACGCTCCAGAGCCTGCTCCCATCATGAATTCAAACCCTCATCCCGTATTCAGTAACCATATTTTGAGCATCTGTCATGAGCCAGGAACACTGCCCCTGTCTTCCAAGAAGCTTGCTGCCAGTATGGAAAACAGACTCAGAAACACATAAACACAACAAATGAAACAAATACTTTACAAATCACAGCAAACAAGCTTTTAAGGCACAAGTACCCATGTAACCAGCTGGGCTTCCCAAATCTAAAACAAACTATTTTGTCTCTTGGTCCACAATTCATCTGAAGAGTGAGAACAATACATGTCACCAAATATAGCTTCAGGAATAAAGACAGTGCTCTTGAACCACGTACTCGGTTATTGCCAATTACATCCTCCCATCTGACAAGGAGCTGACACAGAGACTTCCTAGGAGACCTCACAGCTGAACAAGAGTCTTCCAGGCTCTTCGTCCGTGCTCTGCGGCACGGTTTCCATGGGTTAACAGGGAATCAGCGAATCCCTGTCATAGGCAATTTTAACTGGAGGCGAATCTGTCAAGTAAGCTAGTTTTACCCCACGTGTTTGTCCTCTGCAAAAAACTTCTTCCTAATCTTACTTCCCAGTTACCCAGAAATTCTCTTTGACCCTTAGTCCCTCCCCTAGTTCCACCATGGCGGTGAAGAAAAGTTAGTTGAAAGGAGTTAACAGGCAGCCATATTGACGTGATATATTACACCTTCCCAGAATAGTAAAGGTGACAATCCAGGTTCCACGTGGTAACAGGTAAGTACAGATAAAATACCAAACACTGTGATCCAGGAGAAAGGGAAACACTCAGGACACATTTTATGTGGTTTGATCAGGCCACATAGACAATCTGTTCAGGAAGTTCGGACCCCAGACAGTCCAGCTCTATCTAGAGGAAAAGATTCCACCACAGAACAAGCATCATTTGGGGTTATCTCAGTGAAAACCAAATGTTACACATTTTGAACAGGAAAAAATAATGATAAGCTAATAGTCATCACAATTTGAAACAGATAACTGGGGGGGAGCGGGGCGGGGGGAGAAATTGAAGGTGTTACCGGAAAATAACTAAGGACTAAGGCTGTGTCCTAGGAGAATTAACTCGGTGATAATATGAGCAATTTGAAGCAATAAGTACAGTCTTAGAACATCCAAGCCTTGGGGCTGACTTTAGAAGAATTATCTTCAATATCTATTAATAAAATTTCATCTCTTTTTTTTTGCCACAGAAATTATGCTTATCAGATTACTCTCAACTATCATTATTAATATACTTAAAATATGGTATTTTATAATTATACTAATGGACCTGAGAATTTTTAACATGTTTTTCCCTTCTCAGTCGTGCAGTAACCTTAGAAATAATTTCCCATGAGAAAGGCAAAGATTTGCTTTTCATAGAACTGAATAAATAACTTACTACATAATTCACTTAATGCTGGTTAATTGTATACATTATTCAATCACCGATGCTTTGGTAGAGATATTGACTTTTTCTGATAGAAGTTTTCCTAGTAAAATAAATGGAAATAATAAAAATTACATCGTGATATTATATCAACAGAGAGAACTAATGGTTTGAAACAGAAAACCTTCACTCAAGATTATGTAGTTGCCAACATCAAGAGTTCTCTTGTTCATCTTTAAGTCCAAACGCTAATATAGGAATATGATTGATGATTGGGTGTAATTCTCCTACTTTGAGAGAAGAATTAAATGAAACTCATACCACTTCTCAATTGTTCTGAGCTAGCCTTCAGAAGTCCTGAGCAACAACTGTCATCATGAAAAATTTGTCAAGGGAAAAGTCATTCAAAGGGAAAAGAAGTCACATAGGCTTGGGGGTGGGGAGAAGGTAGTCACATAGGCTTCTACATGGGGTGGGGAGAGAATGGTCAAGGTTAGAAAGCAAACAAATTTTGCTAGACAAATAAGAAATATGATCGTGAAGGAACTGACCTTTTAAACATATTTTGTTCCTCAGTTTTTGCCCCAAATGTCTCAGATCTTAACTGTGACAGAAGAGTCAAGTGGCAAAATCTTTAAGAAAGGGGGAAGATATAAGATGGTCATTATACATTATACATTATGCACATTTTTTTCCACCCCTGCTATGAAAAGAAGAGTAAACAGCATTAAACACAAGGGTCAAACACTTAGAAATTATAGATAAATGGAAAACACCAAGACTCAGTATGAAGAGAATAAAGCAACACAGTTTCCCTCTCCACTATCCAATGATGGCTCATGCAGAAAACAAACAAACAAACAAAAAACGTATGAATCATCTGCCAAAAATTCAGGAAGGCTTTGAGATCTTCCCACTTGACACTGCCAAAAACAGAACCCAAAGATGTGGTCATATGGTTAGGAGTAAACTATTCAATTCACTAAAGATTGTATTGCAGCTTGTTACAAACTGATGGAATAAGTCAAAGACTGACCTTGCATAGTGGTTCTCCCAAAGCTGGGCCCTGTTGGGACCCTGGCCCAGAGTTTCTGATTCAGTAAGTCTGGAGTAGGACCTGAGGATCTACATTTCTATGAAGTTCCCAGACAACTCTGCTGGTCTGGTGACCACATTCTGAAAATGACCAACCTAGAGGATCGATGTGGAAACTGGCATATATGGGTATCTTTTATCTTTATCAAATAACTCTTTTTGTGGTTGTAGATGATCAATAATGTATCATGCCAAGATGCCTCTCCCTTTCAAAAATTATTTCCTGGGGGTGTGGGGGGATGGGTGAGCCAGTTGATGGGCAGTAAGGAGGGCACATATTGCATGGAGCACTGGGTGTTATACACAAATAATGAATCATCAAAAACTAATGATGCACTGTATAGTGACTAATATAACATAATAATTTAAAAAAGAATAAAAATTATTTCCTAACTTATTTCCTCCAGTTTTAAATATGCATCTCCCTTCTGCCTATAATAAACCTCATTAACACCTCCAATTCCTCACACCTCTCTTTATCCACAAATTTTGCAATTTTCCCTAAAAAGAGGCAGAAGAGATTTTCCTTACTCCTCAGTTCTGGGCTGGGCTTGTGACTCGCTGTGGCCATGAAATGAGGCAGAGGTGACAGGGTGTCATGTGCCAGACTAGGCCTCAGGAGATCTTGCATTGTCCTGCTTACAGCATCGTGGGAAAGACAAACCTGAGCTGCATAAATTCTCATAGATAGTTGTTTAAGCCATTGAATTGTATGGTAGTTTGTTACACAGTATGTAGAATATATAACACATGATTGCTAGACACTAAGCCTGCTGCTTTTTACCACTAAACTAAATTAATTGATCAATAAATAAAAATTAGTATTTATTTGATCCTAGCCTATGCTACTGGCATCTGAGGCAGAAAACATTTCAATAATTCAATTTCATGCCTGTCCTGTCTCAGGGGACCATGGGGCTCATGATTTTATAAAAATTTAGGAAATAAACTGTTTGTACAACTATTACTCCAAGATCTGAAATCTAGTCACATTGACTTGTAGGATATAAAAATCCTCCAAATCATAGGCTTTGATAAAAATGGACATAAATCTTTCTTTTTTTTAAAGATTTTATTTATTTATTTGTCAGAAAGAGAGAGAGAGAGCAAGAGAGCGAACACAGGAAGGCAGAGTGGGAGGCAGAGGTAGAAGCAGGCTCCCTGCCAAGCAAGGAGCCTGATATGGGACTCGATCCCAGGACGCTGGGATCATGACCTGAGCCAAAGGCAGCCGCTTAACCAACTGAGCCACCCAGGCGTTCTGATAAAAATGGAAATAAATCTTTTAATACTTGGACATACTTTAAAAGTTTGCTACTCTCATTTAAACATTAAAAATTTCTTTATCGCTGATACAGCAGTTACATTGCTCAGGATCTTGTAATCTGAATGTAGAAAGTGTAAAAAAAAATAAAATAGGTAAATGACATTACATTTGATGGAAAAGAGGATTACATTATTAATTTTGATAATGAAATTTCCAAGGACTGCTTTCTCACAAAGTTACACAGCTCGTATTACTTTGCTTTCAATGAATACACAGGAGCTCATTGTATAGTGACTTTTCATCAATAGCTCATTTTAAATTTTTTAAAAATCAATTTTCTTCCTTCAAGACAAAAGATTTATATAGTAAAAGTGTTGAGGCAGCCCATCTTCTACCAGTGTAATTAAGAGTCCAAAAGAAGCACTTAAGGAATCAAAGAAAATTTATTTGAAAAGTACCAGAGAGAAAATTTCTCTCCATGTTGAGGCTACTGATATAAATTGAAAACAACAGCTTTTCATCAGAGACTAAAAAATATATACATTATTAATATCCAATAATATGTAAACCATTCAAGTGATTTTTCTAAAATTCATTTCTGAAGAATTGAATCAAACTCATCTGCTTCAGTCCTCATTTACATTTAACTTTATAAAGCTTTCCATTCTTGCTCCAGGATCTAGATATTGCTATTTAATAGAGGCCAAAATAACTTCTTATTTATGTCTTTTCTTAAGTTCTTCTGATAGATTTTTCAATGGGCCTGTATTTTTTTGCAGTGAAAACAAATTACCATAACCATGCCTCACATTTCCTGTTCCCTATCACATCCATCATACTGAAGGCAGCAGCATTTTCCTTGGCTCACCTTGGCCAAGTCCTCTGGGGGTCAAGGGTCTGCCTCTCCACAAGGACATCTAGGAGACAGTGTTGTCAACAGTCAACACTGGTAGTTATTAGATTTATTTATCCATCCATTCATGTGACAAGTACTTATTGAGGACAGTTATGTGCCAGGCACCATTTTAGGGTTTGGGGATAGAGCAGCGACCAAATCCAGCTCCCTGCTTTCTTCAACAGACAAAATATGTGTACGGTAAATATATCAGGAAAGAATAAGTGCTGCAGGAAAAAAAGCAAAATAAGGGAAATAGATATTTTGCCCATGAAGGACTC
This sequence comes from Martes martes, assembly GCF_963455335.1. Lineage (NCBI taxonomy): Eukaryota > Metazoa > Chordata > Mammalia > Carnivora > Mustelidae > Martes > Martes martes. The sequence goes on from NC_137895.1 coordinate 123,469,663, forward strand.
AAAAAATTTCAGAATATGTTTGCTATGAGAATATGAGAATTCTCCTCATGTCATTTAAAATGGGATGCTAACAACTTAGAATGTACAAACAGAGCAGATTTTGCTAATTGAGTAAATGCCAAAGAGGAAAAAAAAATGTTCCCAGGATACAAAAATATCCAAAACCTCTTCCACCGACATCTAGTTTTCCAGTGTCACTGATTCTATCAACTGAAGTTAGACCCAAATATTTCAAGGCATTTCAGAAACAAGAGGCAGAGTAACAACTTATGGCTCCTATGCAGACACAGATGTGAGGCAACAATGGGAGTTTTTGAAACTGAGAATTGTTGGCTGGGTTTCATTACTCTTATCTTCTCCTCCTTTGACATCTTTTTATATTGAAGAAAAGCCTTCTGAACAAAAAAAAAAGGGGGCGGGGGGGGGAGAAAAAGAAAATGATTTTCCCAGTGACTCTTACACTAAAACTAAAAGAAACTAGGATGAAATGAAGCCTGTGCTCCAGGTCCTTGTTCTAAGATAAAGCTTAAACACTGAAACACTTTAAACGGAAGACCAAGATTAGCACAGAGTCCTCCCAAGAAGGGGTAGCTGGTAAAGCCTTCCTATTCATCAAAAAGCAACTCCAAATGTCCTTGATCTACACAAGACCTGGTCACTGGACTATAAAGCATATTAGCCCATAAGGCAAGCACAAAAGAGCTATGAGGCATAAGAAGGCATTCCATGGGCAAGTCGGCTTCCCTGATCAGTTTCTACTGAGTTTCTACCCCGTTTCTACATGGCCCCTGAGTGCAGCAGCTGTTACCCCTAGCTCCCTTTGCCCTGGAAAGTAGTCAAGCACCAGAAAGCAAGACTGCCACTTTATAAACTTGAGAACATCATTTTAAATTGTCAGTATGTTATTGGGATAATAATGGTATTTACTTTACGGGGTTATTAAAAGCATAAAAGGAGCCCCTATTTGTAAAGTGCTTAAAATAGTGGCTGGTGCATGGTAAGTGGTATCGTGCTTGCTAAATAATGTAAGTAGATAAGTGAAATCAATCTGTAGTAATCACCTTCTTTCTTTGGAAATTAAATGAAACATGATTCCTCCCTGTGGATATCTTGTAGGATATCTTCACATCACTACAGCGCTGGTTTTTTTTTTCTTTTTTTATTATTAATTATTTTTATTAACATATAATATATTATTTGCCCCAGGGGTACAGGTATGTGAATCGTCAGGCTTACACACTTCACAGCACTCACCATAGCACACACCCTCCCTAATGTCCATAACACAACCATCCTCTCCATACTCCCCTCCCCACAGCAACCCTCAGTTTGTTTCATGAGATTAAGAGTCTCTGGTGGTTTGTTTCCCTCCTGATCCTGTCTTGTTTCATTTTTTCCTTCCCTGTCCCCAAACCCCCACTCAGCCTCTCAAATTCCTCATATCAGGGAGATCATATGATAATTGTCTTTCTCTGATTGACTTATTTCGCTCAGTATAATACCCTCTATTTCCATCCATATCATTGCATATGGCAAGATTTCATTTCTTTTAATGGCTGCATAGTATTCCATTATACCACAGCTTCTTTATCCATTCATCACTATAGCTCTGTTTAATTAACATATCTACATATACTTGGCTCTCATTTTGAACTAATGCCTTAGTTGCCAAAATGGAATCCATGTACTTTAGTAGGTCCACAAGACAATCTACTGAGTTGGGTGCAAAAAAAGTATTAGCACTTCTCTTGTTTTATTTTTATCTAAAAGTAAGATAAAAATTAGGCTTTTCTCATATATGTTATACAAATTGACAGAATATCAAAGTATAAATTTTAAATAAATATGTATTTATTGGGGACACACACAAAAGTGCTTTACTGATGAAACCTTCTGAGGGTAAAGATCATTTGCATGTTCTCCCTTGTTTCAGGTCCATTGGAAGAATAAATGTAGCCATTTTACTTAAAAAAGCACAAAATATGGTACAAACTTTCCTGATGTGGACTTCATGAATCCCTGGAGGATCTGTGGATGGAATTCAGGAGCGGGAGTCCTTGAAATCACATTTAAAAGTTCTATATGGCTGTGTATTTATGCATTTTATCAGGCTTTAATATGATTTTCAAAAAGCCTGTGACTCCCCCAAAATTAGTGAGAGAAACTTTTCAAAGTTCTGAAAGTCTACTTAAAGGCATGTATTTAAGTATCTCTTTTTGAGGGGCGCCTGGGTGACTCAGTGGGTTAAAGCCTCTGCCTTCGGCTCAGGTCATGATCCCAGAGTCCTGGGATCGAGTCCTGCATCGGGTTCTCTGCTCAGCGGGGAGCCTGCTTCCTCCTCTCTCTCTCTGCCTGCTTCTCTGCCTACTTGTGATCTCTGTCTGGCAAATAAATAAATAAAATCTTTAAAAATAAATAAATAAATATCTCTTTTTGAGATGTCTGAGTGCCTCAGTCAATTACATGTCTGACCTCAGCTCAGGTCCTGATCTCAGGGCACTGGGATTGAGCCCGGCATGGAGATCCCTGCTCAGCGAGGAGACTGATTCTCCCTCTGTTTCTCCCACTGCTTTTTCCTCTGCCCTCTCCCTGTTCATGCTTTCTCTCTCTGTGTCTCAAATAGATAAGTAAAATCCTAAAAAACAAACAAATAAAAAACCTCCTTTAATTTAATTGGAGAGTGAATTGTTTCTAAAGCATTAAAGTACTCCAGAAAAGTGATTTCAGCATCATAGCTGTATAAGACATCTTCCTTTTTTCTCCCTTTTGTAACAACTAATTAGATATTCATCCTCAGACAAGAGTGCCTCTGTGGGAGTTGTGGAATTCAGCACCACAGCTAGGGGACCTGGGAGGAGGCTCACCCACCGTTACATCCTGTAACAGATGGTCAGACCCTGGTCAAGGCTGCAAAACCAACTGAGCCAGTGAGCCTGCCCTGCCAGGCTTATTCCCTCTGCCACAGTCAAGAGAAACCTGAAGAGTGCTGACTTGGGCAGATAGCCAAGAAGTCCAGCCTTCCTGAGGAGAGATTTCAGTATGCCATTGGAAGAAATAATCATAATCATAATCATAATCATTTGATGCAGTAGAAAGGGTAGAAAGAATTTTGTGAGGTACCCACCCCTACCTCCCAACCTTCCCACTGAAGATGACACAGAATGCACCTGAACAATCTGGAGGCAAGGTCTCCTACAGGAAAAAAGAGTGGTGAGAGAGTATCTGGCTACCCCATCTGTGCAGGAAGCAGTGGAAGAAAGCCATTGCTCTCCAGCAGCACCCAGAGTACTACGGTGGGACTGCTTTGAATTGGGGGGACAGGGAATATGGGTAAAGAAACAGATAAGAATATGAAGGGAATAAAAGGGATTAAGTTGGTGCTGACTACAGTCAGGATACCAGTGGGAAGCCTGCCCAGAAGCTTGTGGGAGAACCTCACCCAAGGATCTCCCGACCAGATCTGCAGGCATCCCCAAAGCCCTGAGTGATAAATCCACACTTTCCCCTACTCTGCAGCCAGCTCTTTGTGCATACTGAGTGCAGTGGTGATAGCCTGTACAGTAAACTAAGTGCTATCAGAAAACCAGGTGAGAAACAGTAGGCAAAGAAGTAACCACAAACTTGAAATATGGTGCCACCTTCTGGAAAACAAAAGAGAGGTTTTCAGCAGCCAACCTACTGAGTTGTAAGGACCAGAGAAGACATTTAACCTTAAGAATTCTGCCAAACAATGATGGAGAGGAGAAGGGAGTTGAGGGAAATTGGAAGGGGAGATGAACCATGAGAGACTATGGACTCTGAAAAACAATCTGAGGGTTTTGAAGGGGCGGGGGGTGGGAGGTTGGGGGAGCCAGGTGGTGGGTATTTTGGAGGGCACATATTGCATGGAGCACTGGGTGTGGTGCATAAACAATGAATTCTGTTATGCTGAAAAGAAATAAATTTTTAAAAAAAGAAAAAAAAAGAATTCTGCCAAGCAAGGAAACATGACTAGTGAGCAGATGTATCCATACAAGGTCAGAGAAAACTCCAGATATGACAGAACTGGTGAACAGTATACCCCAGCTGAGGGCAAGTGGTACAAATTTGAGGAGGTGTCTCCTGCTTCAAATGGGAAAGCAGCAACGCAGCACTATAAGGAACAGGAAGAATCAGGAAAACCTGTCAATACCAAAAGATAACAATAATCCTCCAATAAGTGAGTCCAAAGAAACAGAATTTTGTGATGTAGCTGATAAAGAATTCAACAGAGCTGTTCTGAGGAAATTCAATGAGCTACAAGAAAACTCAGAAAGACAATTCAGTGAAATCAAGAAAAACTTTATGAACAAAATGAGAATCTTTAAAAAGAGATTGAAATGATTAAAAAAAAACAAAATGAAATTCTGGAGCTGAATTAAAGGAATTAAATGAAAAATGCAACAGAGAGCATCAACAGCAGAGGAGATTAAATGGAAGACAGATAGTGATCTGGAGGACAAGAACTTTTAAATAAATTAGGAACAAAGAAGAAAGAATGAAAAAGAGCAAAGAAGGTTACATGAGCTATGAGATTCCTTCAAGCATACAAGTATTAGAATAATCAGGATTCCAGAAGAAGAGAAAAAAAAAGAAGGCAGAAAGTTCATATAAATAACGGCTGAGAACATCCCATAACCAGGGAACTTGGACATCTAAGTTTACAGAGCTAATAGATCACCCTACTATCTCAATAAAAAGGACCGCCTCCAAGACACATCATAGTGAATCTGTGAAAAATCAAAGACAAAGAAAGAATCCTAAAAGGAGCCAGAAGAAAAAAGATTGTAGCTTTGGAAGGAATTCCATTTGGCTATCAGCAGAAACCCTACAAGCCGGAAGAGCATGGAATGGCCTATGTGAGGGCTGAAAGAAAAAAAATTGTCAGAAAACAAATCTCTATTCAGTAAAGCTATTCTTCAGATAGGAAGGAGAAATGAAAACTCTCCTAGGGAAAAAAAAAAAAAAAGCTAAGAGTTTAAAATCACTAGACTCACCCTACAAGAAATGATGAAAGGAGTTTTTCAAGCTGAAATAAAAGGACACCCCTCAGTGACATGAAAACATAAGAAAGTATACAACACATTGGTGAAGGCGAATATACAGTCGGATTTAGAAAACTCTAATTCTGTCATAGGATAGTATGTTAACTACTTAACTATACATACTACTAAAAATAACTATGACAACTATACTTTGTTAATGCATACGCAATATAAAAAGAAGTAACTTGTGATCTCAGAAACATAAAATATGGTGGGAGGAGTAAAAGGGTAGAGTTTCTGTATGTAATTGAAATTGTTACCAGCTTAAAATACAATTATATCTATAAGATGGTTTGTGTAAGCTTCATAGTTACCACAAAGCAAAGTCTAGAGCGGATTCAGAAAAGATAAAGATGGAGGAAACTGAGCATACCGTCACAGAAAATCACCCATTTATAAAGGTAGGCAGACATAAAGGGGAAAAGAAACAATCGAAATATAAGCAACCAGAAATACAAGCAAAAATAAGATGGCATTAGTAAGTCCTTACGTACCAATTGTTACTTTTAATGTAAATGGATTAGATCCACCAATCAAAAGGCAAAGTAACTAGATGGATTAAAATAAACAAAAACAATAAGATGCAACTACATATTGCCTAAAATAGACTCATTTCAGTTTTAAGGACATGCATAGGCTTGAAGTGAAGGGATAGAAAAAGATATTCCATGCCAGTGGAAACCAGAAGAAAGTAGGGTAGCTACACTTTTATCAGAAAAAAATAGACTTTAAGCCAAAAATGGCACAGGACACAAAGAAGGTCATTATATAATGATAAGGGGGTCAATTCATAAAGAAAATATAACAGTCATAAAAACGTATGCAGCCAACGTCAGAGCGCGTAAATATCAAACAAATACTAATAGATCTTAAGGCAGAAGTAGACAATAATACAGTAATAAGGGAACATCAATATGCCTCTTTCAACAACGGAGAGATCACACAGACAGAAAACCAACAAAGAAACTTGAACTTCAACCATAGATTAGACCAAATGGACCTGACATTTATCCAACAGCAGCAGAATATACATTTATCCCAAGTGCACATGGAATATTCCTCAGGATAGATCATGTGATAGGACACACACACACAAAAAAATGTCTTAGCAAATTTAAAAAGATTGAAATCATACCAAATATCTTTTCCAAACACAATGGTATGAAACTAGAAATTGACAAGAGGAAAGCCAGAAAGACACTGGCTTTAACATTATAGGAATGTGAAAACTAAACAACACAATCCTGAACAACTAATGGGTCAAAGATACCAAAACAGGGGTGGGATGAAGAAGGGGGGGGGGGAAGATACCGAAAGGGAAATAAAGAAATGTCTTAAAGCAAATGAAAATAGAAACACAAAATACCGAAATCTGTGGGTCACTGCAAAAGTAGTTCTAGGAGGAATGGTTATAGCAATAAATGTGGATTAAGAAAGCAAAACAATCTCAAATAAACAACCTGAATGAACACCTCAAGGAACTAAAAAAATAACAGGCTAAGTTTGATGTTAGCAGAGGAAGAAAATAAAGAGTGGAAGTAAATGAACTAGAGACCAGAAAAACAATAGAAAAAGGTCAACAAAATTAAAATTTGCTTTTTACAAAAAAGATAAACCAAATTGACAAAACTTTAGCTAGATTACAAAAGAGACAAGACTCTAGCTAAATGAGAAATGAGTGAGGAGACATTACAACTTTTACTACAGAAATATGTAGGATCATAAGACTTTAAACTCTAAACAATTATATGCCAACAAATTGGATAACATAAAAGAAATGGATAAGTTCCTAAAACATGGAATCTACCAAGACAGAATCAAGAAGAAATAGAAACTCTGAACAGACCAATAATGAGTAAGGAGATTGAATCATTGATCAAAAACCTCCCAAACACGGAAAAGTCCAGGCAGATGGCTTCATTGGTGAATTCTACCAAACATTTAAAGAGGAATTAATACTGATATTTCTCAAACTTTTCCAAAAAAATCAAAGAGGAGGAAACACTTCCCGTCTCATTTTATGAGGCAAGCACTATCCAGATACTAAAGCCAGATAAGGACACTGTAAGAATGGAAAATTACAAGTGAATACCCCTGATAAAAGTAGATGTAAAAATCCTCAACAACATATCCGTTGAATCCAAAACACATTAAAAGGATTATACACCACAATCAAGTTGGATTCAGGAAGCAAGGATGGTTCCTTATATAATTATAAAAATCATATAATCCTCTTAATAGATACATAAAAAACATTTGACAAAAGGCAACATTCTTTTATGAGAAAACCCTTCAGCAAATCGGGTATCGAAGGAAAATATGTCAATATAATAAGGGCCACATAAAAGAAACACACAACTAACATCATATTCAATGGTGAAAGATTGGAAACTTTTCCTCTAAGTTCCAGAACAAGACAAGGGTACCCATCTAACTACTCTTATTTCATGTAGTACTAGAAGTCCTAGCTAGAGCAATTAGATAAGAAAATGAAATAAAATTCATCCAAATCAAAAAAGAAGAAGTAAAATTGTCATTATTTGCAGATTATGCAATTTTACGCATAGATAATCCTAAAGCCTCCACCCAAAACCTCAGTTCTCTAATGGGACCAAGAAAAGTGATTGATTTTTCTGATTGCTCAGCTTCTTTCTTATTGCAAGGATGGGAGTGAGAGCTTCTAAGTAAGCTCTTCACTTGTGGAAGCTGAAACTGGACATCAAACCTGTGTTTTGCAACCCCCACTAACCTGAAAAAATCCTACTCTCAAAACATCCTCAGATGTGCATTGCCTGCTCTCACTGCCTCCCTTGCAGCCTTACCAGGCACAGCTCCATCCCGGGATCATGCTACCATGGAATGGCAAACGAACGTACCTAGAGAGGTTGTATGTTCTGCTCAGCCCCAACTATCCTGAAAAGAACTCTTCTACACAGAGTTAAACCCTAGTCCGTGGGCAGAACTGTCCTGTGTATGCACCACAATGGGGAGGACAAATGAGTCCTTCTGCCTTTCAACTTAATTTTCAGTCGCAAAACCCAACATGCTTACTGCTATCATAATTCTTGAGGTTCCCTCACTTTAAACCCCTACACAGACCAGCAGTTCTAATATATTTGGAGTTTAGATTTTTAGTAACATGGTTTTGAAGTCTGTGAGACAGAACTCTCCCGGTAGAACAAAAAAAAAAAAAAATTAAAATAACATCAAAGATGTTTTAAACTGCCAGGGTCCAAGAAATGAGTGTTTTAGAAAGTATTAAACTAAGATCTTGGGCATCAAGGTAACCATAATTTTGTCAGATGCAACGAGGAATAATTAAATATAAAGAACCTTAATAGAACCTAAATAAGAGGTAAAAGAACTAAAAAAAAAAAATATTGAAACATACACAAGATTGAATTAATTAAACGAATAACCCAGAAAGTAACAGTCATAAGAATTCAGAGGAAAGGTTTATTGCTTCAATCTGGACATGATCAGTAATACTAAACCATCTTTCCAGTGTTCTTCCAAGTCTGACCGCGAGCTTCTAGAAGAGTAACCAAGAATGTAAGCAAGAGCATTCCAATGGGTAAAGGTGAGAAGTAACCCAGTTTTATTATTCTTTATGTCCTCAAAGAACTTCAGACAAACTGGATATGTCAGTTCCATAATTGAGTCCAGGTCTATGTATATCGGGAGAGTCAGATGTGTGATGGAAACATCCATTCCATTCAGGCCCAGACAGCCGGTGACAGGGGCACTACATTTTGTTCCCTGACTGTTGGCCAGCCACATAACTCATTATAGAATTCAGAAGCCTTGTGGTTTTATCTATAAAGTTGGGCCTGTGTTGGAGGTGTTCACAGCTCTTAGAAATTCATTTTCATTTGTATGCTAGGTAAATTGATTCGGGGAACTGCTTGGCAGAATGTTATAGAAATCTTAGGCTATCTTACTACTGGAGAAATGTCACCACACCGAAGTCTTTGATGAGACCCAGAGCTTTTGCTTTATTACTTAATTTTTTAAATTAAATGTCCATAAATTTTTACTGCTAGCATTATTGCAAGGTTGTGTTTGTCCCTTTATATATATATATGAATAATTCTGGCTCTGACTTTGGGGAAGATCTCATTATCTTTATCCCTATGTAAAAGTTGAGATTTGAATTGGTGGTAGGCCATGGGAAATTTTATTGCTTCGCTATCTCAAGATCCAGCCCAAATGTCACTCCACCTTCAAAATGCCCTGACTTATGACTCCATGAGTACTTTGCATATCCACCTATTGAATCACACCTACTTTTTACATACTCACCTATTGAATCACACCTACTTCACTGTAACTGGTCTATAGGAGTAAATGCCCAAATTCCCTGTTAGACCATGAACACCTTGAGGATGGTCCTGACCTACTGCACCTCCAGGCCTAGCACTGTATCTCAGAAAAGGAAGCACTCAGTCAATGTTAAATGAATACTCTTGAATGTGTTACTTCTGATTATTTATTTAAATTGACCACACAGGTAGGTAGTCCTCCCACATCTTGACCACACACACGACTGCCGTTAGCACAGAAATGGGAGAAGCAGGGCCGGGAATGGGCTAGCTGAGGCTGGCCAGCAGTAGGGGGTGGCGTGGGTGGACTGAAACTCATTCCATGAAGTCACACTAGGGGCAGGAAGAGCCAGAGCAATTATTTCTGGGCAGTACGTCCACATTTGATTTTATAGTTCCTTTCCTAATCTTTGTATTTTCCACATTTTCCATAGGGACCATCTTTCATTTTTATGATTGAACAAGGACCAGAAACCTGCGTATTTTCATATAAAATAAAATAAAATTTCTAAGGAACACGCCTTATCATATGGTAACCACTCTAAAGTCCTGCCCGCCTCTATCGTATCTTTTCTGTCATCTTAAACTTTTGTAGGTGCATAACTAAAATAAGAATGCAACTTTTCAAGGTGACTATTTTGAGTGGGTAATATACATTCATTATATGTTAAGAAAATTGTTACAATATTTTATAATCACACGGTCTTGAAAAAAATTTGGAGATGCGCCCCAACACATTTAAAACAGTAAAAGAGTAATGCAAAATAGCATTTAATTTAAAGTATGATTTTGATTGTCGATGGCAGAATTCATTGAAGAAATTAAGATCTCAGGACAGTCCTAGAAAAATTTCCTCTTTTGGGGCTTCATGGCATCACTGTAGTTGTCCAACGAGATGATCGTGTTCTCTGTCAAAGAATGTGCACGTGTATTCTTCATCAGCATGCAACTATTAAGCTTGTGTTATGAGAAAGGAGGGAATTATTTTAACTCCATCATTTCCCTGGAAGACTGCCATTTTAGTTCCTTGCCAAAATCAAGGGAGACTACTTATCTGAGCTAGGGATGGTTTTGAGATGGAAATTTCAGCTACAAGACTCTGAGAGTTAAAGTGCCCCCCCAACACCCCTTTATTCTTTACCCAAGGCAATGCTATGCAATACACAATTATTGCTCAGACTACTTCCTAGACCGTGACCAAAGTCGTCTTCTTTCCAAAAGCCTGAATAGTAGAACATTTGAGCTGGCATGGCTTGCTTGTCTTGGGGAGCAAACCCACTGGGGGTTCTCCGAATTCTTTAGTCAAAAGGTGGGAGAACAACCAGATGATTACCAAAACAGAGGCCTCTTGTATGACTTTCCTGGGACAGAAAGATTGGTTATGGGGAATAGTCGATCATAACTACATTGTTTCCATGGGCAACACCCTTCAACCACAGCAATACAAACAACCCTGGATAGAAGGATTTTCTGCAGGAATTTTGTAACTATTACAGGTTTCACTGGTTGCAATACATATATGGCCATATTCTAGGAATGATGCCCCTCGGTATAAATGATAGGCAAGAGTCACTATTTGCTGATGGTATTCGTTTCCACTAAGAAGGAGAAAGAAATCTTCTGCAGAGTATTGGAGAGATTCAAGCCTGTGGAGGGGAATTTCCCTGTGGGTTTCAGATTCCCAGAACATCCCCATGGAGAAAGACTTTAAAGGCATGTCAGTAGCAATTTACATGGATTGGTCATTTTTCAGTTCCTGTATTCTTAGTCTTTCTCAGAGTCCTGTGATTTCCACACTGTCCCCATCTACCTGTCTGTGTAACGTCGGCTAGTCTCACAAACATACTATCATTTCCTTCAGGGAATAAAAATCTACTAACCCACTGACTTTTGCATCATTCTTCACAACTTTAAGATCTTCCCTTCTTTAAAATTGAGGAATATTTCCCTTACCTCTCTTTTTCAATTTAATTCCCTTAACAGACGTAAATACAGATACATAATAATCTAAATATTATCAAAAGGGGAAATTATGCCTTCAAAACTTTATCCCACAGTGACATAAAGCAAGGAAAGGGTAAGGGAAAGTGAGCATATTCTGGATTGAGGAGGTGGAGAAAAGATTCAGCTTAGATGAGCCAATTAAGAAGAATCTGGATAAATGGGTAAGATCTGTAATCAAGAAGCAAAAATTATTGTATAAATGTTTCTTGTGACAGGTTGAACTCCTATGCCACAAAGCAGCTACCCCAATATGAATTAGGTCCAAATATAGTTTCACTTTTTTTTTTAAAGATTTATTTATTTATTTATTTGACAGAGAGAGAGATCACAAGTAGGCAGAGAGGCAGACAGAGAGAGAGAGAGGGAAGCAGACTCCCCGCTGAGCAGAGAGCCTGATGTGGGGCTCAATCCCAGGACTCTGGGATCATGACCTGAGCTGAAGGCAGAGGCTTTAACCCACTGAGCCACCCAGGCGCCCCTATAGTTTCACTTTTGAGAAGGCAAACGTATACAGGTCTTTGAAAAATAGCAATTCATATAAATAATACTGACTCTCTGGGAGAAGTGAGGAGACGCTTCACTGGTCAAATCTGCAATCTAAAATACATACACACACAACTGCCAACAGATTTTCATATAACACACTAATCTGGTAAATATTAAATCACTATATACTTGCCATAGTATGACTTTAGGATGTTATTAGCTGCTTATTCATTCAGTTGCTTAGAAACAATAGACTGGTTCTGCTTTATAGTTTGGGCTTTAGCCATTCTGAGCCAAGTAATTTTAAGAGTTGCGCTTACCCATCAAAAAGTTATTGACTACTGCCTAGTGTTTTCGTTGAAAATACTCTTACTGCAACTTTCCAGGTTCTGATCAAGGTCAATTCTCAACATGATTTAGCTCTTCTACTCATCTTCTCAAGTCCCCAGGAACACAGGATTCCAGTAACTGGATTCTCCCAGGGTAATTTAATTCTGCCTTCTATTTAGAATACCCTTTCTCTCTTGGCAGTGGAGTCTGGTGGTGCTGGTGCATTTAAATAAAGTCTTCCAAAGGTGGAAAAAAAATCTGTCATTTTATAATGACTGGCTGTGTTCTAATTCTTCTATTAAGAATGCTAAAAGTATTTAGATACTACTGCCATTTTTTAAAAGATTTTTAAACTCACTGAACTATTCATGTGATACAAGTCTGTGTCAGCACTAACAAACTAAAGAGAGAAAGTGATCAATTATCCACTGAAATCAATCAGTGTGGCTAAGAAAAACCTTATCTCCAAACCTTTCCAAAATGCTTACCTACCCAAAGCTTACAGACCATTTATGTGTCATTTCTAATCCTGTATGGTACACACAAATCTTTTCTTTGAATTTTTATTTCAAGCGTATTCCACCAGAAACCATACTGCCTTTTCTGGTGTTGATTTTTGAAGAATTCAGTTACTAGGTTGCTTTCCAAGGGACATTTGCTAAAAAGCTGGAGAATCTCTGAATTGCATGTAAATCAAGCCACGGACTCCTGGCTTGAGGACACTTAGAAGTGAAATGAACTTCCTTTGTAAAGACCAGATGTAAAGTCAAGCAAGAAATCTCTGCACGAGGAGCTCACAATAATTTCAGCGATTTTGCACTTCCAAGCGCAGATACTTTTTTTCTTAATTAAGGAAAAAATGTGGCTGTAAAGTTTCTGTAATTGGAGAATAAAGACTATTTTCTTCCCTATAAGACTTTTCTTCATGCTGAGAGAGGGGAGTTGCAGAAAGAATTATCGAAGAATGGAACTGTAAATCTGAGGTCATCTAATGCTGGCACCTGGTAAATGAGGAAACTAAGACCCAGAGAAATTGTTTTATAAACCTATGTGACAGCTTGGGAAAGGACCAAATGAGCCACCAGGGCCTAAAGGAAGTCAGTGGGAGCTTTTAGCATGTGGTGCAGGTATATCTGAACCTGAGTTGAGGGTAAGCCAACAGGAAAGTTTCTATCTCAAGGATAATTAGTGGTATCTTTCAAGTCAAAATTTGTAAGAAAAGAAATATCAAGGAAATGAGGATGACAATATTTATGAAACATGGAAGACATCTCATTATACTCTAGAATTGTTTACTTTCCAAATTTGCTCTAAACTCAAATGTCCAATAAGTTTTATAAAACATGTCCTTATTGCACATATAATATTTGTCAGAGAAAAATATATTATGACAAACACACAATTAAGAACTAGAGAGAAGAGATAAAGGGGAAACGGTCTAAGGATAGAGTCTCAGACTGGAATTTTAAAATCTTTTTTTTTTTTAATTAGGAAATACTATGACCCCTGGTAGCGACATAATCCTAATGCAGGAAATGAGGGAAATAAATCCGCCTTGGGGAGCTTGATTTACAAAATTCGGTCGTAAAATGATCACCCACAGTTCTTGGTATGAAAAATTGTAGGGACAGTTACACATTGTCTTGAATTGTCACATGTGTACAAATCTTATCTCCCAAACGGGTTCAAGGTTTATGAGTATTAGGACTATATTCCCTACCTCTTATAAGGCCCTGTTTATACTTCACGCAACCCTAATTGACATGATAGATACTTAATTCCTATTGAGTTAAATGGAATTAAACTTAACTTACTGCTATTGATAAATACCAGCAAACTTGGAAAGCTATAATTTTAACCTAGAGAAAAAAAACCCACAGATTTCCCCTCTCTACCATTCCCCGCCCTCCTTGGACCCCACATTCAGTGTCATGCTTGCTACTTTACTTTTAGAATTCATTGATTGAGAACATTCTAGGCATATATTCAGAAATCCTGGCTGAGAGACCAATGCCACCACATACCGCCCCCCCCCCCCCCCCGCCGCCCTCACCTTCTGTGAAAAACACATGCCAGGAACCGCTGGAATAATTTTAGGAGCACATTTTAAGTATAGATCAAGAGAAGATAATAAATTAAAATTTCCAAGGTTCCTTTGATCTATGTCGGGGAAATACTTGGAAACATGTAGAGGCAAGCAAACAGCATGTGTGATGAGGGGATAAATTATTACAGGAGTAGAAAATTCTAGGAGCAATAGAAGACATCAGCCTGAGCTTTGCCGACTGCTGACAAGTCTCCAGAACCACCAGGACGCCCACCTGACTGGCATGCTGTGAGGTCTGCTCCCGTTCTTTGTTGCGATTTTCCACGTCACCCCATGTACCCTTTCATATTTCTATCTCCTCAGAATATTTTTTCTTCTTCAAGAGGGAAAGAGCTCTTTTTTCCCTTTGACTATTTAAATATTACATGCTCATGATTCAGAATGTGTACCTCATGTACAAGTATTTGGAACCAAGAGAGAACTGGCCTGAATTACCACCACCCTGATATAAATCAACACTGTCGTTGTCATGGGTTTGTTGACCATTAGGATTTATTCTTCTGTGAATTATTTATTCTTAACCTTTGACCATTTTCATCATCTTTTTCTTACCAGGTTGTAAACACTGTTTGTACAGTACTGCTATTAATCCCTTTTGTCAACTGCTTTGCAAATAGTTTTAGCAGTCTTGCTATATCAAAGTTTTTCTGTTTGTAGTACTTATACAGTTTGTGCATTTGATATTTCTGCTATATAAAAAGCTCTTATATTTATAGAGTCAAATGCGTCTGTTCTTTCTTTTGTAGCCCCTGGGTGCCCTGTTCCTGGGAGGTTTTCTGGAACGCTGTCAAGCTGGGCATGGTTATATTGACCACAAAAAACTGGGAGAAATCAAAGCTTCTCAAGTTTCCCAGATGCATTAATATCTGTTGTTCCTGGATGGTGATGTAAATCTAAATCTAAATCCAAAATGGCAGGATGTCACCAAACCTGGGCTATTTGTCTCCCGGCAAGACCCCACCTCCACCAAATGTGTCACTAACCGTTGCACACCCCATGGCACTCAAGGGATAGGGGAAAGGAAGATGTGCCCCGTGTGCATGTGGGCTGCAAGTACCCCTCACTTTTGCTCCTTTCTGCATTTCTACCTAGACTAGAGCCCACTACTCGTGCTCTCTGCTGTGACATCCCAGTGGTATTTCTACTTCAGATGCCCCAGAGCAAGCTCATAAACTCCCCAGCTTGGTCAACTTGTTCCACTGTCCATTCTTCTTTATCTCAATAACTAACAATTTTATTTCATTCAGTCCCTCAGATCAAAAGCCTTCAACCCATCCTTGACTCTCTTATAGAACTTTCCTGGCCCTTCCATTAAACAGATCCAAATCTTACCTCTTCTCCCCCTACTACTGCTCAACCAGCCTGGTGGTAGAACTGGCTACAGTTGTTTTTGTTTTTTGGTTTTAAGATTTTATTTATTTATTTTAGAGAGAGAGAGACCACATGAAAGAGTGGGGGAGGAGCAGAGGGAAAGGAAACAAGAATCGGAAGCAGACTTCACCCTGAGCACAGAGGCAGAGGTGGGGTTTGATCCCACAGCTTGGGAGATCAGGACCTGAGCCGAAACCAAGAGTCCGATGAGCCACCCAGGTTCCCAACTGGCTATAGTTCTTAAAAAACTGTATTCCTTTGCTCTTTATACCACAAAATACCAACTTCATACCCCCCCCATACATACATTTTGTTTGAAATAATCACAAAGATGATCTCTCAAAATGATATTCTTTTCCCCAGCTATTAAATATTACTAAATATTACTAAGAAAGACACTAATAGAAGATGAAACAAACACTCAATATGGCAACATCTTTTTACTTCCAATCACTTTTAATTTGGAGGTGTGTCCATGTAGAAAACGTGTGGATAAAATAGTTATTCATTTCAAAAAACCTTTTCCCTAGAAATAATAAGTATATACCACTTGATGAGATTTTATAGATCATTTGTTTAGGTTTGTACATCACCTGTTGATCCTTAGAGTTATTTTAAGATTTTAAATACTCCATTTAAGATGGAGTATTTAGATGACATTTCTCTTCTTTTAAATATGTGATATATATGTGAAAATATTCCCTTTTTATATGTGATTTAATTTATGTGAAAGCACATTATTTTATTCTAATATATTTTAGATATTTTATCATTTTGGTTATATCTACTAACTTTATCAATGGTCATAAGCAATACAGCAAGCTGTAATAACTGTATCTTATGAAGTATCCTTCAGATGTATTGTTTGAGGAGTTACTATTTCTCTAAATTATATTTTATAGACCTTTTTGGTTAACTTGTTAAAATAATTTCCCCTTTTTATTTTTCTATGTCATGATGGAGTAGTATATTAAGAAAAGATGTATTTGACTGATGGATAATGAGGAGGTTACCTGACATAGAAAAAATACAACCAGAAGCTCACTACAATGCTATCATCAAGGTCTAGAGAGAGGAGCCTGAGCCGGCAGACCCCCTGAAAATGGTGCATCAAATGAAGAATGAACAGTTGTATGAAAGGGGTCCAGTGATTCATGAGAGACCAGAGAAATCTCTTACAACAATACACTCTGAGATCCAAGCACACTATGTTCATTATTTCATAAAGTAAAAAACACTGTTCTAAACACACTGGATGTAATATAACCAATCTCTTTCATTTATTTGAATGGTAAATGACAGTACCAATGAATCATAAAATTAAAATAACAGCCCTTTCTTATAAGTGCATTTCTATCTAAATGATATCTACCATACCTCGGGGTCAATGTTTGGTGCAATATTTTCACTCAGGCTCAGTCAACAGCCAGCACCGTGTGTTTTGACGTTAAGATTCTGAAGGCATTCATTTTTCCCCCCAATTCCAATCCTATTTTATATACTTAAAAAATATATTTCCTAGAAGTAAAGAGGAAGAATGTCAGAGATTTTTTTTTAATTTGTGCTTTCCACTTAATATTTGATTTTTCATAAGCAAGCCTCAAATGAGTTTGTTTTCCTTTTGAAAACCTCACACTTCTAGGAGTCTTCACTGCAAATGGTAAGCAGGGGTAGAATGCACCAAGTAACCTAGCAACCATCCAAATTCCATCCACATTCCTGGCCTCTGCTCTGGTTCCACAGGCAAGAACCATTCAAAACGGGAACAGAGAAAAAAGAGAGCTGAACTATTTGGGACAATGCTAAAAAATAAGCAGCGAACAAAGCCTTATGCAACAGCATGGATTTGCTTTTTACAGTCTCCCTGGGTTTTTTTGTTTTGGTGAAAGGACCAAGATTTGGGTTCAACTGAAGAGGAAGAGAATTGCCATGGTCTGATGGGAGAGCAAATTCAAGGAGTAGAGAGCGTTAAAAGTGTGGCTTCTGACATGCTAAGGTCATAGCCCATGAACAGATGTCTCTTCTGAGAGCAGGACTGGAGCAGGTGGTTGATTATCAGGTGAGATGACAAGAGAAGTGGAGAAGAGGTAACATGAGTTTTGAAGGCAAGCCCACATCTCGAGACCTAATGAGGATGAACTGGCGAAGGAGATTGGAAAGGGTCAGTGATGAGCAAAGGGCACAGCAAAGCCACTTCAATTAGTGTAAAAGGGAGAGTGATCACCCATGCCGAGTTTTGTTCCTAGATAGGCAGGATGACAACAAAATGACAGCTGGCCCTGGCAGCATGGGAATCCTTGGGGACACTGACAAGAGGTACTTCAGAGCAGTGCTGGGACAAAGCATGATGAGAAGCTGGAAGTGGTTTCCTGTGAGCGGCGGGCTTCCCATGAGTGGTGGGACTGGTAATAGTATAATGGCACATCTCCATATGGCACTGCCTTTACCTTTGTGATTTGGGGCCAAACGTTTAAAATCAAAATGCTAAACTATATGATCTTTATAACTTCCATCAGAACATTTTTCTACTCTACAACCCCTCCTTAATAAATACACTTTTCCGAAGTTAACTTTTTTCTTCCTTTTTCCCCCCCCCATTTTTGGTCTCTCTTTTTCAGTAGCCAAGTAGAAGAACACCTACGATTAGTAAGTCTATCAGGAAATATAAGTTAATATTATTAACCCAAAAAGTTACATGGAAAATGGAAAATTTTAAACTTGAAGTGGAAACAATCGTGTAATTTCTAGTCAGGCCGTTTTCTAGAATATCGTAAAATACATGTCCCCCCTCCTTGCATTTAATGTTATTTAACATTGTTATCTTTGCTTATTTTTTTCAGATTTGGAGGCAGATAATTTTTTTTTTAGCAAACATCTGCCTCCTTTGTAGGACTGCTCTTTAATATAATCTACTGAAATATGTGACTGGGTGTCTCAGGAAATCTGTTAAAAATGAATAAACATGGGGTGCCTGGGTGGCTCAGTCATTAAGCATCTGCCTTTGGCTCAGGTCATGATCCCAGGATCCTGGGATCGAGCCCCACATTGGGCTCCCTGCTCCGCAGGAAGCCTGCTTCTCCCTCTCCCTCTGCTGTTCATCTTGCTTGCGTTCCCTCTCTCACTGTGTCTCTCTCTCTCTGTCAAATAAATAAATAAAATCTTTTTTAAAAAAATGAATAAACAAAGAACTAGCTATTTCTTTAATTTGTTCCAAGCTTGAGTGAAATTTTCACCGTGACTGAGGGACAAGTATCAAACAGATTTTCTTGGTTGAAGACATGTCACAAATGTTAGATTTTATGTCCCTTGTTGAGAGATAAAATCCTCTCAAACCCTTTGTAGAACCTTCAAATCCTTGAAAACCATGCCAAAATATAGGTGCACAATGAAATCTTTCTAAGGTCCCCAGTGCATCCAAGGAGAAGGAGCAGGGAGGCTGGGAAGGAGGTTGTCCCCCCCCCCCCCAGCCTCTGTGTGTCCTTGCCTCTCAGCTGCTATTCCAGCAGCAAACAGTGGCTCCCAAGAATAGAATCCCTCCAGGCTCTGGTGAGCGGAGCCCTTGAGGAAACAGAGCCCAGAGCCAGGGTGATGGGCTGGAATTCATTTGCCCATCAGCCTCAGAACATAGGAGCCGCAGAGACCCAGACATATGGCTATCTAGGGGTAGCTGTTTGTGTCCCCTTCAATCCAACGCTCTTTAATATGTATTCAGGTTTTGTTTACACAAGATACAGACCATCTATCTCTCTCCTTAATCACTCAAAACAATTTCACTGGCTACAGACTTCACATCCCATCCTACAAAATAGAAGCCCTAAAATTATAACCCCATCCTCAAGAAGGTGTTTTAGGAATACTAGGACTGATGCATGCTTCCGTCATGACTAGAGCATGCCCCTCCCATTTCCTTCTGTTTTTAATTAGTAGCCTTTATTTTCAAGGTTTTAGGTTTACAGAGAAATTGAGCAGGAGGTACAATGTGTTTCTGTATACCCCCCTCTGTTGCCCCCACCACCGCCCCACACAGTTTCTCCTAACATTATCTTGCTTTGGTGTGGCATGTTCAATATAACTATTGAACCAATGCCAAAAAATTATTAACCAAGGTCCATAGTTTACATTAGGGTTCCCCCTTGCGTCACACAGTTCTGTGGGTTTTGACAAATGCGTAAAGTCGTGTATCTATCATTACAGTATTCCACAGGATGGTTTCACTATTCTAAAAATGAATGGCTCTTCCTTTTCTTTTTGAAGTAGTTTATCCAAATACCCCTTACCAAAGTTATCCACCTCATCACATCTTCAATGATGTGGCATGATCTGGAGGGTGAGGTGTTTTAATGTCTTTTACAGAGGGCTGGCTTGTCCACAGTAGTCAGACACTTGCTATGTGGATGGCTAAATTGCCAGTTTCCACTTCTATCTTGCCAAGATAGAATTTCAAAAATTATGACTAGCAAGTGAGAAGGTGATTATATATATCTAGTCTTCATGCCCAAGTTTAGACAGGGGTAGAAGTGATGAAGTACAATACCCAGTGAAGAGTTCCCAGCATGCTAAATTCACAGAAACACAGAAGACAGAAAAAGAGGCAAAGCCATCCTTAAGGCCACGTTAAGTTACATACCTAATTCTGGCTTCCTTTTGCCGTGTTCTCTTGAAGGAGAGTGAGTTTCCTCCTGAAGCAAGTTCAAGGTTCCTTTTTATGTAAGGAGGCTTCCATTCCAGTCATCGGCTACAATCGTTATTCAGGCCCTTGAGTTGGCTTGTTGGAAGAGGTGTGGGCCTAAAAAGAACAGAAAGACAGATCAGCAGGTCAAAGGGTACAGAGAGTTCCCCAAATTTTGAGCCTGAATTACTCTGTGTCTCAAATTTTTGAGCATCGCCCTTCCAGGAAAACTTAGGAAGAAGAGTGCCCTGAAATGCTTGGGTTGGGAAAGATCAATAAAACACAAGCTTTGAAGATCGATGCCAAATTAACAGCATGGAGAGACAGTGCAGTGTAG
Organism: Martes martes; assembly: GCF_963455335.1. Lineage (NCBI taxonomy): Eukaryota > Metazoa > Chordata > Mammalia > Carnivora > Mustelidae > Martes > Martes martes. Next base: position 123,490,352 of record NC_137895.1, read on the forward strand.
CAGAAAAGCAGGACGTTTAGAAGCAGAGCTAAATTCAAATCCAGCCCCAGTTTGTAGCTGTATGCCCTTGCCCAGCTTACTAAACCTCAGGACCTCCAAATTTTTTCACCTAGAAAATGAAGAAAATAATCATTTTGGTAATTAAGTTAGGTCAACTTCATGGAGGATTTAACTCCCAGTGGGTAGGGACAAAAATTTTAACCACTCTTTCTTTTTGTACCATGTAGCCTATTAAGTAAGTTTATATTTTTTAATTGAAGCCCTTTTCTTTCTATAGAAAAGCTTCATCATTGTATTATCTGTTTCCTAGCACAGTATGCTTTGTGTTGGCTGATTGTTCATTGTGGCTTGATGAAAAATGTCTTCACATTTTTAATTCGCTTGAATTATTCTATTACTATGAAGAGACAGTCTGGAGAGAAATAACGATTTGTCTCCCATTAGCAGAAATGAGTTTCACATCACAAACTTAAATTATCTGTTGAACTTCTTTTCAAGAATGGCCTTTAAAAAAAAATGATGATAGCATGAGTACAGTAAGTTTTTCTAAGCCAACAAGACAGAGGATTTAGAATATAGATGATTATACTTTTGGAGAAAGAAAGCAAGCAGCAAAGTTTCTTTTTAGCCAGTTTGCCTTGCTGGAAGGAACGAGCTTGGTCTTACTCACACACAAAGGCAGCCCTGCAGGGACGTGTGTGACATGGCAAAGCAGTCTCTCTGAGGTACAGATAAGCATAGGCATGAGCTTGGAGCCCACTTTAAAATCAATTATTATTATTTGTTTTTCATCTCCTTTGTCCTCTCAGGAATTGTTGCTGACTTTATTTCCCATATCTACAATAGGCTTTAGAAAAAGGTTAGGAGACCCTGAAGAACCTTCAGATCAACCAAAATCTTTCTTCATGTAGCAACAAAAGCTTTGCATAAAACCAGCAAGCACAGACAGGAGGAACACATTTATTACACATTGGTCAGTGAGCTCAAAAACAGGAAAATGCCTTTTTAACAATTATCCTGAGTTTAATCAAAGCCTGTTTTAAACTCTGTTTTTAATCTAACTCTCATGTTATTGTTTGTCATTAATGTGTTATTTATGAACCCCTGTGTAGGAAAACCTCGGTCTGTCTGGTGTGTGGTTCTCTTTAACTCACGTGCTGCTACCACACTCACCACACTTCTGACACTGGGTGTTGGGAGTTATCCTCACAACAAGCAATTTGGTGACCATATGGGGTTCCTCCGATTAAACTCAATTCTGACACTAGCTACCTGGTGATAGCATCTGATCCCACAGGTTAAGGGATTGGTCCCAGGAGACTGCCCCCATTTAATTTTCCACTCTAAGTGATAGGTCCCCAGGTTCCCCACAAGTTCTGTCTGACATGTCTACAAATCAGAGATTTCCATGACCTCCACCCTCCTTGGATTTGATTATTTGCCAGAACAGCTCACAGAACTCAGGACAACACTTACTTATATTTTCCAGTTTATTAAAGGATATGATAAGGACACAGATGAACAACTAGATGAAGAGATACATAGAGTGATGTCTGTGAGGGTCCCAAGTGTAGGAGTGTCTCTCCCTGCAGATTTGGGTGCATCACCCTCCTGTGTTCACAACCCAGAAACTCTCCAAACCCCCTGTTGTTGGGAGATGTGGAGGCTTCCTCATGGAAACATGACCAATTACTAATTCATGTCTAGCCCTCCCCCCTCTGGAGAATGGGGGGCATGGGGCTCAAAATTCCAATCTTGTGGTCAGGCTTGGTCTTTCTGGTGAGCCAGTCTCCATCCAGGAGCCCACCAAGAGTGAGCTCATTAGAGCAAAAGACACTACTATCATCTAGGAAATTCCAAGAGATTTAGGAGCTCTGTGTCAAGAACCAGAGTCAAAAACCTAATATTAGAATAAAAGATGTTCTTAGTACTCTCATCTCTTAAGAAATTACAGGGTTTCAGGAGCTCTGTGCCAGGAACTGGGGAGAGAGACCAACATATATACTTCTTACCATCTCACAGTCCCAAATCAAACATCTTTCTGTACATGCACAAATACTACCTGCAAATTAACATATCATTAGTTGGCTCATGGGCATAGCTAAATCAATTATTTCAGATTTTTCTGATGGTCATTCTTGTTTTTCTAACTTTAATTGCTCTTAACAAAAACTACTAATAATGGAAATGAGAACTGAAGACAAAGTACAACTAGATGAGAGACATCACCACCCAGCCACTCGATCAACCCTTCTCTTCCTTAGTTCAAATGTGGTGCCTGATCACCATGGTTACTGAGAGAGAGAAAGACTGCAAGTAGGTAAGAGTTCATGCCAGAGAACATGTTTGTTTTGTTTCCTAACTCTTGTTAGAATTCAATTCTTGCTCCAACATTGGCACATGAAAAAGAAACATTTATCATTCAATAAGTAAATAATAACTGAGCACTGATGATATACCAAAACCATTGAAGGTACTGAGGATGCAACAGTGAACAAAACAGAAAACGTCTCTGTCTTCAGGCGGCTTATAGTCTAATGTAACCTGGAGGAAAAAAAAATGAACACATAAATGTAAAACACGTTTCAGAGAATGGAAAATTCTAAGAAGACAGGTAAAGAAGGGAAATGGATAAAAAGTGATGGAATGCACTATTGTAGGTAAGGTGACAGAGAAGGCTCTGGAATAAGAGATCTTTACAAGAAGCCTGAATGAGTGAAGGAGTGAGTTATATGCATGTATGAGGGAGGAGCATTCCAGGCTGAGGACGGACAGGCTGTGGTAGGAACACGCATGGGGTATCCTACAACCACCTGAAAGGCTAATGTAGCTTAGCTAAAGTGAACAAGAAGAAGAGTGAGCAAGAGGAAGATATTGTGATCTGTAGTAAAGAGTTCTGATTCTACTCTGATTAAGATAGAAAGCCTTGCACGAGTTTAAGGAGGAAGTGTCTTGTTCTGATTTTGAATTTAGAAAGTTGATCTTGCCATTATGTGGAGAATGGACCATGGGGGAGCCAGAGGGAAGCTGGACAGCCGGGGGGAGGCTTTTGCAATATTGTCTGTAGTAGGCACTGATGGCTGGGACAGAGTGATCCCAGCAATGAAGGTGGTTAGAGAGAAAATTGGGCCAGGAAGTGAAGAGTCAAGGATGACTCCAATTTTCGGACCAGAACAATTAGAAAAATGGAGTTCCCCTTACTAAAATGGGGAATGTGGGCCAGAAAACAAGTTTGTGTGTTGGGGAAATAACACTTCAGTTTGGGACTTGTCACACTTGGTTATTTTATTGGACAGCTGAATGGAATCAAGCAGTCACTTTGCTTCACAAGCCAGATGTTGAGTAGAGCAGATTTAGATATGTACATTTTAGACACATCCACATATTGGCAGAATTCAAAGCCGTGTGTCTCCCTGTGGTCATCCAGGGAGTGAGTAGTGATAGGGATAGCATCAGCCTTACAGACAGAGGATAAGACTTCTTCTTTTTTTTTCTTTTTTTCTTTTTTTTTTTTTTTTTGTCTCCTGGGCAAAGACCTTTAAAAAAATTCTCAAAGAAATAACTACAGTTTTAGAAATCCAGTAGGCATTAGGAAGATGCATGTCTTTGTAAATGGCAGTGACCATGGAGCAGAAATTATACTGTGATAATAACCAAAGTCCATCTTGTCTTCTAAGTATGTACTGTGTGTGGCAGAAGCCACTCTAGATGGGATGGTTGGCATCCAGTCCCTCCCTTTCCAGAGTCTCATTTCCTCATTTCCATAATCTAGTGGTTGGATCCTCTCAAAGTTTCCTTTATGTTTCAAAAGTTGATTCTCCTACTTTGCTATTTATTTACTGCATTCCACAATGACAGATGGATAGAGTATTTTTATTGTAATCTGTTATACATATATATATATATGTATGTATGTATGCACACACACATGTATACATATATCTATGCAGAGAGAGAAATACAGTTTTGAGAACTAAATTTTGGCCTAACCAAATGCTTTTTCAGAATTCATATGCCATTTATTACTCTTACATTCATACTGAAAATAGTTTTCTTCTCTTTTCACCTTCTGATTTTCTGGACATCAATGCTATCAGGGATAATCCAATTGATCAGTAGACTTGTGTTCATTGAACTGCAGATGTGAATACAGGATTCCAGAAATTCCACTGTCAGAAGCTGTGTGCACTTTTTCTCCAAGATTTAGCAAGTGCTTTTCTTCTATAAGTTCTGACTTGTACAATATAAACTGTGCCATCTTTCATTTCATCAAACACTGTAAACACAGAATTAGATACGATGCCCAAAGGCAATGCTAAACTATGCAGGATTCATATTAAGTCATCAGGACAAGTTGGAGCATCACATTATAATTCTCTACCCTAGCTCTTCCCCCAAGCACTAATACCAAGGTTTCCTAAGGTCATAGGGAGAAGATGATAGAGGAATTTAGAGTTAGTCAAGTAAATTAAATCATAATGTTAAAAAATTTAAAACACCTGCAGCCACAATATATTCTTTTTAAACTCTTACCTTTTATGAAACATATTTTAGAAGAAATGCATGAAATACAGTTTGTTTTAAAGGATTTCCAGAACAGAACACTTATATAAAAATCAGAAGGTTTTTTTAATACTTAACCCCTACGTTAGATTATTCAATATGCCCCCATACACCTATCTTCACAGTTATGCCATACATTTAACCAAAAGAGAAACTCTAAAAGGAATTACAAATTCAATATACAATAAGAAATAAATGGGGGGAAGATATGTCACTTCCATACAATGGAATTATAAGAAGTCATTAAATACCAGACTTTGAAGACTATTTAATGTTATAGGAAAATGCTCCTGACAAATATTAAGTGAAAAGTGTACCCAAAATATATGATTTTAAAATTTAGAAGAAACATATATTTCATATTAGTAGCTATTTTAAAAGGCTAAAAGAAAATGTTATCCCTCCAAATGACAGAATTTGTAATTTATTTTTATTTTATTTTTATTATTTATTATAATAAGCATATATTATTTTATGCTGAGAAAAAATGATAATTTTTGGATGGGCCAGAAATGCAAAAATCATTCAAATATTAGAATTATGTTGCAAGCAATACTATGGAGGTTGAATCTCGTTTGCCTTTCCAATATTGCTGTAGTTTTATGATCACCTTTGTGCCTGAAAGCCAACAACTCTTCACTTATAGATAAATATGCTTTTATGAATGTTTCCACAGAACTCTATCTTGGGTAGGTTCAGCCATCCTTTTCCATAGGCCTAAATAAGTTTTAACATTGTGAAAGAAAAAAAATTATTCAGTGACACTTGTTAAAGATGATAAGGAAGATTTTATTCAGGACAGACATCGTGATGGTTGTAGGGATTATTGCAACAGCATCTTTCAGTGAGTGTAAGATTGGACTCAAATCTGAATGCAGCAGGGATGAGTCATCGCCTTGAGCTATCGCCAAGGAGTAGGGGAGGGATCAGTGGATAGAAATTTACAAAGGGAGACATTTCAGGGGTAGTGGAATTCCGACTGAACTCATGTTACAAGATCCTTGCTGGAGGCAGTCCAGAGTGAGCAGGCATCACCTAGTGGATGATGGAAGAGAAAGAACCTCTCTTATATATCCAGGGTGAGCAGACATGGAGTATGAGGGATTCCAGATGAACAAACTTAGCAGGATTCTTGCTAAAATTGGACAATGCACAGATGAACGTGGAAGTCCAAAAGTCAAGGCCTGGTTGAGAAATTCAAGGGAAACTGAATAGAGTTTGGTCAAGCGGAGAATCTTCGAGTTCCATCAGATGTAAGTGGTGTGAACTCCAGAACCCAGTTTATATCTCAACTATTTGGGATCAAATGATTTTCAAATCCAGAATATACGGATTAGATACCTGGTTTTAATTCATCCAGGTGGGAAGACTGCTCTTCAGGACCCTCAGACACTAAAGGAATGGATGTGACTAACACTTCCCCATAATGCATATTTCACATTAATTCATAAAATAAGATATGTAGCAGGTGTCAATGGGATGTATTCATATGTAAGTATAAATATTGTTATATAGTTGTTAATTGAAGTGGAGATTAACCTTAAGATGCATTACCTCTGATTTGGCCTTTATTCTAAGAGACTGGGAATAATTTCTGTGCCTAGTTATGCTCAGGGGAAATCAAGTCTATACATTAAGATGTAAACAATCCAAATGCAGTAAGAGGAGGTAGGGGAGAGATTATACAGAGGCTAATTTAAATACTGAAAAGTGAAACATTTTTAGAAACCAAAATGTATATGCCCCCAAATTACTCTTTCTAGTTTCATTTTTGCAAGACTTTGACATTAAATGAACATAAGTTTAATCTTTCCGTGCATTTATTGAATCATAGTCTTAAAGTATCTGTTTTATGATGGTGGTCTTTTTTTTTCTTTTTTTTAATTTTAGTTGTCCCAAAGGCAAAAGCTGTATGTCTTTAATTTGAATCTGTCTTACTTGAAGTGATATCGCTTGATTGCAATTATAAAGATGATGGTTGTGATAACCCTGCTCCTGCTTTTTAGAGAAGGCTCCAGAAAATCAGCCCACAAGGGTAAAACACAGTGTCACTGAGACAACATATTATTAACTCTCAAGAACCATGGGCTCTTTTCAGAAAGGCCCCAAATCATTGTAAAAGTACAGACAAAAGGAAGAGGCACTAACATATTCCCTCCAGGTGGCTTTTAAGCAACACATTAATTCTTGAACATGAATATAAATAAATAATAAATAAAATTGAATTCATCCCAATCTATCATACAACTTCTTTGACAACATTAAAGTCAAGCAAATAAATCAGAATAATAAGATTTTGACAAAACAAGACATTTATCTATTCCCAGAGAAACATATTGGTCACACAACTTATAAAGTGCCAATAGAGTTTTCCATCCATCACCAAGATTCCATCTAATGACAGGGAAATAATTACCATACCTCTACCATGTCATGCAATCTTTTGATATGTCAGGAAGTGAAACAATGCATAAATGCAGACCTCAGTGTGTGGACAACACCTGTGGGTTGGGTAGAATTTTTTTTCCCATTAACAGCCTCTACATTCTCTCCTGAATAAGTGTTTAATATTTGTAATCCTTCTATAGCTTCAGGAAGGGGGGCAGAGCCTTCCATGAAAGAGAGAAGGTTTAACTTGGGCCTTTATACAAACTATCACAACCTCTTCCCCACTAACATGCCCCCCCTGACTTGTTTCCTACTATGTTAAAATAATTCAGATTCAGATTTAAAATAATTCAGATTCAGTTCCAACTCACTGGGTCTCTGCAGCTTAAAAATAGAATTTTCTCTAACCTGAAACCTGGACGCATCCATTAGCATTGAATTTGAATATTTGAATAAATGAATTGGGATCCTGTTCCCAAATTTTGCATTATATTTTTCACATATATATTTTTAAAATATGTATATGAGAGAGAAAACCTGTTTAGAACTGGAAGAGTGAGAGTCAACTCAGACTGCAAACGCCAGGAGGAGCCTTGCCGGTAATCAGGCGGGAAGGACACAGATAAAGCCAGCTGTGTAATCAGCAGGAAACGCTGTCCCTCCCAAGGGCAGGCAGCAACTGTAAAATGCACAACTCTTCTAGTGAACACTGCTTTGTCACCACTGATGCTCCCAGGCCTACCATGCTATAACTCATCTATTACAGGGAGTATCCAATTGTGCCATGACCACACGTAATCCTTAGTTAATCTTCACTCACTTGCTGAGAAACAGCAAGGAATTTAGAGCTGATCCCCACCGGCTTCCATGGGACCCAGCTCAGAACTCTACAAGGAGAACCCAAACCTCATAAAAGGTACTTCCTCTTGTCAGGGTGTGTGGATGCGTGCTTCTGAAGCACCCCCCCCATGCCCCTCCACCCTTCCACCCCCCCACCCTGCAAATCAATCAGATCTTCTCCAACCACAGGTTTGTCCCTAGGGATCTGTAACTCAATTAGGTTTTCACAAATTGGAGGTTTCTACTGGGAGTTGCCTGAGCCCCTCAAGGCACCAAGACCGTAATAATGAGCACATTTGAGACACATTGAGTTGCACCTCATCAGGTCTGCTCTGACCACAACTGCAGGAGTTTCTCACTGAACCAAGGGTCTGATAACCTCCTTGGCCCCATGTCAGGTTTCTTCTTGGTCTCCCAGGATTTAAAGGTAATAAATCTGACTCTGTCAGACTACAGGTTTTTTCCTGGTGGTCTAGAAAAAAAATATGATAGGCAGGCAGGCAGGCAGACAGACAGACAGATAGAGCTGTTTTTTTCAGTTCAAAGATAAATTGTTTTTGCAGTTAAGCTACCTTGAAAGCACACACTGAGATGTTTAACTTTCAAGTTTAATTACTCAATGATTTTCACTAACTTTTATGTAAGAATGGATATATTCTTTATAGACAGAAGAAATGAAGGAGTCCAGCAGTGGGTGTGTAAAGACCTCTTGGAGAATTCATTTTCAGAGAATAATTGTTTTGTTTTGCTTTTTCCTGAGAAATTCTTGATCGCCTTCACAAAAATAATTTTACTGCTCTTTTGTGATTATATGAGTGGTGCATCTCGGCCCCTTTAGTCACTAGATAACTTCTTTTTCTTTTTAATTTTTTTTAAAAAAGATTTTATTTATTTGTTTAACAGAGAGAGAGAGAGAGCATGAGCAGGGAGGCTGTATGAGGGAGAAGCAGGCTCCCTGCCGAACAGGGAGCCTGACGTGAGACTCGATCCTGGGACCCTGAGATCTCGACCCGAGCCAAAGGCTGTCACGCAACCAACTGAGCCACCCAGGCAAGAACAGAGGAGATTTGGGCTGGTTAGTGGAATTTTCCCCCTCTCAAACCACAATGACCCAGGATTAGAACCCCCTCATAATGTACCCTGCTACTTTAGGATCCAGTTTCATTCTGCAACTAACTGGCTGAAGCATGAAATGAACTAAAATAAACTGAGTTGAATGGAACTGAACTGAACTGAACTGAAGGGAAATAATGTGATTTCCAATACACTTGATTCCTTAAGGACAGAGAACCTACCTCACTTACCTTCCTCCCAGGGGACCCAGCACAATGACCAACCCACTCAAGACTCTTGAGTGCGTGGCTGTTGGATTTTACTAGAGCAATCTGTTCCTCTCTACGTAATCCACCCTGGTTTTACCAGGGCTGAAAATACCACTGAATTACATTTAGAGAGAACTGTGAGCTCATTGCCAAAGCACGTAACTTCATTCAACATACCTTTATTTCAGTCAGATGTGAGAAAACAAAATTCAGGGAATAAGGCAGAAAGGAAAGGAAGGATTTGAGTAGACTGAACACCAATTCTCCCCTGATTCACCTGGTTTCTCCTTCCTCATCCCATTGACCATTCCTTCTATTCCCATGCCCATCATTTTTCTAGTACCTGCTGGATGTTTACTCCATGCCAGTCACTGAGTTAAGCACCGTCCATGCATTGTCCCACTGGATCTTCACAGCAGAATGCCAAATAATGTCACTGCCCAGAGGAGGAAAGAGACTCGCTCAAGGCCACCCCACCGGTCAGTTTTGAGCCACATTCTTCTCAAGCCTAACCTCCAAATCTCTGAACTCGTTATTTACTGCAGTGGTGCAATATGGAGTAGAGGCAATACTGTTAGTACACAAACTGGCAACTAAATAGGAACTCTTGAGAAGCCCAACACACTAGTCATCACTATTTCTATCTCCTTCTTCATGGTTCCCTCATCTTCTCCCTCACTGTCTAGAAGTTCTCCCAGCACCTGATGCCAACACTGATCCTGCATCCATCTGCCCTCCTTTTGCCTTGTCCCACCCAGCTCAGGACTGGTTTAAAATTCTGTGGAAAGGGGCACCTGGGTGGCTCAGTTGGTTAAGTGTCTGACTCTTGATTTCAGCTCAGGTCATGATCTCAGGGTTGTGGGATCAAACCCCACATCGGGCTCCGTGCTGATTTCAGAGTCTGCTTGAGAGTCTCTCTCTCTCCCTCTCCCTCTGCCCCTCCCCCCTCTAAATAAATATATATATTTTTAAATTATATGGAAAAAACTACTTTGTTTGCATCAGCTCACATCATATATCTGAGAGGACAGGCAGATAGATATTGAACCAGTAGCTTCCCTCCTTGTGTCTTGTTACACTTAGGTATGATATATATAAATCAGCTAATATATTTATTAAAGATTTTTTCTTAGATGTATAAACAACTCACATACAAAGTTACATCTGAGTTTTATGACATTTTCTTCTGCCTTGGTTGCTGTTAACTGAGCACATTTCTATTTGTGAATCATCAGATAATGAATTTATATTTAGGAACAGACAAATCATTTCACTTGATAAGTATGCAGGTGTTGGTCTCCCAGAGCCCCAGATACCAGACACAGATGCTGAATACTCAGTTTCATGGCAGGATTCACTACTTGAAGATGCTCTGGGATCATCAGGTTTCCCGAAGACTCAATTTTCAAAATAACCATTACAATTTTCACATAGTGGATCAGCAAATCATTTTTTCATTATAAATCTCTTTTGTTGGGAAACAATTTACTCAAATTCTAGGTAGTGCGTTCGCTTTAATGTTCTTCTTTTCTACAGAAATCCATTAAAAACAAATCCACAATCTTGGCAGATTTAGCAAAAAGATTAATGTCAGATTTCCTAAAAAAGAAAATTACTTGGGCAGAATTCTGACTGAACAGCATGTGCTTCTCTCTCTCTCTCTCTCTGTCTTCTTTGGTTCTTTTATTCTGCTTTTTATTTTTTGTTTGTTTTTTGTTTTCATCAAAATTATAAATGCACATAGTTGAGTTAAATAGTTCTCTTAAACACAGTAGGAAGAACAATGGAGCTCTGGCGCCACTGTCCAACACTTATGTGTATTTCCCACCCTCTCCTGACAACCATTTTCAAATTACAGCTTTATTGTTACTGTTGCTCATAGTGCCCTGTATAACTCTTAAGTAACTTCTAATGTTTCTTTTGATATTTCTGCTTTTCAAATAATCTATAGGCTCCCTCTAGGAAAGATGAAGATTCAGGTCTCTTATTCTCTTTCAACCCAACCAACCACCAGTATCATCTCATAAAGTTTGGTTAGGTTACTACTAAATACTTACCTTATTATATTTATGTCACTGCTGGAACATATGTTAATCCATAATAATTTTTCCTGCCTGTTGCACAATATTTTTGTTGCACCTGGAGTTAATAATTGCACATTTTTGTTTGCTTGGTTTTGTACACCTCACTAATTTATCTGCAAATTTATCCTCCAGTGTTTAAAGACTTTGTTTTTATTTATTTGAGAGAGAGAGAGAATGCACGGAAGTGGGAGTGAGAGGGAGAAGCAGACTCCCCACTCAGTGGGGAGCTTGATATGGAGCTTGATCCCAGGACCCTGAGATCATGAACTGAGCTGAAGACAAATGCTTAACTGACTGAGCCACCCAGACACCCCAATGCTCCAGTGCTTAAGCCTCATCTCAGAAGTTTCAAGCACATGCAGTACTCTTGCTAAGTCATCTCGGGAGACATTGCTTTCTGACCTCTTCTGGTCTGGACAGATTTCCTCCTGGGGCATCTCTCCAGCTGACTCTTTCTTAACCTCTAATTTAAGATGAAAATCCTGTACTTGGATCCTATATCTTCCTCATTGTTGGTTTAGCTCATTTTTTGGTGGAGCATATTCTCAATAGCATCCTAAAAAAGCATGTGTGTGGGAAATAAGTTTTACAAAGCCTTGGTCTGAAACTATCATTCTTCTTGATTGCAAATCATTTTCCCTCAGGGTATGTAAGGTATTACCACTGAGGTCTTGCTTTCAATGTTGTTTTTGAAGAGTCTACAGCCGCTCTGATTCCTGATCCTTTGTATGAGCTCCCCATCTGGAAGCTCCTGGGTACTTGCTTTTGCCCTCGTATCTGAAATTCACAATTAAGTGCTGGGCGTATTTCTATTTTTATAGATTATCCTGTCCACTCACTGGCCCTTTCTCATCTACAAATTCATCTTTCATAATTCTGGGTGATTTCTCAATTTTTCTGCTCTGAGAATTTTTTCTCCTTACATTTCTCTTTTCTGTCTGTTCAGATGTTACAATTTGCAGACTAAATCTTTAACTTTTGTGTTTTCCCTTTCTTTTTTATTCTCATCTCCTATAAAATATTTAATATTTATTTCATATTCTCATTTCCTGGAGCTTCCTTTTTATTGTTGTTTGCTGATTATTCTATTTATACAAAATCTGTTTTTAATGCATAGATATCTGCTTTCATCTTTGTTAAAATAAGAGCATTTTTTTCTTTTCCTCCAGGCAAAATCTTGGTTTCTCTCATGTTACTTTTCTCTTTCAGTTTGCTTTGTTCACTTTTTCTTTTTTTTTTTTTTAAGATTTTATTTATTCATTTGACAGACAAAGATCACAAGTAGGCAGAGTGGCAGGCAGAGAGAGAGGAGGAAGCAGGCTCCCTGCCGAGCAGAGAGCCTAATGCGGGGCTTGATCCCAGGACCCTGGAATCATGACCTGAGCCGAAGGCAGAGGCTTTGATCCACTGAGCCACCCAGGCACCTCTTTGTTCACTTTCTTATTAGAACCTTTTCTCAGATGACTAGTGATCTGAAGTGTTCACATTTAAAAAACAAAAATTGATTACAATTGCATGCTGATGAAACTTCTCAGCTGTGAACCATGACCCTTACTGAATGGAGATCTGGTGGACCTTTTTGTTTGGAAACCCTGAGGACTGAGGTTTTTCCCCACTGGCTTAGTCAGATCGCTGGGTGAAGACTCTTCCAGTCTCTTGCTGGTGGTAATTCAAATTAGGATAACTTTAAAACAGCTTAATAAAGGGACTCTTTACAAAGATATAGGCTGTGTGTAAAGTGTGTACGGAAACCTCCAGGGAGAGTGCTAAACCTCTTGTCAATCCTACTTGTAGGCCCAAGGGATGAGAGAAGGAAGAGGTTGTTTGAGCACAGAAGGAAAAAGTCCTACTAAAAGGACAACTTCTGAGAAAATATGACCTTCAGTGAAGACAGGAAGTCATCCCAAGGGAACCTCATAGTGGGGAAAGTTGGAGAATAAATGCTCTTACTTTCTTAACAACCTCCTGTCTCTGGTCAGGGCTCTCCATTGGCCAAATCCAATGAGAAACCAAAGAACAAAGGGGTCCATTAATTTAACCCATGTAGATTAGCCTCCTAGGGCTAAGGAAAAGTGGAAAGGGCTGGAGAATACATCTAGAGGGCACTTGAGAGCTATCCAGCCCATCTCTAAGAAATAACCTCAATATTATGCTTGAGTGAGACATACCAGTCATTGGGTTTTGTTTGGAGGGGGAAGGAAATTCTGAGAGTCTACTGTTCTTAAAGTGACTTCCTACCAACACTTCTACTCTGGGTCACATTTTTTTCTAGCATTATCAAGGCACAATTGGCAAATAAATATTGTATATATTTGAAGCATACATTTGATGATGTGATATATGTAGGCATTATGAAATGATGACCACAATCAATGTGATATATGCAGGCATTATGAAATGATGGCCAAAGTTAATTAACCTATCCATTATTCTACCTGTAGTTTTTGTGTGTATGGTAAGAACACTTAAGATCCAATCTCTTAGCGTATTTCAAGTATATAATACAGTATTATTAAGTATGATAAACCCATGAAGAACATGAGTATGACTGCATGAGTCCATTTATGTGGATTTTTACAATACAGTGCCACAAATATATTTTCTTTTCCTTATGATTTTCTTAATAACATTTCCTTTTCTCTAGGTTACTTTATTATGAGAAGACAGTATATAATACAAATAACATACAAAATATATGTTAATTGACCGTTTATATTATCAGTAAGGCTTCTGGTAATAGTAGACTATTAGCTAAGTTTGGGGGGAGTCGAACGTTATACATGGATTTTCAACTGCAGGGGTCAGCACCCCAACCATTGTTAACTGTCAACATCATTCAGGGGTCATCTGTATAGTCATTATGCTCACACAACATCCCTAGAACTTCCTCACCTTATGATTGAAAGTTTGTACCCTTTCACCAACATCTTCCACTTCCCCGTATAACCAAACCCCTGGCAACCACCATGCTGCTCTCTGCTTTTGTGAGTTTGACATTTTTAGATTTCACATATAAATGAGATCATACAATATTGGTCTCTGCTGGCTTATCTTGTTAAGCATAATGTCCTTCAGGTTCATTCATGTTGTCACAAATGACAGTGTTTCTTTATTTTTTATGGCCAAATAATAATCCACCATTCACATATACCAAATTTTCTTTATCCATTTTTTCACTGATGAACACTTAGGTTGTTTCAATATCTTGGCTATTGTAAATAATACTGCAATGAACATGGGGGTGCAGCTATCTCTTTGAGCTCCTGATTTCATTTACTTTGAAATATATTCAGAAGTAAAATTGCTGCATCATATGGTGGTTTTAGTTTTAATTTTTGAGGAACCTTCTTATTGCATTCCATAGTGGCTAATTTACATTCCAATCAATAGAGCCTAAGTGTTCCCTTTCCTCTACACCCTCACCAACACTTGCTATGTCTTGGCTTTTTCATAATAGACATTCTAAAAGGTATGAGAGGATATTGCGTTCTGGTTTTGATTTGCATTCTCTGATTACTAGCAATATTGATCACATTTTCATATACCTACTGACCATGTGTATGTCTTCTTTGGAAAAATGTGTATTTAGCTCCTTGGCCCATTTTTGTAATTGGGTTATTTGTTATTTTGCTGTGAGTAGTATGAGCTCTCTATATATTTTGGATTTTAACTCCTTATCAGACATGTGATGTGCAAATATTTTCTTCCATTTCATAGGTTGTCTTTTCATTATGTTAATGGCTTCTTATACTGTGCAGTAGCTTTATAATTTTAATATAGTTACACCTATTAATTTTTCCTTTCATTGCCTGGGCTATTATATCCACAAACTCATTTCCCTGTGCTTCCTCCTAGGAATTTTATGGTTTCAGGTCTTATATTTAAGTCTTTAATTCATTTCAAGTATATGGTACAAGAAAAAGACTCAATTTCATTTTTTTACACAAAGTTTTCCCAAAACCATTTATTAAAGAGATTATCCATTCTCCATTTTGTGTTCTTGGTCCCTTTGCATTTTTTTACACAAAGTTTTCCCAAAACCATTTATTAAAGAGATTATCCATTCTCCATTTTGTGTTCTTGGTCCCTTCACAATTACTAGTTGACCATATATGCGTGGCTTACTTCTGGGTTCTGTTGCATTGGTTTATGTGTCTGGTTTCATTGTTGTTTTCCAGTTCCATCAATATGTGTCTGTTTTTATGCTAGTACCATACTGTTTTGATGACTACAGAAAATGTACACTTCCAGTTTTGCTCATCTTTCTCAAAATTGCTTTGTCAACCCAGTGTCTTTGATGGTGTCATATAATTTTAGGATTCTTTTTTCTATTTCTAAGGAAAATGGCATTGGAATTTTGACAGGGATTGCACTGAATCTGTAGACCACTTTGGATAGCATAGATACTCTAGCAATATTAATTCTTCCAGTCCATGGACACAGTGTATCTTTCCATTTATCTGTGTTTTCTTTAATTTCCTTCATTTATGTGTTATAATTTTCAGAGTGCAAGTCTTTCACCCCTTGATCAAGTTTATTCCTAAGTATTTTATTCTTTTTGATGATCTTGTGACTGGGAGTTGTTTTCTTAATTTCTTTTTTGGATACTTCATTGTTAGTGTATAGAAATGCAATTGAGTTTTACATGTTGATTCCGTAATCTGCAGCTTTACTGAATTTATTTATTCTACAAATTTTTTAGTGGAATTTGGGTTTTCTCTATATTAGATCATGTCATCTCCAAACACAGACAACGTAGCTTCTTCCTCTCCGATTTGGATAGGAGTTGAGGACCTCCTATCGCACCATCTTGCTGATGTGACTCTTCTGCCACATTTAACCCACATTTAACCTTACTTCAAGATGTACCTGGTACTGCTAGCCTATCAGGGTTTACCTTAGAAATCAGCTTTCTCAGACCCCTCAGATAAAATGCCACTCTCTTGTCTTCCACATTCTGTAATTTGATGATTATTTCTCTTCATTCATCTCTTCTTCCTTGAACCTTTTTTTTAAAAAAGCCTGTAACTATCATTTAATGAGACTTGAGAAATGATCAGTGATTAAAAGATATGTTCAATCTTCGACATTTTAAAACAGTTTTTAAAACATTCTCTGAATTTGGCAATTGGGAAGTTAGTGATAACTTGAGCAAAAACAGTTTCAGGCAATGATTGGATGTACTGGTGAGGAGCAGGGAGAAGAGAAAAGGAGGCCATATTATAGTGAAGAGAGGAAATTAATGGACAGGGCAGAAGTGGAGGTGATGAGATAGATTCTTTGAAAGGAATCTGAAAAGAAGAGTGTCAGTAGAGAGATTAGTGGTGATTGATGTTAACTACAAGGAGAAGACAGTGGGCCACAGAAGTTGCTAGTCTGAGGAATTTAGACTTTATTCTGAGGCAAGAAGGTAGCCATGGAAAAGAAAAATACATATGGACCAACATTTATATCACAATGATTAATTTATGAGACTGAAATGAGAAATCATTGAAATTATAAATCCCAATCTGGCCAGGCTTGAGAAAATGACAGAAAAATGTTGTCGATTTATTTTCGGAAAAAAACAACTCTGAACTTTCTGATCTGTATCACATGAGAAGCTCATTATCACCTGGAAATAAAGAGTATTTCAAAAGAAAGAAAAAAACAACGTTCTCTACTATTATTTTAGGAGTTGTAACAAACCGAGGAAGCTTAGTTACGATGTCTGTAGTTCCCCCTAATAAGCACCTGGATGCTCTGGTTAGGTGCAGAATCACCAAAGGCCAGTAGTGTGAATGTGAATATGTGTCATGACCAAGGGGAAAATTATAAGTGAAGAAGCTCCCATGCAACCACCACCACAACAAAATAAATAATAATGCATTTGGGGCTAAGCAGCAGTAAAGGATGAATATCTATTTCTGAGATGAGCTGTGCTACATGCTACAGGAAAAATCCTGCCAAATAACTGCCTGCCATTATTTTTTAACCTTGTGATTTGATTGGAAAACCAAGGAAGACTAAATTAAATCTAAAGTTCAGCTTCCCAGGGTCAGCGCGTGGGTCCAGAAAGTTTTCCAGGAAAGATATTTGCATTCATTTATCCTTTTCATACCTAACAACTAACAATCTGAAAAAGGCAAGTTTCAGCAAGCACTGGAAAATATCTTTAACTAGAGCAATACTATCTAGTGAATAACAGTATCTAGGTAATGGAGATAGTAGTTCAATTAATGTTTACTTTAGAATGCATCAGGGACAGTCATCTTTATCCTGTACTTACTAAACTTTCCTTTCTGTTAATTAGGAAAGTGAGAGGATCATCAGGTTTAAATCAGGCTCATTGTTCCCATCTTCAAGAGCTATTCACAGCCACAATCTACTCCTTTCATAATCAACTTCATTGGACTTTGTAGTACATAGTCTTGTTTGCAAGCCTAAAGAATGAGCTTTTTGATCAGATTAGGAAATGTCTGATTGCTCTCAGCATGAACAAACTGTTACATTGCCTGCTCATATGGGGACTGGGGGGCTGAGTCCATTCTCCAGTACATATGTGTAATTAGAGATGAGAGTCCAAGGAACCGTGAAAGCACATAAGGAAGTTGACCTTTAACTGTCAACTACTGAATTGCAAAGAAATAACTCAACTGACTTACCTAGATCAGACTGGAGTGGCCCAAGCCCAGGGCACCAACAGGACCACTCAAGACTTCACATTCTACAGTCACACTGACTTTAGCTCGAGCCTCCAATTTTCTGACTTTTCTATTTATCCGCAGACCAGTGATTTCAATATCACTCAAGTTCTTTCCTTGTGTCTTCCAAATGTTATTAAAGTTGGATGTAGTTTTCTTAAGCATTTATGCTCCCAACTTTACTCCTCCTACGAAATACAAAATATGGGATAACATGGTAATAATGGAAAATATAGTCAGGTTTGCTCTAATGTGACATGTTTCTTAAAACCACCAATGCTATCCAAAACTGGGCAGTTAACACTACAGGGTTTATGGGTAAAAGTGTTGGAGGAACAGCAGTCAGAAACTTTGTCAGTGACACATTTAAAAAGATAGAAAGTTCATTAAAACTGTACTACAATACTACTCACTGCACATTGGCAAGAAATGCACCAGTACTGCAATAAATATGGTGCTTTATTTTTAAAAGACCAGCTGTTTGCTTGAGGACGTGGGCATGACCAGTGTGGCAGCCCCTGAGCTATCTAAAGGTGAAGGAGGAACAGCTGAAATGGGAGAGAAGCTTTAACAGCAGCTGTGGATGAGTGTGACTTAGGCCTCATGGTGAACTGACATCCCTATAGATGTTTGAGGTGTGTATGTTGTGTGTTCACAATCAGCTGTGGTTGGCTGGTGCAAATTTTCTTCTTTCACCCTTTGTTTCTTGTGGATGAAACTGTGCACAAGCAAACACAAAGTTCTTATGTTCCCATTGCTCCCTAATACCACGTTCCACCCATCACGTTGGAACAAGTTCAAGTTTTTGGAACAGGTATCCTAACAGAACTGAATGTAATGTCCTGCAGCCCATGCACATGAGGCTCATCCCGGCCCCCCGCCCCCCGACTTCCCTTCACCTGTGATTCTGCCCACAAACTTATGACTCATCTGGCTATCGCTGAATCCTCTTTTCAAATCTGCTGAGAGATGGTGAAGAAGTCAGAGCTCCACAGAGTGAAAAAAACAGAGAAAAGGCCACATGCCTTTCTTTTAATAATAATTGTCATCTGGTCACATTTTTTAAGTAAAATGAACCGACTAACCTCTAATTCCGTGAAGGAAAGAGGTATGTCTTTTCTCTCTTTATCTCCACTAAATTGCACAGAGCTTGATACCTAGTGGTGCCCAGCAATGTCTGGAGATCACAGGAGTGTGTGTTCCACTAGAAAAACAGCTATAGGGGCGCCTGGGTGGCTCAGTGGGTTAAAGCCTCTGCCTTTGGCTCAGGTCATGGTCCCAGGGTCCTGGGATCGAGCCCCACATCAGGCTCTCTGCTCAGCAGGGAGCCTGCTTCCCTTCCTCTCTCTCTGCCTGCCTTTCTGCCTAATTGTGATCTCTGTCTGTCAAATAAATAAATAAAATCTTAAAAAAAAAAAAAAAAAAGAAAGAAAGAAAAAAAAAAGAAAAACAGCTATAGCATATCCCCTAACGTCCCTAACATTCTGTTTGGGATTCTCTAATAGAAAAAACTAGCTTAAAAAGGAATAAACTAATACAAGGAGAGTTGGTAGCAATGTCTTAACAATAAAAATACCTAACTCTATACATTATAAACTTTCGATCACAGGAATATATTCTACTATTTTGTAAGATAAAAGTGTCCATCGACTGATGAATGGATAAAGAAGACACAACACACACACACATACACACATGATGGAATATTACTCTACATAAAAAAGAATGAGATCTTGCCATTTGTATCCACATGGATGGAACTAGAGAATATAATACTAAGTGAAATAAATCAGTCAGAGAAAGACAAATACCATATGATTTCACTCATGTGTGCAATTCAAGAAACAAACAACAACAACAATAAAGAGGATAAAAAAAGACAAAGCAAAAAACAGTCTCTTAGCTATAGAGAACAAACTAATGGTTACCAGAGGGAGGAGGATGGGAAGATGGGTGAAGTAAGTAGAGGGGATTGAGAGTACACTTATTGTGATGATCACTGAGTAATATATAGGATTGTTGAATTACTATATTGTACACCTGAAACTAATGCAACACAGCATGTTAACTACATTGGAAATAAATTAAATTAAATTAAATTAAAAGAAGGAGGAACATACAATCCTAAAGATATATGGCAAGGCCTAAGAAAGTTTCTATGTAAGTGACAGACTAAAATATCAGGCCCAGAAGCCCCTTTATTTCTTTTTCTGTGGCAGGAATTTATGGCCTAATGTTTCTACCACCAAAATTTGCAAAAAAATTAAGTTTTTGCTTGTACTGACTTGAGTCCCAAATCTTTATCAAATCCTTAAGAATCACAGAGCTACTTAGCTGCTTTGCAAGGATTTGAGAAGTTTGTGGCCGCCTCTAAGCTGGAAGAGAAAGCAAACTAGCTAAGCCAAGGAGATTTGCTGGAAAGAATGTTCTGTGGTGTGCGTCTGGAGCAATAACTAGAAATTGCACATTCAGATGTTTCCTTCAAAAAACACCTATTTAGTTTGGTAACTAAGCTATCTAATTCTCTGTAGTTAGCAATATTTACTCAGTCTCCTCTGTTTTTAAAGATATTTCAAATGGGAAAATTCTTGGAGTCAGCATATTTTTACATGAAAATAAGTTAATTTCAAAATAGTAAATGGCTAATTTCTATCTGATAAAGCCCATATGAAATTACAAGATCATAAAATAAAATTCATACATTTGGAGAAATGTGATGATAACTATTTTGTAAAGACCAAAACTCTACTAAAAAATATCATGTCAAAGAAATTTGTAATAAAATTAATAAACTGCAAATCAGAAGACATGCCCATTCTCATCTGCCAATTTTAAGACTTATGAGGACCATCAAATGCCTTTATTTATAAAAGAAATGACTGAATAAAACCAGTTGCACTAAACTCTGGATTCTAATTAAGATGTGAGAGATATACAACGTACCATTCCCCAGAGCGTCAATATTATTTCAATGATCAAATGTTTAATGGAGAGTAAGAAAGCATAAGCAGGACCAAAGAGCCCCTAAAAATACTGATCCAGTTTCAGTAAGGACTTGCACTTTGGAAAAAAAAAGCCACAAATTCTAAGACATTCTAGTTGTGTTGTGTCAGAAAGGGTAGGTATTCTGCCTTTGTTACTACCCAGCTTTTAAGCAAGAGAGCATTCATTTAATCATTCAATAGAAGGGATATAAGATTTAACACACGACTGTCTCTTTGCCATGAGGCTTATGCATGGCATATTTGTCTCTGCCTTCCAAAAGCTTATGATCTAAACAGGAAAAAATAAGATAATGCAATAATTAAATATTACCAAAAAATCTGTCTAAGAGACATCACAAAGCAACATATTGTTATTTACAAAGCGCATTATGACAATCTTTGCCTTTCTTTTGGAAAGGTATATATAAAATCTAATTATTTTTATTGTGAACTCAATGCCAAGCACTACATTATTGTGCTTGCACTATAATAAATATTAACTTATTACAATATGAGATTCAGAATATAGCCAGACTTGGTAACACAAATAATTCAATAAAAGTAAAGAAATCCTTTGTCTCTGAGTCATGAAAACCCTACAAGGGATTCATATTTCTTTTGGCGAGATGAATTTTCAGAAGGCTTAATAAGGAAGTACAAAATTGATTTTGAATAAAAGCAACACATATTTTAATGAAGTGATTAAGTGCTAATCACTGAGAAAATAAATGATTCAGCATTCCTTCAGATTTGCCTAAGAACTTGGCTGTTTGTGGCCAACAAGGAAAATTAGTTACAACACATATAATCACATGGGTTTGATCTGTTCATTCTCATCCCCTGTCTGCTTCTCTCCCAGATTTTTTTACTTTCATGATGCCTTTTCCTCCCCACCAGCATTTCCATTGGCTTCAAAACTTTCTACCCCAGGACTCCTTCAAAACTGCTCTCAAAAAATCATCACTAACTTTCACATTGCTACCTCCAATAATCAATTCTCAGGCATTGTACTTGACCTCTGAGCATCCTTTATCCTGGTTAATCACACCCTCCTATTTCATATACTCTCTTCCATGGGTAACACAGCCACTTGGTTCTTCCCCTACCTATATGATCTCTACATTGGTTCCTCCTCGTTTCCCTACTTCTGAATGTGGATTACCCAAGGGCTCCATCTTTGACTTCTTTCCTATCTTCATTCAAAACCTACTTGACCTCATCCATTGTCTATGGTTCTAAACACCATCCTTATATCTCCATCTGAGAATGTCTATCTCCAGTCAAAAACATTCTTCCGAACTCTAGACTTGAATATCCAACTGCCAAATTGATTCCTTCACTTCGATGTGTATGAGGCATCTCAAAACTAAAACATCCAAAACAGAACTCTTGATCTTTCCCACCTTCCACATAAATCAGAGTCTTTATCATTTCCATCAATGGCAACCCCATCCTTCTAGTTTTTCAGCCCAAACACCACTGTTCCCTAACCTATCAGGAAATCAAAAAGGTGCTACTTTTAGCACCTACTTTAGATCCATCTAGCATCTGGTCACTTGTTGCTGCTTTTACAGCTACCTCTCTCTATCAAGCCACCATCAACTCTCATCTGGATTGTTGCAATTGCTCCAAAATGGGTTTCCTTACTTTATCTTTGCTGCTTGTAATATATTCTCAAAGGAGTGAACAGAGTGCAATATACATAAGTCAGATCATGTCACTCGTCTACTTAAATGACCCTGCAATGCCTCCACATTTCATTCACAATAAAGGTAAAATCTCAAT
This sequence comes from Martes martes, assembly GCF_963455335.1. Lineage (NCBI taxonomy): Eukaryota > Metazoa > Chordata > Mammalia > Carnivora > Mustelidae > Martes > Martes martes. Next base: position 123,513,001 of record NC_137895.1, read on the forward strand.
CAATGGCCTTCAAGAGTCGCACATTAGGTCCCCTGGTTACTTGTCTTGCTTCATCACCCACCATTCTCTTCCTGCCTCACTGGGCTTCAGCCACACTGGCCTCTTGGCCCCTGCTCAGATTTCACCATCTCAAGGACACCGATCCTGATCACTCTATTTAAAAAAAGAACCTGTTTGCCATCCAAACCCCTTAAACTTTCCTGATGTTTTCTCCTTTCCACAATACTCATTACCTTCAAACATACTTTAAAGCGCATTTATTTATGTTCATTTTTATCGTCTCTTTTCCTGGGAATCTTTGTCTCTTTTGCTCAGTGATTTACCTAGCACCTAATACAGTGCCTAGCACAGTCTGCATTTCATTGATAGTTGAGAAAAGAATGAGTAATTCAACTATTTCCCAGTGGCTCAGATCAAACACTTTGGAATCATTTTCAATTCCTCGCTTTCCCTAAGATCCACCCAATCCATCAGAAAGACCTTGTCATTCCTGGTTTTGAAAAATATCTAGGATTTAACCACTTCCCACTCCACCTCTATTGCTCTGGTCTGGGGCCCCACTGTCTACAGTCAGTATTGGCACAATAACATTCCACTTGGCTTCCCCACTTCCACACTTATTCTTTCTTAAGGTCTGTCTTCACAAAAGACCCAGAGAGACCTGTAAAATCCTTAACCATTTAATGTTGCTCTTCTCAAAATCCTTCAATGGTTCCCATCTCAGAATAAAATCCAAATCCTAACCTGAGTTCGTAAAGCTCTTAAATTGGACCCATCTATGCTCAAAATTAATTGCTTTCCACTTGCTCACTCCTCCAACAAAATTTGGCTTTCTATATGTTCCCCCAAAAGGCAAATTTAGTCCTGCATTAGAACGTTTGTACTTCTCCTTTCTTCCACATTTCAAATTTTCTCATGGCTCATTTTCTCCTTTCATCAGTGTCTCCCTGGAATGATGTTAAAACCTCAAAATCTTCCCTGACCACCCTACATAAAACAATCTATTCACTCATTTTTCCATAATTCCTTTCTATTCTGCTTTGTTTAGCTTCATATGTACAGTACATACAGTGACATTATTCTATAGACATAGATTATATATTTCTTTATTGACTCTTTCCTCTAAAATACAATGCCCATGAATCAAGGATTTTGTTCTGCCCACTGTTCTATCTCCAGTGCCTAGAATAGTTCCTGCACATAGTACATACTCAACAAATATTTACCAAATGAATGAGTAAATGAATTATCAAGAGATTTAACTATTGAGCCGAATGAAAGAACAAAAGGAAATATGCTCTAATCTACTCACTTTTAATGTTAGTAAGTACTAAACTTCATTCAATAGATTGAGCTCTGGTCACCAGTATAAAATAGGAGATTACTTGAAACAATCCATACCATTACTTGGTTTCCAAATTGTAGACAGACACAATTTAAGTTTTAGGCATAAAGATGGCTAAGTCTTTTTATGAAAATATGTGACTTCTTTCTAAATGGAATAACTCTGCTCTGTAAAACTAAAACATTTTTTATTCCCATCTATTCAACTATTACCTTATGTAGAAATTCAACTATGTAAGTTAATTGCTGAAGCAAGAATGAATAATCCCAGAACAAGGCTTTGCTTGAGTTTAGAGTCACAAATCATAATCACTTGGATACAGTCCCATCAGCCAGATGCTCAAACCAAAAAGAATTCTCTTTGAGGTTTCCCCCACTACAAATTTTTACATTATAGGCAATGTTTTGCTGAGTATTTATGGCTAAAGTAGACAGACACACCCCTAAACACTTAGGAAGATTTTTTATCTATAAAACCAATATGTTATTTCCTGTAAGTTTATCATCCATTTACCTAAGTCATAACCAGAAAAAACAGTGATAAGGAGAAAAAAATATGAGCAAAAATATGTCCTGATATATCAGATGATTGCTACTGTTGGTTTTATCTTGTTTTGGATTTAGGTTTTTGTCTGTGTTGCAATAAATGTTGATTTCTGATAAAGTTTCATCAAATGTTGACTTTCTTCCCTCAGGTTTTGTCTAAGTGCTAACCATGTGGAAATAATTACAATGTGCCATTATACATACATGAATTGTTTTATTAGTAGAGCATAGAAACATCTTTGAGAATTGGCTAAAATCTCAACGATGGTGTATGCAGTAATCCCTGAGCTATTTGCTAAATATTTGAGCAAACAGAGCATTGTTTATTTAGTTCTCCTTAGCTCCCCATGTGCATTCTTGGAATGAGGTTGTAGGTTTTCTGTTTGATTTTAAAGGAAGCCACAACCAGAAAATCATAAGCCTGAACTAGAGAAGCTGTACAATCATTCTTTAGAAAAATTTTTTTCTGATTCCTCACCTATATGCAATGACTTCCTGGCTCCACAGTATCTCCTGATAGTCATTGTTTTGCCTTGTCTCACCCTTTTTACATGTGGGCACTAAACACTTCTAACGTTTTTAACCACTGGAGACAATGGCCTTTGCGGGCCAGGGGATTCAAAAGACTTTAAGGTCATGAGTTCCAGAGCAAAATGATGTTCCCACAGCTGGGCCCAAGAGATCCCAGGCTTGTTGCTGATTGTTCCCTCCTACATTTTCATCCATAAACAATGATCTCCCAGTCCAAAATGTCAGAGGGCAACATTTTCTCCTCCAGTTCCTGTTTTGTTCCTTCTTAACCAAAGACAATCAGCACTTTCAGTAGCATGAAAATTAAGGATGGATGAACCTAAAAAATTTTCTAGTCCATCTCCCTTCCCAAAGCAGGATCACACTTTAATGGTCTCAGGAGAATGGCAGCTTGGTACCAGAAGAGCTTGATAGCACCTGAAGACAGTCTCATTCTGACCTCTCCAACATAACTATTGCACAGTCTGGGCTTCTCTCAAGGTATGGTCAACCGGAAAAAAAATCACGAAACTTTTCAAGGAAAAAATCCTTGAGGCACGTATTTAGCAACAGTTCTCTGTTATATTGTCTTAACTCATTCTCATCATTTAAAATAATTATTCGGCATGAAAATTGTGTTTGTATGACAGACTCATTTTTCAGTGTTTGGGGCCATGTACTTTTTTAGGTTGTGCCAACTCCTATGTTTTGCAATTCAGTGTCCTTGAGCAGTTTTTAGTAAAACTGAGTAAATAATCAAGATGTTTGGAGCAGCAGGGGCACCTGGGTGGCTCAATCAGTTAAGTGTCTGCCTTCTGCTCAGGTCATGATCCCAGGGTCCTGGAATTGAGCCCTGCATAGGGCTCCTTGCTCAGCGAGGAGCTTGCTTCTCCCTCTCCCACTCCCCCTGCTTGTGTTCTCTCTCTCTCTCAAATAAGTAAATGATATCCTTAAAAAAAAAAAAAAAAGATGTTTGGAGCAGAAACATCAGAGAGGTTACAGGATGGTTTATAGATCAGAGTCTTTGCTCCTGAGCTTCCCAATTTACTTCTCAAAAAACAGAGAAAGAGAGAATAAAAATTTATACTAATATCACCAACACTAGTGGGCTATTTTCAGCTATTTTGTTTTTAATAATTCAATATTTTATAATTATAGATACAGAGATACATGAATAAATTAAATAATTATTTTAAATTAGATGTCAAATTACTTTTTAAATTTTAGATCTATCCTTTTTTTTGAGGGGAAAATTTGGGGAAAAATCTAATTAAGTCATTTGATTACTATCTAGGGATATTTCAAATAATAATATATAAAAAATGCCTGCAAGGTTTTAGAAATCATGATACATTAGATTCCAATTCATTTAAATTTCAGGTTTCCTTCTTTCTCTGAATCTAATATTTAGAACACAATTAACTTAACCAAGATCTATTTTTTCCTTCCTATATCATATTTATGTAAAAAATAGGTACTTAAGTTAATAAACTCTACAAGGATTAAAAATTAAGAATACAGCTTTGTAACTCTCATGTTTACTGAAAACACCATACCATTTAAAGCTTATAAAGTTTGTTTGAAATAGATTTTCTTCCATTTCAGAAAGACCTGGTCCTTTTGCCTGGCTTCCCTGTAAGCCAATTGAGTTTAAAATATAATAATTTTATTACATATACCACAGTTTGGACTCTACTGGGTCAGGTTTTCCTGAAAAAAAAAAATATATATATATATATACACACACACACACGTATGTCTCTTTAAATATTCAGATTCAAATCTTCTTTAATTTATGGACAATTTTCTTAAATTATACTTTGATTTTTGTAATTCAAAGGCCCTCTTTTTTTTTTATCCTGCTCTGCTATATAGTATGTTAAATTTACATTACAACATATTGGCAGACTGTAATATTTGGGAATGCCTATTCTGTATGAGGCTCTGAGCTATTTTACATATGTTATTATATGAACATATATGCTACATATTTACAACCCCATGATATAGGCATTAATATTCTTATTTTTACAGCTGGTGACCAAGGGTCAGAGATAGTAGGTGGCAGAGCTGGGATCTGAACCATTTTGTTTCCTTTACAAACCACATATTTTCCAATGTATCATCATCACAAACAAAAGGTGGACATACACAAATTATATAATTACATAGAAAGGAATATATATATTTTTTCATTCATATACCAAGCATTTTAGATGCTTAATTGTCTGAATACAAAGCAACGTAAAAAAAAATTTTTTTTTAAAGATTTTATTTATTTATTTGACAGACAGCACAGGTAGGCAGAAAGGCAGGCAGAGAGAGGGGGGGAAAGCAGGCTCCCTGCCCGAGCAGAGAGCCTGATGCGGGACTCGATCCCACGATTCTGGGATCACGACCTGAGCCAAAGGCAGCAGCTTAACCCACTGAGCCACCCAGGTGCCCCGCAACGTAAAAAATTTTAAATGGTCAATCTAAGCAGGTTTTTTTTAATGCTGCCATTTGATTATTCCTTTATTATGGACACAGCTATGACAACATCTGTTTAAGCTAGAAATTCCATTTCGGAGATAAAAAGAAATGATGTAAAAACAGGAGTTTTCTTAACTACAGAACTGGATGTCTCTGTCAACTCACAAGCACCCTACACTTTTATTGTAATGTACAAAATTCTCCCTGGGGACCTATCTGTTGACCTGTCATAGTAACTTACTTTAAAAGAGAAAGATGCAACAAGTTCCAGATATATGAGTGAGAAAAAAATTTTTTTTAACATTTTTTATTATTTGAGAGAGAATGAAAATGAGAGAGATCACAGAGGGCAAGGGAGAAGCAGACTCTTTACTGAGCAGGGAGCCTGATGCTGGGCTCGATCCCAGGATCCTGGGATCATGTCCTGAGCGGCAGGCAGACACTTAACCAACTGAGCCACCCAGGTGCCCCAGAAAAAATGTTTACATTTGTCTAGTTGTCTTCTTCTACAGATGACAAAAATTGAGATCCAGAGAATTGAAAGCAAGTGGAATAACTAGTTCAACTCTGAGCTGGGGCTTCACTGAGTACTTGAAACAGTCCCAAATAAGAGAAGAGAGAGATGTTAACAGGAGTTTGGTATAATTTTGGACTATTGTCACCTTACGATATGATTTCCTTTCTTAAATTTTGACCTTCACAACTGGGATTGAATAGAGGAACTATGACTCAGTGTAGTACCTGCCAAACCTTTTGTGGTTATTGTTTTAATAACAGATTTTTAGTGCTTGGAAGACTCTTGCTTTGACCTTTTAGATAGAAGCAAGCAATGGATGTAGGGCTAAGTCAGCCCACATAGTTCACTAGTGGGTGTCCCAGTGATTTGTTCAGACCATTATACTATCCCTTTATTAATGGGATCCAACTGTAATATAACACATACCCAAACAGAATAAACTGCATTATGACAGTATTCACTGAAGCGGTAGAGAATCTAAATGTTCATTATTGAATGAGATTATAGTTAACCAATCTAATTTTAGCAAACCTCAATATTATATAATGACTTCTGTTATCGACTCCCCACATCTTCCCATAGGTAATTTTGATATGTGTGTCATTCTTTCCGTTTTTAAAGCATTCGTTTACTAATCCTTCTCTTTTTAGTATATACTCTACTCAATCCAGTCTAGTACGAAATGAGGCTGCTTCCATGTTTGGGATGTATAATACAAACCACAGACATTTTTCCTGTTCTTTGTGCATGATTCAGACTTTAAGTACTTATAGTTTAAAAAGATCATTCTGGGGGGCCCCGGATGGCTCTGTCAGTCAAGTGTCAGACTCTTGATTTTGGCTCAGGTCATGCACGCTGGGTTGTGAGATAGAGCCCTACCTTGGGCTCTGTGCTCATAATGAAGTCTGAGGGTCCCTCTACCTCTTCTCCACCTCCACTAGCACACACTCTCTCTCAAATAAGTAAATCAATAAAATCTAAAGTTAAAAACAAAAACAAAAACAAAAGATTGTGCTGGCCACCAAGTGGAGAATAGATACAAGGGAAGCAGCGTTGGAAGATCAGCATATAATCTGTGTGAAACAGAGGTGGTTTGGCCCAGGGTGATGGTAAGGGAAAGAAATAAAAATTTGCCAATTCCTTTTCTTTTTTGATGAGGTAACGGTAGAGCTCACTGAGGCATGGGTGAAGTAGAAAAAATAATCAAGGATAGTATCTAAACCTCTGACTCAAGCAATTGCTAGATAATAATGCATTTTTCTGTGATAGATAGGACTATAATAAAAATAGGTTTAGTAAAAAGGAAAAATCTAGGACTTCATTTTGGGCACATTAAGTTTAAGAATCCTATTATGCCTCTACAGGAAGATATCAGGTAGGTGGCAGCAACAGAGAAGAAGTCCTAACTGAAAGTAAATTTGGAAGTTTTCAGCATATATGTGATATTTAAAGTCCAGGGGAATGGATATAATAAAGATAAAGAAGAGAAGAGAGCCCCAACACCAGCCCCGATGAACTTCAACATTTGGAAGTTGGGGAAAAGAGCAATCCGGGACAAGGAAAACTGTGAGAACGTCGTCTCACGGAAGACCAGAGCAATGTTCCAGAAACAAGGAAATGCTCAGCTGTGTCACGTTCCGCTGTGAGTTCAAGGACGGTATGGAGAAATGAGTGAACCAGCCAAGTGACATAAAATTAATTAGTGACATTGATAAAAGCAATTTTGGTGGAGTGGTAGCGCAGAATTAATACTGTAAAGGGATAAATTGTGAAGGAGAGGTGGAAGCCTGATGAGATGTCAACACTCTTGAAAGAACGATCACTGTGGCCAGAAACAGAGAAATGTGACTGGCAAAACAAGGGAAGGCCTTTCAGTTTGGGTCTAAATTTTACTAAATTTTACTGCTACCCAGTGCGGAGGTCCTTGTCCTTTATGACACTCACGTATTCTTCAAATTTCTTCCTTGGCTGCAACTAGCAGGGGGATTTGCCATTTATTCATTTAATTTCAGCCGTATACTTTAAGCAACCAATCTCCTAATGAATGGGCTGTTGCTGATTTTTCTAAAGCCAATGGGTTGTTTTCTTTTTCCTTTAGTGAAGAATGATGGGTTATTTTTCTACTGTATTAAATAATAATGCTAATACTAATTAAACCCTATCGCAGCATTATTCTAAGAGTTTTGCCTCTATTCATTGAAGTCTCACAGCTACACTAAAAGGACAGGAACAATTATTATCCCCATTGTAAAGATGGAGAAACTAAGGCTTAAATAAGGTTGAGTAACCTGCCCATGATTAAAAAATTTTTAAGTGGTAAAGCCACTTACTCCAAAATCCACATGTAAACCTAAGGGTTTTTATACTTCTTTTTTAAGTAGAGGGGTTATTTTTAATACTAAATTCAGTGGCACCCAATATTCACAAAAAGAAGGGGCTGTGGCCTGGAGACACCACCTCCTACTTGCTTCCTCTCTCCCCTCCTTCCTCTTCTGAGGCAGCCCCTGAGGAGATTCCATGGAAACTCAGAGATAATTGACCTCACATCTGGATTTCACTCACGTAGTCTCTGCTCATGTAATCACATGTAATATTTTGATTTGTATTTATATAAATCAATTTAGCATGAATTCTTTCTAATCCAAATGCCTTCTTTCTGTATTTGTAATTTTCTTTGACTGTCTTTATTCACACTCAGAATGCTTCTCTAGAGGTCTGCCCTCTGGTCTCTTCTACATTCTTAGCACAACTACAATAAAAGAACCTGAAAGCAGATTTCTCAGAATTAGTCATTTGCTTTTCTAATAAGTAGTACTCATAGAAAGCTGAAGGCTTCTCTTTCAAGCAAACCAGATGCAGGTCTCTCCTCCTCATTTTGTAATTATATGATTTTAACACAATATGTCATCTCAGTACCTGTTTCAGAATTAGAAAATTCTTTATCGGGATTTCATAAAATACATTTTACTGTCTTTAGTTGGGAAGGGAGTGTAGAAAATTTTTACTGGGAAATGATTTTTCAGTAAAATGAGTGGTTGTTATTATTACTATGAGAATAGAAAAGAATATTAATGCAAGAATATAGCAAGTATTGTTTAAAAGTAGAAGATATGGTACAATATCTATATCCCTAGTTTGCTAGGCTTGGAGGTACCCACTAAATGGGTGGAGTTACTTCCCTCATTGCTTTTCAGACAGGCTGCACAGAAATTGCACAGTGAACTTAAACATTAGAAATTTACATGTCAGAAATTTACCTTCTGGTCACACAAACTGATTAAAGTGGGGAAGAGAATCAATCAGTCAAAGAATGGCAATAGTCACACTGCCTTACATATCTTGACCAATTCAACAAAAGTTGAATTCTTTTTTTTTTTAAGAGTTGTCTTGACTTTTGTCTTAATTTCTTGCCTTTTTTTTTTTAAAGATTTTGTTTATTTATTTACAGACAGAGATCACAAGCAGACAGAGAGGCAGGCGGAGGGTGGGGGGAAGCAGGCTCCCTGCTGAGCAGAGAGCCTGATGCGGGGCTGGATCCCAGGACCCTGAGATCATGACCTAAGCTGAAGGCAGAGGATTTAACCCACTGAGCCACCCAGGTGCCCCCAAAAGTTGAATTCTTGACAAAAGAATTCTGATCCTAATTATAAGCCTCGGTTTCATTTGAATATTACATACAGAGCACCGATAAGAGTGCAATTCCACTGTATTAGTACAAAATGAAACAGAAGGGACATATTGATTTGACTGAAAGGCACACCACTACCCGTAGCAATTTATTTAACCATCTGTCAGGTCAATAAGATTTAATGCAACTAACAAGTCGCCTGTCCCTCAGTCTCCCAGAGGATGAGCTGCTTCTTTCATCAGGCTGGCTTACTCAAAGGAGTGAAACCAGTCTGGTTTCTGTTAAATTGTACCCTCCCTGCTCATCTGCGGTGAAACTGATTCCACCTTTTCTATTGTTTGTCTTTATTCCGAGCACCAATAACTGTGCTCCTTGACGTGAAACTTCCTGATTGTTGCCATTTCTCCTAGAAGTTAATCTATCAGAGGCGAAAAAAATTCTTCTGGTGATTTAATGCGATTTGGGGAGAATGAGCATGGTGCTCTGAGATGTCAGGGAAGGTCTTATCTTGTATTGGGGTAAGAAACTCCATTCAGTGATCTGAGGCAGACACCCAAACTCTGTCAGCAAACAGTGGTCAATATGTTTATAGCTTCTTCTCCTCACGCTCCAAGTATGTACTACTCTGGTTTTGTTAGCATCTTGTGGGGGTGGGGGGCAGGGTTCAGGGAAAGGCCTATCCAGGTGATCATAGGTCAAGGCAAATTCAGTAAGACAAGTTTTCATCTATTTCTGCAATTCCTTCAGAATCTTTTAAAATACCGTGGACAACTATCAATCTGTTCTTTAGCATTTAAGGAAAGTTGTTTGTTGCCTTTATTGTTTGTTCTACAAATTGAGGTAACGTGCTGTCTAAAATAAAAGAAAGCCGATTTTGAATTTTTATTCCCATCTTAATCAGAATGTTGCCTTCCTGTGTACAAGGCTTTGGTAATTGGTAATTCCATTTATTCAGGAATAGGAAACAATTTTAGTTATCTCAGATGTCAAAGCATGAGATCATGGCCAGGATAAGAGTCCTGATTTCAATTACCTTCAAAAGGCTCAACACATTACAGACTGTGGGGATGGTCCAGGATATTTGTCCTTATCATAATTTAATACCTTCCATAATTGTCCAGCAAGTTCTCTCTGTCCTCCTGAAAAAAGTACCTAACCGCGGGGTGACAGTAAATCCCCAAGCATTCTCAAGGTGACTGGAATATATATTAAAAGCTACACTGAAGTGGTAAGAATTTAGGAGTGTTCTCATTCTAACCCCAGGACTCTGACTTGAGGAAGCTTCCTGAAAATGCCATGAGTAACAGCAATCTTTCTTGGTCACCAGAGCTAGAGTGATAGGTGGAAATAACCAGATCTGTACCCAAAGCTCTTAAACTAAGACAAATACATCTTCCACAAGTTCTTCACTCATTCAACAAATACCTGTCAAGCTTTCACCAGGTATCAGGTACTATTTGGTACACACTAAATGGTTTTGAAAACCCCAAAGCTTAATTTACAAGTGAATTCCAACAAAAAATAAAAAATCTGGTCCTCTCCAGAAAAGAAGTTTATTGAGACTCCTGCTAAAGAGATATACACACATAAACACACACATAGCTTTCTCTCTCTCTCTCTCTGTCCATATATATATATATATATATATATATATATATATACACACACACACACACACACACACACGCGCACACACACACATATACCCAGAAGTTTATTCAGGAGTAAGTGAGTGAAAGAGTGTCACATGATAAGATGAGGCTAATTTTACTGTGTGGGACTTCAAGGATGTAAGTACTGTGAAAAAAATTGTTGCCGGGGAGGGGGGCGGGTTTGTCCCCTCTTGGATAGATAAGCCCAAAAAGACATTTTAGACAGATGAAGTGTATTCCAGCCAACATGTGTTTCAACAAAAAGTTATGTCTCTATTGTTAAGGTGCTTTTAAGTATATTTATGGGTCTGTGAGCTGGGACATTATCTGGCAATGTTGCTTTCTCTTCCACCTCAAGAATCAGGCTCACAAGGAGCCCTTTATGACTTCTGACCAGCACGCCAGATCTGTGGCTGTCCATCAGAGAATGCAAAGATGATAGAAAGAGGTAGCCTTCTAAAATGAGGGTATATAAATTACCCCCAAGGGAGATCCAAGTGCTAACCCTGTTGGTAGCCCTGCAGAGTAAGCTATGGAAGTCCTCAGGGGTGGATATTGCAAACCCTGAAAGGGCAAGGAATGTTCCCCTAATATCACCATTATGCCTTTAGCTGAATGCATTTTACTAAATAGGAATTGAATTTGACTTAAACTTTGATTATGACCAAAAAATCCTCTTACACTTTCTCACATTATAATATGTGGACTTTTCTTTAAAAAAAAAAAAAAAAAGATTTTCTGCACTTATTTGGAGAAAGAAAGAGAGTGGGGGAGAGGGTCAGAGGGAGAAGAGAGAGAATCTCAAGATGACTCCCCACTGAGTGTGGACCTGATGCAGGGCTCGATCCAAGGACCCTGAGATCATGACCTGAGCAGAAACAAAAGAGTCACATGATCAACAGAATGAGCCACCCAGGCCCCCTAAACTTTTCAATAATGAAATGATTTTGATATGACTTTGATGTTCACGTACCATCTTCTCATTTTACATCCCACTTAAGAAGTTCCTCTAAATCACCATAAGACAGTTGGCAGATTCAGGAAAGATCTTAAAAAAATAAGTCCCAACACACGTTGTTTCCTGTCTTGCTAATTTTGGCCATTCTAACTGGTGTAAGGTGGTATCTCAATGTGGTTTTGATTTGAATCTCCCTGATGGCTAGTGATGATGAACATTTTTTCATGTGTCTGATAGCCATTTGTATGTCTTCATTGGAGAAGTGTCTGTTCATATCTTCTGCCCATTTTTTAATACGATTGTCTGTTTTGTGTGTGTTGAGTTTGAGGAGTTCTTTATAGATCCTGGATATCAACCTTTTGTCTGTACTGTCATTTGCAAATATCTTCTCCCATTCCGTGGGTTGCCTCTTTGTTTTGTTGACTGTTTCTTTTGCTGTGCAGAAGCTTTTGATCTTGATGAAGTCCCAAAAGTTCATTTTTGCTTTTGTTTCCTTCGCCTTTGGAGACATATCTTGAAAAAAGTTGCTGTAGCTGATATCAAAGAGGTTACTGCCTATGTTCTCCTCAAGGATTCTGATGGATTCCTGTCTCATGTTGAGGTCTTTTATCCATTTCGAGTTTATCTTTGTGTACAGTGTAAGAAAATGGTCGAGTTTCATTCTTCTACATATAAATTCCATTTATTTGTTAAATATAAATTTAACAAATTTAAATTTAAATTTAACAAATTTATCCATTTATTTGTTAAATATAAATTTATTTGTTAAATAAAGTTTATCTTTGTGTACAGTGTAAGAAAATGGTCGAGTTTCATTCTTCTACATATAAATTCCATTTATTCCATTTATTTATTCCAATAAATTCCCATTTATTGAAGAGACTGTCTTTTTTCCACTGGATATTTTTTCCTGTTTTGTCGAAGATTATTTGACCATAGAGTTGAGGGTCCATATCTGGGCTCTCTACTCTGTTCCACTGGTCCATGTGTCTGTTTTTATGCCAGTACCATGCTGTCTTGGTGATCACAGCTTTGTAGTAAAGCTTGAAATCAGGTCACATGATGCCACCAGTTTTATTTTGTTTTTCAACATTTCCTTAGCAATTCGGGGTCTCTTCTGATTCCATACAAATTTTAGGATTATTTGCTCCAGCTCTTTGAAAAATATCGGTGGAATTTTGATCAGAATGGCATTAAAAGTATAGATTGCTCTGGGCAGTATAGACATTTTAACAATGTTTATTCTTCCGATCCAAGAGCATGGAATGGTCTTCCATCTTTTTGTGTCTTCTTCAATTTCTTTTAGGAGTGTTCTGTAGTTCCTTGAGTACAGATCCTTAACCTCTTTGGTTAGGTTTATTCTGAGGTATCTTATGGTTCTTGGTGCTATAGTAAATGGGATCGATTCTCTAATTTGCCTTTCTGTATTTTCATTGTTAGTGTATAAGAAAGCCACTGATTTCTGTACATTGACTTTGTATCCTGCCACATTACTGAATTGCTGTATGAGTTCTAGTAGTTTGGGGGTGGAGTCTTTTGGGCTTTCCATATAAAATATCATGTCATCTGCGAAGAGAGAGAGTTTGACTTCTTCCTTGCCAATTTGGATACCTTTTATTTCTCTTTGTTGTCTGATTGCTGTTGCTAGGACTTCTAATACTATGTTGAACAAGAGTGGTGTTCTACACTGTTGGTGGGAATGCAAACTGGTGCAGCCACTTTGGAGAACAGTGTGGAGATTCCTCAAGAAGTTAAAAATAGAGCTTCCCTATGACCCTGCAATTGCACTACTGGGTATTTACCCCAAAGATACAGATGTAGTGAAAAGAAGGGCCATCTGTACCCCAATGTTTGTAGCAGCAATGGCCACGGTCACCAGACTGTGGCAAGAACCAAGATGCCCTTCAATGGATCAATGGATAAGGAAGATGTGGTCCATATACACTATGGAGTATTATGCCTCCATCAGAAAGGACGAATACCCAACTTTTGTAGCAACATGGACAGGACTGGAAGAGATTATGCTGAGTGAAATAAGTCAAGCAGAGAGAGTCAAGTATCATATGGTTTCACTTATTTGTGGAGCATAACAAATAATATAGAGGACAAGGGTAGATGGAGAGGAGAAGGGAGTTGAGGGAAATTGGAAGGGGAGGTGAACCATGAGAGACTATGGACTCTGAAAAACAACCTGAGGGTTTTGAAGGGGTGGGGGGTGGGAGGTTGGGGGAACCAGGAACCCTCCCTATTAGGGAGGGCACGGATTGCATGGAGCACTGGGTGTGGTGAAAAAACAATGAATACTGTTACGCTGAAAATAAATAAAAAATTAAAACAAACAAACAAACAAACACAAAAAAAACTTTCAGGTTAAGATTCGAGCCTCCATTCCTTGCCACATCCTTTCCCCCCCGGCCTCCATTTTCGGAAAGGAATGCTAAATAAATATGTGCTCTCTTCAAAAAAAAAAAAAAAAAGTCCCAGGTGATATGAGAAAGTTCCTCCCACACACACACACCCACTCCTACCTGCTCCTACCCACCAGTTAAGATGTCTCTGGACCCGTTTCTGTCCTTCTGACTCCCTGTCGAACTACGGAATCCTCATGCTAACTTTATGCTCCCCGTTAAGTGGCTTCTGAACAAATTTCTAGAACTACGAATATCAGCAGTTGCTTCTTGATACTGTTTTCCATTTGTGTCATTCCAGTGTAGCTAGTGCAACCCATCACTCCTTTTGCTCAAAGTAACCTCAGGCCAAAAGAAATCCTGATGTGAGGGCAGACACCCAGGAGCCAGCAAGGTCTCCCCCACAGAAATAAGGAAAGCAGCCTTGCTCAGCTGTTCCTTCCTTCTGCCCAGGGAGTTCCTGCTTTAATGAGAGCAACAATCACTCCAGCCAGGAAATGAGAATGTGGACTTTAGTACTTGAATTTTCCTACAGCCAATCACTACAAATGACCAAGAATTAACAAGATGCACTCATTAAATGGATAAAAACTGGTTTTGTTGATGAGCTAAAAAAAAACGTACCATTGTACCTTTGCAGGGGTGTTCTTTTGGTTATGAAATTCTACCCCTCACCTTCCCAAACCCCCTCCAATGAAAAGAGCCTGACATACCAGGATAAATCTTAGAGTAATACATCTGGCTGCAAATTCTTCTAGAAAATAACAGATAAATGTGCCATCAGGACAAAGTGAGACAGCAAAAGAGATTCAAAGTCACCTTGAACACAATGAACAAGTCTTAGCAGCCCTGACCTCTGCCTTGGCTCTTGCCTGCCCTGGGACCTTGGCAGGACTGGGCAGGGTTGTAACCATGTAGGTTTCTGGCATTGTGAATAAATGAACTGAAGTGACAGGAAGTTGCATGCTCACACTTAAAACCCCCGACAAAAACCCGATTGCTTTAGATATTAGGAGATACAAAAATGTATGAGCAAATACTTCATGATTTGCCTTGAGCATTTGATTGTTGAAGTAGAATAGCCATAATGCAATTGTTATTCTAGCAACTGACGTCCGTTAAACACAAACCTTCCCAATGTCATTTGGATTCGCACAGTTCACAAAAAGAGTGGTCTCTGGAATCCGAATCGTCTCCCCAACCTGAAAAATATTTGACCTGAGCCGGCAAAAAAGCGCACTAAGCTTCAGTTTTTGATTTGTAAGATGGAAATAATAATGGTGCTCATATAAGATCATTGCTTTCCTTGTTATGTGAACTAACCTGGGGAAAAAATCCTCAGCACAAGGTCGAACACAAAACAGGTCCTCAAAAATATTAGCTCTATGTGAGAAAAGCAAGAGTGGGCAAATCAAATAACCTGGGGGTGGAAAGATTGAGAAAGGGGTCCTGCTTTATAAAGATGAACATCAACTATTTAAAATCTGGGTCAAAATCAACTAAAAGGGGACACGATACAATTCTTAAAAGCACAACCCAGAGAAGTGTAGACCAAAAATATGTAGAAGAAATGTGTCAAGATGACAAATTTATGCACTAGAAGTATATAATAGGCTATTAGAGGGAAACTGGAACGCTTTGAGGCCCGTTCATATTTATTTCAAGAGAACGTTAGGGGAAAAAGAAAATGACCCTCTCCTAAACCCTTTTCCAGCTCTATTGTTGGAGACAAGAGCTCACGTAATGCATGACAGCAACTCTTTTTTTGTCCACGGATGAGAATTAACATGAGACAGAGAGGGTTTCAGGGGAGATGAGTTCCTATGTCAAGACAGTGCTGAGCTCAGCCATTTATTCCTTAAGTCAACAACTGTTTATTGAGAGCTGTCCACGTGCAGGCACAGTGAAAGGCATGAGGGACTGGAAAAAATAAAAAAACACAGAACAGTGAACAAAAGTAAATGTGTCCCACGTTTTTCCACATGTTGGTTATAATGAATAATGATGCGGTGAACATGGGAGTACACATATGGCTTTGAGATCTTGATTTTAATTCTTCTGGATAGGTATGCAAGAGTGGGACTCCTGGATCATATGTTTGTTCTCTTTGTGGGGGTTGGAGGGTGGGGGTGAGGGGAGTTGCAGCTCTACAGGAATAAAGTTCCAGTTAAGCAAGATGAATAAGTTCTAGAGATCTGTACAACATTGTGCCATAGTTAATAATACTATAGATGCACTTAAAATTTTGTTAAGAATCTAGATCTCATCTTAAGTGAGAAAAAAATAAGAAGAATAAAGAATAATGCCAAATAAGATTGATTGTGGTGAACATTTTTAAGAAAAAACAAATGTGGCTTGCACTTTCCTGGTACTCATGCACCAATGGAGAGAGGTTAGATGTTAATCAAATAGTAATCCAATTGGTTGTCTATCACAAATTGGGACAAAGTGCTAGGAAGGAAAGAAAAGATACGTGGCCCTAAAAGATCATAGGAAAATAGAAATTCTTAAGGGTGGGCTGTATGTATGCAGTGTCTGGAGAAGAAAGATTTGTACTGAAATCTGAAGAATAAATAGTAATTAACTATTTGTAGTTAAATAGGAAATAATTACGTATGGAGGTGGAGTGGGGGAGAAGCTGGGATGTTTTTAGCTTTAGGGAACAGCACGTACAAAAGCCCTGTGGTTTGGCTGAAAGGTCCATGTGGCTAGGGAGCAGGAAAGGAGGGGGTGGGCAGAAAACCATTGTCAGGGACAGGTCTGCTTTCTGCTTTAAACTGACATGAAGTGAACAGCACTCTCAGCTGAGAACCCAACCATGACTCATTGTCTCAGCATCTGGTGAAATTGTGGATGCCTCCCTTTTGGAGGCAAGCCAGTACTTGGATTCTTTTGATATTCATGAAACAGACATATCAGCAAAATAAGAGGTAGAAAATTACCAAAGAGTTTCACTCCATTCTCCCTTTATTTCTTACCAATGTCCATGCTGCAAAATACTCTAGGAATACCCACACAGCTACTACATTGTTCTGAAGAAGGGATTCATCAGCTTTCCAATCTGGGGACCCCCAAGCAAGTGTGAGTCACTCAGAGGGCACACCTGTCAAGCAGCCTAATTTCTAGAGGAGGAATATGTTAGAGGGATTTTAAAGAACTTATGGTTGTCCTCCTTCATTACGAAGAGCAAGCTATCTCCAGGAAGTGAGTTAAGAACAAGTATGGAGAACTCTCACAACTGTGAATCTCCACTTCCATGAGAAACCATTATGGTGGTGTTGGGGATGACTCAAGGTCCATGAAGGGGACTGTCCTGAGTGACTAAACAGGCTGTTGTGACAATCAATGTGAGCGATGATCAGGGCCTAAAAAGGCAATAAGGAGAGGGATGAAGGAAAACAAATAAATTCCAAAAATGTAAGAGGCTGCATTCTCAGGATTGGTTTCTGAAAGCATTTTGTAGGGAGAAAGGGAAGAAGGAAGAGCCACAGATGAGTCCTGTTACTAACAAGGGATTAGCTGGGGGGAAAAGCGAGATTATTTTTGCACATTTTGAATCCGAGTACCTGAAGAATATACTGTCAGTCTGTCAAAAAGTAACTAGATTTTGAAGGCTAAGACTTAAAATTTCCATCCTGAAAATTTAGGATATCTCAGATGAAAAATAGTGGATTTTAAGCATCAGGGGTGACAAAACACCCAGCAGAAAGTATGCAGAGTGAGAAGAACAAGGGGCCAAACGATATGGTAAAACATAAGGAAAATGAGCTCTCGGAGACCACAGAATTTGGGAAAGATGAGAAAGATCAATAACATGAGAGGTACCAAAGGGTTCCAATGAGGTAAGACCTGAAAACATTCTCGTCTTCAACACGTAGGAAGTCTTGGTGGCCTTAGCAAGAATGATTCCAGTACAGTGGAGGGAGGCAAAGTCAGGTTTCAGATGGTTGAAGAATGAATAGCAGGTAGCAATGGAGCCAGCAGGTGTAGCCTAGGATTCTCAGACCCTTGGATGTCGAGAGAATATGGATGAGTGTAGGAATGGGTACAGAGCAAGGAGTCTGTAGATGTTTCCAGGCTTTTTAAGTAAAAAGCTGAAATGGAGGAATTGAAAAAATCAGGGTCCAAAGTTTCAATTCAGTTACTCTGTCAGCTAGGAGAAATCACTTAGTTCCTTAGGAATGGGTTCTTTTGTTTTATTTCTGCAATGAAATATATGTCTGGATAGTCTTCTCTTAGGATGCCTTGGTTCTCATTTTGGGAGAACCTGGGATAACCATTTAGTGCCTTGACAAGGAAGACTCATTTGCCATGCTTTAAAAATAAATGCTTCTATCCGGTGGCAGCAATGAGAGTGAACACAGCTCAGGGTTAACTCTGTGAGGCCAAGCTGAGTAAACCCTTTGCCCAAGGCTCCACAAAACCCATTTCTGAAAGATAATAATGTCCAAATAACTGTTTCTAAGGGGGGAAAATGCAATTTTCTCCTCTTGGGAGTGGGTATTTTTGCCTATTTATTCTTTTTTCTAATTATGGGTTTCATTACATTTCATCAATTTGCAGACTTATCTCCGGTTGAAATGTGTCTGTTTGTCAGTGGTCCAATTTACTGTGTCTGGGATTTATCCTGGGTTTGTTGACCTCTGGCAAAGCTCTGCAAGGACTGGGTCTCCTCCTTTTTACTGAGCTTCGTTTGACGGATTGCTTTCAGCGAGGGCTCTCCTAACCATGGAGGATGTCCTTGCTCTGGGAGGTTTCTATTTACTTCTGGCCCTGTGGCATTTGTCTAAGGCTGGGTTTTATTCTTTCAGGATCCTTGAGCTCCTCCTCTCACTGTGCTCTCAGGGCTCTGTGTTGGTTACTGCAGACCCTTTGTCCCAAGGGCTATTTACTTTGAGAGCTTGATGATTTATCAAATGACCTAATAAAAGACCTAAATAAAGGGTCTCAAAGCTTATCATCTGTTTTGTTGTCCAAAGATAAGGACTGTGTATTTCAGACCTAATATGACTAAGGATCAAAATTTTAAATGCACAGACTCAGAAGTACTTAAAGATAATTTTTAAAAAGAAATTTGCAGAGGTTAATTAAGAATGGGCTGTTGTTGACAGAAAGACAAGGTGATTGGTATGTTCTGGAAGGTTCTGATCACTAAAAATAAGCTGACTTTGACTTTGGAAAGATACTTTAAGATGAATACACTTTCAAATATATGTTCTGTATATAACTCCATAGCAGTGCTAATGGTCAGATCATTTGCAGATAATTAGCAACTGTTTAAAAATATGCCCTAGAAATTACCTTCATTTGTTATTCAGCAAATATTTATTGAGTACTTACTATATGCCAGGCATTGTTTAGGTTTAAGAGTTATAGTAAAGACAAAGCTCATGGAGCTCTCATTTGAGTGGGGGAACACCTGCAACAAAATAAGCAAGCAGACAAGCAAACAAAATGTATCATGCATCAAGTGGCAGGAATAGATAGGTGTAAAGGGAGAGAGGTTGGTAGAGAGGTAAGTGCAGTAAGGGAAGGCTGAAAGAACATTCCAGCAGAGATGTGAAAAGGGTGAAGGAGCAAACTACGTTGGCATCTGGGAATGGGCATTACAGGCAGACAGATCAGCACATATAAAGGAACCGCACAGGTGGAGTGCCTGGTGTGTCTGAAGAAGAGAATGACTGGGAAGAGGCAAGAAGTGATTTGAGAAGTAAGACTGTTGGGTCACACAGGGCTTTTCCAGGATATGGTAAGGATTTTGGCTTTTGTTCCATGTGAGTTGGGAAGCCACTGGAGAGTCTCCCCAGAGTGGTGTCATAATTTAAGGTAGGTAGTTTAGAAGCTCACTCCATATACTCTGTTGAAAATAGAATTGTAGGGGCACAAGGATGGAAGCTGAAAGAATAGTACAGAGACTACTGAAATAATCCAAAGATGCTAGAAGAGTGCACCGGGGTGGTGACAGCAGAGGGGTGAGGCACTGTGGGATTCTATATATATTTTAACAGTAACATTCTATCATACATTTATATGATCTGTACATTGGATGCAAGATGTGAGAGAAAGGGAATGAGTCAAGGATAAGTCAAAATTTGTGGCCAGAGCAACTAAAAGGATGGTGGGAAGGTATCAGGAGGAACAAACTGGGTGTAAGAAGGAATACCAGGAACTTGGTCTTATACATGTTCATCTGAAGATCTTTGTCAGACTTCTACATAGAGGCCTTAGGTAGACAGGGGGACATCCAGCCTGGAGATATAAACTTGGGAATCTTCCAGAGGAGACTGGGAAGAGATCACCTAGGAGGTGACATAGAGAAGAGTCAAGGTCTACGGACTAAGACTTGGGGAACCTGAACTTAGAAGGACAAGGAGAAGCAACCAGCGAAGGGAACCCAGAAGGGGCAACCAGTACAGTAAAAAAGAAATCAAGAGGCGAAGTAAGAAAAAGAATTAAGATGGATATGGTTAGTATATAGGTTAGTATATGTTATTAATAGAGTAAAAGAAATAAGAACAAGGAACTGACTTTCAGGTTAAGCCATACAAAGATCATTGGAAACTTTGTCAGTAAGGCAATTGGGGTAGGAATAAGTAAAACTAGGATGAGAAAATGTAGAAACAATGGATATGGATAATGTATTAGTTGGGATTCTCCAAAGAAACAGAACAAATAGGATGTGTGTGTGCATGTGTGGTATGGTGTGTGAAAGAGAGACAGAGACAGAGAGAGGCTTAATTTAAAGAATTGGTTCATGTGACTGTGAAGGCTGGCAAATCCAAAGTTCTCAGGGCAGGCCAGTTGGCTAGAGATGTAGGGAAGAGTTGATGCCGTCCTCAAATCTGAAGGTGGTCTGTTAGCAGAATTCCCTCTCTTTCCTGTCTTTTTCTATTAAGTCCTTCAGCTGATTAAATGAGGCCCACTCACATTATGGAGGATAATCTGCTTTACTCAAAGTCTACTGAGTTAAATATTCATTTCATCTTAAAAAACAAAACAAAACAACCTTCACAGAAACATCTAGAACAATTTTTGATCAAATATAGGCCCAGCCAAGTTGACACATAAAATTAATCAGAGAGACAAGTCCCAGGTGTATTGTAGTGGAGAAAAATAGGGAGCAGGTGGAAAAAGATATAGAGTGAAGAAATTATTCTTTAAGATAAGAAAAATAGTAACATGGAAGTGTGGCAAGAGGAAAGTTGATGATGGAGGAGAGAGAGGAAGTATCGCATGAAAAATGTCCTTGAGTGAGTGAGAGGAATGGGTTGACCTTTGATAGGAGCCAGGGAAAGTCCTCCATGTTACAGGAAGAAGTCTGAGTATGAGACCCAGGTGCAGGGAGGTAAGTAAATGTGGTGGTAAAAGCTTATGGAAATTACCTTCTGAATGCTTCTGTGTTCTTAGTGAAACAGGAAGTGGTGCCACCAGCTAAGATTAACAATAGAGGAGGTATTAGAGGCTTGAAGATCCTAAAAGATATAAAATACTTGTCAAGAAGAATGGATATTGAATAGACTGAGGAAATGGACTAGGATTTTCAGGTAGCACTCAGGAATCATTTAAAGGTCATTGTTATGAGTTTAAGATGTGATACGACTGTGCAGTTATGTTTTTCTGCAGCTATGTCCAACTGAACCACTGTAGGGGCAGCAGCAGAACAGGCTAAGAGCATAAATAAATCAAACCATGGGGCTTTTCCAGGAAAGTACAATGCAAGGAGAGAGAAGTGAGGGAGTGGAGGGCTCATGTAAGGGAGTGGTCATAATGATAAACTGTGAAACTTAAGCTGGATTAAAAATTAAGTATGATGATGGGGCGCCTGGGTGGCTCAGTGGGATAAGCCTCTGCCTTCTGCTCAGGTCATGATCTCAGGGCCCTGGGATCGAGGCTTGCATCAGGCTCTCTACTCAGGAGGGAGCCTGCTTCCTCCTCTCTCTATGCCTGTCTTTCTGCTTACTTGTGATCTCTCTCTCTCTCTCTCTCTCTCTTTCTCTGTCAAATAAATACATAAAATCTTTAATTAAAAAAGAAAGCAAGTATGATGACTATGAAGGTGATGAAGGACAGCTAAGAGATGGTAGAATCAATGGATGTCTTGTGGGGACAAGGAATTATTGTAATCAGGATACTAAAGACAATAAGCTGGAAAGCCAGAGGGAGAGGGTAGAGAATAAGATGCTTAACTTATGGAGGTTACAGAGGGGTTTCAGTTCTAAGGTAATGGCCATTTCTAAGGTATCTATGGCTAAGGATAGTATCATTGAAAGAGAGGAGACAAAAAAAGTTCAAAGGCCAAGATATTGAAGAATTCATTTTTGTGCTTATTAGAATCACTATAATTATGATAAGACCACAGTTGGAGAGAGTGGCTGTGAGCCAGAAGCTGAAATCCTCAAAGAATGTGGAATGTGGCTTGAGGATTGGTGGGTGACTAACATTAGAAGGGGTAGTAGGTTGGATAGTCTGCTGACATGGCACCTGCATGGAATGAGGTGGCCCCTCCCCCGCCTCCACATCATTATAGATAAGTGCAGATGGGATCCAGAACTGTGCTGAGGGGTTTTAAGGAGAAAGAAGTGGCAAATGAAGCAAGGAGTTAAAGTTGTCCCATTTCCAGCCCCTGGGTGATGAGGGCTGTGGGAAGGAAAATGGCTACCACCTGAGGGGCAGAGGGAGAGGGAGAGAGAGAGAGAGAATCTCAAGCAGACTCTTCACTGAGCAGGGAGCCCAATGAGGAACTCAATCTCATGACTCTGAAATCATGACCTGAGCCAAAGTTAAGGGTAGGATCCTCAACTGGCTAAGCCATGCCGGAGCCCCACTTTTGTGTCATTTATATTGAGGGGTAAGAGGTGAGCCTTGGCAGGAGGGGGTAGAGTGTTCACCTCTCTCTCTAGTGACATGGGAGCTGGAGGGGGCCACCTCATCTAACCTAAGCACCTTGAATCCCTTGCTCACGCCTGGTTTGCCTGACAGTATACATTTTTTCTCTTCTGTCCATGAGCTGGGTCTCGACTTGGACTCAGTGCCAAAGACTGCTGTGAACATTCCAGCTAATGGTCAATGTCCTGAACTTTGCCAGAATAAATCTGTCTCTCTCAGCAAAGCTTTTTCTAAGGCTCAGTTCCTGCTGCATCTTCATTTGTGTTGAGATAAAATGCCAGAGTCAGGACAGCCTGGAGCCACAGCACTTGCCTGAGTGGGAGGAAATGGGCTCCAGTCCTACTTTTGCTACTTGTGGAAACCCCATACCGCTCTCGGCATGGTTCCTGAGCTCCTGCAGGAAAAGTGTGCAGCCAGGAGAATAGAACCACCTCACAAATTCTGTAATGGCCCTTTTGCGTACTGTGCTGTGAACACCGAATGACTATTTCTTAAAAGTACTATTCAAAAATGAAGAAACTAGAGGAGTAAGATCATTTTTTTCAATGCTGTTCTCTACATCAAAAGAAGAATACTAAATACTTTTGAGACCATCTCACATGGGTAGGCCAGGCTTATGGGATAAACCTAAATCTTTCCTACCCCAGGATCATTAAGAACAATCCAGAGATTGAGAGAAACTCTTATGGACCTAGAATTTCACAAATTTGAATACCTATAGAGCCCTAGAAGGAAGTATAAGCAATGTGAGCCAGTTACAGTAAAACACGGCAAGTGGGAACTATGGCAAACTAGAATGGGTACTAGTTTTAAAAGCAACAATTAGCTCCAGCTGATTGTTACCTTCCAGAAACACAGGCCGGGTGTTGCCAGATGTTCTGTTTGCAAAAACAGCCAGAATTTAGATTTTATGCAAAATCACCTAATTTTTTAAATTTGTAACTAAATCAAGATATTAAAACCACTTCATAGATCATTAAAAAAAAACACTAATAAGCAGATTTAATCTTCAGACCAAAAATGTGCAAACAATATTTTAAGGTTATACATGGCTGATGATTCCAAAGAGTTCAAGAAGTAACTCAAGTTTAATCAATCCACCCTGAACATCCTAAAGTCCTCTGATGCCTCCAGCCAGAGAGTTATCAAATGATGTGACTGTTGACACATAGTAGGTCCTTATGAAATATTTACTGGATGAACAAACATACACAGTGTCAAAGAGCTGCAGCAGTCATTTTGTCTTGTCATTTTCACATGTCTTTTAGCTGTTTTTCTTTAGCTAGGTTTCCTGGAAAACAAACTTTCAAAGCTGGAGATGTGTGTGCAGTTGGCATACCGTGAGGTAGTCTCAGGAGTAACACCTACAAGGGAGTGAGGGCAGCAGCACCGGGCAGAGGAAGGAGGTGAGCTGTGAGCAGGTATGACGCAAACCACAGCCGGGCTCCCAGGGAGCTCTTGGCTGCTGGGCTGACCCTTCCCTGATCTTCTGAATTGAGGCTGGGGCTTGGTCTTTGTCACTAGAAATGGGCACCTAGAGAGGGACTTAGCTGTGAGTGGTCATCAACCAATACCCATGGCAGCTGAGACCCTTAAAATTAGACAGTATGCCATGGCATCCACCATGCTTCTCAACCCTTTGGTGTGTGGAACCATAGAGAGGGTCAATATTAAGCAGAGTCAGGTGGAATTACAGTGGTTATTAATGGGATCCAGAACCCTGCCTCACCAGTGACTTTCCTCTCCTCGCTCCCTTCCCCAGGGCAGCATTAAGAATGCACATTCACCGTCAGAAGTTACTTGCTTGATCCTCAAGGATTCCCCCATCTGAGATCCTAGAGAAGACCCCCTGGGGAGACCACTCCCCACCTTTGAACTCTGCTCCCTTCTACTTCCCACCTCAGCTCTCAACTCCCCCTCCTCCAACATACACACACAAGTCACCTCTTGGGAAGGGAGTTATACTTCCTCAAGGGAACCACTTCAATACCTCATGTCACCTCTTGAGAGAATATTCTGTGATGGACTGAAATGATCTGAAAATCATGATCAAGGGTTCTTTCATTGTAAGTGATTCATCCCTGTGGAGACTGTTCAGGTTTTCTTTCTCACAGAAATCTCCCCAGCTTACTTGGCTTCCTCTTTGAAGAACAATATAATTATAGAAAAGAACAGAGAACACCATACAGATTAAAATGACAGGTTCCTAGTCCTTATTGAAACCTCAGTGCTGAATTGAACAGCGTTCAGATGCCCTTTACTTCACCTTCCAATGTGAGATTTTTGAGAACTGGAAACTTTTTTCAAATGAGGCATCCTAGCTGACTGAACTCTTTTCTCTCACTTAACCACTTACCTTCCTTGCCTCATGCTAAGAAGCTCATTAAATTGCCTTCTTACCTGTTTATTTTCCTCAGAAATGGTCTTTCTCTTAGCCCCTCCACTGAGTTTCTTTGATATCTTTGTTCAAATAGAGAATAATACATTTGAGTCACTGCTAGGACATTAAAAAAAAAAAAAGGTTACTGGCTGCTCAGAAAGGTCCATACATGGTGTCTATCATGTACAAGCTCTTCCCACAAAATGAGGTTGAATTTGTACTCATGACGCTTCTCTTTTCCTCTTCCCTGACTATCCTCTCATGTCTCTTCACTCTTTTCCCTCCACCCACGCAACCACACACACTCAAATCACTAAGGGCAATTCTAGGAGTGGAATGCATGCCTCCTTGTCCCAGCAACAGAACACTTTCTGCTCATTATCCATAACAGCACATTTGGCTGGATGCCTATTTCTTCACTCTGCTTACTCAGCTAAAGTATGTAGTCTGGAAAGATTTCAACTTTGAAATTCAAGAAAGTGATTTTAGGACAGTGTTTGAAAATGAAGATACTTTTATTGACACATGCTACAAATCCACAGTTAATGTCGTTTCCAAGGAACTTGTGCCAGGTTATCTCTTTCATCAAGTGCCAAAATAAGAAAGGATGGCACATACCAGCACAAAAGCACCCCCTCAAACAACAGAGAAGATGACGTGCCCAGCAGGAACAGCAGAAAAGGTGCCATCTGTCCATCAGATATAACATTTCTTCTCAGTCATGTGCTTTTCTGAAAGGGTAGGGAAAGATGGCTTATTTTTCTTAGTTTTGTGCATTAAAAATTCTGGAAAATAACACACAAAGCACTTGATTGTTTAAGAGGGTTTTTTTAAAATCTCTATAACATAGGCTCCCTTCCCCTTATATAATATGTCTCCCTACTACAGCCATCATTAGTGCTCTTTAGAAGTCCTACACTCTACTACCTCTTCAGCTGTTCACATGAGGGGAGCCTCTATGCTAACCCTTTAGGATAAACTCAACAAACCTCATATTCAACAGCCTTCACAGCTAAGACTTGTGAAGCCATTATAACAAGAATTGTCATAATGTCACAAATTGTCATGGCCCAGCTGGAAATGCATGCCACACCAGAATGAAACATTTCTCCATATGCATACAATAGATCCCTTTTCTACAAAAGCTAACACTTTTTATTTCATCAGTAAATCAATTATAATCAAGATACTCAAGCTCAGGTTCAAATAGACCAGAAGTACAGCTTCTGGAATCAACAGGGATAAATTGTCAGATGGGGATTCACGTGGGCAAACAGTATACTTGAAAGGAGGACCCATTACCTCAGATTTTTAAGCTGGACATTTGATCCAGACATAAAATTAAAGTTGAAAACTTATTAAAAACTTTCCTTTTTCAGCCTCCATACCTTCTACTGCTATCTCTACCATGAGCTGAAATATATATTCTTAAAAGTTTTTAGCTATCTGTTTAGTCCAATTTGTGTAGATTAACTGGGTAAGGAGAAACTTCTCTTTATATTCCATAAACCACACAATCAAATCAACTTTAGAAATACCACAGAAAAACAACAGCTGCTTACCTCAGAGGTCATAGACACATGGCATCTAGAAACACTTGTGGAAACATGTCTACTCTAATAGTCACCAGGTCTAGCTAAAGGAAACATAGACAGGTGCTTTTTTGTGTTTTCAAAGGGACAATAGTTGATCTCAAGAGATAAGATGGTCTCTTTCTTAAATGTGTTAATAATAAACCCAGATTGAGTGGTATATATAAACCAAGACATTTTGAAAAGACAAAAAAAATGGAAGGCTTTTAGAACTAGAGGGATTATCTAGCCCCATCCCTTTTATTTTATGGATGAAGCCACTGAAGTCTACAGAAGTTAGGGAACATCTACTTCTCCTTACTTGTACTACGTCAACAGACCCGAGAGCCAACAGCCCCATGCTCTACCTACTTCAACTGAAACTTGAGAAGCTGTCAAGGCCAGAATCATCAAATGGAGAGCCAGCACAGCCATGACACACTGCCCCAGAATGAAATGTTCTTCTGGTGTCCTCACTCAAAGTCCAGTGTGTTTCTCTATTATGTTGCTCCCTTAAGAAGGAATAGCATTTGTTTTTCAGCAAATACTATAAAACATCCTGCTCTGTAGATGACCAGTAATGTGGCAGATAGAGATTATTAAATTACCAAAAGAGGTTGCTTACTTCCAAGTAAGCTAGTCAGAGAATTCTCATATCCTGTGGTCTGATAGGAATCACTTCCCTCAACAGCAGGGGTCATATATCCGTTCTGAGGAAAGAATCAGAAGGCCAGATCCATGCTGGTTTTTTAAAAACAGAGACATTGGTAAAGTGCTCTCTTATTTTTAAGACACGTTGACTGAATGTATATTTTATATTTATTATATAGTTAAATTGCCACTGTAATTTTCATATCTTTTGGCAATTTATTTTCTTTGGCTTTATAGGTTAGGTTTAACAACAAGGCCACCTAAACGAACATCCTGTGACTTTCCTGTTTAAGTGTTCGCTAGATCTAGGTTATTTAGAAATATGAGGTTTCCAAACAAGGGAAAGAGATTGAAATCACCTCTTCTATCCGGTAAGCTCAGTTTAACGTGAATGGAATCTTGAATCAGTACTTTAGGTGGGGAAGTACTTTCTTGCTGATATGACTTCCTAGTCACAATTATTGAAGGATGAATAGTTCTTATTTCCATTTAAACGACTTTTCTAGGAAATGGAATAGTAAAAAATGAACTTCGGCTTGTCTCATGCAAAAAATGAATATAAAAATATAAAACATTAAGGGATCCAATGACCACTGGCACCTGAAATTATGTCAATGAAATGAAGAAAATGGTGTGAGTCCATCAAATTGTCATGGCCCAGATGGAAATGTAATACTGCAAAGCCCAAAAGTGAGATCCAAGGTGTGGGAGGAGCTCCCATTCCAACAGGCAGTGGTAGGACTTAATGGTCTGTCCTGGCTACTATCTCTTTTGGTTTTTACATCACTTTTTTAAGGTTTAGAAGAAGACAAAGCCGTTAACAAAAGTGTAGAGGAAAACTATATGGGGAAACCATAAAAACTGAAATTTACAGCCTATAAAAGACAGTTCAAGGGAAATTAATTTTTGTATATAAAGTCTTTTAACTAGCCTAGTTAATGCCAAGCACAGTTACTATTTCTTCAAAAGATAGATAAGAAAGCTCCAAGCATAATTGCAAAATAAAGAAAAATAAATTTGAAACAGATGTCATAAAATAGCCCCCAACCTCTTAACTTTTTTTTTAATTATAGAAAAATCATGGGCTATTTGTGTACACAATAGCTTACCAGGGAAAGATAGCAAAACTTAAACACTGGGAGATATTTCAAAAAAACAATTACTGTAACCAGAGTCCTGAGGGAACTGGAATATTAAGAGAAGATAAACTTTAATGGGCTGAATAGGCTCCAATTATTCCCTGTAACTTTAGATTTTCCCAAACCTTAAAGGAAGAAGAATAGAAATTTTTTTTTCCTATAAACTTGATTGCTACTGCAGAACCAAAGTTCAGATCTGTGTCTTTTTTAAAGGTTTGAAAGGGCCCATTTTTTTCTTCAGGAAAATCCAATGGATCACCTCTTGCCTAAATGTTATTCAGCTGCTCCTAATAACTTCTTAATATTGGTTCCATTGCTTAAGACATCTGAGAAGTTTCCAGAAAAAAAAAGAAAAAGAAAGAAAGAAACAGTAAAGGTGCAGATCCTCACTATTAACCAAGAAAAGGAAAAGAGAGTACTCTTGCGAAAAGGTACTATCCCTGAACCACATTTCCAAACAGTGTGCTTTGATGACAACATTTTGGTTCTGAAGGTTTAGGTGATTCAGATAAAAATTTACTAGGTTAGATTTTATTTCCCACATGGAAATTCTCTCCACTAAAAATTCAATTTATTTTTGTAGAGTTGTTTGTTAAAGTTTAAATTAAAAGTTACATTGAACAACTGGATAGAGGGATGGGTAGAGAGATTAACAATAAATCAAATAGCATAGTGGTACAATCTAGGCTCTAGAAGAATGGAGGTTCACTATAAACTTTTTTCAATTTTACTGTATATTTGAAAAAAATTATAATTAAATGTTGGGAGGAAAAAAATCACAGTTTAAAAGAAATGATCTTCTTATTTCACCAACCACAAGTCAAACTAAACAGCAAGGAACTTTCTAACGAGTCCATGATGGGTGAGTAGTTCACACTGTGTAGAGGTAGTAGACCCAAAGGTTTGGGCCCCAGTTAAAGAAGCATTTGGCAGATATTCTAGCTCAGCAAAAAGTCCAAATATGTATGAGGACTGAATGTTGTTGATTCAAAAATACCTGCCTTAACCTATCTGCAAAGCATATACCCTAGAGACAGATTAGGCTCCAAAAAGCCTCACGATGTCTAAGGCAGAAAGACAGTAGGCAGGACTAGACACAGTAGGGCCACAGGAGTCTAGGACTCCCTAGTTAGGTCTGTCCCCAAACCTGGTTCTCTTCTCTCTTTACCCGTGATTGGTAAAATCTCTATTGCTTGAAAGCATCTGGCCAGGACCAGTTTTCTATAAGCAACAGGGAAAGGCCCAGCTTGTGGGAGCTCAGGTCGGGTGGACAAAGGCATCTTCAGGTAGGGCCTTCGGTGGTTCAGGTATACCAATGGCCCGAAGCCCAGGTGGACTAGGAGAAGCAGCACAAGAAAAGTCCTGTGCCTTCTGATCCTAGAGCTGGCTTTTGGCCTCAGATTTTGTTATTTAGCCAGCTACGCAAGACAAGAGCCTTTAGGTATATTTTTTCATAGGGAAAGACTGAGTCCCATAGTAGTCAATGAATTTCAGATAACCATAAAGCCATAGCTCTCAATATTTTTGACCCCAGGACATTTTATATACTTTGAAAAAATATTTTTATACTTTCAAAAATATTGAAAACCTCCAAAGTGCTTTTGTGTATGATGGTTATGTTATCTATCAATATTTACAACATTCAAAATTAAAGGGGAGAATTTTAGTATTTATTAGTTTATTTTTTAAATAAAAGTAATGAATTTCTTACACGTGAATGTAAATAATGTATCTTTAATGGGACATGTAGTCTCTGGACAACTCTACTGCTATTCACTCTTAAAAAGAGGAAGAGTGAAGAAAGGGAAGGACTTCATATAATTATGAACATGGTTTGACCTCATGGTTCCATGTTTGGGTCTTGGCACTTCCCTTTCTAATTAGTCCCTGGAACACATTTTGAGAACTAGTACCATAGAGGCATGGGCTAAGACTGGGTGTTCGACAGCACCTGCCTTCATGAAAGTTGCCTCCAGACTGGTCATGGTAGTACACACACACTTTATAATAGTAATGAGCCCCAAGGAGAGGTGAGTGACCTATTTACCCCGAATATGCTACCAAAATGGCTAAGGTAACTTTGAAATGGTAGGCAAATTATTCTCCGGGTTGGACTTCTTCCAGGGGCTTTGCTTTAAAATTGATATTTAAAATTTTAAATATCTGAGTCTTTAAAATTGATATTTAAAATTTTAGCAGCTTGGAAACACATTTACAGTTGACTTCCTCATCCCTTCAACCAGGTGATAGAAACAAGTAAATTGATTCCCCAAGGGCTAGAAGCCTGGTCTTTACCACCAAAGGGACATTTAGGATGCTCCTTCTGCTGCCCAGGTGTCCCTGAGCCCACACTAGCTCCCAGGTGTAACAGGAGACAGGCTTCCTGCTCCTTTGCTCATGCCCCTTCTCTGCGAAGCAAACTCCAATTCATTCTAAAAGCCAACCAAAACTGGTTTTGACAATCTTTTAGTGCTTCTCATCTAATAACTCAGAAATTCTAAGCCCTGTTTTTAAGAAAGAACAAACTGAACCATGGGGAGGAAATAAATCTCCCAGGATTCTGTATTATTAATTGGCTCAGACAAGAACAATATGAAGGTCATCTTTGATCATCATCATCCACAAACCAGTTGTCTCCTGGCCTCTGTATGCAAAGTAGGTTACATTTCTGACTCAACTACTCAAATGTGCTGTCTTTCCTGTTAAAACTAGAAGAGCATTTGTTTATGTTATGGTTTTTTTTTGTACTTCATTAAAACAATGCAGAGTTCTATAACAGTGAATGTCATCTGTGTTTAACTCTGAAGTGTTCAAGGGCAAAGGCTGTGTCTTACATTTATTTCTTTGTCATTTCCTCTCTGAATTTACATAGTATACTCTCTCATTAGTGACTCCTTAGGACTACTCTATGTTTTCCCCTCTTCAGAATTAACTATTTAATTTCAGCACCAATTTTTCCATCCATTATTTCAGCCAACAAATATTTATTATACATCAGTAACATGTGCTAGATGTTGAGAATACCTGGCCTCTGTGTGTCTTTCTTCCAATGTTATTCACACCTACAGAGAGTTCTGGAAACCTGTGTGATCCTGGTAACACTGATATCTTCTAAACCCAAACCCTCTAGGCCTTGCCACCACCATCTCCTAAAAGACCATCAGGAAGAGCTCTACCTGGTTTACCTCATTCACACTGATGCCCTTTTATTTCTGTACAAGTCTGTCCCCCACTAGCTGCTACCCGTCTCTGTCTCTTGAAACTTTTCCCCCTGGGCCTTCTGTAACTCACAACAAAATCAACTAAATTCTAGCTCTGCTTGGAGCATTCTTTTCAACCTTTGGCCTGAAATCTGGTCCGGTGAAAATCATTGAACGACGCTTCCTGGAATCCTTTTACGAGGTTTGTACTCAAGACACTTCTATTTCTTCTACACCAAAGAATCTCTCAGCCTGGAGGAGAGGTGGGCATTTTTCTTGCCCACACTGCTGTTTCCAGACCTTTGTCCCTTTATCTTCTCTACAGCCCCCAAACTCTGAAGCTCATGTCATCAGATCATCAGCAAATATTTCTTGAGCAGGTACCATGGATCAGACACTGTCTTTGGCATTAGGGATCTAGCGGTAAATTAGAGTAAAATAGTTCTGCTCTCTGGAGTCTAGTAAAGGGGAAACATACATAATAAAGTAAGTGAAATATATAGTATGTTAATATCAGAAGTAGGAAAATAACTTGTTAGGGTGTGTTGGAAGGTTGATCTTTATAGGATGATCGGAAATGATCTTACTGAGAAAATGAAATATGAGCAAAGACCTAAAGGAGGTAAAGAAGGAAATAATGCTAATATCAAAAAAGAACATTCTAGGCAGAGGGACTGAAAAGAACAAAGACCTGAAAGCAAAAGTGTGCCTGGTATGTTCAAGAAGCAGCAAAGATACCCAGGTAGTTTTTCTCTTCACCTTCTTGTTACAATCATCTGTCACCTCTTGGTCAAACCCCTTGTTCTTTAAAGGTTTAACTCCTTACTCATTGCTACTGTCTTTGATGTTAATATCCCATGTAGGCGCTCTTTCAATATCCTGGTTCTCAACTTCCTGAACCCCTTTTCTCTTATCATCAGCCAAACTCATGTGGTCACTCCCATGATCATACCCTAGCTTGTGTCATTCCCAGTAACCCAAGTCTTCCAATATTTCAACTTGAAGCATCACACTTTCTTTTCTTTGTTTTTAAAGATTTATTTATTTATTTTAGAGAGATTGAGAGGGAGTGTGTGTGTGTATGAGTGGGGGGAGGAGCAAAGGGAGAGAATCTTCAAACAGCATGGAGTCCAATACAGGGCTTAATCTCACGACACATGAGATCATGACCTGAGCCAAAACCAACAGCCAGACACTCAACAGACTGAGCCACCCACATGCCCCAAAGCATTGTACTCTCTGACCCCAGGTTTTTTTCTAATATATTCCCTCTGGTTATCCAACTTCAACAATTCTTCAACCCCAAAAGGTCATACAATGCAGTGACACTTTTACCTTTCCACTGCAGCCAAGCCTTGTGTCTCTTCCATCATTACAACCCTTGCATACAGCTCAGTGAATTTGCTTCTTTTTCCTGCATTTTACTTCCTCAGCAAAACCATAATCCTGATTAAACCAAATTCTCTGCTTAATCTATGCCTCTGTACCCATTGGTGAAGAAAACACAAAATCACACTGACTGGTCTCAAGTCAAATTCATGATCACTGGTTTCAAGTAGGTTTTAGTGCTGCCAAAAACACACACGTTCACCTCATCAGTTCCCTCTACCACTCTCTTGGCTGTCCATGACCCAGCTTCTCATCTCTCCTCAAACCTTCAAAGTGCCTTTCCTCTTTAATTTCAGCTGATGGCTTAACACCTATCCTGTTGAGAAACAATTAATTGGAAAAGAACATCCAGACTTCCACCACTACATCTACTAATACATGACATCTATAACCAAATGTAATTCCTCCCTTCTGTTACTAATGTTGCTGACATCCCTGCCCCAATCCAGGTTAACTTCTCCATTAGGACAATTAGATTTCACCCTCTCTTGCCTACTCTGGGACATACTTTTAGTTGTTGTCCCCCATTTCTCCTTTATCCTTCATTGTTTTTCCTCCTTGCTCTATCAATCCCTTCAGCAAATATGAATGATATACTGCCTCTATTTTTCTATTATCCTCTTCTATGTCCTCTTTAACTTCCCAATTGGTAAACACTGGAGTGCTCAAAGTTCAGCCCACAAGTGCACACTCACTTTCTGGGGTGATTCTTTCTAGTCCCATGGCTTCAAAGATCATCCAAATTCTGACAGTATCTAAATGTGTGTTCACCCTAGACCTTCCCCCCAACTCAAGTGTCATCTTCTCAGATAAGCCTTTTATGACCATCTTATGTCAAAATACCCCTTCCTCCACTCTGCCATCCTCAGAGTTCTCCTCCTACTCAGGGTTTTAGAAAACCTTAAACATCCTTAAACAGCATTTTAGAAAAATCCTGGTTTTAGGTTTGTTAAAATACTTGAGAAAAGTATTTGGGTACGAATAGTATTTTTCAGAGGTGATCTCAGAGGCATGGCAAGGAAATGAGGAAATCAGAGAGAGAAGAAAGAAGGACCACCAAAGAATATGTCAATGGATCAGTTAACTTTGTGAGCAACTGGGGTTCACTGCTCATGAGAAATTACATGGAGTACACGTGAGAGGGGTAAGGAAACTGACACACACACACACACAACCTACCCCTGTCCATCAATATGGACATAGCTCCTCAGTCTTTAACTTTCTGGCATTTGGAGTCAGAAAACACTGTCAGGTGCAGGTGTTAAAAACTATCCATCTGCAGGAGCATAGTGAGTGAGACTGTCCTAGCCAAACTCCAGGCAGTATGTCCTGGCATCTTTTACATTTATGGTTTATTCTTTTATTGCCTGTCATCATCCTCTAGAACATAAGTTTCATGAAGATAGAGCCCTTGTTAGCTTTATTCATTAACATATACTCAGCTTTTTTGGAATGTGGTAAGTATTCAGTAAATAAATGACTGTCTATGTCTCAAATATTCTGGATGCATTTTCTATTTTTATCAACTTTACTAAGGTGTCATTCATATATAATCCAATACACAGATCTTAAATATACACTTTGATATATTTTTACTAATGTATATCCCTACATAAATAACCCCACATCAGTATACAGAACATTTCCATCTCTCCAAAGTTCCTTCACGCCCCTTTCCAGCTAATATCCCAACTCAGGTGACCCAGGACCTGATTTTCCATCACCATAGTTAATGTGTGACTGCTCCAGAGCTTCATATAAACAATTAACTTAGTATGTACTCTTTTGTATCTGACTTTTTTCCACTCAGCCTGGTTTTTATGAGATCCATGCATGTTACTATGTGTATCAATAGTTTATTCCTTTTTATTGTTGAGAATTTATCTGTTAGTGGACATTTAGGTTGTTTCTAGTTTGGGGCTAATAAGAATCAGATAGATTTACCCAGATTTCACCTTTGCTCACATCATTCTTCCTACCAAAGGGTTTGCCTGACCTTTTTTTTCTCTCTCATGCAGGAATCCAATTACATGAGTACTGTCCAAAGCACAGAAAGCCAAAAGCTCTTATCCTCCTGTTTATAAAACAGTTTCAAACTAACCACATATTACAATAAAAATTTTATACTTACTACCAGGATTAGAGCATAGCTGCATATTCTCTTAGAAGTCTCGGCCACCATCACACCTCCTAGTGATAAGTGATGAGATAAATATATGGACAAGGGCAAAGGAGCATTCAGCAAGATAAGGAAAGATATTTTAAATCACCTTCTGGTGTGCCATTTCCAGGACAGCCCCGGCTATGCAAGAATAATATGAGTAACCTAATGCTTAGCATATTAGATCTTCTCTGGCACCCAAGCTCTGAAGCTCCCCTCTCCCCCCAGCTCCCAACTTGGCCCTCATCCAAGGTCCAGCATCTTAGTTCTTGTGCTTCCAGAAAGGGTAGATTTAAGACCCAAACACAACACATAGCCAGTCATCACCAAATTGCCTTGACTTAAGAAAAAATTTTTAAGAAAAAAAAAAGAATAAGGCAGAAATAAATATTCTTGTAAAAATCTTTTTCTACATATGTATTTCACGTCTCTTGGGAAATTACCTCGGAGAATTGATAGGTCATAGCGTAGATGTCTATTTAACTTTATAAGAAACAAACTCTTTCCAAAGTGGTTCTACCATTTTAGAATCCCCTAGCAATGTATAAGAATTCCAGTTGATCAACATGTTCTCTTACATATTAACCCAACGTGACAAACAATATTTCTTAATGATGGATTAAAATTCAATGTAAGGAAAATTCTGGGCAAGATGGCAGAGGAGTAGCAGACTGAAATGACATCAGATCCCAGAAGTTCAGCTATATAGATATCAAACAATTCTGAACTCCTACAAACTCAACAGGAGATAGAAGAGAAAAGAGCAGCAATTTTAGGAACAGAAAATTGATCACTTTCTAAAAGTTAGGAGAGAAGTGAATCCAAAGTGACAGGAAGATAGACTGCAGGGGGAGGGGCTGGCTCCCGGCAAGCAGTGGAGCACAAAAAATCAGAACTTTTAGAAGCTCCACTAAGGGACATTGCTCCAGGGGCTAAGTGGGGGTGGCGCCCTCACAGAGACTGTGTGGTCTCAGGTCCCATAGGGTCACAGAAAGATCAGGGGTGTCTGAGTGTGGCAGAGCTGCCAGGTATTAGAGCAGCGAAGCTGGCTGCAGAGACAGAATCCAAGAGTGCACTTTCAGATCGGGGTTACCTTAAACCATGATCCAAGACACAGTCAGGTCACTGTTCTTAGAGCAGGGACCCCACAAGTGGCAGATCTGGGGACACCCACCTTCATCTGCCAGAAGAGCAGAGTGGCAGGAATCTGCTGGGTTTGGAGACTTCAGATGGGGCTGTGTGCCAGAGATAGAAATGCTCCCTCACAGGCCGGGTGAGCACGGAGTGTGGCTGGAGACCAGGGACATGGGAATGATTGACTGCTTTTCTCCAAGGGTGCACAGAGGACTGGGGCCTTGAGCTCTCGGCTCCTCCAGGCCAGAGATTGGGAGGCCGCCATTTTCATTCCCATCCTCCAGAGCTCTATGGAAAGCATTCAGGGAACAAAAGCTCCCAAGAAGGAATCCGGGCAGATTACCTAGCCCAGCCCCTGGAAAGGGCCGTGTAATTCCGCCTCCAGCAAAGACATTTGAGAATCATAGCAACAGAGCCCTCTCCCAGAAGATCAGCAAGAATATCCAGCCAAGACCGAGCTCACCAATCAAAGCTAACAATGGAATTCCAGAGCTAGGGGAAAACAACTTATACAATTCATGGCTTTTTTCCCATGATCCTTTAGTCTTGCAAAGTTAATTTTTTTTATTTTTTTCTTATTCTATTTTTTAAACTTTTGCTCTTTCCTCTTTTAATGTTTTTTAACTAGTTTATCTTAACAATACCTTTCTAAAAAAAAATCTTTTTAAACCTTCACTGTTATACTCATATTTTATCCCTTTATTGTATTTAACCTTATTTTTTGTATACATAAAGGTGGTTTTTTTTTTTTTTTTCCGAAAAGATTTTGGGATACAATTTCTTCTATTAGATCAAAATATACCCTAAGCTAGCACAAGGCTTTGTTATAGTCTCCAGCCTGAGCACATTCCCTCCTCTTTTTTTTTTCCTTTTTCCAAGCAACTTATCTTATCAATTCCTTTTTTAGAATTTTTTAAATATTTTCATCTTTTAGTCATATTCCATCCCTTCATCGTATTTACCTTATTTTTGTATATATATGGTTGTCTTTCTTTAAAATTTTGGGAGATAGTTTCTTCTATGAGACCAAAATACACCCAAAATCAAGTGGGTGGCTCTGTTCTATTCACCAGTGTAATATATATAAATATATATTTTTAAATTATATATATAGTTATATATATTTTTATATATTTTTTAATTTTTTAAATTTTTATTTCTTTTTTCCCCCATTCTTCTTAACCAGTTTTGGACTTGGGATTTGGTTAGCGTACATTTTACTGGGGTCTTTGCCACCCTTTTAGTATTTTATTCTCTTGTTCATATATTCTTATCTAGATAAAATGACAAGGCAGAAAAACTCACCAAAAAACAAACAAACAAACAAACAAGGGCAGTACCAATGGCTAGGGACCTGATCAATGTGGACATTGGTAATATGTCAGAACTAGAGTTTAGAACGATGATTCTTGAGGTGCTAGCTGGGCTCAAAAAAGTCATGGAGGATATTAGAGAAACACTTTCTGGATAAATAAAATCCCTTTGTGGAGAAATAAAAGAACTAAAACCTAACCAAGTTGAAATAAAAAAAGCTATTAATGAGGTGCAATAAA
The DNA here is from genome assembly GCF_963455335.1 of Martes martes. Lineage (NCBI taxonomy): Eukaryota > Metazoa > Chordata > Mammalia > Carnivora > Mustelidae > Martes > Martes martes. The sequence continues at coordinate 123,551,100 of NC_137895.1, forward strand.
AAATGGAGGCTCTTACAGCTAGGACAAATGAGGCAGAAGAGAGAATTAGTGATATAGAAGACCAAATGACAGAGAATAAAGAAGCTGAGCAAAAGAGAGACAAACAACTACTGGACCACAAGGGGAGAATTCAAGAGATAAGTGATACCATAAGACGAAACAATATTAAAATAATTGGGATTCCAGAAGAAGAAAGAGAGAGAGAGAGAGAGGCAGAAGGTATACTGGAGTGAATTATAGTAGAGAATGTCCCTCATATGGCAAAGGGAACAATTATCAAAATCCAGGAGGCACAGAGAACCCCCCTCAAAATCAACAAAAATAGGTCCATCCCCTATTATCTTTTTTTTTTTTTAAGATTTTATTTATTTATCAGATAGAGATCACAAGCAGGTAGAGAGGCAGGCAGAGAGAGAGGGAGAAGCAGGCTCCCTGCTGAGCAGAGAGCCCGATGCAGGGCTCAATCCCAGGCCCCTGTGATCATGACCTGAGCTGAAGGCAGAGGCTTTAACCCACTGAGCCACCCAGGCACCCCATCCCCTGTCATCTAATAGTAAAATGTACAAGTCTTAGTGACAAAGAGAAAATCCTGAAAGCAGCTCAGGACAAGAAGTCTGTAACATACAATGGTAGAAATATTAGATTGGCAGCAGACTTATCCACAGAGACCTGGCAGGCCAGTAAGAACTGGCATGATATATTCAGAGCACTAAATGAGAAAAACATGCAGCCAAGAATACTATATCCAGCTAGGCTATCATTGAAAATAGAAGGAGAGATTTAAAAAATCTTCCAGGACAAACAAAAACTAAAAGAATTTGTAAATACCAAACCAGCCCTACAGGAAATATTGAAAGGGGTCCTCTAAGCAAAGAGAGACCCTAAAAGTAGTAGACCAGAAAGGAACAGAGACAATATACAGTAACAGTCACCTTACAGGCAATACAATGGCACTAAATTCATATCTCTCAATAGTTACCCTGAATGTTAATGGGCTAAATGCCCCAATCAAAAGACACAGAGTATCAGAATGGATAAAAAAACAAAACCCATCAATATGCTGTCTACAAGAAAATCATTTTAGACCCAAAGACACTTCCAGATTTAAAGTGAGGTGCTAGAAAACAGTTTACCATGCTAATGGACATCAAAAGAAAGCTGGGGTAGCAATCCTTATAACAGATAAATTAGATTTTAAGCCAAAGATTATAATAAGAGATGAGGAAGGACACTATATCATATTTAAAGGGTCTGTCCAACAAGAAGACCTAACAATTTTAAATATCTATGCCCCTAACATGGGAGCAGCCAACTATATAAACCAATTAATAACAACATCAAAAAAACACATCGACAATAATACAATGATAGTAGGGGACTTTAACAACCTCCCTCACTGAAATGGACAGATCATCAAGCAAAAGATAGACAAGAAAATAAATACTTTAAATGACACACTGGACCACAATGGACATCAAATATATATTCAGAACATTCCATCCCAAAGCAACAGAATACACATTCTTCTCTAGTGCACATGGAACATTCTCCAGAATAGATCACATCTTGGATCACAAATCAGGTCTCAACCATTATCAAAATATTGGGATCATTCCCTGCATATTTTCAGACCACAATGCTCTGAAGCTAGAATTCAATCACAAAAGGAAAGTTGGAAAGAACTCAAATACATGGAGGCTAAAGAGCATCCGACTAAAGAATGAATGGGTCAACCAGGAAATTAAAGGAGAATTGAAAAAGTTCATGGAAACATGAAAATGAAAACACAAATGTTCAAAATCTTTGGGACAGAGCAAAGGTGGTCCTGAGAGGAAAGTATATAGAGATACAAACCTTTCTCAAGAAACAAGAAAGGTCTCAGGTACACAATCTAAGCCTACACCTAAAGGAGCTGGAGAAAGAACAGCAAAGAAAGCCTAAACCCAGCGGGAGAAGAGAAATCATAAAGAGCAGAGCAGAAATCAATGAAATAGAAACTAAAAAAACAATAGAACAAATCAACAAAACTAGGAGCTGGTTCTTTGAAAGAATTAATAAGATTGATAAGCCCCTGGCCAGACTTATCAAAAAGAGAAGAGAAAGGAACCAAATAAATAAAATCATGAATGAAAGAGGAGAGATCACAACCAACACCAAAGAAATACAAACAATTATAAGAACATATTATGAGCAACTATATGCCAAATTTGACAATCTGGAAGAAATGGATTCATTACTAGAGATTTATAAACTACCAAAACTGAACTAGGAAAAAAATTTAAAACCTGAACAAACACATAACTAGTAAGGAGATTGAAACAGTCATCAAAAATCTTCCAACAAACAAGAGCCCAGGGCCAGAGAGCTTCCCAGGGGAATTTTATCAAACATTAAAAGAAGAAAGAATACTTATTTTCCTGAAACTCTTCCAAAAAATAGGAATGGAAGGAAAACTTCCAAAGTCATTTTATGAGGCCAGCATTACCTTGATCCCAAAACCAGACAAAGACCCCAACAAAAAGGAGAATTACAGACCAATATCCTTCATGAACACAGATGCAAAAATTCTCACCAAAATACTAGCCAATAGGATCCAACATTACATTAAAAGGATGATTCACCATGACCAAGTGCGACTTACTCCAGGGCTGCAAGGTTGGTTTGACATCCGCAAATCAATCAATGTGATACAATACATTAATAAAAGAACAAGAACCATATGATACTCTCAATAAATGCTGAAAAAACATATGACAAAGTATAGCATCCTTTCTTGATCAAAACTCTTCACAGTGTAGGGATAAAGGGTACATACCTCAATATCATCAAAGCCGTCTATGAAAAACCCACAGCAAATATCTTTCTCAATGGGGAAAAACTGAGACCTTTTTCTGTAAGGTCAGGAACACGGCAGAGATGTCCATTATCAGACAACAAAAAAGACATTAAAGGCATCTGAATCGGCAGAGAAGAAATGAAACTCTCACTCTTTGCAGATGATATGATACTTTATGCAGAAAACCCAAAAGACTCTGCTCCAAAACTGCTAGAACTCATAGAGGAATTCAGTAAAGTGTTAGGATATAAAATCAACGCACAGAAATCATTTGCATTTCTATACATCAACGAGCAAGACAGAAGAAAGAGAAATTAAGGAGTTGATCCCATTTACAATTGTGCCCAAAACCATAAGATACCTAGGAATAAACCTAACCAAAGAGGAAAAGAATCTGTACTCAGAAAATTATAAAGTACTTCATGAAAGAAACTGAGGAAGATAAAAAGAAATGTAAAAATATTCCATGCTCATGGATTAGAAGAACAAATATTGTGAAAATGTCTTCATTTGTAGATTGCCAAAAGCAATCTACACATTTAATGCAATCCCTATCAAAATACCATCCTTTTTTTTTTTTTCCAAAGACATGGAACGAATAATCCTAAAATTTATATGGAACCAGAAAAGACCCCAAATAGCCAGAGGAATGTTGAAAAAGAAACCAAAGTTGGCGGCATCACAATTCCAGACTTCAAGCTCTATTACAAAGCTGTAATCAATCAAGACAATATGGTACTGGCACAAAAACAGACACATAGATCAATGGAAAAGAATGGAGAGCCCAGAAATAGATCCTCAACTCCATGATCAACTAATCTTTGACAAAGCAGGAAAGAATGTCCAACAGAAAAAAGACTCTCCAACAAATGCTGTTGGGAAAAGTGGACAGCCATATGCAGAAAAATGAAACTGGACCATTTCCTTATACCACACACAAAAATGGACTCCAAATGGATGAAAGACCTCAATGTGAGACAGCAATACATCCAAATCCTTGAGGAGAACACAGGCAGCAACCTTTTCGACCTCAGCCACAGCAACTTCTTCCTAGAAACATTGCCAAAGGCAAGGGAAGCAAGGGTAAAAGTGAACTATTGGGACTTCATCGAGATCAAAAGTTTTTTCACAGCAAAGGAAATAGTCAACAAAATCAAAAGACCACTTGCAGAATAGAAGAAGGTATTCACAAATGACATATCAGATAAAGGGCTAGTATCCAAAATCTATAAAGAACCTATCAAACTCAACAACACCCAAAGAACAAATAATCCAATCAAGAAATGGGCAGAAGACATGAACAGACATTTCTGCAAAGAAGACATCCATGGCCATCAGACACATGAAAAAGGTGCTCCACATCACTCAGCATCAGGGAAAGAAATACAAATCAAAACCACAACGAGATACCACCTCACACCAGTCAGAATGGCTAAAATTAACAAGTCAGGAAATGACAGATGTTGAAGAGGATACGGAGAAAGGGGAACCCTCCTACACTGTTGGTGGAATGCAAGCTGGTGCAACCACTCTGGAAAACAGCATGGAGGTTCCTCAAAAAGTTGAAAATGGAGCTACCCTATGACCCATCAATTGCACTACTGGGTATTTACCCTAAAGATACAAATGCAGTCATTCAAAGGGGCATATGGACCTGAATGTTTATAGCAGCCATGTCCACAAGAGCCAAACTATGGAAACAACCTAGATGTCCATCAACAGATGAATGGATAAAGAAGAAGTGGTATATATACATGGTGGAATACTATGCAGCCATCAAAAGATATGAATTCTTGCCATTTGCAATGACGTGGATGGAACTAGAGGGTATTATACTGAGAGAAATAAGTCAATGAGAGAAAGACAATTATTATATGATCTCCCTGATATGAGGAATTTGAGAGGCAGAGTGGGAGGTTTGGTGGGGGAGGGGGTGTAGGGAAGGAAAAAATGAAACAAGATGGGATTGGGAGGGAGACAAACCACAAGAGACTCTTAATCTCATGAAACAAAGGGAGGGTTGCTGGGGGGTGGGGGGATGTGCAGAGAGTGGTTGGGTTATAGACATTGAGGAGGGTATGTGATATGGTGAGTGCTGTGAAGTGTGTAAAACTGATGATTCACAGACTTGTACCCCTGGGGCAAATAATACATTATATGTTAATAAAAATAATTAATAAAAAAATTCAATGTAAGGCAGATATACGATTTACTCCTTATAGCCTCATAAAATGACCAAGTGTGCTCCAGTAACAATAGCCATTTCCTCAAAGAGAAAAATGACATAGGGTACTCTTTCAAGAAAAATAAAAAGAAATAAGTGCTGCCTTGATTCTAGTAATTGAAAAATAGCTTCATTGCTGCTGCTGACACTGGAAACTCCATATCATCTGTCTAAAGTAGACATGTCTATTGTTATGTATTAAAATAGCATTTACTATAAATGGAGTTGGTTATAGGCAGTAACTGTTTGTAATCAAACATTCATAAAGACTGTTGGTCAGTGAACTGAAAATAACCATGGATGTACAATGAATGGGCTAGACTCTAAAGCTTTATCATCCATCTTGGTCAAAGTTCCCCTTCCTTAGCTTACATTAGCATCATGGATTTTAATATAAATGCAGTACTGGTATCAGTCTATCGGTGGGCTTTACAAATAGTTCTGAATACTTTATGGTTGAGAGATAATCTTCCAAGAGAGTGTCATCTGTAGTAATTTACCTCTTCTACAACAAAGTACTCCCGCCCCCAAGATAAATAGAGCTATAAAGAAATGGTTTCCCCTGTGTATCAGAACACTAGCTTGGAACATAAAGAAATTTTAAAGCACTGTGAGTCTGAAAGTCTGCTCCCTTGCCCTGGAGTGTCCAGGGCCAGTCAATCACGTGGTCCCACTTAGCCAGGAAAAACAGCATGTTTCTATCACTGCCATAGATAAAGACTTCTTTCTGTGACACCTATGTGTACTTTATGAATTATTCTCTAATTACTTTTGTCAATTTGTTTGAAGAAAGTTTAGTTTTATTAGGAAGTAAATTTTGTGAATTCCAAGGATATTGATCTTTTTTTTCTTTTGCATATTGATCTTCTAAAAATTGATGGGAGACAGAGTTACCATTCCCAAGATGTCATTATTTTACGTGAAAATTCTATGTCTTATATATGATCAAAAAAGAGAAAGCAAATTATAAAAAAAAAATCACTTATCTCAGATTTTGTTGCTTACAGAACTGGTATCCTTTGTCCTAAGTACCCATCACTCACTTTGCCACCCCAATGCAAACACACACACACTTTTCCTCAGCACCCTGACATGGCAGGTACTGGTCAGTCAGTACTTACACCAGTACCTAGGTGAGGAACCCCTGAATGGGAAAATTTAGGTCATCCCTCTTGGTCTCCTTGACCATACACTTAACACTTCTCTTAAAAGTGCTTAGCAATAAAGAAATAGTATGAATATTGATGATTGGTCTGGATTTTTCCCTAAACAAAGCTCAGCATACAACTAAAGGCTGTTGTCTTGAAAGTGCCATCACAGGTGGCTTTGCTTCTGCTGTGCAAAAAATTTTGAAACTTCCCCCTGGAAAGCTTTTAAAGTCTTTGGTGCCACATTTTTTTCAACAGCAGCAATGGCAGAGCACAACTTTCCATGAGTAGTGGATTTGATTTTTGAGAACACATATAGTAGAAAAAGCATCATTTGCTGAGGAAAATACCTTGATAGAACACTTGTGGGTGGATAGAAGATGGTACTGCGTGGCCTACCACTGTGGAATTAAATATGTTCATAACATAATGGAATCTACAGCAATTTTCCACTTTACCATTGACAAGGCACTTGGATATGTGCTCTTTGATTCCATTTTGTTTTCTTAAAATTTTCTTAAAACACTTGTTCAAGTTATGGAATGGGTTTCTCAGGCATGGTCATAATCTGCAAGGTGAAAAGCACTATTTTAAAAGGAATTCATAAAACCCAGAGAAAGCTAATGTCTGAATAAAAAAAATTAATAGGAATTTAGAGAGGTAAGGGAGGAGTGGGGGGAAATGAGGGAAAAGAGACAGGCCTGGGGAACATGGTGAAATGCAGGAAGCTATAAAAACTAGCCAGGGAGAAATTCTTGGTAACAAAATGCATGGAGACTTCTAAGATGAGGGCTAATAATCTATCCTAATGCATCTAGAAACAGCAACATCAAATAAATACAACCACCAACATTGCTACAAAAAGTCATTAAAATTGTGCTGCCTGTTAGAGTCTTGTATTTGTTGTAGTTTAGAGAGATGGAATGACAGTGGTGTGTGCATAAGGCCAAACAAAAAGAACATGCAAAATATGGCATGATCATTCAGAGGCTGAAATAGTTTAGGGAAATAAAGTTCAGACCCCGTGGACACCATATAAAATAACTTCCTCCTTCTTCTTCAAAACAGACAAACAAACAAAAAAACAAAAAACAAAAACAGAAGACTCAGATATTTCAAGGACACTGGATGTCTAAGAACTTGGGGAGTGGAGACAAATCTATTTTCTTTGAGTCTCAAAAGTTAGAATAATGACAAATACACATCTAGATTGCATATCCACAATTTTGTTCAGAGCCAAGTCAAGAGATTGGGGTAAGTTATCAAGCTGGTTCTTTCTGTTTGGAGGAAAACATTTCATAGGAAGCACACTGTCTGTTGAGCTCTGTCACAAGGAAAGCAACAAATATGGGGACTTAGGTCACACTCTTTGTTTTGCATACACCTTCTTGAATACTTCAGAACTCGATGCCGCATCTGCCCTTCTGCAGAGCAAAGTCTTTGAGCTTAAAAAATCAAAATGAAACAACTTCATCTTGACTTATTTTAACATATGTACTTTCTTAGGTGTCAGATGTCTGGCTTGATATTTGGTTTCTTCATCAGAATAGGAAGAAATCTGTTATATTCAATATTTATTCTTGTCCACTCTGGCCCCTGTGTTAGTTTAACCCATCCCCTCATACAGTTATCAAATTTCTAAATCAAATTTCTTGACCAAAGATTGGGTGGCTCAGTTAGCTGAGTGGACAACTCTTGATTTTGCCTTAGGTCAAATCTCAGGGTCCTGAGATCGAGCCCCACATTGGGCTCCATGCTCGGCAGGGAGTCTGTTTGTCCCTCTGCCCCCCCAATTGTGCTCATGCCCTCTTTTGCTCTCTCAAACAAATAAGTAAAATATTATTAAAAATTAGAATCTCATTCTCAGAGATTATTGGAATAATACTATGCAATAGGACATGACAATTATTTTTCAACCATACTACCAACTCACAGACACCCAGGAAAACATATTGATAGGTTAAATGTTTCAGAATCACTGATCTTTCTTCAGATAAACTGGCATCTGAAGTACCCTTTTTCTTGGAAACAGAAGTTTCTCTCCAATTATTGAATGAGACAATCATTCTTTTTTGTTTGAATGTGAGGTTTTGAATTCTAGCTTTTTTAATTCAGTAAGGAGATGGAATATCACTGATACTGTAAAATTTCTTCTGTAAATAGAGAAGAAAGTTAAAAAGCATATGTGATGGTTAAATGTACACTGCTTTCAAAAATTCCTTACAAAACTAAAGAAGCAAATTATTATCAATCTCACTTTAATTTTTGTCCAAAACAGCATAATAGTTCTCATATATGTACTCTTTGGAGCTTCTGCTGTTTGAATTTGCTGAGGCTACTCACTGCACTGGATTTGGTTGGGTGGCAACAATAGAAGTAAGGGCAAAGAATCATTCAAGAAATGATAGCTGCAGAATCTTTTTTGCTAACTTGACTGCAATTCATCTATCGGAGCCACCTTATGCTGCTAATATGTGTGCAAGTAACTTTGTCCCAGGAAAATTAGTCTAAGTAATTTTAAAAATTATTTCTGAATTTCAAGAATAGGTGACAGATTCTTGTATGAATATAAATTGACCCTTGGGAATTCTACAGAAGCCTAAATGTATCATGGATTGAGGATTTGTTTGTTCTCCCTGCTTTCCTCTTTAAGGAAATTTTGCAGCTCAGGAAAGCCGACCTAAAAGAAAAGAGCAGAAGACAGTAGCACAAGTAGGAGAATTTGCACACATACACACACACTGCCCTCTCTTCCCTATAAAGGAGTCTCAATTAGGATTTCTTCACCGCTGCCAGACTGTGCAAAGGAATGAATCCTCCTTCCTCTATTCAAATAAAATATTACAAGATGCAGGTTAAAATTACTATACAGAGACATTTTTTTCATGTTTCAAATGTTATGACTGGCTGTTCAGAAAGTTCCCTCAAGGTTACATTTACCTTGATGAATTCACACACCCCAGGGTCTGGTATCAAGCTTGAAGGTTAAGAAACCTGATTTTACTGAATATGCTGGAATTAGCTCTGTCACCCCTTAGAGACAAACTTGCCTTAATCAAGTTCACAGAGACCAAATGCCTATTTATTATTATATAATGAGAAGTGAGCATATGGGAAGCCAAGTTATTAGAGGGTTTCATGGAGAGCATGGAAGCAGAACACAGGAGTGAGATGATCTTAAAAGGCATCTCCTGGTGAAAGGTGCATCAAGACCCTCTCACCAGCTACAGGAATAGCTCTGCCAGTGAAGCCATAATGTCAATTGATTATAACTAAAGTCTCCCCTTCCCTGGGTGGTATTTGGTTGTCACAGCATTGACCTGGGGGAGTGGGTGTTCTTTTGTCTCAGCTTTCATTATTGACCAACCCCTGTTGGCTCATACATTTATGAATAATATCTTGGTTTCCTTTAGTTCACAACCACAGCAAATAAGCCTATGTGTGCATGTTCTCCATGTGTACACAGCAGCAATTATGTCAATCAATAAATCCCCTGATAATTAATAAGCACCTACTATGTGCCTGCCTGGGCTGAATGATGTATACATGAGAGGTAGTAGATATAACCCAGCCCCCAAAAGCTGCTGTCTGTGGAGGGCAAAATACCACAGGTAAATAAATTTTAATCCATAAATGGCAGTTATAAAACCATAAATAAAACCAGAGTTTCAAATATGGAGGAATCACCCTTGAGTTGAAATAGGAGTGGCTTTCCGAAGAAAGTGGGACAGAGCTAGATTTTGGAGGGCGAGTAGAAAAAAATAATAGGAACTGATTTCCCAGTGTAGAAAAGTAACATAAACAAAGGAAAAAATATGGAAATTAGCCCAAATTCTGGATAGTATTACAACACAGTAGGCACTCAAAAATTCATAAATAAATGTAGTTAAGGGTGCACAGTTGGACCACCATGAGAAATAAGATTTATTTGGTAGTACAGGAAAGCAGAGACTGTCTTGAAAGCCACAAAGAATAATAATACAAACCTGATATCTTATTAGAGATACAAAAAATACTGGAGATTTACCTCGAATAATCATTTTCTAAGTTCCCTTCTTTCCTTTCACAATTAGAGAAAAGTGTATCTATTGTGTCATAATTCCTTCTGTAAAAGTTCTACTCAAAACGCACCGTGCTTGGAGCAGGTGGGTGGTTCAGTTGGTTTTCCATCTGACCTTGGTTCTGGCTCAGGTCATGATCTCAGGCTCCATGCTCAGCAGGAAGTCTGCTGCATATTCTCTCTCCCTCCCCCCAACTTGTGAACTCTCTGTCTCTCTCTCAAATAAATAAACCAATCTTAAAAAAACCACAGGACCTAGTATAAAATTTCTAGACTAATTACATGCAATGACCCAAGTAGATAGTTTTATATAATAACTACCCATTGCATTCTCTATAATTCTTTGGAAATTTGAGAACTTCTTCTAACTTTAAAATTATGAGGGGGGAGACCCATTTATCCTCAATTTCCTACTTTCCTTCTTCCTGCCCTCTGCATTCCTTATCCATTCAACAAATACTTAGTGCTTATCATTTGTCAGGCATGTGCTGAGAACACAGTACACACTGATGAGAAACACTGACACAATGCCTACTTCCGGGGAGAAAATGGGCAGGAAGAGGTAAGCGAATAATGCGTGCTCACAGCAAAACTGCCAGGGTGTTGCATGATAAAGGAACAAAATGAAGTGGTAAAGAATGACAAGAGGGAAAACACTCAAGCACAGGCACCTCAGGGGGCTTCTTTGAAAGGGAGACATTGAAGCCAAGACCTGCAGGATGCCCAGGAACCAGCTGTGTGCATGTGCCTGTCTGGGTGGGGGGTGAGGGTGGGGAGAGCATCTGTGTGTGAGCGTGTGTGTGTGTGCATGTATGTATGCATGTGTGTGAGCATGCTAGTGCTGGCAGGGAATGGTGGTGATAGCCTTATGTTCCAGGCAGAAGGAGCAGTATATGGGAAGGCCCTGAGACAGAAGGGTCCTCAGCCTATTTGAAGACCCCGAAAGGAGAACAGTTTGTCTGGAGTGTGTTGGGGGGAGAGTGGCTTAGCCTGGGACGAGTAGTTAGAGGAAAATGGGAGGATTTCAGACCCGTTTGGAGGTAGAGCAGGTGAGATCTATTGCTGGTCTGGAGTTTAGGAAGGAAGGAAAGGTGAACACAAGAATGTCTGGTCACCTCTCTCCTCATCTTCCACATGTATATTCCACAGTCTGTTAACAATTTTTTTTTCTAGAATACAATTCATGGTGCCATCTTCCTGCCTCAAGTTAAAGGAAGGTTTAGTAGCAATAAACCCCAAACAAATAAGCATCCTGGTTTTAGACAGTGTTATAAGTAAGAAATGGAAATAACTAAAATACATTTCTCAAATGACACTTTGAGTTGTATGAGAAAGAAAAGCAGGAGATAATGGCATGCCACACATTTGTCATCAAACCAGAAACCATTATCTTTCATAAGGAATCTGCTAGAGAGACCACAATTAAAATTACAACTTCCACCCACTGGTGAAGTAACTAACACGAGAGGGATTTAATCATATGAACCAATGTAATCTCAAGGAAAGTCCCCACACACCCCTCCTATAAGATGGATGTTTAGTTGCTGTATCCCATGATGCCCCTGTCTCTGAGGACAGCTGCACACAGCACCCGAGTCCTGCCCTGCTCTCCGTTCCACACCATGGGCAACCCCTAAGGAAAGTTCTTCTCCTTCTCCAAGCGACAGGGCACGGTACAAAGTGATTGTAAGAAAACCCCACCTTGGAGTACACAGACTCTTTATGTGTAGAAATAGAGCAGAATTGTAAGAATGTTCTCTTAAAACCACCTCCAGAAATGGGCTTCTCCCTCTTGTTGAATGTGGCAAGTTGAAAAATTCAGTCCTTAGGTTCCTTTATCTCCTGAGTTCTTGCCATAACACAGTCAATACCAGCAGGGCTTGTTCATGTTCAAGTCTGATCATTAAACTATAAGTGACTTAAAATAAATAATTGTGCACAGGAGATTTGTTCCTTTCAAGCAGTAGAACATGGAGCGCCATTAATGTCCTGTATTCAAAATCATAATTGTGGCCAAAATAGACATTGATCCAAGCACAGAAATCCTTCTCTGAAGTAGAAGGGTCTGCCCTAATGCAATCTGGTTCACAAATGTCAGTACATAACACAAATAACACTCTTTTAAAATTGTTTTTGTGTTGCTCTTCTCCCATTTTTAGTGACCACTGTGAAGCTGGATAGATACCTTTAGACAGTCTCTGAGTTGCACAACAAATATATCTTAAAGACCTATCTTTCATTCAGGAGCCTAGTCTGTCTGGGAGAAGAATGTCAGAAATTCAGAATGTTTAGATAACACATCTATGTCGTGTCTACGTAAAGCAGAGAAAATGGTACTTACGTCCCAGCAATGGCTAAAGTTGTATCTTTGTCTGACTTCTATTTCAAACTGGCTCTACATCCAAGCATAGAGCAGGAAAAAGGACGATGTAGGAATTGAATGGTGTCCCCCCAAAATTTATATGTCAAAGTCCTAACCTCCAGTACCTCAGATGTGACCTTATTTAAAAACAGGGTCAGTGTATGTAATTAGTTAAGATGAGGCCATCATGAAGGAGGATGGGCCCCTCTTCCAATATAACCGGGGCTGTTACAAAAGACATGCACTCAGGGAGGTTGCATGTCGAGATCGAAGTTATGATGCCCCAAGCCAAGAAACTACCAGAAGTGAGGAGGGAAGCCTGGAGACAGACCCTTCCCTTGAGTCTTCAGAAGAAACATGTGGTACTTAGGCCTGGGAAAATAATTCAAGGACCTTGCGTGCCCCCACAGCACTCAACCTCCCTTATGAACTGCTATATTCATTAAAAGATCCCTTTCTTTCAAAAACTTATACTTTTTTCTTACCCAACTCAGAAGAACCTTTCTGCCTCACTCAGGGCTTCTGCATCCTGGATGCATGTTAAAAACTCCCAGGTGAGTCCCAGCTTCCGCCTGGGCAGAAATGCTGCATTCCCATGTAGGCAGAGTCCGGGTGGGAGACCACCCAGAGCAAAGCTCTGACACAGGCCAGATTTCCCTATTAGAAAGTTGGGTGAAATGAAGCAATCACCGGGGTGAAGCTTCTGTAGTAGAATTTCCAAATTAACCTAAGTGATATCCCCCTTGGGGTTCAGGAATGAGCAGAGAATTGGTAGGATAGGAGATTTTGAAGATGGTTTACATGATGAACCAAGGTATTTCCTGAGGTTAGTGAGGAGAAAGAGGACTCACATTGGGGGAAAGTTATGGAAAGGAAGAAGTACTCTGAGCACAGTGGATGTTCTGTAGTACAGACAGACTTTGAGCCCCTGTCCCATGGGTTCATGGGAAAACGTATACATAGCAGGAGTAAAAGTTAAAGGTCTGTAGCATTGAGAGTCAAGAATGAATGCTCTTGGGGGCACCTGGGTCACTCAGTGGGTTAAGCCTCTGCCTTCAGCTCAGATCATGATCTCAGAGTCCTGGGATCGAGCCCCGCACTGGCCTCTCTGCTCAGCAGGGAGTCTGCTTCCCTCTCTCTCTCTCTCTCTCTGCCTACTTGTGATCTCTGTCTGTCAAATAAATAAATAAAAACTTTTTTAAAAATTAAAAAAAAAAAAAAGAATGAATGCTCTCAGCCCCCAAAGAAGACCACGCGCCACGCAATGCACATGGTGAGTATCACTGAAGGCATAGAAAGCTGCTTCTGGAGCATCCATACCTGTGCCAGGAATGACAAGTAAATCCATCAGTGAGGGCGTAAATCTGCTGCAGGGCAAGAAGAATTGTATTCAGAGCATGTAAAAAACATTTTCCAGGAATTAACTACTCTACAGGATTTTAAGGAAGTGCCATGGGCGGATGGAGGAGCAGCCAGAGAAATCCACTTATCTGTGATTCCTCGTGTCATCCTGATTTTGTTCCCAGGGAAAAGTGGCCCGAGAAAAAGGGATGCAAGTTTCTTCCTCACGGTAGCTGACATTCATGGAGAGACTTCTATATGAGCACTATGTCAGTCACAATAAACTCAAATCAAATTCGGAGTATTCATGAGAGCTCTGATTATCTTGGACACTTTAACTAGTAAGTTCACACCATTATTATTTAAAGATCAATTTCATGAATGAGTGCCGATTTGCTAACACTCTCACCTTACCAAGGGAAGGAAAGATATGAATATATGATTGATATGCTTCAAGAGTCCTTAAAACTAGGTACAAGTCACCGTAGAAATGACTGGCACTGAAGAAGAGAGGTGTAAGTGGAGAAGGGCCAGCTCTGACAGAAAATATGGCACAATACCATGAAGACCAGTAGACCCAACACAATATGCCCAACATGCTCCACAGACAACAACAAGAAAAACCCCAGCCATTTAAAAATTGTTGAAAAGCCATATGCTGTATTTCCAACTTCTCAAACGGAGAAAGCAATCTGTCTTTCTAATAAGTGCCCTAGTTACAATTCTGGGAAAATTGAATCTCACAGGAAGTTGCTCAAGATCAAATAAGTTATTGAAAAAACTATGAAAAGACACTAAAACTCTTGAATTCCATCTGGTCCCTTGCTCTCGCCAAAACACTAAGCTTGTGATTCTGTTTGCAACCCCCAGAACCCAAAAGTGTTCTGAAAGCAAGACAAGAGCATCAAATAGCCCTCCCTTCTATGGAAGGAACCTCCTTTCTCTGGCACCAAGGACATCAAATTTTACCTCATATTTCCCATCATAAACTCTGTCACCATGTTTTATAGATGCCCTACTTATGAGGCTAAATGTTGAACTGTTGACTAAAGGTCTTCTGACTGGGTTTGGACATAGCTCCCCTGTGAGCTAACGCTGGACACCATGTCTGACTGGGCTTTTACAGCTGCCTCAGGGTGTGGCCCAGTAAGGGCCCATGGGAGAAAGAGGGGAAGGAGGAGATACTGCCACTCAAAGCACATTGGGATACACCAAAGCTGCACGTGTAGTATGAGCGGAGGGGGGAAGACATTGAACAGGAAAGCTCAGACACACCTGAAGTAGGACTCCACGGAAAATGAGCAGAACCCCGAGGATTACATTAGAGTCACAACTCCACACCAACCAATCAGAATGTCAGTCCATGAGGACTAGAAAGAATGCGTTGATAAATTAATCGTTATGTTCAGAGTTTCTGAAACTTAAAAAAAGAAAGAGAAAGCCCTTACCATGTCTTCTTCTCTCTACCAACCTAGAAGTGTTGTGTCACATTTTACTTTCTATAGTAGGTATTATGAAAATATGGGCATATGGGGAAAAATTTCAGCTACAAATATCACTTCCCTGTGCCATTATAGTCTTCTCTGCTGGGATTCTCTCTCATACATTTGGAGGGGAAAGCAGTAGCCATTTCTGGGAATGGGGTGTTGCTCACCTCACATAGGCATAGAATGAGGGAAAATAGCAAGTCCTCACTGGGAGATGATGGGGTATTGTTACAGCACAAAAGGGCTACCTGTGCTACAGAGAAGGTTTCTTCTTGGTCTCAAGGTTCAAGATGTTCTTCCCAAGAAAAGAAGAAAAATTAAGAATATGGTTCCCATCACTGCTAAGGAAGTTAAGTCCATGATGCCTTTGAGCAAGAGGCACAGATAAACAGAGAAGAACTATACTACATTTGCATCTGGGATGACATCATTTCTGGGGTGATAAATAGCCACAATGGGTGTTTATGCAGAACGCTAGGTGGAGAGCAAACCACTTGGAAAGTCATGAAAAAATTCTGCATTCATGGCAAACTTCAGTTTGGTGGTTTGGGTTTTTGTTGGTGTTTTGTTTTGTTTTGTTTTTTTCAGAAGTACCAACTTCAGCTTCTGCATTGTTTTCAAGATCTCAAAAATAGTGATTTTTATATCTATTGATGCACATCAGGAGATTTTGATACAGAATGACATAAGATGAGTCTGGGACAGGACTCTTCAAACAGAATCAGAATCAGCAGAACACAAACCATGTAAGAGGCAGTAAGAGAAGTCACCAGCCCAACTTGGCTGAAGATGCCATCAATTTCTATTGAGGAAGAATTAGAAGTTTAGAAGCTCCTATCTGAACATTATGACATATTATGTCTGATTCACAGCAAAATTGCACTTCAGTTAACTGTGTGGTGAACTCTTCTCATTCCATAAATTAATTCCGTTTCAAATAAATTTACTTGAAAAGTTCTGCAGACAAGAAAGCACACTAGATAGGTCCTTCGAGATACAAGAATTAGAGTTCAATCATTCTCAAAATCCTTTTATGTTTTCACAATTCCCAGTTAAATCTCCCTCCGAATGTTGCCATAACAAACCAGGTGGAGCCCAAAGGACCTGTTGCAATTCCAGGGGCCAGACAGAGTGTGCAAAGTCAGTCAGCCTCCTAGCTGGAGAATTCTGCCTTAAAACTTTCATCCAGCTGGCGGTGCTGCATGTTCAAAATGCATTCACTCTTTTCCCCAATTGGATATTTCCATGAACTACTTTTCTGGTTGTTTTTAGAAACTATTTGGTAACCATACAATTTCACCAACATGGAATTCTAATAGTTCAAAGGAAACTCTTGAAACCAGACCCCTACAGTACATTTTGGACCCCCTAAAATTTTGAGGTGGGTATTTTTGAAATCATGCTCATTAATGCACGCTCCTCTACTAAAAATGGAGCGGCCGTGGCCGAGCTACGTGATCTAACAACCTGGAAATCTGGGTATTTCTAACACCTTGCTTTCATCTCTGGGCAAAACTATGAGCTTTCATTAAAATGAAAATCAATCTTAAAGAGCTTAGACACTTTCAAGCTGTGAGCATCAGCCATATGTGCAAACCTGGGCAAGTTTTGTCTCTGTGGGATTTTGTGAGTGGGAGGAGGAAATGGATGATCAGATGACTGGACAGATGTTCAAAGAGATCCTGGCATGGCAAGACAATCTGCATCCATTTCAGCTTCCTTAGAGGCAAACTGAAAGAAAAACAAATGCCTGGAGGGAAGGCTATGAAAGCGAATTACAGGCCAGTTGATAAAGCAACTTAAAGACGCAAGGTTCCGATTAATAGCAAACACATTTTCTTAGGAGGAAAAACACTCACCAAGAAAGGAAATAAAACTACTGTGTTCGTACCTAATACCTATGTAACCACCACAAGGGGGTTGAACTCAGCAAAGCTGCTCAAATCTATGCTTTGTAACTCATGTAAAAAACCAAAGGCTAAGACTTAATCTACAAAAACCTAAAGTAATCTTTCCTCTGCTTCTGGTCTCAAAGACATGCTATAATGTTTTCATCTGCTTTCAATGAATCACAAGTTCCTATGTAGGAATTGACATATGAAAAAAAAAAAAAAGCTGAGAAAAGCTGGCTGGAAACCCAAGAAAATAAGAGAAAATAAATGAAGAAAAGAAAATGAAGAATCTTAAAGAATTTGTGATATGTTGCCTTGTAAAGGACCTGGCTCACTGAGTTTTCTTATTCCGGGCATTGCAATCATGACTACACAAGACCAGTAGAGTTACAATGGGTCCAGTTGGATAAAAACATGGCTGCCATGACAGTGACTATCACATGATTAAACTCACTCTGGTGCCAATTGGCCTAGAACCATTTTACACCTGGCTTCTTCAGGTCCACACTTCTAGCTCTTCAAAATCAATCAGCTTCTAACTTGTCTAAGTTACATAGTGAGAGATATTGATAGATTGGCAGGGTTGCTTAAGCTGACTTCATATCCTCTCTTCAGACAGTGATGAGGATTCATTGAAGAAGATGTATTTTGCCAAACCGCATGGCTGCCTTCTTTACACAAGATATTTTGCTCTGGGACCTCCCTTCACCTGACCAAATACCTTCCTTTGCTTTGACTGAAGAGTATACTTCCAAAAATCTGTTTTCCCAAAATAAATGCTTGCAGGCTCAGTTGTCAACTAAGAAAGAAAAGCTGAATTAATTAGATTCTTTTGCTTCCTGACTCCCCAGGGTCGGTGCTTCTCTGTTTCTCATTTTCCTAACGAAGCTGTTATAGATTCTTCAAAAAGTTAGAAATCCATGAATTTTGGAACACTGAAAGAAATAAAATAAAATAAAATGGGGAAAAAAAGAGAAATTCCCTGCCACTTTTAATTGACTTAAGTGTATTTAACATGAACAATGAGTAAATAAAATGAATATGTATGTTCACACAAAAACCCGCACAAGAATATTTTTAGAAGTTTTATTCATAATTACCGAAAGCCAATCACCTATGTAGAGGGTAAGCAGAGGGTGGTATGTATGTACAATGTGATGCTACTTGGCAGGAACATTTTCATCACTCTTGAACCCTGTAGAAACATTCAAAGGCCTAAAATACATTAAGCTAAGTGAAAGAAGCCAAATTCAAAAGATTCAATTTATATGACATTCTGGGCAATGCTAAATTAAAGGGACAGAAAACAAATCAGTGATTGTCAGGGCTGCAGAAGGGCTAACCAAAAAGAGCTCCTGAGAATTTGAGGTATCATGAAACTGTTCTGTAATTGTGTTGATTATACAACTGTATGCATTTGTCAATAGGTGAGGTTAAATGGTATGCAAATTATACTATAATAAAACAAGTGAAAAAATAAATTAATAACTTCTGTCCACTTGAAATTAGAAATTTAAAATAATAGCAAGGCCATGTGAGAGATGAAGAGAAATAGGTTCAGTCCAAGGCTGAACTCTCCTGTGGTTGATGTCATCTAAGTCTCCAGATTCAAGGGCATGACTAATGATATCAAGAAGTTATAAGAAAAATAAAGAAAAAAATTAGAAGAATCAAGTACATACAATTTTTGCTTCCCTCAATGTTTTCTCCCCATCAGTGCCTGTTCATAGTTTGTCATCATAATTTAGGACTTGTATAAGGACAGGTAAATTTAAATTTATGAATGGGCCATGCTACCAAGAGCCCTTACAAAGACAGTTGTAAATAGGAGGTGTAGTGCATGAAAAGTGTTATACCTTGCAAGTGAATTTCCAAGCAGGCCCTTGAAACCTGCCTACCTAGAAGGCAGGTCAATAATGGAACTCTCAGTTCTAGCCAGTGTTGGAAATAAGTGGCCACAAGGCATGTACAGCAGGGAGCGAGGGGGTCTGGATTAATACATGCTTTCCTCTTTGCTTGGCCAGTCCTAGACAAAAGTTAGCGGTAGATGACTTGATGCCTTGGTCAGCTGCCCTTTCCATAACTCTCTTCCCAATCTATTTTCACCTTATCATCGGTGACTGTTGTCAAGAGACTTCAGTCCTTGTCAAGTCCACCCTTGCCACCAACTTCACCAGCTGAGTTTTAGGAGAGAAATGACTTCCTATTATATACTTTGCTTCACATTACAGTACATAGAACAAAAAGGATTTTTGATTCTTCCAGGGGATTTAGAATTAAAAAGAAATATATTACTGAGTCAGAAGGAAAATTGGTCATTTATCTAGTTTAACATATCTTATTTTTAAATAAAGTTTGGCCTAACATGAAGTTTCTTGCCCAAGACAAGATCTTTTTAGCCCAAGACAAAAATCACAAATTCATAACAAAGTAAAAAAAGAGGAAAAAAAAAAAAAAAGAAAGAAGAAGCCAGACCTTTATGTTCAGTGTATATAAACAAAGTTAATGTTTTGGACTGAATTAATTCCTGATACCACTTGTGTTTTTCCTAGCTTTGTTCTCTATTCCTACAACCTCTACATAAACAAGTAGAAGGGTTTATATATGTAAGTCCTCAACAATTGCAAATGAATTCATGTAATAAAAATCCAGCTTTTCTTTTTATTTCAAAGCAGTAGGAACCTGAAGCAATCCTGCCGCACCATTTTTCCCAAGCTTCAATCATTTGGGCACTACCTTCATAATTTTTGCCATACCCAGGACCACTGTGCTAATATGCCCTTAAAATCTTTCTTTAGCTGAAATTACATTAAAAGGAAATTTTATATTAGCACTTACAATGATTGGAAGTTATACTCAATCTGTAACACATGTAGAGAAGTGTTTAAGAACACTTGGAATATAGATATTTTTAAGAATACTACTTAAAAGATGTGAGAACAGTAAAAAAAAAATTTTTAAACAAATAATTAAAATAAATATATCACTCTGAAGATAAAACTTGAGAAAATAAAAATCAGCCCTATTGGGTTTCCTACAGGACTGGAACGTTCCTAATAGAACATCAACAATATTTCTAACAGAACCTATAAAAACCACAAAATAGTTGCAAAATGGCCCCAAATTATTTCTTTTAAATGATCAGTGCTCTAAAAAAATTTTTTTTCAAATGGATTGAAGAGCTAAATGTGAGACCCTGAAACCATAAAAATCCTCGAAGAGAACACAGGCAGTAATCTCTTTGACATCAGCCATAGCAACTGTTTCCTACAAAGGTCTCCTGAGGTAAGGGAAACAAAAGCAAAAATAAGCTACTAGGACTACATCAAAATAAAAAGCTTCTGTAGGGTGAAGGAAACAATCAACAAAACTAAAAGGCAACCTATGGAATGGGAGAAGATATTTGCAAATGACATATCCAAAGGGTTCGTATCCAAAATACATGAAGAACTTACACAACTCAATACCCAAAAAACAAATCATCCAATTAAAAATGGGCAGAAGACACGAACAGACGATTCTCCAGAGAAGACCTCCAGACGGCCAACAGACACATGAAAAGATGTTCATCATCACTCACCATCAGGGAAATGCAAATCAAAATGACAATGAGATACTTCCTCATACCTGTCAGAATGGAGAAAATCAGTAACACAAGAAAAAACAGGTGTTGGCAAGGATATGGACTAAAAGGAACATTCATGCACCATTGGTGGGATTGCAAACTGCTGCAGCCACTATGCAAAACAGTACAGAGTGTCCTCAGAAAGTTAAAAATAGAACTGCCCTATGACAAACAATTGCACAATTGCACAGCTGGATATTTACCCAAAGAATACAAAAACACTAATTCAAAGGGATACATGCACCCAATGTTTATAGCAGCATTATCTATAATGGTTAATTTATGGAAACAGCCTCAGTGTCCATCAACTGATGAATCGATAAAGAAAAGGTAGCATATATATGTACATATATATATGTATGTATATAATGGAATATTACACAATCATAAGAAAGAATGAAATCTTGCCATTTGTAACAACATGGATAGAACTAGGAAGTATAATGCTAAGCAAAATAAGTCAGTTAGAGAAAGACAAATACCATATGGTTTCAGTCATATGTGGAATTTAAGAAACAAACCAAATGAACAAAGGGGAAAAAACAGAGAGAGAGAGACAAACCAAGGGAGCCTATAATTGTAGAGAACAAACTGATGGTTACTAGAGGGGAAGTTGGTGGGGAGAAATGGGTTAAATAGGTGTTGGGGCTTAAGGAGTGCACTTTTCATGATGAGTACCTAGTGACATATGGTAGTGCTAAATCACTATATTGTATATTGTACACCTGAAACTAATATAACTCTGTATGTTAACTACCTAGAATTTCAAAAAAAGCTTTTTAAAAATTAAAAAAAAAATTAATGATCAGTGTTTTCTTATAATCAACATTCCCAGTCCCCCCACCCTTCCTTCCATCCTTGAGCAAAGTTCACTGAGATATCCATTTGCTGAACTAACAGCAATCTAAAACTGGGCTCAGCTCCCTCAACACCTATACTTGCCTGCTAGAGCTGCTGTAACACAGTCCCACAAACTCAGGGCTTAAAGCAACAGACAGTTCTGGAGGCTCCTGGGTTTTACCAGAGCCATGCTCTTGCCTCTCCTAGCTTCTGGTGTTTGCCAGCAGTCTTTGGTGATTCCTTGGTTTGTTGCCTTCCCTCCATGCATGTCCACATTTGTCCTTTTTATATGAATACTGGTCATTTTGGGTTGGGTTTCACCCTAATGACCTAATTTTAATTTGATTACCTCTGTAAAGAATCTATTCCCAAATAAGATGACATTCTGAAGTAGTAGGGGTTAAGATATCAATTTATCTTTATAGGGGACACAGTTCAACCCATAATAGCTCCTTCTTAGAACCAGTCAGCACAGCCTAAACTCGGTAGTAGGTGACTTCCCCACTCCCTCTTATTGGGATGCCTCACAGCTCCTCCATGCATCTCCTTTCTGCAGCAAGCTGAATGATTAACTTTGACCTTAGATGTGTTCTTGGAGGTCTTGGACATTAGGACCTCAAAAGTTCTATCATTTCGGATTGTCTTACCACAATAGTAAATGCGACATGTTTTGCTAAACTCTGCTTTAAAATCCCAGTCTAAGCCCAGTACTAACCAAATGCTTAAAGCTGGGTGGTATAATAGAGTGGTTAGAGCTTATAATCATAACACAAAACCACATGACCAGTATTCAGTTGGAAGCATCTCGATTTACCAGCTATAAGTTACTGATGCTCTAAACTCCAGTCATCTGATCTGTAAAGGTAGAATAGCCCCTACCGCATTTTGCCATGAACATCATATTAAGTAATGCATACAAAGTGCCCACTCAGCACAGCCTGGGCATGTGCTAATTATTCAATTAGTGTTGGCAATAATGATTGATGGTGATCTCAGAGCCATAAAATTTCAGAAGGACAGAGCTAGACTTGCCCTTAGAGATCCTGGTCCAGCCTCCGCATCTGTTGGAGGAAGAAGCTAAGCTCTGGATGGATTAAGAGTCACATGAGACCACTTTGAAGTATCTCTGGTTCTCATTGTCAATGGCACTCAGAATCAAAGACCTTTGCTGAGCTCTTCAATTAGACACAACCTTATATAAGTGCTCTTTCCTGAAAACAAAGCACAGGCTAATGAACTGTTTCCTATCAGGATCTAGTTTTCTATCAATTCTTTTCAAATGTCAATGTTAAATCCTCAGTGGGAGGATTTAATCATACCGAGGGTGGAAACAGAAAATGTGGCTTATACTAAGCATAATAAAGTTGTTTTTAGAAGTGAATTTTATTGAATTACATTAAATACCGCTTATTTTTATTCTCCCACCTGACCAAGGAAATAACTGAAATTGAGCTTTATAACTAACTTTAAAAATCCCAGAACACAGAGTTTTTCTAGTTCTCTACATTTAAACACAATCCAAAAATCCAAAAGGAAATGGTAGAGGTGAGTACCCTTGCCGAAAAGGAAGAAATTTAAAATTATAAAATACATCTCTCTCTCTAAATTTTATTAACTCTTGATGTTTAAATTAATCCTTTGTAGTGTATAACATAATTCTTAGTGTTTTCCTTTATTCCTCTGGCCTCAGGAAGTCAGAATTGAGCCCAGCACTAATTCGATGCAAAGATTTAGCAACATCATTACCTTGGGTTTCTGGTATGATTTCTTATGTATACCTTCCTTTGTCTTCTCCACCCTTCCTCCTTTCTGATCACTTTCTTTCCCAGTGACCTTGAATCTTATATTCTTTCATTCATTCTCATACCTATTGTGACTCCATTTAAGGAGTAGGTGTTGGCAAAGTGAAAATGGAAGGCTGCTCTGGACTGAATTGTATCTCCCTGAAATTCATCTATTGAAGACCTAATTCCTAGTACCTCTGCATGGGACTCTATTTGGAGATAGAGCCTTTAAAGATACAATTAGGGTAAGACAGGCCCTTTTAGCTGGCCCTAATCTGATATGACTGGTGTCCTTATAAGAAGAGGAGATTTTGACACAGACCACAGAGACAGAAGATGACCATGTGGGGAACAGAGCAAGAAGATGGCCATCCACAAGCCAAAGAGAGAAGCCTCAGAAGAAACCAAACCCACCCACACCTTGATCATGGACTTCTAGCTTCCAGAATTGAAAAAAAAAAAAAGGAAAAAAAATTCTGTGTGTAAACCACCCATTCCATGGTATTTTGTTATGCCGCCCTGGCAGATGAATATGAAGGTGCAATTCCCACATCAAAGGGCTCACAACTTAAAGAGAGGGACAGGTAGGAAACAGAAAGTAGAAGTATGATGACTTCTGTGACACAGGAAGTGTAGGAGAAGAGCTCCTGCTCAGACTGAGGGCGGAGAATGAGAGAGCAAGCTTCCTGGAGAAGGAGAACTACCGTCATCCCAAAGAAACAGCGTATATTCAGACAAAGACAGAGATAAAACACGCAAGGCATTTGAGAAAGTGCACACGGTTTGTCATAACTGAAGTGTGGGCTGAAAGTGAGAGGGGGAGTGAGGGAAGGGTTGAAGAAGAAGAAAGGGCCAGATCAGAAGAGACCTGGTTTGCCATGCTGAGGGGTTTAGCCTTGTGCCAGAGGGCAAAGGGGAACCACGGAGGGATTTAAGCAGGAGACAGCTGGAAGATCACTACAGAAGGGCTGTAAAGAATGGATGGGGTTGTGATGATCCTGAAGACAAGATGCCTGGCTAAGGGGCCCATAAACCAGGCTAGGGGAGGGATCTCGAGGATCTGAAGTAAGGCACAGGCACTGTGTAAGTGGATGAGGTTTGTTGATCAATTGGATGTTGTCAGTGAGGGAAAAAAGATACGTGTGACAGTCACCAGGCCTTATGGTTTGGGTAACAGGGCACTACAAAGAGCAGGAATAGTTTGAGAGGCAGGTGATGTGCTCCGTTAACCCCAAGCAGGCGAGATTAAGGCAAGCCAGGGAAACGAATGGTTGGAGAAATAGGTCTTGAGCTCAGAATGGACCTCAAAAATACAGTGATACATGGAAGAAGCCAGACACAAAAGGCCACTTGCTTGGTCTGTTCAGGCTGTTATAGCAAAGTACCACAAAGTGGGTAGCTTCTATACAACAAATATTCATTTCTCATGGTTCTGAAACCTGGGAAATCCAAGACCAATTTACGGGCAGATTTAGTGTCTAGTGAGAGGCCAGCTCCTAGACGGCTGTCTTCTCGCTGTGTCCTCACATGGTGGAAGTGGCAGGGGAGCTCTCCGGGCTCTCTTTTGTAAGGGTCACTAACCCCATTCACAAGGGCTCCACCCTCGTAACCTAATGACCTCCTGAAGGTTCCACCTCTGAATACCATCAGCTTGTGGTTAGGTTTCAACATATGAATTTAAAGAGGCCACATGCAGACCATCCACGTATGGTTGGATTCTATTTAAACCGTGTCCAGAACAGACAAATCTAGAGACAGAAAGGTTGCCAGAAGCTTGGGCAGAAGGGATTGAGGTGGGATTGCTAATAGGTATGGCATTTCTTTCTGGGGTAATGAAAACATTCTGATATTAGACAGTGGTGATTGTTATACAACCTTGTAAATATGCTAAGACCCACTGAATTATGCACTTTTAAAAATGTATAATTTATGTTTGTGAAGTTATATACGATTTACGATGTTTGAATTGTATCTCAATTAAAAAAAAAGTATTTTGGACACAGAAGAAAAATCAATCATAATGTAGAAGTGATTTTTGAAGTCACAGGCTTGCATGAGTTTCCCCGGGGACAGTAGAAAAAGTCAAAAAGTTATTAATGATGCTTTTATTGTAAAAAAAAAAAAACCCTTAAGTCCTCTTCGAAAGTGGCCAAGATAGAAACAAAAAAGCAGGAGGCTTTCCTTATTGTTTGGAGGAGCTGACTCTCAAAATACCTGTGACCCCCTCATAATTTATTATATAATCTTGGATTTATTATACACAATTTATTATGCAATGACAGCAACACACCGAACCAAACCTTACAGTGTCCAGACCCTGTTTGGGACTGAGCTTTGCTCCAGAACTTGCTGATACATGCTATTTAGTTCACGGCACATGTCCATCTGCAAACGGAACCTAGTCTATATTCGGATGTCAGTGTAATAGTTGATACACTTAACAATGGTCAGCATTCCCATTAGGGGCTGTTAGCACCGCAAAACAGTGACTGCTGGGTATTCTTCTTTGTTTTGAACTAGCTTCTTGCTAAATGTTGGTTGTGGAAGGAAAGACAGTGAATGGTGGTTAATGATACAGATATGTAAATTGCAGAGGTAGATGTCTTAACTTCTTTAAGGCTCTCATTCCATTTAGTGAATGCTTAAGTGCAATACATTTTGAAACAGTGGATTTTGCCCACCATGTCAAACGTCCAGAGACATCTCTGACTGTCAAGACTTCACAGGTAGTAGGGGGAGAGGTTTCTACTCTGTCTAGTGGTAGAAGCCAGGGATGACGCTGCACATCCCATAAGACACAGGACAGCCCCCGCAACAAAAATTATCCAGCCCACTATGTCCATAGTGTTGAGGCTGAGAAACTCTGCCTCAAAGTAATGTTGACATGTAATGGCTATAATATTAACAGGAGACCATCCCTGTTTCAGGATCATAAATGAGTCAATGTGGCATAACGATGTGTTGTATGAGATCAGATTGGGGCAGGATTTAAGTAAACTCTTAACCAATTTTTCTAAGCTTCTGCATCGGAAAGTCATGACCATTTTAAATAGCCCAAATGGCATTACATAACACATGCCTTACATCCTCTGGTGCTTTCTCTCTTTGCTCTTCCTCACACATTATCTCCCTCCATATCACAGAATGCAAAACAGCGGGGAAGCTGTAACAAACAAGAGAGCATCACCTTCATCACTGATCTGTGGAGATCTTCAACGTGGGCAGACCAATTTGCCTCGAGCAAATTCCTTCTAATGTTGATTTTCTTTTTTTTTTTTTTTTTTCTATTCATTTAAATTAACGAATGAAGAAGCTGGTAAAACAAGTTTATGGCCTGGTCAAAATTTGGCACTTCTTCGAAAGTTTCACCTCATTTTGTGAGTTTAATATAAACATGAAATCAGCTTAATTAATCTTAACCATCAGAGCTATAAAAATTCTTCCCAGCAGGATTTTCCAAAAGCCCTAGGGCTTGTGTAAGGCTAATTTAACACTTAACTCCTCCTCTTGAACCAGAACCCTGTGACTTTCTACATTTCCCCCTTCCTAATAAAGAGGAAAATGAGCACCACAGACAGTGAGTGAGTATGGATGGACAGATGACAGAAACGTGCCCTGTTTTATGTTCTACAAAGATAATTCATCACTCAAATTTTCAGCTCCTTTGGAATGGAGGAGTCTGCTTGCTTTTGAGCCTGAGGGCCCAAGAGGATTTGAAAATATTTCTCCTCCAATTTTCTGTCAGCTGTGATAAGCCAGGGTGTAAATGTTGACAGATTGAGGAATGAAGACAAAGTCTTTTTCTACGAAGGAGCCTCCCTGCCTCTCTTGAAGCTATTTGGTGGGAGTCGGCTCGCCTTCAGGCCAGAGTGACAGGATTACCCAGGATTCAGATGTTCTCCAAAGAAAGAAGGGGTAGCTCTATGGGTTTTAGGTTCTAATTTGTAATCACTCTGTTTTTACCTTTGATTTGTCATTGCCCAGGGGACTACTGGCTATTCAACATACCGTGTTATGAATATGAAAATGAATAATAGAACAAAAAGTAAATGATGCTACTGACCATCCATACCGAAGTAACTGGAAGCCAACTGCTCACACACAAAAAAGTTACTTGCTAAATAAGCTTAAAGATAAACCCCCAATTCCCATCAGTCTATTAAAATGAAACAAATGAATCAGCATTCTTTGGATAAGAAAAAAATTCTAAAATGCTCATTATTTCATTCATTCATTAATCCTAAACAGAAAATATAGACTCTGTCCATGCAGCAGAAAAAGTCAAGTATGGAAAAATGTGCATATAAATATGTAATTAAACTGTAAGGCAGAAAAAGATAATAAGTGAAATAAAATCTTTCAGCTACTCTCGTGACTTGCAGAATGAAGTCCAAACTCCATAGCTCATCACATAATACCCTTTGTGATTTGGCTCCTGGTTACATTCCCTGCCTTATTTCCCAACACTTCTCTCTATGCTCTGTTTACTTCCACCAAAATGAACCACCACCACCATGCTTTTGTTCATAATTTTCCCCTTTAGCTAGAATATTCTTCCCGTCTCACTTCTTATCCAATCAACCCTTTGCCTTCTTCAAAATTTGACCCAAGCATTGCTTTTGTGGAAACCTTCCATGAAGAATCTTTCTTTGCCACCCCAGAAGCCTAGACTTCTCTTTGTCATTGTACCTGCATAGGAAACACGATTTCATTTGTCTTTCCAGCTATGTCCTTGAATGCCTAACAAAGACCATGAGCGGTGAAAAACTTAGAAAATTAGGAGATTAAGAGAGAGTTCACGTGTTATTTAAGTTGTACCTAAAAGAAGGTAGGGTTTGGACTTTCAGAGATCACAAGAGGGTGTTCTGCCCAGATGGAGGGAATGAAAACAAGAGCAAAGTCATGCACAAGATCGATGTAACTACAAAGGAGATCCTGCACATACAGAACTCCTACTTGGAGTGAAGCGTGTACAAGTTTCTTCATTAATTTATCTCCTATATTCTTTGCAGCAGCAAATAGTAAATATGACACCTGGAGCATAGTACTCACTCAGTGGAACAATGGATGCGAAGGGTAAACTGAGGCCATGCTCTGAAAGGGTCATTCTGTCTAGGGACATTACGAACACCTCAGAAGAATTTGGAAACATCTTTGGTTGTCAGAGTGACAGGAAGGCCATGTGTGTTAAACATGTACAGGGCAGTTCCTCACAATGAAAGATTGTCTTGGTGAAAGGTCATTATGGACCAACTCTGAACATCCTCAGAGCTCTTAAAAGTCAGGCTAAGGAGTTGGAACATCATTTGGTAGCTAATGGGAAGTGACAAAAGGCTTTATGGTACGCACACAATATTTAAAGAATAAGACCTTTACTTCTTACACATCTCCATGACACATCCCAGGGATGATACAATTAGCAATGGCCATGAAAAGAGAATGACTCCCTGGTCCGCCTCAAGTGTAGGTGGAAATCAACTCATTTTGGCCAAGAACTCATTCCGCAAGTAGTGCCTTGGTACTTTCCCTGTCCTCCAAGTGTCCTGGCTGAGCACGCTGAAGCTCCACAGGAATTGTTTCTGGACCTCCTCGAGCTCTTCTGAAAGATGAAGGTTGGTTTAGAAAGGGAAAAAAAAAAATTGTTTTACTCGGAGTTGAGAGTGAAATTGAAAGACATTTTTATTGCTTTTGGAAAAGACTTCAAATGAGCAACTTTTCAAAAAGAATGCCTCATTAAACAGATGTCAGAAGTTGAACCCAGTTCCAGAGGTGTTACAGCAATGATGGTTTAATTTTACCCGTGGTCCCCAGTGGCCCTGCCAGGAGATTTAGTCATTAGCCTTTGAGTACAAAGCACAATAACATGGCAGGCCTCTGACAGAAGAAGAGCAGGGCCTAAGTGATGTCTCTGAAGTAATTATAGACCGCACTTTGGTGGGAGGTACAGTCCTGAGTGCCTCAGGTCTGGACACTTAACAGTGGAAACTTCAAAAGTAATGGCTGTGTTCTCCTAACTTATGACTCAGAAAATGAGGCTGAACATGGGAATCAGGAGGATAATTTAGTAATTTGACCATTTTGGTGGACACATTTATACCTCTGAGTGGCCCTGATGGCCCATTTGCAAAGACACTGTGAGGTAATATAAACCTCGCATATCTGCATTCTAAAGGCATAAAATATCCCACCTGGGGAAAAGCAAATGGCAGGCACTACATTCCAGAATTTTACACCATAGAATAGATTTTACATTTTACATTTGCTCAAATGATGGGATTCTGTCTGTTCTCAACTCTTTCGTTGGTTCTTTGCATCACCTGCTTGCCACATATTTGCTTATCTGGGCTTGTGAAGGCGCTCTGATACAAAAATTGTAAATGTCCTTCTATCCCCACCTGAATCATGATAACAACAGCTGGCCCAACCAGCTGCAAAATATCATGTGCTAATGACTCGCGTTAGGGTGAACTGGGAAAGAATTGTAAATGTGAATTGCTATAGTGAAGAAGTCAGATTTGCTTTTTTATATCTTTTTTATTTTTTTAAGACCTCTACCTCTATTTGCAGATGCCGACAATACTGAATTTGTGGGATTCTTGGTGTGATATGCTAAGCAATCCTTTATTCATTCAAAATTTCAGAATCAGAGAGTGACCAGGAAAAGGCGGAGTAAAGACTGGTTTTAATTGGATTATTTGGTTACATTAAGGTGAAAGTAACCATAAAAAATACCTTTACATTTGACTTTCAGATACACAAAGAACAATAGTATAAAGTATGTCCCATGCAATATTTGTCCACGTATTGCGTAGAACATACTTACACTCAAAAACTACCCATTATATATCTGAACTTCAAATTTAACTGGGTGTCCTGAATCTTTGTTTGCTAAATCTGACAACCCTAATTAAGATGAGAAATTGATGAGCAGAGATAGTCCTTCAGTTCCCAAATTTCAGTGTGTTGACCCGGGTGGTGAAGCCATTATTACAACAACAAAAGCATAATATTTTTAAATTTATATTTAGCTTTGAGGTAAATTGGGACATTAATATTTGAACATGGGTGTGCTCTGATGTTCTAGGAATTCATGTCCCTAAAAACTATGAAGGCAGAGACCAAAGCAGGAAGGTGCATCTTTACCAGGCTCTTCGAATTTACAACTGAATTAAGTTTTTACATTTTTTTTAAAGATTTTATTTATTTATTTGACAGAGATCACAATTAGGCAGAGAGGTAGGCAGAGAGAGAGGAAAGGAAGCAGGCTCCCTGTTGAGCAGAGAGCCCAATGTGGGGCTTGATCCCAGGACCCTGGGATCATGACCTGAGCTGAAGGCAAAGGCTTTAACCCACTGAGCTGAAGGCAAAGGCTTTAACCCACTGAGCCACCCAGGCACCCCAAGTTTTTACATTTTAAATAGGAGTTTTTCCTCAGAGTCTCCACTCAGAATCTTATTACTGGTTGCCTTCAACCAGGACACTGTATGGATTTAGAAAATAGATAGATAATAGATAGATAGATAATATATTATAGGTACATTAAAATATCAACATCTTGAGAAAATGAGGTTTTAACTGTGGTCTCCAGTGATATATCAAGTAGCTATATGCTGCTAAAAAGGGCAAAAAGAGAGTAAAATTCCTTTACCTACCGGAAAACCAGTGTGTCTCCTATCTTATTATGTGCTATGAAGAGAAGCACAAGAGAGCATGGGTGAAAAGCAGCAAGCATTGTTTTGGGGGTTGTTTTGTTTTGTTTTTTTAAGATGGGGCAGGGCAGATGGGAAGGGAGAGAGAATCTTAAGCAGACTCCATGCTTAGCGCACAGCCCAATGCAGGGCTTGATCTCATGACCCTGAGATCATGACCTGAGCCAAAGTCAAGAGTCGGCTACTTAACCGACTGAGCCACCCAGGTGCACCAGCAGGCACGATTTTTAAACTTCCCCTCAGAATCATAAAGGTGGACACAAATATTGAGATGACAGTATGTTCATAAAACAAAAGTCACTGACCTGAAGGAAAGCCATAGAGCAGTAAATACTGCTTCTCTGGGTTGGGAAACCTTAACCATGTGAAATGCAAAATGATATAACTTGCTTAGATTCCTTCGGGGTTGCCTGACTTACACCCCAGCCAACTAAACACAATGATATAGACGAGACAGTGTAAGCAGTGTTTACCAATCACGTCTCCTCAAGATGGTGGAAACAAGCTACAACAGTGGCTTTTGAGGGACCTATACCATAGCCTGGAAATGTATGAATAACTTTCCTCTGGATTCAAAGAGTTTTTGTAAAGTAAGAGAAAGTGCTAGAGAAGTAACACTTGGATTCAAGTCCAAAAATGAGCCTATAAAGTAAATGACATCACTTGATAAGACTAATATATTAAGGAGATTTAGGGACAAGAACAAGACCCTAAAATCTTGATTGTCACACCGTTTGGCAAAGACGTGCCTGGGAAAACACTAGGATTTCAAAAATCATACAGACTATGCATGAAAGCAGAATTCTAATTACTCCAATGTAGACCTTAGTTCAATGCAGCTCAATCCAACAAGCGTTTAGTAAGGCCTCAATGAGTCAGTCTAGCAATTACCACAGATTCTCAGCTAAGCTACAGCACAAAATATAAGAGATTCTTCCTTTCCTTTCGAAAAACAGTAATAGTGCCATATTTGGGCTTTAAACATAAATTTAAAATGGATCGGGAAAGACTCCTGTCCAAAAGGGTCAACCCATGAATTCAATTTAGAAGAGCTTACTAATCTTAGCTTTGATCTGGGAAAGGAGGGATAAATCAGTCTTCAAGATTAAACCTTGGGATTTATCTGCAGGAGAATTTTGGTGAACTTCAATGTCCTCCTAGCATATAGGTCAAAATGGGAAGTCTAAGATAAAGCTATTTAAAACTGTGACTCTTGGTGGGGTGGGGTGGGGGGACTTTAAGTAGAATCCATGAATATATAAGAAATAACTGCAACTTAGAAATGTTGGTTTGTTGGAACTGTGATACAACCCCTGCTACCAGAACAGCTCCCAGGTAGCCTAAGACAACATGTAAAAGATACAGACTCCTTTGTATCAGAACAGTAAGAGATCCTCGCACACTATTAAATGTTGGTTATATCCCCTAACACCTCAGCACTCGATTGACAAACGATGGTACGAGGTTTTCCGAGGGAAACACATGAGGCTCCCAGGCAGTGGGGAAAGCGAAGGGGGGAAACTGTGAGTGCTCCAAAGAGCCCAGAGGTCAGAGGAGAGACATCCAGCTGCAGGTGAAAAGCCTCAAATAACCAACTTTCTGGCCAGTGAATCCTAGATACATTGGAGACACAAGGCATGCTTTGCAAAGCTCGGCCCCTGCAAAACATATCCCCCAACCCGCGGGTCTGGGGACTCACAAGCCATGAAGGTAAGTAGCAGCAACCAGATGAGAATGGAGTGGGTAGTAAAATATAACTGTGATTTGGGGGAGAATAGCTACGATTCTGGATGGCTATGCCATTTGTGAGTAATCTGCTTCTCTGACACATGTGGCAATAACTTCACAATTTCCAACATTAGTTTCCTTCGCCCAGAATATTGCTGCATTGAGATCTAGAGAGCCATCTAGTCATCCTTATTTACCACTTTAATAAATATTCATGAAGCACTTTACTGTAATCCTTTCAGGCTCCCACACTGTGGGGGTGATACAATTAAACTATCCCACAAGTCCCCTTCCATAGAAAAATGCTGTAATGTACATCTGTTTATACCTTGCATGTTTCCTAGTTGAATTTCCTTACCCGGAATATTTATAGCTTGGTTCTAAAAGGAAATGCCACCTCCCACTTGAGATCAGGATTCAGTACCGAGCTATAATAGAAACTTAGCTTCATGCAGAAAACGTATCAATAAGCCACTGCCTCTGAGAACCTACTACTGTTTATTTTCCCCTTTCTAGCCTGTTGTCTAGAATGGAGGAGTGCCTAATTGCCTTCTCTCCTGATAGCTACAAAAATGAACTTTTAATCAAATACAAGTCTATTGAGTCATTTAGCTTAAATTTACCAAGCCATGGAGCGACATTAGACTTGTGTCTATAAAGGGAACGTATTTTCAAGATCTCAATGTCAAGGAATTTTGTTTCCATCAACAAGACTTTGATTAGCAAGAAGTGTGCAACTGCCAAGTGCTCTCATCTACAATTCAGCTGCTTGCTTATCTATTTTTTTTTTTTTTTTAGGCTGTCTGAATCACCCTTTCCAGCACTTAGTACTTTTTCTGACATCTAGTTTCTCATTCACATTAGCACGGTTTTGTTTGGTGGATGTGTTTGGGGGTGGGGAGTCTCTTTCTCTCTCATTCTCTTCTGTAGAATTGCTTTCAGGCACTACATTGACTCCTTTCTGAGCTTATTGATTTTTGGGGTGTGTATTCATGATTGCCCATTGTATCTGACAGCAACTTTTTTGTAGCACATAAATAGGATTTTCCCTCCACAGCAGTCCTTATTTTGCCTGTCCCTGCCTCAGCAAACACCACATCAGCTTCGGCACCAAGTAAATGGTTTCCACTCTGAACTGGGTAACTTTAAATTGGGACCTTTTACATTTATTTTTACTCCATTGTGATGCTTCAGTAATCAAAGCTTTTCAGGCAGGTCAACAAAGAAACATCAGTGGCCATTGTTATTTAATTCTTACCTTGTGAAGATTCCCTCCCCAAAAAGGCAAAAATAATAATAATAATAATAAATTAATAAGTAAAAATAAAACTCTTACTTCTTAGCAAGGAGATGAGTGAAATTAAAAAAAAAAAAATGGCGGCTTCCCTTCTGGTTTCTTCTTTTCAATGCTCATCTAGTACCATTTCACTTTTCATAATATGGTGACTTCTTGTTTTCCCTCTTCTATCTTCCCTCCCATCCACTCCAAACTCAAATGTCCACTTGGAAAAGTTCAGATAAATGAATCTGCTTTTCCATGACCAGAGCTTAAGGTGTCCCTTCTTTTTTCTGAGGATTTCTTCTTAACAGGAAATACTTCTTGATGCAAAGAAATGAATCTGTAATGGAAGAATTTCAAGCATTCCTGACAAGTAGAAAGGAAAACTATTTGAGTGCAGGGTAAATTTTTCTGATGTCTCTCAAATCGCACCAGATTTAATGCTTTGATCTACTCTACCTCCTTTGAAAAGTGGATTCGAGGGGCACCTGGGTGGTTCAGTTGGTTAAGCATATGACTCTAGGTTTTGGTTCAGGTCATGAACTCATGGGGTGTGGGATTCAGCCCCACACCGGGATCCCCGCTCAGCAGGAAGTCTGCTTGAAAAATTCTCTCCCTCTGCCCCTCCCCTTGCTCACACTCTCTCTCTCTCTCTCTCTCTAAAAATAAATAAATAAAATCTTAAAAAAAATTGTGGATTTGAGGTACCTTATAAAATATATGCTGTAATAAAAATTTAATGATAAAATTAGGGGTGAGAGTACAAATCATAATATAAGGTAAGTTAAGTCAGGGATAATGTTAGCATACAAAATCTACACCCAGTAACAGCTTGAATGATTGCTAAAACTGACCCCCAAGTTTACCTCCCAGCGTTCTAGAGACAAAAGCAAAGGGAAAAATGTAACTAGTTATAAATTCACAGAGTTCATAACATGGAAAATACAGTTCAGAAGAAACTAATACTCAGCAGTTACCAACCAACTTCTGAGTGGGCATAGTCTTTATAGAATTTATAAAATGAAATTCTTAGGTCTGCACAGAACTCTACAATACCCTTAGTAGCTAGAGACAACAGCACAAAACCAGAAGCAACACAAATGCCCATTTGATGAATAAACAAATTATGGTATTACATTCTGTGGAATACTCCTGAGCAATAAAATGGGGTAGAATACTGATAAACACAGTTACAGGGTGAATTTTAAAAATCATTACACTGAATAAAAGAAGACAAGCCCAAAAGCAGATGTACTGCATGATTCCATTTATATAAAATTCTCCCAAACTACTACATAGTGAAAGATGACAGTTTAGTGGCTGCCTGGGGCCAGAATGGACTGCAGACAATCATGAGGAAATTTCTCATGACAAATCATGAGAAACGCTCTGTCTTGACTGTGGCAGTGGTGTCACAGGTATATACATCCAAGACTTACTAAAATGTACACTTTAAATGTTTTATTTTTTAAAAAGTTTGTGGCAACTTTATTGGTAGCAGTCAGAAACCAGAAACAGCATGTGGATGAATACACAAGGGGTGACATATTTGTAGGGCAGAACACTACCGGGCCCCAATGAAAAGGAATGAACTAGTATCCATGACACACAGCAGTGTGGCTCCATCTCAAAATTCTGAAAAATGACAACTAGTCTATAGTGACAGGAAGCACATCAGTGAATGTCCCAAAAAGAGAGGTAGGAGTGGGGAGAGGGAGGGATGTTGAAGGAGCAGGAGAAAACTTTGGGGGGTTATGTGTATGTTCACTGTCTTGATGATAGTGATGGTTTCATGGGTACAGACACACCCCAAAATGTACCAAATAGTTTGCTTTGAATATATGCAGTTTATTGTATACTGACTATACCTCAATAAAACTGTTCAAAAATAAAAACAGAATGTAAGCTCTCAAGGGCCTCCCTTCCATGCATGATTGTGTCTCCACCATGGACAGCAAGCTCTAGCAGGGAAGGAGCCCAGTGGAGGGGTGCCCTCCCAGGGCTTGGCTTGGTTCACAGCCTGTGCTCAGTAAGTACCTGTCACTTGTGATGGCTGAGAGTAATGGCTACCATTGCAGGGTTATTACCTGCTGGGCACTATTGTAAGCACTTTTCATTGATTAACTCTCATCTCCCAATAGTTCTCTGAGTCAAGTTACCACTCCACTTCGCAGCTGAAGAAATCCAGGTGCCCCACTCCAGAGCCCTCACCCTCTTTAATATGAACCTGACAGTGCCTTTATGTTTTGTTTGTTTGTTTTTAAAGAGTTTACTTATTTATTTGACAGAGAGAGAGAGAGAGCACAAGCAGGGGGAGTGGGAGAGAGAGAAATAGGCTTCCCGTGGAGCAGGGAACCGGATGTGGGACTCCATCCCACAATCCTGGGATCATGACCTGAGCTGAAGGCAGATGCTTAACTGACTGAGCCACCTGGGTGCCCAATGGTGCCTTTATGTTAATACTCAAAATAAATGACAGTTTTCAAGAATCTATAGCCAAGACTTTAGAGCTTCTGCTGTGGGGGTGCCAAAGAGTTCAAGAGCTAAGACAATGAGCCCAAAATAGCAAACAAATGGGACTGAAAGAAAATGCAGTGGTGAGCCCCAACACCACCCCCTCAGAGTTACTGCAAAGATTAAATGTGAAAATGGCTAGAATCTCAATATTAGCAGGATTGCATCATGATGGTACTCCAGGATAAATCCATTTGGATTACAAGAATTTAATTAGTACATTTCCCCTAAATTACAAGGGCAAATTTAGATTTTGCACACTGAGCAGCAGGGACAGTAAAACAAGAGCCACCTCTCATCACCCTCACACTGTATTGTGGCCACATGTGGCACATGGTTCTTCTGGGATACCCATGGTGTGTTCATTTTATAGTTCAGAGAATCTCCTGGAATGGGTGCCTTGCTTTCACTGACTTCCTTGGCCTCTACTTTCCTGTTTTTTTTAATTAAATGTTTAATTATAGAGATATAGTGTATCCTATGTTGGCCAATTTTTGCAAGCTTTGTCCTAAGCATCCTACATACCATTTATTACATCAATGACACAAGAGCTGGTTGAACAAGCCTAGGAAATATTATAGATACTATGTATATTATAGTATAGATACTACAGAGTCAACACAGAGAGTTCCCAGCCTGCCATACCACAATCTTGAATGTTAACTGTTCAGATAATCAGCTCCATTTTATACATTTCAGGGTTCTGTTGGCATAAATGGTTACTAATTTGGGAGCCTAAGAATGCTTCAAAAGTTTTTCCATTTAAATTAATGGTAATTATATATTTGACTTGAACATTTACTTTAGAGGGGTTTTTAAGGAATAAATTAACCCTTGAAAAGAAAGAGAAAGGGTACTAATAAATATAAGCAGTTAATATTACGACCATTATTCTTTAAACCCACAACAGCCTGTTCACTGGACACCGCTTCCCAAATTGAGTTCTAAGAAACAACACCGAGCCACTGTTTGGATTGAAAACACTGGTTGAAAGTAAATCAGGTAGTTCTCTATTATAGGATTTCTCATAAGATATAATACCCTGTAAGAGAACATAGTATACAGCATTTCCCAAAAATATTTATCTTACACTACTAATACTTCCTGGTTAGGAATGGCAGGTATTTTGAAATTCAGTTGGTTGATAATGAGAGAAGTTTAAGAGTATAAACAGTGTGCAGTAGGGGGAAAAAGTGGTCTTTCAAATCTGAAGATCTGAGTTCAAACACTGACTCAAAAGTTTATTAGGCAACCTCACTAATCCTCAGTATCTCCATCTGCAAATCAGAACAACAAATATACCTCTTTCTTTTTTTGTTTACGATTTTATTTATTTATTTGACAGAGGGAGAGAGATCACAAGTAGGCAGAGAGGCAGGCAGAGAGAGATAGGGGGAAGCAGGCTCCCCGCCGAGCAGAGAGCCTGATGTGGGGCTTGATCCCAGGACCCTGAGAACGTGACCTGAGCCGAAGGCAGAGGCTTAACCCACTGAGCCACCCAGGTGCCCCTGAAACATTTTTTTAAAGTTCTCTCCAACTCT
Source organism: Martes martes (assembly GCF_963455335.1). Classification (NCBI taxonomy): domain Eukaryota; kingdom Metazoa; phylum Chordata; class Mammalia; order Carnivora; family Mustelidae; genus Martes; species Martes martes. Next base: position 123,589,470 of record NC_137895.1, read on the forward strand.
TAATGCATAGCCTTTCTCTGAAAGGCTGAAGAATGGGTGAACAGATAAGGCCATATGAATCGTAACCCACTGAGCCACCCAGGTGCCCCCAAATATATCTCTTTCACTGGTATGTATATGCAAACACAGAAGACTATGCAAGTCAGAGTGAGTTGGTTCCAGGAAGGATTCAGATTTTTCTGGCTCTCTTGTTGCTACCTTCAAAAACTCAACTCAGAGTCAGTAATTGCTTCACTAAATTCTGCAATCTATTTAAGATTTCTAAGTGCTTGGATGAATTTAAAAGGTATTTCCCATAGCTAAAGTAAATAATAAGAGGGAAAATGTCCTTGCCTTGGGAGGTTTCTGCTAAAAGATAGAGTTCACTTGAGGGTGCCTGGGTGGCTTAGTCAGTTGAGCATCTGCCTTCAGCTCCAATCATGGCACTGGGGTCCTGGGATTGAGTCCTGAGTGGGGCTCCCTGCTCAGTGGGGATTCTGCTTCTCTTCCTGCTCCTCCCCCTTGCTCATGATCTCTCTCTCTAATAAATAAATAAAATCTTAAAAACAAATGGAGTTCACTTGGACAAAAGCCTCAACCCTTTTGGATTTGGCCACAAGGAAAATCAAGAATCAGATAAAGGTATTCCCTGCTTCCCATCTTTCCATAAATCACCTTTCCCTTTAACTTCCATTCTCTTAGAAATCCTCTCCTTCTTCAAGGAATTTTATACCCCCTTTTAATTCATATGAAAGTGTTAGTGGCAAAGATAGGCATATTTTGTTTTTAAGTGGCTTAAGGAGAGATATATGGGGAAAGCTGGACATATTGTTTATTCTAACATTTCTTCTTTTTTTAAGACTGAGTAGTATTTCATTGTTTTTATGTACCACATTTGAGAATCCATCCATCTGGCAATGGACATTGAGATTATTTCTACATCTTAGCAATTGTGACTATTAAGATCCTGATTTAAGTTCTTTTGGATATATATCCAGAAGTGAGATCATGTGGGAATTCTGCTTCCTCGGTCATATGGTAACCATTTTCTCTAGGTTATTCAGCTGGTTAGCAAATAATTATTCATAGTAGGCCATTTTTATCCTTTCTACTTCATTAGTTACAATGCGTCTTCTTTTGTTTCTAATTTCATTTATTTGAGTTTTCTCTCTTTTCTTTGTGTAGCTAAGCATTTGTCAACTTTTTCATCATTTCAAAGAAAAACCCCTCAGTTTCATTGATTTTTTTTCTATTTTCTGTTTAATTTCTTGCTGATCTATGTTTACTATTTCCTTCCTTCTGCTAACTTTGGTGTCGTTTCATTCTTCTTGTTTTAGCTCCTTCCTTAAGCTGTAAAGTTAGACTGTTTATTTGAGGTCTTTTTTCTTTTTTAGTTTATGTGTTTATTGCTATGAATTCCCCCTCTTAGAACTGGTTCTGCTCCATCCCATACTTTGGGTATGTTGTATTTTGGGGAGTTTTTGTCTCACGATATATTCTTTTATTTCTTCTCCGACTCAGTGGTGACTCAAGAGTGCCGTTAATTTCCACATTTGTGAAATTTCCAGTTTTCTTCTGCTGTTAACTTCAGGTTTCATTCCACTGTGATCAGAAAAATTAGTTGGTATAATTACAGCCTTCTTAAATTTGCTGAGTCTTGTTTTGTGACCCAACATGTGACCCATCCTTGAGAAAGATTTATGTGCGCTTGAAAAGAATATGGTTCTGCTATTGTTGGGTGGCATCTCCTATTTATGTCTGTTAAGTCCATGCAGTCTATAGTGTCATTCAAGTCCAGTGTTTTCTTACTGGCCTTCTGTCCAAATGTTCTATCCACTGTTGAAAGTGGAGAGTTGAAATCTCCTATTATTACTGTATTGTTACCTGCTTCTCCCTTCAGTTCTGTCAATGCTTTATATATTATATATTTAGCTAATCTGATGTCAGGCGTATATATATTGATATTTGTTATATCTTCTTGGTAAATGGGCCCTTTTATCACTATGAAATTTTTTTTTGGTCTCTTTGACAGTTTTTGGAAAATTTGTTTAATTTGATACAAGTATAGCCCCCCTCCACGCCCACTGTCTTTTGGTTACCATTTGCATGGCATATCTTTTTCTAATCCTTCATTTTAAGCCTATGTATGCCCTTAAATCTAAAGAGAACATCTTGTAGGCAGCATATAGGTGGGTTACTTTTTTTAATCCACTCCACCACTTTATTTCTTTTGATCAGGGAATTTAATCCATTTACATTTAAAGTGTTTACTTACAGAAAAGGATTTACTGCTGCCATTTTGTTAGCTGTTTTCTGTTGGTCTTGTAGCTATTTTGTCTGCCTTTTCTTCTCTCACTGTCTTCCTTTGTGTTTTATTGATTTTTGTAGTGATATGCTTTGATTCCTTTACACGTATGTGTGTGTGTGTGTGTGTATATACTCTACAGGTATTTTTATTTATCTGCTGTTGAACCCCTCTAGCAAATTTTTCAGTTCAGTTATCACATTCTTAATCCCTGCTTAATTTCTCTTCGATTTTTTAAAAAAATATTTTCTATCTCTTTGTTGGAAGGGAGAACATGCTTTTACTATCATGTGGGATGAGATCATACCAAAAGATAGAGGATAAAATGGAGGTGTATCAACCTCCAGCATAATTTTAAAGTAGCTGTTAACAGTAAGACTGATAGTAATAACTAAGGACCATACCAATGCAACTATTAATAATTTTTTTTTAAAAACTATGTTTAAAAGAATTGGGACAAAATCTGGGTAGACCCTAGGGCAACTGCTGTAATCCAAGATTGATTGTGTACTAGAATGTATGGTCAACCTGCTAGACAAGCTATTTAAAGAGCAGTGAAATTGCTAACAATGAAGAAGAAGAACGGGAGGGAGGAGGAGGAAGAGGAGAAGGGGGTGGAAAAGGGAGAGAAGGAGAAGAAGAGAAAAGAAGGAACAGGAAGAAGGAGGAGGAGAGGAGGAAGAAGAAGGGGAAAAAGAAGAGGTGAGAAGGACGAGGAAGGGGAACAGGAGGGGAAGTAGGGAAGGAGAAGGCAATAAATACCCAAGCCAACTCAGAAAAGTTGGAAACTGTTGTTGAACATAAAAGGTGCTGTTTCTGTTCTACTTTAGCCCTTAAGTGTGGCTTTGTTTCTTCCTATCTCTTTCCAAAAATGATTTGTGCTTACTCAATGCCAAAAGGGATGAACTAGATATTATATAAAATCCCTTCTAGCTCTAGCATATTGTGATCTCTTTCCTGTTTTTTAAAGCCTAAACATAAAAAATAAGAAATATTTCTGTGCTTTACAACAGGTTCAAAGCTAATTGAACATTTTTCATCATCCCTCTATTTTTATGTTAATAGTTCATCACATACAATATGCAGAAATATTGCAAAATTCAAGTGCCACATAACAATTTTTGTAAGTGACTTAGGTTTTATTTTCAACTGTGAATTTTAAACATAGTTACTCTATGTGTGATAAGAACTAATATTCCCTTTTTCTTTACATAATACTTGTCATCCCTAAAGTCATTTCTAATGAGAGCAACTCTTTTTCTTAAAAAAAAAAAAAAAAGTAGTCGCCTTCCTCACCCCTTTACTTTCAGCTTACTCAGCATTTAGAGTTTACACTAATTAATTTGTGTGCCGTTCATTAAATGTGCACTGATTAGAGCAGCAGTTAAGTGCTGAGGAGCTCATCAAGGCATTTCATCTATTTTAGTATAATGAATCCACCAGGAGTATCAGCCATTTCCTGATCCGTGGTCTTCTGAGATGACAACTACCACACTTGGCTCCACATTTTGAGGACCAGTCACTGAACTTGACCTTGGATAACAGTGACCCTCAGTCTGGCTCCTAACCCAAGGGCAGTGCTTATTTTTTTTTTATTTTATTTATTTTTTTATTTTAATAAACATATAATGTATTTTTATCCCCAGGGGTACAGGTCTGTGAATCGCCAGGTTTACACATTTCACAGCACTCATCATAGCCCATACCCTCCCCAATGTCCATATCCCCACCACCCTCTCCCATCCCCCCTCCCCCCAGCAACCCTCAGTCTGTTTTTTGAGATTGAGTCTTTTATGGTTTGTCTCCCTCCCAATCCCATCTTTTCATTTTTTCTTTTCCTACCTCCCCCCAACACCCCCCCATATTGCATCTCCACTTCCTCATATCAAAGAGATCATATGATAGTTGTCTTTCTCCAATTGACTTATTTCGCTAAGCATAATACCCTCTAGTTCCATCCATGTCTTCGCAAATGGCAAGATTTCATTTCTTTTGATGGCTGCATAGTATTCCATTGTGTATATATACCACATCTTCTTTATCCATTCTTCTGTTGATGGACATCTAGGCTCTTTCCACAGTTTGGCTATTGTGGACATTGCTGCTATAAACATTTGGGTGCACATGCCCCTTCGGAGCACCACGTTTGTATCTTTAGGATATATACCCAGTAGTGCGATTGCTGGGTCATAGGGTAGCTCTATTTTCAGTTTTTTGAGGAACCTCCACACTGTTTTCCAGAGTGGTTGCACCAGCTTGCATTCCCACCAACAGTGTAGGAGGGTTCCCCTCTCTCCGCATCCTCGCCAGCATCTGTCATTTCTTGACTTGTTAATTTTAGCCATTCTGACTGGTGTGAGGTGGTATCTCATTGTGGTTTTGATTTGTATTTCCCTGATGCCGAGTGATGTGGAGCATTTTTTCATGTGTCTGTTGGCCATCTGGATGTCTTCTTTGCAGAAATGTCTGTTCATGTCCTCTGACCAAGGGCAGTGCTTATATCCTTGAGGTTGGATATGGGGAATGATGCTCACGAGGAGGGGGTGTATATCAATTCTTAAACTGCGGGCTCTCAGACTGTAACTGTCACAACAATCCCAACTTCAAAAGTATGAGCTGCTACTTCAAGCTCTCGCTCTGTGTCTGGGTAGCATCTGCTTGACTCAATCCCAACCTGGATTATCAAATTCTTTCATATGGACTCATTCTCACAAAGGCCTAGTAAATATCAATAAAATACAAACCAAAGATCTCTCTTCTGCAAGGTTAAGTGCACACTGAAAGTGGGTCATGGATTTTGCCTTCAAGGTCAGATAGTCTTAGGCTACAGCCATGTCCTAGCTGTGGGAATAAAGCAAGAATTGTAAAGGACAAATTTGGGCTCACCTAATTAAGGAACAATTCCTTTCCAGCAACAAAACATCCAGCCCCATGAGGAAATGGGTTTCTATTTGAGAAGTACCTCGATGGTCCCCTGCATGAGTGTGGAAGCATGATGCCTGCTTTTAGAGAGCAGTAGCTCTGGATCATTCTCACCAAGTTTTTGGATGCTATTTTTCTGCAATGATCGCAACACCCCAACTTGCTGATTTCTGCTATTGAACTCTCAGTTTTTAAGCTACCAAGCATGTTTTTAAAAGATTTTTTTTTTATAACTTGGCCCTTTTTCTAAACTTTCATATAATGTCCTTATTTTAAAATAGCACTTTTAAAGGTTTTGAGAATGAGAAATTTCAAAATGGTAAAAAGCAATTGCTTCAGCTAAAAAAAGTAGTCCAGGTTATGTTCCATTTTATTTCCCTTTTCTTTATGCTCAAAAAAAACAAAAAATAGGCGAGAACAAATAAAATGATACCAGTTGCAGTAGGAACACTTTGAAATCAGTAGCTAAAAAAATAGCCATATTTTCCACTGAAGGCCATAGCATATTTTAAAATGAGAAACTCAATAAAAGTGGTATTAGTATACTTGTGTTTCTCAACCAGGAAGACATATAAATTCATGACAGGATGTTATGTTGAATAAAGATGCCATAAAATAAAATAATATGAATACTTGCTTGGGTTTTGATTTCTAATCTCAAAATTCAACATGCTGATTTTATGGCTTCTCAGATATAGGCCTGGGTCCTAGTATCTGGTTGTGAAGGTGTGAACATTTCTGATGGAGAAAATCTTCAATACATAGGCTAAAACACCACCCTGAGTATTACAAAGATCATTTGGCAAAGACAATTTATGAGTAGAGCCCACTTGAATTTCACTACATGGTTCCACAGTTGAGGAAGTTTACAAAAGGGAGTACGGCTTGCCAGAGAAAATACAGACTTGAATCACCAATCTTCTGTCTTCTATCTTCTTTGTTCCGTTCTATTTTACTTAAGCTAATGGCCCCTCACTGCCAAGAGGAATCAAATAATTCATAATCCACAGAAAATCAGACACTCCGTTGGCCCTCAAGGACCCCACTGGGCAAATGTGATGCAGGTGGAAAGAAGTAAGTTACTGAGGCAAACTGGCAATTCCTCCACCACGGGACAAACCACAGAAGCCATTCAGATGACCACAGCTTTAGAAGGTCAAAATTCATTTTACATAAAACCAATTCAACAATGCAAGAGCGGTAAGCTATGCTGATTAATTCAACTTCATACAGCATGCAAAACAGACATTCTTCTATATGCTTAATCACAGGGGTCGGAGTACCCACTAAACTTTTTCACAAACATAGACACCATACATATTCCTGGCATAGAAGCTCAACTTTCTCATACAGTCCAGCTCTCCCTTAGCAATAAAATTTGCATTATAGCTTAAAAAAATTAGGTAGCATAATGAGTTATATATATGAGATCTAGAACATTCTCAACTTCTTTTTTACTTATTCAGTAATATAGATGCCTAAGCCCCTATTACACAGAAGAAAGAGAGAGAGCTGGTGCAGGGTCCAGTGTTCTAGGATGACTAGACTTTAAAAGCCCTAGTAATTAACTTAGGCTATTTATACCTGGGAATGTGGTGTCAACTGTTTGTCTTTGGCAAACAGGTTCAAGGGCTTTCAAAACCTCACAGACAACTGCTCCTTCCCTCCCGCATCTCATTATATCATTGATTGTATAAAACACAATCCCATCTATGACCCTGGTCTTTGCCCTTGGCAGAAAGGTATTATGTTAGCTTTGCAGGATTTTCTTGTCCTATGTTCCACATTTTTCTCACCCATTAAAATCTCTGCTAAATAGAAGTGTCTTATTTTTCTCTGATGTTGGTCTCCCTCCATCATTCCTTTGATGGGACTTCTCATTTACAGCTCCTTTTTCATAGTCCCTAAGAAGTCTAATATCATTTCATAACAATTCCTCTAGGTTTCCTTTAAGCCCCACAGTATGCTTTTCAGTTTATGGGGACTTTTTACCCCAGCTGCTCCCAAACTAATGAATCTTCTCAATCTGACGGTTCCCTAGTCTCTCAGGCCTGGACAGGATTTTCAGAACTTCAGACTGAAGCAATACAGGCCATCTCACTCTACTTTCCTGTTCAAAGAAAGTAAGTCTGCTGCATTTCATCATGCTGTCTGTTGGGAGGCTCCCAAGCTTGCAATGCACGTGTGAATTTTAGCTCTCCTTGCTGGTGCAGCAAGCTGACTCAGTTTCTAAATTCACTTCCAAAAGAACTTGTACTAAGTATAACGGCCTGATTCTGCTGTCATCTGTAAAAAAAACATGCCTATGGAACAGCTTATGTGCTCTTGGGTTTTTAGGATTTTTTTTTTTCTATTGCTCCTGGTCTTAACTAGGCTTTTTTAAAATTTTATATCTTGAATCTACTCTTCTTGGCCTGAGATGACAAGTTGTCATTCCATAACTGACCTAATTAACCCTAAGCAGTTCCTATCCTCAGTGGAAAGGAACTGCTTAGGGTTAATTAGGTCAGTTACGGAATGACAACTTGTCAATCTGCACCAGCAGGAGGTACAGAAGTGAAGGCCAAAGTCCAGTTCAGTTTGCCAGGGACCTGCTGCTAGAAAGAACCAACCACACCCAGAACCAACCACGTCCTCCACCTGATGAAGTTTCTGAGGACTGATTCTAATTTCAGAGTTTTCCAGACAATTCAGGTGGCAGGTAGAGTGCAGGTTCTGAATTACATGCTTGTCGATTGGCATCCCAGCTGGACCTCTTACTAATTGTGGGGTCTTAGGCCAATTACTTAACCTTCCAGATCCTGGCCTGCCTCCAGGGTTACAGTGAGGGAGAATAGATACTATGCATGCAAAGCACTAGGTATTAGCTATTAGTACTTTTATCAGTAGGGCTTCAGAGAAGTGTTCATTGCTTCTCATTCATTTATTCAAAGATCTTGGTGTTTTACAGCATATTGGGGTTAGAATAACTTCCTTTGTGTTTGAGTAACTTTCTTGAGTTTTCTTTAGGACCTTTATAATCAGGTACTTATTGCAAAATAAACCATATGGAAGAAAGGAAAACAACTCTAGACTAACAGATGAAAAAATAATCCCTGTTGCCCAGACAGTATTTTCTCCAGAATGCTGATTTTCTTTCGTTTTCCTTTTATTCAATCAATAGGTATTGTGTGCAGCAGCAGCATGCTACACCCCTCGGAAAATCAAGAGAAGAGAAAACTAGGTCTTTGACTCACAGAAGCTTCTAAACCAGACTTATGCACATGACTGGAGTCAGGATAGGATGGACTATAATTGCCAGCAAGTGAGAGTTGGAAATTAGGAGGGCCTAGTTTGGTGCTCTGAACCATTCACTAATGGTTCAGCATTGACTAATACCAGTAATAATTTATATCCGATAACATCAGGTAGTATATGCCTGGGCACCACAAGAGAATAATTTTCAAAATGCATAAATTGATTGTTGCCAGCCACTAATACCAATAGGGTCGATGAGAGTTGGCATCTTGTTTTTATATTAATTAACGAAACAAAATAAAGGAAACAAACATTTTCCAAAAATCACACTAAATCCCAGAAGAGTCACGGAGAGAGCCGGAGCAAGATGAATGGAATGAGGGTCATTTCCCCCTCTGGGTGCCAGCAATTGCAGTAATTCACACATATTTGAGATCCTGTGATACTCTGACTTTCTGTTCCCGTGAATCAATCTTATCAGCAAGCTTCCCTCTGGGCCTTTCTCCAGCTTTCACGTCTACAAAGGCACTTTCTTTTCCTAGATTCTTGTCATTGCTCCTGTCAACCGCTGATGAGAGCCGCGAGCCCAAGCGTAAACTGCCACCTATCTACCTAGAGCAGAGAACCAACTAGAAGGCTCAGAGAACACAATTGTTTTCTTCTCAGATAAGTACCTCTCCTTTGTTACTTTACCCTCATGTCTAGGAACTCCTATGTCTTGGTGGGGGGGGGGGGGGGGAGGAATCTCTCTTAAGAATCTTTATATGAATAATATGAATACAGGCCAAGAAAATATTACCATTTGCCAACCTGAAGGTATATTTAGTTATCATGGCACAAAAACAGAGAAAATCTGTGTTGGGTAGAAATTTCATTATCCTACCGGATATTAAAATCTTGATATCAAGGTTGTCAACATTGTGATAACAAATACAGGCCTAGAAGTGATTGCTTCTTGGAATGTATCTTAAAGATCATTTATAATTCAGTAATATCTCTACTACCCTGGCTGCTAATATTGATTAGCAGTCAGCTACATTAATCAACTGCATACAGTGAAGAATTCAGAGAGAAACAAAAACTGAAGGGAAGCCAGAAGGAACATTTGCAGAACAGTTTCTACCAAAGGAAAAATCACTTTGCTTTTCCTCAACTTCTGGTTTCTCTGTGACAGCAATAAAAAATGTATCCTTTTGGAAGGTGCATTTTCAATAGAGTAGAGAACTAGAGAACATATAGAGAACACGCTGGAAATGTACTGTAACAGTGAACTTGACCTCTATGGTCTGTCTAAAAATAAAATAAATTCAAAGGTTACGAGGAGATCCCTGGCTCCTTTACAGTAAGAAGCCCTTTGTGTTAAGACTTCAACTGTTGGGTGGAACTTTGAAGATTCCTGTATGCACTTCCCATGCTACAGGGGCTGATGCCAATGTTATCCAAGCCCATGAGCCAGGATTTATAATGGCACGTGATGCTCCCAAACTCCCTAGGTTTGGGACCTGAACCTGTGAATGTAACACTCAGGCAAATGACCCAAGAGAAAGATCTGAAAGCACTTTGTTCTATTTATGTAAGAGTCAGGTGTGTTCCTCAGGGTGTCTTTCTAGAATGACTTCTATCCTTCCTTGCTGTGGACACAGCAGCAGCCAGCAAACCCCAGAATATGAATATATGGATAATCTGGGAGATTATAATGGTTAGGTTGCCCAATTGGCAACTGGCTCAGTTTTGATTCCATGGTGCAACCTCAGACCAAGAAGCCACCAAATCAATGACAAATGATTTGGCTGAACTCAAGGATGGCTGCTGTTTAAGTACCGCTTGTGTAAGTGTTCCCAGCACCAAGCCATATTTTATGCTTCTCTCTAGAAACAATTCTTGGGATTTCCAGAGAACCATTTGTGTCTAACTAGACCATGGGAATGTTACTTTAAAAAAGCAAAAAAAAAAAAGGGGGGGGGGGTTTCCATTCAAAAAAATGAACAATAGAGTAATAGAGCCTAGCTGAGAAGGACTCTTGCAACAATTAACCTTAGTCTTAGGATATCCATATGTGCACACATAATCGATCCAGCCTGTGTGGTACAAAAGTCAAGGAATAGAACATTTGCCATTTCTCCTCTTGCTTAGAATTTTCTAATCCTTTAGTCCAATTACCTCTCAAGACCCTATGCTTAGCAACTTGGACAGGCTGTTTCTCTTTTCTCTGTGGTTTGAAAGTGAAGTTAATAGCTTCTGTGAAAAAGGTTAAAAGGAAGACTGTTCCCTTAGCAACAACAGGCTACTTATTTACATTCTGGTCCTTCTCAAAAATAACACTTCCATACTTCCCACCCATATATACAACTATGAGTCAAGGAAAAGATGAACATTTATAAAATAAAAGGATAAAGACCCTAGCAAAGCATTAGGTCAGAAGCTTTGTCTTTTAACACACAATTTTGACTGTAGCCTCAGAGATGAGAACACGAACTATAAGTAAAAGGGATGATCAATATCGAGTATGCTAAGAGGTTAATTAAATAAATTTTTAAAAAATTATAAAGCCTGGTGATCTTAGCTCCCCTGTCCCCACCTCAAGCCAAGTAAGGAAGGCTTCCAGAGAACCACTCATAGACCATGGGGATGCTTTCTAGGACAAGAACATCTTTTAACAAATCCTTGCCTATCTTCACAAATACTCGGGTCCTTTTCTATTTAGGGGCCTGGAACAGTGTGAAGACAGATATCTTGAAAGACCTGTTATGTGTGCCCCTGAGGTTAGAAACACAGAGACTGCTGCCTGATGCATACTTGAAGAAATTCTGAAGATAAGAAACTTGCTGGAGGGGCACCTGCGTGGCTCAGTCAGTTGAGCATCGAACTCTTGATTTCAGCTCTGGTCATGATCTCAGGGTTGTGAGATTGAGCCCTGCATCCTGCTCTACCCTGGGCGTGGAGTCTGCTTAAGATTATCTCTCTCCCTCTCTCTCTGCCCCTTCCAAGCCCTATGCACTCTCTTCTCTATCTCAAAAAAAGAGAGAGAGAGAGAGAGAGAGAGAAACTAGCTAGCAGGAGTTTCCTGCTAGCACAGTAAGCAGAGAGGATATACTGGAAGCAAAAAGTGAATAATTTACCTGTGGAAAGAGTAGACCCCACAGATGTCAGCCAGGCTTGGTTTATCTTGAAAGGGACACTGTCTAAAAGATCTGCCAAGGAATGAGTTGATCCCAATAGAAAGTTGATCCCAGCGGAAAGAGGCTCAACCCTCACAAGACATAGGAGATTTTTTTTCCTATTATAGCCAAGTAAACCGAAAAATCTGGACATAAGACTCTACATGAACACATGAAAGTGACTGAAACAGCTACAAGATTATCAAAGATATCACCCTGGGAATATCGTTAAGAAGAATATTAACTTATTCTGTAGCTTTACTTTTATAAAAGTCCAGTTTGTTAAACTACCTTTCATGAGCTTATTCGGGAGGTTTCAAGAGACAGTGAGAAATACAGATGTGCACAGTACCCATTTAACAAGGAAAAAGAAAAAAGGAAGAGAAGAGGTAGCAGAAAGAGAATGAGAAGGAAAAAATAAGAAGAGGAAGAGGCTGAGAAGGAACAAAGGAAAGAAAGAGTGGGAGGAAGGAAGGGAAGGGGAAGAATGGAAAGAATAGAGATTTACTCAAGAGGAGACTGGTTTTTATGACACCTCAAACTCAATATCGCAGGGGCAGGTGAAGGACCAGTGAAAAATAGGTTGTTCACCAATTCATACCAAACAAGTTCTAGTCTGTCCATAAAACACATTACAACTGCCTTCCAAGTTGGTATTTCAGTAGAAAGTGAAATTAATTACTAGTAATTCACTGAATTACTCCCTGCTCTCTCTTTTGGATTACATTTGCTCCTAATTTAATATGCTATTCAGCCAATCAGGGAATGACTCTGAGTAGCACTGTTGGTCTGAAAGATACACTGTCATTCTTTTTCAGTTTACATGATTAAATTTTTCAAAAGTTTTATTTTCATAATTTAGTCTCATGAACCGAAGAGGAAAAGAATCAAAAGTACTGGTGTTAACAGTGACTTCTACCCATCTCTCACCACCCTTAGGTCTCGTTCTCAGATGTGATTTTCTTTTTTTCTCCCTAAGCCATTTCTTCTGTGGTCAACTCCCTTTTTCTAATATCATGCTTTATTTTTGCCTCTTCCTTTTTAAAATGCTAGACATTATTCATTTGCCATTGTCTCTTTTTCACACTACTAAAGTACCATCCCTGACCCATCTTTCCACTGTAATTATATCACTATTTTAAATTAATCATTTCTGTTATTCACTTATGTTAATACATATTAACATAAAATTAACATTAACTATGTTCATACATATTTTTCCTACCACACTAAGTATAAGTTCATAATTGCATTTTCCTTATTTAGTTTTTCTTAGAGTGTATAGCTGCCTTTCATTTAAAAAAAACTCTCGGTCTAGTTAGTCTTCATTTGTTTTCCAAATAGCTTGTTGGCACTCTCATAAACAACACACCCCTTCCCCAACATCTGCCTTTGTTTTGGAGGACTTGTCCATTCCAGATTGGACTGGTTCTTTCCTAGGCTTGCTGCACCCTGTCATTTTGAAACTTCTTTTTGCTAATCCCCTAGGTTGGATTTATTATTTCCAGAAGCTCATGTCTTCCTCCATTTTTTTGGTTTACTCCCTTGTGTCCTGAAGCACATCGTCAGCTTCCATTAAAAGATGCATGGCAGGAAGAAACTTCTAACTTCCTGCTCCATCATTTGCAGATGAAATTAACTCTATGGAACAAGGGAACAAAGGATTTAATTATGCTTAAAGTATTCAAAAAGATACATAAAGTTTCTTGATGATAACTGACATATTAAACCTTGTAAACATCTCGCCCATGGATTTATTTCTAATATGATAATAAATTTCCTTATTGATCAAACCAGATTTTTGTTACTTATAACCACAAAGCTTCCTAACTTCTACACATCTCAGAAAGTGTCAGATGATTCAGGTACACAAGGCTAAAGAGGAACAAATCCGTATGCCAGCGGTTACAAATTTTGCTCTAAATAGTAATTTGTACTGTAGAGACTACATTGTCATAAAATAAAATTGATTTAGAAATAAAAATAAAATACATATTCAATACAGAAAGTAGACATTTAAAAGTACATTTTTAAAGAATTCATTCTTAAAGAGGAACTCATAGTGGAAACTGCCATTAATTTAGGAGTGAGTGACAATTATGTACTACATAGCCAAACTGATGGCATTCAGCCAAAATGGTATATATTGATAAGCTATTAATACTAAGTTCAGCTAATAAAAAATAAGACAGTCTTGACTTCGAGAAGCTAGAAACATAACATACAAGTAGAAGTAAAGTAGAAGAAAAGAAATACTAAAGATGAGAACATATTTTAATGAAATAAAAAACATAGAACATCAATTAAAATCTGATTCTTACAAGAACTATTAAAAAATATACTTCCTACAAGATTACCAGGAAAAAAAGGGGGCAGAAATAAACATTATTAGCAACAAAAATGGGCATCAGATAGATCAAACCAGAGCTGACAATCAAAAGAAGACAGTATGAAAAATTTATGCAAATTAATTATAAAATCTTAATGAGAATAACTTCTTAGAGTCTATTTACATTCCAGCTCTTCAAAAAAAAACACCTGTAAAGTCCAACAATAACCGTTAAAGAAATTTAATGTTAAATTTAACGTTTAAAGACACAACTAAAAAAAATCATAAACCAGTTTTATAGTTAAACTCCACTGTACGTATAAGGAACAAATAATTCCTATTTTATACAAGCTATGTCAGGAAATAGATAAAGCTCTTACCTGGCATCAATCTGTACTAACGATTTCAAAGATGTAAGCAATTAAGGGGCACAAGACAAGCAGAAAAGGGGGTGATATACCTCCTGTTTATCACCCTGCAGCCCTCCTCCCCAGACCCACGTCTCTGGCCCAGAGCAGCAACAAGGCCTCTCTGAGGTCATACATACGCTATTACCTCACCCAGCAGGGAGCATTTAGGTCATGAAACATCTCTACTAATACCCAGAACTATCTAGTTCCACACTTTATGTTCATTCTCTATGCTTCACAAATCCATAGATGCCAGGTTCGTTTGCCATAAACCAGAGACATTTTGTTAAGAGCGCTTTTAAAATGAGGACTCTCCTCCTGGGAGAGTCTGTCCATCCACCAGGACACAAAATTACTAGCATGTTCCCCAAAGATTTCTAAGAATGCAGCCACCTATCTTCCTTCCCTGGGAGAAAGAATGACAGAGCAGCCAGCTCCTTTCTCCTCGCTGGCCATGCTGATTTTATGAGGTTAATATACTCTGATGGTCTAAACAGACAAAGACCAGAGAGACAAGAAAAGGAAAAACTGAGATCAAATTGAGATCAAAATTGAGATCACATTGAGATCCTTTGTACACAAATCCTAAAGATAATGTTAAGAATATTTCTCCTAAAAAGTAGCAAAATGAATGTGGATTTATTCCAGGAATTCAAGATAATTTTATGTTAACAAATCCCACTTTAAAATTAAAGAGAAAGGGGCACCTGGGTGGCTCAGTGGGTTAAGGCCTCTGCCTTCGACTCAGGTCCTAATCCCAGGGTCTTGGGATCGAGCCCCGCATTGGGCTCTCTGCTCAGCAGGGAGCCTGCTTCCCCTCCCCACCCTGCCTATCTCTCTGCCTACTTGTGATCTCTGTCAAATAAATAAATAAAATATTCAAAAGTAAATTAAAAAAAATTAAAAAATTTAAAGAGAAAAATGTTATCTCAGACTCAGAAAAATCATTTAATAAAAGTCTACACGTTACGCACGCAGCCAATAAAACGGTGACATATATTTTGTGACAAATATATTTCTTTAGAAATCCTAACACATTGTTCCTTATATATGTGTTGTAAATATTTTATTTTTTTTTAAGATTTTATTTACTTATTTGACAGAGATCACAAGTGGGCAGAGAGGCAGGCAGAGAGAGGAGGAAGCAGGCTCCCTGCTCAGCAGAGAGCCCGATGCGGGGCTCGATCCCAGGACCCTGGGATCTTGACCTGAGCTGAAGGCAGAGGCTTTAACCCACTGAGCCACCCAGGCGCCCCTGTTGTAAATATTTTAATTCAGTATTATTTAAAGTAATTTTATAAATTTCTAAAACCTTTGAGAAAAGAAAACCGAACTGATAAAAGACACAGTCAATTTACAGAAGAAATTTGAATGGTAAAAAAAAAAAAAAAAAAAAAAAAAGATGCTCAATCTCACTAATAATAAAAGAAATGCAAATTAAAATTTAAATACCATTGTTAAATATGAAAAAGCAATCTGATCAGCTTGGCCATATTTAATAGAAATGATATGTGCATACCTCCCAACCAGTAATTCTCTCTTCTAGTCTCTACTCTGAGCAAATGCTTTTACACCTACACACAGAGACCTGCACAAGAATATCCATTGCAGCATTGGTGTTAATATTTGAAATTTGGAAAGAGTAGCAGAAAATAAATAATTTGTGGCAAATCCAAAATGAACCAATTACATCTACTCTATCTAAACAGATTTTTTTTAATACCGAATGAGAAAGTAAGTAGCAAAAGGCTAGCAGCTGGATAATACTGCTCATATAAATGTGAAAACATGCAAAACAATATTTTTATGGTTGATAGAGTCATATTTATTAATGGTATAAAAAGATGCATGGGAATGATCAGCCCCAAAATCTGAAGATTTACCTTCAGGATGGAAAAAGGAAGAAAAAGAAGATCAGAGGGGCTTCTCCTGTATTCCTGATACATATTTCTTAAAAATATCATAAATAAATATGACAAAGGAGTTATAATTGATAAAGCTGTTTTGTGGTTATTCAGGTGGACTTTTTACGATTTGTTATTCATTCTACTGATTTTAATGAAATAGGCTGACTGGCAGATCTGGGTCTGAACCCACAGTTTGCTGATTCAGATTCACTGAAGGGCAAGGGGACCAGGAGCCCGGAGTCTGCGGTGCTCCTGGATTTGCAGATATCCAAACGTGGAGATAATGTAGATGCCCAGTGACTGAGAAGCTGCACGCAAAGGGGGAAGGTGAATAGGGGATCTTGACTCACTAGCACCATATCTGATCTCCCTAAACCTGAGGTCTTGGGTGCTCTGGGATACACTGGGGTCTTGTGGTCTTCTTACTGTGTCCATTGCCTGTCTCAAAGACTCTTACTTAGCTCTACTGGCTTTCCTCCCTCATCTGCTTTCTGTCTAAATTGCTCAGACTCAGACACTCCAATCAATTCACTTTGCTCCTGTAGGTTTATCCCCTTTTGTCTCTTTAGTATCTTTTTAATGGGGTCTTTGGAGAGAGAAAAGGTAATATATGTGATTAATCTGACATCCTTAACCTGAATAGATAATGAAACTGTGTGAAGAAAACAGCTAACAAGAGAGAAGTTTCCTACGGACTGAATGTATCCCCCCACCCCCCAAGTTTATATGTCAAAACTCCAATCCCCAATGTGATGATATTTGGAGATGGGGCCTTTGGGAGGGAACTAGGTCATGAGGATGCCCTTGTGACAGGAGACACAAAAGAGCTTGCTGCCTCTCTCTCTGCCCTCTGCTGTGTGAGGATACAAGGAGTAGACAGCCGTGTACAAACCAGGAATGAGGACCTCACCAGACCCCAGATCTCCCAGCACCTTGTTCTTGGGTTTCTTGCTTCCAGAACTGTGAGAAATCAAAGTTTGGTATTCAAGCTACCTTGGAAATGACATTCTCTTATAGCAGCCCAAGGAAACTAAAACAAGGATAACAGAACAATCCATGTACATCTCCTGGGTGACCTGAACATGTTTTCAGGTCATTCCGCATGCACAAATTCATACGTAAGATCTAATGACATAAAATCAATATGGAAAAATGAGAAATTTTCCTTAGAAACATGTGCAGGTAATTTCCTGGACAATTCCAGTGTTTTTGTTCTTAGGTATCAAGACAAATATCCTGCTTTGGAGCAAAGTGTCCCAGGTTGCAAACTGCCAGTCAACCGAGTAGCTCTCCATGAATCACCATGTACCACAGATGGAAACCTAAACATTGGTGTATATTTCATACCTAATTTTTTGTAATGCCGAAGAAATAGTTTGGCAGCAGAAACTATGAAACTTAGAGTTCCTAATCATTCTTGAAATCTTCTAATACATTCAAAAGTAATCCAGGAGGACTTTTGAAAACAAACTCCTTTACCTTAGATTTTCTGACACATAAATGTACCTGCGTAGGTGAGACATACTCAAGAGAAGAAACTGAAAAGAATAAAAAGATCATAGGCAGTAAAATTATCATAGGCAGTAGCATAGGCATGATAAATACCTAGGAATATTTTTTGAATGTTGTGAAATATTGATAGTTGGAGAAAGAAGTTTCCACACAGTGCTCAAAGTCTAAAAAGCCAAGTTCTCTTGGCCGCATATGAACTTCAGAGAGATTCTTCACACTGTTTGGATAGCTGACCCTGGTCTGGAAAATTGACTTCAGCCAGTATCAGTTGTCACATTGCTCACTGAAAAAACATTTCAGTTTTTGGCAGGTTTGGCATCCAAAATGTGAAGTGGTTGGTTTTCAGTTATGACCTTCTCCCCACCTACCTATCCCATACACACAAATAAGCAGTAAATTATCACAGAAAGAGCTTGTGTGTGTGGGTGGGTGGGTGTGTGTATGTTCAGTGCACGAAGTAGAATGAGCCAAACCTTTCAAATGCTGCAATTGTTCAATCATCTGGAAAAAAAAAATCATTTACATTCTCAGTTTAAATAATGCAAACCCTCTCATCAGAAGATGACAAGTGGTTTGTGAACATTGTCCCCGACAAACACTACAAAATCCCTCCCTGTTCAAGAATAAAAATATATGCTGTACACAGGTCAATAGCCTTTCCAGCAATAGCAAAGCGCAGGGCTGAGCTAATTTCCACACCACACTTTATGTCTCTCCCCATACTAACTGCAGAACAGCCATGAGCTGATTATGTGGATTTTGCTGCTAGTTCTCCCCCACAAATTGCAAAGCATCACATCGCCAGAAACAGATTTGATTCCACATTACTTATGCTCAGCATGGTTTCCCCTGCATTCTTTGCTTAGATACCTTCATTTCAATCTCGAGGATTCTTTATGATCTTTTAGCATACATCTGTCCATCACTACATCCTCTCAGATATCATAGGACCTCTGCCGAAGGGTATGCTTTTGAAGAATTAACTTGCTCTATCTTTCAACATTTTCCAAGTCACTTATCTTGCATCCTAATGCCAATGAGCATATGCTGTATCCAGACTGATGTGAGGTCTACCTGTATCATCAGGTATGTTCACATCCCCCAAATACCTTCTACCCTGGGGCTTCTGTCATTCATCATAATGGCAACAGAGGTTGAGGTGACACGCTCTCATTGTCTATTATCCCTACCTTTGCCATCCCACATTCTTCCATCCTGTTTTCCACATTCAGGATCAAGGCAGAGAACTCGGAGGACTATGGGAACGTCACCTAGTTATTTTGGAGGACCCGAAATCTACCCTGAATGGTACTTCAGTGTTGGAAAAGGCAAGAAGCTAGACCCTAAATCCCTGGGTTAGGATTCTTCATAGAAACAGAACCAAATATATATATTTTATATATTACATAATATTAACACACATATATGAGAGTGACGGATTTATTATCAGGAACTGGATCCCATGATTATGGAGGCTGAGATGTTCCATGATCTATAGTCAGCAAGCTGGAGCCCCAAGAGAGCCAATGGTATACAATCCAGTGTAAAAGCCAGCAGACTCAAGACCCAAGAAGAGCTGATGTTTCAGTTCAAGTCTGAAGGCAGACAAAACCCTCCTGTCCCAAATAATGCGTTCAGGCAAGAGGAGCTTCTTCTGGTGGGAGTGGTGGTCAGGCCTTTTGTTTTATTCAGGTCCTCAACTGAATGGTTGGGGGCCACCCACATTACGGAAGGCCATCTGCTTCGTTCAGTCTACAAACTCAAACGTTACTCTCATCCAAAAACTACTCACAGACAAGCCCAGAGCAACCTCTGACCAAGTATCTGGGTGCCCCATGGCCCAGCCAAGTTGACACATGAACTTAACCATCATGCCTTAGTTTACAGTCTTAACTGTCAACCAGAATCAATGGAGAGCTTTTGAAGATCTTGATGTCAGGTCTGTACTCAAGACCAATTAAATCATATACGATTTAATGAACATCCAGGGAATTGCAATGAAAGCCCAAAGCTGAGAAGGACTGTCAAAAGGATCACCCTAAGAAGATAAGTCTATCTTTTTTGCTATGTAATATATCATTTGCACCTAAGCAGATGAACATTCCCAGGGGGAGCCATGTGAGGAAACAAGCTCCATGTGGAGCTTCTGTTTGTGATACCCATTGCAGATGGCAGCAGAGATATCCAGCTTGTGGAAGTGGGAGTGGTTGAAAGGTAGAGTTCCTAAAGACAAGCGTCTGTTCCTGGTTCCTGTGGCAGTTGCAGTAGACTTGAGTTAAAAGCATGTATGTCTTGTGGTGATGCTGCGTTGTTGGCTGTTACTTCAATAGACCCAAATTCTTGAGTGTTGCTTGGGAACCTTAGCTTTAATCTGTTTCTCTAGCTCTCCCAGTGATGAGGGGAGCTAATATCTTGACATAAAGCCCCTTTCTGTTTGCAGCCCACTGCCCTCACCAATTCACTTCTATGAATTCCAAGCTGGGATAAGTGCTCCTTCTTCGTGCTCCTAATATATCTTCCATTTCTGTGTCCTGAATATATCAATCATCAAATGCATCACACTGACAATATATATTTATAAATCTGTTCTTCCCACTAAGCTGTAAGCTGACCTGTCCATATGCCCATGTCAGATTCATCTTTGAGTCTCCAGTGCCTCACCCAGTGACTGGTATACATCATGACCCCTCATCAACTATTTTTTCTGAATAGACTAAATATTCCTCTCTTACAGCACTTACCATAATCATCTCCTACACGGATCTCTACCAGCCCCCTGTAAGCTCCCAAGGATCACGGCAATTTGTTTCATCATTTTACCCCTACCACAACTCCTACAATTTGTAGAACTAAAGACAAATATTGTTTAAGTGATAACCCAGTGGGGGCACACTTTTAAAAATTCCTACATAGAGAAGACAATAATAAACAATAATAAATTAATAGAAAATTCTCTTAAGGCTTTCCAGAACAAATACTGTGCTTCAGTTTTGCACAGATTAAATTCATTAACATTTTTCTGAATGATTAAATGAATCAGTAAATCAATGAGCTCTGTGGTAAGTGCAAAGCTGACTAAGTTGACTGAGTTTGAATCCTACTTACGGACACAATTCATTCCACAGTACATGCTCATGGATTGTTAAAATGGCAATATTCCCCCAAATTAGTCTGCAGATTTAACACAATCCCTATAAAACTACCACTTTTTTCTCCAGAAGTTCAGACAGACTGAACCTAAAATTCATATGGAAGTTCAAGAAAACCAGAATAATCAAAGTAATCTTGAAAAAGAAGTATGACGTGGGAGAACTCATACTTCCCTATTTCAAAACTAACTCCAGATCTCCAGTACTCACAACTGTGTGGCACTGGCATTAGGACAGACATATAGACCAAAGGAATATAACTGAGATTCCAGAAATAAACCCTAACATTTATGGCCCATTTATTTTTGATAAAGGTGCCAAGAAAATGCAACTGGAGAGAGTGGAGGATTTTCAACAAATGTCTGAGACAACTTAGTATCCCTCTGCAAAAGAGTAACATTGGACCGTTACCTTACACCATATCTATGGATCAAAGACCTAAATGTTAAAGCTAAAACTACAGAACTCCTAGAAGGAAACAGGTGCAAATCTCTGACCTACACAATATTTGGATGTGTCAGGCTCTGACCTCTTATAAGATACAACACTAAAAGCACAAACAAGGAAAGAAAAATAAAGATGAAACTGGGCTTTGTCAAAATTAAAACATTTTGTGCTCCAAAACACATGATCATGAAAGTGAAAAGGCCACACACCACAGGGAAGAAAATACTGGAAAATCATTTATCTAATAAGGAACATGTATCCTGATTACATAAACAACTCTCAAAATTCAAAAAATTAAAAAGATGAGAAGATGTTTTGATTGGCAAGAGACTTCAATGGCTCTTTCTCCAAAGAAGATATACAAAATCACAAGGAAGGAGGAAGGAAGGACATGTAGAAATTTGGTGTAGGGGGGACTAAATACATGTGTTATCTTGACTGAGGTGATGATTTCATGTGTGTATACATTTGTTAAAAGAGAACAAATGATACACTTTTAATACGTGCAGTTTATTGTATTTCAATTACTCTTTAATAAAACTGCAAAAATATTTAGGCCCTGACAAGTTAGGCTTACTAATCTTGAGTCTGTACTATCTGTCTTTTCTACCTTTTTTTTTTTTTTTTTGGTCCAAGAAATACATTTTTAATGACTTCTTTATTTCCTTATTTTATTTTCAAGGCAAAGTAGATGCTGCTAAGCATATAAAATTTCTCATGAAACCCTCAGGAAAGGGTTTAGGAAGAAGGAAAATCAGGGTTTCCTTTCGATACATAAGGTGGGGAGTACTCAGCTAATCACACAGTCTGTAAAATATGAAGGAACAGCCCAACCAGGGCAGGGCAAGAGGTCATGGGAAGAGCACAGAGACATGGCACAGTATACTTTCTCCCTCATCAGGGAAGATGTGGTGAACAGTGGCAGGTGTGTCAGACTGCATTTTCCAAAGATGGCCTCTTTCATTGTGATTTTGACACTCTTTCACACTGAGAGGTGGGATCTATGTTGTTAGGCTGGCTTTGGGGGCAGACTTATTACAAGGGCTGAAGTAACAGTGTGACCTTCGAGGCCAGATAGTAAATGATACAGCTTCTGCCTGGTTCTCTGGGGGCACTTGCTGCTGGAACCCAGGCGCTGTGCCGTGCAGAAGCTCAGACAGCCACGTGGAGAATCAATGTTCCGGCCAATAGCCCCAGCAGAGATTCCAGCTGACAGCAACATCAACTGCCAGTCATGTGAGTAAATATAATTTCAGTTCCCCAGCCATTGAATCTTCCCAACTCAAGTCCCGGATATGATGGAGCAGAGGCAAGCTGTCTCCATAGGCCCCTTCTAGCTACCAAACCAGCAGAATACATTAGCATAAAAAATGATTGTTTTCCATCTGTATTCTTCCAGGTAATTTGTTAACCAATACAGTAGCTGCAATGGGTGGCCGGACAACCATTTTCTTCTTTAATTTCCATCTGTAGGAATTGGTCCTTATTGTTGTTATTCTCAAACTGTTAAGATGCTTTCATTGGGCGGAAAACTCAAAACAACATGCTCTCTAGCGTGTTTCTGAAAAGGCTGTGATGGTGAAATCCGTTGACAAGAGTGTGACTTCAATATATTGATGCTACGGCAATGAATATACATGGAAACCAAACTGGACACTTTCAATTAAAAATTCGAAACCATGCCCTCTTTTAGTCAGGAATCCCTAAAATTAACTAATTAGTAAAGCGAATGTTGACCCGTACGATAATTTTTATCAGTGCCACTATTTTATTAATTCCCACAGAACTAGAAATGGACAAAGCAGACCAAAAAGAAAATCAACATCCTTAGTTTCTGTGAAGTAAACATTCTAAAACAAACGTGACTTCATTTGCTCTAAAATGTTTTCTCTTTCTGGTTTTGTTCCAACTTCAGAATAATTCCAACGTTACCAGCACAGGCAGAGCTTGGCTGAAAGTCTAGAGATACCACTTGGGTTTTTCAGGTCGGTACAAAATCCCACATTCAGAAAGGGAAGCCAGGATCCGACATCTTGGTTCAATGTGAGTATCTTGGGCAGCCGCTAAGTAGGAAGACAGCAGCAGGATGTCTCCGTTTCCTCTGGCTCTGTCCACTTCTCCACAGACACCTTCACAGCCAGTTTTCTGATGGGAATGGGAGCTGAAGGAGAAGTCCACTGAAGCGAATGGAGGCAGTCACTGGCAAATCCTAAGGCACATTCTCCTAGCTGGACACAATCCACCCAGGATAAATGATGCAGCTTTTTAGAATAAACTGGCTCACTCAGTTAAATGAACCTTTGGGCTAATGGCTTCCCTAAGGCTCCCAATCATTTCCCTGAACTGATGGGACTGACTGGCTATTTTGGTATTACACAAATCCATTACTCTCCATATCTATCAAGCCGTAAGATAAATGGTTTCATTTGAATGCATCTAGCCTTCCCAAGCTAACAGAAAGAAGGGCATCACAGTCCTTAAAACTGCCTATGCCAAGAATTACAAGTGAGTTTTTCAATATCCTTCTTCCCTGGCCAAAATAAATAAATAAATAAATAAATAAATAAATAAAAATATAAATGTGCTAAAAAGAGTACTAGGTAAGGGAGTGGATATATGGTTCAAATCATGTCATTGCCACCAACTAGCTCTAGGACCCAACAGAAAGCATCCTCTTGTTCATTTTCGTGGTGCATCTGTGCTTCTAAGATACTTAACTGTGCCACTATGGCTAAATAAACGTGCTATTGCCTAAGCTTTAACCGATATTAGAATATCAAGTTACATCTGAAATTTTTTGTTGTGAGAATGTGATTCACAGGATTTTAATTCCTGACCCAAGTAACAGAATGTCTAGGCTAAACAAATGTGCTTTTAGATTTTCCAACTCCCAGAGAAGCTGCTTACATTGGGTAAA
The DNA here is from genome assembly GCF_963455335.1 of Martes martes. Classification (NCBI taxonomy): domain Eukaryota; kingdom Metazoa; phylum Chordata; class Mammalia; order Carnivora; family Mustelidae; genus Martes; species Martes martes. The sequence goes on from NC_137895.1 coordinate 123,613,742, forward strand.
TCGCAGGAAGCCACATTGAAGAGCTCATTAAAACCCCAGAACTGGTTTTGGCTTTACTGCTATGACTACTGATCCCTATGGCTTTTTAGTTGCTGTTGGTTCTCCATCGCTTTGGGTTACATTTCTTGGCCCCTGTGATTTATTTGGTCTGAAAGAGGAGAAGAGAAAATAAACTAATATTTACCAAATGAATAATATTTGTTGAGCTCCTAATCTCTTTCTGGAGAGGGGAAAAAGTGATATTGCAAGTTTTTCATAAAAATTCTGTGGAAAAGAGATCATTTTCCCAAAGTCATCCAGGTCATAAGTAGTAGAACCGGAACCTTAATCCAAGCCTCTCTGGCCACAAAGTTCACTTTCCATTTTGTGTTGCAGAATGACATTGGCAAAATTTCGGAACAAATGTTGACCTCAATATGGTCTCCTTTCTTCAAAATGTGTCACCAATAAGATCATGTCTGGAGACCTAGATTGCAAATTATTGACACGTTTGATTGATTGTATCAGCTCATTGATATGCTATACTGATCCCCATTAAAATAAAAATTGCTGTAGGAGAACAAGTGACAACTAATTATTCCCATTTCACTTTCATCTTTGTGTGCATTTTATCAGACCTTTTCCAAATAAATGGATATTGGCAAAGGTCTGTATACTAGAAAATCTCTTTACCAAGTGATGAGGACACACAGATGTTCCTAGACTGAAGAACTCATGGTTTAGGGGGTGCCAACAGAAATACAAATCTTTGCTCTGCAACTGTTCACCAAAGGTCTGCAATAGAAGATTCCAGAAAGTGATAGGGATACAGAAATGAGTTAAAGAAGGTTTTAATTAAATGACAGCAGAAGTTATTGGAGGATCAGAATGGTTGTTGTCAGTTTCTTCATGAGGAGTCATTACAGTGAAATTGTGCTAGAGTCCCAATAAAAGATGTCCCTCTCAAATTGGATATGTTGAGGGGAGTGTAACCAAGAGATGACTTACAAAGTAAGGGCAGAGACAGGGATACACAAGTGATAATGCACGGACCCAGACTAGTTACAGCAGTGCATCACCACCCCTAGACTTGAAAGAAGGAAAGAGTTGTGCGAACACGCAGACAGAAAGGGCCCTTGGACAGGAGCTGTGCCCTCAGTCTGGACACACTGCTTGCTGTTGGTGACTTCACTTGAAGGAAGGCACAAAAATAAATACCTCAGCTTCACTCTCCTTCTCCCTCCCATGTCCTGCTGGTGATTTCCACTGGGCAGATCCAATGAGAAGCCAGAGATTGAAGGAACCAGTCTATGTAGTTTGAACAATCTAGGCTTCTAGAACAAAAAGGGGGTAGATTATGACTCGGGATGGGCCAACAGAGACTATTCTGACAGGGAGGTAGGAATGTAATTTGTAAACATCCAGCATGGTAATGAAGTAGGACAGAGCCTTAGGTAGCAAAGCTTGGCCCTGAGCCCTAGCTTTACAACTGGTTATAGCCACGTGGTGATTTTAGAAACAATGAGAAAGGATATGGCACTGCTGATTGCACACGTGAAGCTGATAGTCCTATCTGCACAGCTCATGGAAAAGACTCCATCTTTTTGAGGGAACAATGTAGGGGAAATAATGACCCACTTCTATTTGGAGAAAGAGCGATAATATATTTTAAAGTCCTTTATCAAAGGGAGAAGAGAATAATTCATCAGAAAGCTATGTTCCCACCATCTACATACACACAGATAGAAGGGCTGCCAACCAAATTACCAGGGCCGAAAAGAATTTATGTAATCATTGCATTTTTTGAAAGCTAAAAATATACTTTCCCCTGAAACTAAAAATAATAGAACAAAAACTTAAGGCAGAGAATCAGACTTTAGAGATTGTACCAGTTTCAGATGATGTCAGATTTAAGGTTTCATTGTTTCATGGAATTAACTAGAATCAACCAGTGTTATACACAATCTAAAGTTCTTACATAATGTTTCACTCCATGAAGGGCCTTCTTGCTCATTATTTTTTCCTTACCACATAAGCATACTTGCAGAAATTTTGATGACTTAAGAAACTACTAGAATTCTAGGTTTATAAAAATTGAGAAATGTGATTCCTGACAGGCACACTCCTTCCCATTTAGGGCGGCCTCTGCTGAAAAACCACACCTCCTAATCAATGACCAAGACTATTCTGGAAGCTTAATTGCCTAATAAACTGAACCCAACATATCTCAGAAGACAGAGTCAGAAATTCATTTTCCTTCATAGTGGCCAGATAAGTCACACTGCAATGAGTGTAGCCCCATGTGGTCTCCAAGAAGATAGATTAAACCATTTCCCCATGACCTCTAAACTCCCCTGAATCAGGAAACCCCCTTCAGTCAAGTGTAAATCAGACGAGTTCTGTATAAATGCTTCAAGAGTATGTAAACACCCAGAAGAATTTAACCAATGTCTTGGACCAGCTGGGCTCAGTTAGGAAGGAACGGGAAGGAACTCTCTCTACTCTCTTTAAGCTTCTTTGGTGGATCTCCCTTTCCCACCCTGATATAGCCTATAATTTTTTAAGGTATTCTGTTTATTAATAAATATTAATAAATAACCCATAGTGGGTTTTAAAAATTTCCGTTTGTCATCTTGTCATTAGCTTCTCCCTTTCCCCACAGCTTAGAAATTATACACTCAAAAACTAGAGTAGAAATTTTTTTCTCCTCCCTCAATGTCCTCCACTAACCAAGAACTGGCTATGATTCCTCTAGGGTTGGGGTCAGAGAAATTTAAAAAAGGTAAATGGACATAAGGTCTTAGTGGAGTGGTTCTGTAGTGGCTGGGGGTTGATATCCTCTGTGTGGAAGATGCTCAAATGGGGCCACTTCCTCTATGTGGCTGGAGGTAGCTGTGATCACCTCTCAGCCACCTTCTTAGCAGGTCCTGCAAATGTAAACACCAACACTGGTCTTTAGTATGCGTTATTCTCAGCTAAAAAACCCAAGACCAGAAAAGTCCCACTTAACATTCTTTTATATCATTAAAGCTACCTGTGTGCTGGGGATGGGAGGGGGATGAAAGTTGTAAGATGTCAAGATATAATGACAGCAGCTTTGCCCTTGACATCAGAACTCCTGCTAGACTCCTTCCCTGTAATAGTTACTGGCCGCGTTAGCCTGATCAAGTCAATGAACTTGTCTAAGCCTACTTCATCTATATTCTGTACTTGGTTGGAAAACGACATCTCAAAGTTCTTTCCCAAAACTAGTATACTAGTTTCCTATGAAATTGTAACTGCAACTATTACATAGTCCCAAAGTATTAGAAATGTTGCAACCCACTTAGTAGGAGAGTTCCACATAGTAACTCTCAGACATGTCAGAACTCACATCTCGGCAGATGAAGGACATGAAGCCATCAAGCTCAAGAGTCTGGAATTTCGGCGGTTTTCTAAAACCCCACTGCCTAGCATATCCTGCCCTCCCTTTACAAACATCTATGATCATCAGTACTTTCTTTTCCCATGTTTGGTCATATTTACATGGGTTTCTACCTGATACTTTTTAAAAAGTATTTTCAAAAGATATCCAAATCAGATTCACAAAATAAAAGTCTCCCATCTCATGTACTCAAGCTCAGAAAATAGAAAACTTTGCAATATGCAGACACCATGGTTTTCTGACCTGAAGCTGTTGGTCAGTTCTTTTCCATCTGCCTCAATACCCAATTCTACCTTAATCCAATTATGATTCGTTAATTACCAAAATAAGAGAAACAGTTTTTTTTAAAGATATTATTTTTCATTGCTCATTTCAGGAGCATCACAAAGAAAGGAAATAACTCAAAAAAGTAAATGAGAAAAGATAGGTATTAATAGCATTAAGAAAGTGCTAGGTAAAGACCACCCTTGAGAGATAAGACCCCGCTGTTAGGACTTTTGATTAAATCAGACTCTAGTTCCTGTGGCTGGCTAGGTATATGCCACTCTAGGAGCACGCCTACTGTTAAATCTCAGTACTCCTTTGTAATGAAACAGATACCAGAAACATACTGGAAAAATTACCTAGTCATGTAAATTCAGGCTACATTACATACAAACTAAAGATAAATACACCAAACTACTGTCAAAAGAAGCTTTGTGGGCAATAGAAACCAGTCAAAACCACCCAATTAGGAGTCATGGCCCATCTGTGTGACTTTGAGTAATTTATTTAACTTCTCTGGGCCACAAATGCCACCTTTTAAAATTTTCCAAACAACTTTTCCAATTTACCCAGTTGTTCCAACACCTTTCCTTTTAAAGTGCATTGGCATCTTTGTCAACATCAACTGACCACATAAGCATAGGCTATTCTGATGCTACTGTCATAATGTTTGGGTTGCCATAAGTTGGTTTTTTTTTTTATGTTTTTTGTTTGTTTGTTTGTTTTGGAGATTTTACTTATTTGTCCCAGAGACCGCGCACACAAGCAGGGGGAGAGGCAGAGGCAGAGGAAGAAGCAGGCCCCCTGCTGAGCTGAGAGCAGGGAGCCTGAAGCAGGGCTCTGTCCCAGGACCCTGGGATCCTGACCTGAGTGGAAGGCAGATGCTTACACAACTGGGCCACCCAGGCGCCCCTGGTTGCCATAATTTAAAAGTCTCGAAATAAAGTATTACAAGTTCTCCAGCTCTATTATTTTGCAAGATTGTTTAGACTATTCTAGGTCATTTGCATTTCCATAACATTTTAGAATCAGCTTGTCAACTTTGACCCCAAAATGCTGTATTTTGAATGTGTTGAATGAAATTAGGGAGAATGGATGCCTTAGCAAATACTGAGTTTTCCAATCCATGAACAGCAATATTTCATAGTTTTCAGCAAAGCAATCTCGCACACTTTTTCTGCACATTTTTTGTTAAATTTATCTCTGAGATTTTTTAAATTTATGTTCTTACAAATTTTTTTAAATTTTGCTTTCCAAGTGTTTGTTATTATTTAGAGAGGTATATTTGACTCCTGCATATTGACCTTGTATCCTGAGAATTTGTTCATTCTACTTGTGATTTTGCATCTCCCTAGGGTTTGTTTTGGCTTTTGGTTTTTGGCTTTTTTTACCATATGTAAACATGTCATCTGCAAATGAAAATAAGACAGTTTCATTTCTTGCTTTCTACTATTGGGTTTTTTATTCCTTTTTCTTGTTTTATTGCACTATGTTCTTCAATACAATATGGAAAAGTAGTGAGAGCAGGTGTCCCTTGTCCTGTTCCAAAAAGTATTCAAGGTTCCCTTTCAAATTTTTTGTAGGTGCCCTTTTCCAGATTGAGAACATTTCCTTCTATTTCTAGTTTGCTGAAAATTTGTAATTATAAGTAGACTTTGAATTTTTCAAATGCCTTTTCTAAAATTTGAAACAATTTGAAATAATCATATAATTTTTTTTCTTTCTTCCATTAATCCTTGGTTATAATGCATATGGGTTTCATTGGACTGCAGACTGAGTGGCTTAAGTGACAGAAATTTATTTCCTCACAGTTCTGGAGACTAAACGGCCCAGATCAAGGTGTCGGCAGGTGTGCTTTCTTCTGCGGACCATGAAGGAAGGATCTGTTTCCAGTCTCTGCGGCTTGCACATGGTCATCTTCTTCTTGGATCATCACAGTAACTTCCTTCTGTGGATATCTGTGTCCAAATCTCATCTTACCAGGACATAAGTCACACTAGATTAGGGTTCCCCTAATGACCTCACTGTAACATAATTACTTCTTTAGAGACCCTGACTCTAAATATACTCACGTTGTAAAGTACTGGGTGTTAGGACTTCAACATATAAATTTGGTAATGGGACACAATGCAGCCCATAAACATGATGCATTATCCTTTTATATGTTGTTCCATTCTATTTGCTAACATTTGGTTAAGTATTTTTGCATTCATATTCATGAGGAATATTGGTCTATAATCGTAATTTCTTGGGCATCTGGGTGGCTCAGTTGGTTAAGCGGCTGCCTTCCACTTACATCATGATCCCGGAGTCCAGGATCAAGTCCCACATTGGGCTCCCAGCTCCATGGGGAGTTTGCTTCTCCCTCCGACCTTCCCCCCTCTCATGCTCTCTCTGTCTCTCTCTCTCTCCAGTGAATAAATAAAATCTTTTAAAAAAAACTTTATAATCGTAATTTCTTAATTTCCTCATTAGGTGATCAGTCTTTTCTTGTGGTGTAGCCAGCTCAGCTGCACTGGGGCATATGGAAATATCATATTTTGCTCAGCAAACAGTCTAATGACTACTGTCTTCTAGGATCTGAAATTCAAAAGCAAAGAAGACAAACCCTTTGTCCTCCAAGTGCTCACAACCTAACAGGGAAAATGAGACTTGAGATGACGTCTAATCCTTGGCTGTGAAGAAGGCAGAGCCAAGAACAAGCTCAGACTCCAGAAATATGAGGATAAAGGTATGAATATGTTTATAGATAAGAAAATAGAAATCAAGGAGAAATGTCAAGGCACCAAAAGACCCCAATGAGTGGAACAGATGCAATGATGAAAGAAATGTAGGAACTTTGCAGCCTTGCTCGTGGAGATTACACAGCCCCGTGTCCATGCATTTTGCCTACCTGCAACGTCCTCCACTACCTGCCTTTTGGACTTTAGAGCCCATATCAAAGACATTTAACCAAATTGTTAGTTGCTATGGCAACAACACATTTGTAAAACTACCCTTTTCACAATTTTACATATATCCCAGTGTTTCCTTATGATATCTATATATGGGTAAGTCCATATTTTATTATGGTTGGAAGCACCTGCTCTTTGATTTATTGTATTTGCTTAATGTAGTAAGTAATCAAATTGGTTGGAGTTAACAGTGTTTCAAAGTTCAGTACAGTCCTGACAGTTAGTAAGGGAGCAAGATGTCTGGTAATGCAAACCATGCTCCAGGAAATAGCTATTTGAGGCGCAGCATCTGTCTGCCAAGTGTGAGATGGCAGCAACAGCTTATAGGAAATGGAAATAGATTGTCAGATCTCAATGTGCCATCCTGTGAGATGGGTGTCTGGTTCATTGTGTTTTCTTTTAAATATGATTACTTGGAGAACACAGCTGAGGAAAACTCAAAGCAATTCTATCTTGCAACAGAGTCTTAGCCAAGGAAATTAATTTGATATCAGGAATCATTATCCAGAGACTGGCTCCCAGGATCTTTCTCTGTTCACCAGACTATTAGGTTTTAAGTGACTGGCCTAATATGTCACAGTGTCTACCTTGTCTGACCTAGACTTCTGTGGTCTGGAAGGGTGACTCTATCTTCCAAATGTCTATCATCTATAGGCAGGAAGACTCAGGGCTAGGGTGGTCTAAACTGTATAAATGACTGCAGTGACAGTCACAGAACATCTGGTTCTCTATCAGCCTCATCACTAACCAGCTGTCTCATCTTGAGACAGACACTTACAATCTCTATTAAACTGTTTTCTACTCGAGAGGAATTCCCATGTCATAAACACCTCCTAGAGAAGTGTAGAGGTGTTTATAGTACAGCACTCTGGCCAGATATATTTGACCAAAGATGGGCTGGTTTTGGGGGGTTTTTTTGTTTGTTTTTTTCATGAAATATTGCTTGAGATGATGACAACTCCTTAGGATACTGATTTGGGAAATGCTAACCTATCCATGACACTAACCTATCTATAAACAATGTGCCTGATTCATCAGTTACCTATATGTAATAATATGTATATTCATAAAGCAAGACTGGATCAAGAAGGGCTCAGGGATCCCAGCTTCAAGGGTCGGGCTACTGATTCTTTGGTTTGAAGAATAAATAGGGAAATATGTGAATGTCATTCTTTCCAGAATTGTTAGATATGGGGATTACCATGAATGAGAGCAAGCAAAATTGTTTCTATCCAACTTGGGAGCGCCCCACAGAGGACAAAGACAAAGGCTGTACTTCCTTGGAGCTGCAGAATGAGATGGTGGGTGGAACCAGGGCTTGAGGCTCGGGCAGACCTCCTGGGTGAAAGCTGTACTCTGTCACTCGGGCTAGCTGTGGAGGAGGTATGCTTCTGGATGAGGGCATGCCTCGAGGCAGGAGTATGACCTAACACAGGCCTACTGGATTCGTACAAGTTAGCCAAGAGAAGAAAGAGAGGACCTTCAAGACCAAAGGAACAACACCGTTGAAGGCCCGTGGAGAGTGTGGCATGTCTGAGACCCCTGAGCAGCTTGGTGCGGCATGAGGATAGAGCTGAGGGAGGGACACACGAAGCTGGAGAGGTGAACAGATGCTGACGGTTGGGTTTCATCGCAAGGGCAACGGTCCCAGTGGAGGGAAATGACCTAAGTAAAGACGTGGTCAGGGAAGGAAATGACTAGGTTCTCTGTGTGTGTCATTAGAGCCCAGGAAAAGAGAGGGCCAAGTCAAGAATGGCGTCCAGGTTTCTGGGTTAGGAAGTTGGGTAAATGGAAGCGAAAGCTGGAATGTAGACGATGAGGCCACAAAACAAAGCTGAGATCAAAGCCCAGTATCGCCATCAGATTCCAAAGTGACAGCTGCTTGTGGCGATGGTAACAGAACGAATTGCAAATAAACCAACAGTCCTTTCAGCTGCATGAAAACAGCAGCAGCTCATCAATAACAAAATGAGAAGACAAATGCTCACCGCCCCCCTTGCCATATTGAGTGTCACTCAAATTAAACAATTTAGATAATGGAGTGAGGTTGGAATCCTTCTACGAGACTCCAGCCCAGGCCAGCCATCTAGAAAATATTTGTGGCATTATGGAATATTTTAAAAGCCAAATGTCTGCCTTGCTTTCTTAGCACGAGAAATTTGACGAGCCTGGAAAAGTTCAGTTCCACCAGCCAGAGTGTTGCAATACCCACTGGGTAGAAGTCACTGGAGGCAAAAGAAAACTTCCAGGCACTGATTGTTAGGTGAGTAATAAATAGTCCAAGGGAGGACTCTAAGAGCTTCCAAATAGAACATCGCAGTGGCCCTGGTGGTGACTATAGTTTCAACAGGGTGTCAGTGTTAATGAGAAAGCGAATTTCTTAAAGCCTTTGTTTATTTTTTTAAAAGTAGCTGTTTAAACAATTTGGAGGTTAAGAGCTCAGAAGGTCCTCCGCCTTCCTGTGCAGAAGTCCTGGCTTGTGTGTTTCAGCGAAGGAGGGAGCACGATGGAAAGTTAGAACCTGGAGCGGGCCCACCTCCCCAATTACTGCACATGCCTATTTGGCGAAAAGGTAGAATCAGGCTAGATACATGTGTTGCAGCCGTATTCAGAGTCTGCACACAGCTGCTAAAAGGTTTGGCTTCTCTCTTTTCCTTCACCCATAATTCTACCACATGCGTTGGGTTTTGATGTCCTTGAGATTCCATTATATTTTTTATTTCTCTCACTTGAAGACCTAAGATGTCACCAGGACTTTTAAAATGTGGGCTCCCTATTATCATCACCCCTTATCATCAAGTCACATTCAGGCATCAGTCTTCAGCCGGTTCTGCAAACCTTCCTCCTCCCAGCAGCGACCAGCCAAACTACCCCCAGCTACACTGGCATCAAGGCTGAACAGAATGAAGAAGAGTTTTTCTGGAGTTGGAACATCTTCAGGGAGGATCCTGGCTGGACGTAGCAGACAGTAATTAGACGTGGACTCATACTGAGGACACATTCCTTATGAATCACGTTGAGCAAGTTACTAGAAAATGTACTTACATATTATGTTGCTTTTTGGAAAAATTAAATGCGACAGCCTAACTGAAATGCAATATTTAATAATAATATGTAGAGCTCCATACGTAACTTTTATCCAGGGATTTGACAGACTTCTTTCCCTCACCAACAACTCCCACATGAGATGTCCTCTACTGCATCTGATAAGCAGACTCACATAAAAAATTCTAATGGTAGGATATGAGGAAGTGGCATTATTTCTAGTGCCTCAGCAGTAAACCTCAATGAAATCATCAACCCTTCAGTAATTCTTGCTCCCTGAAAAACATGAAGCTGGCAATAAATCCATAGGCAAAGGCCAAATCTACATTAGCAAACTGAAGCAGAGAATTAGAGCAATTATTTAAATAATTTATCATGAGCCCGGGGTAGGTAGCTGAATTGCTTAAATGAATATTTCAGGGGGAAAATGCATTTTTGGTAAAAGGCCTTTGAAGACTCTCTTGGCTCATTGCACATAGAACAGGAAAATCATTATAATGATGAAGTCTATGTGTACATGGAAGGTACCCCCTGCTGGAGCTTTGCTTTGAAAATGCAAAACTATTCAAATATGTGATTTAGAATCTTTGGCATTTGGCTAAAAAAAAAAAAAATTTTTTTTAAACCCAAAAAACAAAACTGAGGAGGACCAAACAATGATTTGATTACTTGGGATTCGGCCCTCTCCGTCATTCTTTCCTGGGTTCCATAACGTAATGGCTCAGAGAAACTTCTGGTTATAATTTCCTTCCTGCACTTAGCTCTAGGTGAGCCCAAGGTCAACACTTACCCACTATAGGAGAGAGAGGGAATTTTAAAAGATGCCAAGATGAGATGTTCCTCTGCTTTCTTCGGTGCTAACAAATCTCAGGAGGAAGGTTTTCATTGATCTAGCTTTGCCTAACTCTGTTCCTATATCCCAGCCACACAGGAAGATTGGTGTCATGCCTTCCAAACTGGCTAGGAGGATACAGGACAGGGAAACAAGCTCTCTTTCCAAGCAAGGGACGCTTGAGAGCCTTGCAACAAAACCTGTGGCTCGAGGACCAGCAGCATCAGCATCACTGGGGAGCTCGCTAGAAATGCTGAGTCTTGGGCCCCACCCAGACCCATTGATTCAGAAGCCGAACCAGCTCCCCAGGGGATGAACGCTTGAAAGCACTGATGTTGATGACACAGTGGGTCCAAGGGAGCAGGGGGAACAACTTGAGTAAATTGGCAAAGGTAGAGGAAAGGGGAGACTGATGACAGACGGCTTCAGAGTGCAGACCCCAGAGGCCCAAGAAAAAGCAAAAGCAATGTGAACAAACCAGGCTTTTGAATTATGAACCAGGGCCTTGTGCCTGCTCCCTGTTTACAGCTGTACATCAGCAACTGGGGGTCACAGGTATCAATTATGGCCACAAAGTGCTCAGAGTCCTGGCGGCAAACCATCATCCTAAGAGGAAACCCTGCGGGGGTGCCTGGGTGGCTCAGTCATTAGGTGTCGGCCTTCAGCTCCGGTCATGATCCCAGGGTCCTGGGATCAAGAACTACATCGGTCTCCCTGCTCAGCAGGAAGCCTGCTTCTCCCTCTCCCTCTGCCCCTGCTTGTGTTCCCTCTCTCACTGATTCTCTCTCTCTGTGTATGTCAAATAAATAAATAAATAAATAATCTTTAAAAAAAAAAAAAGAAGAAGAAGAAGAAGAAGAAGAGGAAGCCCTGTGGCCCTCTTGATGGCTTCCTTCCCCAAAGGCAGGCGCTATAAAAAGAGGACACCAGTCCCCTGGAATTCACCAGAAACAGGGAGGTGGACAGGGGCAAGTTGAGTATCAAATGAGAAGGTCCCATTTTAAAAATGTGTTCAACTGAGTCGTGCATGACGGAAACACACTGTTTCCGCAGTATGTATTGGGTTAGCTTTTATTTGAACAGATTATGGCTGCCATTAATTTAATCATTTTACTGACTGGTTTTGCAGAGCTTGCATCCTGAGGCTCCTTTTTTTTTTTTTCTTTTAAAGAGGACGTGCACTTCAGAACGAATGTATAGATTCCACATGTGGCTGAAACCAATTTCCTCTTGGTTTGTCCTCAGAAAAGATGGAAAGCAGCTGGCCGACTTCTTCCACAAGCCCTTTAAGAGCACGACTGCATCACATGAATGCCCTCCTTCCCAGCCGGAAGAACTCGAAGCCCACCAGCATCATCAACAATGGCCATTTATTGAGCACCAGCTCAAAATAATTATGACGCACCATGTCCTTGTCTCAGAATCCCATAACAGACCCAAGTTCCCACTGGGTTCTAGTCGCTCCTCCAAACAGTCCTTCGTTCAACTTCTCTTTTTCTCAGTTTACCCACTCTTAAGAAAGGTAACAAGACCACCTGCCCTTGGCTGCATGCAATCATTATTTTAAGGATCAAATGAGAGAGCCCCCGCAGGGGAGAGGTGTATGGATGGAAGGGTGCGTTATTGCTGTGGAGCTTTTGTTTTCATCTGGAACTTCTTCAGACCCTCCACAAATAGTCCCAAGCAGGCAATAGAAGCAGCTGATAAGCAGGTGGTCTGACGAGGGAGATCTTCCAGCTGCTACACTGGGCTGATGGAGATAATACAGCCCCCTCTGAGGTACTGCTACCAAACCCCACTTCTCCTGGCTAATCTACACAGAGCCACCCCCCACACACACACACACATGGGGCTTTCCCTCCCTCAGTGAATTACACCCTCTTGCTCATTAGTAATCTTGTCAAATTCCATAGTTAATTCCAATCCCATCCTTCACACGGTTGGACACACACACATACACACCAATTGGAGCTGTCAGCAAGTCATCCCCAGAGCCCTATGGGGGTCACATTGCTCAAACTCTGTCAATCACTTCCTTTAGCCACTAAGAGCAAGAGTTTAACTTGTTTGAACGTCAAATTGGTACAGTCTGACTACACTTGAATATATCCAATTAATAATTCAAAAGCTCAAAGATCAAATTCTAGATTTCAGGGAACCAATGTGGTGCCAGAGATCCAATATAAAGTTTCTGAAATAGCACCTGCCTCTCCTTTGGGCTCTTTGCCAGGTCTTTTCCACACAATATTATTTAGTCCTGATAGTGGCATTGTAAGATAAGTATCAATATCCCAATTCTGTATATAAGGAAAGAGAGGACTGCAAGGAATGACTTGTCCCGAGTCATGGAGTTACTTGGAAAAACTCCAGTTCCAATCCAGGCCTCCCATTTCCAAGTCCAGGGCTTCCCATGATGCCACAGTTACCATCAGCAGCAATGTGGAAGAAATACTTGCCGTGCTCTTCATGGAAAGCCTTGCCTCTGTTAAACCCAGGAGCTCTGTAAAAGCATCTTGAGATGCTTCAAGAGGAGTGTCACTTGCTTGATTTAGCCCAATATCTATTTTCCTGTCACTACTTACTTCATAAGGGTGCAAAACACAGGAAGTCCTGACGGCAAAGATTTAGAGTGCTCATTTTAAATGACTAAGAGTTATTTCATGTTTGGCAGGGACTAGTACATTTTGTCAGCCTGAAAGAATTTTTGGCCAACAGGTTTTGCTCGCATCCACAGTTGTTAACTATTAGAGATGTCTGAAAAAACATTTAGGTTGGGCTGGTTGAAATGTGTCACTGATGACTGGGGTCAATCGAAAGTAAGAATCTCCAGTCCTATGACACCACTAGTGTCCAAAAGTAAAGGAGCATTTAATTTTCTCTGACCCCTGAGGGCACAGATTTCTGGACGTGAACTAATCTTTCTGTTCTAAAGACAAGCTATGTGGACCATACCATTCTGGTTTAGACTCTCCATCCTGTTGAAGGATTTATCATTACAGGAGAAAGCCAAATAGAAATTTCACTCAACTATTGGCAACTAAGACTAGAAAGAACAGTGACTTTTTCATTTCTTTTTCACATAAAGAAATCTGGAGGCAGGTAATGTAGGGTTTATGTGGCAGTTCTCCCATGTCACTGACAACCCAGGATCCTTCTTTCTGCCAACCTTTGCATATGGCTTCCATTGTTAATATGGTTGCTTGGCCCTGCCAAGAAGCAGCCTGCTGAGGCTCCAGTCAGTGTTTCCACATTCTGAGGAAGCAGGAGGAAGGAGAAAGGGCAAAAGAGGACCTAACAGTTGTCTGTAGCCTCCTTAAGAAGCTGTCTCAGATGTTCTATACAAAGCTTCCCAGCTTCAAGAGAAGTCAACATTGTATCTTCTAGTTCTCAGCCTGTAAAGACTGAAGTTTCTTACTGAAGAAGAAAGAATGAATGGATATTCAATAGTGAATTCAGAGTCTCTGCCAGTTACCAAGAGATAAAAGGCTCACTGTTCATCTGGAACCTTCTTTATATGGATTACAATGATGGATTCATAAGCTTTTATAAAGATCAACTAGTCCAACATCTGCATTTTACAGGTGAAGCAATGAAGGGCCAGAAAAGTCCTTGGATTTGACTGAGACGGCAGAGGCAGAGGGTTTAGAGCCTGGACTAGAAATTCTGGAAATCCTGCCTCAGGAATTCTAAACCAAAGTGGGTTTGACCACACCACACATCCTTACAAGGCTAGGCCTTACAGCTCTCTGTGTTGTTTAGTGTGTCTATACATACTACTCCTTTCTTCCCTGAGAAACAAGACACAGAATTCAAGCAGATCCCATTGTATTGCCTATAAGGTGACTTGTTACTGTATATTGTTTCTGTTCTTTTCTGGTCTGTTACCTTTAGGCTCTCTCTTTGCCTGAAGGACCCCTTCCAATATTTCTTGTAGGGCTGATTTGGTGATCACAAATTCTTTTAGCTTCTGTTTGTCCTAGAAACTTTTTATGTCTCCTATTTTCAATGACAGCCTAGCTGGATATAGTATTCTTGGCTGAATATTTTTCTCCTTTAGTGCCCTGAATATATCATGCCAGTCCTTTCTGGCCTGCCAGGTCTTTGTGGTTAGGTCTGCTGCCAATCTAATATTTCTACCATTGAAGGTGACAGACCTCTTGTCCTGAGCTGCTTTAAGGATTTTCTCTTTGTCTCTGAGATTTGTAAGTTTTAATATTAGATGTCAAGGTGTTTATCTACTTTTATTGATTTGGGGGGGGGGGGCGGTTCTCTGTGCCTCCTGGATTTTGATGCTTGTTTCCTCTCCCAAACTAGGGAAGTTCTCTGCTATAATTTGTTCCAATATACCTTCTGCCCTTCTCTCTCTTTCTTCTTCTGTGATACCAATTATTCTAATATTGTTTTGATTTATGGTATCACTTATCTCTCAAATTCTCCCCTCATGATCCAGTAGTTATCTCGGCTTCTTAATTCTCCATTGATTGGTTTTCTCTATCACTAATTCTCTCTTCTGCCTCATTTATCTAGCAATAAGAGCCTCCATTTTTTATTGCACCTCATTAATAGCTTTTTTAATTTCAACTTCATTAGATTTTATTTCTCCTGGAAGGGATTCTCTAGTATCTTCTATGCATTTTTTTTAAAGCACACCTAGTATCTTTATAACTGTCATTATGAACTCTAGTTCCACCATCTTACTAATGTCCATGTTGATTAGGTCCCTGACAGTCAGTATTGCCTCTTGTTCTTTTTTTTTTTTTTTTTGAGATGAGTTTTTCCATTTTGTCATTTTGTCCAAAGAAGAATAGATGAATGAGAGAACAAAATGCTGAAAGTGTAATGATGACCCCAGAAAAATATACACTAGACAAATCTGAAGAGACCCAAAACCAGGGGGGGAAAGAATTAAAAAAAAAAAAAAAAGAATCTGATCAGGTTGGTTAATAGAACAGGGCCACACACAGGTTTTGGGTGTATTTTGGTCTGTTAGAAGAAACTGCCTCCCAAAATTTAAAGAAGAAAAACTTACATATATACACAAAAATAAGGGTAAATACAATGAAGGGATCAAATATGACTATAAAAATGAAAATTCGGGGCACCTGGGTGGCTCAGTGGGTTAAACCTCTGCCTTTGGCTCAGGTCATGATCCCAGAGTCTTGGGATCAAGCCCCACATCAGGCTTTCTGCTCAGCAGAGAGCCTGCGTCCCCTTCTCTCTCTCTCTGCCTGCCTCTCTGCCTACTTGTGATCTCTGTCAAATAAATAAATAAAATCTTAAAAAAAAGAAAATTCAAAAAGATTTTAAGAAAGGAATTGGTAAGATAAGAAGTTGGTTGAAAAAAGAAAGAGGAAAAATTTAAAAAAATAATAAAAGGAGCATATGTGATATCCAAATGGCCAACAGATACATGAAAAAGTGCTGCATATCACTCCGCATCAGGGAAATACAAATCAGAACCACAATGAGAAACCACCTCACACTAGTCAGAATGGCTAAAATTAACAAGTCAGGAAATGACAGATGTTGGTGAGGATACAGAAAAAGAAGAACCCTCCTACACTGATGGTGGGAATGCAAGCTGGTGCAGCCACTCTGGAAAACAGTATGGGGGGGGGTTCCTCAAAAAGCAGAAAATAGAGATACCCTACAACCCAGCAATTGTACTACTGGGTATTTACCCTAAAGATACAAATGTAGTGATCAAAAGGGACACATGCACCCAAATGTTTATAGCAGCAATGTCCACAATAACCAAACTATGGAAAGAGCCTAGATGTCCATAGACAGATGAAAGGATAAAGAAGATGTGGTATATGTATATACACACAATGGAATATTATGCAGCCATCAAAAAATGAAATCTTGCCATTTGCAATGACATGGATGGAACTAGAGGGTATTGTGCTAAATAAAATAAATCAATCAGAGAAAGAAAATTATCATGTGATCTCATAGATATGAGGAATTTGAGAAACCAGACAGAGAATAATAGAGGAAGAAAGGTAAAAAATGAAACAAGACAAAACTAGAGAGTGGGACAAACCATCAGGGACTCTTAATCTCAGGAAACAAACTGAGGGTTGCTGGAGGGGGTTGGGAGTGGGAGGGATGGAGTGGCGGGTGATGGACATTGGGAAGGTATGTGCTATGGGGAGTGCTGTGAATTGTGTAAGACTGATGAATCACAGGCCTGTGCCCCTCAAACAAATAATACATTATATGTTAAATAAAAAAATAAAATTAAAAAAAGAGCTTCCTTTTGCTCTTCAGTCCACCATGCTTATCCACCATTTTCATCTGCTCGCACACAGCACCACACACTGGATGGCTTAAACAACAAACATTTATTTTACACTTTTGGAGGCTGGTTGTCTGAGATCAGGCTGCCAGCACGGTCAGGTTCTTGGTGAAAACTCTCTCCCTGGTTTCATCTTTTTTGGCCTTTCCTTGGTGTGAGCACATAGGGAGAAATCTTGTGTTTCTTTTTCTTTTTATAAGGGCATGAATCCCATCAAGGAGGCTGCATCCCCCTGACCTAATTTAACACTAATCATCTCCCAAAGACCCCACTTCCAAATTCCATCACCATGGGGATTAAAGCTTCAACATATGAATTTGAGAGCATGGGGGTGGTATGCAACTTTCCATCCATACCATCCACCCAATCATGAGCAGCACTAACTGTCTCAGGCCTCTACCATAAGGCAGTCTCTCAAGTGAGGACAGGGTGGGGTATGGAAGGTACCAGAATCATGCCCCTATGGGAAGACTGACTCTGACAAGAAAGGCCTGAGCCAAGTATGCTCTGTTCCTTCTGCCAGTGAGAGAAATCTCTCTTCCACCCTTGCAGGGTAGAAGGGGGGGCAAGGAAAGACCAGAAGTGGTCTTCCAATGGTTTCCTCCAAATATAACTTCCTCCACATTAGACCAGAGAAAAGGACGTCCCCCACAACACCTGCAATCTCCTTCATATTTCCTCCCAGAAGATTCTACTGAGTTACCTGAGTGTGGCCCCGCTACCTTCTTAGGACACTGCCTGTGAGGTTGGGTACAAAGGAGTCCAGAAAGAAAGGCACAAAAAAGTTAAGAGACTTGCTCAAAGTCACACAGCAAGTTGGGGACAAAGCTGAAACCTGGGCCCACATATCTAGCCCCACTTTCTGGAAACTCTCTAATTGGCTACCTGTCCATAGAATCTGCTGGTCTGTGAAAACAGCTGTCCACTCACCAGACCATCTGAAGCATTTGGAATAGCTCCTGAGGCTTTTGCTGCGTTTAGTTCAGTGCCCCTTGCAGTGAGCCAAAATCTCTAAGGGTAAAGGATACTCAGGCTTTATGAAACTAGGCTGTGCACTGGAGAATTCAACCTCAACCACTCAAAAAACATTTTTAATCACCTTCTAGGTGCCAGGCTATTACTAGAATAAAGTAAGAGAAAACATCCTAGCTAGAAGTCGAGTGGGGAAGGCAGAGTGACAAAGGCACTGTCTGGAGTGACAAAGGCAATGACAGAGAGGTGCAAGGGCACTAACTAGGGGAGGGACAGACTTTCGGATCAGGAGCATATAAGGGAAGAAGATCCTGTCTCCTTTTCTTTTTTCTTAAGATTTTATTTATTTGATTTTATTTTCTTAAGATTTTATTTATTTGTTTGTTTCTCTCTCTTAACAGAGAGAGAAACAGTAAGAGAGGGAACATAAGTAGGGGGAGTGGGAGCCTGACGCAGGACTTGATCCCAGGACCCTGGGATCATGACCTGAGCCAGAGACTGATGCTTAACAACTGAGCCACCCAGGCATCCCCTAGATCACGTCTCCTGATAACTCCAAGTCCCTTAGGATGGCTGAAGCACAAGATACAAGACAGGGTGGCAGGAGGGATAGAAGGAAAAGAACTTTCCTAGGGACAGTGCAGGTGGAGGTTACACCGATTTAAGCAAAACGTGAAGGGTCCCTCAAGGTGATGAGGCCACCACTGGTGTCCTCAGGGGCATCGGTCACTTGACTAAGCCTAGAAGCATTCTATTTGACAATTATCCTTCTGGATCTCCTTTCAGCAGTTCCAATTCCTGCGGTAAAACATTACCGCCAACATCAACATCCCCCCACTGATATGACTGATTCCCCACCAAACAGTTTCCTTTTATGTGGACGGAGATACGCACTGAGGAATGTAGCTTACGTGCTTCCTTCAGAGGGAGCGTCTATTTGCCCTTCCAGTGTCTTTGCTTATACTCTGTAGCTCTGACTCCCTTCTGAGGTCCACCAGGTTTAAGTTGGAAGTAAGTTCAAACAGACCTGGCGCTCTCAGGAGCAGGTCACTGAGCAGATGGAATTGGAAAACAGTGGTGCTTCCTTCTTCGTCTCCACTCCAGGTTTAAAGTCCTATAAAGGGCTTTATCCAGTTCACAAACTTAAAGCCACACCTCCTTTGTTTTAAAAGCCATATTTTCCAGGACCTCAGGGAAGAAGATGCCTGTCCTGCTGCACCCAGCCCTCCCTCTCCCGACCCTCCTGAGCAGCCCCTGAGGCACGATCACAGTCCCAGGACTCCCTGAAAACCACTGATCTCTGTGCTGGGTGGCGAGCCCAGCCAGCGCCCAGCCACCGCAACGGCACCCCAAACCCCCAGAGTTCTCAGCTAAAAGCACAAGCCCGGGCCCCCAGGAGGCGGTTTGGTAATGCTCTTGCAATCCCAGCCCGAGAGATGGAAACACCGGATCCCGCTCTTAGGTAAACTTTGTCTAAAAACAGCAAATGCGACACAACTAACCATTCCCTCTATAATATGGTTTCCACACCTTTTCGCTTCCTTGAGAGTTTTCTCCTGGATGTTTTTCAGTTTGCCAGAGTCAAAGAAAAACTAAAATTGAAGAATATAATTTATTTTCTTTAAGATTTTGTTTATTTGACAGAGAGACAGCAAACGAGAGAGAGAGAGAGAGAGAGAGAGAGAGCACAAGCAGGAGGAGCAGCAGAGGGAGAGGGAGAAGCAGGGTCTCCAATGAGCAGGGAGCCTGATGTGGGGCTCGATCCCATGACCCTAAGATCATGACTCGAACCAAAGGCAAACACTTAACAACTGAGCTACCCAGGCGCCCCTGAAGAATATAATTTAATTCTCTATTACTGGTGGACAGAATTATAAGGTCTTATGTCTTTCTTTCTCTCTCTTTTTTTTGTTTGTTTGTTTGTTTGTCTGTTTGTTTTTTGGTAGGAGAAGCTTGGAAGACAAAACTTTAGTGACTGCTTCCAATGTCCTGGGCATTTCGTGTATATTACATCTTCTAATCTTTATGTAGCAGGTAAGAGGAGGCTAGAGGGGCAGTAAGAGAGAAAGCCTTTCTCTGTTGATTTCTCCCTTTTGCAGAAAAATCAACAAACAATGAAACAAAAAAGCAGTATTCAGGCCTGAGGGCTTCTTGGAGATCAATAGCCTTCTAGCTCAGGATTCTGTCATCACTAGAGGGTCACCCTTGCTCTGTGGTCAAAGGAAGCATTCCTTCCAGGTGGCAATATTGAGGAAGAAAAGAAAAAGAGAAAGGGCAAAGAGAAGGTGCCAGAGCTCTCTTAAGGGAGCTTCTTAATCACGGCCACACAATTCTTCTCTTATATCCCATTGGTCAGAACTTTGTCACATAACCACATGTAACTCCAAAGCACCTGGGAAATTTATTCTTCTGTTTGATGGCCAACATTTATTTTATCCCAAGAGACAGGGAGAACAGGCACTTAGGGACCACTAGCAACATCTACCATATCTTACAACAACTCCATTATTAAACTCATTGAACAAATGGGGAAACTGAGGCTCAAAATGTTTAAGTACCTTTCTTGAGGTCACACATCTAGAATGTGCTGTCGCCACTACCTAAGTTGGAAAATTTTATACCAAAGAATATTTTATTTCTTCAGTATGTTCTCATAATAAGAGAACATTTATATCAAAAGTTGTCAGATTTTCCAAGAGTTGTGTCATATCCTCAGTTTTCAGTATGCTGGTGAATGAAAATATGTCACCTTTCTCTCCTATTTCTCTTGCCACTGCCACCAGCCTAGTACAAACCACATCACCTGCTTATTGCCGTAGCCTGCTAATTAGATTCTCTACTCTTGTCCCTTTCCAATTTATTCCCCACACAGCAGGAAGGGGGAGCTTTTAAAAACTCATGTCTAATAATTTTATTTTACGGCTTGAAAACTTTTAAAACTACTCCTTGCTCTTTGGATAAATACCAACATCATTAATGAAGCTCCAAGGCTTTGCCTGATCTGTCCACACCCACCTCCCCAGCTACCTCTCTCATGGTTCTCCTTCCTTCTCTGTTCCACTCTGGACTTCAGGGGACATTCTGTGGTTCCTCCTACCATGAGGCTATAACCATGCTCTTCCCTCTGTCCTAAGTTTCTTCCCCTATAGCTTTGTCTCCTCAGCATTTTAGATCTCAGAGAAGTCCTCCTTGACACGCCACGCTAGATCTGGCCCTTCTAGTGTTTGCTCTGAAAGCATCCTGTGCTTAGCTTGCTGGACTCTCAACACAGTTTGTCACTACATATTTTTTATGTAATTTATGTATTTATGTGCATGTGTGTACAACTATTCTGCTAGTCTGTAAGATCTCCGAAGAGATATTCATTTCCCTCACCATGGCATCTACAGCATCTAGCAAAAAAAAAAAAAAAAAAAAAAAAAGTTTGTTGAAGGGAAAAACCAGTTCACTTTATAACTTCCAATTTTAATATTTAATTAATCTTACATGACTTGGGAACATTACATTGCCTACTCATTTGCTCAAAATATTTGCTGAGCATCTATTATGCTCTAAGCATTGTTGTGAGCTTTAGAAATAATTCAGTGAAAAAGACAAACTATGTTCCTGCTTTCAACAGAGATTACATTCTTATGGAACACTTCCCAATTCATTTTATGAAACTAGTACTATCCTGATACCAAAATCAGAAAAAGCACAATACAAGTAAACTATAGACCACTCATGAATATAAAGACAAAATTTTTAAAAATATATTAGCAAAGAGAATATTTATACTTGAAAACTAAGTGGGATTATACAAATCTAGCTCCACATGCTAGAATCAGTATAATCCATAATATTAACAGGCTAAACAAGTAAAATCATATAATCATATCAACAGGTAGAGTAAAAGCATGGCAAAATTCAACAACCCTTAATAATTCAGTACACTCAGAAAAACAGGCATAAAGGGAAATGTGCCTAACTTGATAAAAAGCATCTACCAAAAAACCTACAGCTAACATTATACTTAATGGGTGAAGACTAAATGCTTCCCTATAAGATCAGATTCTAATTCAACATAGTGATGGAAGTTCTGGCCAATGTAAGAAGGCAAGAAAAGGAAAGAGGCCAAATGGATTGGGAAAAATGACATAGACTGGTCTCGGTTTACAGGTGATATTTGAAAAAGGAAAACATAGAAGAAAATCCTCAAGATCTAAGAACTAATTAACTTAAACTTGACATCCAAAGCATGATCCATAAAATAAAAAAACTGATAAATTGAACTTCATCAATGTTAAAAACATTTTTTTCTTTGAAAGACCTTTCAAGAGAATGAAAAGATAAGCTACCAACTTGGATAAAATATATACGAGCCACACATCTCACAAAAAAACTAGAGTTTGGGTTTGTTGGGGTTTTTTAACTCTCAAAATACAATGGTAAAAAAAAAAAAATCCAGAAAATGAACAAAATCATACACAGACATTTCACAAAAGAAAATAACCAGTGCCAAATAAACACATGAAAGCATGTTCAACATCATCAGTCCTTAGGAAAATGCAAACGTAAACTATGAGATATCATGACACATCTATCAGAATGTCTACAATTAAAAAAAAAAAATAGTGACAACACCGAATTGTGGTAAGGATGCAGAGAAACTAGATACTGGTGGGAATGTAAAATGGTACCACCCTCAGCAGTGGCATTCTTGGAGATTTATCCCAGAGAAATGAAACCTTACATTTGCACAAAAAGCTATATATAATTTGCATAGTAGCTGTATTTATAATAGCCAAAACCTGAAAACAACCCACAAATCCTTCAAGGGGTGAATGGATTTGCAAAGGTACACCCATGCTGCAGGTGAGTGACTGGTAGGGTTTAGGGATGGAGACCATGGGATGTGGCTATGAGACACCAGCACGAGAACTCCTTCTGATGTTGCAAATGGTCCATTATCTTGACTTTATCAATGCCAATATCCTAGCTGAGGTCTCTTGCTATAGTTTTGCAAGATATTCCTACTGGGGAAAACTGAGTAAGGTGAACATAGACTCTCTCTGTACCGTTTCTTACAAATGAATTTAAATCTCCCAATTACCTCAAAATGAAATGTTTAATAAAAAGAATTTTAAACAAGTTTACATCCTTGGGGCACCTGGGTGGCTCAGTCAATTAAGTGTCCAACTCTTGATTTCGGCTTAGGTCATGACCTCAGGGTCGTGTGATTGAGCCCCACGTCGGGCTCTGTGCTCAGCATGGAGCCTACTTAAGATTCTCTCCCTTTCCCTCTGCCCTTGGCCCCCCTCCCTCTCTAAAATTTAAAAAAAAAAAATTTACATCCAAGTCAATAGCTCTTTTTCTGTGTTTCACGTGTCATTGTGTTTTCCCATTATAATATGCTTAGCAATCCTTCCTTATTCCAACATTATCAAACATTCATCTATATTTTCTTCCTTTTAGTAGTTAAAATTTTTACATTTTTATTCTGACATTTATTTGGTATGTGATATAAAAAAGCTGTAACTTGATTTTTCCCAAACAACTTATTTTGTTAATGAATCCATCCATTTTCCACTGGTTATTTCTTTATCAAGCATGAACTTCACTTCCAGTGTACAGTAGGAACCGTTTCCTTAACTATTCTTACTGTTTACTTTTTCTGGGTGCACACAGAATCTTTTTGTCAAGTCCAGAAATAGAAATTCTTCATGAATTTGTTAGGATCTATTAAGGTTATAATTAATTATGGAAGAATTAACATATTCACCATGTTTAATCTTCCCATTCAGGAATAGGGTTCTCCATTCATTCATACTCTTTTAGGTCGCTCAGCAAAGTTCTATAACTTTCTTCTTATAAGTCCATTTATTTCTTGCCAGAATTATTCCCAGCTTTTGTTGCTCTTGTGACTAGAATCTATTCCCATGCAGAGGGGTAAATGTTCAGTTTCCTAGTTTTATAGAATCTATGTTTCTAAGGCGGAGACTAAAAGTGGAGAAAAGAATGGGTCTTTCTACCTACACATAGGCAATTAGTTATAGATTACTAATTGTCATTTTCACCAGCTTCCAATTTAGTAAAATTCTTCCCATTATTATCACTAATGTGGTAGGCCACCCTCACTCCTCTTTTCTCCTCACTCGTGTCTTCACAGGTAGCCTAGTAAGACTTTGCAAAAGACAACATTAGCACTTGGCAAATGTCATTATGTACGGAATTTTTTGCTCTTCCATTCTAAGCACAGAGTTTTCCAACAGGTCCTGGCTATCCAAAGTACCTTCATACTAGGTGCATTTTGCCATATTATCTATAGTGGTTATCTTAATGGATTTTGCCAAACTTTTGTCCTAAAACCAAGGAACCCTAGATCTATGTCATTCCCTGATCTCACAGCTCAAGAAAATGCTTTCACAAAAGGAGATGAGATTAGTTTGGCATGATTTGTCCCTGGTGATTCCATGTCTGCTAGCCGTCAACACATTCCTTTCAAAGTGCTCATAAGACAGCTGCTTAAAATGCATTCTATAATCTGACCAAACATTGACCAAAGTTATTAGTCTGTGGTTTCTGGAGCCCATCCCTTTTCAAAACTTGTGACATTTACTGTCATCCATTTTCTGGCTCCTCTTTTGTTGTACATGATTTTTTAGTGATTACTGGAGGTGACTCCCTGATTACATATTTGAATTCCTCCAGCACCCCCCGACAAGAGTTGGCTGTACCTGGAGACATGAACTCACGACATCAATTAAGGCTTGCTCTGTTTGTTCATTTTGAGCTGCATTTCCTTTCTATATAGATGCTTCTATGCTGTTAGAATTCTGTAACTCAAGGGAAACAGCAGCTGTGGGGATGTTCTTGTCCTTGCCAGGATTATTGTTTTAAACCAGCTCAGAAAGCAAAGCGCTTCCTGATTTGTGATCAGCAACGACATCTAGATTCATGGGAGCATGGTTTACTCTCTGATCTGAATGCTCTTCCTGGTTTCTCAATTTCAGAGCCACGCACCTGTCTGTTTCCTCTCATTGAAAACCCCCATGCCCCATGTCCAATGTGGAAATCCAGCTTGAACTTCTGGACTTAGATAGTGTCCCTAATGCTTAGATTGGAATTGACGTTGAGATTTGGGGACATACACCCCCCGCCATGGTGTTTCCGGATAAAGAGCCTACAGGGAGTTTTCAAGTCTTTAAGCCAGTCTGCCTTCCAGCCTGCCCTGTTCTTGCTTCCAGTGTGAGTTCACTGTGCTTCTCATCGTGAAGTCACACACCCTATGCACCAGTGTCTCAAGCATCTTCTCCCCAGCTCCACCGATATCATTATGAAGTTGTCAGATCACCACGTACTGAAGCACAAACTACTGACCCAAGGTCAGAGCACCTGCTCTCTGAGGCCGTCCTACAGCCCATGAGATGCTTAACCCATTACCCGCCCCCCCATCTCTTCTCTGATCAATTCAGTTCTTGTCAGAAGACAGTGTCTTTGCACCCACCATGAGCTGGATCTTGCCGTATGTAGACAATTAACAAATGTTTATTGAAATGATTAAAGTAATAATGAAATATCCACATTCCCTTTGGAGATGGCTCTGTAGGTATTGTAGCTCCCCATTTTCACAAAGCAGATGCATCCTCCCGAACACAAGGTCATCTTTGCGGAAGCCCAGGAGATCTGTTTCAGCTCCATTCTTCGTCTGTGCTGAGACACAGTTCTCTCTGTCCCTAAGCAGCTGCATTTTAAACCGGATGTAATTCAGACCTGGGAAATTAGGCGTCCTCTGGAGGATCCCTTGGCTCAGGGCACCTTGTCCTACTGCCTAGGATCTGCTTGACCTCCAGGATGGAATCCACTCCACGAAGCCCCACCACTGCTCTGGCGGGAGAACCTAGGTATCATACAGAATATTTACCTGCTGTGGGTCCAAAGAATAACAACCACAAGGTGCCAGAAGTAAACCATATTCCAGGATCTATGTAAAAATATAGGAGCTGAGACATTTCTTTCCAGGTCTACACTATTGCTAAGCTTCGATCACAGGACACACATTTTGTTTCAACATATATGCTCGATGGGGACCAGGATATCCCTGATTAATGAGCACCCCCATCCATTCTCCCCCCCCCACCCTCAGATCAGTACATGATTCTTAAGACATCACCAGGAAGTTCTACGTAAATGTAGGAGCTATGGCTCACCAGTAGGATGTTAATTAAATTATTATTTGTCAACTTTTACTTGCCAGTAAGAATTTAAGTGGTATAAAAAATTCACTTATTTCTAAATAAAATAATGTTATTACTTCTATATAATAGGAAGTTTATGAAAGACAATTTCCTATCCTTTTGATTATTCATATATTCAATTTTAGCCTAATATATTGTAGCCAAAGGTATTCAGAAACAGTGCACAGCTGCCCTCTTGTGTCACTTTCATATAATTAAATCGATTAATGTTTAACTACCAGGGATTCCATCAGTGATGCCTTTTTAAAGGTCACCATGTCCCACTACTCTTCTACTTCTGATATTAATATCAGAAATGGTAATTTACAAAGCACACTATGGAAAAATATACCAGATCTATCAGTTTAATTAAAACTCAGTGGCAAAAATATCTAAATATTTTAAAAGTACTGTAATTTACTCTGTCTGGGTCCTCTCTTAGCCCACATACCCAGAAGTCTTAACAAGCTTTT
Source organism: Martes martes (assembly GCF_963455335.1). Taxonomy (NCBI): domain Eukaryota; kingdom Metazoa; phylum Chordata; class Mammalia; order Carnivora; family Mustelidae; genus Martes; species Martes martes. The sequence goes on from NC_137895.1 coordinate 123,640,202, forward strand.
GTGTCATTTCCTTATACTCAGTTAGTGCTCAATTAATACTTAATCTGTGTTCACTGAATGCATGGTTTTGCACTTATCCTTTCCTACCCACTACTCCATGACCCCAAAGGTGGTGAAAGGGAGGAGCACCTGGGTGGCTCAGTCAGTTGAGCATCTGCCTTCAGCTCAGGTCATGATCCTAAGGTCCTGGGATCAACCCCCTCACTGGGCTCCGAGCTCAGCAAGGAACCTGCTTCTCCCTCCCCCTGTGCCTGCTGCTCCCCCTACCTGTGCTCTCTCTCTCTGTGTCAAATAAATAAATAAAATATTTAAAAATTAAAAATATATATATATATGAAGATTTTATTTATTTATCTGACAGAGAGGGAAAGAGAGCACACGCAGGGGAGAAGGGCAGAGAGAGGAAGAAGTAGATTCCCCACTGAGTAGGGAGCCTGATGTGGGACTCAATCCCAGGATCCTGAGATCATGACCTGAGCCAAACGCAAATGCTTAACCGACTGAGCCACTGAGGTGCCACAAATAAATAAAATCTTTAAAAAAAAAAAAGAAAGAAAGAAAGAAAGAAAAGTTGAAATGAAAGTGAGTCCTCTTTTATAACAATTGATAAAGGTGTCCCTCACAGAGGGCCAGCTGGGGGTCTTTATTGCCATTTATTAAGCGCCTACCATGAGGACATGCTTAAAGGAAAAACTTAGCTCCATTGAACAAAGAAACACAGCACAGGAGTTTGGTAATGCCTTCTAAAGAAGCCAAAGGTGAGCGCATTCTCCAGACTAGAGCTCTGCCCACCAAGACAATTGCTCTTTTCTTTGGCATTCCTCCACCATAATAAACCCTCTCCACAAGTTCATGATCAGCCAGCTGTTCAGCATCCTGGAAACAGTCTGATTAAACTGAGGGGAAGGTTAGACAAGGAAAACCAGTTTATCATCAGTGTTGACACAAATAGATGCTCTGTGTCTTTATTCGGTTGTTGTTTTCTTATTAAGTACTACCCCGTTCGTGTTCTGTATAAAATTTTCCTGTATCAGGAAAGGGTGGATTAAAAAAAAAATTGAAACCAAGACACAAAGTTTTGGGTAAATTAAGAACTGTACTTCTGTGCTGGTCAACACTGATTTGATGACTACATACAATATGCATATAGAGAGAGGACCCAGTTGTGAGTGATGCAAAGGGACCACCCAGTTGTGCACTTTCATCCCCCACCTCCTGGTAGATGGAGCTTCTTGAAGAACTTACAACAAAGAGAGAAGATCAAGATGTGGTGAAGAAAATGCGAGCTGCAGTACAACATCCTGTGACTATAACCAGGTATGCAAGGAGGGCCAGAGGGGAGGCTGGGGAGGCCATGAAGCTGGGGCAGGGGGCAGGGATGTAGGACAGGGAGACTGCACCTCTATGTTGTGTTCATATATTAACCAGATTCCTCTGATATGGCAGGTGGTATAAAATGAAATTGATCCTGCTACATTGACACCAACCTGAGAGAAGAGAGACGTCCGGAATGGTTTGTGTGAAAAACCATCCTTCTGTAGTGTGTAATTAACAGTGGTGATTTGGGCTGTGTAGCTGTAGATTGCTTGGCTCAAGATCATTGCCAAGGGTTGGAGTCAGAGGAGACTCAGGGCCCAGCCTCACAGCAGAGCCCAGCAGCCTGAGGCAGTGAGGCCCAACAAGAGAACCATGACAGTTAAAATCCAGGTCTTGGGCTCCTCTCCTCATCTCTACAACAAACTTGCTGTGTGACTTTTGGCCAAGTACCTCACATTTGTGGTTCCTGGTGTCTTCATTTTTCAAATGCCTTCTGTGGACATTCAAGATGGTCCTTCCTTTATAAAACCCAACTGCTTTCAAGTTACACCTAATTGTGTCTGGCTGACCACAGTAACATTTTGTGCATTCATGTTGGGCTGCCCCATGACCCCCCAAAATCCATATGTTGTAGTCCTAATTCCCAGTACCCCAGAATGTGACTATATTGGGAGCTAGGAAAGAAGTCATTAGGTTAAAATGAGGTGATGAGGATGAGCCCTAAGCCAGTAAGACTGGTGTCCTTATTAGAAGAGGAAACCAATCCTGTTCATATCAGGGTCTTGAATTTCTGGAGTCCAAAACTCTGAGAAAATTGCTATCATTTAAGCCACCAGTCTGGAGTACTTTGTTATGACCACCTAGCAAACATACAATTCTGTAGTCCTTAGTGGTCCATCCCCTTTCATACGCAGACCTATCTCTATATTTTCCTTTCTATATATACTTCCTCTGACTTAGCAATCTCAAATACTTAGGGACCCTTTCTCCACTCCACCCTTGCAAGCCTTCTCTCCTGCAAAATTACCTCTCTTTCTCCATTTTTCTCTTCTCTCTGTCTCCTTCTCTCTCTCTCTGGTCTGTGTACTATCAACAAGGTTTTAACACACACCAATCGTATACATAAAAATGATGGCATTAACATCCACTAGATATAACACAGTTTCTGTAAGTAAAGGGGGTACTCAAAAAAGTAACACAAACAATGGCATCCCATGTTAGAGAGGGCTTGTTGAAACAAACGCACTCCTGCTGGGAGTATAAATTACTAGAAGCTTTCTGGAGAGTAACATCAAAAGTTAAAAAAAAAAAAAAAGTCATATCCAAATGCTGAATATCCCAAGCAATGAAATAGAAGACCAGAAAGTTAGGAAGAAATAAACTGCAAATGGCCAATAAGCACAGGAAGGAAGTGTGCAATCTCATTCACAATCACAGAAGTAAAAAGATACAAAAGAAAGGAATCTACTAATGGCAGGTATCTCTAAACTGGTAAATCTTGCTGTGTCACAAATAAGCAATATTTATTAAAAGCCTTAAAATTATAGGTTCCTTTTGTCCCAGCCATTCCATTTTGAACAATTCCACTGAAGGAAATAACAACATGAAAATATACTCTGCATCATTTTAAAAGGAAAACAATGAGGGAAGAACAAGATGGTGGAGAGGTAGGAGACCTATATCATCAAGTCCCAGGGGTTCAGCTAGATATTATCAAACCATTCTGAACACCTACAAACTCAACAGGAGATCGAAGAGAAGAAGAGCAGCAATTCTAGAAACAGAAAATCAACCACTTTCTGGAAGGTGGGACGTGCAGAGAAGTGAATCCAAGGCAACATACAGGGAAGAGAGACGGTGGGGGGAGGGGCGGGCTCCCGGCAAACAGTACAGCAGCAGAGCTCAAAATCGGAACTTTTAGAAGTCGCTCCACTGAGGGACGTCGCTCCAGAGGCTAAGGGGAGGTTAGAGCACTCACGGGGACAGTGTGGTCTCAGGACCCATGGGGTCACAGGAAGACTGGGGGTGCCTGACCGTGGCAGAGCTCCCTGGTATTGGAGTGGGGAAGCCGGAAGCAGAGATGGAGCTGGGGAGTGAGCTCTCAGCTCGGGGTTACCTTAAACCATGATCCAAGTCACTGTCAGGCCCCTGCTCTTTGAGCAGGGACCCACAAGCGGCAGGTCCAGGGAGACTCACCTTCCTCCCAGGGAGGAGTGGCGGGAACAAGCTGCAGGAATCTGCTGGGTTTGGAGACTCCAAACAGGGGCCGTCCGCCAGAGACAGAAACACTCGGTCACAGGCTGGGTGAGCACGGAGCACAGCCAGAGACTAGGGAGACGGGATGGATTGACTGCTTTTCTCCGAGAGCGCACTGAGGACTGGGGCCCCAACCGAGCTCTCAGCTCCTCCGGGCGGAGACTGGGAGGCCGCCATTTTCACTCCCGTCCTCCAGAGCTCTACGGAAAGCGTTCAGGGAACAAAAGCTCCGGAGAGCAAACCGCGCGGATTACTTAGCCCGGCCCCTGGCAAGGGTGGTGCAATTCCGCCTCCGGCAAAAACAATTGAGAATCAGTGCAACCGGCCCCTCCCCCAGAAGATCAACAAGAATATCCAGCCAAGACCAAGTTTACCGACCAATGAGAGTTAGGGGAAAGCAACATATAGAATTCACTGCTTTTTCCCCTGATTCTTTAGTCTTTCAAAGTTAAATTTTTAAATCTTCATTATTTTTTTCTTTTCTATTTTTTTAATGTTTCCTTTTTCTATTTTAACATTTTAACTATTTTATCCTATCAATGCCCTTTTAAAAATCTTTTAATTACCATTTTTTTAGTCATATTCTATCCCTTCATTGTATTTAACCTTATTTTTTTATACATATAAGTCTTTCTTTCTTTAAAATTTTGGGATACAGTCTCTTCTAACAGACTAAAACATACCCTAAATCTAGCATGTGGCTATGTTCTTGTCTCCAGTCTGATCACAGTCTCTCCTTTTTTCTTTCTTTTTTCAACCAACTTCTTATCTTATCAACTCCTTTTTTAGAATACTTTTTAAATTTTTATCTTTACAGTCATATTCCATCCCTTCATCATGTGTACCCATATATATATATATTTTTTTCTTTCTTTAAAATTTTGGGAGGCAATTTCTTCTAACAGATCAAAATACACCCAAAACCTAGTGTGTGGCTCTGTTCTATTCACCAGCCTAATCATACTGTTTTTTTTCCCTTTCTTCTGCCCCTGGTTTTGGATCTCTCCTGATTTGGTTAATATATATTTTTCTGGGGTAGTTGTTACCCTTTTAGCATTTTGTCCTCTCATTCATCTATTCTTCCCTGGACAAAATGACAAGGCAGAAAAACTCACCTTATAAAAAAAGAACAAGAGGCAGTACCAACTGCTAGGGACCTAATCAATACAGACATTAGTAAGATGTCAGAACTAGAGCTCAGAATGACAATTATAAAGATGCTAGCTGGGCTTGAAAAAAAAAAAACATAAAAGAAACTAGAGAATCCCTTTCTGGAGAAATAAAAGAACTAAAATCTAATCAAGTTGAAATTTAATAAGCTATTAATGAGGTACAATAAAAAATGGAGGCTCTTACTGCTAGGATAAATGAGGCAGGAAAGAGAATTAGTGATATAGAAGACCAAAAGATGGGGAATAAATAGGCTGAGAAAAAGAGAGATAAACAACTACTGCACCACAAGGGGAGAAATCGAGGAATAAGTGATACCATAAGATGAAACAGTATTAGAATAACTGGGATCCCAGAAGAAGAAAGAGAGAAGAGGGCTGTGATCTCTCCTCTTTTATTCATGATTTTATTAATTTGGGTCCTTTCTCTTTTCTTTTTGATAAGTCTGGCCAGGGGCTTATCAATCTTATTAATTCTTTCAAAGAAGCACCTCCTAGTTTTGTTGATCTGATCTACTGTTCTTTTGGTTTCTATTTCATTGATTTCTGCTCTGATCTTTCTTATTCCTCTTCTCCTGCTGGGTTTAGGCTTTCTTTGCTGTTCTTTCTCCAGCTTCCTTAGGTGTGGGATTAGGTTGTGTACGTGAGACTTTTCTTGTTTCTTGAGAAGGGCTTGTATCGCTATATACTTTCCTCTCAGGACTGCCTTTGCTGTGTCCCACAGATTTTGAACAGTTGTGTTTCCATTTTCATTTGTTTCCATGAACTTTTTCAATTCTCCTTTAATTTCCTGGTTGACCCATTCATTCTTTTGTCGGATGCTCTTTAGCCTCCATGTATTTGAGTTCTTTCCAACTTTCCTCTTGTTTCAAAGCACTGTGGTCTGAAAAACTTCAGGGAATGATTCCAGTCGTTCAGTACTGGTCGAGACCTGATTTGTGACCCAGGATGTGATCTATTCTAGAGAATGTTCCATGTGCACTAGAGAAGAATGTGTATTCTGTTGCTTTGTGATGGAATGTTCTGAATATATCTGTGATGTCCATCTGGTCCAGTGTGTCATTTAAGGCCTTTATTTCCTTGTTGATCTTTTGCTTAGATGATCTGTCCATCTCAGTGAGGGGAGTGTTAAAGTCCCCTACTGTTATTATATTATTGTCAATGTGTTTCTTTGATTTTGTTATTAATTGGTTTATATAATTGGCTGCTCCCATGTTAGGGGCATAGATACTTAATATTGTTAAGTCTTCTTGTTGGATAGACCTTTTAAGTATAATATAATGTCCTTCCACATCTCTTATTATTGTCTTTGGCTTAAAATCTAATTTATCTGATATAAGGATTACCCAGGGCAATCTGGGCAGAGCACAGGGCCAGGGCCAGATGGCTTCCCAGGGGAATTCCAGCAAACATTTATAGAAGAATTAATACCTATTCTCCTGAAACTGATCCAAAAAATAGAAATGGAAGGAAAACCCAAACTCATTTTAATGAGGCCAGCATTACCTTGATCCCAAAACCACACAATGACCCCATCAAAAAGGAGAATTACAGACCAAAATCCCTGATGAATATGGATGCAAAAATTCTGACCAAAATACTAGACAATAGGATCCAACAGTACATTAGGATTATTCACCACGACCACAACCACAAAAGGATTATTCACCACGACCAAGTGGGATTTATCCCTGGGCTGCAAGGTTGGTTCAACATCTGCAAATCAATCAGTGTGATACAATACATTAATAAAAGAAAGAAAAGGAACCTTATGATACTCTCAGTAGCTGAAAAAGCATTTGACAAAGTGCAGCATCCCTTCCTGATTAAAACTCTTCACAGTGTAGGGATAGAGGGCACATACCTCAATATCATCAAAGCCATCTATGAAAAACCCACAGTGAATATCATTCTCAATGGGGAAAAACTGAGAGCTTTCCCCCTAAGGTCGGGAACACTGCTGGGCTGTCTACTATCATCACTGCTATTCAACATAGTACTAGAAATCCTAGCCTCAGCAATCAGACAACAAAAAGAAATAAGAGGCATACAAATCAGCAAAGAACAAGTCAAACTCTCATTCTTTGCAGATGATATGATACTTTATGTGGAAAACCCAAAAGACTCCACCCCAAAACTGCTAGAACTCATACAGGGATGAGAGACAGATGAGAGATAGAGGAGCTGTGCTTTTACCCACCCTCCAAACTATGTGCCATTGGTTTTGGCAGTCACCAATTTTCTCAGAGCCTGGTCTCCTGGTCTTTAGAGTGAAATAGTCATGCCATATCTTCCTGAAGGTCGGGGGTGGAGGGGTCCAACGAAAGGTTTCTGCTCCCCTAAAAATCCACGAGTCTCAGGGGAACATGCATGGAAGGTCAAACATGACTCTGGCCAGAATCGTCCACCTCAGGAATGTGAGACTACCCAAGTTTAACAGCGCAGAATCTACTTGCTCCCCTCAGGTGAACACAATTTTCTCAGACTTATAAACAAAAAACAAAATAAAACAAAAACACACACACTAAAAAAACAACATCAAAAGTCTAGGGCAGGGGCACCTGGGTGCCTCAGTCATTAAGTGTCTGCCTTCGGCTCAGGTCATGACCCCAGGGTCCTGGAATGGAGCCCTGCGTCGATCTCCCTGCTCAGCAGGAAGCCTGCTTCTCCCTCTCCCACTCCCCCTGCCTTTGCTCCTTCTCTTGCTGTCTCTCTGTCCAATAAATAAATAAAATCCTTAAAAAAAAAAAAAAAAAGCTATGGCATCACACACTCCTAAGCTCCAAAAATGTATCCCAACTTATACTCCCATGAAGTCAACTTTCAGCAATTTCCAGAAGCATTCTTTCCAAAAAGAAAGGTAAGTCATACAACAGAGTACAGCCTTATTTTGTGGATGTCAGGTGCAAAGGCTTGAAAAGATAAACAAGACCAATGCAAGGAGAGTCTATGTTCTCTCCCTGGAATAATTTTTGAAAGATCCAACTCCCCTGGGAACTAAATCAATGAGGTTTTTTAATCCAAGTGAGACCATTGGGAGATTCATGTCTCCTTGTTCCTCAACTATTTCCATCCTTCCCTTTCTGCCAGTGATGCTACTTACTTCCCCCCAGGTTCTCACTCACCTGACACACTTGTCTTTCTCACCAGGACATCTCCCTGCTGAAGCTCCATCCATCCCAGGCAATCATAATCTAGATTTTTGATCTGGGCGTAAACATAAGACGGAGTCTGTCAAATGCTGAAGAGTTATATATTATGAAACTACCATGTCAGGGTCTCAGTCATAATCGAGGGACTTCCATCAAAACCAGAAACCCCATTCCAAGTTCTGAAAATATTTCGGTGTCCTTCAAACATGGAACTTTTCAATGATACTAAGAGGCTCGCACAACATAATTACTGTTCTCATACCAGAAATGTTTTTTATTTGCCTGTTGTGGGAAAATAAAATCATCACTGGAGCCACACACATTCCCCCCCTCACCCCACCACTTTCCAGGACATGAATCACAGAAAATGGAAACATTTCTCTGGGCCTGTGCCTCCTGTTTCCAGTGGGAGAGAGGCTGCAGGCAGACAGGAGCCACATAGCCTGGCCTCCTGGAGCTCATTCCTAGACACAGCCAGAAGGAGCCTTGGCACGTGGGTCCAACAACTGTCCCATTGGCTTTTCAGGCACCTCTTCTCCCAATCCCACTAAATTAATGTAAACTTATGGGCATACAACTTGTGAACAAAAGAAACCGTGTGTCATTGCAATGTAAATATGACAATGTACTTGGCTCATCAGAACTTCTCTTTTTTTGGGGGGGTGCAGTGGGGAGGAAGCCATATAGACCAGAAATCACTCGGTGGCACTGTCTTGAAAGTCCAAACGTGAAAGATGTGATGAAGCCAGGGGGTGTTTGTGTGTATCAAAGGGCTTTCCCACAACAGGCATTTTATTAGGAATAGGTTAAGGGAACCACAGACATCCAAAATATTAGCAATCGTTCATATAACGGAGGCAAATGTCCTCAAGAAAAAGTGTGCAAATGCACCACCAGACTTCAAAGGACACAGATGTTTGACATTCTTGCTACAATTCCGTACACACAGCTATGACTTACCTCAGAGCCAGGACTTATTATAAGTAATTACCAGCAACTTTCTTGCATTGCCAGTGATTTTTCCCTGTGTTGCCTGGTTAATGTAGCAAATCTAACTCCTACCACATATTAGATGGAAATGACAACTCCCAAATCTATGAAATCTAAGACGGGAGAGAATAAACAGCATTTTAATCAATGTCTGTGGCAGACTGTATGAAAATAAACTCCAGTAAACAACATGCTTTCCAAAAATATTCAGGGAGGAGAAAAGGACACAGGAAAGGCTATGCAATAATCAATTATCCAAAAAGGCAGCAAAGTATTCCACAATCTGTAAAACTGTGTATATAATTAACTCTTTGCAATGGGCTGAATTTTTTTTTGATTGAGAAAAAAATCTTAATTAGAATAATAAGAGGGCAGTCCATACACATAAATCCATGCACGTGCATACTCTGAATTTTGTCCACAAAACATTTAACTTTATTAAGATTACAAAAACCTGCCATTGCTACTTAAATTAAAATTTGGCAGACCGAAGACTGCAGCATTTCTAGCACTGGCTGCTGGTGGTAAAATATTCCCGCATGTCTAATAGCAGACAGAGACTGCTATCCGTGCAGCTTCCAAGCCTAGGTTCTCACGTGGGCTCTTCAGGAAAGCCTTCTGCCCCCTCCTGGCAGGTGCACAACTCACCCCTACCCAGCTGCAAGAGCCCCAGGGCTCACTAGACTTCCCCTTGACAGTGTCTCCTATGCTGCAACTGGGCAGCATATACACAATTACATGCAAATGTACACAATTACATGCAAATGCACAATTATATGCAAATGTACACAATCATATGCAAGTGCATAAATGTACATCCTTAGCTGCTTCATGCTAATCTCTCTTACCAGTATGTAAGCTTGATGAGGAAAGTTCTGTGTTCTGTTCCTTGAATCCCATAAACAGTAAATAGATGCTGAACTCATAAACCACCTTCAACAAGAGCTATCACCAGAGTAAACTGAAAGAAGTAGATGTTTCTATTGGGCAAACGTGATAACCACTATACTATGAAAACCCACCTTGAATCGGGCATTTCTGAAAGTTCTGCAAAAACCAGTCCTCTTTCATCCCTGGAATACCAGTGCCAATGTCACTCTCAAAGGTGGCCCCAGACACTCCCTTCTTCTTTGCCAAATGTACAAATCAACAAGAACATTCCTCTGAACTGCCAGTCCCTTCTTTGTACCTACACACTGGCTGCAGTTAAATGCATTTGGTTGTCCACCGTGGTTACCCTTCATGGGGTCCAAGGAAACAACTTCTAACTAAAGGGATTTTCAGTAGGATATAGAGAGTATACTGTATCATAAAAGAAAACAGAGGAAAATTACATAAAACAAGCTGGGGAAAATTGAACTGTAATAATGTAATTGGCATCTCAATTACTTCTGCTATTTAGTGTTTCGTTGTGGGGGGAGGGGAGGACATGGTGCAAATCTTTCCAACATTCATGAAATTGGCTCCTTGTCAAGGTAAGAGGAGGTGGTCTCGCAGTGGCTCTAGGACTGAGCCTCGAGCATCTGATGTGGCATGTGGCCACCCACAGCAGCAAGGGTCGGGGCTCTTGAATGATGGGAGCCACTCATTAATAAGAATCGAGTTTCTTTCTTCCCGTCTCCTTATGGCTCTGCCATGTGCCATACGTCACTACTGACCATCAACTTTACTTTTCACTCCTTCTCCTCTAAATATCTGTCCCCCATTTTGTGGCTTTTCTTACTCATGATTCCTGCCTTCCCTAAGCCTAGGCTTACTCCTGACTTCCTTCTTTCTCCACATCCTTTAGCTTTGAATAATACAACCAGTTAGCCAACTCGCTCTACCTTTGGAACTCAGGCTCTTCAGAGAGATTTGGACAGAATCGGTCACCATCCCTGTCGGGCCAAGTTCTTGTGTAGCCCCCATCCAGGCCCCCCAGACAGCCCATCAGTCGGTCATCTAGACCCAGTCAGCTGGGATCACAGTGGTGAGATCACATAAGATTACAATAATTAAGTTACGCCAGCATGGTCCTGGAGAGCAACCCTCGGGAAAATGGCACTAAATGTGGCTAGCCCAGGTCAAGAACCAGAAACTAGTCCATTTAAAGAGTAATCTAATAACTAAATTTGAGATGCAGGAAAATTCCTTATTCTGTTGAGTGGAATAACAAGAGTTCTGATTTTTCGTTTCTCTACTATTCTCTTTCATGTTTTCTACTTTAAAAAGGAAAAAGAAAAAGAAAAGGCGGGTGCATGGGTGGCACAGTCGGATAAGTGACCAAGTCTTGGTTTCAGCTCAGGTGGTAATCTCAGGGTCATGAGATCGAGTCCCACCTCGGGCTCCAAGCTCAGTAGGAGGTCTGCTTGAGATTGTCTCTCTCTCCCTCTCTCCCTGCTCTCTCTCTCTCAAATAAGTAAATCTTTAAAATAAAATAAAATAAGTAGAAAGTAGCAAAGATCAAGTGCCATAGTAAAAACAAAATCAGTAACTGGGTCCTTTGTTCTAATGTTGACCTGGCACACTTTTAATCTATTTTCTCCTTCTGCTTTTTTTATAGCTTTGTTGCTCCCAAATACTAATATAATAGACCAAGCCATGAGAATTTTGCTTAGAACTGCAGAGAGTAGTTGAAGTTCACATTTGGCCCATATTCAGTTTTCTGCCACCACAAAACTCTTATTCAGTCCCCCTGTGTGGGAGAAGCAGGTTACATAAAGGAGGGAACAAAGCTTTCCTTTTATCTACTTTTTAATTTATTATGTCAGAGTATTTTTGTAAAAGGTTATTTTGGTAGGCTTCTGGTGGTCATGTGGGTCTCAGGGACTTATAAAACTGATGTCACAATGTTGAGGTTAATAAATTATAAGCATAATATATTCTAAATCCCAATTATTTTAGCTTATGGAAAAAAAATTCCTGCTAAGTTATTCATTACTCTGTGACTTGGATTCCAAGGAAGAAATTTATTATCATGGAGGGAAAAAAATCTTGGCGGGAGAAAAAGATAGCAAATTCTTCAAATAAATAAATAGGCCGTTTTGTAATTTGAAATATCATCAGTATATTTGATGAATATCACACAAATATTCATTTTACGCTTTTAGAATATGAAAAGCAGAAAATTTCAAGATCAGGAAGACATGTTTGTTCTGTGAGCAAGTGTTCTAAATGTGTTATCTGGGGCACCTGGATGGTTCAGTCAGTTAAGTGTCTGCTCATGTCATGATCCCAGGGTCCTGGGATCGAGTCACATGTAGGGCTCCCCACTCAGCACAAGGGAGAGGAGGGGAGTCTGTTTCTCCCTTTCCCTCTACCCCTCCCCCCTGGCTGTGTTCTCTCTCTCTCACATGCACACACACCCTCTCTCTATCAAATAAATAAATAAAATCTTTAAAAATTTTTTCTTAAATAAATGCATCATCCATACTGTTCATCAGTGTACAATTGGGAGGGTTTATGACCCTTCAAAGAAGAACTTGTACACAATAATATAGTAAGCCTAAGATCCTAGTCTCAATAGATTAATACTAGGGTAAAAATAGGGACTAACTTACTTTTTCCAACTATGGGAAAATTAGGGGAAAAAAGCAATTATGTTCTATGATAAATGAGCCATTCTTAGCTGAGAAATCAGAGCATCTCTCCTTTTCATGTACTCAATTTGCACATTTTCTATTCTTTGCTTCAAGCTGTTTCTTTCATCTTACTACTACAAGAAAATTAAAATTCTACTATTGGGAACATATGAGGGATTTAATCTTGAAAGAAGTGAACTACAATGCTGTATTATTGGAGTACTCTGATACACAATCAGAAAGATACTCAGCTTGAAAAAGCATAATATTGTTATCATTTAAAACTGAGTTTATTTGGGGGAGGAAGACACATTTGAGTGACTCACTAAGGGAAGGGCACCAAAGCCAGCCGGGACCTCCAATGTGATTTACTGTGCATTGTCATGATAAACCTTGTCCCCGGGGCACCGTCAATGACCCCAGCTCCAAGAAACCGAGGTGAGAACCAAGACATAGAACTATTTTGTTATATCCTGCATTTATTTAAGCAAACCGAATGTGTAGAGATAGGAAAATTAGAGCGTTATAACATTTTTACAAATACAGAAAGAAGACACGGAATAATAATATCCTGATGAAAGTGCATCCGAACACAGCTCGATCACAGGAGGACACTTGCAGTGACCACAATGAAGCCACAGCCGACACGTCCATCTCTCATTCTTGTTCTGACATCATTCAAGTAGATTTAATAGATAACTTGGCGATTCGCTTTTAAACAAATAATAATACTAATGATTATAGTAGCCTTGAAGGGATTGTGAGTGACTATACTATACATACATGATGCTAGGCTTAGTGTTTATTCCAATGCCGCTGTACATTATGCAGGGGGGGAAATAATGTCTTATTACACAATTACTGTGACATCCACTAAAATGTGAACTAGTTTGCATAGGTTAGTCCTTTGGGCAGCACGATGTTGCTCTAGTCCACCAAGGCTTAAAGATTCACAGTGTAGAGGAAAGAAAACATGAATTAAAGCATTTCTACTAAAATATATTTTAATAGCTGGTGTTAATTTGCATAACAAAAGCCAAATTATAGTAATAACATCATATCATTCTATAAGCCCCTTCATTTTAAAACCATGAAGTGTTTCCATTAAAACTGTATGTTCTCAAAGTTAGTACAGTCTTGCAAATTCGTCAACCACAATTCTACATTTTTGAAGCAGACAGAAGCCAAGCTGCGCAGTGACTCAATTTTGTATTCTTATCACAAGTCAAAGGCCAGTGTTTCCGCACCGTGCCCACAACACACTTGATGCCAATTGCCAATGCTCAGCCATTCATCGTATGGACACTGAAGAATGGGACTAGCATGCAGTTTTCTTTCTTTCTTCACAGTCAATCATTCTTAACAGCAACTGGATTACATAGAAGTAGACCCTATGCCAACTGGGTACCATGTGTCGAACGCAAAAAGCATATGGGATTCCATGAACATATGGAAGTAATATGGACATCCGGGAAGATATCTGCCCGGGGATCCTTCCAGGCCAGTGGATTCCAGTAGTCTAAGCATCATGAAATGATGGCCACAGAAACATCATACAGTATCTTGGTTTTTTGTTATTGTTTTTGATCATCAGTAGTTGACAGTCAGTTGCCTGGAAAAGACTCTAAGGGTCGTGGAATACTTCAGAAAGAGCCTTTCCTTTTAGCATTCTTAACTTACTTTACATAGCTTCTTACTTAACTAAAGCTTTCTCACCTCTGTGTCTCATTACCCAAAACACCCACGCTCTAGCCACTTTTAGATTATCAGAAGCAAATAGCTAAGGTCTAATAGAAATTTATGAAGTGAATTTCCTCTTGTGTAATGAATTCAGCCTCATAACATAATTCTTCTATCTTACAATAGGTATTTAAAGTCTCACACCTAAAGTTAATGTTTATGCATCCTGACTATATATAAATCCACCAAGAACTTTTCAGAAATAGATGGGAAAGGTCAGTATTTTCTAAAGTTCTACACCTTTAGAGGTAAAAATACAATCAGCTATCACCTTTCATATCTGTCAGGAGCATCACACTTCCCCACAACAAAAATACCAATCATGTATAATAAAATATTACTATAGAATAGACAAGAAGCTTGGTTGCTTGGTTCTCATTCCAAGACCATCATGGATAAACAAGGGTAATCAAAAAGGCACCTTTTTTTTAAAATATATCTCTATTATAATTTTGGTATAAACTATATCCACTTTATATAAGGATGCGTTATTAAAGGGTCATAACCCATTTTCTTTATCTTTTCATTAAAAACATTTCACTGGAGGTGAACACACCCAAGAAAGAGATGCACCTCTTGAACTTCACTGTTCTAGAAAAGTCTGTTTCCCCACCTCCCAGACTGTTGTCAAGCCCAACTGGGAGAGGACAAGGGAGGAAAGCCTGGGGTCAACTTGCCCAAATGGCATCTTCATCATCTCCAAGCGGTGAACCTAGTGACAAGAGAGGGGCTGGTCTAATCTCATCCACGTTCATACAAGGTGCCCGTAGAAATTGTGCTTGCAAATTCCTGTGTGGTCTCTGGAGGTGGGGAAGCCTGCGAAGAGGCAGGGATGGCGAGCGAGGGGATCTGACAACCAGGTAAGTATTTCAAACTGGGCTACGCTGTGGGTGTATAAACAGGAACAAGACGTGAAGAACTCGTTTTGTCGCCGGTTAGAAATGGGAAGCTTTCCTAGAGCACGAGAAGTAGTAAAAACGTTGACTACAAAAACGTACAACGAAAGTCATCTATTCTGCTGCTCTGCTTCTCTCAGGAGAGAGCTGATCCACATAGAGTTTTGTTTTCAGAACCTTGTAAGAACGTATCAACCTGCTCCATGTGCTTTTATCGGGCCTGAGAATGCATCATGTTCAGAGAGTCAGGTGCATGCTCTCTGTGCTTGGACATTTCACAGTCTTTAGCTTGATTTCTAAAAAATAGATTTTTTTTTTTTACACCCTTCTTTAGCAGTTAGTGTTATTTATGTATGAGATGCATGTCGCCAAATTGAGGGGAGGGGAGCCATGTGCAAAGTGGAAAAACTGTTCAAGAACATAGTTTTGAAAAATAATGCTGTAAAAACAGCGCTTTGGTATTATACATGTATGTTTCCAATATTTCTGCTGAGATGCTCAAGATCCTGACAAGCGTTAGTAACAGTGACAACAAATAAACTGTTCTCTGGTTAAATTCTGAGCAGACCTTAATTCCTAGAGGCTGGAAGGATAAACATCTCGCTACGCAAACATTATGTGAAGCTTAAAATTTTAGAGTTATTCCCCTAATAATTATTGACTTCTACATTCCATGAATCTGATTTTGAAATTAGAAGATGAGAAAGACAATGGAACAACCAACTGCTATTTTATGGGACTTTTCCCCATCAAAAGTATCGTTTCAAATCAGTTTCCTTTGAGCTTCCTATAAATGTGCTATTTCTCAAAAATTGTACCTGTCCTACATTTAGTTTGCAAATTTAATCAACAACTACTCTTTTTCCTAATCACAAAAAAGTGGTCTGAGTGAAACATAAATATTTGCTTAATGATACTATAAAATTGAGTAAGTTTATTGCCCCAGTTTTAATGCACAGAATTTTTTTTTTTTTTTGCAAGAAAGTTGCAAGTTCAGCTTGCCTTTGTTGGTTTGTGGACAAGACATCAAAACAGATAGGAGTTAATTTAATTATGTCCATTCCAATACCAGAAAATCAGTCCCGCTGGGTATGTAGGAATCTGTAAAACCCCCTCAAAAAACTCTCTAGTCTTCTATCTGAACTTCTCTCATCTCTTTTTGTGTGAGTTCCTATAGATGCAGCTTGAGTGTAATAAAGCTTATTTGTTCTTTGAGCCAGAGAAAATGAAACTCTAGATTTTCAAAAAGTAGGTGCTAACTTTCCACAAGCATAAACGAATTAGCATTTGTTTCTGGACTCCTAAACACTTCCGTAAAAGGTATTTTATCAGATATTTCCTTAATTTCTTTGCCTATGTTACATAAAGGAGATAGCCTCAAGATCGATACATTTTATCACATTTTTTTAACTTTGCTTTTGCCTCTTCATCACAACTCCGGAAGCAGGCCCTACATGAATGCTACCCCGCTGAGGTCCAAATACATCAGAAAAACAGAGTTGCTGATGGACGTTAATTTCTCCAGCCACCTTGACTGCGGACTACAGGCCAATCGTCACGACCGGCCAGCAAGGCTGCAGCTCTGCGGTAAACCCAGAAAGTGCCTGCAGGGTCTTGCATTTGAAATTCAAGATAGGACAACAATTTCGTTTTTAGTGAACAACCTGTTGGGCCTTGATCTAAAATCTCTGCTGGCATTTTCATCTCCCCTCCCCCACCCAATATGGGTTAGAAAGTAAAAACCAGAAGAAAGCAGAAAAGACGTCTTTCCATTAACTGGTTTCAGTGGCTGGACTTCCATTCCTGGATGTAAATACCATTTTCCGGAAACACACACACACACACACACACACACACACACACACACACACACACACACCTGATCCTCTCTCTGTGGAGTGGGTGACGTTTTGCTCACTGGTTGAGTCTCTCGTACACTATGTAGTCTTTGGCTCCTGTTTAGTTAGCTTTACTTTTAAATCGACAGCGGCATTATGTTAAAGAAAGCTGCTCAGTAAACACCTAAATCACTTATTTGCTAGAGTAGGCATCTATTTCCTAAAGGTGTAAATCCTTCGAAACTAGAGTGCAAGGCAGCAGGAGAATCTCAAGCAACTTTTCAAAAACATGTTTTTCTGATGAGCTGGCTACTAGACGGGAGGGCTGTTAGGTTATCAGCCGCACTTGTTGCTTTAATAACGGGGATGGGCAGTGCAGCTGCCTATGTTACAGAAGCTTGAACCTACGTGACATGCAACAGGGTCAAAGCCCTTAGGGAAATAATAGAGATGACCTTCAACTTTGCCCTTTGCAGAGTAGCTGTGACGTTATTTGGTCCTGACATTCTGTGGAGTCAAGCATAGACTTGGGCCCACAGAATGTATATGAAGAGTAGGATACGCCTTGGTACAAATGAGAAACAAAGAGACCCAAGTCAGCCTAGGGAACAAGGAAATGTCTTTGTTTGGGAGAAGTTTCTAGGTCCCAAAGGCCACCAGTCAATATAATTTTAACCAAACTGCCGTTCTGCCACTCCTGACGTTTATTACATTAGGCAATTTTCACTTGAATTGGAAATTCCCTAATGACTCAAAAGCTAAATGGTTTTTAAATTATTGGCTGTGTTACTGAATTACAAGAATTGGCTTCTGGTGATTCCAAAGTGACAGCTAATAAGTTTCATAGACTTGTTACGTGTAAGGGACAATCAACATCTCTATTAAAGTCTACAAAAATACATTTCCCAGAAGTGTTCAATAGCCAATCAAAGGAAACCATTAACCCAATTAGCAGCACCGGGCCTCCAGACCTTAAGGTTTCGTGTACAGGAATTACTGAAAATGCTGCTGTTCTGAGCCCAGAAGTCAGTCCTTTTTCCTGGTACCTATGTGTCTCATTGTCAAAGTAAAGATAGATTATTGTAAAATAACTGCCAAGTTGTCTTAAAAGTATCTTCTATCTTTTAAAAAGATTGGGTTTAGTATACATTAGAATAAAGCTCAAAGACAAGGAGAGATAATTAATTAACAAACTCAATGTAATTGGCTGGGAGCATCCCTGTTTTCCCAGTTCTCTGCACTGTGCCATACATCCAGCCGTCGTCGATGGGCTGCACGTTGACGATGTAGTCGCCGTCCCTGAAGGAGACCTCATCTTCGTCCTGGGCACTGTAATCATACATGGCTCGGTAGGTCCTCTGAGAAAGCAAAGAGAGGATCACGTGATGGAGACCAAATAGTTATGGCCACAAATGCCAATCATGACAGACCATGACAGACCAATGAAGTAACTATGAGGAATGTTCCCAAGTGTATTTCTTTCTGGAGATCTCCAAACCAGAGCCTAGCATTGACCTCACTTGCATGCATCTCACTCAACTTTACCAGGCTAGCAAAAAGGGTAATGTTTGGGGGCCCAGAATGGTGATCAAGGAAGCCTCTAGATACAATAACTAGCCCATGAAAAAGTAAGCTTTGAAGCAGTAAGGCAACTTCTCCCAGCTTCAGTTAACCCTTTAGATTATGTAGATTCTCCCCTATTCCACATTCTTCAGAGAACAAAAACTGCCCTAGGGACAGACAGAGCCAAGTCACCACCAAGTCCCTGTCATGGGCCCCTGGTAGAGGAAATGAATTTTTCTTAATTAGGAACAAAGAATTTTTGCTTTCTCTTAAAAATACATGTATATAAAAGAAAATACATAATATACTCATTTTGTAGGTTTTGGAATCACAATGATAGACATTTAGTATCTAAATGTTCTGAATACTGAGGGACACATAACTGAATCCTTGTTATAATGAGGAAATTATTTACTTCCTAACTTCGAACTATGTTGAAGCTTTGTAGCTGTGGTAATCAAAACACTCTGAGAGTAACATAAAAACATAGGCCTATGAGACAGAACAGAGACCCCAGCAATAAACCCATGTATGTATGGTCAATTAATTTATGACAAAGGAGCCAAGAACACATAGTGGGGAAAGGACAGTCTCTTCAATAAATGGTGCTGACAAAAGTGGAAAAAAGGGGAACTTTTTTTCAGAAGAGTGAAATTGGACAACTATCTTATCTGTACACAAAAATTAACCCAAAATAAATTAAAGACTTGAATGTAAGACCTAAAAAAATCAAACTCCTAGGGAAAAAAAAAAACAACAACAACATAAGCGGTAAGCTCCCTGACATTGGTCTTAGAAATGATTATTTGGATTTGACACCAAAAGCAAAAATAATCATGTGCAACCACATCAAACTGAAAAGTTTCTGTGCGGCAAAGGCAACCACCAACAAAATGAACCTACCAAATGGGAGAATATATCAGCACATGACGTGTCCGACAAGGGGTTCATAGCCGGAATATACGTTGAGTTTTACCATACTTGTTTTCATTAAAGACCAAGAATTTAGTTAATATTAGCATCAGACAGTCTCAAAATTAAGTGAATCCATGGGCTGAAGAAACTGGCAGATGCAAGAACTTTAGAGCAGTTAAGAACTGACACCTACTTAGAAGGATCATCTCTTTCTCCGTGCTCAGGCTAAGGCTTCTGTGTGAGACAGAGGTTTGGAGAAACAATTTCAGCATGTAATGCCCATCGGGCAAGATAACCTAGAGCACTGCTTCCAAACTACACATTCAATGAATGAATCTGTAAGCCCTTCAAGATTTCCAGTAGAAGGATTTAAAGACTTACGTTGGCCATGTCATTTGGGGGTTAGCAGTCATTTTGATCACTGTCAAAATTGACTGGTTAATGTGACCAGATATTTGTACTTTTAGACCTGAAGGAAGATCACAGTTGGCTAAAACCAATCATGAAGTAACACCTAGGATATCGTTCTGAGAGAGTCTTTGTATGTTTTGCTCTTTACACATGTTCACGGCATGCCTTCCTTTCTCAGTGGTTTACCTCTGTAAGACTTCTGCTTTCTTCAAAGGAGTACAGAGCAAAATGTTGACATTCATCCCTTATGTGAAAATAGACACTATTCAATGCAAGTCTGTTCCACGTGTATTTCTATTTTGGAGATAAAATGGGAAGAGGAGACACTTCAAATTGATACTTACTAGATTTGGTGAGTGCTGCATTGACCTCATGGATGAGAGGCTGGTCTGGTGCATGTACCCATAGCCTTGGGAATGGCTCTGCTGGTAGGCTCCAGGAAGAACAGGTGCTGTACATGAACACACACACATACAAAGATTCCTCAAAGCGAGCCTCAAAATATCCCTCCCGAGCCCTCAAGAGACCTCATGCTCTGCTACACTCTTCTGAAAGAAAATGCCGTGTTCAGTGCCATGTGAAATTTGGATAGTGATGTTATAAGTGATCTCTAGATTAGTATAAATTTCAGCAATTAAGGACGTATACAGGAAATCAGTTTAACATGCAGTTAAATATATTAGAAATAGTTGTCATTCTCTACTGCAGAGGCTCTGTTCAAACAGCACAAGTACAAAACAAGAATTTACCATCACCTTTTAACAAAATCAGCTTTTTACTGAGCTATGTAATCCTAGACATTTTCCAAGATACAAATAAGAAATTTTTAAAAAATTACATTAGATCGTCAAACCAAGAACAGACTATAAATGTTTTCACAGAATACTCATATAACAGATGCACTCAATATTTCAAATGGCTAAATATTACCTTTACAAAAATGGTAAATATAGCATATAGTTAGCAACTTACGTTTGTTGAGCAATTAATAATTAGTCTATACCCCAAAAGAAAACTTTATTTAGAATATATAAATTCTCCATTTTATCTTGGCTGTAAGTCAAAACTAAGTTATCTAAATATGTTACAAAAGCCTAAAAAACCAAACCATGTAAAGAATTTCATAAACATCCTTCTACATCAAAAGAAAAGAAAAGAAAGTAGTACCAAAATAGCATTCACTCATTTTGTGCTACTCTCACCACTAAATATGACAATCAAAAGACACAGTTTCTGTTTTGAAGAATACCCAATTTTAGAGAAACCAACACAGAAACTAGATAAAAATCCCACAAAATCAGTAGATGTATGCTTGGGTGTGTGTTTCTCTCTAAATAAATGTAAGTACTTATAAACAGGAGTAAGGAGCTGGCTATGAATGAGAGGATTTTAGTAGCACACTCTTCATTGGGTTTTGAATATTCACATGAGACATTAGTAAAACTTGTATGATATAATTACCATAAAAATCCACAATAGGTTGCCAGTGTTGTTCAATCAGGTTGAGCATTAATTAATCTAGGTTGATTTATTTAGGAGAGTTTTTATAATAAAAGAATAAAGCAGATATAATTCTGGGGTACTATGAGTAATTAATATTTGATAACTGGTATGTTCATTCTAATGATATATGAGAGCAACAAACTTTAAAGAAGTTTAATCATCAGAAAATTACAAATCATAAATGTGTTCTCCAGATGATAATGGTATTAGGTTGAATAGGAATTTTTTAAAAGTTCTTGAATTAATTTATATTGCAATGCTGTTAGAAATCATGTTTATCTAAAGTCTAGATGTGGCATCAAAGAGAAAGCACTGAGATCTTTACTTGGACTATGGTACGTTCTAAAGTTATTATAAGTGTTAAATATAAAATACTTCAGAAAACAGCACTTTTTAACATTATCAACTCCATTTAAATATTTAATGCCAAGAGATGTCAGGAATATTGTCAAAATTCACTCATGAAGCAAAAATAATGAAATCCCTAAAAATATCTAAGCCTACTTAATTAGTTGAGGAACAGAGCCATTTCTGTGTGTTGGAAGCATGACCATTCATTTCTTCCCTCCTTCAATTCTTAGCAAATATTGACTGAGTGAGTTAATGTGTGCACAGGGCTTACTACACTTCCCGTCCCTTAGTAAGCCTCCATAAATCTTAGCAACTATCACTGTCCATTATGTTCAAGGCATGCCAGGCATCAAAGGAAAGGGGTGACGGAAACAATTGCCCTTCTGGAGCAGTAATGGCCCCGGACATCAGTCCCTTTCCCAGCTGAAGAAATGGCTCTGAATACTCAGTTAAATATGTAAGTTGCTTTTAGTAAGTTAAATATGTAAGTCAAGGACTCCAGACTGGGTTTTCACCATGTAAACAAGTCATTGCTTCATTAATCATTATTTTAATCTACTTATAAATTCTAAAGGTTAAATTTTAAAACCCCATAAGTCTACCAAAAAACTGAACTTTTCATCCTTCATTACACTATCAAACTGTGACCTTCACATTTTGATGTACAGAGTTAAGCACAGCCCTCTTAAAATATTTGGGGGGAGGGACTCCTGGGTGGCTCAATTGGTTAAGTGGCTGCCTTCAGCTCAGGTCATGATCCCAGCATCCTGGGATCGAGTCCCACATCGGGCTCGTTGCCCGGCAGGGAGCCTGCTTCTCCCTCTGCCTCTGCCTACCACTCTGTCTGCCTGTGCTCGCTCTCTCTCTAACAAATAAATAAATTTAAAAAAATTTTTTTAAATATTTGGGAGGGAAAAACTATCAGGAAAAGACAATGATGAAAATATTTTTAAACATGCTCTCCTGTATGCCGTGATATGTTGATGTGTACATGGTTTGTCTGTGGTCATCATCCCAGTACTGACAATTTGAGAATGTTGTTGAACAGCGTTCTCTAATTTTGGGCTTTTTAGAAACCAAGTATATTCATACCTGTTCAGCTTCTCATATCTGACCTTCAAAGAGCTCCTGTAGCTACAGTCAAATACAGCAGGAAAAGAAAGTGATGTATTTGCCCTAAATCTGTGTAGGTTGGAGAAAGTAGGAAAGAGTTTAGAAGGAGGAACACTGGGGTAAATATAATCTATCTCATTCTTATGTTTTCTTCTCATGCCTTTATTGATTATTTTCATTTCTCTCTTCAGCTGCATTATTTAATGCATGTTCCTTCAGGGCTATCAAACTTTGTTATCTACCTTATACCCGACACAATAAAAGAGTTTTTAGGAAGCTCCTATTAGAGCTATGAAAAACATAACTAAGAGCCCAGAGGAATCAAGTTACTAAAAGCAAATGCCAATTTTACAAAAAGGCAGGCATTGCTTTTTTTTTATTGTTTTGCTAAATGATTTCTTTTTTGTGATGCATAGGCAAAATAAGCAATAGGAATTTTTAAAAAATGGCTTTGGAAATTGGGTTTATTAAGAATTTGAGTGAAAGATAGCCATTCCATGTGAGTATGCTATTTCTTCCATGAAAATAATGGAACCCAAAAGGTTTTGCAAAAGCAAGACATTAAGCTAATTTTCCAACTAACAAGGACTTCTTATCAAGAAAAACACATTGTGTCCTCTTCCTTAAAACAGTGGTCAGATTCCACCAACACTGAGATGGATGGTGGTTTCATGATAGTCTTCCAATAGGAGAGTCCCAGGTTGAGAGTTTTTTTTATTGTAATAGCCTAAAAGCCATAAAACAATAGCTTTAGGGTTTACCTGGGTGGCTCAGTCAGTTAAGCGTCCAACTGTCAATTTCAGCTAAGGTCACGATCTCGTCATGGTCATAAGATAGAGTCCCACACTGGACTCCATGCTGAGTGTGGAGCCTCTCTGAGATTTTCTCTCTCCTCTCCCTCTGCCCTCCTCATTCCCCACTCACGTGTACTTGCTCCCTATCTCTCCAAAATTTTTTTAAAAAAATAATAATAATAGCTTTCATTATCCTAAGGCAATAACAAAACACACAAGTGTGACTCAATTTTTATTTCACATTGGTAAGATTTACTGACCGGAGATCTGGAAGCTCACTAAAGTTCTAAGGATTTAAGGTTCTATCTGGAATGTCCCATAGTATTTATAAAACCAAAATCTCTCTTTTAGAGCACAATAAAGTTCTTCCACGAGCAGCCAATTGTAGTATTTTCTATTTAATGCTTCTCCTTACAATGAAAGGAGATAAAACCAAGATAGAGAAGTAAGTAGACACGAAGATCATAAAACAGAAGGTGAAAATGGAAGAAGAAACATTTTTTTGGAGGCTTCATAAATCTGAAACTGGAAAAGTAAGGAAATATGTGTAAACATGCACAGTAGAGCAAATGAACAATAATAAAGGAGAAAAAATTCTCAAAAAGAAGCCAGCCTACTGTGGGGAATGCCTTTGGAGTAGATAAAAAAAGAGGAGGATTAAGGAAGTGTCCTTGGTGTGCACAGTGTGTCCCACATTGCCACGTCATTGCTAGAAAAACTCTCTAAAATAGGTATTATTCCCACTGTAGAGAATAAAATACAGAGGCTAGGAGATTAAGCAGGAAGGCAGCAGAGCAATGGTCTCTGCACAGAAGGAACACCAGGCTAAAGGTCTGATGTCCTTCAAAATGAAGTGGAGGTTTTGAAAGCCTCACAATGACAACAGCGTCATAGTGGGATGGCCAAACTCCAAAGGCAAAAATAGAAATAAAAGTAGTGCCTTATTTATGTCTTAGCCCATTAAGGTTGGTATAAAAAAAAAAAATACCACAGGCTGGGCAGTTGATGCAACAGATTGTTTCTCATTGTTCTAGAGATGAGGAAGTCCAAGATCAAGATGCTGGCAGATTCAGTGTCTGCTGAGGGTCCATTTCCTGGCTCATAGATACACAGCTTCCTTTTCCCAAGTCCTTAATTGGCAGGCAGGGATGAGGGAGCTCTCTGGGATTTTTTTTTTTTTTTAAGATTTTATTTATTTATTTGAGAGAGAGGGATATCACAAGTAGGCAGGGAGACAGACAGAGAGAGAGGAGGAAGCAGGCTTCCTGCTGAGCAGAGAGCCTGATGCGGGGCTGGATACCAGGACTCCAGGATCATGACCTGAGCTGAAGGCAGAGGCCCTAACCCACTGAGCCACCCAGGTGCCCCCTCTGGGATCTCTTTTATAAGGGCACTAAATCCACCCTCTTGACCCAGTCACCTCCCAAAGGCCACACCTCCTAATATCGTCACTCTGAGGTTCAGGAATTTGATATGTGAATTTGGGAGGGGCATAAGCATTCAGTCTGTAACAATTAGCTAACTACAGATGTAACACAAATAGAGAAAATAATTTTGGGGTTTTTCTCAGAGGCTTGCTTTTTTTTTTTTTTTAATCAGAATAAGGAAAAAATTACCCTTCAGAAGCTTTCCAATAAAGAATATAGGATGCAATGACATTACTGTCCTATTTTTTTAACAGTTGACTACAGTTCTATCAGCTAATGTGGGTCAAAGAACTTAATGAGCTGTGGGATGTTTGGTGTGTGTGTTTTGTTTTGTTTTGTTTTGTTTTTTAAAGACAAAGAATCTTGATTTGGACAATCACAGGGGAATTGCTAAAATGAAGGAAGACATGACTATAAATGAGAAAGTATGAAGATACTGTTGGTGGTGAAATAAATATTAAACAATGAGCTAAACCCTTATTAGATCTCATCTAGGCCATGAGCAAGGTGGTTGAGCTCATTGGTCATCAGATAGGCCCATGATGTGGGCCTTTTCGTTCAAATAGTTCTTTCAGCTGCCATCAAGGGTTCCAAATCAAAGCCTCAGGTCCTCATGGCACCTGATTCTCTCCACAATCCCCAAGTGGGTACTGAACCCACATTCATGCCAAATACAGCAGTAAGATGATTTTTTTTTAATCTGATAGAATTCTGAGCACTATGGAAAGCTCTCCTTCACTGCAGAAGACAGAAACAAGCCAGATTGCCTCCAGGTTTTAGTTTGTTGGTTTTTAATTATAAGCTGTGAAGAGACAAGTGCCTAAGAAACCAGCTTGCTGCATAATAAACCAAGAATAAACAGACTTTATCATAAAAATGAGATAATCTACAATTGAGTTGAAACCACCAAGTTCTAAAGACATGCATAATCATCACTGCCATAAAAACAAGTGCTCAAACTTTGGAAATCATATGTAAAAATAAAATCAATCATTACTGTTTCATATGTTAAATTTCTAGCTCTTGAAAGGGCCAGAAGTTGTGGGAAGGAAAAGGGAACTGAGACAGGGAGAGTCGGTTACTTCCTGAGTTTCCACTCTGGCTGCATATGGAATTCACCTGGGATCTTTTAAAACCATGGTATGTCCAGGTCTCCTAGACCAATTAAATCAGAATCTCTGGGGTGGAAGTGGGAGGGACTGACCATCGGTGTCTTATTTTTGAAGGCTTCCAAGTGACTGAAACGAGCAGCCAAGGCGAAGGACCACTAGTTACCGTCAGCTTCCTTCTCCCCAACCCGACACAAATTTAGAGGCTCATGTGACCCTATATATGTTATTCCCAAATTCCTACTCTCCCCCTGAAATAGACTGAATATTTGTGTCTCCCCCTAGCTCCCCAAAAACTCATCCGCTAAAATCCAAACCTCCAAGAAGATGTTATGGGGAGGTGTGGCCTTTGGGAGGTGATTAGGTCATGAGAATGGAGCTTTATGAATGGGATTGGTGCCCTCACAAGAAGCCAGAGAGCTAGCTAGCTCTCTTTCCATCAGGTGGAGACACACAGAGAAGAGAGCTGTCTCCAACCTGGGAAGAGGACCCTCTCCAGACTCAACCATGCTGACACCCTAGTCTCGGACCTCCAGCCTCCAGAACCATGAGAAACCAATTTCTGTTGTTAGTCTGCTATCCACTCTATCGTGTTCTGTGGGAAGGGGCTAAAACACATATCTCCCCCATGACTTGTTTGTATTTGCGGAGGCAAATGTTTAACCCTGAACTGGAGAAGCAACCAGGGATTATGGGAAGAAATCTCAGGGCAAGGATGCTCACTGGAGAATTATTCAGCCACTAACATGCAGCACTCAGGGCAAGGCAAGCGCCGTGAAGCACCGTCCAAGGAGGGCAGACCGGGGAAGCTGACCCCACTTCCTAGGGGCTGACCAGAACCGGACTTGGTTACCATCTCAGAGGGAAGGCGGGGGTTGGGAGTGTGCAGCCAAAAAAATGTCTTTACAGATTCAAAAATTATCCCTCAAGCCAATGCTAGTTTCCTAACAATTTTATCCAACTATACCCCAATACCATCTTTATTTTCATTTTCTATTCTTAGATGAATGCTGTTACTACAATTGCAACCCTCCTTTGAGAAAATCCAAAACATGTGCAAGTATTTTACCACCTGTAGGGGGCCCGGTGAAACTTAGCGGGGGAGAGATGCATCACAGGACTCTGCTTTCCAAGGAATATCAAATATGAATACAATACCATTTAAATAAATGAAATCTTACAGGTAGGAGGACAACAGGTAGGAGGACAACTTTGGTTTGCTCAGGACTCCCCCAGTTGCGGCGAAGGAAGTTCTGCTGTCTGGGAGCCCCTTGGTCTCAGGCCAGTCAGCACGCCTTGTCCCCCTACTTACAACACACCAGGTCCTGTGTGTAGTGTGTCGCATGCATTAGCTGGAGAAACCATCACCACTTTACACATGGCAAAGTGCCCATTTTACAGATAGAGGACCTGAAGTTTACAGAGATTTAGTAACTCAGTAAAAAAATATCAGAGCCCCACGGAGTTAGTGTTTAAATGCCAACGGTCTGACTCTAGAACCCAAACGCTTGACCATATGACACCAAAATGATATGGAAGAAGTGACAAGACAGAATAAGATCAACTTGCAAATGAACACTGTGAGGTCGGAAATGTGAAAGAGGGCTCTGTGGTCTGGGGAGCAGAGGAGCTTCTAGCACTGAGGCCACAGTGAGAAGAGCCCACAGTTGACCACTTGCTCCTGCAGCGGGACAGACCTGAGTGAGAGGAAGGGAAAGGAGGGAGAAGAAAGGTTGAATGCATGGAGAGG
The DNA here is from genome assembly GCF_963455335.1 of Martes martes. Taxonomy (NCBI): domain Eukaryota; kingdom Metazoa; phylum Chordata; class Mammalia; order Carnivora; family Mustelidae; genus Martes; species Martes martes. The sequence goes on from NC_137895.1 coordinate 123,668,056, forward strand.
TGCGTGGGGCAGCTTCATTCTGCTCACAGAGGTGACTCTCGCTCTCACTGACTTCTCTGTGGTACACTTGGGGGTACAAACACCACTGGAAGCTTGGGTGTTTGTGGTTGACGAGGGGTGCTAGAACATCTCAGGAAGAAATTATAGTGAGAAGGAGGCATTCATTTTGGAAAAGCCAGCTCAAATCATAGGGAATAGCATTATTTCTGAAGCAATGGCTTTCAAATTTCTTTTAAGGGTCATTTTGGCATCTGGTAAGTTTCTGGAGTGTGTGTGTGTGTGTGTGTGTGTGTGTTTCTTCTTCCATTTGTCAATAGTATCCTATTTTAGCCCAAGCAATCGTCATTCGGTCACCTTTTTCTGTATGAATAGTTTCAAGTCTGTGCTCAAGCCCCATCTCCTAATATGACTTCAACACTCTCCCACTGAGCGAGGAGGACCCCATCACAACGCCACCTGACAATTTCCAAAATCTTTCTGTAGGGACACAGGCTGCAAAATGTTATTTCCCCAAGTCAGCATCAGAATAGTGACAAGCTCTACAGACATGCTAAGAATTTACTTGCAAACATAATTAAGTCCAGAAGATTGTTTAACCATTTTTTCTCTGAATTTAAATAATAGATTTATAATGTTGTGTTAGTCAAATATAAATCAGATGTAAAAGATTCCTAATTACCTATTAAGTATAAAAGGAAATATGTAGATTATGTACTTTTCAAAACTATGCCTATGTGAATTACACCTGACCATTTCATTTATCTATTTGGCTTAGTTGACCCCAAGTAAGAATTTCTAAAATATTGTTTTGGGGCTCTGCTGTTCCTAAATATAAAAAAAAAAAAACACACAAAATTAGTTATTTTTAAATGATCAGCCAGTTAAACTTAGTCTCACAAGCCCAGAAAAGCAGTGCATTTTCATTTCAAAACTAGCTGGTTTTTCTCTAGAAAAAAATGTCTGTGAATGTTCTCTGGCAGAAGTAAACCAAGACATACTGTGGTTTGAACAGAACTAGAGAGATTTATAGTTAAGAATATCTGCTATTTTGCTTCAGAATAATGTAGCCAATTTACTCTTACATTTTGATTTAAATATCAACTTGTGTATTTTTCCCTCAGATTTGTTTCTCATTTTTAGCTCTCTAATGCAGGATAAACTCCCCAACTTGTAACTGTAACACAAACCACAGATATAAGTAGGATTGTCACTGAGAGAAAAGGAAATAATTTCTGCCCCAAATTATAGTCTTGAATATCATGTTCTCATGGCACAAAATCAATGAGGTATGTAACTGCACATACACATATATGCTGTGTCCCAAAATAAAACAAAAATGAAAATAAAGAAATAAAGGAATGCACAGCATGGAAATATATATATATACATATATATATATAAGATATCTGTAGTTTTCTGACAAGAAAGACATAATTTGGGGCAGTTCTTTGATAAGATGAAAACAATAAAGAATTTAAGGATAACGGGGACACAGGATACTGTTTCCATTAGGTAAATCACAGTGCTGAATCTAGCTTTTGGACACAAACTATGCCATGACCGTAAAGTCAGCTCATAGCAAATCCCAGTTTTCCTCAGTGAATACTACCACCAATATTGTGTGAGTCAATCTCATTTAGAAAGATTCATTATTCAAGTACAATGAAAGGAAGTCTCATTATGCCATTGTAGAGGATATTTATAAATACTTATGGGATAAACATATGTAACACTGTTTTTCGTAGCATATTTTTAAAGACTTAAAAACAGGCTGTGCATTTGGCTTATTCTTGCGCTGATCAACTCTAATACTGAGTCTTAGGAAATATGACCAATCCACGAGTAGTTCCCAGATACCGTTTTACATGAAATGTCTTTAGTGACAAGCCACACTAAATATCACATGTAGACACATCTCAATAATGGTAATACTTCTGAATGAGCAAGTACACTTTTTTCGACCAATAGACATATGTGAAATGGAACCAGTGTGTCCCTGACATGATTTGAAGATAGGGAAACGCAGGGAAACGAATGTAAAAGATTGTCTGGCTCTCCTAGAGCCCAAGCTTCAGTTTATATGGCGTGGCTGGGGCTGAGCAAATAGGCAGGTGTAAAAGTCACGGTTGGGTAAGGAGATGAGCAACAGGTCATTGGAATCAAAGGCACACAGTGTTAAAGACAGGAAGACAGGATCCAGGTAAGAGTCCAACGGGCCGGTAAATAAGTTCACTAAACGTGGGTCAGGTACATGGTAGAAGACAAAGTTCAAAAACCGGAATGTCTGAAGAATGTGGCATGGGCAGATCACGAATATTTCTGGAACAGGATTAGGCACGAAGGAGTAGAGAATCTGGCCACAAGAGGGGAACTATGCAACAATAAGCTGGGACGACAGCAGATAATGACCAAACAAAACGCAGAAACTCAGTCCAGCACCCAGCTGCAGCAGCCCGTGAAAATCTAAAGTCAGGGTCCAATGCCCATGACCTCCTAGCCTGGGGCTTGGGACGGAGGGATGTGGGGCACCTGGATGAGACAGGAAGTGGGGGAGAGCAAGGAAATTCATGACTACAAAGGTAACATTATGACTGTTTTATATCTAAAACAGATACATAAATAACACACGTATACTCAGTCTACTATCCAATCTGGACATCAAATTTGATCCATACAAACCAAAAAGGACTATTTCCATTTTCATTACTAATGTTCACCGTTATGGAAAAGCTACTCTCTCCCTCTCCGCGTGTGTCACCGTACCATTTTCAAAGCTCTTCTAAAGTTTCCCCTTGGACACATATGCTGTGGGCCACATCTATCTCTGATGATGATGATCATCTGATGATCAAACCTTCTCTTTTCCCCCAATCAGCTCAGCTTCGCAGGAAATATACTTTTAATGTTTTATTGTTTGCTACTTTAAGTGTCAGATGTTTCTCCTTCAGACACATATGGAACCCTTTGATTTAATTTTGGCAAATCAATGAAAGACACATGTGCCTCTCGGAACAAGTGCTATTCATTAGTATTTGATCCTTTTCCCAACTTCACACTCAGAAAAGGAAACTTAGGACGTTTCTTTCATTCCCAGTCTAATGATACCAGGAATAGGAGTTTCTCTAAGGACTTTGAATTCAGTCAGAATCCTAATCCTTTTTCTTGGGGGTGCAACAGGACTAACTAAAAGTTCCTAACAGCGTGCAGGGTGTGCTTTCCTGTAGGCTACTTCTATAGGCACTAACTCAATAGCTAAGTATGATCGTGTAATCAGCAGCAGTAGGCTCTTCTGTTATAAAGGACTCATTTATTTTCCTATATACTACTTTCATCACAGAAGTTTATCTCCGAAATTTGTCACAGAAGTATCCCAGTCATCAATTCTTTAAATCTTCCTACACTTCAGTGTGGACACTTAAAACAACATTTTTTGACAGATATCACACACTTCTCAAATTCAGATTGGAAACAACGCTCAAATACAGTAGGGAAGGGGTACAACTGAAAGTTTTTTGTAAAAGGCATTTCCTTTGCAGAAGTCAGGCTAGGAAGGGACTGGATTTTTTCAGAGGGTTAAGTCTGCTGATCAGTAACCAGAAAAACAAAGTACTGGTTCCAAGAGAAATACTGGTACATTTAGATTAAATGAAGGCCAAGAGTTCAAAATCAGGAGTGCATTTCCTAGTTGGTCGTTCCGGTTATCTAATTTTAAAACCACGCTCTCCATTAAAAACCAGTAATGCTGAATTTGGGGCAGAATGCCATCTGTAAATCATAAAACATAAATCCTCAATGGGCAGAGAGAATCAACAGAAAAATTAATGCACATACTGAGCAAAGGATTGTGGCTTTAAGGACACTGTTCATATTAAAGGAGATTTCAAAACACTGCTGGTTGGATGCAAATCCATCACTTTCAAAATATACTAAGAATTTATTATTGTGCCTGTACTTGATATTTCTGTTCTCAATTTAATGGTAAATTGAAATTTTAATGATGCCTATTATCCTTAGGAATTAAGGATACATTCTGTGGAGTTCACTGTGTCTAGGAAAGAGATGACTTATTCTCTCATTCTGTCTCCTTCCATTCACCATTTCTTCATGGAGCATTCCCCAGCCTGAGTTAGGTACTGGAAAGAGAGCTAAAAGGCATGTTCATTCTCTGCCACTGTGGAGTTCATGATCAAACAGTAAACTAGAGAATGCTGAGACAGAAGCCATACAAGGTATGAATGTCAGAATTCTGATGGGCACTTTCACTTTATTAAGTCCCTACTAAGGACAGTTGTCACAAGTGAAATAAAACACTGAAATGAGAAGTATTTGTATGAGAACAGAAGTGGTAAGGTGGGAATACTTTACTGATTGCTTGGTTACAAAAGTTCAGTGCCAACTCAGGCTTTGTAACAAACATAGGTTATAATGTTACACTTCAGTGATACATCTTACATTCCCGCTTTTTAAAGAAACTATAATAAGCATTACTTTTGCACTGTTACCTTCAACCAAACTGGCTCTAATTAGACTTAATAAAGACTAACACCAAGTTTTAATGATTTAGCACATGTAGCAAAGCTATTTCTTTGTATTTCAGACCAAATTTTAATTTGAATATATTTATGTATCAACAATATTTATTAAGTGTTTTGTAGGTACTGTCCAAGATACTAGTTATAAAATTCAGGACAAAGCAGGCAGAAAAATTCTGTTCTATTAGAGTTTATATTCTGGGAGAGCCATAATTAACTAATACATAATGAAATATCAGGTAGAAAAAAGAGTGACAGATGTATATCCAGAAGTGGAATTTCTGGATAGTTCTATTTTTAATTTTTTGAGGAACCTCCATACTGTTTTCCATGGTGGCTGCATCATTCTGCATTCCCACCAATAGTGTAAAGGGTTCCACTTTTTCCACATCCTTGCCAACATTTATCTTTTGTGTTTTTTTGAGGATTGTTTTTTGGATACCAGTCAAACTAACAGATAAGAGGTCATATCTCACTGTGATTTTGATCCTGGTTCACTGTAACACTATTCAAAATAGCCAAGATATAACTAGAGCCCAAGTGGCCATTGACAGGTGAATGGGTAAGAAAATGATATAGACATACAATGGAATATTATTCAGTTTTAAAAAAGAAAGAAATCCTATCCTTTGTGACAACACGGATGAACCTAGAGGACATTATACTAAGTGAAATAAGCCAATGATAGGACAAATACCTCATGATTCTATTAATATGAGATGTCTAAAACAGTTAAACTCATAGAACAGAGAACAGAATGGCAGTTGCCAAGGGAAGAGGGAGGGGAAAATGGGAAATTGTTGCTCAATGGGTATAAAGTTTCATTTATGCAAAATGAATGAGTTCTAGAGATCTATTGTACAACACAATTCCTGCGGTTAACAATACTCTACTCTGTACTGTAAAAGATGTTAAGAGGCTAGCTCCCATGTTAAGTGTTCTTATCGCTCACATACACGCACACACACACAAAAGGAAAGTTTTCAAGGTGGTGGACAAGGTCAGTGCCTTGCTTGTGGTGATGGTATCATGGGTCTATGCGTATGTCCAAACCCATCAAAATTTGGACGTCAGGTGCAACTTTTGTATGTCAACTATGCTTCAGTAAATCTTAAAAAAAGAGTTACAGAGAAAAATAAAGCAGGGTAAAGGAATAGGGAGTTGTATGTGGGTTGAGATCTCTCTAGGTAGAGAGGTCAAGGAAAGCATTTCTGATTAGTTGAGATTTAATCAGAGACCTGAAGAAAGGGAGGCCAGCCACGAAGCATCAGTGAGTGTTGCAGGCAAAGAACCATGGCGAGAGAAGGCCTAGCGCGCTGAAACAGCCCGATGGCTCGGGTGGCTGCAGCAGACAGTCTGGGAGAAGATGAAACTGGAGACATGACCAAGGGCCAGACCAGGTAACGCCTTGTAGCCTGTGGCTCTTGAGTTTCAGCTGAAGCATGAGTGGGACCATTAGAGAATTTTGAGCAAGGGCAGGATGAGAGCTGAGGCAGGTTTTTAAAGGTTCACTGGCAGTCGGGCCAAGGCCAGATCAAAGAGGGCGAGAATGGAATGACAAAGACCAGGAGCCTATTTCTGAGCTCTCAGAGAGATGGGATGGCATTTGGTCGGGGGAGCCCTGGACCTGGTGAGGAGAGGCTGGACTGGGGACAGCTCCATTGTGAACAGGGCCAAGGGGCTTACAGATGGCTTGAATGTAAAGTGTGAGAGAAGGAAGGCGACAAGGATGCCACTGGTTTTGTTGGCATATTTTTCTGAATGATTGTGTCGTCAGCTGTGATGGTGAACAGAGACAAGAACAGATGTTTGTTTGTGTGTGTGTTTGTTTGGGAAGACAGGAAATAAGACACTGGTTCTGACATAAGATTTGAGCCGCCTATCCAACATCCAGCCGTGGGCTTCTTTGTCTGGAGTCTGGAAGTCGTGAGAGTAAGAAGGGGCTATGATTTTGACAGTGCCTGCTCTTCTATATCAGTGATGAATGTCAGCTATGAGAAACATTGTGACACTTGAAATAAAAACCGACAATGCTGTCTCCGCACCACGAACGCCTCTGCAAGACTGCTCCGAAGGCCCTCTGGTCACGTGGAGCCCATGGGGTCCATTCTCTTGGCAGAATCTAAATCAGCCCGTGCAGACGAGCTCCTGAGACAAGCTCCCAGAGTGGGTTAAACTTCCAAGTCAGAGACCCAGTGACCTACCAGCCTCAGGAACGGGTGCTCTACGCAGCCTCTAAATCTGCTGCAGGACAGGAGCCCACGCAGCATGCCCAGAAAGGAGATTTCGGTTGCACCCTGTCTGCAGAGACTGGCTTGGCCCTCCCTACGCTCTGGTCTGGTCTTCAGCCCCTTTCCCTGACACACAGCCCCTGGACTTCCGATATGCCAGAACATAGCTAGTGTCCAATGTGCTGTGTTCTGTTGTCTGCTGATTTTCTGCCAAAAACACTCCTTTCCCATTCTGCACCTGGCTAACTCTGACTCCAGGTGTCACTGCACATGGCGCCTTCCTGAGCACAATGGGTTAATGCAGCCAGCTCTCCCACCAGAAGGTGAGTTCTTCGAGGCCAGTAATTATATCTTTATTTTCTCTGTTTCTAGCATCTCATGCACCGGGGAGATAAGTGTTTGGTGAATGAACAGATGGCATTATGGGTGCTTTTAAAACACCCATAGATTTCGGGTACTTGGCTCCCTACTTGGTGCAACACCCTCTTGTCCACCTCCAGGCAATCGACTGAGAGTTCCAGAAGGTGCTAAAGCATCTCCCTCAACCTAACCTCTGTTGAGGAGATGGTGCCTGGGCTGGAACGCTATAAACACCGCCCTGCAGGCATAGTCACTGAATTTAGAATCTCATTTTTCATCGGTGAAGGCAGGACTAAGTCATCCCCATCAGATTCCTTTGCAACAAAATGGAAAAGTTCACAGGATTGGAAAACCGCCAATGTCTGTCTGAAAAAGTGCATCTGCTTTTCCTTCCCCATCGCCCTCCCATAGCCTCGTAGGCTCCGGAGGGAAATCAGAAAACACAAAATACCTGAAGCCAAATGGAACTCCAGTTCAAACTGAGAAGGGCAAACCCTGGGCAAGGTTGCAAACACAAATACTAGCAACACGGACCACTGTGAGTTTGGGGCAACAGAAGAAATCCTGTACCAGAAGGCAAAAAGATGTTGCAGGCAAGTGACCTGAAGACAAACACAGAGATCAAAGAAAACCTCGCAGTGAAATAAGCAAGAACCGTCAGGAGAATTGCCAGTCACGGAACCGTGTGTCAAGTGAAAATGAGCTAACCTAATCTGATACCAAAAGGCAATAAAGATAATTTCAAATAATACTATTCAAGAATCAAAACAAAATTAGATCAAGTTTAAATAAAAGCCTCTTTTATTGAATCAAAGTAACACAGTAGAGATGTAAAATGAAAATCCTTTGGTAACTTAATACCTTGCAAAGTAGACTGAGGAGGAAGAACGCCCGAAATAATCACATAAGAAAATGAAAATATTCAGCGATCAAAGCAAGAGGGAGAAAATTTCATGAGAAAAACATAATGGAAACAATGATACAAACTTAAAGGAGAGGGCCTCTATGTTAATGCTCATGAAAACCAAATGTGTACAATGAAAACAGGGTACTTTTGCCTCAAGGAAAGGAGCCAATTGTTTGACGCTTTGTCCCAAAAATCAGAATTTCCTCTGACTCATAGGAAGGACCCTAAAACATAACTCGCCTAACTGCCCAGCCACTTAATTCACAAAGTACAACGGATTATCTTTAAAACAGAAACACATTCTCACACATAGAGAAGCAAGAGAAACAAAAAAAAAAAAGTTTGTTTAAACTGATGGCACTTAGCTTAGGAGAACGTAAAATCTCTTAGTTCCTGTTCTATTGCCTTCTGGTTACAGATGTTCCTTATAACGTCAGGTGGCCTCCAGAGATCTGAGGCCACATGGGCGAGAGCAAGGGTGAAGTCCACACTCTTGCCCTGTGGCCCGGCGCTGTGTCCTCTGCAATGCAACGTGGACACACACACACCCCCTCCACGGCAGGGAGAGAACCCACTATTACAGGGCCTCTCTCTGGGACTTAGTGCATTCCATCATATAAAATCCTAATCTAGATCTTTAAAAAAATCAACAAAATCTGGACCCCAAAAATGGCATTTCTGAATACTTACATTTTTCTTTTTTTCTTCGTCTTTACCACTAACAAGTATGGTTTTAAAATTCTTTTCAATTTCTAGAATGGTATTTAAAGCAACGCATATGATTTACTCAAGACACTAAAGGTTTTCATCAAATAGCCATCAAGATCATAGAAGTTTCTTCCTTCTGTGGAATCAATCAGCACCTCTTTACCAGGGCCCAGCATAGGACACATTTCAAAGGGGACCCTAAATTTCAAAGTAACCAAAAAGTCATGGATACTACTCCTTCCTTTCCCCATCAGGAAAACAAAACAAAACACAACACTGGGAATGTTTCCATTTTAGGGTTTTATTCTGTTGTCTTTTTTTTTTTTCAGCTATGCTTTAATGTCCTTGAAACATATCAAAACATCATCCAAACAAAAATGGAAGAATTTCTTTAAAAGCCTTCCACAATAGACTGGTATTTAAAGAAAAAAAAATTATGCTATATATATTTACAGATGCAGTTCTAGTTTTTAAGATCTAAGTTCATTGTACACCTGAAACTACTACTATGCTATAGGTCGATTATACCATGTTATAGGTTGATTATACCTCCATAAGAGAAAAAAGAATGAGCAGGAAAAAAAATATTAATTTGGCCATTTTGTGCATTCACCAAATACTTGCTGAGCATTAATTTTAAGGGCTGGAAAGAGATCGGTGAACAAAAGAGCTAATAACTCCACTCTTGTAAGGCTTCTATTCTAGCGAGGCAGACACAGATGAGCAAATTAAAAAGAAATATATAATATCTCCAGGAGCGCCAAGTGCTAATGGAAGGAAAGAAAGAGGGTAAAGGGACAGATAGGAAAGGAAAGGGTAATATTTTATCTCTGGTCGTTAGAGAAGCTTTCTCTGATAAAGTGACATCTGAGCAGAATCGTGGAAAAAAGTGGGACTAGGCAAAAGCAAATACAGGGATGAGAAGGAATGTTCCAGGCAGGGAAGAACTCTGTGTCCAAAGGCCCAGAGTGGGAGCTTGTTTGGAAGGTTTGAGTAAAGCAGGGAGACAGGACAATGGGGGTGGACAGAAAATGGGAAGAAATGAGCTGAGGGTAGCAGCCAGGGCCCAGAGCAGGTGAGGGCCTGGTAGGTGATGGTGAGGATCTGGGTTATATTCAGAATGAAATGGTAATGGAAGAAAGTCATGGTCTGACTTGTGTTTCAGAAAGCTCCTTCCGGCTGCCAAGTGGAGAACAGAGGGTTGGCAGTGTGGGAGGCCAGAGCAGAAGTGGGAAACCGTTTGGAGGCTACTGTGAAGATTCAAGGCAGACGGGCCCCGAGCACTTGGATTCTGCGTGCATTTTTCCAGGTAGAGCTGACAAGATTTGCTGATGGGTTGGAGTTCCGGTGTGAGTAAAGGACAGAAGCCAGGGATGACTCCACAGGGTTGGATCTCAGGATCTGGACAGCTGCGGCTGCAAACTTAGCAAACTGGGAACCTGAGAAAGAGCAGGTTCCTGGGGGGGAGGCAGGGAGTGAGGATACTGTTTTGAACACACTAGGTTTGCTACATCACTAATCATCTGAATACAGACATAATGTGCCAATCGATAGAATGTGCCTGCTTCCCTTAAAATAAATGGAATTGGGAGTCTATTCCCATGTAGTCCAAGCTCTTCTTGAATTAATGCAGATATCTTATGGGTACACCATCACTTGGATGTGCATTAGAACACTTACTGACACATCTTGACTTTTGCTTCATACCTCAATATCTATTTTCCAAAATAGGGAATGTCGCTACGAGCAGAGCGTCTTGGCCCTATAACAGAGGGATGAGCATGGCAAGGCATCTTTAAAGGTATCTTATAAGACATTATTTAAGCTCCTGAGACACACCTTCCTGCCAGAAATCTCCTCCCCCGGCTCACTGAGCTCCCATGGAGTCTGAAATTCCTCCATTTAAAAAAAAAAATGTAATTATTCCCTATTAACCATGTGTTACTCTTACATTCTGGCATAACTGTAAGAATATTTACGTATACCATCTTTCAAGGGAGACATTTTCTCATTCAGTTTGGCATAGCATAGGGTCCTTTTGCTAGAAATATTTAGAAAAAAGAAAGCATGGCTGAGGAGGAGAAAGAAGGGCTAACCCAACAACAGTGGGTTTTCATGGTGGAGCCCTGGAGCCGGAGAATGGAGAGTTCACAGCAGCCCAGGGACTGGACCCATCTGGGGGAGGGGGTCTGAATTCTCCTTCTCCTCGAAGGTTCATCCCAGACCTCCCACAGCTGTGTGCCATGGAGCCCTCCCTCTGAACTCTGCCTACTCGACACTCCGTTTGAACACCTCACTGACACACTGTCTCAGAGTTCTGTTTGTTCTCTCAAAGATGTTCTTCTCCCAAAGCCCCCTTGGCCTAGTTAACATCATCGAGCATTGGCGTTTCTGCTCAAATCCTCCTTCCCTGGAAAGGCTTCGCCGACATCAAGGCCAGATGGAAGTCCCCTGTTATACATCTTGTGGCCCCCATGCTTTCCCCTCACAGCACTTGCTCTGTTCTTAATTATATAGGAGTTGGGTCAGTATCTGTTTAATGTCAGGGCCCCCCCACCAGACTCTAACCCCTTAGACCAGAGGCGCATCTCTTTTGTTTGCTGCTATATGCATTGCCAGATTCCGGCTCTTGGCTGGGGTACAAAGAACACTCAATAAACATTTGGCAAAAAAATGAATGAGTGCGGTGTTGGGTGTACAGAGACAAGGGGAAAGGTCACTGCTGAAGCAAAGTCTCCAAGGTACCTTGCATCAACTCTAAAATGCTGCACTGAGTGAAGTTGACTACAATGGATCAAAATTTATTCTTGTATTTGCTTTGGGTTTTGTTCATCTCATCAAGCATCAACAGTATCGTGTACCTCCAAAACCACAGAGGACACAGAAGGGAGAAATCAAGAACCCTAAATCCTAATCAAAAAACTCAAGAAGTTACTTGAACCCTTTGCTAGAGAGGCAGTTACAGAAAAGGGAGATCGCCCATATCTATCATAACTACAGGAGAGCAAAACTAATTGACAAATTCTTCACTAGAATCGTAGAGAAAGGAGATCTTTTAAAACTTTCTAGCAAGGCGGGATCTTAAAAAGAAGAAAAGAAGTAAACTCACAGAAACAGTAGAAAAGTGGCTGCCAGGGGTTGGGGGGGTAGGGGAAAGTGGGGGGAGCTGGAAAGGGGTGCACACGTTGGGCTCTCAGATGAATAGACTCTGAAGGTCTAACGTATAGCGCGGTGACAATGGTTGACAACACCGTAATGTCTAGTTGAAATCTGCTAGGAGAGTAGAACGGGAATGTTCTCTCACACACAGATAAAAGAGAACTCTGTGAGGTGACGGATAGGCTAATTAACTGGACAGGGCGGGGGGGGGGGGCGTCCTTTCACAATGTGCTCATATGTCAGATCATCCCAATGGACACATCAGACATATTCCAACTTTATATGTCAATTGTACTTCAGTAAAGCTGAAACATTAAAAACCAAAAACCAAAAACCAAAACCAAAAAAAAAAAAAAAAAAAAAAAAACCTTTCTACCGAGCTAAGGCCAGCCTAAATGCGTAATTTAAGTAGTACAGGATGTAACTGATTTTAACCTTTATTCGGACGAATGGAAATAACCACCACAGAACTAGAGGAGTTTTCATAGTCTCATCTGGTCTTCCATCACTTTACTTTTTCCCCAACCCCCCACCCCAAGCTCCCCATGTCAAGTTGCTCAGCATCAAAATTGCCTGCCTCAGGGATTTATTCCCAGCGATATGACCTCTGAGGTTGGAAAGGAAATTCAGGATTCCAGTAGTTCTTATGCCCTGCTGGCCCCTCACCCCGTCACCCCACTGTCCACAGCACCAAAATGTAGCTGCATCACAGTCTTAAACATCTGATATAAGACTTTTATCCTCAGGATTAGTTTAACATCCAAAACAGTTTCAACTAAAAGGTCTAGACCTAACCCACTAGCTTGGATGCAGAAACAGAAGAGAGGATGACTACAGGAAATATAAGGAAGATTATTAACAATCAATAGCATTTTTCCATTTTTTTAAAAAAAAATCTCATATCTCAAGTATCACATCCAATTTGCTTTAGGCAAGATCTAGCTCTGTCTGCAAATATATATTGACATTGCAATGCATACAAATTCAGAGCAACCCCTCTTAGTCACTCAAATATAACTATAAGATGGATTTTCCTTAATGGAAATCAGATAGAAGCTCCACAGAACTCCAGTGTCCACTCTGGCTGCATGTGTCCATCACATCCAACTGTGAAACAGACTCATGTAGCAGGTCCCAAGACCCTTCTGTCATTAAAGATCCATTGGCGGTGAAAATAGTGAAGCAAGACAGGAAAAACAAACATGCAGGAATGCAAATTAGTAGTTTAAAAGAAAAGGACTCAACTTTCTAAACAGAATTTAAAATTTTCAAATGCACCCAGGCTCCACGTTTGTGCAAAGGTAAAGAATGTTAGAAGCACTCGTGCCATGTTTACAAAAATGCATTATTGTTCTCTGAGGCTGGCTAATGTTTGCTACCTCCTTCATCCGACGGTCTGGTTACCTCGCTGCACCATGAAAAACTAGGGTAAATCTCAGATATTTCTGACTTGTCATCTCCCAGACCTGTACCAAAAGTACTGCTCGAGTGAGACCGAGAACGGAGTCTCCTGTAGTGATTCGCTTTTTCTATATTGGAGAGAAAATATTCAGGTTTGTGAGTAAGTGACTTGAAGAACCAAAAAGAAGAAGAAGAAGAAGAAAATTTACTTAAAAGCTTAACAAGGAAGAAAAAGTCTCTTACTAAATAAAAAACCCAAAGCTCAACTACTACAAGCTCTAGTCACCCACTACCAAATGTCAGCACACATTGCATCAAATGTATAAATGTTGAACAATCATTCATACTCATTGTAAGTCTGGATTTTTAAGGAGAAATGAGGGATGGGAAATTGACAAGAACTAAGGAAACTCCAGCAAACTAAAATATTTCTATCAAACATAACATCTGGTTAGACATAATCGTTTTCAAGAATCCCCAACATACAGCATTTGTTGCCTTTTCCTTATCTTCAGAAAGTTTAAGGGCAATTTGGCAGATTATGTGGATCAAACTGATTACAAAAGTATTAGAATCCCTACTTTCCTTGGCCTTTCAGTTTCATTAAAGCCAGTAATTAAATGTGGAGTATAAATCAGGGGATAGAGTTAGACCCAATGGGTATGATACATCTATTTATATTGTTTAAAATAATTGCATAACTGTCACAGCTTCAGTTTGTTAAACACTATCTGAGAGCTTGAAAGGTTAAACCATGCTATCACTGTACCCAAAGAGCCAAACCATTCAGGTTTTGCTTTTAATTGGAAACATGCGGTCTAAATTAAAAGTCAAATAAACCTGCATATCTATACACTATAAATTTTGTGTTATACAAACACTCAGAGATACATTTTAAGGGTACCTAAAAGTCTATTTTATTTTAACACGTTCACGATGCTATTTAGAAAACCTCCCCACTGTTTTATATATGGTTCTTAACATCTACCTTTAAAATGTTGGAACAGTGTTTCCCATGAAACAAACTTCTGTCTCAGCACTTTAGTGCACTCCAAAGACTGCATTTGAAAGCCCCCAAAACCTATAAAATCACATTCACTAATGAAAAGCAGACATCAGGAATCTCTCGACACCTTTCTAAGTGAATCTAGAGCAAACGAATCTAAAATATATTTAAAAAGCCCTTTTGCGAGTTTGCTTTCATAAATGATTAATGGTATTTTAAAGCAGCATAGTATTTGTTTCTCTGTTTTGTTTTGTTTTTCAAATCCTCAGCTTTACAATTTACATCACACAGTCGGTACCATGAACCTCTACCGCTCAGGGTAGCTTCACTCTCAAGACAAAACCACATAAGCGGGGACGAACTCAAAATGTAAGCAGTACCCGAAAGCATATGGAGACTTCTAGACTGAATATTGTCTTCCAGGGGATCAAGGTCGAAGATGGAGCCAGGATCTGTACGCCAAACTTTGAGGTCTTTTACCAAAAGGAAGAAATCAAAAAATCAAGAATGAATTTTTAAAAGTCAGCATCAGAGTCAAGCACAAGTCTGGAAAAAGAAGCACATCATCAGCAAACCGGTAATGAGCAAACCCGTTGGCACTTCAGAGGAGAACGAAGGGACAGTCACATCCACAAGGCTTTAGTAAGAAAACTTTGTAAGCAAAGTTCACTTGCCTGGTTTATTCTTCATTGACCTTCCACCTGGAGCCCGCCACTCATCACCCAACACACCAACAACTCCCCGCATCCCCGAACCCCCAACACTCGTGGTCTCCACACGCTGAAAGAGGTAAAACGTTTGATTTACACTCCTGAGCAAGGATGCCCGAGTCATTCATGACTGAGAGGTTTTTGTCTGAGAAAATGAAGAACAAAAACTTCTCTCCCTGAAACAAATGTTTAAAATGTAGGTAAGTGGCCAGCCCAACTTTTATTGGGAGCCCATGAGTCCAAGCGTAACCCACACAGGACACATTTATGGGAAAAGTGCAGTAACGCACAGCACTGAGCAAAGAACGACGAGGGATGGAAAGATGAGCAAGGAGCAGCTTCCTGCTCTCAGAGGACCAGAGATGTGTTCACTGCCATGCTTAGAAACCAGACCGAGCTGGCCAGTCCACTCTCCTGTTTAAGTCAGAGGCAAAATCCAAATATAATAACTTTCAGGTTCACTTCCATCTCCAACTAATGGTGCTCAGGTCCTAAAATAATCTGCACAGCACTGTATTCACCAGCGAAGAGTGAAAAATCTAGCTACGGAGTAAAAACGATTAATTAATGAACTAGAAGTGGAGCTCTGAGGGTCACATTCCTACTACGTGCGGGCACCACTGTCAGTCAACAATGTAACAATGGCGTCACGCCATATTTAAGTAGGTACTATTACTATCCCGTTTCATAGAGGGGGAAACTAAGACATAGAGAGATGGAGTTAGCCTGGCTATAGGTACACAACTAGGGAATAGCAGAGCCTCCAGAAAAAGTAGAAGCAGCACAAATTGGCTTAGTCTGAATTGCTCAGAAAATCTCCAAATCTGCATTTCCCCGCCTGGCTCAGAAGTTTGTTTGTTGAATGTACTTCATTTTGTGGCTTCATAAGAAAGTCCTCAATGGAAAACAGTCTCCCCCAGTAAGAAGAAGTAAAGTGACTTCCAGTAAGGGAATAATTTAAAGACATATATGTTAAGTTTAAAAAAAAAATCATGATTTCTATCTCAAAGATAGCGAGTACTGAATTCTGAGAGCTCAAACACTAGACAATCTCCCAGTTTCTAACAAGAACTTCAGCATCACTCCTGGCCCTGATCTAGGGCAGAGGACCTTGGCGTAAGCTGTGCAGACTCTCAGCGTCTCTCTCCACTCCTGAGGGACAAATCGGAGCCTCTGTTCTCACCCATCCCATGTGAGATGTTCAACCAAGGCAATGAAATTAACACCATGTTACTTTCAATGAAAACATCTCAGCCCATCCATCCAAATTACAGTGATCCTTCTACAAAATCACCTTTGGAAGATGTGGAAGAGCTATCAGTAGTGTGCAAAGGTGTGTGGAATCCCTCTGTGAGAAGGACTTTCAGACTCACTAAATCATTCAAGGAACTTAGTGCCCTGATCTCAGTATTGTTGCTTTACATTAAGACAGTATCCAGTCAGATACACACTTCCTTCACCCAGCCCACCTCTAAAAGGCCTTTCACTAGTTCCCAAAAAATAAGCTCTTCCCTGTGATGAAGCTAACCTAACACTCAGATTACTGACGAGCGTGTGGAATGGTTCCCAAAAATATTACCTGAGCTTTAGGACTGGACTAGCTATGAAAATTCAGACAACAGTCATTGGAAGTATGGGCCGTTGATAGGTATTGAAAAGTCAATAACTGTCTTTCTAGCCCTTCCTTATACTCTGGGGTGGTCACTGCTGTCTCAGCCACCATTCAAGACTACATTCCTAAGATGTCCCCAGACGGACAAGAAGAACAGTGAGGAGAGAAACTTCCTTCGTCTCAGATTTATGGCATTTGTAGACAGCTCCCGATTATCCCCATTCAGAGATAATATTCAAAAAAAATAAACTATTCATATTATGGAATACTATCAGAATCTCTCTAGCACTTTTATTTGTGGTAAAAAGACCAAAATGGGATTTTTTTCTGTTATTTCTGTCCCCCATGTAGACGATGTCTACAGTACAATGCATTGATCAAGTACATAAGCCAAAGGAAAACAAAATAATTTTTCAACCATTGTTATCACTCATGTCTTGTATTTGAGCTTAAATACAAATACACTCTTAAGGCCAGAAAGTTATTAAAGACAGACAAGGTCCAATAACTGAACAGATTGGCACTGATAACCTGGCAAGTACCACGGATCCCATTCAACATGGCGCCAACAATAACACTTAGCCCATGGTTTGTGTTTAGATGGGCACCACATGAAACATTTGAGGAGTTGTCTAGTGAATAAGTAGTTTGATTCAAAAGCTAGGCCAAGGACAATCTTTTTGACTGTGTGGACCTGCCAAGGAGGACCATCAGCTTACCGACAATGATCCCAGGTCTCCTGTCCATCTCCACGATGTGAGGATGGACACCTTTGTAGGCCGCATCGCTGACCACTTGGGTGTTCTTCCTTACTCGCTCCGTCACAGGGTCATCTACAACAGGAGTAAAGCCCCTTCCCTTTGTCTTTTCAAAGTCTTCATGATACTTTACCTGAAAAAAAGGAAAACAGCATGAACTCAATCTGAAATTTCCTGATTGTTACATACCTCACAAAATGTTGATATGGCAGTTGCATCTAGATCATTCTCCACATTTACGTATCTAGAATCAACTGCATCTAGATTCAGCTGCATCTAGATTGTTTCCCGTATATATGTATCTTTTCCAATCATTCCAAAAATAATGTCTGAAATGTCAGCTTCCTTGCATCAGGACTCAA
The DNA here is from genome assembly GCF_963455335.1 of Martes martes. NCBI lineage: Eukaryota > Metazoa > Chordata > Mammalia > Carnivora > Mustelidae > Martes > Martes martes. Next base: position 123,685,802 of record NC_137895.1, read on the forward strand.
CTGCTGATATTTTCACAATGTTTTCCATCATTATGGTTAGCAGCTCTTTTAAGTTTATACATAAACCAGTACAGTATATCAGTGAGAAAGTTTAAAAAGATACATCTATTTTTTAATCCTGGTGATTTCCTAAAATGTACTAACTTAGGTACAAATTAATTTTCTATCTTTGAACCTTTAACAGGTATTAAAATGACATGTTATTTCCACACAATTATCCAAGAAAACAGTATTATTTAAAATTAGGTTGAGAGTCAAAAATAATGATATATATAATTTTTGTATATTATTGCAAAAATGGATATGTATACTTCAAAACATACACTTTATTCATGTTCTGAAATCGGACCTGTAAATTTTACCATAGACCATTGAATTGTACACTTTAAATGAATAAACCTTATCGCATATAAATTGTACCTCATGAAACTGCTTTAAAAAACATACACATTTTTTATATTCTTTGCAACATGTAAACATTCCAAGCTCTGTCGTAAAATTAATTGAAAAGAAGTCCAAACAAATGTTTCTCATAAAATGCATTTATAGTAGTCATGTTAGAAATAAAAACACACCCAAAATATCACTGAGAAAAATTACTTTATTAGGACTAAAGATGTCCATTACATTTCAGTGTGATTAGAAAGTTCCCTTAAATGGATGGGCCCATCCACATTTTGCTTTGCATTCATGCTTTGTTAGTTATCCAGATTAATGGTGAACGACGCCGTCAGTACACTGGGTGGAGCCATTCCTTAGTATGTTTTAGTCATGAGAAGGGGGAGCTGGTTGTACCCTACCATTGAAATATGATTTTGTGCTTCTTTGACATATCTCAGACCAGGTGTATCTAAAATCAGACTTGGTCTACCTTTCATCTGCTTATGGTCCTGGGTATATTTTACCTGCAAAGTAAATAGTAGAATGTACTTAACAATAAGACAATTTTAAGAGAAAACATTACATAACTTTTCAGACTTTCCAAATGAGTGAAACACATACAACATATTCCCAATTCTTTCCCAGGGAAGTTGTTCAGTGAATTACCTGTCATTCTAGGGTAACAATCTAAAATTTTACTCTCAAAATTCACCTTGAAAATCTACAGCGAAGACAACCTAAGTCTCTCTATGAATCAAGAATGGTGTGTGAATGACCAATATCCACTAACAAAGTAGTCAGGAAAAGTGCTTATCACACTTCCGTTAAACAGGAAAAACCCAAACCAAATGAGACCTGAACGTGTTGTCCTGTCTCTAGGATTTCCCCATTTTCCACCACAACTCTCTTGAATGTATACCAAACCCAAGCATCCCTCTATTTCCTTTTCTTTTTTTTCCCACTGTAAAGGATAAGAAAAACAAGGAGTATCAAAATCGAATTTCCTTCTAAGCAGCCACCGCTTAAAGGTAATTTATGTCAAATACAGTCAGCATCTCTGGGCAGAAATGCCACTGGAGAGCCATAAACTGTAAGACCTAAATGCTGATTCCCAGGCATAAGCAAGCTCTTCTTGACAGCCGGCAGGCAGAACACTGCTGTTTATGAAGCTGTTTATGCATGCCATTAGGATAGCAATCACTGAGGGCTTGGGCACCCATGTACAATTCGGAGCAAAAGCCCCAACACTTACTAAGAGAAAGTATCCTATTCAAATAAGGACTTTAATGAGTAACTGAATTCTATATTCAATGCATTGAAAGATTTTTTTCCTCTACGTCCTTACTCTAGTGTAACGAGTCGTTCCTGATTTTGTTTTGCTGAGAACATTTAACAATCCGCAGCCAATGGAATATATCTGCAAAATGACACTCCTGTAACTTACGCATCAAAGACGTCACCACTTTCAAAAACACTGGCTAACATAACCTGAATCACTGTTTAAATGAGCATGATAGAGTCTAAAACTAAGCCTTGAACTAAGCTTTGAAGGTAACCATTGGTCACATCTGGAAAGAGCAATGAAGGGTTGCGGGATAACGTCAAGTTTTGCAATGGAAGTCTTTGGAAATAACACATGTACTTACTGCGTGTATCACAAATGTTGCTTGAAAATACTTTTTATTTTCACAAAAAAAAAAAAAAAAGACAAACAGGACTGCAAGTAAATAATAACGGACGCATCCTTTGTAACAGACCAAAATGGATAAAACCACTTGCCGAACTGATATTTTCTTGGTTCTTCTTCACTCTTTCCATTTCAGGAGTTACGCTTAAAGCTGTAGCTCTTCCCAGTTGACCTTTATAATGAACCTGCCATTTCAGAGAATAAAAAATAAGAGGATTGTGAATCAATTCGACTAAGGAAGCGTCTCACAGTAGCTATCCTAAGGAGCTAGCCAAGAAAGGGAACTATGAAAAAAGGAGAATGCCATCTAGAGGGCTAACCATATTTAAAATGCTTGCATTTTAAATCAATCTATTTTCATTCCTCCCATAGCATGAATCCCTGGGAATGAAGTCACTCAAATATATGAGCATACCGTCAGTAAAGCTGTCAGAAGCACTGTATCACAAAGGAAGAGAAGAAATGTCTTCATGGATATTCCTTAAAGGTGTTCCTACCCATACACTATTACAGTTTGTCAGTAATTAACTGCATGCGGCAGAACTTTTGAAAAGATGCCTAAGTAGGGGACCGACGTCACCCGTAAACAGGCCAGCATGCTTCCCACGGCTCCATTCTTCCTTCTCAGTAACATGTTCCTTTCTGAGACTAATGGAGTTATGTCAACCGTGATTTTACATAGATCGGGAAAAGATGAGCATCTACTTCTCCAAAACACAGTTGTGAGGAGAAGTGCCAAACAGTGACCTCCCTTTGTTTTATAAGCTCATAAGACTTTAAAGGTTTGAAGAAGAAAAGATTTCTTTGAACCTAATAGATTTCCAGATTTCCTCTTCCAGAGAACCCAATCTATATGTTAATGACCTTAATGACCTCGAAAAAGGATTCTCTCAGTGACCTACAGCCATGGATTACATAAACAGAAGGGGGTTAACACTCTGGAAAACAGCATGGAGGTTCCTCAAAAAGTTGGAAATAAAGCTACCTTATGACCCAGCAATCGCACTACTGGGTATTTACCCTAAAGATACAAATGTAGTGATCTGAAGGGGCACGTGCACCCGAATGTTTATAGCAGCAATGTCCACAATAGCCAAATGATGGAAAGAACCTAGATGTCCATCAACAGATGAATGGATAAAGAAGATGTGGTATATATAGACAATGGAATACTACACAGTCATCAAAAGAAATGAAATCTTGCCATTTGTGATGATGCAGATGGAACAAGAGGGTATTACGCTGAGTGAAATAAGTCAATAGGAGAAAGACAACTATCATATGATCTCCGTGATATGAGAAAGTGGAGATGCAACGTGGGGGGTTTTGGGGGTAGGAAGGGAGGGAGACAAACCATAAGAGACTCTTAGTCTCACAAAACAAACTGAGGGTTGCCAGGGGGAGGGGGGTAGGGAGAGGGTGGTTGGGTTATGGACACTGGGGAAGGTATGTGCTATGGTGAGTGCTGTGAAATGTGTAAATCTGGCGATTCACAGACCTGTAGCCCTGGGGCTAGTAATACATTATATGTTAATTAAAAAATTAAAAAATTTAAAAAAAAAACGGAAGGGGGTTAAGAACACCCCAGGGATTGGTGCCTGAGTAAAAACTGACAGCTCCCATGGGGCCCGTCCCTTGTGATCTCGTCAGGCATGCACACTTTATAATTTCCCCCAAGACACTGTCCAAAAATAAAGCGACAGTAGCTGGGAGTGGGCAATGGGACCGGACAGGCTAGTGAACAAGAACACATACTAGTAGGAAAAGCAGTGGGAAAGCTTATCTGAAGGGCCAAGATGCTAGAAGCCACTGCCGCCTCCCTTTGGGGAACCACAGCAGCTGTAAGCTCGCAGACAAGATGAGAGGGACACGCAGTCATCGATAGACCAAAATCGTACTGGCGGTCACTGGGAAATCTAGAGGACGGAATGCCTGTCTGTACCCACCCCACCGCAGACCCTACACGCTTTCAAGTAAACTGGCAGGCAATGGAGAGCAGAACAGCCAACTCGAGGTTATGAAAATGTTATCAACGTGATCCCTTCGACAACATGTCCATAATACGTTTGCTATCATGAGAAAGAAAGCTACTAAGGTCACACATTGCTGATGTTCTTCTGATTTTCTTTAACTCTCTTCATCTCTGGTGGATCAGAAATGGCCGTTGCCTGTTTAGTTTCTCCTTTGTATTTCACCTGCAGAGGATAAGCGAGAGTTTCAACAGACGGTAGAATGGTCTCCCCCACACACCGCAGAGGAGGAACCTCAAAATTGACCCTTTCTGTACACGTTTTCCCCCACTGTAGTTAAGCGCCCTCCCTTCCGTTCGTATCTACACCTGGATCCTGATTCTTCTGATTTTTCAATAAATACTTTGCTGTTGAATACCAAAGCTCACTGCCAATTCCGTTAACTGAAAGCCATGGAAATATAAGGGAGAAACAGCAAATGAAGTCATTGCAAGAGAACCACAGTGAGGTAGCCGAGCAGCGGCCCTTTACTCTCCTTCTGACCTGAGGCTTTCAAAAGAAACTGAAGACCCCTTGTTCCCACCACATTCCAAGGGTATTATTTGAATAAAGCAGTGTTCAGCCTGATTTTCTCCTCCACTTGGAAGAACTCACACTCAAATTTTAAAGTCTTTCAAAATTCCCTTTTGGGGAAGAAGAAGGCTATTATTTATTTTGGTAAAATTTCCATGAAAGGGTCCCCAAAATGGGAAAAATACCTAGCAGGGGGTACTTTGAAAGGGATTTCTGAATTGAGGGAGGCCTGGGTTCAAATCCCAGCTCTGTCCTTCAAACTATGGGTCCCTGGCATGTCCTCTGACCCCCCCAAGACTCAGTTTTCGGCACCTACAAACCAGAGAAATAACTTGTGCCAACCTTATGGGTTCACATAAAGCAGTTCACACAGGAGCCCTGTTAGAGGTATCTCCTGACCGTTAACATTCATTGATTTATTAGCAATAGATTACTGACAATTGACTAATGTTTTTCATTTTATTTAGAGGTTTCCTGCTCTGACATTATGCCTTTGAATCCTAGCCCAGCCGGGTCTTCTTTTTGCTCTACTCCAACAAGGTTTGTTTTGTTTTGTTTTGTTTTTTTCTCAGACTGACAATAGATCCACTTCTCTCTAGATCCTTCCCTGAAACTAGAGATTTACCTACTCAACTATGAAGTCCATGAGGACAGGAACTAGCTCTTGCCTACCTTTGTGTACCACAGAATACAGATTGGGTGCTTATTGAAGATTTCTTGACGAAACAAGCATAGCTAAATCACAGCAAGACAGTCCTACATTTCCAGGATCACAGGAAAGAACCAAAGTTCATGGCCTCAAGCACATGACCATGAAAAGAAGCATCCAGCCCCGTGAAGGACTTGAGGTTTTCAGAGAGCAGCGTGAAGGAGAAAAATTCATAACACTTGACAATAGAGAACACAGAACCACTTGCCGTACTCAGCTCCTCCTGGTTTCTCCTCACCCTCTCCATCTCTGGCGTGACGCTCACCGGCGTGGCCTTGGGGCATTGCTGTTTGTACTGGAGCTGTGGGACAAGGTCCAAGACCGTGTGGAGTTAGGCAAAGGAGGTGTGCACCCACCGTCCAGAACAGACTAAAAGGAATGCCCCATGGCTACAGGGCGTTAAGTTAGTTAAAATCTTCATTAGGATTGTAAAGCGAAATAGGCATTCCTAACAGACGTCTCTAACACACTCATCCAGACTCCTAGCTCCTTCTTGTCTGAATGTTTTGAATACCACGTTTTGGTGGTGCTTCTTTGGAACTGTCTTATGTATTGGTGGTTTGAGTTTGGCCATTATTGGTCATAAGAAATTACCCCTTCTGGGAATTCATTTCTTCATAGCACTAAAGCAACACTATCAAATCACCATTTTATATTTAACAATAAAAAGTGTATATTCTTGTCATCAGCTAGGAGGGCTGCCCCCGTCCCACACTTTCACCTCTGTGACAGACTGTCGCTACGGAAACACACCCCGAACCTCAACGTTTCCCTTCTCTACCAAGTGCCCTCAATGGCAGGCCTGCGCTCGGACTGGCATTATGGAAATCTGCCTGACCTACTGCCTAGGACGTGCTCTTTCTTGGTTGGGAGGATCAGACCCTGACATTTGTGGTCAGTTTTCCAGCAATCCCACAAACCCTCCGGGAAATAAATGAGCATCTAGCACAAAGAAACGGAACAGCATGTCCATCAAATGAATTTTTGACAGGCAAAAAGTAAAACTGAAGGTGAAAATCCTATTATGAGGAACTCCACAGGGATGGTCTTAATGATTTTCTGGAATTTAAATTTAGTGGAAGGGAAATTTTTTTTTTCTTGTGAGACATCACAGGACCTGCGGGGCCTGCAGATAAAAATGGACTTGAGCTGCACCCCTCAGCCGTGAACGTGACAGTGAAGAGAAGCTTGATCAGCCGGGAAATAAAGGACAAAGGATCAGGCCCCTTCTGGGGGACTGCTTTCCTCAGTGGGCGCCTTTCTTTGTGCTGGGAGATGTAGTTGAGAATTTAGGCAGGTTCTGTATCTGGGATAATGAATTGTCTCAGTTAAAGTGAGAAAAGGTTCAGTGTCAGCTCTGCTGATGGCCGGGATGCAAGGAAAGATTACTCCAGGTAGAGCGCAGAAGGGGAAAATGCTGCTGACCGGCATGAGGGATGTGGAGAAACTGTTGTAGCCACTTGGCAGTGGATGTAAGTCTGGGGACGTAAACCTGATACTGGGGACTCTTCATGTCTTGTTTTCATTCATTCATTCACAAAGAGGCTAAGTGCTCTCCAGGCACGATCTCACATAATACCCTCGTCCCGGCTTCATAGATAAGGAAGTTAGGCTGGGAGAGGTGGGGGTTTGTAAAGGGTATACAGCGAGTAAAGGCTGGAGCTGGGATCCAGCCAGCAGACCAGGGTCCCCGTTCTTCTGCGACTCCAGTATGGTCCCAGTTTCTACCATGTGCGCAGACCTTGCCATATGCCAGGCCGGCTCTCAAGCATGCTATGATCACCAATATTAGTCTTTCATTAAATTAACTCACTACTATTTGCAAATAAAGTTATTTTAAGGGGTTGTTAGGTTTCTCTAACACATTGAAAACTACTACCCTTTCTTTTAGAAAAAGGGACACATTAAGACATTATAATCCCTAAGCCAAGACCTGCTCGTGGGAGGAGCACCTGTCACTTACACGTGAACCGCACTTCGGGAAACACCAGGACTCCCGACTCACCTCCTTAGGGCCCGAATTACTTCTCTCTGCACCAGCAGGTCCCTGCCACCTTCTACCCCATGCACTCATCACACTAAACCTTCCCCTCCTTGACCAGCATGTAGAACCTGTACAGATGCATTCTTCTTGGCCAGGAAGGCACTTCCTCACGAAATCTTTTATTAACCCTTCGAGATCTAACTCAAATGTTACACTTCCCCTGAGGGTCTTCCCCTCTCTATCACGAACACTGCCTTCCTTCTCTGCATTTCCACAGCACTTCGCAAAAGGAATCATTATTTATCATTAAATGAGACACCACGTGTAATGTACTCCACAAGCCTAGCAAACAGTCAGTAAATATTAACTATTGTGATAGCTTTTCATGCACGGTGGGTGTTTATTCCCATGTCTGTTTCTCCTAGAGGCCTGGAGAAGTCACACTCAGCTTTGAATTTCCCCAGAACAAGAACAGAGCGGGCATTCAAGTAACATGTCCTTTGATGCATAAATGCACACAGGAGGGGCCATGCCAGCCCAGCCTAAAGACGGGGGTATCTTAGCTTCATCTTTTAGCAACTGGGCCTCCTGCAACGGTGTGCATTGCCCTGGGGCTTCACTCGTACAAGTGCACGCCCTCCCTGCCTACTGCCATTCAATGAAACAGAAAACGGTACTCAAAGAGATATGATCACACATTGCTGATGTTCTTCTGGTTTTCTTTAGCTCTCTTTAGTTCCGGAGGATCGGAAATGGCCGTTGCCCGATGCAGCTCTTCTTTGTATTTTACCTGCATTATGTATTTAAGAAATAAGGTGGTAAATTACTAAAAACAAAACAAACAGACAAAAACAATGTGGGTTTTCTTCAATGCAAGGCTTAAAAGATAGGTAAGACTCCTGCATTCGTAACTATTACACAGTTGAATTTTTAAACCCCAACAGTAATTTTCCTTCAGTGGGAACAGAAATTTTTATTTTATTTTATGGGATGATGCTTTTTTTTTAATCCAAACATGAAAATGAACTCATATCTATTCACCTAGCCATCACCATAGGAATTATTTCATTAAAATAAGCAAATGTTGCTTAGGAAAATAAATTTTATCATTAGGCAGATACACAAAAAACCTTGGAAATCCTCCTAAGGAATATAATAACTTATAAGTTTCTAGCCAAAAAGCAGTTTCTACTCATTAATGTGTGAATTTAAATGTATCGTGGATTTAAAGACAAAAGCCAAACTGCGTTTGCTACAGAGTCTTGGGAAGACTGCTTATTTAGGTGAGAGCATGCAAACATTCTGGAATAAGGGAAAAAATAAGGTGGCCAGAACAAAAGAAGAGAAAGTGGAAGGTGGGGGGAAATGTACAAAAAAGGAGAGGCCAATGCCCCTGATTTGTATCGAAGGGCCTGTGGCAGAAGGTCAGGATGTGTCTTCTACCCACAGAATCATGTTCTACGAATCCAGCCTATATCCTGGCATCCACTTTATTCAAAAGCTCTTCCTTCAAATCTATTTAGAGGAAGATCAACCAGACAAAAATGGTAATGTCAGCACACGGTTATGCATGAGACAAGAAACAGCTCTTTAAACTTATGAAATGATTAGTAATACCGTCGTATCAAGTGGTATTTTAATAAGTCTAAGATTCATGGAAGATTAGATTCAAGAAAAAGGACACACATAAATATTTATATGTAGCAAATACAGGCAGAAATGAAGAGGCCCATGTTGAAATTTAGCAAAGACTTAAATCTACACAAACCAGGTTTTAGAAATCACTCAGTAGGGGTGCCTGGGTGGTTCAGTGGGTTAAAGACTCTGCCTTCGGCTCAGGTCATATCCTAGGACCAAGCCCCGCATCGGGCTCTCTGCTCAGCAGGGAGCCTGCTTCCCCTCCTCTCTCTCCGCCTGCCTCTTTGCCTACTTGTGATCTCTATCAAGTAAATAAATAATATCATTAAAAAAAAAAGAAATCACTCGGTAATGTTTAAATGATTCAGGCTGAAATCTACACTGACGGTGGCAAAGAAATGGTAACCTACATGTCTATGTCCTAGGAGCCTTAGGTTTAATATGAGTAACAATGGTAATATGAGTTCAGATCTGAAACAGTTAAATCGAGAATATACTGAGAAAGACCACCTCTAAATAAAGATTCAAAAATAGTTCTTAACGGGGAAAGCTAATAGCTAAAACGCTTGTACAGGGGAGGTGGAAAATGTCGAGATCTTTAAATGTTAGAGAATCATATCTTGGTTTGACAGATCTGGCTAATCTTGAAAGGGCAACTTTCCATTTGAATACTAAGCAGGAGTTTATGGCTCCAACCTCATAGAGATACAGAACTACGCATTTATTGTTTGCTAGGAGAGGCAGCGGAACGCTGGAAAAAGAAATGATCTACCATACTACTTTGCGTGATTTTCCTCGGGTGAGAAGCGAAACGTGATTAAAGATGAACATTTGTGTTTTTCATACGACTTTAAACTAATCAAAATGGCACAGTCATCTTCCTATAGGCGATGGAATTGCATACTACAGAACATTTATAACATTGTATTTCAGTACACTGATGGGTACATTTCAAATATTATCATTTGGAAGTGAAGGAAACAAACATTGCATTCTTTTCTGCCAAACTAACTTCCCCAGCGGACCCCAGCATTGCCAGACACAGAGCTCTCTCGCCACAGTGGATCAGAACACATTTGCACACCCTCACTGCAGGCTCCTTTTCCTCATGCTTTCTTCAGGAGAAAGCTTTGTTCATTCATGCTACAGAAATTTTATTGCACTAGTATTCTGCAGATTTTTTTGAAGTGTGCTTTATAACAGCATTACCTTGCCTTTCCTACTCTTTCTCCACAAAAGCCCGTGTGCACTCATCTTCTAGAATGCCACGTAACTATCCTGACAGAGATGTCTAACCCGGGCTGTTCTACTTGAATTACTTAAAGGCTCTGCCTTCAAGACGGAAGGTGAAGAGAAAAGAGAAGGGGATTTCAGGAAAGAACCTTTAAGACTTTCTCAACAAGGAACTAAATATATGTGGTGCCCGGGTGGCTTAGTCAATTAAGCATCCGACTCTTGATTTTGGCTCAGGTCATGATCTAAGGGTTGTGAGATTGAACCTCCTGTGGGTGGGGCTCTACACTGGGCAAGGAGCCTGCTTAAGTTTCTTTCTCTCCCTCTCTAAAATAAAATAAAATAAAATAAAAATACTTTGTGGCTACAAAATGCTAAAAAATAAAAAAAGAAAAAGAAAAGAAAGAATGAATGAAATTAAATATATTACATATCCATGGAAGAATTCCTGTTGGTAAGGATAGAAAGTCTCCATTGTAAATGTCAAATACCGAATGAAAAAGTTTTCACCCATAATAGTAAGCACCTCCTCTACCCTCCCCCTCCAAGCTCAAAGAGAGTTGGAGGGTAAGTTATTTTACAGATTATAGCAAAGGTGCATGTTTTTGCTTTGCTGAGAGCTGGAAGAAGTAGAACACAAACGGGGCCTCTGAAACCTTCTCTTAAGCCACCAAATAAATGTACTAAGGACCTTTAATCGTTCTGTAGGGTAAAATTTCTTTCCTCCCAGTTATGGAGAGGTACTGAAATTTATCTTTCCTCTGAAAAATTTAATGCAGTTAAAATTCTGTTCAAAAGATGAAATCTAATCCTAGATTTCATTACTGGACTATTAAAGTGATCTATCTCTCGTGCACTATGATAGATCAAGATAAAACACTGCTTTAGGTTCAAGGGGAACAAGGCTACAGTTTTCTCTCTGAAAGTGAGACCTTTGATATTTGATGAAATAACATTTCAACAAAGTGAAGACTAAAAGAAAAAGCAGCCAGTTTAGCAAAGAACTAAAAACATTTATCTAGCTTATGTTTGCTTTTGGAAAGGATAATTAATGTTGTAAAGCACTTACTGAACTAATATTCTGCTGATTTTTCTTCACTCGTTCAGTCTCTGGAGTATCTTTTACTGCTGTGCCGGCTCCTATATCTTTCTTATAAAATACCTTTATTATAAGAGAAGGAAAGAATAACTAGAAGCTTATTGGAATTAAGGTCCTAGATCAGATTCTTATTAAAGAAAGACAATTTCTTAGGTTCTCAGGTAATGTGAATACAGCTTCTGTTTATGAGTAACGAGGTTATATCAATCAATTAAATAATCCATTATGAGAATAAATGTCCAATTTGGGTCTCACATTCCACAGCATCCCACAGGTAACCCCCAATACCTCATGTGTGGTAACTGATGTGGCTGCAGATTATGTGGTCTAAGAATAGAAGTTAGCAAGCTTGGGGCACCTGGGTGGCTCAGTGGGTTAAAGCCTCTGCCTTTGGCTCAGGTCATGGTCTCAGGGTCCTGGGATCAAGCCCCGCATTGGACTCTCTGCTCAGCAGGGAGCCTGCCCCCCCCACCTCCGCCTGCCTCTCTGCCTATTTGTGATAAATAAATAAAATCTTAAAAAAAAAAAAAGTTGGCGAACTAGAGTTTCCTTCTTCAAATATAAACATATATCATATGTGCGTTTGAGAAAAAGCAAAGCACATATTAGAAAAGCTTACTAAGCAGTTTCATTTCATTCAAAAATGGCATGAAATTTTACGCAAGTGCTATTCTCCAAACACAAAGATGCCCTCATTCTCTTCACAGAAAATAGTGGCTTCATCATCCACATCAAAAGTTTATTCAGTCTATTTCTGTCTCTTCTACTTATTCGTAAACCTTCCCACATGGCTCTCCACTCCTACCAACAATCTGGGCCTTTCTAAGACAAAGCAATACAAAGAAACAAAATGTTTTACCGAATAGTAGAGTAAATATCAGAAAGGCAGATGAGGACAAAACTATTCCCTCTGTTAAGATTTGGTAATTCAGTGAGCCCTAATGGGGGTTGGGAGAGTATGGCCTCAGAGATGTTTTCCCCCAGAGAAAAAATCTATAACACATGGAATCACAGGAGATGAGTGGAAACAGCTTTTTCCCCCTGATCATCCCTTCCAGCCAGACTTTTCCCTTTCTTAGCACACTTGCTTTGAAGGCCCTAATGGTACATGACTAGCACACCTGGAGGTTTTAAGTTTGCCAATTTATTACAAACTAGAAATATTTCAAAAGTCCTCAGACTTAATACAATTTATATTTTGATGGGAACTTTACTTAACTACTAAATGACTAATGGGCTAGTTCTACATACAAATATTGACTGTATGGTCAATTTTTATAATTTTAGAATTCAGGTGTGTATATCTATCAAACATAGACTCGTCCCTTAATTAACGATTGCTGATAAAACTCCTATTCCTCAAAGTAAAAAATATAAAAGTTTAGGAGTTGGTTATAAACTAGTAAATTCCCAAATACATTGTCATGGCAAATCAGTGATCAGGAAGGAAGGCATTTTATAGGATTATTCTCATCTCCAAAGTAAAATCTGTGTGGAAGATTAAGACCTCTTCCATGAGTAAAATTTTAAATTTCAGTTAAAAAGAACTCTTGCTTGTACTACAGAAGAAAATTTGAATTTGTAATTCCAAAACAATCATGATAAATTGTACCATATAAGAACATTTGGTACTATTAAAGGGAAACAACAGGCCCAAAATGGAGTCACTCATGTTAAGACCCATCAAGACTTAATACCTAGCGTAATTGCAGTTTCAGCTTCTCCCAAGAGTGGAATTTTAAACCAATCAGTCTGGAATTTCCTCATCAGCACTAGAGAAGTAATCTGCATGATAGACCCCCACCTTTTTCCCTAAGGGAAGGTGACCTTGTCTGAAGCAATCCTATTTTCTCTCTTGCTAATAACTTCCTTGTCCTGCTGGTTTCTGCCTATCAAAGCCTTACGTTTTGTACATCTCTACTGATCATTCTCAAATCTGTTAGAGGGGATACTGCCTGATTCATGAATTATTGAATAAAACCAATCAGATCTTTAAATGGACTTGACTGAATTTTGGTTAACAGTACTCTTGTTATTTTAACGAAGAAAAGATAATATGTTTGACAGAAAATTCAAACAACGCAACAATCAGACAATGAGGAAAAATGACCTCTTTCTGGAAACAAAATTTCAAGGTGCCCCCTGAGAGGCAGTAATTGTTACTCACCGCACTAATGTTTTGTTGAGTTATCTTGATTCTCTGAATTTCAGGAGTGTCTAACACAGAACTATAGTTAGAAAGCATCTTCTCTGCTTCCTCTTTATACTTCTTCTAAAAATATAAACATTTAATATGAATCTGAGACTGTGTGTGATGTACATGGATGAGAGATAGACAGAAAATAATGTTGCTTCCAACTCTACAATTCCACATGGCTCATATCCTCATAAATTATATCTTGTGATTCAAAGCAGTTGTTGATGTGACAGCAGAAATAAAAGGAATAAGCAAACAGTAAGCAAAAAGTCCAGAGAAACAGGCTGCTTCTTCTCAGGAAACGGTTCCCACTCCAGTCCCTCCAAAGGCCTCCAGAGGCCTTGGCCTCTGTGCCACTCCTAAGATTAGAAACTTGTGATATTGTGACTTACAATAAGAAATACATATTTGGTCTTTGTCACTATTTCTGGCACAGAGGTCCTAAAACTGTCAGAATTTCCTGTGATGAGAGTGGTTAAAATATCTTTAGTCATATTAGTGAAATGATTTTTGGACCACACTTAAGGTTGGGACTGGTTGCCAGGGGAACCAAACAAGCGATTAGAGGGTTAGAACTTTCAGTCCCCAACCCACAACCTCTGGGGAGAGGAGAGGAGCTGGAGCCTGAATCAATCACCAACACCCAGAGTTGATCAATCATGCCTATGTAATGAAGCTTCCATAAAACCCAAAAGGAGAGGGTTCAGAGAGCTTCAGGTTGGTGAACATGGCAAGATTTGGGGAAAATGGGGAATGAGCTTGGAAGCTCCATGAGCCTTCCTCATACCTTGCCCTATGCATCTCTTCCATCCGGCTGTTCCTGAGTTATATCCTTTTATAATGAACTGCTGATCTAGTAAGTTCTGTGAGCTGCTCTAGCAAATGAACCCCAAATACGGGGTCCTGGGAACCTGTGATCTATAGCCTGTTGACCAAAAAGCACAGGTGACAAACTGAGCTTGCAATTGGCATCTGAAAAGGGGAGGGGAACCATCCTGTAGGACTGAGCCCATAAGCCGTAGAACTTGGTGCCAGCTTCTAGTAGACAGTGACAGAATTGAGTTGAATTCTCCAGTCCCCTGCTGATGTCCAAGAATTATTTGTTGGTGTGGGGAAGCCTCCACATACATGCAATTGGAATTGGTGACCAGAACCCAGAAGAAACCGAGTCTTTCATGAGCAGCCCCAGTCCCTGTTCAAAGTAGTACTGTAGCTCCTATGAGTAACATGGCTCTCTATACGCGCTATTTTTCACTATTCCGGATTTGTGCTTTGTTTCCCACTTCAGAAAAAGATACATTTGTTTAATGGAAAGATACTAGTATTTCTGTAGTTGAGATTAAAATCTCAATTTTCTGCGTACTAAATGTATTACTATCAGCTCTGGTACAATCTGGGCCATACCTTCAGCAAGTACCCACACTTACATAGTCATAGGTATGGTTCGAAATACACATTAACTCATTAAATCAACTCTACAAGCAGATGGTGTTACTATCCCCTCTTAAAGATGGGGAAACTGAGACACTCGCTAAGAAGTGTCAGAGCCAGGATTCAACCCAGGCTCTCTGGGTCCAAAGTCAGTGAAGTTAACCATTATGGCATACGCGTGCTTGTCAGGAAAGGTAATTATTGTTCGTGTTGAGACTCAACACAGCATCGTTACAATCTCATAAGTATTTCATTGTATCCTAAAATAATGAAAATTCCTTGAACTTAGATGTATCCTTTTGTCCACACAAACAAAGCAACATGGTTAAGCTAAGGCAGGAATGCTGACAACTCAGGCATCGCTTCCTATGGGAAGCCCTTACCTTTGGAGGGAGTGGCATATACCATGGTGGCATATATCATGGTGGGTAATACTGTATTTGTGTGATTATTTGATTTTTAAACTATGAGATTAGTTCCCCAAGGGCAAAACCATGTCTAATTTTACACGTAAGTGAGTGCTCAGAAAGTATTTACTGAATGAATGAATGAATGAATGAATGAGATTGACATTCTTGAGACAGTAACTTTTCTCCACTGACTCCTATGACCCTTTACTTGGTTTATGTATTTATCTATAATTTTAGTCACTTGATATAGTTAGAGCCAACTTCTCAAGTTCAGGTGGCACCAGGAGACACCGAGGACAGATGGACACGCATTTCAGGACCACCCCATAGCTGTGTCATCTGAGGAGGCTGAGAAGCAGACAACTCCTTTGACATTTGACTCTGTCATCTGGAGACGCCCTTTAGATGTTCGGATTCTGCTTGTGCTTTAATCAGAATTCTAACGAATTTGGTCAGATTTTGTTGAAAATTCTTTTCATCATAAATCCCATTCATCAAATGCAATTCCTTTGTCAATTTTCTATCACCATTTTCATTTTTTCATTCCCCGTCACTGTTTTTTTTCCATTGGGATTCATTCTTTTTCTTGTAAATTTTATAGCGAAGACAATATCCCCTAATGAATTTTTTGCCCAGATCAGATTTTATCGATAACTACTTCTGTGAGATATATTCTTTTGTGGTTACATCCATATCCAGCTTTTCTAGAGCTTTTTTTCTACAAGTCTTTTGAGAGGATATGTGACAGGTCACACTTGGTAAATTAAATTTTACCAAGAAGACGGTTCTTCTCTTAATTTTTAGTTAATGTTCAATTTCACTTTCCACCTTGCACAGTTTTATTCATTCTTCACTGGAGCCGACTATTTAGGGATAATATTCATTATTACTATGAAATGGTTAACAGACAAACTCATCTATAATCTTTTCTCTCTAGTGTGAGCTCTGGATTCAAGCGTGCACTAGAGTCAAAAACTAAAAATAAAAAGGATCACAGTGTTGTTGGACTCAAACAGGGGAGCTCAGACACTCAATAACAGCCATTGAATTGAATTTACAGCAAATTTCCTTTCATTAGTGAGTTTAATCAAGTTTGACCAATAGCTCCTAGAACAGAGTGCAGTGACTTTGAATACAGTGCCCTCCAAAAACTACCAGTCTTAGAGACACACAAAGCACATGAGGACTGAAAATCAGAAAACGGTATTCAGAGCCTCTTTACTCCCTCCACCAACCTGGCTGTAGATTTCTGATGCTCTCTTGGCTCGTAGTATGTCCAGGATGTCCATGCTCACTTGCATTCCTTTCCCCTTAATTTCATTTTCCAGATCTCTCTTATATTCTTTCTAAACGAACAGAAAATAATCTTCAAAGCTTCGCTTCTCCTTCCAGAGCAATGCTGATATGTATGTGTTTGAATCTCAAGGCTACACGTGCGAAAATGCCATTTACGCTTTTTCTATACACAGTTCATCGTGTCTGTTGTAAACTTTGTATCTTGTGGGTTTCTCACCTGGCTGGCCATTTCCGATGCTTTCTTGGCTCTCTGGATATCAGGAGTGTCTGGGCCCACCTGCATGCCCTTCCCTCTTATTTCAGTCTCCAGATCTCTCTTATAGTCTTTCTGGAGAAAATAAAACATGCAGTGAGGGCTCCACAAGAATGTGAAAAACTATGAACAACTGTGATGGCATATCACATCAAGATCATGGCTTTGGACTCTTATTTCTACAAAACTAGGAAGAGTTTTAAAAATTGTGGGAGGAACATGGCTTGGAGTGACTTATTTACAAGGGATCAGAAGGTTCCTGCCTACTAACCTGAATTAAGAAAGAAAACACAGTTAGCTAAAGAGGAAGGTTTTCTATTTCAGTACAATAAAATTGATCAGTTATTGGTTAACATATAATTCAATTGATGAGTATCAGTAGGATGTCATTGCAAAATTGTCACTTTTTGCTCTGTAGTGAATAATTATTGCTGGTTGCTTCCTTGGAATCCAACCGCTCTTCCCCCCACCTCCCATTAGGTCCCTGCTTTGCCACTGGGCAACTCACAGCTCCCCCATACTAGACCATTCAGTTTGAGTGAGGCTGGTCCAAGTCAGGGGGTCCTGTTGGGCTCACATAAATTAAGCATTATACCCCATCCCTTGGGGCATGGGGTATGGGGTATAATCACAATATAATTTGTGAAGTTCCATCCCGGCCCTTCCAGATTTCTCCAGGGACAAGTAGGATTCTTCTTCCACACAAACAATCAAGAAGCTTTCCCTCTTCTTCTAGACATGGATGGAGAAAGAAGAAGCCCCAGGAGCTGCTAAGAACCTCTTTGTGAACAAAAGAAAGCCTGCCTGAGAACTGAAGATAGAGACTGAAACTCAATCACATTGTCTGAGCCCCAGAGCAAGCCCAGCCTAGGGCTTCCTCTACTGTCTAGTTCTAAGAACCATAAATTATGTGCTTATTTTGAGCAGCCTGAATTGAATTATGTGTTACTTACAAAATAGTCATAATTACCCAGACACAACATGTCTCTAAGACTCGTCACATTTTAAAACTGATTATAAAAAATCGAGCAGCCTGTAGACTTAAATTGTACACTTTTCAGTGTGTATGGATTCTTCAATAAAAAATTGTATTACAAGAAAAAAAAATTGCTGTATCTAATTACATTTCTTCTAAAACAGTTATTTCCGATTATGTTGACGTAGCCTAGATGTGACATAATCTAGATTTGTAGTTTTCCTGCAATGGCGTAAATGTTGGCTTGCTTATTTGTGATATCCTATATTTTAAAAGGTATAAACAAAGATCTCAATCTCAGAAAAATATTATATTTTTTCCTGTCTTCTACTCGTAACTCTGCTTATTTTCACTGACTTGTAGTCTCGGTTTCACTTTTCTGAATACAATTTAAATAATAGCATTTTAGGGGCACCTGGGTGGCTCAGTGGGTTAAGGCCTCTGCCTTTGGCTCAGGTCATGATCCCAGAGTTCTGGGATCGAGCCCCACATCAGGCTCTCTGCTCAGCGGGGAGCCTGCTTCCTCCTCTCTCTCTGCCTGCCTCTCTGCCTACTTGCGATCTCTGTCAAATAAATAAATAAATAATCTTTTTAAAAATATATAATAATAGCATTTTAAAATAAATAAATAAATAAATAATAGCATTTAACCTTCAAAATCATAATATTCCATTATTACTATGCGTATTAAAAAAAAATTTCTAGTAAGCCTCTTTAAGGCCCCCAAACAAAGCACCTCATTTGAAGGACAATGTATATAGAAGGGGAGGCACCAATCATAGACAGCCACCAAGGTCCCAGGGTAGAAGTATGTCATTTAATTTTGCAATATGAGTGTTCAAATCTAAAAGCATCCTCAAGCACATCAATAGATAACATAGGACACTAGTTACATCATTTACATACTAATGTATAATAAAACACCCTAAAACTCTGAAGGCTTAAAAAAAAATGAAGGCACCTATATTCCAAGAAGACAAGCCCCAATGCACAAGAGTTTTATAGGCTCTGCCCGAGTCATGTTTGCTAATCTCCTATTGGCTAAAGAAAGTCACATGGTCAATTCCATAGTTTCTGGAGGGTTTAACGGAAGTGATTCATGTAACAATATATACCACATTAATTTCCTTGAAAAGTTAAGCCTTGAAAGTCCCAAAGTTTGGTTGAAATGGATGCGAGAACCTAGCAACTGAGCAAAATGGGACATGGCTAGGATTACATACAAATGAGACCTTTGGATTGCAAAGATAACAGCATGGCTATAATCATGATGTACATATAACCATAGGACAGCTGACTCCCCTGGGACTTTCTTTCCCCTAGCTTCTCAAGAACTAGCAGACATTCCTAAGCTACACACAGAAATTGAAAGCAGCATATCATTGAATAAAACAAATGTATACCGTTTAAGGAAAGACATGACATTCCAACGTTTCATGAAAGGAATGTGTCTTAGAGGCCTGTTCTTAGATAAAAGTGTGAAATACATAATTTGTAGTCTTTCCACATTGTTCTCTCCATGGAAAGGATACCTTCTTTGGGCTTCAACTCTCAGGCTGATTTTGAAGCCTCTTCTCCAGCCTTGAATTCCTCACTCCCAACCCCCTTACTCCACACCAGTACCTTGAATTAACACTAGATGTTGTCCCCTCCTAATAACAAGAAGCACTTCAGAGATTTATAAGTAATAGTTTGATCGTTTCAAGTAGCTAGTTACTTGGAATCCCAAGGAGGCCACCATTAAAAAGCACCGTTACATCTAAGGAATGAATAACTAGAAAGAACAACTGTGCAAAGACCAGGGAAAGAACTTTCCAGAAGAAAACAGCACTGTGCAGAGACTGCAAGTCTGTGAGGCTGGAGCACAATCATAATGGGCAAGGGAAGAGGGGGATAAGATAAGAATGGCAGAAGAGCGGCTCTGAATGCAGGAGCAAGGAGTGGGGCATTTATACTGGACATAACCGGAAACCACTGGAGAGTTCTAAGTAGTGAGACTAACGTAATTTAATGTAATTCTTCAAGGATGGGTCTGGCTGTTGGGTAAAGAATGGCTATGAAGGGGACAATAATGGAAGCAGAATTCTAGTTAGAAGCCATTGCAGGGATCCAGATGACAAACATGGTAGCTTGGACTAGGGTGGAGAGAGGTAGATGGATTTAGAAATCATTTTGGGGGCAGAGTCAATAAAAGATGCTGATGAGAAGAATCCAAGTGACTTCGGAGATCTCACTGATGCCATTTGCTAAGAAGGGAGTGGAAAAGGAAAGCAGATCTGGGGAAAAATTAAGCCTTCTGGTTTTATTGTGTTAATATTGAGATCCTGTTACTACATTTTACATGTCATTTATTTGTGGTAATGCCTATGAGACATCAAAAGGTAAATGGTTACATATTCACATCCAAGTTATGAAACAATTTTTCTATAAGAATGAGATAGAACTATATGAAGTAATATGGAAAAAGGTCTATAATATTAAGTGAGAAGACCAAGTATGGAACAAAATACATGGTATTTAAGGACTTTTTTAGTCTATGTGTACATAAATGTTATGTTTATCTATATACACATAAAAATAGATCCAGAAGGTTCTACAACAAATCTGCAACAATGGCTATATTTCAGGAGAAAGGAAAGAGGGGCCAAGTCAAAGGAGGTTTTCAAGGGCCTGTTCAGTATGCATCCCCCCCAACTCTGTCATTTCTAAATAAAACCTCTATTGCTCAAGTCTCCTATGTCATCTCCAGATCCTTTTTCCAAACCAATTATGACCCTTCCACTCCCCTGGCCAGTCCCTAACCCTGGGGATGTAAGCAGATCCCGACGCAGCAGCAGACTGGAGGGCATTTAATCAGCTCCCTCTCGCCCTCCAGATTTCCTGCGGGGAGTCAACCCTGAGCTGGCTCTTCCTAACTGCAAACACATTACATTACAGCTCTCAGAGTAACCCCAATGAAATACCCCCCAATCAGCCTTGAGGTAAGTGGGCAGCATTCCTTGGTCTGCTCCCCAACATTCTCTTCACAAATGTTTCTCACAAAATCAGCTCTTCCCAAATACCCTCTACTCCAGTGACACTCGTACATTCTCGAAATTACTAGGGGAGTTCAAGAGGTATGGAACTGGTTGTGGGGTATTGCTTTCAAAAAACTACACATTTATGGTCTGACTCCTACAACGTTGTTATCTGTTCTCTATCATATCATAGCCTCTAAGCCAAAACTTCTAAATTAATATCCTGCCGTTACATGCATTACATGAAGAAGAAAATATTAGATGAAAGAACACGCTCATTCAGGATATAGAAACTTCAATCCAAAATGCTAACCCGGTAGGAATTTCCGGCATGGCAAGGAGGTCAATGGGGTATTTTCAGAACGTGCAACCAAATCATACAGAAATGGTTATCACTGTCAGGCTAGAGTCTCAATATGTGATTTTCAAGGTCTGTTCAGAAAGTGGGAAACACAGATGTATGGAGAAGCACATGACGTATCCTTAAAGAAAACATAGCATGAAAACATTTATTGTAGCCCAGATGAATGTGAAATTTGCTGCATTCCAAGGATAAGATAAGAAAGAGGGGGTGTGTGTTTATGTGTGTGTGTGTGTGTGTTCTATTAAAATGCCTTCCCCTAGTTTTCTTTGATATATTTAAAGGAAATGAGTAAAGCAGAAACTAAACATTTTCAAACAAACATGCTGATTTGGAATGGTCTCCATTCCAAACTTTTAAACTAGTCACAAAGCTTTGGGGAATTCCATGTACTAATCAGGAGGTTAATATGATTTGTGAAGTTCCGAATACAGGGGGTTTTTTTTAGGATGTTATTTATTTATTTGACAGAGAGAGAGACAGCGGGAGAGGGAACACAAGCAGGGGGAGCGGGAGAGGGAGAAGAAGGCTTCCTGCTGAGCAGGGAGCCTGATGCGGGACTCGACTCCAGGACTCTGGGATCATGAGCTGAGCCAAAGGCAGAGGCTTAACGACTAACCCACCCAGGAGCCCCCTGAAATACAGGTTTTAAGACATCTGCACCATTCACTCGACTAACCTGACTAGCTATCTCTGCAGCTTTTTTGGCGTGTTGTATTTGAAGGGTGTCAGTGCCAACTTGCATTCCCTTCCCTTTAATTTTTGACTCCAGGTCTTTCTTATATTCTTTCTGTAAAAAAAAAAAAAAAAAAAAAGCAACATTTTATAATATTCAGACACTCTAAGGACAAACCTGTATCTGTAATCAATAATACCAAAAAATTGCTGAACATATTTTAAAAAAAGAAGAAAAGACACTTTACTTTGTACTACGAAATGATCACCTAGAACTAAGTTTTCTGGACTGCTTAGAAGGGTATCACCATTCTCACTGGAAAAGGGTATGTGAAGCTGTGAGGCTTTTACTTCACATGCTGAGAAGCTTCACTGACAACTGTGTTAGGGACTGGGGGGTAGGAAGGCAGGTTTCGATGAGGTGATGCCATAGAAAGAAGGTTGATTGGGAGGCCAGAGCACTCAACTGCTGTGTGACACTGGGAATGTGTAACATTTCCAGTTTACTCATCTGAAAAATGGGGGCAATAATTCCTCCATGCACCAGCCGTCCGAGGAGCAATGAGACAGCATATAGCATAGTGCTCAGCACATAGTAGGTGTTCAATAACTGATAGCTTCTTTTGGTCTTTTACTCCTATACTCATAGGGCTAAGGCTGACTTAACCGCTGTTCCTGCCACCATCGTACCATGCAGCTGTATCTAGACGGATTCCACCATTGAGAGTCTAAAATGATTTTTCCAGGTATTACCGACAAGTGATTACAAGATCTACCTCTGAAGGTAGACTGTGTATGTCACCATAACAGAAGCATCTGTACAGAATTACTAACTTAGGGATATGTGATGTCATTATTAGCCAAAGACATCATAGTGGTTTTCAATTCTTCAATTCATTTAAAGAACACAGATATGGCCAAAGATGATTATAAATTTTTTTAAACACATAACAATTTTGAATCCTTTGTTAAAGATTTTTTTATTTATTTATTTGAGATTGAGAGAGAGAGAAAGAAAGAGAGAGAGTGAGCAGGGGTCAGGAAGAGGGAGAAGCAGGCTCCCTGCTGAACAGGGAGCTCAAAATGGGGCTTGATCCTAGGAATTCAGGATTTTGACCTGAGCTGAAGGTAGACACTTAACCAACCAAGCCATCCAGGCAACCCTTGAATCTTTTACACTTAGAATGCAATTAAACAACCAAGGAGTGATCATGAGAACCATACCATTACACTCCTCTGCCCCAGACACATGATTAGGGCGGAAGCAGACACAGGATAGAAGCTGATCCAGTGAGACTCAATCCTAGGACCTTAGCTGTAAATATAAGAAACAGATGTTCAGGGGCACCTGGGTGGCTCATTTGGTTAAGCATCTCCCTTCGGCTTAGGTCATGATCTCAGAGTCCTGGGATCGAGCCCTGCATCGGGCTCCCTGCTCAGCAGTGAGCCTGCTTCTCCCTCTCACACTCCCCCTGTTTGTGTTGCCTCTCTCGGTGTCTCTCTCTTTCAGATGATAAATAAAATCTTAAAAAAAAAAAAAATAAAGAAACAGATGCTCACTTCCTATTGGGATTACTGGAACGGATAGGAGTTATCCTACTGTTAGGATGAGCCATCACTTGGAGATAGCTTCCCAAGGTTGAAGCAATAGAGAAGACAACAGAACTGAGAGAGGAAGGAAGAGAGACGTCTTTTGGATTCCAACCTGAAGGGAACTTGACTTCTGACTTCTCTATTCATAAGCCAAAACATTCCCTTTGTTGCTTCACCCAATTTGAGTTGGGTTCCTGTCATCTGCAGCCTGACTATAGGGTCACCATCATCATGATTACCTCAGTTTATGAACCCATGGGGATACAACTTTCCATTTCTCATTGCTCAGTTCAGCTAGATTCTCCTCAGAGTGCAGGGCCATTATCTGATACCAAAGCACTGACATAACACAAGGATGAAAGGACCGAGCTCTTCAGGGGCATTTCATTCCTTCCCACAAATTCCATGTAAAGTGAGCAAAGTCACTCTCACTTCATAAAGAGCTTTACGTGGGCTCACTGAGCAGTGGACACACGGTATGGGGGCTCCGTTGGGTAGAGAGCAGGAGAGCGCGTGACCTGCACCATAGTAACTGACAGAGCTTGATAACACACGTTCCCAATCCTCTGCCTTTTACTTCCTTAAAAAATCAAATTGAATCTCCGATAATTATTGTAGTTTATTAAACACATTTTTCTCTGCAAGGGGGAAATGGTCATTTTTCTCATACCACATAGAAAGGAGATGGTGAATATCTGTTTTTTTTTTCTTTAATTCCTTGACTGGAAAATGACTACTAGGAATAGCTACTTATCATCACCTGGCACATAAAAGTTATGGAATGTATATAAATCTTTGAAAAAGATTTACAGACAAGGAAGTCAGCTGAAAATTCATATATTTTCAGTTGCTAAATAAATATACTTACCTCACTAGCCATTTCAGATGCACGTTTTGCTCTTTGAATATCAAGAACGTCTGGGTTAAGTTCCATTCCTTTGCCTCTTATTTCATTTTCCAGATCTTTCTTATATTCCTTCTATGAGACAAGAACATTACAGTTCAAAAATTTCTGGGATACCCTTTAATTGATATACCATGTCACATGCTTTCTAGAGACCAAAGAAAGGAGAAAATATTTCTAGGAAGTTATGAATCAGACTCCTGAGTATTAATGCTCCTAATTTTCTACAGAGACTCTATTTTCTCTTTTAGTCATGTTTAGAGTGGCTTCAAATTGTATCGGGATTTTCCCTTTCATCCTGACTTCCAGTATATTTGGTACCATATTGGTGCCATATTTTAAAAAGATGTCTTCTTTTTAAGTGGTGAGGAAGATCTTAGGAATGGATGCTTCTTATTAATTATTTGAAGTATTTCTTTGAAAGCTGTCTATAAAATATGAATCACCAAAAGACCATAGTTGAAAAAGAATTGAAAATTACAAAATCAAAAGGATTGATGTAGCCAAAGTTTAAAAAAAAATCAACTTTATTCAGATTCATAAAACCAAATAATTTCCTACAGATTGATAATACATAGTTTGAATGTCATCCATTTTAATATTATATTTTAAGTAGATCCAAATGTCTCTACTAATACTCATATATAACTTGAGGTTTTTGTTCTGCTAATGAATTTCTTTTTTTTTTCCCTAGTAAATGTATTATGAAAACAATATATATCTTGATCCAATTCAACTGAGTTGCACTTATGACTAACTTGCCAGATAAAAGATGAGGCTTCCTTTAATAATAAGAAGTTATATTCCAGTAAATTCTAGGGTTCATTTGATGTTATTTTCTCTTTGTCCAGTATAATTAAATTAGCTAGTCCTCTGGTTAACTAATAGTCTATAAGACATTGTAATGACCTGAATGTAATTTTGGAAAGAGCTCTGGAGTCAAATGACCTGGATGAAAGTCGGAATTCTTTCACTTGTTTGGACATGTGATCTTCAAAAGACTTTAAGCAACTGAGCCTTGATTTCCACACGCACAGGCAAAATGAAAATAAAAATACTTATTATACTGATGTTAAAGGGCAATTGGGGGAATCAAATGAAATGGAAGTATAAAACAATACTTTGAACATTCTAAATGGCAATATAAATGTAAAAACCATAATAAAGTAAAAAATGCAAAGACAATTTAAAGCTAAATGCGTATACTTAGAAAGAAAAGTTTTAATTTCATTAAGTCACTGAGAGTTCCTTTTTTAAAATTAGACTTCTTTAAAATTGAATTAAAAGATTTTTAATCATAGTCTTATGGGCCTTTTACTATCCTGATGCATACATTCTGAATCAATACACCTAAAATAAGATTCTTTCAAAAAGAGAAATAAAAGAGAAAGTCAATGTCATTTATGGACCTTCAACTGGATCTAACATTGTCATTTGCATGTAAATGATAAAAGAGAGTCTCCTTTCAATGTTTCATATAAACAGTGCATATTTTTTTAAAGGAAAGACAATAGCAGGAAGTGGCCATTTGATTAGACTTCGACTTCAAAAAGTTCGAGAGGAACTAGGAGTGAGAAAATGTATGACAGCAAAAGCACTCTTGCATAAACCATATGCCCATTTCAGCCCAACACACTTTACAACAGCGAGGCACATTAAATTTCTAAAAGCAGTTAAACGGTAAAGGCCAGTTGGCATTCAGTTATTAAGGAAGTTCATGTACAGAATCGTACTCGAATTTATTTCACTGATTTAAGATATTTCTTTCAGGAATAGTTTCTTCAGTTCAAAATTCAGGGTGAAAATTTCTAGAATACGTCCCCTCATATGTAAAGAGACTCTATTTAAACAGGGAGTTAGAAGAGCTCCTAGTTACTTTTCAGCCACTAAAAAAAAAGAAAAAACAAAGGAAGAAGGAAAAAGAAAAAGAAACTTTGAAAGGGATGGACTATGAGCATGACATTTTTAATTGCTAGTTTGAAGACCTTAATGTTCAGCAAATGTAATACATCGTGGGCCAAAATGCACCAAGTTGGGGGGGAGGGGAGCAGATTCCTGCTGAGAGTAAAATGAAAAATCCATGTGAGTTCCTATGTTCTCTATGCTAAATATTTCCCCCCTTAGAACACAATCCACTCAGAAACAATGTGTCATTTATCCAGACCTTCACATCTGAGCCTCTCATTTCTGATGATCAGATGTCCTGAGAATGCTACAGGAGAGTTGCAGAAAACGCTGGTTCTAAAATGCATTTTTGAATAACTAAATTTGAAAGAATTAAGTTTGCCTCACCCATAGTCAGAACTAAAAACAAAACAAAACAAAACAAACAAACAAACAAAAAAACCTGCTATAAAACTGTTTACAGAGCTTCTGAGGTACAAACACAGAATCAGAATATTTTTCAAGTTTTTCCAGAAACCCTAGGTGATTTCTTCCCCCAACGTTAAATGGAAATGTGAACACACACTTTCCTGTCTTTAAGGAAAATGAAAAACTCAGTTCATAAAGGTCAAAGTGAGAGAAAGAGGAATAGATTAACATCTCAGTTAGTAGGGAATTTTGGAGTAAATATTTCCTGGGTTATTTCTTTAGTTTTCTTTCACAATATTTAATAGTAAATCACAAGATCCTACCTCTTTCAGAAGGTTGGTGATGTACTTTACATGTAAAAATTCTGGAGTCTTGTCTAAATCCAGTGATGACCTTCCTTTAATCTCCTTCTCAAAATCCTCTCTGTAAACTTTCTGTTAAGTAAGACCACACAATTTGAAATTTAGAAAATACTCATCACTGTCAGAAAGGTATCAGAACAAGAGTTCCCAGAATAAAACTGAGGTTTGCCTTATATAATCCTACCACCTCGGAGTCTTCATAGCCACAAGGAAATCACTCCAAATTTATTGTAAATTTTAGAATTCTACCAAACAAAAGCAGAATCATCAAGGACCAGCTGCCTCTGGGAAAGCACTCAGAGTGACGCTGCTTAACACCTTATCAAACTTTCATTATTTGACTCCAGCCCGATTGGAGAGGAAAGCCAATAAAGTTGGTTTTTTGAGAATCCCCGGACTGGTTCATTCTTAACGGAGTGGATCCATCCACTGGAAGAAAGTCTGGCCGCATGGAAAGCCATTCAAAGCATAGGAGCATAAATGTTGACGTTCTCATCACCCCTTTCACTGGGAGCCTTTTGTGAACGTGGCAGAGACCATCTCATGCTCCAGCTTCCATGTCTTTCTTTAATGATTTTAGCCCTGAAACTGTTTCTCTACCATCTACAAATTAAGTTATACTGTGAGGAGTCTTGACTTCAACCTGACAAATTGTTCTCCAGGAAAGAGTTCTCAACTAGGAATGGAAAGGGGCAGATGGTGACTGTGGAGGGCGGACATCCATACCCCCACCTGCCCCTTCGACATTCTCGGCCACCCTTTGGCTAAGGATCCCTCAATTCCAGCATTTGACCCATGGATTTGAAAGTCAATGGTAACTCTCACCTTGGGACTGTAAAAACAGTCTCTCTAAATAACAAAGATCTCCATCCATGTGAAATATTTATCGGACACACAAAAGCCTATATTTTACCAGCTAAGTGTTTTATTCAAATTGCATCACAAAGATAATAAAAATAAAGTCTACAAGAGATTGTTATTAATGCAAAACAAAAGGCCATTTCTGGGTTCATAATCTACCTATTACAGAGTTAGGTAATTGTGTAAAGAAATTCTCCCAAACCGCGAGGGACGATCAGAGAGGTGGTTGTTGCCTCTCCTACATTTATGTCACATACAACTATTTAACAAATGATCTGTGGAAAGCCACAGGAAAGAAAAAAAAAAAAAAAAGGTCACAAGAGATGTCCTGGAAACACTAAAATTTAACAAAGTGATTAACAAGTTGCACTGAGAACATTCTAAATTAAAGGAACTATAGATATTCCCAAAGAACAATGAGAAACCGCCCTCTTCTTTATGTGGAACTAACTGAAATTATACAGTTATAAGGCTGAAGCTAGGGTATTTCCAGGCCAAAAATGTCTTTTTAAAAAAGCAAAAATAAAAATTTTTATATATTTATTTATTTCAGATAATCCACTTCAAAAAGCCCTTCTCCGGTGAAAAATTTATTTTGCTGAAATGAGTCATTAAGGAAGGTTGATTGACTGGAAAACAAACAAACAAACAAAACTTTAGTATACTTTTTATGAAACAGAAGACAAAGAAATTTTCAAAGCCAGATTTGGAGATTTCTTCTAGAAAACATACTGATTAAACCTCTATCTGGCATTTGAAGAAAAGTGAAAGAAGCATAATTATAGGCTTAACAAAAACATGAGTGACCATCCCCGACATCATAAACACTTAGCTTTACCCAGAGAAGGCTCAAGAAACTCATCGTCAAGCTTACCTCCTAGGAATAAAAAGCATCTGTAACCCAGACATTTCTCTTTGTGTCCACTTCATTGGTACTATATCTAAAGGCATCTTTCACATCAACCTCGGTCTAACTATGATTTTTAGATATTTTATGTTTCTAGCCTTTGTAGTATAAATTTGGTCCAAAAATATTTTCTATTGGAAGGTTTCTCTCTCCTCAAGTCCTGCTGAGCAGAAACACAACTGCTGAGCCTAAAAATCTAATAGCCAGAGGCTATAATTAAAAGGAAAACATGGGTCAGCCCCTGCAAAGGATAATTTCCCCTTAGCGACAATACCAGAAATCAGAATAGCAAAAATTGAAAGCCAATATTAACAAAAAGCCCCCATAGTCCCCGATGTAAGCAAATTCCATAGCATATAATAAATATATTACTACAGTTAAACCTTAAAGCTGTTGGCACCTGATGTCAAAACAGCCAACCAGAAGGAATTGATTAGTTCATTTGACTGATTTGGGGTGGGTTGGTTTTTTTTGTTTTTGTTGTTTTTTTTTTTTTTTTCAGTTGTCGACATTTTATTTTCCTTTTGTACCATGTAGGCATAGCAATGGTAAAAGCAAAGCTCTGGTTCTCAGATTTCCAAGATCAGCACAAGGAAACATGTCTATGTAGAAACAACAGCACTTTTTCAGAAGGTATTTTTGAAGGCCCTGTCGTCTGTATAGTGAAATTTGGTCTTGGGGAATCTTCCTCTTTCGAGGGTCTATCCCCAGTAGAAAAAAATCAACTGAACATTTCATATAAAGAAAAACAACTTGGTCTACTTTGCCCACTGAATCTCTGAGAAGCAGATTATCTATATATTTTGGGCTTGTTTGTTTGTTTAAATCCATCTGGTTTTTATGACTTTAAGTTAGGGGACCAGTCGTTTTCTTCAATGAGTCTTTGTTTCTCAAAGTATGGTCGCGGAACCACCGACATCAGAAGCTCCTGGGATATTGTTAAATACGATTCCCAGTCTCCATTGGCAGACTCATGAAGGACCTCCTGAGGCAGCGGCATGGGGATGTGCATTCCCAACATGCTTCCCCGAGACGTACCACAGACAGCCTGAGTACCAGAGCCATGGGGAGAAAGAAGGGGAGGGAGAAGACAGTCTTCAGAAGAGAAAGTACAGAGAGGATCAAAGAGAGGAAAACAGGGGAACATGTCCCTCTATGAGTAAGACGAGAAGATGTAGACCAAACACCTGAATAATAATAGCCTGGGGCTGGCGGGAAGAAGACAGAAAGCCCAGCCTGAAAGTGTTGGTCTTCTCCTTGAAGGATGACGCATGGCTATCAGTGAGAGCCAGGTGACAACTGACACAGGCCACAAGTTCTGGAGGCTCAACCGGGAGGCTCAACCCAGAGGCTACCTTCCAGCTCCCCACCTGGTAACGGCACAGTACTTTGCATACTATTCTCGAAATGCAGAAAAAGTGATATGGACTGAATGTCTGTGTTGCCCCAAAATTTATATGTGGAAACCCCACCCCACCCTCAATGTGATGCACGCATTTGGAGGTGGGGCTTTTGGAAAGTGATTAGGACAGATGAGGTCATGGGGGTGGAGCCCTCGCGATGGGGTTAGTGCCCTCGAACTCATCACGAGAGAGTTTGCTTCCTCTCTGCTATCCTCCATGTGAGGACACAGTGAGAAGGCTGTGAGAAGGCACCCCAAAGATGGTCTCTCCAGAATCCTGACCTGCTGGCACCCTGATCTCGGACTTCCAGCCTCCAGAACTGTAAGAAATAAATTCCTGTTGTTTAAGCCCCCCCTCCCCGTCTGTGGCACTTGGTTAATAGCGGCCAAAACTAAGACTAAGACAAAGATAGTCCCATAAAAGTTATCCCATTAAATGTAAATTGTTGTTAGGCTTCTGAACTATGACCAAATTTACCTCTCTGCCAATTCAGTTAAAACAAACAGCTAATTTCGTCAAAATATTCACTTATTTCTTGGTCAAACTTCTCTCAATGGCTTAAGAAGCTATGAGATATGACGAAACAAGCAGTTTTCTCTTTTCTTGCCTGAAGACACAATTAAACAACTTGGACAATTCAACAAGCCCCTGTAATGTCTGAGTGCCCTTTCCCTGGAAAGAGGAATTATAATACACAGCAGCATAAATAACAACAAATAGCACATATGTTGTTTTCAAAACTCCTATGAGAGTTTCATTGTCCAGAAGTTCTCATTTCTCCCTGTTTTGGTATTGTTACTGGAGAATAGACAAGATCGTGCCCACAGAGCACACCTGGCGTGGGGCCATAATCAGCTGATGCTGCTCTCCACTATTTCTGTCTCTTTGAAGTAATTACTTGGTGTACCCACAGAATCTGGATGTTGGCGAGAAAACCTTCTCTGTCTGGTGTCTGGTCCCAAAAAACGTACGGAAGGAAAGAACA
Organism: Martes martes; assembly: GCF_963455335.1. Taxonomy (NCBI): domain Eukaryota; kingdom Metazoa; phylum Chordata; class Mammalia; order Carnivora; family Mustelidae; genus Martes; species Martes martes. The sequence continues at coordinate 123,717,020 of NC_137895.1, forward strand.
GAAGAAATCTCACTAGGTTGGAGTGAAACCATTTGGGCAGTATCTGGATATGATTCAGCATCATTTTAAGTAGAACATGGAATGCATATGTACAAAAAATTCTTAACTGCTCTCTTCTCTTGATATTTTCAAACTTCCATTGTCACTGTTTTGGGGGTGGGAGGACTATGGGGAGAATCAACCAAGTAAGGGAACAGAAAAGAAGAGAATCACTCATGATTTGACCAGGTCCTAAGTCATTAGCATTTACTGGATATGTGATTCCAGATAAGACAGTTAATTTCAGTGGATGATTATCAATTGAGGGATATGCCCACCGAGTATCATTACCTTGAGGGGATTAAATGAGACATATATAAATCTTTTAGCAAACTGCTTAGCACAGAGTAAGCATTTAATAAATGTTAGTTCTATTTTCACTGAAAAATAAAAGGTAAATAAAGCAACCGGCTCGTCATTTTCTTTCTACTCATCATAATTTTACATGGACACAACCTGAAAGGGTCAACTTTGTAATCATAGAATGTGAAAGGGCAGTTAAGAGCTCACCTGGCCTGATACTGTTTTTGCCAAATGAGAAAAACAAAGGGCCACAGAATCTCAAAGACCCAGACAAGATGCCAGATCTAGAACGGGGATTCCCTGGCCTTCCTGGGCTGTGTGCTTTCCTCTAGACCCATTCAACATTCTGAATCACTTTGCTAGTTCCTTTCAAATGCTAGAACACCAAATATGCATCAAATAGTTATAACAGGGGCAGCTGGCTGGCTCCGTTGGGAGAGCATGTGACTCTTGATCTCAAGGTCCTGAGTTTGAGCCCCATATTGGACACAAAATTACTTAAAAATAAATAAACTTTAAAAAAAAAGTTCGTAACAAATCAAAGGGACTCACCTCACTCCGCATCTTCTGAGCCTCCTTTGAAGCTTGATATGAGGGTGTCTCAACAAATTCAAGCATTGATTTCCCCTTATTTTTCTCATACTCTTCTTTGTATTTAACCTTCATCGAAAAAAAGTATAAAAAGCAAATAAGGCTCACAAGCCCTTGCATCAATAGAGCAAAACAAAATAAATACATCCAAAATTAATCATCCTAGTTTCTAACATTGTATTATTCTGGACATGTGGGTTGGTCACTGGGTTCCCTGTGGTAAATGACATACAAAAGAAGTAAACAGGTAATATACAAAAATATTTATGGGCTAAAAATAATTTAGAACTACTAAATGCAGTTCTAGGACTTGGATAAATTATTTAAATAGCTCAGATATATAGATATAGCTCATCTATATGGGGTTAATACGTATACACTAATGGTACACACATATATACATAGAGACAGATCCTGTGATGGCTTTGAATGTCTATCAGAAAATCACGAACAAGGAGGAAAACATAGGCGTGATTCTCTTTCTTTCAAAGGGAAGACAGTGTTCTCTGGGACTGTCGACTTCTTCCACAGACATTGAGTAACACCCACACAGAGAGATTTTATGTAATTGCTTTCAGTTTTGCCCTGCATTATTTAATAATATCATATCATGAATTATTTATTTCAGTTACAACCAACCTCTTTCTTATTTTAGCTTATAAAATGATCTATATTTTCTAATTCCTAATAACAGAAACTAGAATTATATGTAAGGTTTCAGAGTGATCAGCTTTTTCTTAGCAATATATACCTTTTAGAATTACATTCACAAAAAAGTTTTGATCATGATTCATTTCATTCAGAAATGCATCTTCCTTACAATTCTTATTTGTGGGGCACCTGGGTGGCTCAGGCGGTTTAAATGGCTGCCTTCAACTCAGGTCATGATCCCAGGGTCCTGGGACTGAGCTCCTACATCAGGCTCCCTGCTCAGTGGAGAGCCTGCTTCCCCCCCTCTCTCTGCCTGCTACTCTGCCTACTTGTGCTCTCTATCTCTCTGTCAAATAAATAAGATCTTTTAAAAATAATAATAAAATAAAATTCTTATGTATAAATAATTTTTTGAAATTGTTCCTTAACTTATATAACACTTTTAATGATGATTAAATCCAAAAGTAGTTGTTCAATACTTAGAACTTTGTGGTAGCAGGAAATGTAACAGGTTTTTAAATTTCTATTTGTAGGCCTATTTTTGTTTTAGAGAAGTATGACAGAGTGATCAATTGAAAGTGTTTGAAGTGTAATAACATAGTAGGATATGTAATAACATATGCTAGGATAAAACTTTGTGGGAAAAATTAAATAAAAGTAAGAATACTAAGAGAAAAAAAATGTAAGTTTCCAAACCTTAAAGGAAAGCCAATTTGTTTATTTTTTAAATGAGGATGGGTATCAAATCATTAAGGATTTTATGTTCCACAGGATACATTTAATGGAGTGATGTAAAATTATATTTCAGTAGATACTGGAATGACATCTTTTGCAACTACTGAAACTCAGAATTTTAAAAATGTATAGATAACACCCTTAAAGTTCGCAGGGAAGTTTTTTTTTTTTTTATTTCTTTCAGGGAATACACAGAATTTTATACTTGAAAGAAACATTAATGTAAGATAATTTTTAATAACACTTCTAACTGATCTGAGAAATTCTAATAAACTTGGCACCTGGAAAATTAATTTTGCAGCTCACGATGACAAATTAGTACACTATAAAAACTGAAATTATCATGAGATTTGATCATGGTTTAATTAACTGATATACTGTAAGTTTAAAATTATGTGAAGTAACTTATTTTATGAAATGCTTTTACACGGAAACATGGTTCCCACCCTCCCACCCCAGTCACAGAGAGAGAGCAGCATCTGAGATTTTCCGAAGCGATGCTCACTTCCTCGGGAGGTGTGCTCTGCTCCCCCTTCTTGGGGGAGGTGTGTGGCAGTGAGTGGGTGAAGGGTCCAGACACACACCTGGCTCTGGAGCGTGGCATTGCCTTTATGGTGCAGGTGTTCAGCAGCATCCGCATCAAAATGGTACATTCCTTTGTTTTCCTCAAAAAGCTTTCTATACTCGTGCTAAAAGAGAGAACATGAACATAAATTCAAAATAAAAGAGACCCATTAGAACAGCCAATACTTAGGAGCGCAAACTGAAAAATACAAGCCAACAACAGCTGCAAAGCTAAACAAGACTCATTGCTGCCCTTGTAGATTTCGGACACTGAGGGAAGAGGGCAAGGTACCACAGACCAGCAGCTCGAGGTGGTCCATGTGGGACACCCTAGAGAAGCAGGGCACGATCAGCTGTCAGCACAATGAAAAACATGCTGGGGAGGGGCCACGGAAAAACCAGCGACGGAACTCATGTGAACAAGCGAGGTGGGCGAAATAAAGGCGATTTGTTCAAAGCTTATCCTAGAACAGAAATGTGTGAGATAGCATCTATAAGAAGTGAAGGGAAAAAAGAAGAAAGAACAGAGTAAAGGAAAGATGTTGTGCATGAGGGCTCAGCCTTGAGGGAGACTGAGGGGTCATAAGGAAAATAAGAGAGTGAGAAATAATTCAACTAATTTTCCTAAAAAGAGAGGGTAGGAGATACCTGGAAGAGAAACAGAGGGGTCTGGGTATAGTCCGTTGAATTTTTAAGGTGAAGAAATTGGATTAAGACTACGATTTAGAGACACAGACAAAGTTGTGAATTTGGAAGAGATGCTAAATCTGGCAACCAAAGGACACCAAGTACAACAGGCCACGATGAAACAAAAATTGCTTTGTAATTTCTCTCACTGGAGACTGGACACTGCGTTATTTCACTTCTGGAGGTAAATGGTAACTCTCAAGGACTCAAGACTTTAGCCAAAGCTGGTTGCTCATTCAGCAGTGAGGATTTCAGGGAAAATGGCAGTGTTGTAGGATGTAGGCAGAGGTATGCTGCATTTGAGAGGGAGCAGGAAGGAGCTGGCCAGAACAGAGCTGACATTTGTGTCTTAGCAGATGCTCCAGGGATCTGAGAGTGAACCAGAAAGAGGCCCAGAGCCAGGGATGTGGAGGCTGGAAGGAAGCATATGAGAACCACCATTCCACGGGACACAGCGACAGTCCCCAGAGGCACTTCTGGGATATTAGAGTACTAAGACATGTGTTTCCCAAAACTCTAGCCAGAATAAAGTGAGGGAGTAAAACACCCCAGGAAGCTCATGAAAATGTTCCCATAGTACATCTTGTCAAGAAGAGAACAGATTCTAAATTTCGGCTCCTCTGCTAATTAAAAAAAATAATAATCTCAAAGAATAACAGTGTACTTAGGGACTTTATAATATACTTAAAAGTTAGTTTATAGTATGTAAATAAAAGAATTATGAATTGAATGTAACAGGCTAGAATATATTCATATCAAGTTAAAATCAGAACTAATAAAGCCCAGGATATTATGCCTGCAATAATGGAATAGACTAAGGAAAGGTCAATAAATACTGTCCCCAATGATCTATTTTAGTGGCAGAGAATTTCAGAAACTGCTCTTTAAAAAACAAAAACAGAACCTGTTTGAAGGAAGATCTGCAAAAGAATTTTCAAGACTCGCTGTTCCTTATGTAATAGTCTCTGTTGCCTCCTAGTGGGAATGACACAGAGTAACATGCAATACATATTTTACGTTAATGCAAAGTTATAAAAGAAATCGAAAGCTCTATTTTCCAGGGCAAAACGGTCCTTCAAAACTTTAATTAGTACAGCTGTTCAAACTCATAAGGATTAATTTTACTCTATACACTATATGTTTAAAAAAATGGTGATTTATACCAAAGACATCTAGAGGTCTTTAAAAAACAGCCATTTATAACCAACTGACAACTAATTTTGGCAGAATGTCTGTTTATTAAGCACTTTCTTATTCAATCTTTGGCTAAAATTAAGTTGCCTTTATAAATCAGCAAAATTCCAATTCTCTCCACATTAAAATTTAAAAGTGGGCAATTCTAATGTACAATAAATTTCAGCCAATGTATTATCATACAACTTTAATAAATAGATACCTCAGGGTAACATATTTGAGTCTTAAACTTTCTCTCCCATGAAATAACTATTCAGTCACAATTTTTCTGTGAAGGAAAAATATCTATAACCTAGACAAAAGCACCATCTGAACCAAGACTTAAACTTTTAAAATGGTATATACAATAAATGTAATGTATGTCTTTGCTGAGTTTCTCTGCTATCTATCTGTGATAGAAACAATTTGTATTAAGTTATGATTTTTTCACCATTATTATAAAAGAAAGGTCAGTATTCTTTAAGAAAATATTGCCCAGGAGTGGCATGTATTCTTCCAACTTCCAAATTTTTAAGTGACCACCATGATATTTTTCTTGTCTTATTTGTACACAAATCCGCATGTCCTCAGGAAATTTAACTCAAGCACGGATGGAGAAGAGTCAAGGGCAGATGCCACTCAATGATCAAAATGGGATGGCAGAGACTAAACATGAAGAAACCAGGCTCTGAGAATAGAAATGTACCAACTTTTAGAAACAACCCTATGGGTCCTAGAGGGAAACGTGAATCTGAAAGGGCTGCTTGAGGAGTGGAGGAATGTGTGCAGAGGTGGAGAGAGGAGGCTTGCAATGGCAAGAAGTATGAATGAAATGTGCTGGACTAGAGTCTAATTCTGTGCCTGATAATCCTCTATGTCTCCTAGCCCACCCAACAGACAGGGAGAATGACAGACTGCTTTTCCTCCCAAGACCCAGTGATAAAAGTCAGTTAATTAATTTTAAAATCTCTGTGAATATGAATTATTTACACACGTAATCCACTTCAGGAAGGATGACATCAGTTGAGAAAGGAAGATTACCAAATAATGAACAGAAATTTCAACACATCAAAGCCAAAGGCAGACATTTTTAAACCTGAATTGAAGCTGTATCTCATTATTCAATAGTTCAGGAACTAGGTCTGGACTACAGATTTTTTTTTTTTTAAAGCCAGGACTGTGAGCATATCTCCTAAAGCTAATTATTTTCACATTCCTTGCCCAACAGAATTTTCCATCTGATCGTACCTGGCCCAAAGCAGATATTCAATACATCTGGATAATTCTGAGCAAGTGGGTGAGCATGTGAGTCATTATGAAAATAGATGCAGAAAAAACATGAGGTCAAATTACAGTTCATCGTCACCCTGAGCCATTCTGAGATGTGGGCAGTGGGGCACAGGTGAGCCGGGATCATCACGTTTGAGAACCCACGAAGTCAGGATCCACACGCATTAAATGTTTGAAACAGCATCCTGAAGGTGAGTTCTGATGGAATGATCACTTGGCAGCGTACACAAACATTTTCTTTAGGACATGAAAAAACCACTCGCTCCCCCTAATCACTTTGAAGAAACTGTGGAAACCCTCACAAGACTCAAAGTAGAGTGTCATTTGATGTAGGATTTATTTTTAGGGAAAATACAAATTAGACAATTTTGTATGTTACTGGGACCTAATCCCAAACACTCTGCTCTAGAAAAGAGCAGAGTGCATAAAAGAAAAGATCCTTGATTTAAGCCTGACTGCCACGTGGCTTCCATCTAACTGGGAAGAAGAAAGACAGAAAGAACACTTGTCCATGGGCTTTGAAACGTAGTTGTTCAACGAGAGAGTCTGCATTGAAGAGATATTAAAGAACCAGCAAGAAGCCCCTTCGTAGAGTGCAGCTTTGGTGGGGTTTAAGCAAGCAAGCCACTACTTTCCCAATGAGTTAGTTATTCAGGGAGGCGCGGCGCTCTGGGAGGAAGCAGGTGTGCTATGAAGCATCTGCAGGCAGCCTGGTTCCGTGGAGACACAGGGCACTTTGAGTTGCCATCCAACAGACTTACTCGGCTGAGCATTTTGCTGGTTTTCAAAGCATGCTCTAAAAACAGGTTTGGGAGATCTGAGACTGGCTCGTGCATACTTTGAATGTCTTTCTTGTACTTCACCTATGAAAATAACATGGAACAAAATACCATCTAGGAGAAGAAAAAGGTGCTTTTGCCTTATGGCCATCATTAATTTTTAATACATCATAAAGTACCAGGCAGTGGTAAATTAACAGGCAAATATACAAGCAGTCACTAGGTGGTGCTCGTTTACTACTGAATGAGTAAAAAAGTTAACTTCCGGGGACTTGCACATATTTTGATAATTGCTTTCATTGTTTACATATTTTAAAAGAGTGATGTTCACAGAATCAAGTAATTTTAATAGGCACTCTGTCTTCGAAACACAAAGACCAGCTACTACATTCTTTAGAAATTACTATCGTATTTTAATTACATTTTGGAGCAATTTCAGGGCTTTCAGTGTTCTTTATCCTATTGCCAACTTTTTGTTTTTACCAGCTGTTTTGAAAATATAATAAAATTAGTACTCATAATATTAAAATATTAATACAAAATATTTGACCACTTATTGTGTGCCAACACTTTTCTAACCACTTTACATGTAGTACATATTTAATCTCCACAACAACCCTAGTGGAGAGGTATTTTAAGCATCTCCATTTTACAGATAAGTAAACTGAGGCACAGAAAGATGAAGGAACAGTATTAGAGGAGGTAGAACAGGATTCAAATCCAAGCTGTCTGGTTCTAAACCTCCTGCTTCCAGGCTCCATGCTCTGGGTTGCTTTAAGTGTATTCCAACTCTATTTGCTTTACACTTTTACACACACATAGGATAAAAACAAAAGAAAAGGAAGCCATTCTGATATTCCCAGTGATCTCAAAAGACCCATTTCAATTTTTGGTAACAAACACAAGTAAGTTAAGGCACACAAATAACACATACTAAACATTAGTGAAAGTAAGAGATGCTGAGTCCCAACCACCTGGCAGGAGTTGAAAGGTTTAAGTGATCTAACAAAGCAACAATTCAACAATTCTTCATCTTAATACGTGTAAAGGGACTCCATATGTCCTTCAACTATAGCGAAGGGGTCCATTTTCCCCCTGTTTCCGTTTTCACACTCCGCCTAATTCTCATAAAAATTTAAGGCATCTTTTCTTGTAAACTGAAACTTAATTATTTTAAAAAAACAGAATGAAATCAAATCTGGGAAGAACTATTTCCGAGCATTTACATAAGAGATGGGAAAGAACCCATAAGCCATTACAAAGGGCAATTTCTAAATATCTCTTTATTATAAACTACCGTATACTAGGTTGTACTTTACAGAAGCCCAATTTCCTGAGCATAATTACATGAGTTAACTATTGTCACAACCACTAATTTAAGATACTACACACTCCTTTTTTTGCCAAACTCTTTAATCTATTTCTATGCTTAATCACATATAATAGTTTTTATTAGCAATACTATTCCTACTTATTAACTAAATAGCAATCAGTAACCATTAATAGCAACTTACAATAATACATTTTTCTCAAAAAAGCTTCAGGAAAATATGCTTCAGTGTTTTCAACTAAAATTACTTGGAAACTACATGATCTTAAGTATAAGTAATTGCAACACACTTGGGTTCTGAAAATGCAAGAATCAAAAGATATTGAAAATAGTTTTCTCTGAATCATAATTCCCGAATCACAAAGTAACTTACATCGCTCACCAGTGCGGTGGCAAGCTGACTTTGCCTAAAAGAAGCACTTTCGAGAGGATTGTAATGATGTTTCTTATCCTTCATTTCATTATCAAATTTTTCTTTGTATTTAATCTGCCATAAAAGAAAAAAAAACAGGATAAATTAAATAGCACATTTATCTTTAAGGTTTCAGAATGACAGAGTTGACTTTTAATTAGATCCGATAAAAGCTACCTTAAAAACGAATGGTAGCAAAGTTTAAATTCCTGGTATTTTTCCCCCGGTAAAGCTTAATTAGGCATAAAAAAAATTTTTATGCAAAAACAACCTCTACTTGAACATTGATCATAAATGCAATTAGGCATGAACTCAAATCCTATTAACAAGAATTATACACTAAAATCTCAGGATTTTTAAATGTCAGTTTCCATTTCTGCACTCTTGTAATCTATGATCAATTAGAAATTGAGACCACAAATGAATGAAAGTCTATCACATTTAGAAAATGGAACCTGAGCCCCAGAATTTGAATATGAATTTTCTTGAGGGAATTATTCCAAATACAGGACATGGTTTGGACTACGTTTTTTTTTTTCTCATCATTTCCCATTTGTTCAAAAATTCATTTTTAGGGATTACATTTCCTGAAATGTCCTGGGTCTATTTAATGTGAATTTTTATTCCTCTGCTTCAGCTCTCAACAGTTGTATTCAGCAGCAAACTATCTGTAATATGCACCCTGAATTATTTTTTCTCCTTTTTAAAGTAATCTTAGGGCAATCCAAGAAAGGATTACCCACTTATCCTATAGGACTATATAATTTTCTAAGGATAGAGAAATACGCGAATGTAGGTTGTGGTAACTATCTGAAATGTAGATATAATTCTTTACTGAAAACAAAAACTAAAAAACTAGTTACTCGAATCTCATACCCCCTTGGATGCCTGTCTCCAGGAAGAAATGCACAGACCACAACAGCAGAAATGTTTTGTTCTCTTGTAATATTTTTACAGTATTACAATTCTCATCATATTTTATGTTCTTACAGCATTCTCACACAATGCACCTTTATTCATATGTCTTACACCCATGCCTGGAAGTAATTTTTATTAAGAAGCAATTTGGGAATGCTTCCCATTATCTATTTTAATCGAATGTATTTTGGGTGATATCTTCCTCAAGGATACGCGTGTGATACCTGTGGGAGGGAGGCAGCTAGTGAAAATCTTGGGGGGAATACATTTGGAAAAGATTCCAACATGGCTTACAGGAAATATTTTCTGTTGCAGTTCGAATTGCTAATAATAGCTTTCTGATCTTCACATTGCCTTACAAACCCAAGCAAAACCTCCTTTATTCTAATTAGTTTGGGAAGGACTCTATAAAACAAGAAAAAAAATTCTGATTTTTGTAAAAAATAAAATATTTTATGTCTTGGAATCAGGAACAGGATCACCAGTGAAACAAACTGAGATCTCATTCACGACTTTCCACAGTAGCTGGCACCAAAGCCAAGGTTTTCCTGACCTGGTCCTCCCCTAAATACTCAATTCCACTCCCTTTGCACTCTCCACATCCCTCTGCCAGCGCACTCTACACCCTATTTTAATTTCGTCTCTCTAGGTTTTTAGTGCCTAAAGAATATTTACTTGACAATGAGAGAAGGCTCTTTTTTTTTTTTTTTTTTTTTTTTTTTTTTTTGAGAGAAGGCTCTTTTAACTGACTTCTACTTGAATGGCACTCTTGACTCAGCCAGATTCGCTAACACTCTCCACTTACTGAGCACAACATTTTAACTGATGGCCTGGGTGCCCTGAACAAGCTCGGCAGCTGGTAGCTATTTAACCCACTAACCGATCCAGCTAAGCAATCCTGGCTGGCATCACATTTTCCTTCAGTTATTCAAATTCTCCAACCTCGGCCACCATAAACTTCTTAGCTAGGTCTTAGCTAAGTGACAAAAAAAATAGGTTGTATCAGCCTATTTTGTATCAGCCTAACCCATGTCTGCACACAACATGGATGGCGCAGAACTTGGAAATTAACCCAATACATTCTCACCTGCCCTGAAACCCCGCATTTGTTCCTCCCAAGTGAAGGTATGTTTCCGAAGAGCAATCATTAATCCACAATGCAATGACTCATCCCACCTCATGGTAGGAGCTCAGCAAAGGCTTGGTGTAATGAGTAGACAAAAAAAGGAGTCATCAGTATGGACTGATGATTGCTTTCCAGAAGTCCGTGAGGTAGGATGAGTTCCTTCCTGAGGTTGGGAGTGTGACCAAGATAGACTCTCTCAAGACTGGAGTCAGTAATCTTTCCAACAGCAAGTCTGACTTGATCACACTCGCTTAAAGTGGTTTAAAGATACTCCCAGCACTTCTGCTCCCATTAGCTAGGAATATAAATTTGCCAAAAGTCAACTGAGTTTGTCCCTACCCCCGTTTATGCTAGCTATATTTATCATAATCACATGACTTAATTTAATACCGCAAACACTGACAAATTTACTGTAAAAAGAAATTTACCCTATGAAAACTATGTTATTTCCATGAAAGATTTAATGAAAGCAATTCCCTAAAAATAAACTGCTTTCAAATTAAGGGTAGTCAAGACAACCAGGAGAGTCAGGAGTAGGATGTAAATAATGTAAAAGGTTCTGCAACTCAGGTAGATTGGCAGTATGTCTTTGAGCTAAGTGTCTTTCAAAATGCAAATCACAGACCAATGCATTGTGATTATAGTTTGCGAGAAAAACAAAACTCCAAACCACAGCTTCATTTACAAAGAAAAAGACTTTTCACTGTATCAAAAGATTGGTGAATAAATGTACACCTATGTGTGTTGTATTAAACTGAAATATTAAGGTACGTGCACGGTCTTTATAATTCCTCCTTCAACTAATTTCTTCATTTAACTGACTATGGCTCTGAATAAGATAAAAGGTTTCTACTAGATAGATAGATACAGATATAGAGATATAGACATTCCACTAGACACACACACATAAATATGCATGTATGTATGCATATGTGTGTTTATACACCTGTGCCCACTAAGTCCCCATCTGTGAGCGAGGCCCCGGGGACATGCAATAAGAAATGAACTTGATCACGTCCAGGCATGCCTGGCGCTAGTTAAGCAGACGCTGGAAGGGTGAGCTGGCTGTAGCCACAGAGGGCAATGAGGCCATGGACCATGTTGTTGCAGAGGCTCTTCAAGTCAGGGGAAATGAGGTATTTATGTTACAGTTTGAAGAGTGTGTGCTTAGTGAGTGGAAGGGAGGAAAGGGCTGAGTAGGAGGCGTCCTGATGGCATGTGCCCGAGGGAACAGCATGTGGATAGCCAGAGAGAGGTACACACAGCATGGTCAAGGAATTTAAGAACACAAGGGTGGCAGAGGTTGGGAGATTACAGGAGAGGCTGGAGAGCTGGAATGATCAGGTCCTACAGAGCCTTGCAGCTGCCGTGGACCTTGGTTTTCATCCAAAGGCCAGTATGAAGTCCTTCTTTGCATTTCTGTGACTTGAGCAGATTTGCTATTGGAAGGATTTCTGACTCCAGTCTTGACAGAGGGTATCTTGGTCACACTCCTAACCTCAGGAAGGAACTCCTCCTACCTCATGGTAGGACCTCAACACACTCAACACAACTCAACGTAATGAGTAGAGGAAAAAGGAGTCATCGCATTACGGACTGACGACTGCTTTTCAGAAACGTACCTTCTCTTGGGAAGAACACTTGCCAGGTTTCTTAGCAGGTGAGAACGTGTCGGGTTAATTTCCAAGCTTCACCCCCTCTGTTGCCCTCTGCCCTTCGTGTAACTGTGATGGCGTGCAGACAGTAGGAATGATTCCCTGTGCGACAGATGATATAACCTGTTTCTGCCACTTAGCTAATAGATACTCGTAGTGCCTGACCTCGGAGAACATGAATAACTGAAGGAAAACTTGATGCAAGCCAGCACTACATTGTTGGATTTTGATTAGATTTAAATAGTTCAATATAAGCAGAAGCCTGCGCTTTTTTCACCTGATGTTTTAAAAGATAAATTTATAGTAATACTACCCTGTTATTAAAGACGAGTTTTCCCTGGAAAGACTAGATTGGACTATTTTCTAATTTTGGACATTTTTAGTTATCTGTGTATGTCTGCTCTCCCATTTGACAGTGAGCAAGGAATAGATCTTTATGCCTTTCTTCATTCCTAGTGCCTGGCATAATGCTTTGAATAGACTTCGCACTTATTATATGTTTATTAAAGAAATATAAATTGATGATGAAAATGATAGGCAAAGACTCATGACTCATAGAATGAGTCACACCCTGAGACAGGTGTCGGAACTCTAATACTCCTCTAATTCTCCAAGTCCACACACACACACACACACACACACACACACAGGCACTGTTAAATTGATTGGAACTATATCCCATTAGGAAGAAAAAGAATGTATAAAGAAATGAAAAACAATAGATTTTAAAATATTCTATTGGGGGCACCTGGGTGGCTCAGTGGGTTAAGCATCTGCCTTGGGCTTAGGTCATGGTCTCAGGGTCCTGGGATCGAGCGCCGCATCGGGATCTCTGCTCAGCAGGTAGCCTGCTTCCCCCACTCTCTCTGCCTGCCTTATTGCCTACTTGTGATCTCTCTCTCTGTCAAATAAATAAATAAAATCTTGTTTTAAAAATTTAAAAATAAAAAATAAAATATTCTATTGAATCTGCATTGCACTTTATAGTTCCAGCTAGACTTTTATCCATTCGTTCATTCATTCACTCATGCATTCATGCATTCACTCATTCAAGAAATATTTATGTAATGCATACTCTATGTCAGTTACTGGGATCTATTGAAGAGACTGAGGAATCAGCTGATAACTGTGTTCAAATATTTGAATTTAGAAACGGCATTTGTTCTACTGCAGAAGGTAAGTTTAGTATTGTTAGGCAGAAGTTTTAGCCGAGATTTCTGCTAATTATAATGTAAAGAAGTTACACTTCAGCTACCACCTGTAGGATGTGCAGAAATTATTCCGATGAACATGAGAAATGTTTTCCTGAAAGCTTTCTCTGACCTCCCAAAGTAGAATATGTACCATTGATAGATCTTTGAAACATCCCACGCTTGCCCCAGGTACACATTGCTACCATTATCTGCAAAGCTCTCTGAGCCGGTGGGTCTTCCCCATTAGGTTGTAAGCTCAGTGAAGGCAGGAGCTGCATCTGTCCCGGGAGTTCACCCTTGAAAACCCAGCCCCACACACAGTGTCTAGTGTGTAATACCTGCTTCGGTAATGGTTTCATCTGAACAAACACATGGAGCGTAATATTGAGAGGCAATTCTTCCACTGAAAAGTAGGGTCAGGTAACTCTATGATGTCTTCAGATTTTGATATAGCCTTATAATAGATTTTGGTGAGAACTTTAGTTTTTTTCATTCCTTCCCCATATTTTTATCTATAATAATCATTCTTAAGTTTTAATTTCCACTTCAATACCTCAATATCATTCTTTCTAAAATGGGGAAATACCTGTTTTGAAGGATCATCTAAATATATGATTCTACTTTCAAAAATTATTAGTATTCTATCTATTCAGTTGGTATTTCCTGAGGCAATGTCTGTATTAACCTCTATAGTGGGCACAGTTTTATTGTTCCTGAGGATAACAAACTCACATTTAGGTGATACAATCAGAAATGATCAAGTAGGCATTACTGAATACTAGAGGTCACAGAACTGATGTTTTGGGGAAGAATAATAAAAATCCCAAATTCACATTCTTCCAAAATATGCATGGGAATTTGGTATGCTTCACATGTAGCAAGCATTGGTCAGCTTAGGTCCTAATGAGGGTGGACTGGGGGCATAAATTACACTTCTTAGGAATAATTGGGTACATAAAATAAGCTATTCAGAACTAAATGCCATTCCAATGCAATATTCTCCTGAAAGTATTTAATAGAAGCCTGATATTTTTAAATTATAACAAATTATAAAAAAGTACTCATGTGACATCACTAATTAAGCACAGAGTAATGCAAATGTTCCCAAAATTTGTGATTATATTTCATGCAAAATCATGGTTATGTCTGCCCGGAGGTTTGAAATCCATTCACACCCTTTTTTCTCATTCACACCCTTAATTCATGATTCAAATATAGAAATGGATTACAAACTGTCTCAATACCAAATTGTCTCCCTCAGACTTACTCGTTTAACCAGCACATGACTCCTTTCTGGGGAACTTTATTTTTGAAGATTTCTACCACTATTATGCATTGAGCTCGACACCCTAAAACTTGAATTTTAAAATTCGGTCTAGTCTTTCCAGGTTATTTCTATAGTATCATATTAGTTATTTAAAATATATCTGTCAGGGCACCTGGGTGGCTCAGTGGGTTGAGGCCTCTGCCTTCGCTTCGGGTCATGATCCCAGGGTCCTGGGATCGAGCCCCTCATCGGGGTCTCTGCTCAGCAGGGAGCCTGCTCCCTCCTCTCTCTCTGCCTGCTTCTCTGCCTACTTGTGATCTCCGTCTGTCAAATAAATAAATAAAAATCTTTAAAATATATCTGTCACTCCTATCCTTGTAATAAACGTAGTAAGAAGCAAAGTGCTGTGAAATTTATCTCTCTCTATGCTTGAGTACTCTGTGTGATCTAATTCGAAAATGCCTAAGGAACAAAAATGCAAGTGTTTCCCATTAATTAACCACAGAGTAAAATAACTGCATTACATAAAAAACACACTTGGCAGACTCTGACCCAACTGTTTCTTACCTCTTGCTGTAAGGTTTGCGTATTAAATGAGGTGAGAGAAGAACCAAATTGTTTCAACAGGTCCCTTGCTCCCGTCTGACTGGTTCATTCACTCACTATACATACAGACCCAACATCCTATTTTCAACCCACACTTCACACATCTGAGTGTCTATCTCTTTACCCATACTCACATCTCCAGAAGCAATGCTTTCCCTTAACCAACTGGTTTCAAGACCATTTGAGAAAGGGAGAAATAGGTGTTGGGTTCAGTGATTTTGCTATGGTTTTAACATAAATGTTACCCCTTATGCTTAAGTCGATCGCTTTGGAAATAAGTTTACTTATACTCATGATTGATTTCATTTACATTATAAATATCATCAAATCTAATGATCTTGGTGTTTACCAACTTTTTTTTTTTTTTAAATTATAAGAAAGGTAGGGGCACCTGGGTGGCTCAGTCGTTAAGCTTCTACCTTCGGCTCAGGTCATGATCCCAGGGTCCTGAGATCAAGCCCCACGTCAGGATCCCTGCTCTTTGGAAAGCCTGCTTCTCCCTCTCCCACTCCCCCTGCTTGTGTTCCCTCTCTGGCTGTGTCTCTCTCTGTCAAATAAATAAACAAAATCTTCAAAAAATATTATAAGAAAGATATAGAGGATCCTAATCCTAAAAGTTTTTAAGGAATTTTAACAGATTTAGTAAGGCTTTCAGAGGCCCACACTTGGAGAAAACAACGGAAGAGTTAAACTACAATAATATCACTTAAATTCATTCCTCTTAACTGTTTCTGGACAAGGCAGTGTTCCAATGATCCGAAGCCTGACTTCTAAACCCTGTAGTTCAAAGCTTCGCCACAAGGGGCACTGGGCTTTGCAGCCCCACCTATGGATCAGATTCACAGAGTCAGAAAAAAGCAGACCCCAAAGGACATCTTTTCATCACAGCCAGAGAAATAACTGTTAGGAAGAAAATGGAAACTTTGATAATATACCTTAATTATCAGCGAAAATGAAAAGTAAACAAATAACACAATGCCACATCCCTATACCTCCAATTTTGGATGAAATTGAACTAAAAGCTGTCAAAGAAGACAGTACAACTAGATTTTTATGTAGAAGTTGCCATAAAATTAATAGTATTTCCAAGTCTGAATTTTACACAAAATCATATCACTGTCCTTATTTCCACAACAAAATAACACCTTACTGATTTTGCACCGTGAATGAGCTACAGAAATGTGTTTAATTAATTGGTCTATGTATATTTACAGAGGTCCAGTCTGTGCCATTCTATAATGATGAGTTAAACACATGTCAACCCTGTCCCCAGGAAGCCTGCTGTGTGGTAATAAAGGAGATATTTAAACATACACATATAGGGTCACCTGGGTGGCTCAGTTGGTTAAGTGTCTGCCTTTGGCTCGGGTCATGATCCTGGGGTCCTGGGATCGAGCCCCACATCAGGCTCCCATCTGCTTCTCCCTCTCTCACTGCCCCTCTCCCACATTCGTGCTCTCTCTCCCTCAAATAGATAAAATCTTTAAAAAAACATAAACACATATATAAATATGACTAATATAGATTGTGTTAAGAATAATAAAGAAAAAGAACTGAGAATAAAGGAGAGAGAGAAATACAATTTCAATTGGCAACTCAAGTACACGACCTTGAAGCCAATACTTGGGTGTAAAGAGGTTGGTTGGGAGAGTGCTTGCCAGGAAGGGAAATGGGAGATTCTCCAAACCAATTAACATTCCCATTCAATTTGAGGACAATATTTATAATTAAATTTTAATGGCAATCTAAAATGTACTTTTTATGTTTCAAACCCATTCTTACCAATACATCACATGCAATTTTAGAACAAACACTAGTTATTATAAATACAAAAGTTTCCTTGATGTTATAAAACTAAAAGAATTCCATTCAGCACATAGATAAATTTCCAGTAATAAATTAAGATGATATATGAATATATTAACAAATTAACTGCTCTTGGAAGAATTAAGATGATGGCTTCAACAGTTACTTCACTAACATTTAAGATACTTGTAAATACACCAATCTCATTATCTTGGCAGATGAGATTTCACTTTAATTTTTTTACTGATTTTTTCTCTTAATTACTTGACCATAATGTTATGTGCCTTCTAAGTTTAAACAAGGAGACTAGAGGGGGGCAACTGGGGGGACAAAGCTATTGTACAAGTTAGCAGGAAGGGTTTTGTGTTTCTGCTACCTTTTCTGGGTTCAATCCCACAGAGCATAATTTCCTGGTAAATTGGGAGAATTCTGCCCCTTGCTTTCTCATTCTCGGCTCTTCGTCAGGCAGGTCTTATCCCCACAAACCTCGAGTGCCTCCTCACTTCTCCCTCCCTCATACAGTGCTCCTGGTACCATCTGCTCTCTCCTTCCTACCCCTGCCCCCAGGTCCCCTGCTCATTGCCATTGCCAAGTCACTTCCCTTCCGGGTGTTTCTTTGCCTTTGAGTGCTCCTGTATTCACAATCTGACATTAGGTTAGGAGCAAGAGAGTATGTATGTGATCTTCAGAGTTGCCAATGAAAATAATAAACCATAATTTCCGCCCTTATCTCTAGTTCATATACCTGAAAATACAAATGGAACATATCAAGTTCATTCCAGAAGTCCTATATATTCATCTGAACACTTTTCCTTTCTTCTGATGAGTTTTTACACTCAAAATGCAAAAATGTTGTGGAAAAAATAAAGATGATAGATACAATGTAACTTGCAAATTACAACCTGCTTAGGTATCTTATCATTCAGTTGCTAAAGGATTTGGATTTTCTTTTTTTTTTTTTCAGACCTCCCTAAAAACCGAGATAGGAGCGAAGGGTAGGATTTTTGGTAACTGAATTTGAAATATCAAAAGAAAAGTTCAAATACCAAAATTTTCTGCTAAGAACTCTCAAATAAGATCATAAAGGAATGAATTGCAGACTGGTATCTAAAGGCCAATGTGACTATTCCTGCTTCAATCTGGGCGTAAATTCCTGCAAAAATGCAGAGTGGAAAGTTATTCTGAATATCAGCAGTTAAAGTATTCTTGTGAAGTGACAGCACGTTTCTATGAGCCGGACAGCATCTTAACCCTGACAACAAGCCTAAGAAGGAGGTATTGCAGTCGTTCCCATTTTACAGATGAGGCTGCTGCAGATGGAAAGATTGTCCAAGTTCACTCAACCAGCGAGAGGCAGAACTAGGAGTTTAGCTCAGGCAATCCTGCTCTGGAGCCCATTTTCCCAACACCTCGACCAAACCGTAGTGTTTTTCCAGAATCTGCTGCTTCACTTATGCGATCGATGGGAAGTCTTCGTTCCCCAAAAAAGGCTGGAGAAGAGTTGCCAAATGTACGCTGCTCTGCCCTGCTTCTTCAACAAGTGTTTTTTGGCATGAGCGGAGCCCCAGGAGCCCCTGCCCATCTCGGGTCCCAGACCAGCACATATCCCCGGGCTCTCAGCACATCCACAGGCTCCTGAATCATGTAGTTGTTTTGTAAGTAAAAGGGCCTTCTACATCGTAAAACAATGGGTATGAGGCACACTGACATTCAGGTGTCTCTCATTGACCCTCCTTGCTCATCTTCACCCCACGACCAGCAAGTTGTCCCAGCTTCTGAGCACCCCAGCTGTGGACAAACATGGTAGCCTCCCAGCTGGCCTCCGGGACACTGCCTCTCATGAGGCTTTGTCTCCTGCACGGTGCTGCCATGCTAACCTCCCTTAAGTAGTATCTTCTTTACAATGCTTTTCTGCTCAACACTTCCTGGGACAATCCATTTCCTACCTGAACGTGGAGGGTACTTGAGAGACTATAGTTAAAATGGTGAGAAGTTGCAGTGGTGACTCCTTTTCTGAATTTAACTCTACAATACTCCCAATTACTACAACTGAAACCACTTTTTCTTCTTTACCTTTTCTTGTAGAGAACCCATTATTCCTATTCTGCTCCATAAATATGGCCCACAGTCCAAATGAATACAACACTGACCCATTTACCGTCATCACAGCATCTCAATTCCTCCTGGATTTCCTTGTATATTTACGACTCCTCTGTCCTGCTGAGAAGCCTCTGCTGTCTCTCAGACTCCTCTTCTCTGTCCTGCACATTCCCAGCCTTTATTTGGGGCTTTCCCCTGAGCAGACCTTCCAGTCCATCTTAGCTCAAATCTACCTGTTACACCAAACCCTTCCAACTACACAACCCTCACTGATGTCCTTTTCTCCACACTCACCGGATGTGACAGGTATAAATGCTTTACTGGCATTTCTCTTTCTCCTAATAAGTTTGAGTATCCTTTCAAATGTTTATTGACTATTTTGTTATTATGTTGCCCTTTATAACTGCTCATTCATCTCCTCTACTTATTTTTCTACAGGGCTTTTTAGTCCTTTTCTTTTCACTATTAAAGAACTTTTGTATATTCTAGATATGAAAATGTTCTTATCATTTGCATTACAAGTGCTTTTCCAAATATTTGAATACAGCGGCTCCTCTTTCTACATTTTAAAAAGCTTTCCTCAGACCCTTCCTTCTCCATAGATAATCCAATGTACTTAATTTATTCAAATATTTAATTTGATTCAAAATGTTTAAAAAGTTTCTTTGGATTCTAGCTGGAATTGCATGGGATTTTTTTTTTTTTTTAGAAAAAAATTTTTAAAATTTATTTATTTTTTTAAGTAAACTCTACCCCCAACGTGGGTCTCAAACTCATGACCCCTAGATCAAGAATTGCATGGCCTACTGACTGAGCCGGCCAGGGGGCCCTTGCATGAAATTTTAAAATTAATTTTGGAAGAATTAACATTTCTATGATACTCCCAAGCTATAGCACAGTTGGTTTTCTCATTGGTTCAGATATCATTTCACGTTCTTCAGTCCGATTTTATAGTTTTCTTCGTTTACACCTCTCCATTTTGAAATGTCATCCAACTTTTGCAACTTGAGGAAAGTATACTTTCAAAGTTGAAAACACCATAACTGTATAAAAGTTGCTTTTGATTCTATTATTATTAACTTGGCAAATATTATCGTTTTCCATTGAAAGAGTTTAAATTCTATGGTCAGGTATGCGTAACTATCCTTTTATGGCTTCTAGATCTCCAGTCTTTTTAAGACCAAATCTGTCACTCCTATGTGGTAATATATATTCTCCTGGGTTTTCTTTTAAGATTTTAAAATTATTTTATTGTTTCTATTCCCATCTCTAATCCATCTGGAATTCATTTTGTATATAGGTTAAGATTCAGGTCCAATTTTATTTTTACCCTGATGGATGGACAGTTATGTCAGCACCATTTATGAACTAATATAACTTTTTTCCCACTGACTTGAACCAACACTTTCATCATATATTAAATTCTTATACATATTGAACTCTATTTCAGGATTCCCTCTTCTATCCCACTGATCATTTTATCTCTTACTGTACTAATCCCATATTGATTTAATTTCAGTGGTTTTATATTATGTTATGGTAACCCATAACTTAAGTTTTCCTTCACTGGTCTTCATTTTCATACTTCTAAAGGCTCTTCTCAGGCATTTCCTTTCCATTCAAACTCTAAGATCAATTATCCATATACTTTAAAAAATCTATTGGCTTGTAATTGAAATTGCATGACATTTGTATATTAATTTGGGGAGAATTGCAATTTTTATCTACCGAGACATTCAGCCAAAACACGACATGTCTATACTTTTTCAGATCTTGTTTGATGTTCTTCCATAAGACTTCAAAGTTTTCTTCATTTGCGTCACCTCTTTCTTATTTTGTGACTAAACTAGAGCATATGAAAATCGATATTTTACTACCTAGTTAAAAACTGTATGTGTATGTGTACAGATAGACAGCAATCTAATTATTGATCTAATCTAATCTAATTGATATCATGATTGCTGAATTCCAGAAATCCTAGGAAATGTGACAACATGGCTAACCTCAGTGAAAAAGATTAGACTTTGAGCCAGGAGAAAACTCTGTTTTACGCTTAAAACTGGACTCCTTTTATCTCTTACTGCAACTTGTAATTATTGCAATCCTATCTGAAATGGTTTCAGAAACATAATCTTTGCATATTCTTGCCATTAAAGATATTATCTAAAATGAAATAGTTTCCTGTGCCACTAGAAACAAAATCTCTGAATGAAATCATTGTGGAATTACCACTAGAGTCTTACTTGACTAGAAAGTCTAGAAGCTTCCACAGCATGTTCGAAATCTGGTCTTCCAATTACAGCAGGCTCTTGATTCATTACTCCTTGCCCTTTCTTGTACTCTGCCTAAAATGAATCAATAAGAGAATGTTAAATATTTCTACCTCCCAATGAAGAATTATATTAATATTAGCTGAAAAAAATACAATAGACCCTCAGTCCATAAAAAGCCATTCCTTACAATTCACCAAACACTAAAATGCAGACTGGTAGAACAGAAATTGCCTTAGTGTGGTTATGTAAATAAATTCAACCTTTTTTGTAGTAAAATAATTACTAAATTTGAGTCTACATATCCTGCCATCATCATTGTGCTGATGCATAAACACTGAAAAAAAAATTAAAAGAAATTTCTCGATAATTGAGACCCTGCCTTCTGCATACAAATAGCCTGTACGACTCCTTTCATCTTAGGAACTGATCTAGCCCCGTTTGGTTAGCATCAAGTTAAATCTTGTAAATAGTTATTGATTTTGAAGTGAGTACAGTCTCTGTGATTCAAATGTTTGGTTTGTGTGAAGTCATCATTTTTAACCAGGATGCAACATATGTTTAATTAAAATGGTATTAACCAATAAGGATATCTTGGAGAAGATATAACAAGAAAACAGCCAAAATGTATAGAAAATGTACAAGGGTAAATGGTGACAAAAAAGAATCTGCACAATTAACAGTAACACAATGGGAACACAGCCAAGTGAAGTTCGTTAGGACAGGGTAAGGTGAGAGACCAGATGATTAACAAAACTGACTCTCAGATTGAGGCATCTGAATGTTACCTTACGCCCAAAGAGCACTTACTTCTCTAAAAGTATGACAGCATTAGCCAAAGTCAAGGCAAATTTGAGCAGTTTCTGCATATGCCTGAATAACTTACACAGTCAAAGGGATAATTCAGATAAAAAACTTGAGGTGTCCTTAATTCAGATTGATTAATTTCACTAATTAAATTAACCAGTCAACCACCAAAGTCACGTGTTGTCTCTGAAAAAATAAGAAATCATTTCTGCTCAAGATAAGAAAGAGAGATTACATTGCTTATGAGCTTGGAGAGCTGTGTTGCCATCTTGATGTCTGGTCTGTTGAGATCCGCACTATACGTGTGGGCGTCCTGCACATCTTTTCTATAAGAAATCTGATCAAAGAGACAATTTTGATTGAAAGAAAAAAAAAAGAAGAAATTAGTCATTTTATAGGGCTACCAATCTTAATGTCCATCACATCAATTATTCTTGCCATCATCATCTTAGAGAACCCAGCAACCATAAATTGTTTTTTTAATTTTTTGTATGCACAACATTTATTTGAATAGATGCGTTATTTTTTTTCTACCATACCTAAGTCTCACTAGCATTATTACATGTGAACTGGAGTCATACAATCTAAAATTTGTGAGCCCGAGACTTTAGCACAAAACCAGTCTCAGAGAATCTTACGGAATTCTTTGGGAATTATCACCTGAAAAGCATGTCATCACATGTAAATGTGTATGTACATATTCACATACAGAATATCCCCAGTGAGGGCTGTAACTTGCCCATCACATAGTCTCAACCCCCACTGGATGTAGGATAAGCCCAGCACATGAGTGTAGAAAATCACTTCCTGGGGTGAGGGTACGTGAAGCTGCTCTCTCCAGCTCTCTTTTTCTTTTTCTGACTGGACTCTTAAAATGCCCATGTCTGGCAAGTCTAGTCATGAGTACTGATATTTTTATTACCTAGCAAATACCATCGCAATGACTTGAGCCTCCGAAAATAAAAGCAATGACATTAAGGAACATTCATTCTCTGAATGCACGAGATACAATCAAACCAAAGTGTGGAAAATAGACATTTCAAGAGAAAAAATACATGTACATTTAACCAAGCGTACTTAAAACGATGGTGGTTATTTAGATTAACTCAACTGACAAACAGGAGGAGAAACCAGATGAGAACTAGTATAACGTCCCACAGTCAACACCTCACCAGTCTGTCCATTTCTCTGCTTCCTGAGCTCAGTCATGAGCTGAAGGAGTATTCATCTATTTTCCGCCAGAAAATAGATAATTATCACCAGGGGCTGGTCAATTTGTCCATTACATTAGTTCTATTAAAGTTCTAAGGCGGGTGCCTAGGTGGCTTAGTGGGTTAAAGCCTCTGCCTTCAGCTCAGGTCATGATCCCAGGGTCCTGGGATCAAGTTCCGCATCAGGCTCTTTGCTTGGCAGGGAGCCTGCTTCTCCGTCTCTCTCTGCCTACTTGTGATCTCTGTCTGTCAAATAAATAAATAAAATCTTAAAAAAAAAAAAAGTTCTAAGGCAAAGGGAGTAGCAATGGTTATTTTTAGGACCCCCCTTCATTTTTTCAAGGCATAGAAAGGTAGAACATAGAAACGTAAAACAACATCTACACAAAATGCACTATTAATTATATTTGTATGAAACAAGTATTTCTAATGTTGCCTGCAAATTTTCTACAGTAGCATCATCTAAGGTACTTATTCAAAAATTAGATTCCTGAGGTCCATCCCTAACCTTATGTAGCAGAATTTCAGCAAATGGGGTGGAAGAATCTGCATTTTAATGAGTTCTCCTGTTGATCAATATGAGCCAGTGTGTGTTCTAGATAATATCAATGTATCTGGTTATTTTCCTATCAGTCTTGCAGAGTTAAAAAAAAAAAAAATGTACTTTCTTACTCCTTTCAAAAATATCAGGTACAAGAAATGAAAGGCTCCCTATGCATTCTATTACTTTTTTAAATTTTTTTATTTTAATAAACATATAATGTATTTTTATCTATTACTTTATTTCAGTGAAATATTTATATATATTTCTATTTACTCTTGTAAGGCCTTGCATTTGTCTCACCACCATGACTGTTTTTTAAACAATGTTTATAATCATGAATCTGTCTAAAAAGTGAACACAACTTCAACAGAATTAACATAATTTCAGCAAGAACATCTGTTTTCTTCAGCATTTCTGTTTTCATAGGCTTCACCTTAACAAATAATTCAGCTAAGTTTTGTGCACCCGGGTAGCAAAAGAAACAGGAAAATAGGCTGAAAACTGAGTTATACTGTTGGGTGAATTTTTTAAATCTTTAAGGATTTAAAATTAAGCCAATTTCATTGGCTTCAAATAACCACCG
Source organism: Martes martes (assembly GCF_963455335.1). Classification (NCBI taxonomy): domain Eukaryota; kingdom Metazoa; phylum Chordata; class Mammalia; order Carnivora; family Mustelidae; genus Martes; species Martes martes. Next base: position 123,741,660 of record NC_137895.1, read on the forward strand.
GCTTGTGCACCAACGAGGGCCAACCACCCCCCCATCCCCCAACTCCCCCACCCCTGCCTGCACCCAGTTAAACACAAGCTGTGTAAACAAAAAACGGACTCTCAGGTGAAAACAAACCAAAATTACTACCCACCTACAAGACTAACTGTTCCTAAGTTACTGCATTCATACGGAAACCACAGGGGGGTAATGTCTTTTTGTTTAGAAAAGAATGAGGATAAAAATGGAAACCCTTACTTTTTGAAAAGGGCTGCAACCTTCCAGAAATCTCTGCTTCGTCTGGGTTATGTAATTATATGCTGCTCCGCCTAATGACTGCATGAAGAGAGGTGAGAGGCACAAAGGCGGCAGGAGCAGGACTCTGAATAGGGCCCCATCATCCATGTAAATTGCAAATTAGAGGCCGGCATATGTGACTCAAAACAAATATTAAGATTGACAAGAGCTGCAAATTCAAACAAGCGGACACCACAGAGCCGCACAGGAGAACGGCCCGGGAGCCCCGTCACGAGCCAGATCTTCCAGAATACCACCGCGCGGGGACGTCCCACCGGAACGGGGCTGTGGGTGGAGAGGCACAGGGCCGTGGGCTCCTGGTCTTCACCATCTGCAAGGAGGTGTGAAGTGGGCGGTGCGGCAACGTGGCTGCCTGGCGGACTGCTCATCTTCCTCCTCCTAACCTGGGTCTGAGGGGAGCTCGCCTGACATTTCTCTCACGTCTGCAATATGTCTTTGCTTCGTTCTGCAGTCTGTCAGAACCCAGGAAGAATAAAAATGGCACGTGGCAGAAGAGAGATGTGGCAGGGGAAGGTCAAAGAATACATATATATTTTTTCTATTTCCTGAACAAATTCAACCCCTAAGGGCTAACTGTATTGGCACAAGGGACTGGCGTCCATCCTTCGGGCTGTCTTCTCTTGACAAGATGGGGTTCTGTACAATACTGCTGAATAAGAAGAGAAAAAGAGACTCATCATTGACCCTCAAGCTTGCATCCATCTGGGGCTGATGATTTTCAGCTTGAGGGTCAATGATGGATTTTACCTTACTTTACTTAACGTCTTGTTCCCTACTGCATCCTTAGAGGATGGAAGGAAAAAGCACGAGAAGGGAGATGGGAGGAGGGAGGACATAAAAGAGAGAAGAGAGGAGGAGGGGGAAGAGAAGAAATAATGACGCCAATAATCATCGCCACTTTCGACCATTTACTAAGGACCGACTAGCATATTAAGGATTTGACATTCACTGCCTCACTCAGGCATTTCTTAAACGTATGACTATATTCCTTACATCACGGTCTGTCTACTACTCTTCTATTTCAAAATTTTTCTTAATTCTTAACTATGTATTCTCATTAATGAACATTAGAGTAACGCCAGTCAGTTCCACAACAGAAACAAATGGAAATTTAGTGAGCATTACAACTCAACCTACAAAACGACTTAGGGAAAAATCTCTCAATACTATTTCAGTCTGCTCCCAAGAGAAGAAGGTGTATTTCCCCACTTCTTTAAACCTTGTGTTATACCTTCAATGAAGTCTCATCATTCCCTTCTAGAGGCCCCACACGAGGCCATAAAGTAATTATCATAAGATGATCATTTCCTTATACCTTGATCTTATATTCAAGATAAACTACTTTTTTCTTTTTAATGACATAACAATATACAATCTTATCTGTAAAGACTGATTGTGGTTTCTTATTCAGGAACACCTGAAACGATTACCATACATGCTTGACCTCTTCCTCCTCTTTTTTTTTCCCCCCACACTAAATTTCTTTCCTCTCCTTTTTCCATTTATCTGGGTCATTTCCCTAAGTTATGCCTTTGTAATGGACATGTGTAATTTTTGTGTCCTGGGGTTTTTTTATTTGGAAACTGCCCCTCCCTCCCTCGGTGATTTGGTGGGGCTGTCCACGGCACCCTACCCTCTTAGTGACAGGCGTGGCCACATGACAAGCTCTCCAATCAGACATCTCATTCTTTCAGAAACTGTGATCAGTAAGGGGGCAGACACATCACCCAGGGAGGGCCAGAGTCACCGATTGATCTCGGGTTGGGGGAGAAAGAGCTGCTGTCCTTCCCTCTGGGATCAGCGGCTCTAAGGATAATTTAATTTTGGAAACACCAGCAGTCATCCTGAGACCACCTAGACAGTCTGTCTGAAAGCAAAGCCAGGCAATGGGGAGAGAGAAAGAGTCCCACTGACAGTGAGCCTCTGGATCCAGTTACCTCTAAAGGTAGCTTGAATTTCCAATTATGTAAACCAATAAATTCTCATGTTGTACTTAGCTAACCTGAGATGGAGTTCTGTTGCTAAACCTAGAAACTCCCAATTCTCACAGTCTCCATCTTTGGTTTTTCTGCCATGTCCAATCTGTTCTTCATTGCTTCCAATAAAGATATTAATTCTATCAAATTTGTTTTTGAATTTCTTCCTTGTCTCATGACGTTCACTTTTCCCTCAGTTTGTACTGTCATCATTTTATCATCTTTTAATCTCAGCTTGTTTCCTATAATCTACAGATTTTTTTTATTATGTTCAGTTAGCCAACATACAGCATATCATTAGTTTTTGACATACTGTTCACTGATTCATTACTTGCGTTTAACATCTTTTGCGTTTTTTTTTTTTACACCTGTGCAGAAGGTCCAACATACCAGGCATTGTTCTGAGCACTTTACATGTATGAAAGCATTAAATCATCACCCCACCTTTGTTCGCTGCACTGTCTGTGTCCAACCGGGCTTCCTCAACATTCCCTCCCAGGACTGGAACAGTTATCCGCAATCCCCTTCCCTGTATTGTTCTGAGTTGGGCTTGGTCAATGAGAGATTCAGACTTAGGTCCTTAGCTAAGGACCAAGGTTGAGAGGTGAGGGGACAGCCAGGATGGCAGCCACAGACAGACAACCCTGGGGGAATTAGGGCTGGTGAGCAGACTTAAAAACATCAACCCCAGCTGGCTCAGCCTTTGCTACTCTGACGAAGGCTGATGTGATTCTTGGTGAGAAGAGACTAGAAAGGATATACATGTTAAGTTTGCGGAACAGAAGGGAGGAGCATGGCCTGTATTTAGTTATAATCTTGCAGCACTCGTGCAGTCATTCCCAAGAAACACTTGTATCCTAAACTCTCACATTAGAGAGGCCCCAGGTATCTCACAAAGGCACGTGGACTGGAAATTCTATCTCAGGCTTATTTCTGTCTGGGCATCCTGTATGTAAAAGATGAGTAAAGTATTAAATTGTTAACTATTGGGATGCCTGGGTGGCTCAGACGGTTAAGCATCTTCCTTCTGCTCAGGTCACGATCCCAGGGTCCTGGCATCAAGTTCCTGCTTAGTGGGGAGCCTGCTTCTCCCTCTGTTTACCTCTCTCTCTCCCTCACGAATAAAATAAAAGTCTTTAATAAATAAATAAATAGTAAGTATTATTTTTATGAGAGAATATATGCCTTTTATATACAGGTAAATGTAAGATCTGATACTCATCAGAAGGCAGAAAAGTTTTCAATCTCCTAAAAGATGAAGTAAAATACAGAACTGCATCTTTCTCATTATTATTGTTGTCATTGTTTATAAAAAGCATTTTAGAGTTCATAGTTTTTTTTATTCATGAGTTAATTTTACCACCACCAAAATCTTGTAAAGAAGGCAGAATGAGCATTACCAACTCTTCTGTCTCAGAGACAAGCAAAGCACTAATGTATCTATTTTAATACTAACTCCCAAAGTGCTGGTATTATAAGTAACATCGGGGAACCACACAGAACCATGACTGCCTCTCCAGTACCACTTTACTGATTCATCTCTAAGCTTTTTCACTTTCTGATGGAAAAGAAATGTTATCTCCTGATAAGTTTTTATTACGACTAAGAAAATACATATATCATTCTTGAAAAGAACATTAAATCTCTTGTTTCCCCTGCTGAATACTTCCTTCTAATGCACACTGAATTGATTACCAATACAGTGTTTGGAAGAGTTTACCACTCTCATTTCATCACAAGTCTACACAGACCACATCACTTACAAAACTTAAGATGGCAGTTCAAAATTTGTTTGACTTCCTTCAGAACTATTGGGTTTCGTGTCTCTGATAAGACAGATGAGAACTAATAATGTTTTACTGGGGTTCTCATTTTGAGCCCATCTTTAGGGGAAAATAACAGGATAGATTATCTCCAGTTTCTCTAATTACATTAGAAGAATTTGGCAGGGGTACATCCCTTAAGATACAAAAGGATTTAGATTGGCTGTTTTTAATCATTTCTTGATTATAATATCAACAAAATAGGTAGTTATATGGGTTCGGGATCATTTTGAACATGCCCTTCTGACCTAAGTGCTTCTTAATATAAATTTCATATGGAGTTGGCCCTTTATTCAATCTAAGGCCTGTTAATTATTTCAAATTGACTATGAAATCATCCTAACCTCTCAAATCACCCTTTAAGATTGGAAGGGGACCAAAGAGGACTCATATTTTACAGAGCTGCCCTTCTGCAAAGCCCTTTTATATACCATCTCATTTAATACTTGAGAGAACCCAGTGAGGTAGATATCATTGCCCCACTTTACAGACGGGAACACTAAGATTTGGAGATATTAGGGCACTTGTCCAAGATCATCCAGGCAACATGTGGTCTGACTCCAAATTCCTTTTCTACTATACGCTACAGTGGAGGGTAATTGGGTATATGATCTCTGCCCCCATTCTGTGCTCACTGAATTGGTGGGGAAGGGGAACAGAAGAGACACGTGCCCCAGGACGGTCTTCCTCTTGAAACTCTCAGTTACACAGAGGTGAGAAGTCAGTTGGCCCTCACAGAAGTCCTCTCCTCATCCTCTCCTGCCTATTCACGCCTCTAAAGGCTGAGGGAGAGAACGGTTCTGAAAGAAAAATCATGCTCCGTGCCCTTTGGCCCATTGAAAAATGTTCTTAGAAAATTCTGAGCTGAAAGAAGGCAGAACGTAAAAGGTTTAAACTGCCGTTGGCCCAGTTTCTTGGTTCTCTAACAAATATCAGAAAGCTGACTTGCCCTTGGTGGGAACATAAAATAAAAAGGTAAGCGAAGATGCATTGTTTCTAGGCAAATCAGATGTATGTGTGACAACACATTTTCTTTTAAATTAAATCACGTCATTTATAGGCAGCATGTAAAGGGACATCCCACGTTACCAAAGGGTAATTCTACTAGTAGATTCTCTGCAAATGGGTTTCACTGGAGTGGAGTTTTGCGGGAGACAGAGTTTCATCTTTTCTGGAGATGTACTAGCCTCACCTACAAACCAGGAAAGGTGCTTGCTTTCCTGAGGCTTTTGAGACCTCTGTTGAAATTTCATATTGTAGGGACAACAAATGTATTATTCTAAGTGCCTTGACTCTAGAGGAATATCAACTACTTCACAGGTAGAATACAATTATCATTCGCACTTTAAATCTGAGTAAATAGTCTTAAACACTTTCTAAATCCTATTATATGTACAAACTTTGCATGTGAAGGTCGAGCGAGTAGGCAGAGGAGTGTAAGTAAATACATCCTTCTCCCATAAGTACACAGTATTGTATGGAAGAGAAAAGGCCTTTATACTCTATTCCCTCAATCCCACAATCAAAGACCTTTTAAAAGAAAAGGCAGAGTTAAAATAATAACCCCAGTTCTATGATAAGGAACTTCCGTATTTGAATGTCATTGAATTATAGAGTTGGAAGCGGCCTCCCTAGGGTCCGTGTGAGGTGCTCCAGCCCCTCCCGGACCACCCCGACGCCTTCATCCCCGCAGCGCCTTGCATCTAGTAATCTAAATCCTGATGATAAACTATTTTGTCCCACATTTGAAAATTTTCATTCACAATCTTGACCAATAACCAATGCCTTTTAAGAGGCAGGCAGGGGGCCTAACAGAAAGGGTGGACTTGGGAGTTCGACTCTTTCGTCTCATTTTCTTCGCCTACAGAAGGGGACTCAGTACAGGGATTTGGTGAGAGTTGGAAACAATGGGAGTCTTGGCAGAGTTCCTGCTGCTCAGCGGTGCTAGCTAAGTGGTAGTTTTTCTGGTTACAACTGACATTCTATAAGTGAACCGTTCTTACGAAGCATCCCCTTCCAATGGCCTTGCTGGTAATTACAAACGTGCAGCTTTCTCGTCTCTCATCAGGGCTAAACCATCTTGGGAAATTGTCTTGGTCCTGGCATATGTTTACACATTGGGGTTAAAATGTAAAAACCTCACTCTGTTTTTTACTTAAGCATTGATCTATTGAAATTAATACCAGATAACTGTTGCCATCCTGGAAAGAGATACTGCCCAGCTGAGGCACAGGGGACACAGCATTAGCAAAGCACCATTCCGTAAGGGAGCTAAGTGGTGGGACAGGGTCCACGGGAGAGGACAAAGCTGTATCAGGTACTTTCCAAAGAAAGGGAGTTTCTTGACCCAACTAAGGCAGACACCTTTATCTGAACTGATCTTAGCCCTAAAAGAACCTAATGAACAGTTCCCACATGCCTCTTTGAGAGCAAAGAACTCCTAATGGGGAGACAAATGAGCTTCCACTGAAATTTCAGGAAGAAATTATTCTTCTTGAAGAGAGCTTGACCATTGGCTCTCCATATGCGTTCCAAAAGAGGCAGCAGTGGGGTAAAATCCCACTAGCCTTTGTGAGTGACTCTTCCCCAGGCCAGTGATTTCTGGCGCCCTTTCTCCCAATTTTTCTACAATTCTAGACTGGAAACTATGAAGGACTTACCATCAAGTTAAGGGTACTCTAGGAAATGCCAGCAACCCAACTGGTCCCAAGGAGAACTTCTAATAACTGCAAGGACCTGACACTTTGAAGATACTCTATGAGGTTTTAATGCCCTTTGATAGAATAACTCAGATGGATTTATGACTGAACACTGAGAGATTTAAAGACAAAAAATTCTAAAGTCCTTTTTGAACAGGAGAGTTGTAATATGTAAATTGCAACGACATATCCACTAGCCCTGATGTGGGTAACCGTGATTTCCCAGAAAATCATGGGAGATGGTGTCCTTACGTTACTCTGGTGTTTATTGACCTCCATGGCATGTCTGATGTCAGGTGGCTCCTTCATATGGGCATAATCTGAGAATCCTTTGGCAGCATCGTGTTTCTGCTTGTAGGCAACCTTTAAAAACAGAAACCACTGTTAGTTTCTTCAGGAGTACGCTACGTTCCTACCTGTTAAATTTCAGTGATTTGTTAGGAGTTTGTGTACTTGAGTCCCACCACAGATGGTCATATTTGCCTAAGCTCTGTAACAAGAGAATATACTCAGTGCTTTAAGGTTGGTGCTTCAAGTTAGAATCCTAATTCTGACTCTTCCCTGCTAATTTCAACAGTCCTCAACCACAGGCGTGCTGCAACCCCACTCATACTCAGCTAGCTCAAATCTCAGGGACCATTTTGGGAAACCTTTAAAATCTATGCACTCTTAGGGTCATAAATGTCCAAGGTTTAAATCTTGGGAAAGCAACTGACAAAGTGGATGAAATGACCAGATATTTAAAGGTGAATTTTTCATTTTTTGATTAATTGTTAATGACTTTCTGTAGGCACAGCTATAATATAACATAAAGCTCATTAAATGCCCCAGCGTTTGGGAGAAAATAAAACATGCAGGCAGATTTCTGAGATCTGTCAAGGCCTGTCCTCTGCAAGGGAAATGAGCATCATGCCAATATCACCCATTGCTACCATTTCAATTTGTCCCCTCCTGGGATGGAGAGAAGGCATGCGAATGATTACTTCAAAAGTAGAAATAACCAAACTCAATGACAGAGTTAGGGGGAAAAAATCCAGAAGACAATAAAGAAATTATCCCTTTACTCACAGTCTATTCCATTATCCTATGTATTTCCTTCCCAATTTTCAGTTACTTTTGTTTTATTTCTATAGGAGTACTTATTTTCTCTTCCCTCATGAGAACATAACTACCTAGTTCGGTGAATGCTCAGAATACAAACTGGCAAAAAGTAAGGATCAAGAAATATTTGCTCAATAAATGAATGAATAAAAATAAAACAGGAATGAAAGAATGAATAACTTATTTTAAAATTAATTGTAAATATATGTTAAAAGTTTTATAATAAAAAGATATTACACAGAATTAGAATAACCTGACACAGGAGAATGGAGGCAATTTTAAGAGAAAAACAGAAGTGTAGTCACAAGAACAAAATAAGATTTAATTTTTAATGGAAAGGAATAGCAGCTCAATTTAAGGAAAAACTTTTCACCAATACTAGCTCCTTGAGAGCTATGCCTCTATCTTCTTACACATCTTTTAATATCCTGTGCCTCTCATACTGAATGACAGAGGGTAGAAATGTAATAAATGTTTAGTGAATGAATGAATAAATGAGTTTATTAAATATTCTCATGAACTTAAACCCCTCATGGGTTTTAATAAACAGTATTAACCATTCATTTAACTTCGGTAATATACTTGTCTAGAGGATTAAGGTGACATTTACAAAATTAATTTTTTTAATTTATTTGCAAAATTTTTATTAACATATAAACAAAACTAATTTTTAAAAATAAAATCATCGCCTCTTACCATAAAGAAAGGAAGCCATCTCTTACAACTATCAATATTTAAATCTCTTCTCTGGCTCCCCCACCAAGTTCTTCTTGAAAACGTTTACTGAAATGGACCTCATGCTGGGTGTCACAGTCTCTAAATTGTGGAAGCTTGGACACAAATCCCCTCCCCTAATGAAGGCCCAATCTGTCTTCCCCTTGCGGCCAGGTGGGAAGAGTCTAGTTCAGTGGACAGAACTTCAGATATGGGCACACAGCTGTCAACAACTCCCATTCCTCTAGACCATCTGCACGGAGTAAGGTCCTGAAACTCTGTATCCCTGAATGCCCTTCTCTGCCCAATTTCCAATTAATCCACTCAAAATGCCCAGAATGTTCTAGATATGGTCTGACCTCTCCTTATTAGTACTGTCCGGTTTAGTCTGGGTTATGATCTCTTATGTGCTCTACTTATTATTCATGTATCCATAGATCACAGTGTTTTCCTTCTGATAGCTACATTGAGATTTCTGTCACCTAGATTCCTTATTAAGCCTTATTCAGTTCTGCCCCACTCTGTCCTCACATCCAATCCTGCATATCTAGTTGAATATAGGGACTCACGCAGGACCCCCATGTTTTTCCAGGGATCACTCATCTTGTTAGACTCTGTCCATTGATTTAATCCATCAGGATATCTAATTCTCATGAACATATCTTAACATTTTCACGAATTTGTTATGTTAAACAAGAAATTCATGAAGGACCTCCATTTAAGCTGGCAAAAACATTATGTCAGTTCCATTACATTCTATATTATAATTTTGGGGGAATGGAGGAGGAGTTTAATGGGTGACCAGGTCTATTAAGCCAAGAAGAAAGCTTTATCAGATTTGTTCCTTCTTCTTAAATATAAAGGAAATAGTGTGTACCTAGCTCCTTTTTGCTGGGTGCCTGGTTTAGTCTGTATGACTTGTGACTTTATAAACATAACCAACACAGCCGATCATTTGGTGGGTTATCATGGAAATGGTGAGTCATCAAGCACAATTTTAAAAAGCACTCTTTCTTTAAAAGGCTATGTAATTTTCTACTTGCAGCATTAAAAGCCATTTCATTTATAGCTGCAACGCAGCACCACTTTAGAATTAAGATTACATCAAATTGGAGGCAGCTGAACTTTAATTTATCATATTAATTTTCATCCTTAAAATAGCTAATGGAAAATTATGTCAAGCTAATACATTTTCTGATAAATTCGATTTCTTAGGATTTGTCATTATTGTGTAGCAGTTCCCTAGATTAACACTGTTTTCTTCATACCTTGAGAATCAAGGTCGCCTTGCTACTGGATACCTACCTAGTGGAGCACACTTGCAATAGTCTTACAGACTTACATATAAATATGTTTTGGTAGTATAGTAGTATGTACGTTTATCTTGTATATTTAATAGCCAGTATATTTTTATATCATATATGTACATAAGACCTCTATACATTTCTAACTTCAGGATATTTTACAACTACTATATCAGTAAGTGCACTGCCAGTCCCCAAGCATAGACACGTCTGGAGCTCCTGAGGCCGGACCCCAGAGCCACCACAGATAAAAACGTAGGCGGTCAAACATCTTCTGAGTCCAGACGCCTGAGTAATACCTTGTATTGCTTCTGCGATAAGAGATTATTTAGCCCCTGCCTGAAATAGCCCTGGGGAGAAGATCTCACCATTTCATGGCATGGCACGTCCATGTCCAGAAATTTTCTTTGTGGTCCTTGTTTATAAGATTTTTCATGGGGGATATCTCATAAAATGGCTTCCTAAAATCTCCACCTCTTTCTTTTTAAAAATGACTTCTCCTCAGTCATTTTCTATAAGGAGCATTAATCTAGCTCACCTCATGGTATCATGCTAGTTTGGATATAAGTTTCTGAGAATGTTTGCAAATTGGTTTTAACACAACCTTGTGATCCAGTGTCCTTGGTCTAGGAGACTTTTTCATTAGAATCCAGAACACCTGAGGTTCCAGAATGTGTCTAACCACTCTAATTTAGATTACCGCAAATCGGACATGATTTGGACACAGCAAAAGGTTAGCTGTTTCATTTTCTCAGACACTGTCGAATAGTTTTACTTTCTTGCTAGTCTTATTACCAGGTAAGCTCTGAGAACCGCAATTTTAGCCACAATAAAATTGATTTACACAAACCTCAAGAAAGGTTATTACATTACATTGAAATTTTATTACATGATTCCATTGAAATAGATACTTTATTCGGAATCCAGGTGTTTCCTTACAAACAAGTTCAATGACTAATTACAATGGTGGGCAGTGTTGGGAGCACACACCTGTATTTCGCAGGGGGCATACCCCACTAGAGCATAACACATGCTAACAGAAGAAAGATAGATTCCACAATACACACTGTGGATTATCTTCCCCGTTAAGTCCTACACTGCATGTGTTCGTGTACTATAGTTCCCTTTCTGCCATGAAAAGGTGAAGAAAATTTTGCACTTACACAGCAATGAGGATGTAAATATCTGACAAGGTTACCTTCCCAAATATAAAAATAAGAAGAGACAATTCTTTCTTTTTTACATAATTGTTATTTGTCACATACCGAGTTTGGGTTGTATTTATTTGCTTTACAAAGTGGTCCATATGTTATCAGCAAGTGGCTAGGTGACCAGATGTTGCAAGAAAAAAAAGGGGGACATATTAGTCATGGTCAGCCATGCAAAACACTGGTATCATATATTTTTAGCCTCATGTTGTACAGCTGAGATCAGCTTACTGCCAAGCTGTGTACACAGAGGACATTTAAATTTGTAATAATAAAGTACTTAAAGATGTTCTGCAAAGGATAACAATGCTCAGTCTTTTTCGAGAGTACTTTATTTTCCGACTATTTTAAAATTACGTAGGCATCCTCTACTTAAAACTAAAAAGATTCTGAAGGAAGATTTCAACTTGTTTAATAAGAAAAGGAGTGGTAGAAATGGTAAAAACTAGCTGATACAGTGTGTGTTTAAGATCCCAGACTCTGAAGCCCGACTATCCATGTTCACACGTTGGCTGTGTGATCTCAGGCAAGTTACTTAACTCCTCTGTGCTTCGGTTTCCACGTCTCTGAAATGGGGCTATCTCATGGAGTACTTATAGGGATTAGATGATATAAATATATGTGGAATATATAGAACAGCACCTGATACATAGTAAGCATTTCTATGTGTCCATTATTATTTTTAACCTAAAATGTAGCATGAAGAATATAAACTACATAAAAGGAAATATTTCCTAAAAAAGAGAATCAACAAATTCAATAAAGTCCATTTTACCAGTATTTATTGACTATCTCCCTGTGTGCCAAGGACCGATGCTAAGCTCAAGGGTAGAGCAGAGAACAAGACACAGGAAGTCCCTGTTCTCAGACCACTTAGGGGAGCCACGTAGCAGATTCGCAGAGTTTAAAACAAAACAAAACAACTGTACTATGGAGAACACAAAACAGTTAAGATGACCAAGAAAGAGGTGAAATATTCTATTTTGAAATTCTGCTTGAAGAAGTACAACAAATTAAATGTACTATGTGTTTCTTATGCCTAACATACGTAAGGGGAAAATGATTCTGAATTCCAAATGAGCTCACAGGAGGACAATTCTTAAGTTCATCTGCAACTTGAAATCACTAGAGCGGCCACTTGCACCTGAGATACTCCAGATGAAATCCATAACCCACAGAAAAGGAAATTCAGGAACCTCTCACCTAACTGAGGAAGCACAGACCTGTGGATCCTGAATTTAACCATTAACTCTTAATGGGACTTTGAATAAGCTACTGGAATGTCCTCCATTTAGAGATCACGTGCTAAATCAGAGACAGCTTTAATATTTGCTGTCAGATTTTAATCTAAGTAAGCTGTCCTCACAAGATTGAAATTTGTTCTATTAATAGTTGTGAATGGGATTGGGAAAAACAGCATTACGTGACTAACAAATTTCCCCATCCGTTTCAATTTCTGTGATGTGTCGATGACTACCGACAACCCATGAGTCCCCTGCTTCCAGTGTTCATCCAATATGCGATACCCAAGATAAAAACTATTTTTCCAGTACTTTCTACTACTTTGCTAACTATGTTTAAATATATTTTTTAAATATTAATATATTTTAAGGTGCTAATTGTAAGTGGTTAAATTTTTATATATATGATTGTATAACAATTTAGGAAAACCACACCTCACTCTGAAGATGCGTAACTTCTCTTGCAAAGACACTATCGATTGTGGCTGGCATCTGCTTATAAAGAGAATTGGAGAGGTTCGCTTTAATGGTGCCTTTGTATTTTGCCTGGGGGGGGAAGGAAAAAAATTAATAAGCATTACTTTTTTTTTTACTGTTAATATTGGAAGAAAATAAAAAGAAACTTTCTTCAGAAACAGAATTATTTAAAAAACCTGAAGACCATTTAAACCTTAGATACTAGACTGAAGAACATATTCTAAAGAGAGGTAAATCGAATTTATCACAGAAAAATCTTTAAAAGGAGCCACTGAAGAAAATAATGATGACTTTTCTAGTTTAACCTATGTATGTTTCTAAAAGTAAATCCATTTGTATGTATTGATGTTTGACCAGCAAAGAAACACCTGAGAAAGAAGAGACATTTGAGTTGTTCCAGAAAATACAAGTTGGTAGAATATAGTGTCTAGTCTATATAGTCTATAGTGAATGTAAAGGACAGCGCTCCTTCAAATCTTCAAATCTTTTTTTTTTAAAGATTTTATTTATTTATTTGACAGACAGAGATCACAGAGAAGCAGGCAGAGAGAGAGGAGGAAGCAAGCTCCCTGCTGAGCAGAGAGCCTGATGTGGGGCTCGATCCCAGGACCCTGAGATCATGTCCTGAGCCGAAGGGAGAGGCTTTAACCCACTGAGCCACCCAGGCACCCCTCTTCAAATCTTTTTAACCTCCTTCTTCCACAACTGTGGTGGGAAGTGAGAATCCTTTTTCGTTGTTTCTGTGTATTCCCACCTCCAATTTGCACTGTCTCGAAGTGATCCCCCAAATTCACTACTAATAAATAGAAATGCTCCTTCACCATTTCTCTTGGAGAGATTAGGATCAAAGAACCACAAGAGATTGCCTACTTTGTTTTTCTTTTTTGCTCTGTAGTTATCACCTTCAGGAAAAAGAGTCAATTAGGAATGACAAACATCAAGTGAATCTTTGCACAGGAGAAGTAACAGCTAATGCAAACCAACCAAACCACGGTTTCCCACACTCTGATATTACCCCCAGTCAGAGCCAGATGTGAGCCTGGATTTATTGAGTGTAGACCCTGTGTAAACCTTGAGTTCTCACAACTCTTTGGATGTGGGTACTCAAGAAGAGAAAATTTGCCAGTTTTCCTCAAAATGTTTCCACGTCAGCGGAAGTAATCCTGAGAGTATCATGTTGATCTGTTTCCAACATAACTTATGAGACACTAGAGGTCAGTCATTTACAATACAGTTTTATTCATCCTCTTTTCAAATTTATCTCTCCGAAGTGATCTAGTCACAGACAACAGAAATGTCTCCTCCCAGATTCAAATCACTGTTAACATGGTGCTTATTAATGCAGCATAATCTGCAGTTTGAAATGCTCTCAGATAGAGACTATGATTTTTCAGCTGGAAAATGAACATAGTGCTTTTCTCTGTTTCATAGTAAGTGTCTCTGTTGAACTGATCCTACTCAAAAACAGGTTAAATTGATCTAAAATTACTTACCAAAGATATCATGTTTCAGAGAATCAGCTGCTACATTTTACTTATTTCCAAAATGATATTCAACAATTTATATCTAATATACCCATAAGGAAATAAAATAATGGCATTTCTAAAATTATTTTTCCAGTACTTTCTACTTATCTAAGAAAATATCTCTTTTCAAGAGTAATCCTATATAAATATGAAAGGATCAGAGTCAAAATATAGACATATATAATAAAATAGATCAACCAGAGAGTTAATTGACATTGTGCATAGGATTACATAATTATGTAGTTACTACCAATACTCAGTAGCACTCTCAAAAATATTATTCTCTAATTTTAATGCATAGACTTTTATCTACATAAATAGAAAATGAAAATGCAAACCATTTTGCATGTGTTGATGCCTTACCTCAGAAATAAAAGCGCCAATATTTTTTACATGGTTTAGCATGGGAGTGTCAGTCACAAATGTACACTTGTCCTTTGACTTTTTATACTCTTCTTTATAATGAATCTAAAAGAGAGAATAATTTATAGATGGTGAGAAAGAAGAAAAACCATTTTAATGCCCACTTTTTGAAGAGAAGAATTACTTGAGGAAGTCTGTTTTCTGAAGGAAATACTCAAATGAGGAATGATCCTCAAAACCAGCCAAATCAAGTAAATGGACATCTAGCACAGAGCTGCAAAGGTGATGAGACACAGGGGGGGAAAAAAAAGCCTGGTCTTTAGATAAGAGTCCTGTTATCATCAAGGATCACAGGAGCTGACGCACATGAACTATGGATCCTGTCTGCCCAGCTAGCTGAGCATAATTATTCAACACCCTCATTTCATTTGACAAGTGTCCTAGTTTATTGTTACTTTCAAGCCATTGACTGAACAGTTAAGCCTACAATCAAACAAAAACATAGCTGCCTACCTCTAGGTTTAAGATAAGTAGTCATCAGGACAGATGGAACCAATTAAGAAGTAGAGGCAAAGATCAAACAAGTGAAATTACTGTTAGCATCATTACCTATGCATGCATGATTAGAGGAAGGAGCTTGAACAGTGGCCACAATGAGCTTCCTTTATATGAACTAACTCTGCTCAATTCAAACTTACCCGATTTAGGAGCATCCATAGGCCTCCTTATCTGCCTTCCCTCCCCCAACAAGAGCAGAACCTGCTCTGAAAGTTTGCCACATGGTGGAGGAGATCATTCCAGAAAGCTATGGGTAGACAGATGCACAAGAGAAAGCCCAGAGAGGCTAAGCTGAGCTTGCTCATTCCTTCTCTCAAAGTCAGTAGTAAAAGGAGTCACTCCTTTCCCCTTGAGGAGAAGCCAGAATTGTTACTCTGAGGGGGAGACCCTGTAGGAACACATGAGCTGAAGTCAGGAAACTATGGACAAGGCCCTAAAATGTCATCCCATTCTCACGCTAATTGCCACCCAATCTGAAAACTGATGAGGCAAAATTTATGACTAGTTGAGAGGATGAAGGTAATTTGCTAAAAGCTATATCACCCTGTAATAAAGTCATGTTTATCTACCCAACACTGTAAATACTTACGCTGAAAAAAAGGTTCCAGGTCAGATGATAAATTACATGGTCTCCCTAATTACAACCTAAAAGTGAAGTTTAGTTGACTATGTACCTGGTTCTTGAAGGACATGACTAACACGACGTTGCAACACTAACACTACACAGAGATTTTACCACAGGTAAACCTGCCTTGAGGGGTATAATTCAACCTGAGGTATGACCAGACAGGAACATCTAAGCAAAGTTACTGCAAAATACCGTTTCTCACTGCTGTGACTCTTAGGTATTAGACGCCTACCACATTAAACATTTGCTTTATTCATGAAATCAACATTGCAACATATTTATCTTATCTGAGCACTAAATTACTTTTTTTTTTCTTCTCAGAGATTAGCCATAATTTTAGGGCTCTGCAAATCACCCTCCTCAGTCACTAGTAATTAAACCGTTAATGGCAGTATGATAAATAGTAGGCTATTTTGATCATAAGGAGAAAAAAAAGTATTCCCGTTATATAATTAAGTGTGAGAGAAAATAACCTATCATTAGGCTTAAGTTTGGCTCATTATTTTTATCTTTCGCCACTATCTTCTCCCCCTCACAGTCACATTCTTGACTGCAGCGGTATGTGCAATGGCCACGGGCCTCTGATAAGCTCTGACCTGAGCAGAATGTTCAGGACGAGAGCACAGGATAAGGGTGAAGTATTTACTTCCTTCACTGTGATGGCAAATAGTTCAGTCTTAAGTGGGGTCTCCAGTCTTTTCTCTGGTCTTTGTCCAAAAGGTACACACACACGCACACACACACACACACACACACACGTATTATTTGCTTATTGTAACTCCTGTTGTATTTCTTTTCTTTTTTTTTAAGATTTCATTTGTTTATCTGACAGAGTGAGGGACAGCAAGAGAGAGAACACAAGCAGGGGGAGTGGCAGAGGGAGAAGCAGGCTTTCCGAGGAGCAGGGAGCCCGATGCAGGACTTGATCTCAGGACCCTGGGATCATGACCTGAGCTGGAGGTAGATGCCTAATGACTAAGGCCCCAAGGCACCCCTCCTATTGTATTTCTAATGAATTTTACAACATGACTGATGATAAGCAAATGATCTTACATTTTTATATAAAGAAAGCCACATAGTGTTAGCTTTCCTCTACCAGGATAACAGAAAAAACAGACAGGCGGGAACTACACCGATGAGGAACACAACATCCTAGGTGTAATAAAATCACTAAAGAGATGGTCACTTCCTAACACAGCCATGGCCCCGTCTACTGCATAGACTGCCTATGCGACCTCCTTCTTTCCAAATAACTGAACCCAAACGTATTTATGAGCGTAGCCAGACCCCTGCCCCAGCCCTAGAGGATGAGTTGCTCTAAGTCAGGCATGGCTTGCTCCTTCCGCTTGGCCAGTGACTGGCGTCCCCTGGTGCCCAGCGCTGGCCACAGGACATTTGTAGAAGTCTTCCCAGTGGCGTTCCTGGTATTTCTGGTGCAAAGGGAAAAACCTTGCTGGCACGGCCCTTCGACGCCTTTGCTCTTCCACCTCCTCCATTCCCCAGTCACAGGGATGCAGCAGCCATGGGGTCATCACAAGGCAGTAAGTCACCATAGCCCCGATGACAAAGCAGAAGGAAAGGAACCTGGGAGCCCGAGAACATCCACCGTACCAAGACTGGCCCCCCTACCTCCATGCTTTATTATGTGAAAACAAAAAATCCCACCTATATGTTAAGCCTCTGTGCTAGGGTCTTCCTGTCGCTTGTGGCCATCTGCACTCATAACTCAGATACTATCCAAGCTACTTTCTAATTGGGGGCGGGGGGGAGTGGGCAAAGTTGGTGACTTAATAGTCAGTAAGATACCCCAAACATTTACCTTCTGCTCTGACCACACTCATTAATCCCACCATGTTTCAACTATAATTAGAGTTAAATCAGTTCAGTGAGGCTTTCTCTTCTTAGCCCAGTCTTTCTTTCACTTGGTATGACCCCAGGTAATGGCTGAACTTGGATGAAAGATGTAGAAATGTCTGAGACTATTTCCTTCTACAGGCACTCCTTTTTTTTTTTTTTTAAGGTTTTATTTATTTATTTGAGGGAGAGAGAGAAAGACTTGGTCAGGGGAAGGGGCAGAGGGAAGGGAGACAAGCAGATGACCCGCTGAGCGGGGAGCCCAACACGGGGCTTAATTCCAGGACCCTGAGATCATGACATGAGCCAAAGTCAGATATTTGACCAAATGAGCCACCCAAGCGGCCCTCCTTTTACAGGAACTCTTAACCAAAAGTATCAAGAAAGTCTTCTCTCAAATGGAGCCAAGTTGGTTCAATGCATCCAACCCTGGAAGAAAGAACCATAGCCCAGTCACTACCTGGTAACGGGGCGGGGAACACTCAGAGCCAAGGCTGCCATCCCATTATGAATGCCATGGGATGCCATCCCAAGAAAGCCATGCCATCCTCTTAACACAATCAGAGCTCTCTCTGGAGGAATAGCCACAGAATCCCGATGCCTTTAGCCCTGGGAGGATTTACCCACAACAAACAATGTTCATTTGCCTGGAAAATGTCTTTCTGCTGCCACGCGATTGAACACCCTCCAAAGGGTTGAACCAAAACACTGCATCACAGGCTTCAGGCAGATGGGGCCAAACTCGCTCTGCAGAAACCCTGGATGCCTAATTTACAAGAAACATACAAAAACATCCCCCTTAACCTAATATGTCCTATGGCCACCTGACAAAAGTCTACTAGATTCCTGATTCTGATGGCTCTATATAGTTAATAGGTTTGACTTATTCAAGAAATTCACTAGGTAGTTGGCTAATAGGTTCAGAAAGAGAGAGAGACAATATCGGGAAAATAAAAAAGCATTATGTGGTTAACAGAAAAATAAAAGAGGTGGCTTCAAAGGACCGGGTAATTTGGGGAAGTGAGTTATGCAAAGGGAAACCAGGTAGAGCAAAAAAAAAAAAAAAAAAAGGAAAAATGCCTCACACTGATCCCCCAAAGTGAAGCCACCTGACCTGAAAAACATCCAACTCTTTCTAGGGAAAACTGTGAGTTCCTGGGCTTATCTCTAGACCAGTCCTCTGTAACATTTATGCCACAGAATACCATATTCTATGAAGAGTGCCCGGCACACAGCAGGAGAGGGACGACGCAACAATGGCCACGGTCTGGGGGTCGTGAGGACCTTGTTTCAGATCCCAGGTGTGTGGCTCACTAGCTGTGTGATCCGGTGAACAGAACGTGAGGCGGCTTCTCACGGCTTCAAGGTGAAGACCCGTGCAGACCGGACAAACAAGACACCAGCTTCACCGGGTGACACGGGCTACAAACAGATTGCCTCCAAACAGAGAAAAAGCCTCCAGTAAACACACAGGTGTCCCTCTGGGATACAAGGGATCAGAAAACAAACGAAAAGACCTGAAGGTCTATCTTTAAGTTTGAGGCCCAGGGAAAAGCCCGTGTGCTAAATGAAATGTGGACACTAACCGAGGGCACCATCAGAAGCAGGAGAGGGCTTCGACGGGGGCTCCCATCCAACTCCCCCGACCATTCGTCGACTTCTGTTTTGCTCCATGACTGATGCAACTCAAACACACATTTAGACAATGATCTAGTGATGCAGGCAATATAATAGACACGAGAACTTCCCATGTAAGTTCATCGGCTCCATATAAGGACATGGATGACGCTGACCGTGGATAAAGCAGATAGTACTTAATAAATACCTTTTCCACCAGACTTCGAAAAACTAGAAATTCTTTTGGGTCCAATACATAAAGTTCTTCCAGAACATGTAAATTAAAATTTGTTTGTAAAACGATGGCACAAACTCCTCTTTTTAGTTTTGTTTTAGAGACAAAAGTAGTACTTGCTCCGACTCTTTGCAGGTAAATACACAAATTCCAAAAATTAAAAAAAAAAAGAACAGTATTTTTAAAAGTATGAAAATCTATTTGGAAACAGAAGGTGAACATGTACACAGATATATATCAGGCCACAGGCTGTGATCTAAATATTCAAGTCATACAGACACTCTGCCATGCAGCATAGATCTGTAATAAACAGAAATCACTCCCACATATTTGATTCCTCCTACCTCAGAGAGGAATAACATGGCTTTGGCTTTTGCAAAATGGTAAAGGCCAGGCCCCTCCCCACGAGGCTGGTTTTGCAATCACTGAAAAATGATCTTATCCAAAACAACTCCAACAAAATCACCATTCACTGAAGTTGCCCCTTGAGTTCTGATGGTTTATATAATATACTTAGCTCATCCGCAATTACCCTTTAATAAAAAATATAACCACCTGGAAGAGGTACTGTTTCTGGAGTTAGGAAACTTCAGGTTTTAAATGGTAGCATTCCCATTACCAATATTAGTGTAATCAATAACAGTAAAGGTAACCTGTGCCGGGAAATCTACGGTTAAGAGCAAACACAGCAGAATGGCTGAGGCTGAGAGGGCTTTGTGCTCAATCCTTTTCCCCACTGCTCAACTGTGTGACTCTGGCAAAATACTTAACCTCTCTGAGCCTTTGTTTCTTCGCCTCTAAAATGAGAGAAACAGTGGAGTCCACCTCAGAAGCTGCAAAGCCTGGCACAGAGTCCTCGAGAAATCTTAACTTGGCTGATGTTCTTGTGGTGGTCATCATTCCATCACTGTTAAGAGTTTACAATGGGGGCACCTGGGTGACTCAGTCATTAGGCGTCTGCCTTTGGCTCAGATCATGATCCCAGGGTCCTGGGATCGATTCCCGCATCGGGCTCCCTGCTTGGCGGGAGGCCTGCTTCTCCCTCTCCTACTCCCTCTGCTTGTGTTCCCTCTCTCGCTGTGTCTCTCTCTGTCAAATAAATAAATAAAATCTTAAAAAAAAAAAAAAAAGAGTTTACAAAGAACTTTCTTGTGCAGTAGCTTAGTACTCCCAGGTTACAGCACAAAGAATACTCCATTTAAAATTCTATTACATTACAGGTCAAATATATGAAAACAGTATGACTCCCACCATCCTCTGGCTCTTTCTGACAAGCCACAAGGAGACAGTCATATATAAAGTGTGACTGGATGGATACAAAAGTAATTTACAGATGTAGCAGTTAATAACCACTAACATCCCTTGAGTGCTCACCGTATTCCAGACAGTTCACTAAACATTTCAGACGTATTACCATTACTTCTAGAAACCAGAATAGATGTTGCCCTTGAGGAAGTGAGCCCAGTCCTGTTACATAATCTGCCCCAACCTTACTGTTAAATTGATGCAGGCAGGTTGACTTCAGAGAACATGCTAACGTACTACCCCCACTTCCCCAGATTGACCTCCTTTGAAAACAAACATGTGTTGGGGCGCCTGGGTGGCTCAGTGGGTTAAAGCTTCTGCCTTTGGCTCAGGTCATGATCCCAGGGTCCTGGGATTGAGCCCCGCATCGGGCTCTCTGCTCAGCAGGGAGCCTGCTTCCTCCTCTCTCTCTGCCTGCCTCTCTGCCTACTTGTGATCTCTGTCAAATAAATAAATAAAACCTTTAAAAAAAAAAAAGAAAGAAAACAAAACAAACATGTGCAAAATATTCTGATCACTTTGCTCATTAACTACAACAGAAATGGCTAGTATGAGGCTTGCTTCTCTACAGACCCAGGCCCCGTTCACTTTTCACGGGTCATCTCTCCTCCGCACACAGAGTTCTTACCATGCAGTTCAGTAACTCAAGAACCCCAAATTGTAAATACATTTTATGTAAATGTGTATTTTTCCCCTGGTTTCAAGAACTATTGCATTCATCAGAGTCCTCAAAAAATCCCCAAACTGTTTTTTAAAAAAACATTCGTTTAGACAGAGATCCTCCTGAAACAAATTCCACCACCATACAAATTTTAAAAGGCTTTGCAGTCCACACATGGAATGTGCTCTGAAATTTCAATGCTTTATGGTTTCATGCCAGAGTGACAGTGAAATTCATAAGGGACACCGCTCTGGATTGAGAACACAGGGACCGCTCCTACAGATATCTCTGTATAGGTCACCTTGAGGAAATCAATGGAAATTTCGGGACTTATTTCCATGATCTGGAAAATAATTGTGTTTTAACAATGATTGTAGGGTTTTCTCCCCAACTTGATGATTTGATGACATAATAGTGCCACACACACATAATGAAAAATAAAAACAAACTCAATGAAGTCACTTACATCACTAATGAGCTTGGTGCATTTTCTGGCCAATTCCATCCTTAGGTCTTCAATAACAGGCTTGAAGAACACCTGTGCAGAAAAACAAAGGAAAGAAACATTTTTTTCCAATGATCAGCTTAGAGGAACAAGTTGCCTTCTTTAGCTGGTGTGTTCCCACTTACCATGTCGTCCTCATCTTCCTCTTCCTCTGTTTTTCCCTCTTCTGCTTCATCTTTTACATCCTCAAATACAAGGACCCTCATTTTTACTCTATGTAGAGAGGGGTTTTTTTCTTCTTTTCTCTCTTTTTTTCTTTTATTTTTCTTAATTCACGAGGACACCCCCTTTCTCTGTACTATAGCACCCTTGAGCTCTTGGAGTCTCTGGTGTTCTGGCAGAAATGACCTTGCCCAGGCCTCATCCCTATTTAGCTCACACTTCACCCTCTTATCATGACTGCGTGTGAGTGGATGGATGGAATTGGGGAGGTCAGCCAGGACTAGCCTCCCAAGTGGAAATACCGGTCCAACAGGCAAAATTCAATTTTGTGACCTTTTAAAGTCAACATTCTCTAATCCGGGTAAGCAATCCAAAAGAGACTATTTATTTATATTTCACTAATTTAATTCATTCACAAAATAGTTTGAAAAAGACTTAAAGATTGTGGGAAAACAACTCCACAATGTAATACTCAAGATAGCACGGTCCAAAGCCTGTTATCTCAAAGATTTCCCAGCTCCCTCTAAATAAAGCTTTTGCTGAACGTCAGACATATCTCAGATTTGGTCTAGTGAATCTGGATCATTCAAACTTGTCTTGTTAAGCTAAGTTAAATTTTTTATGACACAAAAACATACTTCTCACATTCTAAAAGGTACTAACTTTAATTAGCTGATTAAAGGCTAGTAATTTATTATGAAAAGCCCTTTGAACCACTTTAAAGAGTCTATTCTGAGTTAATGATTGTTACTCTTATATTGCTATTGCATTCTTTTAATTGTAAACATCATTAAACACGAGAAGTTGCAGTTAACGTAGGTTGATATATCATTTAAGAATTCTAGAAACATCACGGTTTCAAAAAAATAATAACCATGCTCTTCCAATTCTGCTCATTGTGTCAGTTTTTATAAATTCACTAGTCTTTATATTATAAAATATTCACTCTTTATATATTCCTCAATGTGTACTACATGCTTGGAAATTTTTGGAAAAATAAATTATAACAGTATTTATAATGGAGTATGTGTTATCAATTATATAATTAAAATTATATTTCTCAAAAAAAGCTTTATTGTCAATTTAGGCAATAACAACTCATAATTTGTCAGTTTGGTTATTCAAACCCAGGGTAAATTAACTTTCCGGAAATCATGACATATCATTGTTGGACATAAAAAAATACTTCCTGGTGAATAATGAAACTAATTATAAAATAGAAATTTATTCCAAATACATTATTCTAAGTAGCCTAGAATCATGCTATTTTCTCTTGATGTTGAATCTAGTTTTATCTAATTGCTTTGGCCACACCTAAACTAAAAATTCTGACAAGAAAAATATTCTAAACAGTCAGTAAGTATAGATTATTCTTCAAATTGTTTTTCCATGAGGCCAAAGTTCCACAGAATACTCTAGAGGGGGAAGGGGGTTTCTTAAGCAAACGTGTTTGGAAAAACCTGTATGTTCATCTCTACCCCTGTCACTTAGAGATCCACATGGCATAATGACAAGTTGGAAGCTCCAAGAAGACCCACAATCAAGAAAACTGGTTAGGTTTTATTAATCCAGTATTTCTGAAACATGAAATCCTATTCATCTAATCTAATCTACCTACTTACCTACGTATCATTTTTTAATGATACCCCATGCTCCAGAAAATTAATGTTCTTCTGTGAAGTATTACTTAAGGGAAACATTATCCTACTCTGAAAAAAAAAAGTTGTATTCTAGAATAGTCTTTTCATGAAATGATTTTTGGTATAGGCTAACTTAATGGCATCACATATCCTGTTCACTAACAAAATGCCAAAAAGAAGTCCCCCAGGGTACTGAATTTGGAAACCTTCACTTTTAAAAAAACAACCATGTTATTTTAAACATAGCTATGTAGAGAATTCTACAGGGAATTTCTCCGCACATTATATTTGTTCCATAAGGGAGCAGAATGTGTGAACTCTGTTTCCCTCAAGCCTTCTGCCAAAAGACTGTTCTAATATTCTATAGAAGATCTATTACATTATCTTTATTTGGAAAAGGGGAAAAACAGTTTCTATAAGCTTTTCTAGAAAACTTCCAGAAGCATGGGGAGAAAATTTCACCAGAGCTAGTTGAGATGACTTGTGTCGCTCACGGTGTCATCTAATCCCCATGGGGAATTACCTGCAGTGGACTTCAGCGGCTACTTTTTCTCATTTCCCATCATGTAATACATCCTTATTGACTCTTCACTGTGCTGGAAGAAAATAATCTGTTGAGATTATGCACAGAAGTTCTGAAAGCAAAACCAAACACCATATGCACCGTAAACACACATTTTCCATTTGTGGATTTTAGAGTCAGAATTTTAAAGCCAGAGGGATCCTTAAGAAATCAATCTTACTAAAAGTCCTCTCTTTCACAGAGGACAAAATTAAGACCAAGAGAAGTTAATTATTTGTCTCATCCACAAAGTTACTCAATGGAATACCAGGACCAAAACTTAACCCGAGCTTTATGTTCATTCATCCAAATAAGTCAGGCACTGTGCTTGGTGCTGGGGACGTGATGGTGAATAAAGCATACTCGTACTAAGATAAAACAGGAAATTTGAAAAAAAAAAAAAAAACAAAACATCATTCAAGACATGCTGGATGAACTCCTTAATGGACTGTCTGGCAAGCTACATACATTATTTCTTCTGATTGAATGTATCTCTTTTTCCCCTCTCACCTGTAAGTATGATACAAAAGTCATGTAAAGTTTTCTTTAAAACATTTTAAGCCTTGCACTTTATCACAGCAAATCTCTCTTGTCAGTAGCTCCCAGCTGCAACTTGGAGAATAAGAAGGAAGTTCTTCGTGGATAGCTATCATGTTTCAAAATTCCCTATTTTCCTCTTTATTTTTTTAAACAAAGTTAAATGTTGTGTTTTAATATATATTTGCACCTTGGGGCACCCCAGTAACGGAATATCTGTATAACTAATATCCCTTTTGCTGATCATGTTCTTTGTGTATGTTGTCTACCTCTTACTTTAGTATTCGACCCCATGCCCTGATACAGAATGAGACCAATGTGGGGATCCCATTATTTATGGCAAGACCCTTTACTTCCAGCTATAGCTCTCCCACATCCTCTAGGGCAAATTCTCTACCCTCTCCACCCTCTCTCCACCCTAATTCTCCATAGTTAAAGAAAAAAACCAAATTGCCACAAGTTATTAAAAGCGAAGCACTTAAAAAATAGCAAAGCTTCTTATCAACACAAGATTTGTCAACTATCCAACAAAGGTACACAGTTCCAGGAAAAGCACCTGATAATGAAAGGGTCTTCTCATGTCAAAGGGTAAGACTCTACAACATCAACATACTTGAAAAGGCCAGAAGAGCCCCTATAGCCTAACAGCCTAAAGATAAGGGTTCTGTTGCATATGACAATACAGAAGTCTTTTTTTTTTTTAAAGATTTTATTTATTTGAGAGAGAGAGATAGAGCCACAGCAGAGAGAGAGGGAGAAGCAGAGTTTCCACGAGTGAGGAGCCTGATGCACAGCTCGATCCCAGAACTCTGGGATCATGACCTGAGTCTAAGGTAGATGCTTAACCAACTGAGCCACCCAGGTGCCCCCAGAAGTCTTTAATCTGTTTAGAGTTTGATGTTTTTGTGTAAGCAAATATATTTCCATAGCAACTGCCAAGTCCCAGGGGTGATTCAGGTATTGGGACCGAGCCCCTGGCCAAGGAAACTCCTGTGTACCATCAGCACCAGTCCTGCAGTGCCTCACTGTCTGCAGTGTTCCCCTGTCTGAAGTGCTCCCCTGTCTGCAATGCTCCCTTGTCTGAAGTGCTCCCTTATCTTCAGAGCCCCACTGTCTGCAGTGTCCCCATCTGCAGTGTTCCCTTGTCTGCAGTGCTCCCCTGTCTGCAGTGTCCCCTGTCTGCAGTGTCCCCTGTCTTCAGTGCTCCCTGGTCTGCAATGCTCCCCTGTATGTAGTGCTCCCCTGTATGTAGTGCTCCCCTATATGCAATGCTCCCCTGTCTGCAGTGCTCCCTTGTCTTCACTCCCCACTGTCTGCGGCGGTCCCTTGTCTGCAGAGCTCCTGTCTGCAATGCTCTTAAGGTCACGTGTAGTAAGAATTGCCCAGATTGTGACCAACGTTTCATACTTATTTCACTTTTTCCCCTTTTCTTGATAGTGATAGACCATGTGCTTGTTGCCAACGTGGTGATGAGAGCCTTGCAAATGAAAATCCCTAATAATTAAAATAGATGGAGATTCAGTCCTGAGTTGAGGAAAACTTCCAGGGATAAACTGAAATTTTCCACTTTAAACATTAATTCAACATTTCTTACTGCAAAATATTCCCCCTGAATGGTTAGGTGAGAGAGGAATGAGCTCATCTGACTTGTTTGCCTGTCTTGGCAGTCTTTCATAGACTTGTTTCCAGTTGCCTGAGTTTTTTACATTTTTTTCTCTTTCTTTCTTCTTTCTTTCTTTCCTTTCTGTCTTTCTTTCTTTCTTTCTTTCTTTCTTTCTTTCTTTCTTTCTTTCTTTCTTTCTTCTTTCCTTTCTTTCCTTTCTTTCTTTCTTTCATGACTATCTCCCAGAAGGTTCTTGCTTCTCCGCTGAACTCCTGGTCATTTTACTTTTGCCTCACATAGTTCCTCATGGTTTGGCAACTGTCCAAAAGAGAACTTCACTAGTAGATGAGGGGATGAAATTGTTTCTTCAAACCAGAAATGTAAGCTCTCTCTGGCAATTTGTCTTCTTTATAAAAGATGAGAGCTCCGCTTAATATTAGCCCAATCTATTTTTACAATTTACATTCATTAAGCTCATCTTCCCCTTTTGAATGGCCGTTTCATGACTGTTTGTTAATTAGAAATCAAAAGAATACAAAGCAACCTGAATAATTGTCACCGTTACTAATTATGCCATTAAAATAAGATTTAATAGAATGTTTGGTTTTTTTTAAATTCATATTCCTGTTTTCACATGTAGAGATCCTATTCACAAATGAGAGCCATGCATCTAAACTGGTGTTGGAGGAGAAGAACAAGAAACTGCAAAACGTTTCTGGCACAATTTCCAGGTCGGGTGTGGTTGGGATGCCAAAATCAAAAGTATGTTCCAGATGTACTGACTGGGGCGTTCTCATTCAGGGTCTACATTAACATAAGCATCCAGCAAACTGAAGGACTTTGATTTAATTCTCTGCTTACTTGAGACAGTAGTTCACTATGAACAACAGTGAAGTTCATACAGTCACTTTCACAAGCTTCCCACTGAGAGAAGCCAAAGTTCTGGGTGGCCTCTGTAAGCCTTGTAACCAGAACCAAAGGGTCAGGCACAATCAAACAGCTTGGCTATCCCAGAAAGTATCCCTTTCCTAGAATTTTGTGTGAGATGTGTCAGGAAGAATTGTGAAAGACTTTGAAACTGGCAAAAAAAAAAAAAAAATGCCTCCTGTGTTATCTAGTGTTACCTTCTGGCTAATTTGGCCTTTTGCTGTCTTTGAACCACTTCACAAGACCATAAAATGTTAAAAAACTGATAACAATGCTAATGATGCTTTATCCATACAAATGCAAATTAATTGTGTCCCGGGGAAAAGCAATTGATTACTGGTCCTATCAATAGAGCCTTTTGCTTTATTTCTAAATTCATTTCAGCAATTCCTTATTACTTATTCGCGCGTGTTCTTCAAATTCACCTACGAACCAATCTTAACATCTTATTGGTGCCCTCATTCATTAATGAGTTAAAATCTTTTAAGTGTGTTTATTTTATGTTACATGAGAATCATGATTTCACCATTAAAAAAAATCCTTTAATGGATGCAAATGATTTAATTATCCTCATTGCTTTCCTTCAACATTTGGCAAAAGTAGAAAGGGAAAAGTTATCACCGGACAAAGCACTCGGCTCTCAGCTGTGAAACATAATTGTAAAAATCTTTGGTGTTCATTGAAATTAGCTTTTTGTTTTGTTTTGTCCTCAGGTCTGATCTCGCTTGACTATTGGCAAATGCCACATGTGTGCTTGTATATGTGTACATTCACACACAGCACACACACACACAACACACACATGCGCGTACTCCTATCCACATGCGCGGGAGCAGATTTAATTCACCACAGCTGCCAGTTCCCTCTTGAAAAGCATACAAGGCCTCAATAAATGCAAAGACTTAATTACTTCTCACATCTGGAAAAACTTGAATATGAGAGTGGATTTATTGAAGAAGCTCTTTGCTTGGCTGTCAACACCGTATCAAGAGCCAGAGAGAGCGCGTGGGCTTGATCACTGCTAGCAATTCTTTAACTCTTCAGAGATAGATGTTCTACCAATTAATTCATAACATGTCCCAAGCAGGGAAAAGATTTATGAGTTTTAGGAAAACACCAGGAAGTCAATGATTTTTTAGTCGTTTGTGGAGAAAAGCCTTTTTTGTCATGTTTTCAAGGGGGGAAAAAAATCATATACTGTTTTAAAATGTGGAAATAATGAGGAAATCCTTAAATTCTGGAAATGAAGGGAAGGCTTTGGGGTTTTGGAGCACATTAAAACAGCCCATTAGAACAATAATTTACATAAATACATGCAAAGCTAGACGATTCTGCCCTTTTTTGGAAACAGTGTAATAATGCTCCTAAAAGGGAAGTAGGGAGTTACATGAGCTCATAACGAGAAGATTTAGTAGGAACCAAGCAATGGGCAGATCTCCCCCTAGAGAGGATATTTAAGCCAGGATTAGACAAAGTGATGGGGTTTAGGGAAAGCATCCAAAGCATTTGCAAAGACCCAGAGACAAGAGTTGGAACCAAAAGTTCAATGTCATTGGAGAACACAATGGAGGGAGAAGAGGGCAGCAGAGCAGCAAGGAGACCTACAACTGGGTCCTCAGGGGACAGACCGATGAAGTAAATGGATGGAAATCACTTATCCTAACACAAAAAGCTTAAGCCTGTTTGAACCGTGAATCCTTTACAAACAACACAGTTCCTGGTCAATTAACTGCAGAAACAGCACCTTTACACCTCCTCTAGTCCCTTCATATGCCTTGAATTTAATTTCTACCCCTTCATTTCACCATTAGCCAATTTAAATACACTGTGTATCCGGAATTTATGAAAATTCATAGTGAAGAAATTACTCCCACGTTTGTTGGTTTAATGAAGGGAAATACATGTGTGTTATATATACCCCCAAATAAATGGAATTGATGTTAAACGTGTTTAAAATATAAATTTCACACTTTCACATTTCTATAATTACAAGTTTATTATTGGAATGCATCTATCAGTGCTTTCAACAAAAACCTTAAAGCATCCAATAACTATATCTACATTCACTAAGGATTTGATTTATCCTGAAATCCTGATTTTTTTTTTTTTTTAAGATTTTACTTCTTTGTTTGAGAGAGGGAGATAGCACACAGAGCAAGAGGAGAGGGAGGTGGGGAGGGGAGGAGGGGAAGAAGGAGAGGAAGAAGCAGGCTCTCCCCACAGAGCAGGGAGCCCAACACGGGGCTCAATCCCAGGACCCTGAGATCATGAATTCATCATAGTTGCAAGCCAGAGAAAACAACATAACCGATAATCACAAGTTCAGAACTTCTGAAGCACTAATTTCTGCACCGTATTCCAACTGTTTCCATGGAGTTTCTTCATGTATAACTCAAAATACAACATAATATCAAAATAGGATCATAGTTAAAGCAAAGGTGTAATTAAAACAGTCATATAGTGATGTTTTAAAACATTTGGTACTCTTTGAATAGTGAGAAGTAGTTGAACATATATTGACGGTAATTTCTGAGTACTTTGTCTTCTTTATTATTTAATATGTGTGTGTGTGTGTATGTCTGTCTTCATTTATTTCACCATGCTCCAATATTTTTGTGTGCATTCTATGGTCCAGGCACTATCTTAATCTCCTCAGATAATCAATGAACAAAACCGATAAACATCCCTACCCATTTCTCCCATGTCAATCACATATCCGTTCATCAAATATTGATTGAACATCTACTTTATGCCATGAGCTGTGATAAGCATTGTGTCCCAGGAGTATTTCAGATACTGAATATACATATGAGAGTCAGTATTCAATGGTATAGTCAGTGAAAAATGTGAATTTTCTTAGAATATGATAAAATTTGTTGGGCTTATAAAACCTATGTTTCAAGAAAGCAGCAGGATGTTTTAAAGAACTTCTCTCAATGTTCAATTAATTTTGTAGATGTCAATTTTCTATCCAATTTCCTACTCCATATCTATAGATGGTTTTCTCCAGCCTTCTTTTTTTTTCTCAAATTGTGCATGTGAAATTTTCCTTCATAGCCCCAATGTTTGGCATATTTTTATTTGCTACTAAAGTGGCATCCCTCAGGCAACATCTATCTGTGATGTTTTAACTATTTCAGAAACATTCTCTAGAGCAGCTCTGACTAGTAGAAATACACATATGTGACCTACATATCTAACCTTAAATATTTTGGTTTTCACCTTAAAAAAAGAAATATTTTAATGATATAATTGATTCAGCTCAACTTACCCAGAATATCATTCGAACAGGTAATCAATATGAAAAGTACTGGGATATTTTACATTATTTTATACTAAGTCTCTGAAATCCAATGTATTTTAATCTTACATTTCTAGTACATCTTAATTCAGATGAGATCTTACTGGATAGTGGCTATCATTGCCCAGTATAGCTGTAGTAATATTGTAAGACTGTAAATCATTAGCTCTTTTTCATTTTGATTGTGTATAACTTAAATGTGAAAAAGATACATTTAACATTAAACTTCTTAAGATGAGAATTTCAGAATCCTAATAAGCAAGCAATAAAAACTGCAATTTAATTTCATTTCTAGACCTATTTAAATCAGAGTCCTCTGTATGGGAATGTATTTTATTAAAGGTTTAAATTGTTCTTATAAATAATGAACTAACTCTTTAAATGATGTTTTAATTAACTTCACCAAAGGTATATTTTCAAAATCCTATCTTGTTTCATTAATGAGAATGACATATTTAAAGTCCCAGCAGTTTTCAGGATAAATATTCACTCTTTAATTATCTATCTAATAAATAGATAATTATATGAGTGAATAATAGCTATTCACTCTTTATTTCTCTACCTAACTACAAAAAAGTCCAAATAGTGAAATATCTTCCATTGGTCCTCCCATTTTTAACTCGTATAACCCAATTTAAAACACACCAGCAATTGCTTCTCAGTTGGGCTAGGCAAATCCTTTTTAAACCATGTTATAAAGCAATGTTACAATGACACTTTACTAAAGAGATGACAGATCATTTAAAGAAGCTAAATCTTTTACTGAAATGAGATTTTTTTCCATTAAAAACATTAAATTTGGGGCGCCTGGGTGGCTCAGTGGGTTAAAGCCTCTGCCTTCAGCTCAGGTCATGATCCCGGGGTCCTGGGATTGAACCCCGCATCAGGCTCTCTGCTCAGCAGGGAGCCTGCTTCCCTTCCCCTCTCTCTGCCTGCCTCTCTGTCTACTTGTGATCTCTGCCAAATAAATAAAAAAAATCTTTCTAAAAAAATTTAAATTTTCAAATTCTCAGCAGAAAAGCCCTTGATCAATGAAAGGAAACACAGTATCTCTTATTTCTGTTGCACAGAGGACCCAGCTTCTTTTCTCCAAGGTACCAACAAAAGTGGATATTTTGTAACTACTAAGATCTTCAATAATATCTAAATGCAACGAAGTGCTTTGAGTCAAAAATACTGTTACATGAAGTGATCTACAAGGACTTAAATTATATTTGTGCTATCCCACACCCAAGATCTGCTGAAAATTCTGGAGAAAGTTAAACTCTATATAAAAATGGAAGACAGTCAAGAACTCTTGGAAGCTCCCTAGTTGGTTCTAGGAGAGGGCACGGAACAGTGACCACCATATGCACGGTGACTGTGGACTTTCCATATAGAAGCCTATGTAACCCTCACAACATCCATTTCACAGATCACACACTGGGACCAGGAGTGGAATACTTGTCCGAGTGCTCACACCAAGAGATTCCAACCCAGGTCTGTACTGCTTTAATCTGTGTAAAATCTATGGAAACACTGAATAATAGAACACTCAATGACTTTAATTTCTTTCTGATAATGATATTATTATTTTCTACCATTTTTTTTTTCAATTTCCAACTTCCAAGGTATTATCATTACTGACAGTGACTGAAAGGAAGAGTAATTGTGGTATGGAGACAATCGGATTTCTAAGATTGGCAAAAACAAGAACTCCCCAGGAGCCAGAAGCCATGGTAAAAGCAGGTAATAATGATAGTATTAGGAGCATTCGGGACCTGGCAGGAACATAATTTGAGAAACTTTTCTAATTTTTATTCATTTTTTTACAGGGTTTTTTTTTTTTTCAGTGTTCCAGAATTCATTGTTTATGTACCACACCCAGTGCTCCATGCAATACGTGCCCTCCTTAATACATTAATGGAAAATGCATAAGCAATAGTAAGCTGGAAAATATTTCACAACCATCTCTCCCAGGGAAGAAGGGAAGGGAGGGAGGGAGGGAGGGTGGGTGGGTGGGTGAGAGGTAGGGAGGGAAAGAAGGAGGGAAGAAAGGAAGGAAGGAATGGCTGGCTGACCACAACGGGCTCAGATGAGCTGACAGGAGCCAACAATATGAAACACTGTAATTAACAACAATAAAAGCCTGTATCTCCTAGGATATGGACCAAAGGCTTCCAGTCAACCTGAGAAGCGAATCTTCCAAATTTTAAAATAGACATTTCAAGATACACAGTTATACCCCTAGTGCTAGTCTGTTCTGTATCTGTATGTTGATTAAATCGGGCTAATGAATAAGATTATAAACTTATTCGAACAACACTTTTTCTCTACTGATCACTATGTCCTGAGATCATAAATTCTGTGTTTGTGGCACTCTTAAACACAATTTAAATATATAGAAGATATTGTACACACAAATGAAGGAAAGGGAGTGGAGAATAATTATAAGAAGTAGCATCTACCCTTTCTACAAAGCTGCCTTGACACCCAAAAAGATTTGTTGAGTTTTCTCTTAAAAGGATTCCATAAAAAGGGCACCTGGGTGGCTCAGTCAGAAAGTGTCTGCCTTCGGCTCAGGTCATGATCCCGGGGTCCTGGGATCAAGCCCTGCCTTGGGCACCCTACTCAGCGGGAAGTCTGCTTCTCCCTCTCCCACTCCCCCTACTTGTGTTCCCTCTCTCACTGTCTGTCTGTCTGTCTCTCTCTCTGTCAAACAAATAAATAAAATCTTTAGGGGGGATAAAGGATTCAATAAATAACAATTTAAACAGTATGGAGTTTCTTCAAAATAATAAAAACAGAAATACTGCATGATCTAGCTATTCCACCTCTGGGTATTTTTTTGAAAGAAATAAGAAAAACTTACTCAAAAAGATCTGCACCCCCATGGTCAAGGCAGCATTATTTATAATAGTCAAGATATAATAGTCAAGTTTATATGGAAACTACGTAAGTGTCTATTGACAGATGAATGGAGAAAGAAAAATGTGGTATAGGCATACAATGGAATATTATTCAGCCATAAAAAGGGAGGAATTTTTGCCATAAGTGACAACATGGATGCATCTTGAGGATGTTAGCAATAAAATAAGTAAAATACCAGAGAAAGACAAATACCATATGATCTCACTGTAAGTGGAATCTAAAAAAATTAAAACAAAAACAAAAAATCCACACCAAACCAAGTTCAGATTATTGGCGGTTACCAGAGGCAGGCAGGGGGGAGAGGTGAAATGAGTGAAAGGGATCAGAAAGTATCAATTTCCAGCTCTAAAATAATAAGTCACAGGGATATAATATACAGCATGGTGGCTATAGTTAATAACACTGTATTGTGCTTTTGAAATTTGCTAAGAGAGTAAATCTTAGAAGTTTTCATCACAAGAAAAAAATTTTTTGTAACTCTGTATGGTGATGGATATTAACTAAACTTATTGCAGTGATCATTTCACAGTGTATACAAATATTGAATCATCATATTCTACACCTGAAACTAATATGTTATAGGTCAATTATGCCTCAATAAAAATTTTTTTAAAATACTAAAAATTCAGAAAATTGCAAGTATTTGTTGAAAATAGTGTGATAGTAGTGACTTTTATAGTACTCATTCCCTGATTTACACAAAACTGATAATTTGAAAAAAAAAATGAATTCTCTAGACTTATATGAGAATATTGGGAAAAATTAATCACAAAATATAATGACAATAATAGTCATAGTAAAGAAATGCTGACCTTATAGGCACTCTGAGCTGAAAATTCAAAGTTCATTTAACAAGATCACTTATTTTTTAAATGTATGTGTTCTGGCCCTTTCTTGTAAATCTAACCATTTTTAAAGCATGGGATAGTTACTTTCAAGGTTTTCTATGACAAACTCTCCAATAAAAGTGAACTCCTTAAAGAGTAATCACACTATGAGGGTCTCTTTTGTGTCAAAATTTTTATTTAAGTATAAAGTTTGCCATAAAGGAGGTATTTTTGCTGATATGCATTAACAAAGTAGCAAGGACACCTTTTTTCAAGATTTTAAGTTTGATACCAGACCATTATTATAACCCTATAAAATAATTTTTCTACAGAAATATTGCTACATGTTCATCTGATCAAGTCTGTACCTAGTTCCTCATTTTAAGATTTAAAATCACTATATATGGATTTCCTTTGATAATTCTTTACGATATTTTACTTTACTTTCTCTTGTACAAAGTAGTCATGAGTTAGGGAAACCTCAGATTTTAATTTAATCAGAATAAATAGCTAAATTGTATTATCCTATATTAAAATACTCATATGTATGGATTTTTTAAACTTATTACAATAGCTTTAGATTTGCTTATTAACAAACATTACAAGATTTATTTTTTAAGATTTTATTTATTTATTTGACAGAGAGAGACACAGAGAGAGAGGGAACACAAGAAAGGGGAGTGGGAGAGGTTGAAGCAGGCTTCCTGCTGAGCAGGGAGCCCGAGACAGGGCTTCATCCCAGGACCCTGAGATCATGACCTGAGCAGAAGGCAGCTGCTTAATGAATGAGCCACCCAGGTGCCCCAAGATTTTTTTTTTAAGAGATCATATGTTTGCTGATTAAGTGTGGCTAACTCAAAATACAAATTTC
This sequence comes from Martes martes, assembly GCF_963455335.1. Taxonomy (NCBI): domain Eukaryota; kingdom Metazoa; phylum Chordata; class Mammalia; order Carnivora; family Mustelidae; genus Martes; species Martes martes. The sequence goes on from NC_137895.1 coordinate 123,777,092, forward strand.
CTAGAAAGGGGTAAATTATCTATATGACAAAACCGAATCTTCTGGGATAGAGTTGCAGAAGACTTTATTAGAAAGAAAATTACATACAGTTTTATGCTTTAACAAGTGTTTTATTTAACTTACCTTTTTAATTATACTTTAAATTCAGTATTTATATATATATAAATATATGTGTATATATATATATACACACATATATATATATTTGTACTTTTCTAAAATACAGCAATAGTGAATGGCCTTTTTAAACAAATCACCTTTGTTTAAATATTCAAAGTTTGAGAGGTTTATGATATAAGGACTAACTAGTTTTCAAAACACCATCAGAAATGTATCTTTCAGAGAACATTCCAGGCTTTTTATGATGTTTCTGTTTCAGAAGCAGGATCAGTGATGGTATTTGGAGCCATGTTTGATGAAGATTATAACTGACTCATGAACTATGTTACAGGAAGGCTTCTGCTCAAGTTCTTTCTATTCTACTAAAAAAAAAAAAAAAAAGCGTGCCCAAGATTATATTCTACACTGAATAGATAACAGAACATTACGCTGTTTTCTAGCCTGGCAAGAACACTATGATGGACCAGGCAAGAATGACTAAAGCACAAAAGAGATTAGAAGCCACTAGCACCTCACTGAATGAACCTTAATCCCAGAACCATCACTGGAAAAAGAGTGAAACCAGGAAGCACGACTTCCAGTGTTTGGAGTGCAGAGAGCAACAGCCACACGAAGAGGAGTCCCCTGATCTGAGTTCGAAACCCCAGTCTGCTAGTGACCTGTCCTGGGGTGGGGAGAGGTGTGTGAGTGTGTCATTTGAAGTCTTTGGTTCTTTATTTTCTCCTTGGTCAAGAATTAGATCAGTCTTCCTGGGTTCTGCAATCGTATGCTACCAACTTGATCCACTAATTGCTTCGAAGATAAGAACATCATCTGTTGACAAATTCTTTTATCAAATCAGTTTGGGTTTTGGTAACAGTAGAAGTGAAGTAAGCTGTACTGGACAGTCGACACTGTGCTAAGCCCCTCACATGTCTCACGGCACATGCCTCAACTCTCTAGAAAGTAAGTACTGCCAGGATCCCCACACTGAAGCTCAAACGTAGAGTAATCTGCTTAAAAGTAACATCAACAGTACTGGACCTGAGATATTCGATCCATTTACGTATGCCCTCACCACATAAACGCATCGTGAGTTTTCAGAACTTTAACGTTATACAGCTGGAATCTACTTTCAAAAACGCCCCTTGCGTTGGACTATAGGTCAGAAACCAAGCAGGTATGAACGGAGAGGTAAGAAAGCATAGGATATTTATAAAACCTATTCCCACATACATCAATTTGTTTGTTATGAAGAAATCGCCTTTAAACAACCACAAGGACATTTTCATAGTCTAGTCTAAAAACTAGAGGATTAACTCAAGGTATCCATCTATATGAAAGTATAAGTGCGTTCCATGTGCACATAAAATAGGGTTGTATTCCCAAGGCACGGGAAATCATCAGTGATGTAGCTATGCTGAGTATGTTCGTGGGTATGTGTTCCAAAATCAATATAAACATCATCAGTGGGAAATTAAATTCTGATAGAGCCAAGAGTATGGCTCTGAAAAGCTTTTAAGCGTTTAGCTCGACAGTGATCTCATGGGGAGTTCAAGCTTGCTTTTCAAGCAATGACACTGTCCAAAGCCCTACAAAGTAGATATTTATCATACCATTCAATCTCCTGCAAAAGTTTCATGGCAGTTTGACTCAGTATGAGAAAATGAAGTTTTCACATCATCACAAATGGGGAAAGAAATTGTTCTCTTAAGCATTTGTCCCTTTCCTTGTCCCACAATTTAATTAACATTCTCTCTCCAGGTTATAATAATAACTTTTCTTAGTCTTCACCCTAATAATATTTTAGTTCTGAAAATATGAATGTGAACATGAAAAGACAAAAATCACTTTTTCAAAATAAACTACATGACTGACAACTCTCTTTTGTGATAGTTCTGTTTAATATTTTCAGTTGTATTAACACCGCCCAAAGGAATGCTGGAGACTGTGGCTTACAAGAAGAGAAAATCAATCAATGGCATTGCTACATTTTAAGTATAAATGTATATTGCCCATGTATCTATGTAGTATTTTCATATAGTTCAGTATTTGAATCAAAATACCCATATGTGAACTACTATGTATAAAGGCCTATGTTAGGCATTGCAAGAAATAGAAAACTGGATAAAATCTAGCCTTTCACAGAGATGAGGCAATTAAAGAGTACACCAAAGCCATCAGAGAATTACAGAGAGCTGTGAGGGTTCGGAAGATAGAAGAAACCAGAAATACCAAGCAGACTCTAATCAAGGAACGCTGCCTTTGATCCGCACGTTATGAAGATGAGTCAGATTTTCCTAAGTGAGAACAGGAAGGATGGCGGACAGAGCACAGGCAAAGACAGCAGAACAGCCAGACGATGGGCCCCATGAGAGATAAGCGCAGTGTGCGTAGAGAGTGGAGTAAGGACGACTCGAAAGGCAGAATAGGATGGCTGCAAATGTCAAGCCAACCATTTTATACATAATTCAATCAGAAATGTTGCATTTTGAAGTCTTAAGCAGAGGAGTGACCTATAAATCCAATATAGAAAAATTAATCTAGTTGCAACAGACTGACAGGAAAGGGGAGAGAATATCAGAAGATTTCTGCAGAAGAGCCCACGTCAAAAATAAAGACGGAGACCGGGGTCATGAAGTTGCCAGAGATAGAGATTTGAGAGACACTAGAAAGATGTAGGCAGAACGACAGAGAAGATAGGAAGAACGAGAGGCCGTTCTAAGGTATTTTGAGTTGGTTAAAGTCGAAGGTGGAGTTGTTCCGGGGGAGGCCACCATCAGTTAGGTGCCCACGGTGGTCAGATTCGGGCACAGGCTCAGCTCAGGGACCCCGGTCTGAGCTCAGGGAGCCACAGGCAAATGGTGGAGAAAAAGCAAAGAGGACAAGTTTCAAAGGCATCGCCTGAAGAGTGGCGAAGTGTCGTCCAAAGGCACTGCTGAAGTTTCGTGCTGTACCTAAGAAAAACGGAGTTTTTTCGCGCTTCAAACAAGGTCCCCTGCGAGACAAGGACAAATGCTCTCTTTTCTGTTCTCTTACCAATTCTCAAAAATGAGACGACTTTGTTTTAATGGAATGTTTCATTAAAAATATTTCTTGAGAATCCATTCTGAGCTAGGAACTTAGAATACAAACAAATTTATTATCTTCCCAAAAAGGTGCTTTTAAAACTGTTTACATATTCTCGTCTGTTTGTAAAAATGTCAGATGTGCACGGTTTACTGGAAATAGCAAAAAGCATCAAAACCAAGTGTTTCAAATACTGCATCAGGAATTGCTGTTGAAATTTAGCAAATGCTTTTTCAGCAGTAGATGGCTTTTCTTATCTGACTTATTTGAGCATATTAACTTCATGATATTAATAGATCTCTTAATATCTAACCATCTTTGTAATCTTGGGTAAAATACTACTTGCTTTTGGTAGATTATTCCTTGAATGAATGTGATTTCAGGGTGGCTCAGTCAATTGAGTGTCTGACTCTTGATTTCAGCTCAGGTCAAGATCTCAGGGTCATGAGATCGAGCCCCATATCCAGTCCAGCGTGGAGCCTGCTTAACATTCTCTCTTTCCCTCTCCATCTGCCCTGTCCCCTGCATACTCTCTCTAAAAAAAATGAATATGATTTCATAACATTTGCTTATATAATGATATATAATGTATGTAATAATGCACATTTATATTCATGCCTAGAGTCATTTATGTTCCTGAACTGGAATTTTCTTTGGAGGTTATTTCCTTCTTTGGTTTCTATGTCAATTTATGTACCTTCAGAATGGCTTTTCCCTGAAAATAAGACAGACTCAATGATAAAGCTACATTAGTCATGCCAATAAAGTTATCTGTGTGAACCACGTTCAGGTCCCTGTGAATCACATGACCTGGTATCTGGCCATAGCTCATTAGACTAGGAGCAGACCCTGCACTTGGGGAGAGGAAGTGCACTGGCCAGCCAGTGACTAATAAGAATATGTTTTGTGAGTTTGAATGAGGAGACACTTCGCTGTAGACAATCAGATGCTGGGGCTCTAATACCAGGTAGACTCAGGCAGGTGGCTGTTTTTTAATCAGATGCCAAGAAGCAGGCTAGGAAACACTGTGTTCAGAGAAAAACAGAGACAAAGAACCATACCAACCCTCAAAGGGATGGTGATTTGCTTTCTATGACTTCCCAATTCCCATGAAGTCCAACCATCCCTGTTGGAATTGTTTTCCCATATCTTTCCTATATACCCTTTTTTAATTTTAGCCCTTCCTTAGAATCAAACATCCCTAAGACAGTATTAGGGACAGGACCCTGTTAGAAAGGTAACTATTACATAATATTTTTCAACGTTTTCCTTGGTTATTGCTTTGCTCAGCTTTTCTAATTCCTCTAGCACTGATTTTGGAAGTCTACATATTTCTTTTAAAAATCCATTTCCTTTATATTTTCAAGATTTATTACCATAATGTCCTCTTGTAGGTTTTTAATTTAATGATAATCTAATCAGATTATGAGCTAGAAGACGGAACTACACATCCTAGGAAGATGTTCAAAACTTGAAAGGAATGTATGAGAGGGTAAAAATAATGAAAATGAGGATTTTAAATGATCAAGACAACTTTAATAAGAGTTAATATACACTGATGATTCTAGCTCTCAACATTTACTTTTTATATATTTTCTTAATAAAAGTTCTTTATAGAACAGAGCAAGGATCTAATAAATGGAAATATATGAACTTATCATTACAATAATATTTCACCAAAAAATTCTTTTTAGACAGTTACATATACAAAGCACCAGGCATTGAAAATATTAAAATTGGTGCTTTAAATTGGTTCTGCAAACTAACAGAATGTATTTATATCCAGAGAGTAAATGAACATTCTTTTAAAAACATAGTAACTAAAACTCATTTCCAAATGTTATCATAACTTATCACTTAGTTATATAGCATAGTAAGACATAAAAGACTGTCTTTCTATGATAAATCCTGATTAACTAAGTCATCCCTTATTTCAGAAATAGCTAGCCTTTTATTTCCTACATGAGAAGTGAAACATAATGAATCACCAGGTGATTAGCCAGTCATCTAGTTTGACAAGATGTTTGATGAGTACACATCACCAAACATCAGAATTCTGAAACGACAGGTAAGAACTGTTACTTATGGAGTTCCAAGTTTCTTAGTCTATGCAACCCTGAAATGTAACTATACTGGAACAGCAACAAAGGAGGGGTGGAACTAGACGGAAAATCCATTTTATTTTTCTTAATGCTTTATTTATTTATTTGAAAGAGAGAATGAGAGACCGAGTGAGCACAAGCAGTGGGGAAGGGCAGAGGCAGAGGGAGAAGCAGACCCACTGAGCAGGGAACCTGATGCGGAACTCAATCCCAGGACCCTGAGCTGAAAGCAGATGCTTAACTGACTGAGCCAGCCGGGCGCCCCAGAAAATCCATAAAAAATTTAAAATGTAGGAATATCTAGAGTCGTCTGAAATCCTTCTCAGGCAGCTCCGAAGAAAACAATTCAACTTTCATATCCTCCTGAAAATCTTCTAACCTTGTTAGGGATAAAATGTGTCCCCATTTGAAGCTCCTTAAAGCAACAGCCTGTTTTACTCTCCGCCACTAGAGTGACAGCGTGGTGATATTTAAAACAGGATATATGCATTTTGTACTGAATTGACTTGCAAGAAAAAAGATTAGAATGTCAACTAATATTTTTTAGTCAAAATTTAAGAAAAAAAACTTTCTGATTTATGGATCTACAGGAGCATGTGTGTGTAATTTATAAGTAAATATAAAATACACTGGAGAATGATCTCAGGCTTTTACTTACTGAGAGGAATGGCGGAGTAAAAAAATGATGAATATAGTACTCTAAATTATCAACCTCCTGATGACAGAAACTACCCTCGTTTACCCTAATAATCCAATGTGTACATAGAACGGAACTGATAAGAGCACTAACATTTTACAAAATTAAAAATCAGCTTGTGAATCCAAAGTCTACTCTTTTGTTGTCTCCCAGCACAGACACACATGCAAAATTGCCCTCAAAATGTTACCAGCCAAAACACTCACCTATAATGGTCACTAATGTAATTTCACACTGGCCTGATACATTTCATTCACTTCTCTCTTCAAAATGTCCTCTCCACCATTTCTCCAAGGGAACAAATGTATAATGGCGATGAAGCTTTCCTCTTTCCTACTGATATGTCCATGGATGTCACAGCCAAAATAAACGGTGGGCTGTGTGTCCCTGAGCTGGTTGGCAGTTTGAGGCAGTTCAGAAAATGCCTATTTTATTTACTTCTGAATGCACATCAAGCTCCAAATTAGGATAACTTCAGCCACCCATCACTCCGTATCGCATCTCTCATCTCTAACTAGGAATTTGGAAAGATTTGGATCTGGGAAAGGCTAGAAAAAAAATCAAGGTAGTTATGCAAATTTTGATATAAACAAACTTGCAGGGAGGATGTCCAGCCAACAGGAAAGGAAGCTCCCTCTGAACATCGTATAAAATGCGTGAGCAACAAACATATCTATAAAACGAATGTGTTTTTCTGTCTCACACTGGCCCTTTCCACATTTACTCTTTCATTTTTCAAAACCCTTCTTTATGTAGATGCTGAGATCTTATGATTAACATTTGAAGGGGAAAAAAAAAAAGAAAAATATTTTTTAACTCCACCCTCTTACAACCTGGTATAAACAATTTCATTATGTTAAAAGAAAGGTGATACTATAAATGGAATTTAATATGACCATCAAGGAAATGAGGACAATCATTTCTGTTAATGTATTAATAATATAATAGAATCCAAACCGATCTGCACAGAACACAATGAGCACAGTGGTTAAGACACAGGTACCAGGGTTAAACGCCACATTAGAATCCAAGCTCCAACATTTACCAGCTCTGGGTCGCTAGTCAAATTATTTAACTTCTGGGAGCCGAGCATCCCTCATCAGTAATACTGAAATAATGAAGATCACATCCCTAGCTGGATTTTATGACAACTAACGAAGATCATGTATTTAAAGCACTTTGATCAATGCACTTAAGTACGTGCTTAATAAATACTTAATATTATTTCCACTCTCTCAAAACTGTTTCCACTTAACACAATCATAATAAAGCAAAAGACTATGCATTTAAAAATTCTGGAAATAACTGAACAAAATAATATCATATTACTGGGAGTCAGTACTCGGGTTCTCCAAGTGTTCTAAAATGCCTACATTATCACTAAAAATAAACTAAATCACATGTTATTTTCAATATTCAAAACTCAGAAAATATTTCGTGGCAAGAGAAGACATCCAACCTGGATCTAGGTCCTTGCTAAGAGATCCATGTTTTCTGAGAAAACCATATCTTTATGAAAAAAATCATGCGATGTATTGATTGAGAACATGGGTTCCAGTCCCACTGCTGCCCCCCTGGGTGATGTTGGATGAGTCTGAACAACCTCTGTAAGCCCTGCTTCCCTTCTTTGCAAAATAAAATAATAAATGTAGCTCACCCATGGGGTATCTTTAAAAATGCCTCCATTTCACACTTTCTGTTTTTCTAAACACAGAAATAATGTCACCACGATTTTTTTTAAAAGAAGATTTTTTTTTTTTTAACACATACTATAAAGCCTTTATTATTAGAACTGTGTGCTACTGCAGCATTCACACATAGAATGGGATCAATGGTCCAGAGACAGACCCCAAGTTCACATGATACAGGGCATTCCAGTCAGTGTGGAAAAGGAAGATGCCTTAATAAATAATGTTAGAACAATAGGGGAAACAAGCATCATTAGATCCCCTTCTCAAGTCCCACACCAAGGTAAATTCTAAATGATTTCTAAATGTAAAATATGAAGCTGGGGTAGATCACATGGAGGGGTTACTTTATAACCTGGGAAACCATTCCTAACTCAAAATCCAGAACCAACAGAGAAAAGAATGACCATATAAACACAAATAATAATCTAAAATTTGCACATAAAAACACTATAAGCAAAACAGTGGGCAGGAGCAGATAGTAATTGCAATGGATTATGAAGGAATAACAGCCCCAACAAAAGGAACTTTTTAAAAATTCAGAAGGAAAGATCAACAACTCAATATGGACAAAAACTGAACATACAGTTCACAGAAAAAGAAATGCAAATGGCCCTCAGCTTTGGAAAAGATGCTCTACTTTGCTAATGACAAGAAAAATACAAATTCAAACATGAAGCCTCATTTTTACCTTTCAAATTAGCAAAAACTCCAAAAGTGTACAAAATAGTCTGATGGTGAGACTGTGGAGAAATTGGCCATCTTGTATATTACTGTTGGGAACACAAAATTATTCAATTCTGATGGCAGTAAACTTTGCAGTATCTAGAAAAATTACAGATGCATTTACTCTTTGACCCATCAGTTCCTCTTATAAAAAAACAACTCCCAAAAGTACTGGCAAAAAATATGAGATGATATATGTACAAGACTATTCATTACAAGACTAATAACAGCAAAAGACTGTAAATAACCCAAATGTCCAACAACTAGGGACTGGTTAAATAAACTATAGCATTGCCACAAAAAAGAGTTATCTAATCCATAAGACAGATCCCCATATACTCCTATGGCATGCTTTCCAGAATATCTCAAGAAAGGAAAAAAGCACAGTACAGAAGAGTGTGTACTGAATGTTAGTTTCCATTTGGGTTGGAAAGAGAATACAGGCTATAGAAACACAGCTACTTACATATTTTTTTAAATAAAGAATAAATCAAGACTAATAAAAAGGAACAAACAGAACAATTTTTATGAAAAAGGAAGAAGTGGGGTTAAAAGTGAGATCTCTTCCAATATACTTCACTTCATATTTTGATTTTGGAAAATCATGCAAACATTTTATACAGTTAGTATTGCATTAATAACTCAAGAAGACAAAAATAAAACACCCTCTAAAGTTCAAAATCAAACTGAATAAATGGACCTAACTTTACATCAGTTTAAGTAGCATAACTTCAGAGAAAATAATTTTTTTAGCATTTTGCCTGCTGCATTCACTCTATTTGGTTATTTTGTAAATAATGTGTTTTTCTCTTTCAAAAAAAAAATGTGTTTGACTAGCTCTGTCCATTGAAGATGTCTAGAAGTAATGACAACCCAGTAAAAACCGGTAATCAAAATATTTAAAAAAAACTCTTTTCCATCTATCTTCATGCACAATCTGAGTTTGCACCTTCTTTTAATTCAGGAAACAAATGTCAAGATTTTATGTAAGCTGTTAAGAGAATGCACAGTCATGCTGATCCACAGCAAAGTTTTCAGGTCTAAGGTTAAATTAGAAAAATAAATCAATCTTGAGAAATTACAAAGTGGGAAGTATCACAATTCCAGATGTCAAGCTATACTACAAAGCTGTAGCAATCAAAACAGTATGGTACTGGCTCAAAAACAGACAAAAAGGTCAATGGAACAGAATAGAGAGCCCAGAAATAAATCTGTGTTCATTCGGTCACTTAATCTATGATGAAGGAGGCAAGAAGATACAATTGGGAAAATACAGTCTCTTCAACAAATGGTGCTGGGAAAACCAAATGGCCACATGCAAAAGAATGAAACTGGACCACTTTTTTTACACCTTACACAAAAATATATTCAGAGTGGATTAACGACCTAAATGTGAGGCCTGAAACAATAAAACTCCTTAAAGAAAACAGACAGTTATCTCTGGGACATTGGCCTTACCAACATTTTTCTAGATGTCTCCTCAGGCAAGGAAAACAGAAGTAAAAATAAATCATTGGGAATACAACAAAATAAAACACTTTTGCCAGCAAAGAAAACCATCAACAAAACAAAAAAGCAGCCTACTCACTGGGAGAAGATATTTATTTACCAATGATACACCCAACATCCAAAACATATAAAGAACTAATACAACTTAACAATAAAGAAATAAATAATCCAATTAAAAATGGGCAGAGGACCTGAATAGACATTTTTCCAAAGAAGTACAGATGGCCATGAGAAGATGTTCAGCATCACTAACCATCAGGGAAATGAAAATCAAAACTACAATGAGATATCACCTTATACATGTACAAGTACAAGAGATACACCTTATACATACAGAATGGTTTGTATCAAAATCACAAAAAATAACGATTGTTGGCAAGATTGTGGAGAAAAGAGAATACTTGTGGACTACTGGTAGGAGGGTAAATTCTTACAAACACTATGGAAAACAGTTGGGAGGAGCAAGATGGAGGAGGAGTGGGCAACCTAATCAATACAGACATTAGTAATATGTCAGAACTAGAGTTCAGAATGATGATTATCAAGGTGCTAGCTGGGCTTGAAAAAACCATGGAAATACTAGAGAATCCCTTTCTGGAGAAATAAAAGAACTAAAATCTAACCAAGCTGAAATTTTTAAAAAGCTATTAATGAGGTGCAGTAAAAAATGGAGGCTCTTACTGCTAGGATAAATGAGTCAGAAGAGAGAATTAGTGATATAGAAGACAAAATGATAGAGAATAAAGAAGCTGAGAAAAGGAGAGACAAACAACTATTGGACCACAAGGGGAGAATTCGAGAGATAAATGATAACAAAAGACAAAACAATATTAGAATAATTGGGATTCCAGAAGAAGAAGAAAGAGAGAGGGGGGCAGAAGGTATATTGGAGCGAGTTATAGCAGAGAATTTCCCTAATTTGGCAAAGGGGAAAAGCATCAAAATCCAGGAGGCACAGAGAACCCCAAAATCAATAAAAATAGGTCCACACCTTATCATCTAATAGTAAAACTTACAAGTCTCAGAAACAAAAAGAAAATCCTGAAAGCAGCTCGGGACAAGAGGTCTATAACATACAATGGTAGAAATATTAGGTAGGCAGCAGACCTATCCACAGGGACCTGGCAGGCCAGAAAGGCCTGACAGGATATATTCAGAGCACTAAATATGCAGCCAAAAATACTATATCCAGCTAGGCTGTCACTGAAAATATAAGGAGACATGAAAAGCTTCTAGGACAAACAAAAACTAAAAGAATTTGCAAATACCAAACCAGTCCTACAGGAAATATTGAAAGGGGTTCTCTAAGCAAAGAGAGAGCCTACAAGTAGTAAGCCAGAAAGGAACAGAGACAATATACAGTAACAATCACCTTACAGGCAATACAATGGCACTAAATTCATATCTTTCAGTAGTTACCCTGAATGCAAAATGGCTAAATGCCCCCAATCAAAAGATACACGGTATCAGAATGGATTAAAAAAAAACAAAACAAAACAAAACAAAACAAAACAAGACCCACTGATATGCTTCTGCAAAAAACTCATTTTAGATCCAAAGACACCTCCAGATTTAAAGTGAGTGGGTGGAAAACAATTTACCATGCTAATGGACATCAAAAGAAAGTTGGGGTGGCAATCCTTAAGATAAATTAGATTTTAAGCCAAAGACAATAATAAGAGATGAGGAAGGACATGATATCATACTTAAAGGTCTGTCCAGCAAGAAGATCAAACAATTTTAAATATCTATGTCCCTAACATTGGAGAAGCCAATTATATAAACCAATTAATAACAAAATCAAAGAAACACATCAATAATACACTAATAGTAGTAATATAATACAATAATAGTAGAGGACTTTAACATACCCCTCACTGAAATGGACAGATCATCTAAGCAAAAGATCAACAAGGAAGCAAAGGCTTTAAATGACACACTGGACCAGATGGCCATCACAGATACATTCAGAACATTCTATCCCAAAGCAACAGAATACACATTCTTGTCTAGTGCACATGGAGCATTCTCCAGAATAGATCACATTCTGGGTCACAAATCAGGTCTCAACCAGTACCAAAAGGATCATTCCCTGTATATTTTCAGACCACAATGCTTTGAAACTAGAACTCAATCACAAGAGGAAAGTTGGAAAGAACTCAAATACATGGAGGCTAAAGAGCATCCTACTAAAGAATGAATGGGTCAACCAGGAAATTAAAGAAGAATTGAAAAAATTCGTGAAAACAAATGAAAAGGAAAACACAGCTGTTCAAAATCTTGGAGACTCAGCAAAGGCGGTCCTGAGGGGAAAGTATATAGCAATACAAGCCTTCTCAAGAAACAAGAAATGTCTCAAATACACAACCTAACCATACACCTAAAGGAGCTAGAAAAAGAACAACAAAGAAAGCCTAAACCCAGCAGGAGAAGAGAAATAAGAAAGATCAGAGCAGAAATCAATGAAATTGAAACCAAAAGAACAGTAGAACAAATCAACAAAACTACGAGCTGGTTCTTTGGAAGAATTAATAAGACTAATAAACCCCTGGCCAGATTTATCAAAAAGAAAAGAGAAAGGACCCAAATAAATAAAATCATGAATGAAAGAGGAGAGATCACAACCAACACCAAAGAAATACAAACAATTATAAGAACATACTCTGAGCAACTCTATGCCAACAAATTTGACAATCTGGAAGAAATGGAAGCATTCCTAGAGACATATAAATTACCAAAACTGAACCAGGAAGAAATAGAAAACCTGAACAGACGCATAATCAGTAAGGAGATTGAAGCAGTCTTCAAAAATCTTCCAACAAACAAGAGCCCAGGGCCAGATGGTTTCCCAGGGGAATTCTACCAAATATTTAAAGAAGAATTAATACCTACTCTCCTGAAACTGTTCCAAAAAATAGAAATGGAAGGAAAACTTCCAAACTCATTTTATGTGGCCAGCATTACCTTGATCTCAAAACCAGACAAAGACCCCATCAAAAAGGAGAATTACAGACCAATATTCTTGATGAACACAAATGCAAAAATTCTCACCAAAATACTAGCCAATAGGCTCCAACAGTACATTTAAAGGATTATGCACACGAACAAGTGGGATTTACTCCTGGGCTGCAAGTTTGGTTCAACATCTGCAAATCAATCAATGTGATACAATACATTAATAAAAGAACAAGAACCATATGATATTCTCAATAGATGCTGAAAAAGCATTTGACAAAGTACAGCATCCTTTCTTGATGAAAACTCTTCAAAGTGTAGGGATAGAGGGTACATACCTCAATATCATCAAAGCCATCTATGAAAACCCCACAGGGAATATCTTTCTCAATGGGGAAAAACTGAGACCTTTTCCCCTAAGGTCAGGAACATGGGAGGGATGTCCACTATCACCACTGCTATTCAACATAGTACTAGAAGTCCTAGCCTCAGCAATCAGACAACAAAAAGAAATTAAAGGCATCTAAATCGGCAAAGAAGAAATGAAACTCTCACTCTCTGAAGATGATATGATACCTTATGCAGAAAACTCAAAAGACTCCACTCCAAAACTGCTAGAACTCATACAGGAATTCAGTAAAGTCTCGGGATTTAAATCAATGCACAGAAATCAGTTGCATTTCTATACACCAATAGCAAGACAGAAGAAAGAGGAATTAAGGAGTTGATCCCATTTACAATTGCACCCAAAACCATAAGATACCTAGGAATAAGCCTAACCAAAGAGGCAAAGAATCTGTACTCTGAAAACTATAAAGTACTCATGAAAGAAACTGAGGAAGACACAAAGAAATGGAGAAACATTCCATGCTCATGGATTGGAAGAACAAATATTGTGAAAATGTCTATGCTACCTAACGCAATCTACACATTTAATCCAATCCCTATCAAAATACCATCAATTTTTTTTCAAAGAAATGGAAAAAATAAACCTAAAATTTATATGGAACCAGAAAAGACCCTGACTAGCCAGAGGAATGTTGAAAAAGAAAACCAAAGTTGGCGGCATCACAATTCCAGACTTCGAGCTCTATTACAAAGCTGTAATCATCAAGACAGTATGGTACTGGCACAAAAACAGACACACAGATCAATGGAACATAATAGAGATAGATCCTCAACTCTATGGTCAACTAATCTTTGACAAAGCAGGAAAGAATGTCCAATGGGAAAAGAAGATAATCTCTTCAACAAATGGTGTTGGGAAAATTGGACGGCCACATGCAGAAGAATGAAACTGGGCCATTTCCTTACACCACACACAAAAATGGACTCCAAATGGATGAAAGACCTCAGTGTGACACAGGTATCCATCAAAATCCTTGAGGAGAAGACAGGCAGCAACCTCTTCAACCTCAGCCACAGCAACTTCTTCCTAGAAGCATCGCCAAAGGCAAGGGAAGCAAGGACAAAAATGAACTATTGGGACTTCATCAAGATCAAAAGCTTTTGCACAGCAAAGGAAACAGTCAACAAAACCAGAAGACAACTGACAGAATGGGAGAAGATATTTGCAAATGACATATCAGATAAAGGGCTAGTATCCAAAATCTATAAAGAACTTATCAAACTCAACGTCCAAAGAACAAATAATCCAATCAAGAAATGGGCAGAGGACATGAACAGACATTTCTGCAAAGAAGACATAGAGATGGCCAACAGACACATAAAAACGTGCTCCACATCACTTGGCATCAGGAAAATATAAATCAAAACCACAGTGAGATACCACCTCACGCCAGTCAGAATGGCTAAAATTAACAAGTCAGGAAATGACAGATGTTGTTAATAATGTGGAGAAAGGGGAACCCTCCTACACTGCTGGTAAGAATGCAAACTGGTGCAGTCACTCTGGAGAACAGTATGGATGTTCCTTAAAAAGTTGAAAATAGAGCTACCCTACAACCCAGCAATCACACTACTGGGTATTTACCTTAAAGATATAAATGGGCACATGCACCCAAATGTTTATAGCAGCAATGTCCACAATAGCCAAACTATGGAAAGAACCTAGATGCCCATCAACAGATGAATGGATAAAGAAGAGGTGATATATATATACAATGGAATACTATGCAGCCATCAAAAAATGAACTCTTGCCATTTGCAATGATGTGGATGGAACTAGAGGGTATTATGCTAAGCAAAATAAGTCAATCAGAGAAAGACAATTATCATATGATCTCTCTGATATGATGAATTTGAGAGGCAAGGTGGGGGGTCATGGGGGTCTGGGAAGGAAAAAATGAAACAAGATGGGATCGGGAAGGAGAAAAACCATAAGATACTCTTAATCTTAGGAAACAAACTGAAGTTTGTTGGGTGGGGGGGGAAGGGATAGGGTGGTTGGATTATTGATATTGGGGAGGGTATGTGCTATGGTGAGATGCTGTGAATTGTGTAAGAACGATGATTCACAGACCTGTACCCCTGAAGCAAATAATACATTATATGTTGATATAAATACATACATACATATATACTTATATACATATACACAATATGGAAAACAGAATGGAGATTCTTCAAAAAATTAAAAACAGAAATACAATTCCACTACTGGGCACTTACCCAAAGAAAATTAAAACACTTACTTGAAAAGATACATGCACCCCTATGTTCATTGCAGCATTATTTACAATAGCCAAGATATGGAAGCAACCTAAGTGCCCTATGATAGATGAACGAATAAAGAAGATGTGGTGTGTATATACACTATATTATTTTAATTATATATTTTCATATGATTTATATATAATTATATATATTTTTATATGATTTATATATGTATAACGGAATATTACTCAGCCATAAAAGAAAAATATCTTGCCATTTGCAACAACATGGATGGACCTAGAGGGTATCATGCTGGGTGCAATTAGACAATCAGGGAAAGATACATACCATATGGTTTCATTTAAGTGTGGAATCTAACAAACAAAACAAACAGACTCTTAAATACAGAGAACAAACTGGTTGCCAGAAGGGATGGTGGTGGAGGGATAGGCAAAATGGTGAAGGGGAGTGGAAGCTATAGGCTCCCATTTATGGAATGAATAAGTCATGGGAATGAACGGTACTGTGTAGGGAGTATTATCAATGGTATTTTAATACAGCCGTATGGTGACAGATGGTAGCTAGACTTGTGGTGAGCACAGCATAACCTATAGAGTTGTCAAATCACTGTGCTGTACATCTGAAATTAATTGAACACTGTGTATCAACCATACTTCAATTTTAAGGAAAGGACAAATTCACACATGCGCACACACACACACCCGTGGTTAGTCTCCATTTGCCTCCACCTCAGTCCCACCCCTCCTTCCTCTCCCTGCTCTGCCCCAGAAGGAGAGCCCAGCACACTGCATCTCCATGGCTTCCTTGCCGGCTCTATTCTGAGTCTGGCCAGTGGAAAGCAGGGACAGAACAGAAGGAAGGAAGGGAGAGGAGGGGGTATTTCTTCCCCTCCCTCATTCTCCTGTGGTGCCGTCTTCTGGCAGAAGCTCTGTCCTCACAACTACAACACCATGATTCCAAGTTCTCCATGCGCTTCAACCCAAAGAGGGGGCCATGACCCTCTGACTCTCTGGGCGCCTCACCATCTCTTGCCTTTTCCCTTAACTATCCCCAAACCCCAGTAAAAATCTCTTTATTTGCTATCACATGGGTTTACTTTGTTTTCTGCTGAACCCTGACCAATACAGCAACCGCTATCCTTATATATCCACGTATATACATACATACCACTGCTCTCCTATATTTATACACACATACACAAACTCACATATACATACACATAAATACATATATGTAGACATATGTGCGTGTCTGGGTGTGAGGCTGGCAATAATTTTTACTTGAATTTTACATGAAAGTGCACTTTTTTTGGAAGGGGAAATAGAATAGGTAATGGACCTAAATAGGGTCCCCCCAATTTAAAAAAAATTTTTTTTAGTTCCTAATCGATTGTGTTTACAACCGAAAGATAGAGCAAAACTCACAAACTCAAAGAAGGACGAGGGTCCAGAGAAAAGAGCATGATGATTAGAGGTGGGGGGGAGAGCACGATGAACCTGGAAGGCTGACAGTAGGCACCACAACTCCGCACTGAGTCTGGGCCAACAGCTGAACATCTGTGGGCCTTGCTGACTGCCCTGTGCCACAGAGACCCAGAGGAGGCCCCCCCCCACCTCACAGGTTTGTTTGCAAGACTCCAAATGCGCCAAGTGCTTCAGAAACATTAAAAGCATGAGAAATATATAATTTATCCTTTTTAACCAGGACGTATAGATACATCAATAAATTCATAGGGTGTTACTTTACATCCCTCCTTCCCCCACCAAAAAGCAAACTTGGCCACTTAAGATCACTCAAGACTGAAACGAGCCTTGACAGAAAACTCTCGCCCTATTCCTTCTAATCAGCAGGACTGTATCAAAACCATTCTGGACAGATGGGTATTTAGTTCTATTTTTAAAGACCTCCAGGGAAGGAGATTCTACAAACTGCCTTGGCAGCTGATGCGCCAATGGGTTGGAGGAAAACGTATAAATATAAGAACCGTTAAAGAGGGTCTCCAGAATGCAGCCCAGCATGTGTGTGCTTTCACGGAGCACTGACACACAGCTAAGAATTATTCTGAGAATTCCAGCCATGTCTTTGATTGCTGTTCTTCTTGCTTTTAATTATAATTGGTCCTTCCGAAAGTGAGTAAATTAAGTGGAAGTGGAAAAAAGAAGATGGTATTAATAAGAAAGATTCTCATTAATAAAAAAGAAAATGATCCTACCAAGGGCACCGAAATAGAATGCTTCATTGAGAAATAAGGGTGCGGGGGGACGAGAGTATTTTTTTTCCCTCCTGGCACATGGTAGATGCTCAGTAAACATTTGTTAGTTGAATGCACCTGAGAAGCAAAATTGGCCCCTTGTTCATTTAATGAGGAAGAGTTTTCTTGATATGCTATTCGGAAGCAACGAGAGCACAGCTGACTTAACATGGAAGCCAGTCTAGTCTGTCATTCCATCCTTCCACACAGGCACTGGCTCCCAGAACCTGCTATTTCCCAATTCAGGTAGACTTCCGGACTTCGTTCCAGGCCATAGAAACCCCTCGTATTCAAAAACCCAGCAGGAATGACAGGAGGGGACAAATGGAGGATGAAATCCAGCCAACTTTTCCTTCCATGTTCCTTTTCTAATTATGTGCCCTGCGGGGGCTAATTCTGCACAAAAGCATGATGTAAGCTTTCAGAAAGACTTGCTTTGACCCAACTCCTAGGTCTCCAAGATTTGAAGACTTTTCTGCCAATATAGAAAAATTCTTGGAGGGACGCCTGGGTGGCTCAGTTGGTTAAGCGGCTGCCTTCAGCTCAGGTCATGATCCCAGCGTCCTGGGATCGGGTCCCACATCGGGCTCCTTGCTCCGCGGGGAGCCTGCTTCTCCCTCTGCCTCTGCCTACCACTCTGTCTGCCTGTGCTCGCTCGCTCGCTCTCTAACAAATAAATAAATTTTTTAAAAAAATTTTAAATTAAAAAAAAAAAAGAAAAAGAAAAATTCTTGGAGACTGACTAGCAAATTCAAAATCACTGCAAATCAGCAACTGTCCTCTAGGGTGATTTTGCCCCCAGGGGCCATTGGGCAATGTCTACAGATATTTTTGAAAGTTCCAACTGGGGTTCCATAATGGTATTTAGTGGGGAGGGGCCAGAGATGCTGCTAAACCTCCTATAAGGCACAAGACAGTGGCCAACAACAAGGAACGACCAGACCAAGATGTCAACACTGCCAATGCCGAGAATCCAGGTACTAGGCTAGAGTCCCTGCTACAGTGCCTCTGAGGCCAAGAAGGTTTTATCCATAACAGGTTACAGTGACCAATCTGCTTAGACACCTACCCACACCTTAACCTATGATCCCACAAATAGTTACCAGATGCCTACAGCTCTCTACTAGGCATGGAAAAAAATAGAAGGTACTACCTCTCCTCAGAAAAAAATTATAAGTTAGTTGGAAAATAAAGTGCAAAACAGACAGTATCTTGCTGGAGCAAATGAAAACCCAGAAGGTATGTAAGCACATAACTGCATATAGTGTTTCTGTCATTTCTGATGAGATGAGTGGGAATGTGGATAGGCAGGACCTCTTTTTTTTCCCCCCTAGGAATGTAATAGACATGATATTGAGAGAGGGCGGGTGGAGACAATTTAGTTTAGCATGCTCTCTGGAACACTGTAGAGTTTTCCCCACAGAAAGAGATTATAAATAGTAGTTCAGTTCCAGGTTGGCCCAGAAAAAGCTTATTTAACCATAATCCAGCTGAAGTAATAAAACTAGAGGAGTTCTGGCGTACAAGAGCTCTGAGCTTTGTGACTCCGGAGAATGGACAAAGCGATTACGTGCCTCCTCCCTACCTCCCCTACCTGCCCCCTCCCCCCTATTTCCCCCTGCCCTACCCCCTCCCCAACCTCCCACCTCCCCAGACACACACACCAAAGTTCCTAAGGGTAAGAGTAATCCTAGAAAACTTTCAACTAGTTCTTTTTTTAAACTTAAAAGTAATGTACATAAAAAGTCAAACTGTACCCCCCAAACTGCAAACAAAAACCCTACCTCAGACCCAGGTCCCCAGGCTCCTTTCCCAGAGGCAGTCAAGTTACCGTTTATTTACATTTCATCCAAAAATACTCTGCATATATGCATGTAAAAAAGGCATGCATATATGCATATTAACCTTTCAAAATTATACGCAGAAATGGGAGCATACTGTACAGTTTGTTTTGTACTTTCTTTTTAACCATAAATCTACCTGTTTCTTCAATGGCTGCAGAATATTCCATCATATGGACGCACCATTTGTATCAATATAGGATGACTCCTAGGAGCAATTTGAAAAAGCGAAAGTTCATCTTTCCCCTCTCACAACTCAGTAGCCCAAGCCCCAAAGGTTTCCCTGTCCTCAGGGCAGAGTTGCTCCAAACCCCTGGCTTTCTCCTCTTCGCTGGTTCTGCTCTGTCCCCTTTCCCAAAGTGTCCACTCTCCAAAAGCAGGGGCTTCCTCTCTCCACCAAACACACTTAGCTTCTCTTCTAGCTTCTTCTCGACCTCACTGACCCTCACTGAAGAAAGCAATCAACTATTGGAATTCCAGGGAGAACAACAAAATTTAAAAACAAAACCAAGAACTGTACTTTGGGCACTTTCTACTTTTCCCCTGGCTAAAAATTCACTCATTCTTCAAAAGTTCTGAGGCTTTTCATAATACTCTTATTCAGCAGGGGGTCTGGGAGTGGGGGACATGGGTCATTCACAAATGTGGATTTGTAATATAGGGACCCACCACTGCAAGACTTGCCACCAGTAAATTGAGAAAGATCAGAAAAGAACATTTTAACTAAACTCTCCGTTACAACTCTTACAGAATCCTACATGCCATATAAAAATACCAATATCTCTTCATCAGATGCCCCCCCAAAATTGCCTGAGTAGCTACCGGTATCTTGTTGCCATGTTACAGAGAGAAGTAAGTATTCCCTCTTCACCAGGGTCAGGATGAAATTCTGAAACTTCTCAGTTCTGAAATTGTATCCTGTTTGGAGAGAGACCCAAGGTAAATGCTGAAGTCACAATAACATGGAGATGTAGGCGTGATTTATATCCACGGGATTCATTTGCTATCCTTTCGAAATTTGACTGATTTTTTCAAAGAGGACTTGAACAAACTTGGGATTTGATTATATGAAGTTCTGCTTCTTCTGTGGTCCGTTTTTCACTTTTTCTTTTCTTTTTAATTTCCTATTGCAAGCGTTGGCTCATAAACAATGAGCCAAATGCTTGGCCTCTGTGTACACCTATGTGGAAATTACCCAGAGTTTGTCCCAAGGTTATTGAGTATTATAGAGCTTATTCTAGGGATTTCCAGCCAATTCTTTTCCCCAGGGACATATTGCTATAGGACTTAGACTCCAAGAAAGAAATCTGTCCCTCATTAGCTGGAAGGGCCAGGGAGAGATTTTCTTTGGATCTGTGTGAGCCAACGGAGTAGCCCGCACTCTTGCATTCGGGGAGAGCACGTGACCCCAGTGCTGCTTGTGAAGCCGGCGGAGGAGTCCCGCTGACTAAGTTCTGCTAACAGGATTCAGGCGGGAGGGAGGATCGATGGCGTGAAGAGAGAAGCACAACCTAGGAACACTCCTGTCGATAGAACAAGCTCTCCCCTTCGGCCTCAGGACTCAAAGGTGAGATACAAAGGCCCCTCTCCGGAAAGAGAACACAGATGAGCTGGAGCCCGAAGAACAGTTAGAGATGCCAAAGGTCGCCTGGGTGGCTCAGTTGGTTAAGCAGCTGCATTTGGCTCAGGTCATGATCCCAGGGTCCTGGGATCAAGCCCCGCATCGGGCTCCCTGCTTAGCAGAGAGCCTGCTGCTCTCTCTTCCTCTGCCTGCCGCTCTGCTTACTTGTGCTCTCTCTCTCTGTCAAATAAATAAATAAAATCTTTAAAAAAAAAAAAAAAAAAAGAGAGAAGAGATGCCAAAGGCCGGGCCAGGCAATAGCAGTGTCGGGGGGAGAAGGGATGTGAGGCTGCAGGGCCGGGAATGTCACTTGCACACGATGGATGGCCGCTTGCAGGGGCCGATGGCAGAGCAGAAGTAGGAGATGCTGGAGGTTTCTGATGTGCGCCAGGGAGGTCAAGCAAGACAGGGAATGAAGAAGAAGAGGAATGGATAATGAGCTCGGTTTGGGATGCACTGACCTTCAGATGCCCATGGAACTCTGCGATAGATCACAAACTTTAGCTTAACCATGTGAAATTTATAGTGACTTTAAATTATTCCTATAAGAAACACATAATTCTTTTCTTCACAAGGATTCTTAATGAGAGCCGAACAGTTGCAAGACGAAAGGAGGGTATCATCAGACATGGAATAATGGACAAAAGGCACGCCGGCGCTTGGTGATAGGAGACCCAGTGCACGGAGCCAATGGTGGTCGTTGTTAGCAGTGAATAGGACATGTGAAAGAGCCGACGGTCGGTCTTTGAATTCAAGGACAGAGAGAGGCCTGACTGTAAACTGTGTATCCTCGGCTAAATCAAAGCCAAGTCAGTAACAGTACATTAGAACCAGATCCCGAGAGTCATGATTTCAACAACTCAAGTTAGAAACCAAATTCCTGTCTTTAAGTGTCCATGTAAATATCCTTTGCTAAGGTAAACACAGAATAACTCGAAAGCAAGAATGCACATATGACTTCCGTGTGGCCTATGGGCCAGGGCGCACCCTGCAGGCAGCCGGAGAACTAGGATTCAAGTCCCGGTTTTGCACCAACCTTGAGAGGTCATGTTTCCTGAACAGTCACTGCTCCTTAAGGTGAGAAGTGGTTGACTCCTACGTAGTCATGACCAAATGTATATCTAAAACAGGAGCCTTTCTTAAAGGCACAGCCCATAAAACAGTACCACCCATTAGAAATGCGATGTAAGCTATGAACTTTAACTTTTCTAGTAGTTACTTTTATTTTATTTATTATTATTTTTTTAATGACATTGGTTTTCTGGAGATGATGACATGGTAGTAGTCTTTTTTTTTTTTTTAAGATTTTATTTACTTATTTGACAGAGAGAGAGAAATCACAAGTAGGCAGAGAGGCAGACAGAGAGAGAGGGAGAAGCAGGCTCCCTGCTGAGCAGAGAGCCTGATGCGGGGCTATATCCCAGGACCCTGAGATCATGACCCGAGCCAAAGGCAGAGGCTTAACCCACTGAGTCACCCAGGCGCCCCTCTAGTAGTTACTTTGAATAAAGAAAATTTTCAAAATCAAGTGAAATTAATTTAGCAATATAGTCTAGCTCAAATTATTGTCCTTTCAACATGTTTGCCGTCAATATAAAGCTATCCATGAGAGTTTACATATATTTTAGCTAAGTCTTTGAAATCAGAGTACTATTTATTTTTTCATTTTTTAAAGTTTTTTTTTTAAGATTTTATATAATTATTTGGTAGAGAGAGTGCACTAGCGGGAGTAGAAGCAGAGGGAGAAACAGACTCCCCAATGCAGGGCTTGATCCCGGCACTCTGGGATCATGACCTGAGCAGAAGGTAGACCCTTAACCTAATGAGCCACCCAGGTGCCCCCAGGGTCCAATTTACACTCACAGTCTAGGTGCTCAGTTTTATTGAAGATACCTGGTATAGATTCAGATATCTATATTGTCCCCAACAGAGTAAAAGTTTTCTAATAACTACATCAAGTATTAGTTTTAAAGTTAAATTAAATAAAATTAAATGTTCAATTCTTCCATTACACAAGCCACCTTTCAAGCACTCGGCAGCCACATATGGCCAGTCGGCTACCCTCCTGGGCAGCTCCGCATCAGGGTAAAAGCGTTACTCAGACCCACTCCAAGCCTGGCTATAGCACCACTTGCAAACACCCACAGAAGGACTTGGATGTACATGGTATGGGTGACTGAGCCGAGACCAGACTCTGAAGCCCTGAGAAAGAGGAGGTCAGGGGAAGGCAGTGGAAAGTTATGGCAAGCAGAGCCCACAGGCGCAAATCCAGAAAAACCGGGAGCAGCCCTTTGTGACCACCTCGCCCTCCTCCACTAACCACAAGCCAACCTGTACCCAAACATAAAACTCCTCACCTTGTGCTTTCCCTCCTGGTACGATGAAAGAAACATTCCTGGGCCCTATCAAAGGCCAACCTCTTTACCTGTGGGTTGCCTCCTCTCTCCCCCCAACCCTCTCTTCCCCTTGTGTATCCCCAGCTTTAACTCCACTGGATCAATCCCATCAATGTTAATTCAAATATGCTTTAGTAGCTCTCATATGAAAACCAAACAACAACAAAAAGATAAATATATTCAAAAATGTTTTGACCTTACATTTACCTCCAGCTTCAGTCCCTTCTTTGCTGCCCTCCACAGCAAAACTTGTTCGACAAGTTACCTCTGTTCACTGTTTCCAATTCATCATCTCCCACTCCGGCCTGACCCTCGGCCCACAACGCCACTGACACTACTCTTGCCAAGGTCAGCAACTCCCTTGATGGCGTCAGATTTAATGAGCTTCTCGGTGTCCTCCCTTTATCTGACTCCTCAGCAGCATTTGCCAGTTGACCGCTATCCTTATTAAAAATATCTTCCTCCCTTGGTTTCTGTTTCCTAATTTATCTTACTTCTCTGTCATCGCCCTGGACCCACCATGGCTCCTTCCTCCCCTTCCACCAGACCTGTACCAGGTGGAGAGTTAAGGGCTTGGTCCTGGCTTCCCTTCTCATCTCTACACTTTCTCTTTAGGGGACTTCAGCTAATTCCAGGGTTTGAAATACCATCTACGAGCTGATGACTAGCTCCAGGTTATACCTCCTTCCCCGCTCTCCCCCCTGAGTTCCATACTGTAGGGAGAAGAGCTTACTGGTCGCCTCCATTTGGATGTTCAGATACAACCAAGTGGCATTTCTACCTTCCACTGCTTGTTCCTTCCCTGACCTTCCGTGTCTAAATGACATGACCACACCTTTCACCCATTTGCTAGAACGAAAATTCTAGGAGACACCTCTGTTTTCTCTGCTTCCTCATTCTCCACATTTCATTCTTTAGCATGAAGCTGAAAGAGCCCCACCTCCAAAAAAAAAAAAAAAAAAAACATAAAATTGTCCTCTTTTCTCCATTTCTACCACTAGCTTAACCCTAACCATCCTACCTTACCTGTCCCCCATAATCACTCCCTGTGGTCATTCTTAGCCCCATGTGATTCATTTTTCCCCCACATATCTGCCAAGTAATCTTTTCTAAAATGTAAATCAAATCATGTCACACCCCTCCTTTAAAACTTTCTATGGCTTCCACTGTGTTTGTAGTAAAATACCAACTCTTACCATGGCCCTGTCTTCTCTGTACTTTACATCCTGTGCCACTTTCTCCTTTGCTCACTCTAGCCTCATCTCCAAGTCCACAACATATAGAACTCCTTCCCACTAGGAAATTTGATCCCCGTTCTTCTTTGAGCATACATGGATGACCTCTTCTTAGAGGTGGACCAAGTAAATACCACCAAGGCAGACAAAATCCTTGCAAATGGTTCTGAGCCTCCTCCAGTTCACAAGAAGCATATGTGATCCAAGCACAGTCTCTCTCCATAGGGCTTGCCCAGAATGATATAACTGGAAAACATCCAAAGCAGGCAACACTCTATGCCCATGAGAGATTAAGAACATTTTAACCAGCCACCTCTGTCACATGGATAGTGATAGCTTTGCCCTCCACATATGACACAATGATACAAAAACCTGCCCCTTCCCTTCAGTGAATCATGGAAAACAAGCACTAATGGGGCTTTGAGAAAGGACAGTATAACTGAGCAAGCAATTCCTTTCAATTCATACCTAAGCCATTCATAATTTTCTCAACCTTTTCTTTCCCATAAGGAAAAAAAAAAAAAAAAAACGCTAATTCGCTGACATTTCAGCTCAAAAGCAGCCAACCAAAATTTTACTGGGAAGATGTTGCTCAAGCATGACAAAGGTACACCACAATTCTCAGTCTCTTCCAAACAGCTGGTAGATTATAAATTCCTCATCAAAGGAATGCACAAAAGAAAGGAAAAAAAAAGAAGAAAGAAAGAAAGAAGAAAGACGGAAGGAAGAAAAGAAAGAAAAGAAAAAAGAAAGGAAAGAAACGAAAGAGAAAAGGAAAAGAAAAGTCTTCAACACGTCTTCAAACTGCAAAACTGCTATTTCAGAATCAACTCTGTTTACTTGTGGCCTGCCATGAAACGAAAACACGGGAGCCTGGAAATTTACCAACAACTAAGTTTATAAATTAAAAGAAATGCTTTGCTAGTTGAACCTAATGAATAGACAAAGCAGAATCAGAAGTATGAAGAGATCAAGGAACGATTTTCCTCTAGAATAATAAAGATATAGGGTAGAGGTCAGGAGATCTCCAAGCAGGGAGGGCTGTCAATTTCTAGGTTCCAAAGCAGTGTCCCAGAAGGTCCTGGCCTCCCAGAGACTGGGGTTTCCAGCCTGTAAAAGATTCCAAAACCAGAATCCCCTGGGATGTCATGGACAAGCACATCAACAGTGACCAGAGGACTTGAAATGAGAATTTTCCCTTTCCTGATCCCTCTTTTGTCACCTTTTACATTTGTATACGCCTCCTAAAATCAGCCCAGAAACTCCCGTACTGACTGTGCTGGGGTCAAATTCAAGCCGAAATAAGGGAATAATAAAGAAATAAAATAGGTCTGACAAAAATTTTCTCATTACTAACAGCATGTTCTTTGTATTGGCAATAAATGAGAATACATGCTCTTTGTGACAACTGCCACATTTTCTAAAATACTGTTTTCTACATATGGCCTTGCTGACTAAAGAAGCTTCCATAGCCTTGTCATTTACATCTATTTAATACAGTTAAATAAAACAATTTCGTTTGTCACTATGAATGCCGGTGCTATTTCTCTGCCTGCCTTTTCTAGTCAAAGAAATTTCGTCAAGAGGACAAAAGTTGAAAACTGTAACCTCAGCAATCACTAACTTTGGGGACTTATCCCCTGGTACAAATGTTCATGCATATGCATATTTTTATCACATACTCAGACAGATGCCCTTGCATTGATTTGAATACTTGCATAAATATTAATGTGTACAAATGCTTGCATGCAGAAAGCCCATTTATGAAATATCCAATTGCATAAATTAGGAACATTAGATACTAACTGCATTAACACTTCATAAAATACATGCACAAGTTTGCATGACAAAAAAAAAAAAAAAAAAGGCACAACCCATTGGAAGAGGCCAGATTCTCTCAGTGTGTTTGCTATCCTGTAGTCACAAACTGGGAATTTCCACAAACTTTCTGAAGCCTTCAGATTATTTGTAATTTTTACACTTAGATGTATCTCTCCTGAGCTGAAAGGAATTAAGTTCTTTTCTAGAATAAACTTATGAATTGTTACATATGAACCTAAAA
Organism: Martes martes; assembly: GCF_963455335.1. Classification (NCBI taxonomy): domain Eukaryota; kingdom Metazoa; phylum Chordata; class Mammalia; order Carnivora; family Mustelidae; genus Martes; species Martes martes. Next base: position 123,803,980 of record NC_137895.1, read on the forward strand.
GGAAATGTCCATTTTTCTCGGTCACTCAATGGCCTCAGACATGAGCTTTTTCACAAAGAACATGACTCACAAATAATTTTCACAATAGATCATCCTCAAAGCTTACCTGTATAGCATTATAGTATATGTGTGATTCATGCACAGTCATGTCAGATAAATGTAAACTTTTAAAAAATTACAAAAGAAAATACACAGAGAACAGATTGATGGTTACTAGAGGCAATTGATAGAGGATGAGCGAAATGAGTGAAGGGGATGAGAAGGTACAAACTTCCAGGTCTAAAATAAATAAGTCCTGGAGAGGCAATGTATGGAATTATAACTACAGTTAACAATCACAGACTATATTTCAAAGTTGCTAAGACAGTAGATCTTAAAAGTTCTTGTCATAAGAGGGGCGCCTAGGTGACTCAGTCGGCTGGGCATCTGACCTGATTTCGCCTTAGGTCATGACCTCAGGGTTGAGGTCATGATCTCAGGGTTGTGGAATCAAGCCCCGAGTCAGGCTCCATGCTAGGCATGGAGTCTGCTTGAGACTCTCTTTTTCCCTCTCCCTCTGCTCCTCCCCCCACATGCTCTCTCTCTCTTTAAAATAAATAATTTTTTAAAAAATGTTCTTGTCACAAGGGAAAAAAATCTAACTATGTGTGGTGATGGATCATAACTAGATTTATTGTGGTGATCATTTCACACCATATACAAATATCAAATCATTACGTTATACACTTGAAATTAATATGTCACATATCAACTATACCTCAGCTAAAAAAAAAAAAAAAAGAAAATACAATAAAGCCTCATGGTTTAGTGAAGTTGGACATAACACAGTTGTCCATTGGAAGTTGGCTCCTATCCTCCAGCCAGGTCCAATTTTCAAATGGGGGCAGGCTAACATTCTTACCTGGGGGAGACAGGTATTGAGGAAATAACTTCCTAGAGACTGTGTGAGTCCTCTCAGTTCAGGATATGGCCAGCTGGGTATGCTATGAGTTTCACTTTCGTTACTTTGTACTTTTTGTGACAGTACAATTTAACCTAAAAATATTTTTTCATGAACTTTGAAAGAAAAAAATCAAGTCTGCATTTCACGTTTGAACCTGTGTCCCCTCTTCATCATACTATGACGAGATCTCACTGCCCACCTGAGACTGGGCGTCAGTCTCATCTGTGACTAAACCAGGCTTGACGGGTCTACAGTCAAAACAAAGAAGAGAGAAAAAGAGTTCTCAACTCAAAGTATTACTTCTATCATGGGGAGTGCCTTCTTCTCCCTGAAACTCAAATTCAGCTCTTGTGAGAACATGGCAAGCCTATTAAAGGCTGAATGGACGCACCAAGCATTTGGCACTACAGAGCCCCCCGTCATCTACAGATTCACTTTGAACAGTGTCGCTTACTCATGGTCAACCATGGCCCCGAAGCAGATGATCTTCCTTCCCACTTACCATCAGAAGGTCAGTAGTGACCTGACACTGTGTGACGGTGCCTACGCCATTCACTCACTACGCCTCCTCACACAGGCATTCTGTCATCTCACAGCGTCACAAGAGGAAGGGCAAACACAGTCCAATGAGGTACTTTGAGAAAGAGAGACCACATTCACTCCACCTTTTTTACAGTATATTGTTATAACTGCTCTCTTTAATCATTTGTGGTCATTGTTAATCTCTTACTGTGCCCGATTTACACATTAAATTTTATCATAGATGTAGATGCATAGGAAAAAACATCGTATTTATGGGGTTCAGAGCTATCGGGGATTTCAGGCGTCCGCTGGAGGTCTTGAAATATAACCCCCACAGATAAGAGAAGACTCGTCTTGAAGGACAGGCTACTGGTAAAAGGTCTGTGACAGGGAATGACAATGGCCACCAAGTCCTACTTTTTGTCTTCCTCCGTCACCCCCCGCAACCAGGCAAGCTCCCATGACTGAACTGTCTCCTGTGAAATACGGATGCACGTGAGGGATGCAGCTTCCAGACCCAGCCCCTGGGACCGCTCATGACCCACCAGGGTTCCTCGCTGTTGGCCTGCGTGCTACCTGTAGCTCAACCAGCGCAGCACTCTCAGACCCAAGGGGACGGCAGAGACATCAAGGCACCAAGCGTGGTCCCGACACCACCCCATCTGCTGCCAACCCACATCAACCCATTTCATGAGAGGGAAATAAACCTCTGTTGTGCTCAGACCCAAGGACTGTTGGTTTCAGCCATTAACTTCTACTCATGTAAGTCAGCACAGGCAACATCCCTCATCATTCCTTGACAGACAAATCTTGGAGACACTGCAATGTGTCTCTGCTAGGAGGCAAATGGAAGGAGAAGGGAGCCAAGAGTATAGCAAAATAGGTCAGGGCCTCATTAAGAGTTTGGAGTGGAAATGAATCTGGAAATAAACTTGCATGCTGTGCAACAGTGAGGGAAAATGCCACGCACTTTTATTTATTCATTAAAACATTTATTGGAGGCTAAGACACGCCAGGCACCACGTCTGGTGCTGAGGTTAAAAATAGGACTGACCACATTCCCTGAGCTCAAGGAACCCCAGTCTACCTGGCTGGGGAGAGAGAAAAATCCAATCAGTGCTTTGACACAGTGTGGTAAGTGCCTAAAGAGTCGCCCTTCACAAGCATCTAGAATCCTCTCACAGATGTGGGTTATGTGTCATACACAGCATGGTTATTCATAACGAAGGTCACAAAATAAATTCATTTCTGGACAAAAAAGAGCAGAAATTCTGGACCTGCCAAGACTGTGCTGAGCATGACGAATGGCCAGTGTGAGCACACGAGTAATACTAATTGTAACAGACGCTGTAGATGATTATCGGCTTCTCTTCATCAAAGTCACGGAGCACTGCACGGAAGAACACAGATAACAGAGCGGGGGACGCCCCCAGTGAGCAAGCCCACTGCAGTGAGGGGCCTTCATATATCCACATCGCCTGGAAATTGCCATGGACACTGACAGATCTCCTCCTTCAGATCAAAAACTGACTCTGGAAACCGTGCCCTTTCAGGAGGCAGTAGCAGAATTTAAATGTTAATTTCTACCCTTTTAAGTTAAAATGCAGAACTGCAACAGAACTATAGGTTCTCCTCCATCTTCCCGTGGTCTGGTCTCCTTCATCCTATTTAAAAGCTGACATTTAAACAACCTTGATGTTTATCCTAATGCTTGTGAGGAAGCAAGACATCATTAAAGATCTGCCTGAAAATCACAGGGTCCTGGGCCTGAATTGGGAAACAATTCATTTGCGAACTTAAAATATTATGTATTGTGCCAAGCTGCACTAATGAGAATTTTTTTTCACCTTGAATACATGGGAATCATTAAGTCAGTATGCTTATTCTTATTAAAAGGATCAACTTCTATGCTCATCAGTGAAAATTCTGTAACGGACATCAGCGCCCAGGAAAATTTTGCAGCCTGTTTAATGATGACGTTTCATGCAACACTGTGAGTGACAGTAATCAAAATAATGTTCCTTCAAGGAAGTCCAAATAAAATAAAATAAATTGTTATCAACGGCGATCAGTTTGAAGACTGGAAATAGTATTTCTTTTTCTCCAAAGACAAAACAAAGTGACTCTTTATACACATTTTTGTGCCAAGATTGTGTCTCAATTCCTAAGTTATTTCACAGCAGTAACAAAACTATCAGTTATTAAGCACTAAGCCAAGTGTTTTAATTACAAATAAGAGCTAATTTGTAATTCTTAAAATAATCTTAGAAGTTACGGATTTTTTGTTTGTTTCTTAAAGATTTTATTTATTCATTTGTCAGAGAGACAGAGAGCAGGAACAGCAGGAGCGGTAGGCAGAGGGAGAAGCAGGGTCCCTGCTGAGCTAGAAGCCCAATGTGGGACTCATCCCAGGACCCTGGGATCATGACCTGAGCTGACGGCAGACGCTTAACCCACTGAGCCACCCAGGCGTCCCAAGTTACAGATTTTTTATTTCCATTTTACAAACGTGCAAATTTAGATATGGGGAAATGAGTGAGGCAGAAACCCTTATTACTCTGTTTCCTAGAGTAACAGACATGATAAAAGGAGATGCTGTCCTTCAAAGCCAGGCCTCTTCTGCCTCTAAAATCAGCTCCTAAGGTCCCCAAGGTCTGAGGACAGAGCCTAAATGGCAGGTAGTGATATGGAATTGGCATAGGCAGAATCCAAGCTCTGGTCTACCTGTCACGATGGCCCGTGTCTCTGCTGTTCTGAGTCACTTCGTTAACTGTGTCTCTTCCCCACCTCTCCGTACAGTTAGATCTGGCCTAAGAGCAAGAATTAAGTGAGGGCTTAAATCTGATTGACAGCTTCTCCTCTAGTCTACAAACATTTCAAAGAGCAGAAAGCCAGCTGCCTCTCCCTTGGCAAGTTCCCATTGAATCCAAATAAATAATGCAGTGTTTTCTGTGTTTTAATTTTCTTTAGGATTACTGTTCATTGTGGTTTAATTTCTGCCTGTTCTAATTATTGCACATCCTGTCCTTCAAAATGACCTTGTAATCCAACATTGTTCAGACTTCGACATTCTCCCGCCTCATGAATAAGGTTAGGTTGACTCCTTTTGGGGGCCGTACATGTCAGTTCATCTCAAATAATTCTTTTTAAAAGAAAAAACCATAAGGAAGAAAAAAACTGGATCTTTCCTAAAACATGGCACTTTCTGCCTGGTATTAATTCCCATTTCAAAACATAACATTTAGGGGGCCTCAGGAATAATTACCACCCCTTGGTTTTCGATGTGTGATCTGGAGGGATTTAAGAGAATCCGCCAAGTCCAGAGCAACCAGTGATGAAGCCTGCTCTCCCCTCCACTCCCCTACATTGGGGCACATGCAGTTCCCCGACTCTCCCAAGCCAGACTACACTGTTCTCCCCGTGTTTCTCAATCGCATTTTCATAAAATGATAAAGGCCCCAAAAGGAAAGCCAATCAGACCTCTGTGCACCTGTCTCCCTAAAGAGAGCTTGATTTCATATGTCTACATAACGGTGTCTTTTTTCTGCGACACACAAAGGGCTTTTCCATCAGGCTTTCATTGATCATCTCAACTTAAAATAAGCATCAACTATGATGGATCATTCCCATTTGAGACATGGGTGAAAAGAGGCATAATGATGGAGATACAATGTTTTGTTCAAATAGGTCATTTTTTAAAATTTTTTTTATTATTTATTAGAGAGAGAGAGAGTTTAAGCAGGGGAAGCATCATAGAGAGACAGAGAAGCAGGCTCCTCATTGAGCAAGGAGCCCAATATGGGGCTTGATCCCAGGACTCTGGGATCAGGATCTGAGCCAAAGGCAGATGCTCAACTAACTGAGCCTCCCAGGCGCCCCTAAAAAAAGTCATTTTAAAAGTCAAAAGAGCCTTCAGACTTTCTTATCTAACCCACATATTATAGGAAGTTGCTTCTTTTTTTTTTTTTTAAGATTATTTATTTATTTGACAGACAGAGATCACAAGTAGTCAGAGAGGTAGGCAGAGGGGCGGGGGTGGGAAGCAGGCTCCCTGCTGAGCAAGAGCCCAATGCAGGGCTCGATCCCAGGACCCTGGGATCATGACCTGAGCTGAAGGCAGAGGCTTTAACCCACTGAGCCACCCAGGCGCCCCTAGGAAGTTATTTCTTGTTCCTTACCCACATTGTGTGTGCTACGATTCAAAATGAATTTCCTTTGCTTTTAACTAAAATACAGTCCTCAGTTCCTTACACACATAATACTATGTCATTGAAAATGATTCCACTGCTAGGGTTTTGTTCCTGTGTGTTCTGACTTGAGGACCCAAGGCAGTCAAAGGTGAGCAGTCTCAAACAGGCGTCCTCATAAACTTCCAGAAATATCACTTCCAGACGGTATCCTGAGGATACCAGGGACTCCAGAGGTCACCTCTTCGACCATCTGCCTGCCCCATATAGTGATCTGTGCCGATCAGTGTCTGTCACCTCCGGCCGGTACAATGAGCAAAAGGGAGTTACATTTTTGAGTTAAAGTTAGCTGCACCCTGGTGTGTCATCTAACTTTTGGAGCAACAAAGGTTTAGGCTTCACCTTTATTAAAACATAATAAGTTTACCAGAACACCCCCACGCCCCCACTGCAGACAGTTTCGTTCACTGAGATTTTTCTGCCTACATTTGTATGGAACTAATGTAGCATTTGCATGCAATGCTGAAGGCATACATATTAATAGGGGTTTACACTCTCAGACCTGCCAACCTGACATTGTGTCGCAGACTAGCCATCCCAGGCTTGTATCACAGTTGGGGCGTGAACACACCACTGCCCTATTTACATACCATACAGACACCTGTGCTCAACGTTTGTCATTCAATTCTAAACCCATGCAATGAAACTGCTTAAGTTCTCCTTTTTTTTTTCATTGGTATAGCATTAAAATAGAGATACCAGAACTCATTATTTTCTTCTCCAAATGCAGACCCCCACAAATACTAGTGCTATAGCCATCCCAGGCCCGACAGCCAGACATGAGGGCTCTCAGGATCCCACAGAGACAATGACAGGGAAATCCCACCCAGAGGAGGGTCAGGTTGACAACAAGCCTACCTAAACCACTCCCGGCATTTATACCAACAGTGACCCCAACATCTTTAACTAAAAAAATCTTTTGGGTACTCCCCAAAATCTCCAGGATAAAATTCGCACTCACAGTTCCTCAAATGCACCACACAGGTCCCTTCTCAACTCCTTATCTATGCTGGTCCCCCATGCGGGACGTTTTCACCAGCCGCTGCTCACCATCATTTCTTTCTCCTTTGCTTCTACCCTTAGAAACTCATCTCATGCCACCTTCTTGTGTAAGCCATTCGTGACCATCACCAAACCCCAACTAGGGCGAGGTTCCTGACTGTGGGCTGCCCAGACCCCGAAACCGCACCTCCCTCTCAACACGCTTATGAGAGCTGTATTACATGCTCTGGGCTAAGAGAGACTTTCGCTTCCATCTTATATCCTCAGCTCCTGAAACGGTGCCACGCACAGAGCAGGTCCCTTCAGAGGAGGGGAGGACAAGGAAGGTAACTATATCCTAAAGGGGAACAGTCATTCAACCTCGACATCAGGGACCCCTGAATAACACCCATGCTCATGCTGCCAGGGGCCACACAAAACCTTTCTGTATGCCAGCACATGGAGAACATTTGAATGGGAGGTTCTGCTCCTAGAGCTCCGGTCCTGGAGTTAGGAAATTGGAAACTTCTAAATTGGGTCCTAATATCACCATATGACCTCCAAAATGCCATTTAAGGATAAATCAATTTTGGCATTAACAACAACCAAAAAAACCTCCTATCTCTGACATTTGCTCTATGGCACAAGGGCTCCAGATACCACATAATACCAAAACTCTGGTGTAGAGGGAGAATCCTGCATTTTAAGTCAGAAAAAAAAAAACAACAACAACAACAACAACAACAAAAAAAAAGGGCTCTCAAGTCCCAGCTTTGGTCTTTATTGGCTGTATGTGGTTAGGCAACTTGTCCGTTCTCTCTGAGCTTTGTCTCATCTGTGCCATGCAGGCAATGACAGTTATTTCTGAGGATGTTGAGAAAAACAGATGAAATAAATGGGAGAGGCTCTGCCCAACACAGAGTGGCCTTCGTGAAGTTTTGCTCCTCTCCTTTTCCTCTATTCAGGGAGTAGGTGTCCTCTGAGCAAGAGCAGGATGCCCACGGACACAGAGATTGTCCTGCTCCTGCCTGAGTCCCAAACTGCTGAATGAGCGTAAGTCCTTAGAGACTATGCGGGCTTTAATGGTGCAAGAGGCCAAACAGGTTTTCTCCAAAATCCCGTGAATTGCTTCCACGTAGAGCAATTGGATTTTCATATTGTCTATCAACATGTCACTATGAAAATCTGTGTTTTCAGGATGCCGTGGTCTTTGTGTTGCTGGTAGCTACTCGGGGGGGAAAGGTATAAACCTAAGGAAACGCAGGTGCCTTCCAAATTTTCTGAAATTGTCTATTTCTTAAGCTGGGTGGTGGGTACACACGTGTCCACTTGATTACTATTCTTTAAACTCCATATGAGTTCCTGTGGACTGTTTTGTATGTGTGATCTATTTCACAATTTAAAAGGGGGAATTCGTCTTAATATTGAAAAATCCCAGGTATGGACATTCCACTGACATTTGCTAAGGATAATGCATTAATATTTCTGTCCACTTGAACTGATTAATTTTTTAAGCCACTGATAATGTTTTAGAGGATTTACGATTTAATACTTAAAAGTTCCTTTTTTAATGCAGCTTGCAAGCCAAATTCTGAAGGACTGCAAATTCCAACAATGCCACCAACATGACTCGGAGAGTCAAGCATTCAAAAAAAAAAGGCAAACCAGATTAGCAGACAGAAGACCTCGTTCTGACCCCAATTCTTTACTGCCAGTGAAGCTACAGGCTAACTTCCAAAGTATCCAGAAATTAAGGTCAGGTAGTTCTTTGCCTAACACCCTCATATAGGATAACTGCAAAATAGAGTCCATTTTATGAAGACACACTAGACACTGCCAAACCATTACACTGCCTTCCTCCCACACCTTCTCTCAGTGCATTTCTTACCCCAAGTGTTTGGTGCATTTACATCAACAAATTCAAAAAATAATTTAACTAGTCATGTACCTTTTAAAATATTCATAGTAATAATTCTAGTAATAACCTATGGAGGGATCTGCAAAAGTAAAGACAGCGCTAATAAGGGGAACAGTATTACCACTGTGTGATGCTCTGCCATTAACAAATTGGTCACAGACATTTGTACTGAGAAATCATACGCACGCGCGCACGCACACAAGGTGTCAGGACACGAACTGTGTGGGCAGCAGATGGGAAGGCTGCCTCATAAGCAGAGGAGCATGCTTTGTGCACACACAAGGTAAGGGCCCCCCAAAATAGAAAAGTGTTCAATGAACTGCAATCAGAAAATCTAACAACTTCTCATTTTCAGGTTATCTGTGTATACTACGCTTTCAAGTTTTGCATTATTGGTGTTGATTTTTTTTAATTTATTTCATTTAAGGGGAAGCACCATAGTCTCTGTGGAATTCAGAACCCTCAAATGTTATGATCTAACTGGAGAAGCAGAAATAGGAATGGAATGGAGGCTGGAAACAATGTAAATCGTTTGGGCCAGTCCATCCTTCCTGCCCCTTGTTAGATATTTCGCTGTTTTTCCACGAATAACGTAAAGCCTGTGATAGAAATGCAACATGCCCATAAGTTTATTCTAAATAAGCCAGTGATGTGGTTCGTTTATTTATGTAAGTAATGTTAAATTCATCATATAATTTCAGAAAAAAGTGGTTTTCCTCCTCAAATAAATAACAATGAACGATACTGAATCATTTTAACACGTCAAACGCCTTATTCTGGCGAAACATGAACGTGGAATAAAGTTATAAAAATGTTTACAGTAAATGCCCAGGCAGTGGGCAGGAGCAACTTTTGGGGAAAATGAGGGAAATCAGTGGTTAACTGCCAACACACACACTCATGTTAAAGGACACAAAAAGGTTCACAGCAGTTGTTAAATTCATTTAGGGAAACTCACTCTATTTTTCCAACAGAGCTCTCACCAGCTAATCTGTATTACAACCTGCAGGAGTCTTAATATTCTCAGCAGGACCAAGATTCAGGCCACACTGAGTCAGCTATTTAATCTTGCAAGAGAACAATATTTGGCAGGAAAAGACCGCACAGCACTGAGGGGACGTCCCAGAGGTTCGTTGTCAGCACAGATCGGGCCAAGAACACCAAAGGTGGAAACCAAACAGTGCAAACCAATGTTTACCACCAGCTTTCAGGAGCTCTCCACTCAAACGTGCACGTACACTCGACCTAGGCAGGCAAAACATACGCGGCCCATGTACATATATGACTCTTTCAGATGCATGTATCTTTTTTATTTTTTTTTAAGATTTTATTTATTTGTTTGAGACAGAGAGAGAGAGCACAACCACGGACAGGAGCAGAAGGAGAGGGAGAAGCAGACTCCCAGCTGAACGGGGAGCCCGATGCAGGGCTCGATCCCAGGACCCCGGGATCGTGACCTGAGCTGAAGTCAGACGTTACACCAACTGAGCCACCCTGGTGACCCTGGTGTATACTTTTAAAATGAAAAATAATTTCTCAATATTTGGGGCCCTGTCCTGAAAAGCTTTTAATTCAAAACTATCCCTACAGAGGGTGGGAGTATGCAAGAGATGAAGAAAAATGGTCACAGTTTTACTTTCGATACTTTTCAGTTTCTTGAGTCCTGAAAACCGCAAGGCAGAGAACATGTGTCTGAATTTTTAAATGAATGCAGATAGTAATATATTGATCTTCTTAACCATCCTGAAATTAATAAGCTGGTTGATGCTCTTCTATAAATGCACATTTTTTTACATTTTATATGGAATCTGTGGCTTGATTAGTTTTGAATGATATTTTCCGGACACCCATACTGACAGGCAAACAGGGAACAGAGAAAACAGACGGAGGGAGACAGGCAAACTTAAAAGCAAAATTGATGGCACCTACTATACCAACGGAACAGCAGGCATCACTATTCAAAAAAATGATTCAGTAAAATCCTTCAAAAACTATTTTAAAGTAGCACTGGCAAGGTTTCTGTTCCTTTACCTCCCATCGCTGGCTAGTTAACCCTCCGATAATAGCACAGTGTTTCCCTCTTATCAAGCTTTTATAGTACTGTGTAGCAATTACCTGGGTGCTGTGAGAGGGTAAACACTAAGCTCCATGAGGTCAGGGGTCATATCTAGTCTGTTTCTCATGATATCCCCTCCCCTTCCGACAAAGTGCCCAATGTCTGGTAAACGCTCGAAAATCTTAAGTCAGTCATCATTTTCAAAATGGTTTCTTTTAAAGATTTTTTTTTGTTTTATAGATAACAAATTACGCATACTTGAGCATAGGAGACCAGTCTTTCACCGATCTTGCCTCAATCTACATTTCTGTAATGGTGTCTCGCCCAACACTCTGACAAGTAGAAGCTAGGTGCTCTGAATTTTATCATATTCCTTTCTACCTTCCTTGCTTTGCTCCTCTTAACACATCTTCTCCCCCATCCTCAACTTCCAGCTAAGACTCCCCTGCTCCAGCGGAAACTGTCGCCAGCCACGTCATGCACTTGAGCAAGAGCATAAATGCCAAAACATGGTTTCTCATGTTTTCTGACATCAGCGGGGCCCGGTGAATGTGATGTCCACAGCAAATGTTTAAAGAACAAACACATGCCTGCCCACGAAAGGTAACTGTGAAGGCAACTTCCACTTCTACCCTCTTCACTGTAGTTAAAGCACCATGTTCTGGAAGGTTCAAACATGAGTAGGAAATGCTGCTTGACCTCCACCTTCTCACCATAATTTCACAACAAAAGTGAACATTTACATCACTTTGTCTTGGGGAAGTCAATTCCCGCCATTAAAAATAACAAGTGTTAAGAAGAACAGAATGATTTTTTAAAGTTTTTTTTTTCCCTTTTGTTCTTTCTTTACATTTCGACTCTATTTCACAGTGTCCTAAACAGACAAGCTCTGCCATTTTCATTGCTCTCAGAATGCCAGGACACAAAAGCTGAATTTGAACAAATCAAAGGTTGACTCTGTTATAGGTAATACAGCCACAGGAGGAAAAATCAATCAGAAATATGAGCAAACAAACAAAGAAAAAAATGATCATCCCTTTTTGCTTCTTGTCCTTGGAACCAAGCCTGGGTTGGGGGTCCTGCCCAAAAGCAACAGACCCTTCAAACAGAAATTCAGACATATCCTTTTCCAAACAGCATTGCATATCATTCCATACAGAAGATAAAAATGCTACAGCACAGCCCTGACGATGGTGAAAGAAAAAAGAAGCTACAGCAGAAAGAACGAGCAAAAAATAAAGGAAAGCGATGTTCGTGACATAATTCTTCTAGGGACATGGAATGCAAATTAGAGGACATATCTGCATAGGCTTACGAAAACAAAGACATTCTGGCTTCTAACTTCCAATGGTGCAATCTTCTTTAATTGTATGAACTTGGCTTGGGTTACCAATGGGCTCTAATTGAATCTCTTTATAATGTCTCCTTTGATTCATGGCCTCTTAAGTTAAAATGACATGTGACCATTACACTTATTAACTGGAAAAACAACAGGTTTTAAACATACCTGTAAAAATCCACTGAAATTATAATGATGTGGCATAATTATGAATGACAGTTGCATCTGGGGACTCCACAAATATACATGGAAGATTGCCAGTTCTTTAACGTTCAGTATGTGCTCACTGTAGGTATGTCCCAAAGGGTAAAACAAAATCTGGAAGAAAATTCAGATACTTTTATAAGTTTTTAATCTGTATAATATACTGGATATGGCAACATTTTTTTAAAAGTTCATCTTAAAAAAATAATAATAAATTTTAAAAAAAATTAAAAGTTCATCTTGATTTGACTTTTTCCCAGTGGCATAGGAATATTTCTTTTCTATTGTCACACCTCTGCCCTCCTTTTCCCTCATGTCTGTCCAGGCCAAAGTGCCAGCAAAGGACATGTGAAACCTATATTCCAAGCCCCATAATTTCACCAAGACCTGGAAAACTTAAAAACATAATTACTACTGTACGCTATCTTTGTTTCTATAAATGACCATGGCTCAAGACCACAGATAAAAGGAGGCTCACAAGGGCCAATTAAGGATTGGAAATAGGACCCAGAAGGAATTTTTTTTTTTTTTAGTTAAAATTTTTCAGTTTGAAAATAGAAAAAAATCTATAAACTGGATGTAGAAGTTTTCCTGGGATGGCAACAGGCAGTGTACTCTACCTCCACCAAAGAAACTGGCTTGGGGTGCCTGGGTGGCTCAGTGGGTTAAGCCTCTGCCTTTGGCTCGGGTCATGATCTCAGGGTCCTAGAATTGAGACCCACATCGGGCTCTCTGCTCAGCAGGGAGCCTGCTTCCCCCTCTCTCTGCCTGCTTGTGATCTCTCTCTGTCAAATAAATAAATAAAATCTTTAAAAAAAAGAACTGGCTGATGATAGTAGGTTATGCTCACAAGATGTTTGTTACTTAATTATCTCAAAATTACCTATGATGTATGCAGATCATTGTTGATTTAAGCCCTGTTATGGACTGAACTGTGTCCCCCCAAAACTCATATCTTGAAGCCCCAAGCCCCGATGTGACTGTATTTGGAGATGGGGCCCATAAGAACGTAATTAAGGCAAACTGAGGTCAAAGGCTGGGGTCCTGATCCAATTCAACTGGTGTCCTTACAAGAAATCACTGAATATTTAAGTAAAAATAGGAAAAAGTGAAGAACAAGTGTTTATGAAGTAACACAAATGACAAAATGAAAGCAACTTGGAAGAAGAAAAAAAAAAAGAAAGCAACTTGAGAAGCTAAAAACTGTCTTGCAAACGGAGATTTCAAGAGAAAGAATGCAACATTAGTCAATATTTTAAATATGGCTGCTTCATTCATGTACTCAACATACATTTTTTTAAAGATTTATTTATTTATTTTAGAGAGCGTGTGTGCAAGCGAGGGGAGGGGCAAAGAGAGAGAAAGAGAATCTTAAGCAGACTCCATGCCCAGCACAGAACTGGATGTGGGGCTCGATCTCACGACCCTGAGATCATGACCTGAACGAAATTAGGAGTCAGATGCTCCACTGATTGAGCCACCCAGGCGCCCCACCTCAACATACGTTAACTGAGTATCCACTATGTGTCAAGCACTATTCTAGGCATTAGCAATTTTGTGTTGAAAGGATATGCTAGTCCCTACCCTACTGCCGTGCATGTCTTGGGAAATATTGTATTTGCCTAGACTGAGAAGTGGATGGTAAGGCAGACTCTTCCGAAAAAGAAAAAGAAAAGGAAATTTTACAGAAATAATACTCTTTAAAGAATTCAGTCATTTACTGAACAAATATTTATTAGGGAACTTCACTGTGCTACAGAATGATGGAATGAAGGACAGAAATGAGAGTTTAAAGGAAGAAAATCAATGTGTAACTATGCAGCTCCAAAAGAGACGTTTTGATTAAAGTAAATCTAGAAATACTAGAACTCCTTGTAATAACCTCCATTATAGGATGAAATGCATACAAGACTAAGGGGTATCAAAATGGGTGTGTTTATTGGAACAGTCTCTGGGAAGCCATCCCAGGGCTGGCAGCCTGGGGCACAGTAAAAAGCCACAGGAAGAAGATACGTTGGCCCAAGAAGTTAAATCCATTTATCCGATTTTGTTCTGTGCCAGGCACTGGGGCTACGGAGAAAAAGACAGCCTGGATCTTTATAGAGTTCAGTCTAGCAGGAAGATAACTCAGAATTCAGACTCTCAGGGCAGCAAGAGAAGCACAAGGCCATAGGGAAGAGGAGGCACCATCTGGTCGTAGGATGAATAGGGAAAGGGTACAAACGGCCTTCCAGGTGAAGACATGAAGGGCATAGGGCTCAGGGTCCAAGAGGGATACCCAGGCTGGAGATCTCATCTGGTACTCAACCAGGGACAGACTCATTTCCCATGCTAAAGGTTTCGCATTTTACCCCAAAGCCAACAAGGAGCCACTGATAGATTCGAAGGAAAAGACTGATATGATCCAATGTGCATTTTAGGAACTTGCAAGAAACCATAAGCACAGCTCAGGAAGGAGGAGAGGCAGTACTGTGGCCGGCAAGAACAGTCTAGAGACTTATTCCCACAATCCGCGCAAGGGACAGGGAGGGCCTATATTAAGGATGTGACAAGAAAAGGAAAGTACAAAGCACCATGATATGCATGCATAGGGATGCAAAAAATAAATTGAAAAGGCATGGATGATCTTTGTCTTCATGAAGGTAAAGAGGTAAAACACATAACAAGTGAAATGCTCCTTAAAACCAAACTGTGGAACGTGACACGTGAAATGAGCGGGACAGCTAAAGGCACCATGGAACAAACAGCTCTTGTGTTTCAGAGATGAGAAAGATCATGGTAACTGGGGTCTTAGAGTGGGTCCAGGTTCGTTTACAGACACTGTGAAATTGTTTCAAACAAGAGGAATGACTCATGCAAAGGCCCAGAACAGAATAAACTGGTCAGACCTAAAAGAAATGGAGGACCAGTGTTGACGGACAGCCCAAGATAAGGTAAAAAATAGTGTAGGACCAGATCGTGGAGGGTCCTTAGAGTCTGAAAGGAGGAGCTTTGGAGATGAGACTTGGTCCAACGCAGAGTGGTGCTCCAAGGGAAGTTCCTAGTGAATCATAATTAGGGTCTTGAAGAAAGAGATTTTTTAGAAAGACTCATCTGGTAGCCGTGTTTAAGATACAATGGAAAAACAGCAGAAGGAGCCCGGAAGGAGAGAAGGCCCAGCAAGAGGTCCTGCAGGAATGGGCAGGCGAAAGACCTGAACACAGGTCAAGCGAAAAGAAGGGGGGTTTCACAAAAGAAGGATCTTCAGAAATGAGGTGTTGGATCTTTAATCTCTGTTCCAAGAAAAAAAAAAAAGTCATGTGCGTTAATTCTTTTATTAGGGGGGCCCTTCCCCACCTCCCCTTGAGACAATGCCATTTTACAGCCACAACTCTCGTACGTGCCAGGCACAAGTAATTACTGGTCTGGGATGTATTTGTTTCTTTAAGTGACTGTGGCTAGAAATTGGAGGATAAAAAGAAGAGATCAACCTTTGAAGTTCTGCCCTAGGTGGAAAAATAAAGCAAAACCAGGTGTCAGGGAAACCATGGATTTGGACATGAGAAAGGACCAAGTGGTGATTTTCCGTGCGTAGTTCTCATGAAAGTCTAAGTATTCCTTATAGAAATACTTTCCCTGAGGAGAGGTTGTTCAGAGCATCTAATTAGACTGGGTATGTCAATGTGTTTCAAAACAAATAAAGCATTCATACATGTGTTAGGTATTATAAGGAAATACGTGTTATTTTCCTATCACTTTCTTAGGCATATTTGATCTTGGCTTTAAAGATGATGCTACCAACCCATGATGACTCAGGAAAACACTGGAGTTACTAGTTAAGATAAGTTGGAGATAAGGTACAGTCCATTAAAGTGACATATAAATTCACACTCTGTGAAAATACTTGCCATGGGGCACCTGGGTGGCTCAGTGGGTTAAGCCACTGCCTTCGGCGCAGGTCAGGATCTCAGGGTCCTGGGTCTGAGCCCCGCACTGGGTTCTTTGCTTAGCAGGGAGTCTGCTCCCCCACTCTCTCTGCCTGCCTCTCTGCCTACTTGTGATCTCCGTCTGTCAAATAAATAAATAAAATCTTTAAAAAAGAAAATACTAGCCTTCAAGGGCTTAAATCTAAGCCACTGACCTAATAACTAGCTGCTATTTCATCCGCATTCATCAACCCCATTAAGAGTCATATCAAAAATGCTATACTATTCTCCTTTCTAAGTACTTTGTGTACTAGAATTGACTACTCAAAATCGGAAGCTTTCATATACATTTTGCAGTGCTCATGAAACAGTCGTGCTTCTTGCATAAGGAACAAAATTAACAAATACTCTATGTCAACACTGAATGTCTTTCTTATTTTTACCTCCCTCACCTTTTCATGAAAACTTCTTATGTTCGCTGAATGTAAAAAGGATGAGAGACCCTTCTGTATCAGTTGTTTGGGTTCATATAAGACCTAATGGCTTCAAACACTATAATTTTGCCACCAGTTTACAATTAGCATGCATTTCTCATGCATGAGTTGACCCAATTACATAACAAATTTTGCCTTGGGGGATTTGTCTTGCCTGCTTGTCTTCTGTCCACCATACAACTCAATTTCACACCGTCAGCAGCCTGAACATGGCCACAGTCAGTCTCTGTCAAAATGATTTATTTAAATTACAAACAGAGACCAGATCCCCAGATAATCATCCCTACCCTCATGCTCACCCTTACACTCAGCCCAACTTTGAATCAAATCTTTTAATCGCCCATAGACACTGCTATTCAATTATTAGGTCACGTTTACCTCCAATAATCTAATATTTTTGAAGCTAACTCACAAAATCTCAGGGAACTAAATCATCAGTGTCCATGTGAGCTTATTAATGGGCACATAATTTATTTTGCATTCTAAGAAGTCAACGAAAAATTATGTAGCTGTACCAAAAAAACTAAAAATAATTACATTTCAGTATCAGATTACAGAGAGATTCTTTTCTCTATGTTTTTCTCCAAAGGCTTCAATCTCAGCTTTTCTTGTGAAGCAAGTGAGCATCTTATGAATGTAGACACCAAACAGAAAATGGTAGTAAAAAGAGTATTTGGGAAATAGGAAAGATAACCAAAATTATAGATACTGAGAGCGTAAGAGAAAGAATATAGAGCAGGTGAAAATACTAGTGTCTGTGTTGTCTGTGGGCTAGTGAGCTAAGGAAAGGGGGTTCTAAAGATTCCCACTGAAGCCACCACACACAGCCTCACTGCCTGCACACACACACACACACACACACACACACTTATTTCCTCTCCAAGTCAGACAGACACAAATCTTGACAAATCACATAATGGTATACTTACTATTTCAGTCAATCTGTAAAATACAGGATTTTGTCATCTGGGTTTGTTTTTTTTTTCCCTTCCCCTCCATATATTTCTCCATTACCTAAAATAAATTAGAAAATAAACATCCAGATTTTATCTACAGCACAGAGCTTGTAAAAGTCTCTTGGGGTTGGACTTTACCATCTTATTTCACAATTTATCTATAGACTGTCCCAGCTAATTAAAAGTGCAGCTTAAATCAGTGTGTAAACAGGCAGAATGAAACACATCAATAATCTTCTCAAGGCTGGACTGAGTCCCTTCGGTGTCGGCAGTGATGCTGCCGGGCTCTCCTGCTGCAGGTACCCTGAACGCACTGCTTAGAAACTTGAAGGCAGTAACCACTTGAATTAGAAACAGACTTTCTAGTCACCCACACAAGCTACAGCTATGAGGACAACAGGAAAGAGGGTTTTTAAAAATGTCCAAAGGCACAGTTTCCTTCAATACACGTCTGTACCTTGTCCTTTAAGAACATTCCCCTAAAATATCAATAAGCAAAGAAGATGGGAAACTACGCTAGGTCATTTCTGCCATTTCTGGATTTCTGCCCTTGAATTTGGCAAGGTGTGGGAGGACACAACTAGACATTTTCTGGAATTGTGCGGAAAAAAAACTTTTTTAGGAAACCAGTTCTGTTTCTTTCCAACCATTCAGTAAATTCTGAAACCCTGCCTCTTTTCTTATTCTTTCTGCAGCTATACTGAGTAATATAACAGAAGAATTTTAAACTGCAGCATTTAATAAATCTCCCCAGATTCAATATGCTGTCATTACGGACCCCAAAAGAAAGAAGTCAAGGCTAAACCCATGCTCACCCCTTTCATTACACACAATTTCAAATTTATGGTTGTGTTCTATCCCACAACTCAGTAACAGATGCAGATTGAGGGGTATTTCCAAATGATTTCAAATCCTGCACAAATGAATATGAGAGTGGCAGATAACATTTCATAACACTCGCACAGACACAAGCAATCAAAAATGCCCATTCATCCACAACACATTACCCAAAACACCTAGGAGGTATCATTAAATTCACAGTTTTAGGTCTCTCTACTTTCTTTAGTCCAAAAGGGATTAAAGGCAACTTAGAACAACCCACACGACAGTCAAGAGTAACATAAGCAAAACAAGTAAGCAAAAGTCAAAACAAATAAGAAAATGAAGCAAATGGCTGCTCATCCTAGCCCTTCCGGTGGGAAAATTCTGGTGGAGACCAGTCTGAACATTTTCTCAGCCCCCGTCCTCTCAAAACAGACACAGTCCAGGCCACTGTCAAAAATATCTGTCTGGATTTGGCCCATATGTTTCAGTATTTGAGTTTATCTGAAAGTAATGTGGAAAATTGGACTAAACCAAAGTACCACCTTTCAGATTAATACAAGTTTCTCATAGAAAAAAAAAAAAAAGATCCTTGAGTAATATGGAAAACCTTGTGAAGTCATGGAAAAATTTCATGAAGTTGCAGCCTTATAAATGAATAGTAAATTCATTAGACCTCAGAATATTTAACAGTTTCCTTTCTTCAAGAGTAAATCCCTAATGACAACATTATGAAATTTATATTCTTTACTGCTATCCAAACATGAATATACCTCATCATGGCTAAAAGAACCACTTGGAAAGCTGCTATGGGGGCTAACATAAGACAATTACCAAAAAAAAAAAAAAAAAAAAAAAAAATTAAGACGTTATCTAAATTATATGCTTTTAAGAACCAATGTTGTCTAAATTATAGGCTTAATCCAAAAGGTATTTTGCACATACTACTATGTACGTGATATATACAGATTTATACATACCTGTGTCATAAGGGTTTTTGCAAAATTAAGAATGGATCTGCAAACAGCTTCTGGTATTGAATAAAATGTATATTCCTGCTAATGATAAAGGTTGGTGAAATGATCAATTCTTCTTATTAAAAACAAATATTGACTTAATTTGAATATAAATTAAAGAGCTTACCTTTGAATTGACTGCAATCCTTATGTTAGCTGTCCCGTGGATGTCTCAAGTAGAAATGTTTAGTTCTTTTCGAAATAAATTTCTGTGATAGTTTACGATTTATGATATAACTTTTTTGTGCAGAATTATTTTGGGTTTTTTTTAAGTTTTCCAAAAACAATCCAAAGAAAGAAATGTTACTCTATGTAACTGTAGCGGAATATATATCTCTCTCATTTTAAGAAGCAGAAATATTTTTTGTTAATTTAAAAAAAGAATGAATAGGAAGAAGGATGAGGGGAATAATGTATGACCAGTGGGTTGTTGGGACAGGGAAGGAAAATGAGGGGACAAAAACGTGAAGCCTTAAAATTCAACCTGCTCTCTTCAAAGGAAAAAACAAGTCCTTCCAAATGTAAAATGTCCTTTTAAAGAGCAAACAATGCATACATTTTAGGGAATATGGCAAAACAAAGTGTTTACTCTGCCTCCTCCGACTCTCTACGAAAGCTGTTTAAACATCATATCATTCTTGTTTTGAACTTTTCACAAATAAAATTTTTCTCAAATCAAACACTACAATTCTATCTCCAAACTGTCATTATATACAGTGATGATGGCCAAATACCAATGGGTATAAACCATCTGCTAATTAAATATTTCCTAGAAATCAAGGCTGCATCATTTATAACATCAGGATACACAAAGTTCAGTGACTGTACGAGAGACACACAAGATACACTTCTCATGAAAAATGGCATGAATCTTGCATATTTGCACATATTTTTATATCATGTATACAGTTGTTTATTTTCATTCATCTGTCCTATTGGCTACCTAACACTGAAACTGATATTTTTCTGAAAAAAATTACATTTTGATAAACTTCATATAAAACTTTGGAAGAAACATAATTACAGGCATGAATTACAAAAGTGAAGACGAGCTATTTATCCACCTTTAGGTAGTACAGAATTAACACTCTTCAGTCCCTAATAGATTTTGAACTTTCGCTACTCTCGATTTTCTTTTTCAAGAAAAATATATTACTTAACATGACGCAGCTTTCAAAACCAAAGCAGTTTCATATGTGAATGTTTATTTCCAAAATTAAACATATTGCATCATTTCAACAAATATCTGGTTTAAAGTATGAAACCTGACATACACAACATTAATAAATATAAGATTTCTTAAGATACTTAGCCTTATATGTATATTTTTATATGATTATCCCCAGCAAAAAAAAAAAAAAACTGTCAGGTTTTTAAATTTAACTATAAAAGTCCAGTTTTGGAAAAATTCCAAAGCCAAGGACCATTAAAAATGGAATAAGATGCTAAATTACAATACCTCTTTTAATAGCAATGACTGTCTGTCTAAATACACATTTAATTTATTTAATTAAATTGATTTACTTAGGAAATTGATTTAGAAAATCACTGTAATTAAATACATTAAGTATATAGTCAGAAATGTAGTCATTGCTATGAAAGTGCTAGGCTCTCGATAACTGTGACAAAATCAAAAGGGAAGCAATCTAACAGTTGCACCTGGCATACTTTAGGAACTCTGAGCCCTGCTTGCACACGGAAGCACCAAGAACACTTCCAAATCCCAGTATCATTCTCCCACCCAGACACACAAGTCAGGGCGATCGCATCACCAAACACCTACGTTACTGATTTGCTCCTGAGTCCTCTTCAGCCTCTGTAGTTCAGGAGTGTCCGTAACGATGCTGAAGCCCCTCCCTTTGCTTTCTTCAAAATCTCTTTTGTACTTGACCTACCAGAAGAGAGAACAAAATAACGAAAAAGAAAAGTAAACCAAGGAGTCACAAATCCCACTCAGAAGAGGCCAGGGCCAAGGAAGCTACACTTGGGCAATGCCTCCAGACCCAATTCCATCAGCAGCTGGCAGAGGGAGAGGCCACCAAGCACAGTCTGACTGCTTGGTTTGTATCCCAACAAGGTCACTGACTGTGTGACCTTAGGCAAGTCACGTAACTACTCTGTGCTTCAGTGGTCCCATCCGTCAAACAGCGATAACAGCAACAATATTTAAATAAGGCTATTTAATAAGTCATAAGGATAGGATCAAATGTCCTAAGTTACATACCTAACTGTGAGCAAGCAAGCAAGGCTTCCATAATCATTACTATTACCTCCCTCAATAGTTGTACTACTGCTCAAGACAAAAGTGTGGGAAAAGACAGCTGAATCTGCTCCCATGCCCATCTTGTCAGTGACTAAGCATCATTGCACTATGGAGGCAGAAGACCTACAGAATCATCAACAGCCAGCCCTGTCCTTACAAAGTGTTCATTCTATTTCATAAGGCAAGACATATGGATATGGTTATACAATGCTATATTGCCAAGTGTCAAGTATGTAAATGCGTATGGAAATATTTATAAAATAAGCCACACCTAGAGATTAAAAGACTTCCAGCACATGCTCCTGGCACACTGTGTGCTGAGATACCTAAGATTTTTTTTTTTCTGGTATTTAAATACACTTCTTTTCTAATTACGACCCAGTGAAGCTGAATTTTACAGTTTCCTCGAGGGACTGGAATCGCTGATGCTTAATCTTACTGGAGCCCCATCTCCTGTTATTAGCATAATGACAACAACTGTCACACCAGTTAAATATGCTGCTTGTTAATGACTGACATGCTACATCACTTGGACTGTTCTTATTTCTTTAAAATCTAAATATTAAGTGATATGGAAACACACTTTTGATAACCCACATAATCCTCATTTTACATTCATAATTATTAGGCTCAAATTAGCACTTCAATTAATAGCTAACATTTAGGGTGGCTAATAAAAATAACAATTCTGTAAGTGCAACTTTCTATATAAATTTGAAAGGTTCACTTAGTTGAGCACGGAATGACTGGGTTTGTTGAGTCATGTCTGTGTTTAAACACTCAATTCCCCCCAGGTATTGTTGTCCTTGGTGCTACTGAAAAATTCCCTTTTACCAGAAAAGCTTGAAAGAAAAGAAAAAAATCCCAGATGGCTACAAATAGAAAGGTCTAGAGTCCCTCGTCACTGGTAGCTTAAGAATATCTCACTTTTCTCCATATTTTCGTCTAAATTTATAAAAGTAATAAAGCCCTTACTCTTACTATTTCCATAAATAAAAGGTCAAATAACCTGCATAGTTTTTCTTTTATAGAAAGTGCTGAATGAGATTAGCCTCGTACCCCTCAATCCCCCAGCATGAGTGAAAATACTCACACCCACACATTCTTGAGGTTTTATGCCCAACTAAGCAAGGAAGCCGTTTAGCTTCACTTGATGTAAGCACAAGGCACAGAGTCATAAAATAAGAAAAGTAGCAAAGAGGACAAGGTTATAACAGCTACAGGCATGAAGAAGTGAGGAGAAAAATCCAAAAGCCAGGTTCTAACACCCCGAGCCCCAGTTTCAGGGAAGGCAAAATCATATATTCTTTTGGGATCTGTTTAAGGTTTTTTTTTTTTTTTCTAATGGAAATTCCCAAGGCAAAAACTGAAAAGAAAACCTCTCAAGTTCCAGAGCCATAGGTTTTGAGCTGACCACAATTTACCAGTCCGTCCCACATCCACAAGGCACATAAGAATCACCCGACTTGGGCTTGTCTCATTAAGGGACTAGTATTGCACAGTATACAATCATCTCTGTAATCAGTCTGCAGAGTTTTAGAAGATGTGTAATCTTTTTTAATGGTACGATCCACAAGCAAGCCTCACAGACGCTCAGGACCCCCTCAAGTGCCGCCTGCCAAGTATACCTTTATCCTGTGCAGGGAGCTCCAAGCCATAGTCACCCCCTCTCTTGTCTCCTGCCCACTTATACGCTCTCTCTCTATTTAGGTCAAATTTTAAATATTGTATCTGATGATTTGCCAGTCATGATTCCGAGAGATAAGTGGATACAGAAAGAGATCAGAGGGCAGAGGGAAAAGGATCTTCTCTTCAATTTCACCCTCACGATTTTTGCCCTCAATTTTTGCCCTCATGACACGACCCCACCCTCCCAATGAGAATACTGCACCTTTGAGCCTAGAGATTGACCCATACTGGACCCATAATCCAGCGTACGCGCATGAGCCCCAGGTCTGGGACATTGGTAGGAACCCTTGAGAAAGGGGTGCTCTTTCTCCAGCTCCGGCTAGTTCAGGCTAGCAAACCGAAGCTACCGGTCACCATCCAGCCACCACCACCACTAGCCGACACCACGGCAAGCCAAGCAAGAGACCTCAAGGAAGTCCTGATCAGCTGCCAGGTTTTTCACTTAAGTGAGTTCATCTATCTCTCCCTTTATAATCCAAAGAATTCTGATTAATTCAACCTACTCTCACCGTGCCCAAAATGCTTGCACACATACAAGCTTCCCAGTAAGTATGAACATGTAAATTTCTCCACTGATTCTTCCTACTGGGATACAGGATTTAATAGTTTACAAAAACAGTGGATTCTATCTTGGGAAAAGCCCTGCTTTAGTGGGCAAGAGCCTAGAAATCTCATCCCATCCCTATTACTTGCCAGCCACCTCACCTTCTCTGAGCCAGTTTCCTCCTCTCTAATTAGAGATTCTAGTAACTTCTTAACTAACAGATCTGTGGAGATTGGGTGAGAGAAAGCACCGGAAAGAACTTTAGAAAGAATAAGGGACTGTGCCAATTACCAGCATTGTCATCCTTATATTGGTTTTGCTTGATGTGAAAGGATCATCTAATATTTATCATGAAACATTAAAGAGAATAGTTCTGCAATAATAAGAAAGATTACAGCTCACAAAGCAAAATATATTAAGAATTAGCTCTTGGTTCACATTTACAAATTTTACTCAAGCTATTCCAGAACAGAAACTGATTTTTGTTGTTGTTGTTGGATTTGTGCCAGTGATCAGACCCCTACACGGCACCTCGGATATGTCATCTGGTGATCACACAGGTGGAGATGAATTCTGAGCCCCATCTGTGCAGGTGCTGGGCGACAATCTGTCTTTGCCAAGAGTCACACCACATGCTGTGCAAATCTGTAAGAACTGGATAAAGAGTATTCTCGTAAGTCGACTGGGGGTTCCCTGTCACTGACAGAATGTTCTCTCTTGCTCCCTACTCTGAGCCCATGGGAAGCATAATCCTTTTATTCATCAAAGCGCAGCACCGGTGATGCTCCTCTTTGAGCTGGGTTGGCCTCCCCCCAGTCTGGAGCCCCGTAGCTTTACACCCGCCTGGTAGAGCCGTTCTCATGCTAACTGTACTTACAATGGGGTCTCAGCCCTCCGCTCTAGAACACACAGAACTCAGGGATGAGGGCAAAGTCCTCATGATCGTTCTAATCCCAAAACCTAGGCCAGCCTAGCCTCCCAGCCCATGGGAGCTGATTAGCAAATGATTAAGAAAAAGAAGGGAGGGTGAAGAGAAAGAGAAAGGAGAGGGGTGATAGCGGAGAGGCCCAGTTCCAGAGGTAAGAGAAGAACCACATATGCAGGGCCTGAAACATGGCTCCATTTGATAGGAGCCAACCGTGGGGGCAGCGGTGTGCAGACAAGGGAAGACCAGGACATTAAACTGAGAAACACAAATCTAGATCAGATTTAGAAAAAAAAAAAAAATAAATTGCTAGCCATAGCGCTTGTCCATTTGGGCTTCTGTAACAAAAAAAAATGCCATAGACTGGGTGGCTTATAAACAATAGGAACTTATTTCTCCTGGTTCTGGAGGCAGGAAGTCCAAGATCAAGGGGTAGGCAGAGTCAGTGTCTGGTGAGAGCCTGCTTCCCGGTTCACAGATGGCCATCTTCTCACTGGGTCCTCTCATGGTGGCAGGAGTCGGGGAGCTCTCTAAGTTCTCTTCTACAAGAGACCCCATGATCAAATTGCCTCCCAAGGCCTCACCTCCAAATGCCATCATACTGAGGATTAGGTTTCAATATATGGATTTGGGGAGACACAAACAAGCAGTGCTATCCCACATTAACTTTGTCAACATTAACTCATGTATTCATTGAACCTCATATATGCTGCCCTTTGAAACTCCAGCTCTTCCCCCAGCAAAAATGCCTTTTCTTCCCTTATACTTCAGCACTGGATAGAAAATGATCATCTCTGGTCTCTTGCCTACTCTCCTGCTAAAAAGTATTTCACCATAATTTCATGAATAACAATGGTGGTATATCTTAGGAATGTCATTCTTTGGAATCCCCTCAAATGTTCGCCCATTCAATCCTTTGTTCATTCAAGAGAGATTTATTGAGCACCTACTATAAGCCAAGTACTGTTCCAGGTGTGAGAACAGCACAACAAAGACAACAGTCATGATCTCTGCCCTCTTGGCGCTTCCATTACAGTGGGAGAGATGGAGAAGACACAAGACCTAAGGAAGCTGAATAAACGGTATGATAGTGGTAAGTGCTAAGAGAACAACAAAGTGAGAAGATGAGATGAGAAGGGCCAGGAATGCTGTCCATTGAGATAGGGCGGTCCAAGAGGGCCCCAGTAAGATGGCGGCATCTCAACAGGACCTGAGGGGTGAGGACTATAAGCGGCACAAGGACACACTGGGCGTCTGGTTTGACAGGCACTAACCTGCTGGAAGCGAGCAGGAGAGAAGCTGGAAACTGGTTAGGGAGCAGGCAATTTTGCCCCTCCTCCCTCAACTGTCCCCTCTTGGAGAGCCCACCCAGGACCACAGAAGACAGAGAGAATTCCTGGGCCCAGCCCCAGATCCTGGCTTCCCCAGAAGACCAATCCAGGGAGCCGTGTACTCCTGTCAGTACAGGGCAGGAAGGATGCAGGAGGAGGGAGGACAGAACTAAGACGCACTAGGAGTTCAGAAAAGGAATGGGCCGCAGCTGAAAAGCAATGCCGTCTTAGCATCCTTTAGGCTCATCTCTTCAAGACTCAACAAAGCCACTTCGAAAATGCATTCTTTAAGTCATAGGTAAGAAATACACACAATAGGCAATTTGATTTGACATATTTTTCTTCAGAAGGAACTTAGAAATGTATTTCAAATGCTGAACACAACATAATATTACATGCTATGTACACACACTTGTGCACGTACACACACACACACACACACACACACACACACATCTTCCTGTACTATGGATTAGAACCCTATGCTAAGAATCAAAAGACCTGAATTTAAACCCTAATTCTGTCCTGTGATCTTTGTTTGTTCAATTTCTCGAACACTCCTGATCCTCAGCTATAAAATAGAAAAAGAAACAGAAAAAAAAAAAAAAAGAGCAGCATGCTACGTAATGTCTGGGTGGTTAAAGTTAACACATGAGAGCATCAGGCAAGGACACGCCTGCAGAAGGTCACTAGCAAATTAGCTCTGTCCTTCCCACTAAATTTCAAAAATGACCTTTGTTGCTTAATATGATCATTGTTGCCAGCCTGGACTTGCTCGGTGATACTTAGTCTGGACTCAACAGCTCACGGCACTCACAAGTTCATGCGGAGGAAGAGCCCGGACACCAGCAAGGTTCTGGCCCAGCTTAAGAAAAACGCTCACAGCTACCGAAAAGGTAAACAGCTGCAAATTGAATGATGTGCTCGTTCTGAGATATAAATTCCCTCCCCCAGATGCTGCAAGTACAATTATTGATATTTTAACAGTATAAGTAAATTTTTTAAAAAATGAAAACCACAACACAGAAAAGCCAGAGAGCCACGTCGGGTGAAAGAAACCGGGTGCGACCAGAGACTGATAAATTGTCAGATGATGGGGGGCGCCTGGGTGGCTCAGTGGGTTAAGGCCTCTGCCTTCGGCTCCCGTCATGGTCTCGGGGTCCTGGGATCGAGCCCCGCATCGGGCTAACTGCTCCGCAGGGAGCCTCCTTCCTCCTCTCTCTCTGCCTGCCTCTCTGCCTAGTTGTGATCTCTCTCTGTCAAATAAATAAAATGAAAAAAAAAAAAAAGAATTTTAAATTGTCAGATGATGAACGGAAAGGAAAAAAATTCAGAGGCGGAAGTGAAGCCAATGATGACATGTCCCGCAGCCCACTAGCTCCATGCCCAAGTATTCTCATGCCCTGGAAACCCCTGCCCATGAGCTTCTAGGGACAGAGACCAGCATGTTCATAATAACATTGCATTATCAAGAAAACTGGGGGCCCCTGGGTGCTGCAGTCAGTTAAGCATCCGACTTGATTTTAGCTCAGATCATGATCTCAGGGTTGTGAGATCAAGCCCCATGTCCAGCTCTACACTGGGTGTGAAGTCTGCTTAAGACTCTCTCCCTCTCCCTCTGCCCAGCCCCAGCTCAAGCACACTCTCTCTCTAAAAACAAAAAAGAAGAAGAAGAAGAAGAAGAAGAAGAAGAAGAAGAAGAAGAAGAAGAAGGAGAAGAAGAAGAAGAAGAAGAGGAGAAGAAAGAAAGAAAGAGAAAGAAAGAAAAGAAAAGAAAAGAAAAGAAAAAGAAAATTGGAAACAACCCAAGTACCCATCCACAGGAGAATGAATGAATTATATTATATTCATATAATATATTATTATCCAGGAGTAAAAATAAATGAACTACAGCTGCATGGATCCAATATGTACAAATCTCATAAACATTCTGTTGAAGGGGAAAGAAACAAAGAATACATACATAGGCGGTAAATAAAGGAGGGAAAGAAACTTGATAAGGACAATATCCAAGGCTGTTGTGAGATCTGCTCATGGGAAGATGTGAGCGGAGCTTCACTGGTGCTGATGTCCACGTTGTTGGAAGGTAGATTCACATGCAATCCTGCTATCAAACTCACATGGCTATTCTATAAGCCATGTGAGTTTTATAGCAGGATTGTCTGTTCTTGTGTATTGTGTACTGATTAAATATCTTAAAACAAAGCATTTTCAAAGAAAGCAGGGACAGAGTTTTAAAAGCCCAGATGGGGAAGCTGAGGTACCCAGACTTGGGTTTTCCATAAATGGTGAGGGACTTGGCTGGTGGGCGTCCATATGCGGAAAGTTAAGTTACTCATTCGTTTCTTCATCTTAGTGAAGCTGTTTCACTAGAGTGGCCAACACAGGGTTGAAGCAAAAAGGTTGGAAAAACAAAAATGGAGAGATGGAGAGAGGGTGTTGCAAAAGGGATTGCAAACATGGATTAATGAGGAATAGTAGCAGTACAAGGGGGTCCTGGGTCTATCACAATAGACCAGATGGCTAAGAAGAACCCAGGGGCCGAAGGGTAAGCAAAAGGAGAACATTATTTAGCTCTAAAGCAGCTTACCTTGTCAGAATATGTTTAACGGAGGCCTAAAATCTACAGGCATATTTATTACTGATTCATGTTATCCTGCTCTTTATTTCATACATTTAACAGTGTCCACCTGATACAATGAAATCAATGACCAATTTTATTATCTTTTATGACATGATGGATACTTGACATTTCTTCAAGGGGGGGATTGTGAGAGTTGCACCATTTTTAAACTACATGCAAAATTCCTAGTTCGATCTGCAAAATTTAGCACTCAATTACGTACCATCGTGTACAGTTCTGTAGATTTTAAAGTACTACAGAATGTGGACCACATGCTTCTTTCTATCTCATTGCATTCTGCTTTATGTTAAGCATATATTAAAAGCTTAATAACTATTTCATGATTGATTACTATCTGGTTTTGTATTTTTAACATCTAAAATGCAGAAAATTGGCTAATCTCACAATGCTAGATGGGAATTAAACAATTACAAAGGAAAATCTGATTAAGGGCATTTTTTAAGATGAAGTTAATTTTAACAAATGTTAAGTCGAATGAGCTCAAAAGAGAATTCGTTTTTCTTTAAATTAATCTCATAATTTGTAAATTTATGGTTAATTAAATAAAATTGAAATTTTAATTACCTTTTTAAACATGATTAACAAGCATTAAATCTTTTTAAATTCATAGATTTCTAAGCCTTAAATTAGGCTTCCATTGCACTCACAGAGGTACTTACTGATATTTACAGATTTGTCAGTATTTTATGTATATTCGTAATACAGCTGCAACAGATTTGGAGTTCCTTTACTTAGAAAACATTGAAATCTAGGGGTGCCTGGGTGGCTCAGTTGGTTAAGCGTCTGCCTTTGGCTCAGGTCATGATCCCAGGATCCTGGGATCAAGCCCCACATGGAGCCCCACATCAGGCTCCCTGCTCAGCAGGGGGGGCCTGCTTGTTCCTCTCCCTCTGCTTGGTTGTGTGCCCTCTCTATCAAATAAAAAAACAAAATCTTTTAAAAAATTGAAATCTACATTTTATTCTAAACATGTACTCTAAATACATAAAGCAGATCTTAACTGCACAACTTAGCTGACTTCTCAATAAGCTCAGATAATTAAAATTTACCACTACAACCCTAACAGGATTTTGACAAACTCATCGTGGGCCCTGACTCCACCTTTTAATAGCTGTGTGACCTTAGGCTAGTTACTTAATCTCTCTGAGCCTCCGTTTTCTCAAGTACAAAATAAGCATAATGGTAACAGTATCAGTAGCACCTTTATAAGAATCAATGAGATGATGGTAAGAACACTTGACATCTCTGTGCTGTCGATGTCCCAGGCACTGCACTTTCTATATCATGTGAGCAGAGCCAGGGTGGGGAGGCCAACTGCACTGTGTAAGGAGCACTCAGCATTCCACTCCCACAGGCACATCTTGACTTACTAACAGTAGCCAAATAGCTAGAGAACCCATCTCAGCACAGGGGCCCCTGAATTGGGGAGCTCCTTCAGTCTTTTAGGGGCTTGAAAGAGAATATAAATAAATAAATGAAAAAACAACTAAGAAGGGCTTTGCCTATATCATCTTCAGATAAATCCTCGCAGGTACACATTTCAATGCCCATTTTCATCAATGAAGAAAGGGAATGTGAAGGAAGTGACAGAGAGAATAGGAGACCAAATCTCTCTCTGGCACCTCCCCAGACAATATTCTTCAATTCCTCTGGCCAAAAAAAACACCAAATGAAAACCGTCAAACCAAATACACATAAGATAGAGACGGTGTCCTATAAATAAGCAGAGAGGAAAGTGGAACTAACTGAGTATTTCTTAGTAGAAGATACCAGAAGGTTTGCGTGACTTGAAATTTTTGCTAATTCGTTATCTGCAATGGAACTTACAGCTCCATTAAAGGGACAAAAATTATCACACTTTTCATCCAATATGTGGTTTGGGTTTTGTTTTTTTTCCCCAAAAGAAACAATTGTTGATGTTTTCTATTGGTAAGGATCAGGTCAGGGAGAGAGAATGCCATTCCCAAAATTGTAGTATTAATGGAAGTATTGATTTAAACCAGACAATCATATCTACATTAATGAAGAAAATTGAAGCCTAAATTATATTATACACATAATGCATATTTTCACCAGTAATTTTACCAGAGGAAAGTATAACTAATCCACCAAATTCTGTCTATGAGTTATAAATTACTCTGGGGAATAAACTAAGTATTTGGTGATGATTAACTTTTTCAGGAAACTAAACTATCATCCAATTAACTGTTGGGATACTAAAGGAGCAAGAAACAATTAATATTCTAATACCTGATATACTACTGAAGAGTAATTGACTCACAGAACCTGAATACTGCTGTTTTATGTTGCCATGTTCCTTTTTAAACAACATTTAATAATTCAGGCAATTCATGAATTTTGATTTCTGGACACGTGTTCTCTTAACTCTTAATCCTTTAGAGAGAGCCAGTCTCATCCCATGACATGATAAAGATTTTTAAACATAAACAGCCTAATTCACACACAGATTAGAACACTGTTGAAATTATTTTGAACCAGAAGTTA
The DNA here is from genome assembly GCF_963455335.1 of Martes martes. NCBI lineage: Eukaryota > Metazoa > Chordata > Mammalia > Carnivora > Mustelidae > Martes > Martes martes. The sequence goes on from NC_137895.1 coordinate 123,835,284, forward strand.
TCACACAAGGTTAAATTAAGGAGAGAATAGTAAATTACAAGAAGAAACATTCCTGCATGCATGTTTTAAGTTACAAAGTATCAGAAAATGGGTAATTTATGGTTTAAAAAAAACTAATTAGGAAATTCGTAACTCAGAAAAGAAAGCTATATCCAAACTACAGAGAAGAAAAGAAATAAGGATAAAATCAAGAATCAAGCAAATGCAAACAGATGAACAAACACAGAACAGTCACGAAAGTGAAAATAACCTGTCCTTAATCTCAGAGTCACAGCTGATGAAAGTGACAGATGATTCTTCCCTTTTCTTACATATGCCTGCTCCCTAACAGATTGACAATGTTATTAAAACTGGTCCTAACAACCCTCCCACACCTGCAATGGCATTCTCCTTGGGGCGACACCGACTGCTTTCCTATAAGAAAACATGCTTCTTCCCCATCTTCAAAACTGAAAAACAGGAAAATAAAACCTGTAACACAGCAAAAACAAACAAACAAAAAGAAAGCAGAAGAAGAATAAATCTAAATGTATTATACTTAATGCATGCACAAATGACACTGAGAATAGCTTCCGTGACAGACAGCCTTTGCCAGCCAGAAAACCCCATGGATCGCAGCAAGATATTTTAATCAAAAAAAATTTAAGAGATTGAATTCTTTTTTAAAGATTTATTTATTTATTTTAGAGAGAAACAGAGAGCAGGGAGAGGGGCAGAGAGAGAATCCTGAGTGCAGAGCCTGACACGGGGCTTGATTTCACGACCCTGAGATCACGATGTGAGCCGAAACCAAGAGTCGGTCACTTCAGCGACTGAGTCACCCAGGTACCCCCGAGATCAAATTCTTAATACAGAATTTTATTTAAAACATAAATTTCCTAGAAATTTGTATAGGTTATTAACATATCTGTGCTACAACCAGAAACTCAGTAGTAACTCAAGTCTTCCACAGGGAAGAAATGATTAGAAACAAATATATGAGCAATGTTGAAGAATTAAGTGAAGAATTATGGTTTCCTAGGATTCTTAGTGAAGAGTGAGAGTTTCACATTGATTGCAGGTGTCAGTTTTGAGAAATGTTGGTTTGTTGCCTCCCTGCTCTGTAATAGCGGTTGGGATTTATTCAAGAGCTACAAGGTATCAGACTAACATTATACTAGACATTTGACAGACTCTCTTGTTTAATCTCCAAAATCACTCTGCAAAAGAGACATTTATTTTACCATTTTTTACATATGAGAAGTGTAATGGAAACCCACTGTCTGGTCCCACCCAAAACCTCCATCCTTCTCGTAATGGTTTCATGCCTCACTCCATCTACTGATGCTTCCTCAAAAGGTGCCATTTTCCTACATGACCCACTTCCTTCACCACCATTGAATGGACCCAAAAGTAGTCATCATCTGGCCTAAGCTAGTCCAGGTCATCATGTTTTGGGGGATTTGGGAACTGGGACCCAAAGTGTAGAGTGAGTCTCGGCCTCTGCCAGTGAAATCTCTAAGATATAAAACTTTGGAACTGTCTACAGTCATGTTTGCCACCACCAGAATCCAGAGGGATGGATGCAGCCCATCTGCCAGAAGGAGAGTCCTGATCTGATGGCATTTGATTTCTGATTCCTACCATTCCTAAAGCTCAAACAGGTACGTTCCTACCCTTGAATTTTTGTACCCTAAGATTCTCCAAAGAAATTACCATTTTGCTCAGTGAAGGTTGGGTTTCCTATCCCTTGCAGACAAGAATCCTAACTAACACAGGAAACTGTGGCTTAGTGATTAAGACACAAGCCAAGCACTAGCATCTTGTAAGCAGTAGAGTCAGGATTCAAACCCAGATCTGCTGTCCCGAAGCCTTTGCTCCTTCTACCATATGATGCTACAAGACAGTGATTCAAACATTTTGTAAACTTCATTCACTTAGACTGAAATGCAACTTTAATGAAAATATACCATTATTTCTTTAAAAAGACTAGATTTTTAAACAACAGCATGAACAAAATCTTAAATAATTTTTAAATTGTCTTACATGTGACATACATTAGCCACTACTGGCTGTTTAATGGTTGTAGATACAACCAATTAGATGCTTGGTAAGCATTCATCAAATGAGTGGGTAAATAAGGTAACTCCAGTACTTCAAAATGAAACTTTAAAATCCCTGCTGTCAGGGCACCTGGTGGCACAGTCCATTAAGCACCCAACTCTTGGTTGAAACCAAGAGCTGAGCTGAACTCAGGTGGTGATTTCAGGTCATGATCTCAGGGTCATGAGATCAAGCCCTTCGTCAGGCTCCAAGCTCAGTAAGGAGTCTGCTCGAGTTTCTTTCCCTCTATTCCCTCTATCCCCTTGCTCTCTCTCTCAAATAAATAAATAAATCTTTTTTTAAAAATGATTGAGGAGAGGAGAGAGTGGGTGTGGTGGTGGGAGGAGGGGAGTGGAGGGGTAGAGGGAATGAAGGAGAGAGAGAATCTTAAGCAGACTCAGCACTCAATGAGGAGCCCCACACAGGGCTTGATCTCACCACCTTGAGATCATGACCCGAACTGAAATCAAGTGGGACACTTAAGCAACTGAGCCCCCTCAGCCCCTAAAATGATTGCAGTCTTCCTTAAAGCCCCAACCTAGTTCTGTAGATTATTCAATATTTTTACTTTTAAATTAACTCTGATTTCCAACATGAAAAATCAAACACTAAAATAATTCAAGGAATTTCCCAAGTTTAACATTATAATGAGAAAAACTACTGCATAAGTCTGCACACTGATTAATATCTTATCTTGGTTGTATTTTTATGAAGTTTCAAGTTTCACATTTCAGTGTAATTTCATGGTGCTACAGGTGCCATTATATTGTTCCCTTGCTAACTTGACCTAAGAGACTCCCCTTGGGTCTGAAACACTAATAGGGTCTGGGTGAGTCCATTTCCCAAAAGGACAAAAGGTCTTTCTTTTCCCTCCAGAATATATATCTCAAGAAGCAGTATAACCCATTTCTTTGCAATGTGGAAATAAATGCCTGGGTTTTACGGTCACAAAGAGTAAGAAGAAAACAATGGAACTCTAAAGGTAATGGGAGTGGAAGAGAGGAGCTGGTTTGAACTGAGGCGGATAAGTGTTCTAATAAGCCTCTTAGTAATTCAGATTCTGGGATGTCATTCTGCCTGAGCCCATGAATGTCTCACTTACACATTTCGCAGTCCATGAGAGTATAGCTATTTGAGAAACAGGGATACGCCAGCATTGCCAAAGAGCCAGGTGGTTCCACTGTTTGGAAACCATCTGGTCTGAGTCTTCTCTTTGTCAGCACCATCAATACTCCAGTAGCAAGAGCTATTACAGTGATTGTGCGTGTTTCATTTCTTTAAATAAACTCAAACAAAACTCCCCTGAATATAAATTTATTATTTCTTTGAACTGTGCTTGTAGAGTATAATGAAACCCCTGTCAAGATGGGTTACACTGAATACCTACATTCATTCCATAACCTCACAAAACCCAGGGGCAGAATACTAGAGGCGTGCCCACAACTCTAGCAGGACCTCTTGATCACATTAGCCTTTCCTCGGGTATCTACTGCCCAACCTCCCACTAGCAAAATGGGGAATGTCCTGCTGAGGCAGATGTCACAGCAAAGCCGTGTGGGGGCGTGTGTGTGTGTGTGTGTGTATACACACACATTGATTCAAAGTGAGCTACAAAGAGATGCAGATATCATGAAAGCTCAAAGATACGTGTTATTTAATTAATCAAGAAAAAAACAAAGAGTTTAAGAAACGTAAACCCATCATTCCTCGTCTTAACTGCTTCCTCGTTCAAAAGACAGTATGACAAGCCGAGGAGCAACACTCCTGGGATCACGATCTGGACCACAGAACGCAGGACAACAAAATACGTTGCCAAGCCTGGGCCTTTACCTCCACCTAAAAGGAAGGTGCTTAAAGCTTATTAAAAATTCTAGGTTTCCTCAAAAATAAACTATGGGGATGATGTCAAAATAAAAAGCTTTTGCACAATGTAGGAAACCATCAGTAAAATGAAAAGGCAACCTACTAAATGGGAGAAGATATTTGCCAATCATATAATCAGTAAGGGGTTAATATCCAAAATATATAAAGAACTTATACAACTCAGCACTGGTGGGGGGGGGGGGAGAAACCTGATTAAAAAATGGGCAGAGGACCTGAATAGATATTTTTCCAAAGAAGATATATAGATGGACAACAGACATATGAAAAGATACTCAACCTCACTCATCATCAAGGAAATGCCAATCAAAATCACAATGAGACGGGGGAGGCTTGATGGCTCAGTCAGCTAAGCATTTGCCGTTCCCCTCAGGTTATGATCCCAGGGTCCTGGGATCAAGCCCCGCATCAGGCTCCCTGCTCCATGGAGAGCTTGCCTCTCCCTCTCCCCTAAACCCCGCCCTCCAACAGCTCATGCTGTCTCTCACTCTCTCTCTCTCTCTCTCTCTGTGTCAAATAAATAAATTCTTTAAAAAAATCACAATGAGATAGTACCTCACACCTGTCAGACTGGCCAAAATCAAGAAGATAAGAAATAATAAGTGTTGGCAAGGATGTAGAGAAAAAGGAACCCTTGTGCACTGTTGGTGGGAATGTAAATTGGTGCAGCCACTGTGGACAATAGTAGAAGAGTTCTTCAGAAAATTAAAAATAGAGGGGCGCCTTGGTGGCTCAGTCAATTAAGCACCTAACTCTTGCTCTCAGCTCAGGTCTTGATCTCAGGGTCATGAGTTCAAGTTCCACATTGGGCTCCACACTGAATGTGGAGCCTGCTTAAAAAAAAAATTAAAAACAGAAATGCTATATGATCTGGTACTTTCACTACTGGGTATTTACCCAGAGAAAACAAAAACATTAATTCAAAAAGATATATGTCCCACTATGTTCACTGCAGCATAATTTACAATAACCAAAATATGGAAGGAACTTGAGTGACCATCAATACATAAATGGGTAAAGAAGATGTGGTATATAATATATATAATTATATGTATATATTATAATTATCATGCAGCCATGAAAATGGATGAGAGCTTGCCATGTGCAACAACATGGATGGACCTAAAGGGTATGATGCCTAGTGGAATAAATTAGACTGGAAAGATAAATACGTGATTTCACTAACCAATAAATACATGATTCACTAATATGTGGAATCTAAAAGACAAAATAAATTCATAAACAAAAACCAGAATCAGATCTGTAAATGCAGAGAACAAAATGATGGTTGCCAAAGGGAAGGGGTAGGGGGATGGGCAAGTTAGGTAAAGGGGAGTAGGAGATACAGGCTTCCAGTTATGGGGTGAATCAGTCACAGGAATAAAAGGCACAGCATAGGGAAGAGACTCAGTGATACTGTACCAGCACTGGTGACAAATGGTAGGTTATCCTCACCATAAATGTAGCTAGCAGAAAGAGAAGCTGAATCACTAAGTTGTATACTTGAAACTAACGTAACATTGTGTGGCAACTATAGAAATCATAGAAAAAAGATTTTAAAATACTAGACTCTCTGTGATACATGCATGTGACAGACACAGGCATTAATAAATCTTGTCTTCTAAGACCTTAATCTCAGCTTCAGTCAGAGATAAAAGTTTCCAGCCCCAGATGTTTTTATCAGAACATCCGAAGTCAAAGGTCCTTAAATGCCAGCATCTACCCTCCAAAGGCAGGCCTCCATTTCCCTGCCCTTTAGATAGAAGCCGGAAGTCACCATGTCACATTCACTTAAGAAGGGACAAATTAAAGAGGTTCAAGTACTGACCTAAAGTTAAAAGGGAAAGAAAGCGAGGCTGTAAGAGATTTTACTTTCTTCTGCGGGCAGGTCATCCTCATCCCCCCTCTTTGCACCAATGTTTGACTTGTCAAAATTGCTTTGCTGCATCTCCACCTGACATCTCAATCATTTGACAGGCACATAACCTTATCAAATTTCTAGTTATAGTACAAATAGAAGTAACAAACCATAGCCACTGAAATTGATAACAGCTCACACAAAGAGCCAGCAGGCTGACTGCAGGAGAGGAGAGAGCCACTGGGGCACCCTGGCCCCCCAGCCAGGCGAGGAGGAGAGAGGAGGAGCCTGAGCCAGATAAAGGCTAATTCCACCAAATCCAATCGCTGTGCAATTGCTCTGCCTGAAACTGAAACAACCAAAAGGCCTCGCACCAGAGGAGGATAACATTTTGATAGCAGTGGTGTCTGTCTGCTCCAACTAGCATCCAGGCTTAAAAGGCAAATGGAACTAAAGCATCAGAAAACTACCTTTGAAAGTTTCCTGCCAAACATCATTTGCTGTAACACATTGTCTATGAACCTTGTATGGGTTATGAAGTACCATTCCTTAATTCAGCAGTGCAATGAAAGGAATAATCATTACTTCTCTGATTTTATCTGGAACTCAAGCCAAATCTCCCTGCTTATCCCTAGTATTTGTTCAAGAATATTAGGGAAAATATTATTTGTCCCCAAATGATAATATATCATATTTTAAAATTAACTTTAAATCACTGCATGAAACCTAAAACCTTTAAAAATGTGTTTTCTAAATTTAAGTAATCCAGGCTCCCAACACTTCCAGAAATAATGCAAAAAGAAATTAAGGGATTAAATATGAAAAATATATGCAACAGCTAGGCAATCCGCCAGTTAAAGGACAGACCCAAAATTAGGTATCAGTTCACCCAACCATAAGTTTCCCAGCTTCCTAAACACTCCCCTGGCTTGAGACCTTTTAATCCCAGTCCCAGGAAAGGCACATCCCTGATTAAATACTGTAACCAGAGCTCCAAGCATGAGGTGGGTAAAATCTACCCACCTCATGACATAGCTAGGCAAAATTTACAAGTGGATTTTCGGTCTCCAGTTTCCTCTCATTCTCTCACCCCTTTTCCTCCACCCTGTTCCACCCAACTCCCAGCCACAGAAGTGAGTGGGTCTCTTTCCTCAGTATCTCAAATCCAACCCACTCTTACCCAGCCCCATCACCACCACATTAATCCAGCCACTGCTGTCCCTCACTTAGACCACGGCAAGACCTTCCCGCTAACCCCTCCACCTTGCCTCTGCACCATGCATCCAAGGGGAGCTTTCAAAACTCCATATCCGGCGTCTCCATTCCTTCGTTTAAAACTCATCAGTATAGGGCGCCTGGGAGGCTCAGATGGTTAAGCACCTGCCTTCTGCTCAGGTCAAGGTCTTGGAGTACTGGGATCGAGCCCCATGTCGGACTCCCAGCTCAGCAGGGAGTCTGCTTCTCCCTCTCCTCCTGCCTCTCTCCCATGCCCTCTCTCTCCATATCTCTCTGTCTCAAATGAATAAATAAAATCTTAAGAAAAAACAAAACAAAACTCAATAATGTGTCCACATTGCACTTGGGTAAAATCTGGACACCGCAGCTTTGGGAACGGATCACTTGCATTCCTCTCTGGTTACATCCCTCCCAGGTCTCCATCCTATTTTCATGCCCCCCCCCCGCCCCGTCTCATCTTCTCTCACCTCAAGAACACTCGGTGGAGTGGAGGTGACCATCACTAAGTAGTTGTCCTTACCAGTAAATCGGCAAACTGTCATCAGGGGTCACTGAAACAGAGAGAGCCTCTTGTACCTCAAGGCACTGCTCCCACCACCCTGAGCTCTAGAACAGGCACTGGTTAGAAGCTTGGCAGGGTAATCACTGGCCGGGCACCCAGACCTTCCTGCTGCTTTTGTTAGCAATACTTTGAGTTATTTTCTACAAAAATATCAATACTTCTTTAGATCATCTTATAAACCGAGCATATTTTTTAAAGATTTTATTTATTTATTTATTTATTTGAGAGACAGAATGAGGGAGAGAGAGAAAAAGCATGAAACAGGGGAGGTCAGAGGGAGAAGATGACGCCCGCTCAGCAGGGAGCCCGATGCCAGACTCGATCCCAGGACTCCTGAGCCACCCAGACTCCCCAAGCATATATTAAATTTAGTATTTTTCCCTTCTAATGGGAAAGAATTTAATACTTTCCAAAGCCTGATCAGAACCACGCTCAGAACATTCCACTGAAGCCTCAGAGTCATCATACTTTTATGCACAGCTCCCTCACTAAAATCCTCAGGGTCTGCCCAGCTCTAACACAGAAGTGATTGCATTTACTGCCTTACCCCATGGGTTCAAGCTCAAACCTCACATCAGAGGAACATGGGCTAGATAGAGAACACATAGAGTTCAAATACAGACACGCGGTTCCAAAGGGCTTCAAATACTAACTCAGGCCAAGGGAAAAAGAAAAGTAATTTTAATGTTGGCTTCACAAACATAGGAAAATAGTCTCACTCCTTCCCATTATTACAAAATAAAGGATTCTATTGCATTTCACAATAAACGAAGAATTACAAAATAATTCTTATTTAGGTGGAAAATATAAAATATCCATATTGTGGTCAGTATTTGTTATCCTTTGACCACCCACTCTCCATCATTCCTTCCTTTTGTAAAACACCCATGCTTTCTTTTGAAAACTCAGCTCTTTCCAAGGTGGCTAATATGACATTGGGTTGGCAGGAGTTCTGCATTCCTGTATTTCAGTGATCCGGTCAGCCACAGACACATATCCAATCGGGGCCACCGAGAAATGGTGACATCATTGGTGGGGCCTCTCTTTTCCTGGACTGGCACCTTCAAGGACGTGGGCCAAATGTGTGGCCACCATTGTGCGGCCACGTAAGGTAAGCCAGCCTGAAAATGGAGTTGTCACAGAAGGACACAGAATTGAGAGATGGAGAGAAACCAGGTCCTGAATGATAGCCTCTGAGCGCCCACAGGTGGCCCTGCCTGAAAGACACTTTCATCCCTGCACTCCCCTGGCACCTGAGCCAACAATCCTAATGCCAGAGAGGGTTGAGTTTTCTGGCACTCGCAACAAAAAAAGTCCTAACTGAAACACTCACATACATTTTGTTAGCATATAAAATATCGAAATGGGTTTTAGGGCTTTCCAGATTACTTTCCTCTCAATATCCTACATTTCTTCTGTCCGGCTAAGACTTAGCACAGCTGTTTGTGATCAAAGCTCAATTACATACACTAACAGAGAAGTGGTTCAGGTCATTCTAAACAGCGGACACTTGAAAATCATTTGCATAAGGTTTGGGAATCTGTCATGAACTTATTAAGGAGACAAAAAAAAAAATCACAAAACATTACCTAAATATTTTTTAACAACTGCCCAGATGGGGGTCCCCTTCATGGAAACGTATAGAACACATATAAACTTGAGCAGGAATTCTGTTTTCCAGAATTTTCTGGGATGTCACTATTTGGGTTGCTGATGACAACCGCACCCAATTGAGCAAGGTAACCAATAACTAAACTAAAATGTTACTTAAAACAATTCTCAGGAAAGGGGATAATTCCACAAAATGATTGAAAACAAGATAACTATGACTTACTTAGTTGTATATACCCAGTTTCTGTTAAAAGGTGTTTTCTGCATTATGCAAAATTCCTAAAAACCTAAGAACAGGATCTGGCAAGCATCCTAAAGATACCCTTTTGAATACTCCTTAATCCCTTAACACATAGCACATACTCAAAAGTTCTTACTGTTCCCTCCCAAAAAATATCTTTCCTATCTTTTGGGGTTTTTCTGGTCATTTTAATATTTTATTTTTCAATCACAGTTTTGTTTAGAAATGGCTGAATTAAAAAAAAAAAAAAAGGTAAATTCCCATATCCAGACAATCATGTCTTCAGCAAGCCTGTCAAGTTTTACATGGATCTGGGGATATATACTCTAAATTTAAAATGTATCACAGTAGTACTTCAGAACATTTCACTTGAGTGTTTTACCCATAAGCTAACTCCAATAAAGAATAAGAAAATACTAAGGCTAGAAGCTGATATCCTGGGTGGGTAAAGGCCCTACTCTCTGGGAACAGTCAAGCTGGTACAGGAACCTGAATTCTAAAATTGGAGCTGAATCTAATAGACAGTGTGACCTTTCCAGATTCCCCAAGAATCATATTTCTTTACATGTAAGATGAGAAAATTAAACCAGATGATCTTTACAGGTCTCCTAGAATGCAAAACATTTATGATTCAGCCTACAAAATCATCTGGAGAATTAACCGTAAAAGATGGTGAGAAGAATTATCATGAGACCACTTAAAATAAATACCAAAGGAAAATAAAATGAGTACGCTTCTATTTTTGTGCAAAAGTGTGCACTAAGCTTCAACCATGGCTTAGTTTCAATGTGTTTTGGAATTACTTTCAAAAATCATCACAGAAGTTAAGGCACTCTTCTGGTTAACCTTTGGCTAACTGTAACACTGAACTTGGGGAAAACCTCTTTCCATAATCATTCCTGTTCTCTGTAGCAATAAACATACCAGGTGCTCTCAAATTGCAGAGTTGTGCCCAAAATATCTGTTCCTACGCTTTCACAGACATTCAGCGATAACTAGTCCAGCCTAATGCATAGAAGGCAGAGAGAAATTACAGTAATTGGCTTGCCCTGGGACAGAACCCAAACCTTGGCATCATTAATAAATTATCTGCGCCAACTGGGCAGCCCAGCCACAAAGTAATGAGACATATGCACTTACCTCTGCTGTGAGAGGTTCCAGAAAAATGCTATAAATGATACGCAGAGCAAGAAAAAATGCCTAAACATATCAGAAACTAAGAAAAACTGGTCTTATTGTTGACTGTAAGTTACACTTTAATCAAGTCTTATTTTAAATGCCTTAGGGAGCTGGTATTAAAATTCTTTTATAGTAATTACTTTCTTAAAGAGAAAGTAATTTACCCTAATTTACCTATTTTGGAAATCATGTCATTTATCAAAAGGTAAAGATATTAAACAGCTCACCCAATAATTAATCTTTAATTGAAATCTATAAAGAGGGGGAAAAATACTTTCTAATATTGAAGCATTTCCGACAAACATTCAAAAATCCAACAAAAAGTTAAGTTTATAAAAATAATTTCACAGGGTGCCTGGGTGGCTCAATTGGTTGAGCATCTGCCTTTGGCTCTGGTCATGATCCCAGATCCTGGGATCGAGTCCCGAGTTGGGCTCTCTGCTCGGTGGAGAGCCTGCTTCTCCTCCTGCCTACTGCTCTTTCTCTCTCTGACAAATAAATAAATAAAATCTTTTAAAAAAATAATAAAGAAAGACAAATAATTCCACAAACTTAAAAAAGTGAAGATTATATTAAAAGAAGGCACACAAAGAACACACAGCAAAAATCTAATATCACACTGGTGTAAGCCACATTGATCTCCGCCACCATTTTTAAATCAAATCATCATGATGTTATCATGGTGTTATTTCAACTTAATAACAAAATTATTTGTTTCCAAGCTATCGGAACAATGTAGTTGTCAGTTTCTTTGACAAGGTCTAAGGGACAAAACTGAATAATCTAGTGGAATAGAAAGCCATTTATGTTTTTCATATAAAACAAAATAAAATATTGAACTAAACCTATTACCTTCTAGAGGGAAAGCAAAGAGCTAAAAATCTTTTAACACATGTTACACAGTAACATCTTTGTCTCATCAGGTTTTGATAACGAGAAATTATTACCTTACAAAACTTTGAATTCAACTTTTTTTAACCTAGAAAAAAGAAGAATTAGGAGGCATTGTATTAAATTAGGGTCACTCATTTCTTTCTAGGGTTTACAAGGAGTCCCGGAAAAATCTCCTCCTGTGCATTCCTGAGCATTTGTCCATTGTAGACCTTCCTTGGCCACATACAAATTAGTCCTGATTTTATGCTCTAAAGAAAATGTCCCACATTTCTATAATGCCTGAAACTCTATCCTCATGGACAAAGGAGTCAAGGAAAGAAGATACCTTCACCCCCAGAAAATTGTGTTCAAAAAATATTTTTTTAAATACAGCTCTGTGGCATTCTAATAAGATTATCCTCGCCTAAATACCAGAACATGGATTAACATTATGACCATGAAATCTCAATCTAAACTGCTAATTAAGTCTTAGGCTAACTTCAGCAAAATTTCTCCTTGAATCCTGCTGCTCACTTCAGTTAGGCAAAAATGTCCACAGCGGTAAACAAAACTCTTGTGTTTGACACACACATACCAAAAAAAAATCTACCAAATACATTCCATAATTACAAACACTCATCTATTCCGTACATATAATACTCAGGAAGTGGAATGGTGCTGAATTGACTAAAGCTATGGTTTAAAAAAGCATGCATCTATATAGTAAAGGATTGAAAAAACAAATAAAATGGTTGATCTATTAGGTTCTTAGAAAATGGGTCTCTGGGTGATTTTAGATTTTTATTTCCATTATTGTTATTACAAAATTATTCGTACAATAAACTAAAAGTGTGAATGCACATCCCTTCAGGTTAAGGGTATTGGTATTTTCTGGACCTAGTAGCATAACAAGCATGGAGAATGGACCCTGCTCTACAAGGGGAAATGGACTACATTACAGTAGGCAAAGTGCTAGGTGGAGGACACCCATCCAAGGCAATCATACACAGTTCGCTGCCCTCCTGCAAAGTTCTAATATATATGCAGCTGTGTATATGTGCTTTTTCCAAATAAAGAAAATATAACCACACAATATATACCATATGTATCATTCTTACAAAGCAATGCATATGTATAATTATGGATCAAATATAATCCATATAATATATGTATAGTATAATATATAATACATATATAATATATATAATTAATGCAAAGCAATAGAACCATTTAAAAGTCTGGTTCAGCTATTGTAATAACCAGATTAGGCTATACAAAAAAAAATGTAAACTTTTAAATAGGGCTAACAGTAATGGAAATGTGACAAAAATCACTGACCTAAGCAAAATAATTAGCTGAAAGTAATGCAGTAACTTTTCTCTTCCTTTCAAAATTTTCCAAGCACATTCAGGTTAGAGCCTAACAGGCAATTCGATATTAGTATTAGAATCAGCCCAGGCAGTCATCATTCAAAAAGTGTGCTGGATTTCAATGGTTTTAATTAGCCTAAATGACAGCTTGAGGAAGATTAAACTAAATGATACCTAAAATCTGCTTCAAAAATAAATTCTGTGGTTCTCTAGTTATCTTAATAGATGAACAGACAGATACAGAAGCATAGGATATACAGGTCCTTGAAACAAAGTAGCATCAAATCATAACAAAGAAGTCAGTTTCATAATCTCATTTCCTATGTTTAGATAAATTACCTAGAACCTTTATAAGTATTACTTTTCAATGATATATCTAAGCCATAACTTAAATTTTAAAATTAAACAAATGAGAATGAAAAAGTGAAAACATACTTTTTCCAAACACCAAAACAAAAGAAGCAAGATAATAATTCCTTTATTTTTTTTTATTTTAATTCCAGTACAGTTAATGTACAGTCTTCTATTAGTTTCAGGTACACAATACAGTGATTCAGCAAGTCGATACATTACTCAGTGTTCATCACAACAAATGCATGACTTAATTCCCATCACCTATTTCACCCATTCCCCCCCACCTTCCCTCTGGGAAAACATCAGTTTGTTCTCTATGCTTAAGAGCCTGTTTTTTGGTTTGTCTTTTTTTTTTTTTTTCTGTCTTTGTTCATTTGTTTTGTCTCAAGTTCACATGAGTGAAATCATATGGTATTTGTCTTTCTTTGGCTGACTTAGCATTATACTCTCCAAATGCATCCATGTTGCTGCAAATGGCAAGATTTCATTCTTTTTTATGGCTGAGGAATATTCGTGTGTGTGTGTGTGTGTGTGTGTGTGTGTGTATACCACATCTTCTTTATCCATTCATCTGTTGCAGGATATTTGGGCTGCTTCCATAATTAGGCTGTTGTAGATAATGCTGCTATAAACATAGGAGTGCATATATCCTTTCAAATTAGTATTTTCATATTCTTTGGATAAATACTCAGTAGTGCAATTACCAGATCATAAGGTACTTCTATTTTTAATTTTTTGAGGAACCTCCATAGTGGCTGCAGCAGTTTGCATTCCCACCCCAGTGCAAAAATTTTTCCCCACCCTCACCAACACTTGTTGTTTCTTGAGTCTTCGATCATAACCATTCCAACAGGTGTGAGGGGATATCGCACTGCAGTTTTGATTTGCATATCCCTGATGATAAATGATGTTGAGCATACTTTCATGTGTCTATTGATCATCCGGATGTCTGCTTTGGAGAAAGGTCTACTCATGTCTTCCACCCTTTGTTAATTGGATTACTGGGGGTTTTTGGTATTGAGTTGTATAAGTTCTTTATGTATTTTGGATACTAACCCTTTATCAGGTATGTCATTTGTGAACATCTCCCATTCCATGGGCTACTTTTTGTCTTGTTGAATTTTTTCTTTGCTGTGCAGAAGCTTTTTATTTTGACGTAGTCCCAATAGTTTATTTTTATTTCTGTTTGTTTCCCTAGCCTCAGGAGACAGATCTAGAAAAATAATGCCAGGGCCAATGTCAAAGAAATTACTGCTTGTGCTCTCTTCTAGGATTCTTATGGTTTCAGGTCTCACAATTAGGTCCTTAATTCATTTCAAGTTTATTGTTGTGTATGGTGTAAAAGATTCATCCAGTTTCATTCTTTTGCATGTAGCTGTTCGATTTTCCCAATACCGTTTGTTAAAGAAACTTCTTCCCATCGTATAATCATACCTCCTTTGTCAAAGATTAATTAACCATATAACTGTGAGTTTGTTTCTGGGCTTTCTATTCTGTTCTATTCTGTTCTATTGATCTCTATGTCTATTTTTGTGCCAATACCTTACTGTTTTGATTATTATAGCTTTGTACTATATCTTAAAATCTGAGATTGTGATACCTTATTTTGTTCTTCTATTTCTTTAAACATTTATTGATTTGAAAGAGACAAGAGAAAGAGAGTGAGCACATGGGGAAAGGGAGAGGGAGAGAGAGTCCAAAGCAGACTCCACACTGACCCGGGAGCCCAAGGTGGGGTTCAATCTCATGACCCTGAGTGTGATGCTTAACTGACTCACCACCCAAACACCCCTTGCTCTTTTTTAAGTTAAGTTTGTTTGGGCTATTCGGGGTCTTTTGTGGTTCCATACAAATTTTAGATTGTTCTAGTTCTGTGAAAAATACTGTTGGTATTTTGACAGTGTTTGCATTGAATCTATAGATTGCTTTGAATAATACATACATTTTAACAAATGTATTCTTCCAATCCATGAACATGGAAAATCTTCCCATTTGTAGCATTTTCAATTTCTTTCATCAACTTTTTACAGTTTTCAGAATACAAGTCTTTCACCTCCTTTGTTAAGTTTATCCCTAAGTATTTTATTATTTTTGGTGCAATTTCACATGGGGTTTTTTTTTCTGAATTTCTCTTTCTCCTGCTTCATTATTAGTGTATAGAATTGTAATAGATTTCTGTATATTGATTTTTGCATCCTGTGACCTTTCTGAATTAATTTTCAGTTCTAGTAGTTTTTTGGTAGTGTCTTTAGGATTTTTATAGTATCGTGTCATCTGCAAATAGTGAAAATTTTACTTTTTCATTACCAATTTGGATGCCTTTTATTTCTTTTTCTTGTCCAATTGCTGTGGCTAGGCCTTCTAGTACTATGTTGAATAAAATTGGTGAGAGCGGTCTTCTTTCTGATCTTAGGGGGAAAGCTCTCACTCAGTTTTTCACCACTGAGTATGACATTAGCTATGAGTATTTCATATACGGTGGGATTTCACAGATGGCCTATATTATGTTGAGGTATGTTCCCTCTAAACCAACTTTGTAAGGGTTTTTTATCATGAGCAGATGTACTTTGTCAAATGCTTTTTCTGCATTGACTGAAAAGATCATGTTTTTTTATCTTTTCTTTTTTTGGTGTGATGTATCACACTGATTGATTTGTGAATATTGAACCATCCTTGCATCCCACTTGATGATGGTGAATGATTTTTTTTTAAGTATTGCTGGATTCAGTTTGCTAATATTTTGTCAAAGATTTTTGCATCTATGTTCATCAGAGATACTAGCCTGTAGTTCTCTTTTTTGGTAACATCTTTATCTGGTTTTAATAGCAGGGTAATAATGCTGACCTCACAGAATAAATTTGAAAACTTTCCTCCCTCTCCTATATATATCAGAATAGTTTGAAAAGAATAGATATTGACTATTCTTCAAATGCTTAATACAATTCACCTGTGAAGTCATCTGGTCCTGGACTTCTGCTTGTTGGGAGTGTTTTTGATTACTGATTCAATTTCATTTCTGATAATTGGTCTGTTCAAATTTTCTATTTCTTCTTGATTCAGTTTTGGGAGGTTAAATGTTTCTTGAAATTTACCCATTTCTTCTAGGTTGCCAGTGTGTTGGCATATAATTTTTCATAATATTCTCTTATATTCCTTTGTATTTCTTTGGTATTGGTTATTTCTCCTCTTTCATTTCTGATTTTATTTGAGTCTCTCTCTCTCTCTCTCTCTCTCTCCCTCTCTGTCTCCCCTCCTCTTGTCTTTTCCTTTTTTTTTTTTTTTTTATGAGTCTGGCTAAACATTTATTGATTTTGTTGACCTTTTCACAGAAATAGCTCCTGGTTTCATCGAACTGTTCTGGTGTTGTTGTTGTTGTTGTTGTTGTTGTTTAGTTTCTATTTCACTTATTTTTGCTCTAATCTTTATTATTTCCTTCCTTCTACTGGTTTGGCATTTGGATTGTTCGTTTTCTAACTCCTTTGCATGTAAAACTAGGTTGCTTACTGGAGGTTTTTCTTGCTTCTTGCAGTAGGCCTGTCTGTATTGCTAAAAAATTCCCTCTTAGAACAACTTTTGCTACATCCCAAGGATTTTGGACCATTGTGTTTTCATTTTCATTTGTCTCCATGCATTTTTTGATCTCCTCTTTAATTTCCTGGCTGATCCATTCATTGTTTAGTAGCATGTTATTTAACCTCTATGTATTTGTGTTCTTTCCAGATTTTTTCTTATGGTTGATTTCTAGTTTCATAGCATTATGATCATAAAAGATGTATGGCATGACTTCAGTCTTTTTGAATCTCTTGAAACTTGTTTTATGGTCCAGTATGTGATCTATTCTGGAGACTGGTCCATTGCATGTGATTTAAAAGAATGTTTCTTCTGCTGTTTTAGGATGGAATGTTCTGACTATATCTGTTAGATCTATCAGGTCCAGTGTGTCATTGAAAGCCATTGTTTCTTTATTGATTTTCTGTTTGGATGATCTATCCATTGATGTAATTGGGCTGTTAAAGTCCCCTACTATAATTGTATTACTATCAGTTACCCTTTATGTTTGTTATTAGCTGCTTTGTGTATTCGGGTGTTCCTATGTTGGCTGCATAAATTTTTTTTTTTTAAGATTTTATTTATTTATTTGAAAGAGATCACAAGTAGGCAGAGAGGCAGGCAGAGAGAGAGGAGGAAGCAGGCTCCCTGCTGAGCAGAGAGCCCGATGTGGGGCTCGATCCCAGGACCCTGAGATCATGACCTGAGCCGAAGGCAGCTGCTTAACCACTGAGCCACCCAGGTGCCCCTGGCTGCATAAATATTTATAATTGCTGTATCTTCTTGTTGGGTTGTTCCCTTTATGATTATATGGTGTCCTTCTTTGTTTCCTGTTACAGTCTTTATTTTAAAGTCTATTTTGTCAGATATAAGTTTTGCTATCCTGACTTTCTTTTTTACATGATAAATGCCTCTCTATCCTTTCACTTTCAATCTATATGTCTGCATGTCTTTAGGTCTGAAATGAGTCTTTTGTAGGCAGCATATAAATGGGTCTTGATTTCTTATCCATTCCGTTACCCTATGTCTTTGGATTGGAGCATTTAGTCTATTTACATTCAAAGTAGTTATTGACAAGTGTGTATTTATTGCCATTTTGTTATTTGTTTTATAGTTATTTTTGTAGTTCTCTGTTTCTTTCTTCTCTTGCTCTTTTCTCTCATGGTTTGTTGGTTTTCTTTAGTGATCTAGTTGGATTCCTTTCTCCTTATTTTTTGCGTATCTATTACTGGGTTTTGACTTGCTGTTTCCATTAGGTTTGTATAAAACATCTTCTGCATATAGCAGTATATATTAAGTTGATTGTCACTTGAGTTTGAACTTTATTCTTCTATCTCCCTCCCCACGTTTTAGGTATATTGTATCATACTTCACATCCTTTTATTTTGTGAATCCCTTGACTGATTCTTACAGATGGACTTACCTTTTTTTTAAGGATTTTGTTTATTTATTTGACAGAGATCACAAGTAGGCAGAGAGGACGGCAGAGAGAGGAAGGGAAGCAGGTTCCCCGCTGAGCAGAGAGCCCGATGCAGGCTTGATCCCAGGACCCTGGGATCATGACCCGAGCCAAAGGCAGAGGTTTTACCCCACTGAGCCACCCAGGCACCCCCAAATGTACTTATTTTTGATGTGGCCTCTTTTCTACATTCAGCTGTGGAGAATTTGTTCTGCTAGTCTTTGGGTCATTTTCTGGGTTATTTACACTGGTGTGGGTGTTCTCTAGTTGTACCCATGGGGCAAGATGAGCTTAAGGTCCTCCTATTCTGCCATCTTCCCCGGAAATTGCCAGTTAGTGACTTTATACTTACAAGGACTTCTTTTTATCTCATCCTGCTATGGGGGATTTTTAGTGCCCCCACCCTTGACTATCTTTGGAGTCCCCGATCCCACCTACTACTTCTTGTGCTGCCTCACTGTCCATGTCTTCACTCCCTCACATGTGACTTAGACTCCACACCCATCATTATGATCACTTCCCAGCAACTGCCCTTAAATACTACTCCCCTCCTTCCCTCTATTGCACTCTCCAAGCCCTGGTAAAAACCCAACACTCTGCCTACTCTGCATTGTATCCAAAAGGTGCAATGTGGTAGAGAAAAACACACAGCTATGCTATCTAAGCTCAGTTAAATTTATGGTCATTGCAACCATGTCCTCAGCTCTGTTGAGCAACCTCACCTTTTCTCACCAGTCAGGAAGCTATTTCCATACTCCTGTGTCTCCCCAACATTCTACACCCACTCCCGAACTAGGAACCTTCTGTGTTATTCCATTGATCAATTTATCTGTCTCTATGTCGGTTATTTTCAATTGATAACTTTAATGTTTATTTCCTGTAGAAACAGAACTACTCAGAAGAATGCTTCACTATTTACTCAACAAAAAACTTACCAACATTTCTGTGTCTGTGCCCATGTGACCCTGCCTTTTCTCTCATTCAGCAGGACTAACTGTGCTGGCTCCTGCATAAGGCCAACCCCTCCACTTGTGCACTGGGTCCTATTACCTCTTTCCCAGTCAAGGACTTTGCTCCAAAAATTAGCCCCTCTCCTCTCCATCATCAAATTTCCCCTCTCTAGTAGACTGCTGCCATTAGCATACAACCATAGTATATTACCTAGAACTGTATTTTTCTGTTCATTTTATAGGAGCAACTCCTCAAATAGTTGTAAAAACTCACAGCTCATATTTCTTTCCACTTACTAGTCATGATCACATTCCCAGCAGACTTTTGTCCCACCACACCCTAGAAACGACTCTTGACAAAGCCACTTATAAATTCTACATTGCTAAATCTAGTGGACAATTCTCAGTCATCAACCCTGCAAACACATTTGACAGAGATGACCCAACTGCCTTGAATCACCTCCTTCTCTTGGCTACATCCCCAGCACCTACAGAAGTGCCAGGCACATATTAGGTACACACTATATGAATGAATTCATTCATTCACTTAAATGTTGACTGCTCAGCTGTTTCAAGCTAAATAGTCTTAGTACAAGGTTACAGTAAATGTCAAGGACATGATTGTTTTAAGAATTTCAGAATTATTTTATCATATATTTAAATATGTGGTCAATTTTCTAAAGTGGCATCTTTCATACAAATAAACAGAAGATTTATGAGAGGTATACACATAATAAGTTCAGTACTTATCTCTTGAGACAACCAAAATCATCTCAAAACAACTATTTTCCCAATTTACCTAGTTTAAAAACATATATATCATCACCCTTACCTCCTTTCTTGCAGGAAATAATTTCCAAATATTATTATTCAAAACATGTCTTAGTGTTAATTAACAACATGTGGAAACCCAAATAAATGAGATTTTTCCCTCACGTGGACTGGGAAACTCAATAAATATGTCCATTCTTCTTCAAATTGATACATGCATTCAGTGTAATTCCAATCAAAATCCCAACAGATTATCTTTTTAGATTTTGACCATTTCTGTGGAAGAACAAAGACCCAAAAGGAGCCACACACTCCTGAAGTATGAGAAGATGTGAAGGAAGGGACTGCTTGCCTTCCGAGATAGAAGGAAAAACATAAAGCCACAGTGTTTACCAGCACAGGGACACATACATCGATCAACAGAACAAAACAGAAGGCCCAGCAATAGAACCACACTTATACAGACACTTGATTTATGACCATTATGTGTCAGGGATTTGAAGGGACACCAGCTCAATGAACATTCAGTCAATCCAGTGGAGCAAGGGGTCTTTACCCTGAAGTCTGCAAGGGGTGGGTAGATACAAATAGATATCTATTTATCTTTCAATAGATAAGATTCAGGGAGTCCATGAACTTAGATGAAGGGGAAAGGCATCTTTATTTTCATCCACTTCCAAATGAAATTTAACATTCACGTGAATGATCAGTGAAGTATTAGCAGAACCTGTGTCTTTAACATTAATAAAAACATATTCTCTAAAAAGGAACCAATAAGCTTCACTAAGCAACCAAAGGCATCCAAGGCACACAAAAAGTTAAAAACCCCTGCTTTGGAATGCAACAATACTTACTGCCATGGACTGAATGTTTGTGTCTCCCCCCACCACCCCGCACCCACCAAAATTCGTATTTTGAAGCTTAATCCTCAATAGGACAGTATTCAAAGGTAGGGTGTTGGGAGGACACCAGGATAAAACCGTCATAATTGGGATTAGTGGGTTTTGTTTTGGTTATTTTTCAGAAGAGATTGGAGCACTAGTTCTCACTCCACCACGTGAGGACACGTCAAGAAACAGATCTTCACAAACGAAGTCAGCGCTCACCAAGAACCTGATCCGAGAGCCCCTTGATCTTGACTTCCCAGCCTCCAGAATTGTGAGAAATGCATTTTGTTGTTTAAGCCACCCAGTCTATGGTATCATGATAGCAGCCCAAACGAACTAAGATAGTGATCTTTAGGCCAAATAAATCTTACAGTACTGACACGATGTAGAGAACCTACACAAGTTAAAATTACTCACCAAACCCAGCTTAGCCAGCCTCACAAAATAGCAGTTTTCTTTCTCTCTCATCCCTAGGGTGACTTGCTTCCCAACCTCTGGCCAGAGACACCACTTTCCACTTTTTATTACCTCATAATCCCCCGTTTCAGGTTACGTGGCCCCTCTCTGGTTTTCTGATGACCAATCCAACTCCTCCCTCTTCTCCAGATTCTGCTGGACCTAACAGCTCTCTCCTCTCCTTCCTCCACCCCGCTCCCTGCCTCACGCACATTTGGGAATTCCAGGGGGCACATCCCAACCATGCTGTTCCCCAGCCATGCTCTTGCCATACAACAAATTAGCATCCCTGACACAGACTCTTACATCTGGCAGCTTTTCTCTACGGGGACACAGGGGCTGTAATTTAACATCCAAGACATAATCGAGGGGTATGGGCTATTTCCTCCCAGGCTCATTTAACAATTTTCTCTGCAGCAAATGAAATGTTCTAGATGCCATTCCTTTTACTAAATGTGGAATGGGGTCTCTGACTTAGTAAAGAGTTTATACAAGAGATTTTTAAAGGTGGATTTATGACTGTCAAGCTCTAAAGGAAACTGAACAACGCTATCGGCTTGATGAAAAAAAAAAAAGAAAAGAATGTTGAATTAAGTAGAATTGTGTATAAATAGATGGTTCTGAAGTTCGAGAAATTTTTATAACTTAGTGTTATAAATGCTGCCTTCCTGAGAAACTGATAAACCAACTTAATCAAATTTATTATCATAAATTTTGGAAAAATGAAACCTAAATCAATGAGATCTTGATGTCAAAGAAAAATTTTAGTTGATATTTGACTTTTTGGGTATTGCAAGGTAAGTACACGTTTGAAAAATATTAGTCTATAAGGTCGGAGGTGCTGTTGGGTTTTTGTTCTTTTGAAAAAAAGTAATTGGATAAATTACCTTCATTTTCACTATTTAAAGATTACAATACTGATTAGTAGTAATTAAAGGTTGGTTTTAAAATAGGTGTTATGGATTTATAGGGACATTTTTCATGTTTTATGACTATTGAGAATCTTTTAAACAACCTTCCTAAGTTTTGGGGACTTCTCGTGTTTTAAGTCTCCAAGGAAGGAGCTGTAAACTCACTTTCTCAGCCTTGCTCCAAGCTGCGCAACAGGCATGTGACCTCAGCACTACCAATCAGATGGACCCATAAGAGCCTTTAATTCAGAAGAGAACACAGGGAGCAGAATCTTCTTTCTGCTCAGGGTGATGACAGAGGTTCCTGGCCTTGGGGGGCAGGGACACTAGTGCCAGAGGGCCACAGTCCACAAGCCCATGAGGGCAGCAGGAGCCATGAACTCCCACCAGCAGATTTCAGAGGGTCCTTGCTGACACAGTCATATGCAATCTCAGAGCATCGTCCTTGGGTGGCACAGCTCCAGCCTCATCTCTCCTGCCCTCACTCTGAACTGCCTTCCTAACATCCTCTACTATTTTCTCCCTAAACTATGTTGAAATTAGCTATAAACTCTTTTACATGTTTTTTTTAAAGTTATTTAAATGTCATTTAAATGTTCTTTATGGAAAAAATCAAAAAAAGTCTACATAAAGTTTTTAAAATATATAAAATCCCCCAAATATATGATTAAGGGGGTAACTAATTATATTAATATTTGAAAAGATATAGTCATGCAACTTCTGGTCATGCAACTTCTGGTCGTGCAATCGTGCCAGCAAAGGATATCACTGCATTGCAGCCAAAGCATACCACTAAGTTATGAGCAACAGAACACTGATGTCTTGATAGGGTAAAAAAAAAAAAGGGATCTGAATGTAAAAGGAGCTTATTAACTGAAATGAAATTCTTACAAAAGCAGGTATTTTATTTTTTAGTATGTACATCTATTAGCTATTTCTGCAATGATGCTGCATAACAAACCCCAAAAGTCAGTGACTTACAATTATAATCATTTATTTTTCTTGCTCCCAGGTCTGCAAGTCAGTTGTCACAGTCTGCTTGGCTCTAGATTTCAAACTGGACTCACTTCTGTTCCCTGCGTCTCTATATTGTCCTTAGACTGGTAGCTAACCAGAACATGTTCTTCCTAGAGTGGATGGCAGGAGCACCAGAGGCCAAGCCAATGCACAGAAACACACCTAAGATCTCTGGGGACATCGTTTTTGCAAAACCCACTAACAGGCATGAAACATATGGCCACACCCAACATCAATGGGGCATTAGTACCTCTTCTAATGGAAGGTCCTACAAAGTCACAAGGCAAAGGCCTAGGCACACAGTTCTAAAAGGGGAAGTGAAGATTGGGGGGAAAACACTCCAATTAACCACAGAAGGTGCCCACTCCCTACTCTAGGATACCACCACCCTAATTAACTCTCTAAAGAGCAAAATATATGGGCTTATCATGGTTTAACAGGCTTCAGCCACATATCACCCTCCCTCACCTTAGCCAACACCATTGTATATTACACATAAAGATTGGACCCACACATCGTCACATTAAACAATACCCACATAAACAATGGCAACCATCTCACACACAATCATCTCACAGCAAACACAATAAATATTACATATCTCCCATTACCCAACCTCAGAATGCAAAGTGATTCTTTCCATCCAGTAATTTTAACTGTCTTTCAGTCCAGCCAGCTAAATCATGTTTTCTCACATTTTGAATTGCTCTGACCTAAATAGAATATACCTTGCCACTGAGTCATTTATTTGATGTCACACATAATCGCTCTCTTTAGTTCCTCCATGTGTAGTCAATTTATCAGACAAAATGTATTTGAACTTGAAACTGACTCCCTGCAAGAGAAGCTAGAGGCGAAGTGCGGCTAATTCATCTCTAGAGGGATCTTTCAATGAATTTAATCTATGGGATCCAAAAAGAGTAATTGTATCTATAATATACATTACTCCAAACCCCCGAAATCACTGCAGTAATTGACAGATACAAGGATAATTCACATGTAATTAATTCCATGTCTTTCTGCCTTCAACATTCAGACTGAAAGATAAAAGCAGTTTCATTGGCCACAATCGAAGAAGCCAACAGTTACAACCTGTTAAACCCAGTGACCTCCTTAGAAGTAATTAGCAGGTGTCACTGCACTTGCAAACACCTCCCCCAGCAGCCAAGCACAGATGCCTATCCGGGGCTGGAGAAAATGCTGGGAACCCTTCACTTTTGAAGCAAAGGGAAGTGCGAGAGGAAAGTGTTCTTGAAGAGAAATAGTTATTCCCCTCTAAAAGATGCCCAACACACACACACACACACACACACACACACACACTCCGTGAGAACAGGAGCATAGGGCTGACAGAGCCTGCAGCTCAGAAAAAAAAGGATGTTTATAGTCCCCGGGGGTGGAGACAGCAAGCACTGCCTTCTTGGGAAGGAAATATATTAGCAGTGACATCAGACGTGAAGGCTGCTGCTTGACCGTCCTGCCTATGAGACAAAAGGAGCAGGACGGTGTCTATCATTTTTGCGCAAAATTAAAGCTGCCCCACAAAAGAAAAAAAGGGGGGCGCTGAGCTTGAGCGAGACCTAAAAAAGTAAAAATTCTCTTGAGTTCAGTGCAATTACGAAGGGATTCACAGCAACACCGCGGCGCCGAGGAATACCAATGAGCAGCGCTATGGTAACCGAGGAGACAAATATATCAGGAAGATAAATAGGAAGATGCCGCAGGAATGAACTGAGCTCCCAACTCGACTGTTCAGTATTTTTGTAAACTGTTGCTAATAACCCCTCCACATCAAAATATCCTTGAATTTCTTTCTTTTTTTTTTTTTTTTTTTTAATTTCCAAACCCTACTTTACGGTTTATTCTTGAGACTTTTCCACACATTCTAAAGCTGACACAGCTGTTTGGGAGCTATCTCTCTGCAAATGCTGCTCAGTTAAAATAATTATTTCTGAGTGGGAAAGGCTGGCTATGAGCTAGATGCTGCAAGCAGCAATTCTTACCGCAGTCTCAACCAGCTTACTCTTTGGGGTATGAATTCTTTCTCCTTTACAGTGTATCCAAAAAAGAAAAAAAAAAAAAAAGAATCTGCACCTCCATTTTTAAAAAGGGAGCATTCCCCCTTCCATGGCCAGCTTCCCCTACACAGCTGATCTCTGCCAGGAGGTCTGGAGAAGGGCTCGCTCCAGCTCATAACTCATCATGAGCCTTGAGAGGCTGGACACTTTTAGATGTCTCTTGTGTGGAGCAACACAAAATCAGTTGATGGACTGTGGCCACGCGGTGCGTCACCATGGCCCAGAGTTTTAGGACTGCTAGGAAATGCCCAAGCTTTTTGAGATATTTCCTTCTGAATAGAGTCTACTTTACATGAAATATACTAAAACAGATATGTTATTTCACAAAACTGAGCTTTGCCATCCAAAATGCCCTTTAGCATGAGTATTTTTGGCTTGATTTGTTCATCCAAATAATATGATTTTAAAACTTCGTTCTTGGCGTAAGCCGTTGAATACAACAGGAGAAGCTCATGTATCTTGATCATCACACTCATAAAGCCTTATGATTTGTCAAAGGTTTTACAGACTTAAAAAATAGCTTTACTTGTTTTTATTTTATTTCTCTTACTACCTCCCTAAAATTCCATTAATTCAGCAACTATCTCTCTCACTACCTCCTTAAAATTCCAATAATTCAACAACTACCCAAAAGGTAGGCAAACAGCCCTTCGTTGAAAGGGACCATGCAGGTCATGAGAAGTAACTGACTGGTTTGCCTCTATTAATGTCTCCTGGGACTCCATTATGATTCTCTAAACTCTCAAATTATCTCTGTGCCTTGGCTATGTCCCCTAACAAGTTAACAGGTTATTCAAGCAAGCGCGGTAAGTTATTTCATAAGTAATTTTGCCATTTTTATAAATAAGAATTTCATTATGCTTTTAAAAGATCAACCAGTAATATCCTTTTCCCCTTTATTTTCTCTTTGAACTTTGGAAGTAACAGGCCCAGCAACACCTGAATATGCCCGGTGAGGTCTCCATAATCAGGACCTTGCCTCCCACTTTCCCTTCAAGCCTATCCCTGAGCTCTGTTGTATGTCTTTAGACACACATCACCCCATGTGAGCCTCCCAACATCCGTGTGTGCTGGCATCTCAATCATATTTTGCAGAAACAGACTCAAAAGTTAAGTTACTTCCCAAAGCCACATAACCAGTAAGGGACAGCAGGGGTTTTCAGCCTGCTCAGAATCCATACTCTTTTGCTCGATCTTACAGATTCTCCCTACCAAGTTCCACGACTGCACTTTTCCCTAGGAGGTGAGGCAGCTAGCAAAGATCGGGGGTGTTATTCCCAGAATGCTTTCTTGGTCACAATCCCCAAACCACTTCCAAAGGTAAGAACAACAGTCTCCGCTTACAGAACTGATCTGCATCACTCTAAGGACAGTGAAGCGAAAACAGAGAGGATCCTAGGAAAGTGAGTGAACTAATAACATTTGCCAGGTGTCTGCTGTGGGGTAAGACGTGTGGAGGACTGCTGGCTCCATACATTATTGCTGGCCTCACAGCGACCAGGGAAGAGGGAGAGAAAAATCACCATCTTAAAATGAAGAACACTAGAGTTGAAGAAACTTGTCCAAGGCCACATAGCATTAGATGGTGGAGCCAAATTGAAACCCATATTTATCCTCACTCTCCTCCACGTTCCACGGGCTCTTGGGGTTGGATTACATGAAGGCCAGTTTCACACAGAGCTATTAAACTGTATAAGGTACCTTCTTAAAGTGTCATATGTATAGCCTAAAAACCAGAAAATTTTACAGGGGCATTTTTGATATCCCTCAACATTAAGATGAAGGCAAAGCTAAACAAATTTCAAGAACAGCCCAACCCCTAACACGATTTTTGCACTAAGACTTTGCTCTGTTCTCTTTCCCTGTAAACCCCAGAACAAATTTTGAAATGTCTGTACAATCAATCCCTGCCTTGGCCATTTTGAAAAATAAATGTTCAAAAACAAGATAACAATGCAGTATGTATTATCTATAATATTTGTGTAAGTTAACCATGCCTCGTAATTGTTTTATTTTCAAAATTCAATCTTCCTATATTGCAATGGAACATGGTTTTAGAAAGCTTCCGTCACTAATAACTGGCTTTTCCCCCCTGACTGTCACCGTTCATCCATCCGTAGGGACGTTACTTCCTCCTAAATAATAACCAAACTCCTCAAATCAACACTAATCCTGAACTTATTCCCTCATGCTCAAGCCTTCATTCATTCAAACATTTGACTGGTGGAATGACAGAGCTACTGGGCCCCTGACCAACCTATCTCTGACCACATGCCTGATAACAATGCCAGCTTCTCAGGCCTACACACCCTCATGGGCCTCGGCCATCTTGGACTCCAATTCCCCCCAGTGGCCCTGCCAAAAGAGTCTGGAGTGGGGAGAGAAACAGCCACTGTATTCATTAGGCAGAACCCTGCCACGACAGACCACACCAAATCAACACACAATCTTACAAAAAACAGTCAGCTTGTTACATCAATACAACATCAAAGCACACTGCCTACGGGCCACTTTCTCCTTCCAGTTGGTTTGCCAACTGGAAGCTCCTTCAACAGAAATTCTAGAGCACCCATCCCCTTTCCCCTCACATACACTCACTCTTCATAATGTGCCTCCTTCAGAGTTCTCTCTCCCTTCCTTTCCATTCCCTTGATTATCTGCTTAATCATCATGCACTTTCATTACAGCAAATATTTCTCAACCTGACTCTCTCCTTCATATTTCTTCCCATCTAATCCATTTTTCTGCCTGATTAATCTTGCTATAACATCATTTTCCACAAATCACCCTCCTGCCCACGTACGTACAGATCCCCATGCCTCGTGATAAAGCCCATCCTCCTCACCATGCCATTCAGCTCTTCCACAACCAGCCTTATCTCTTCTGGATGTTCTGTGGGGTCACCGGTCCACTGATGGTCCATCCACACATCTACCTCATTTCCAGCCCTGCCCACAAATATCCCGGGCCCTGCCATGCCTCCTCCCACCTGTCAAAACCCCAGCTCTTCCATTAAAGTATGTCCTCCTCTAAAAGGCCTTGCTTCCCTTCTCATTATACTCATAAATATCCCCTTAAGTGTTTTCCATTGAGAGTGCTCTTAAATCCTCTTTGGTAGCAGCAGAGCACAGGAGAAAGATCACACGAGCGTGCAGGCATGCACACACACGGAAACTACCAGCGAGCCCTGCCCAACCCATGGCAGTGAACTTGTCCTTCTCAGAGCACGGCTACTGCTGCCTTCAGGCACCGGCTGCGTTCCCGTCTGTCCTACAAAACTCTGTGCCGAGCCAAGTCAGAAACCACAGCAGGCATGGCGTTGACCCTTCGGAGCACCCAGAAGGAGCACTCTCACAGTCGTGGAGTAAATGAGTGCTCGGGTTTGCTGAGCCATCGCAGAAGAGAAAGACAGCTCCTGAAGAATTTAGGCTGACCAACTTGTTCTCCAACACACTATGGATAAAAGTGTCTGACCAGTTCCTCAACAAATAAGATACAGCTCCACTAAAAATCAAATTTCTAATACAGCAGGACTTTCTATGATCAGGCCGACTTTAAAAATGGTTTTAAAACCTGAATAACTTATCCTTCTTTCACTGGCTTTATAGTAAGTTAAATGTTAGTACTCTGGTCGGTGGTAGTTGTATAGAAATAAAAAGTTTAAAAATTAGATGCATGAGATACAAGGCTATACGGAATTAGAATACAAAATCAGTAGCTCAGGAATCATGAGGACATTTATTCAATACAAATTTTAATGGATGAAGCAAAGAAAAGAGCAAAGCTGTTAAAATAGTAGCTGAACTGACTAAAATAATTGATACGCAAATTAAAAGTTATGGTGCAAACAATTAAAAAGTATTAAAAACCTCCAGGAACAATAAAAATCCAAACTGAGGGCTACAATAACTCCCCAAAATCAGTAAAATAAAGTAATGAGACATTTACCAGAAATTACAAATTGCTAAGAATGCAAATACAAAAATTTCACTTCCTGAAGAGAACTTGGAGAAGTTTAAACCTGAAGTGTCCTATCACTGCTATGACATGGCATTGACATCACAGAAATGTCATTTGTAGCAACGATTACACTGAGATAGTCAGGCCTGCTAAGGAACATCTCCCACTTTGGGGTCAGAAAGATGTGAGCCCTAATACTAGGAAGGGCCCTTACTAGCTGTGTGACCCCCAAGTTGTTTACACAACCTCTCTGAGCCGCAGCTTCTACAACTACTAAATGAGATCACGCTTACCTAAGAAAGTTATTGGGGAGATCCTACCTCAAAAGCCATCAATACAGAGACTGGTTCATGGTAACCCTGCCCTAAATAATGTCCATTATAGGTTACGATCTTGCACTCATCCATTCATCTAGAATCTGTGGGCAAAACAAATCTCCAGAGAAAGGTCTCTATCCTTACTGGAGCTCTCACAACACAGGCATTTGGAAACCATGGGCCCTGACCGCTATGAGAACTTGCAGATAAAAGAGGGCAGTAGAAACGATAGAACAACAAAAATGCTCTATCTAGGTCTCATACTTGACATCAGCATAAGCAAATACGTAACATAACCAGCAGATGGTTGTGAGGAAAAACAGAAAGTAGAATAAAGCACACGGCAATCATCCTATCCTATCTGTATAGGATAGGGCCTTTGAGCGCCCCAAAAGATGTCTCCGATACCCTATAAAAGCCACAATCAGAGTTCACAGCCAGTCGCAATTATGTCACTGAATTCCATCACCTCACTTCCCATCGAGTGGCTCCTATCTGTCCGGGGCACAGATCAGAAGGAACCGTGGCGAGGGGGAGATTGCAGGCTGACTAGGAGGGGCTGGGCAGCAGGTCACACTCACACCAGGGCCTGGCGCTCGTCATCCCCCTGCACATCCCAGCCAGGCGACACCCGCCGTCAGAGCTACAGCGATAAGGCCAAGCGAGCAATCAGTCTCTTTCCCAGGCTTCCGTTTTCCTTGCTTATTCCCATCAGCAGCACCAAAACTGTTTCAATCCTAGGACTGGCCTTTCCCGTGTGGAAACTACAGAGAAGCCCAAGTGTGTGGGCAAGAAAGAAGGGGCACTGGGGTCCCTTGAAATAAAGACTTTTCCAGTGTATTTATTGATTGCCTCGTGTGTGTGAGAGCTTGGAGATGAAAATAAGAACTCTTGGGAATGCTGTATTTTCCTCGCCCCACGGGAAGTACACCCCAAACTGACTCTATGTCAGGATTCAAAAAGTCAGAGTGTTTCACCGCCACTCATCCAGAGACACATCTCGAGCAACGAGGGGCGACGGCCCCATGTTCCCTCACCAGCTCTCCTTTAACTGCCTCTGAGGCCGTTAAGGTTTTCACATTTATTCAAACATAAACATGAACATTTCCCCTATAATGTCTTTTTTCTCCCATAATAATCTGTACTCTAATTCAGAGAAACGCAATTTCATCGTTGGTTCACCAGGCTGATGTTTGAGAAAAGACCGTGTGATGCAAACCATAATGACTAAGGAATAGAATGAAGGCTACACAGCAGATGATTTCCAGCAATGCAGTCATTTACTATAAAGAGCTTCCTTCCCTGATGAAAGGTTTTTAAAAATTAAGCTTTAACTGCGGCCATGAACTGTTCTATGTCAGATGCCCACCCCGGGGTCAATACCACCAGACTCATCGTCGGTGAATCTCAGACTCAGAAAGGACTTTGGCCACCAAGCAGAGGGCCAGGGGAAGGGCTAGCAGATGAGGCCAAAGGAGACTGTGGCCACCACGATGCATATATTATCTTCCACTGTGAAGGGCTGGTTTGGCCCTAGTATGACCCACGCGAACAGCCACACAAGGGGCCCTTAACACCCGTTGAAGTGGCTGGTTTAGCTGAGTGCCCAATGCCGCACTATGGGATGATGCTGGTTTTACTTGTGTTCTCAGTCAAAAGAGACTTGTCCTGGCCCAAACAGAGCCTATCACCTTCCTTGTCTACACAGGGTCGCAGAGGCCAGACCTCCCACAAACAACAGAAGTCTCTGCAGAAAAAGAGGCCATTTCCACATAAAGGACTGAAGGGGAAACCAGCACTTGCAAAGGAGAGAATGAAATGTCTATATAAAAAAATCAGGTGGGCTTAGAAGCTCTTTAAACTCTGAGGGTGCCTGGGTGGCTCAGTCGGTTAAACATCCAACTCTCGGTTTCAGCTCAGGTCATGAACTCAGGGTCGTGAGATCGAGCCCTGCATCAGGCTCTCTGCTCAGCAGGGAGTCTGCTTGAAGATTCTCCTTCTGGCCTCTCCCCCATGCATGTTCGCCCTCTCTCTCTCTCTCTAAATAAATCTTTTTTTTTAAAGATTTTATTTATTTATTTGTCAGAGAGAGAGAGAGAGCGAGCACAGACAGACAGACTGGCAGAGGGAGAAGCAGGCTCCCTGCGGAGCAAGGAGCCCGATGTGGGACTCGATCCCAGGATGCTGGGATCATGACCTGAGCCGAAGGCAGCCGCTTAACCAACTGAGCCACCCAGGCGTCCCTCTTTTTTTTTTTTTTAATCTACACTCTGAACACATTTGGAGATGGAAGGATTAAATACGTATGCCAACAGAAAGAAAAACTCTGAAACAAGAAAGTCTTGTCCTGAAATGGATGTAAGTCACCAAAAGTTTCACATGGAGCAGAGGACACCTGATAACATTTATCTCTAGTCTTCCTGGGTGCTCTGCCACTGGGGAGACTGACAAAGATCTGGAATAAAGCTGATATGCTGAAGGGAAACCAAGCACAATGAAAGCACAGAACGAAGGCAGTGGTCAGATGGTCATGAATATCCACGTTGGAAGCCAAGGGCAGAGGATGAGGGCAGGACGCACAGCGGAAAGTTGGATAGCCAGCAAAGCTACTAGAAAGCCCACTTTCTCTCCAGCAAGTAGCAGGCAAGGTGTCAGGGAGACAAAGGTTGTCAGGAAAAAGCTCATCTATTGTCAGACTTGGACACGGGGTCCTACCCCTCCTAGGCTAGCCAGCTGGCACTGCCTGGCTGCCACCTTCCACGGGGAGAATCGGGACTTGGTACAGGAGGACGACCGGTAAGGTGCTGGAGTGCAGCCCATGGCACATAGACAAGGAACTCACTGGGTCTTTTCAAGTTGCAAGGTAGACAACACTTCATGGTCTACCAAAATAAATGATTTACAGGATAATACATGGCAACAGTGCATTATCACAGATACTCCAGGGAAATAAAAACTCAGAAAAAAGAATAAGACTATTGGTAAAGCCCAGGTGTCAGTAATTAGGAGGTGACTGACTTCCCACTTCATGGGTGAGCAGGCAGTAGATGCTTAATGTTCCTTGGCAAGTCAACACTCTCCTTCAAAACTAAGTCTTTTTGTTTCTTTTTAATAGTCATATGTTCGGTTTCCCAACAGAAAATACAAACCGGCTCCCTTGTTCTGTTAGACAGCAATTTAATGTACCCATTCCTTACACCCACTACACCAAATATCCAAACAGCTCTCTATATTTCTAACACAACTATTTCTCATCTAAGGACTGATCCAAAAACACTCATGAGAAAAACAAAGCCAGCTTTTTTCTCTGTAGGTAGTAATCAGGTGATTTGTTTGGTTAGTGGGTTTTTCTGTGTTTCTTTTTTTCCTTTCCAGAGGATAAAAAGTACTAGCTCTATATAAATGCCAACCTCTAAAAAGAAGTAGGTACTTCTTAGACAAGAGGAAAATATCTCTGAGGTGGGAAAGAGGGAGGTGTTTTTAATGTGGATGAAACATTGTTTTTTTAAGTATTAATTTACAAGAGTCTCACTAATGTGAGTCATAAAAAATTATTCACAAATAACTGTACAGAGTTTTGTGTCCCATGCAGGGGGGAAAAAATGTCTTCTAGAATTGCGGATAAACACCAGAAATTAGTCATCTAGCACTTAGTTCCCACTTACTGTGTGAAAGCTTGAACTATAGAACACT
Source organism: Martes martes (assembly GCF_963455335.1). Taxonomy (NCBI): domain Eukaryota; kingdom Metazoa; phylum Chordata; class Mammalia; order Carnivora; family Mustelidae; genus Martes; species Martes martes. The sequence goes on from NC_137895.1 coordinate 123,868,579, forward strand.
TACCTTGTCAAAGATCTATTCAATGATCTTTGTATTTTATGATACAAATGAATTTCTAAAATCATAAATCCACAGAGAATTAAAGATTTACAAGTCAATTAATCAGGTTTGTTTCCCACCCGGCTCTCTGGACTGACCTCCCACACAGTCCTGCTGGCACTTTTTGGATGGGACCAGCTCTGGGATTGTGCTCGTGCCTACCTCCTATCTTGCTGTTCAATTGTCTCTCTCCCCACTCATGTCCTCACTGCTCAGCACCTCCCCGTCCCACAATCATTCCTCTGGTGGTGGTTTCCCTAGTATTTGTTGAAAGGGTCTTTTGTTACAGTACCATGTGATAACATGCACATTTGAACTACTTGCTGAACCAGATTGTTCTTCAAAGACAGAAACTCTGACTCTTCCTTCTGTATCCCTCGTGGAATCTAATATACCAGTCTGACACCAACTCTATGCAATCAATGATTATTGATTGAGGGATGATGTCATGGGTTTCCTGCATCGACTTGGGGTGTACATATCCTGCTGTGGAGATAAAAGCTTCTCAGACAGGGCCTATCTAATCCGAATCGTATGAAAGGGGTTGTCTACACAGGTACAATCACATGAGCAATGGGAAAAATGGTTACGTAGTTCTTTTTTTTTTTTTTTAAGATTTTTATTTATTTATTTGACACAGAGACAGATCACAAGTAGGCAGAGAGGCAGGCAGAGAGAGGGGGGAAGCAAGCTCCCTGCTGAGCAGAGCGCCCGATGTGGGGCTCGATCCCAGGACCCTGAGATCATGATCTGAGCCAAAGACAGAGGCTTAACCCACTGAGCCACCCAGGCGCCCTGGTTACATAGTTCTTATCATATGAACTACTAACCTTCCTTTCAATTATTTGCACATTTCAGATAAAATGATTGGGGGAGAAATGTGGGAAAGGGGATAAATCTCAGACGTCTTAAAGAACATTTTCAGGTTTTGTCTCTATTAGGAATGTTTATAAATAAACCAAAAATTGTCCAAAGAATCAAGAATTCCCCAAAAACTTTCACATCATGTGTGCATTCCAATTTTATTTCTATAGCTCCAAACGACAAAATACATCATAACCTGAAATTTTCTATTATATGTATGGATGTAGTTACTCTGTTACATTAAAAACATTTTAATTTGACCCTCAGATTGTTGATTTTTCAAACCATTTTTGTCCCTCTCGGACCTACACTGATTTCCTTACAGTCTAAAAGAAATTGTGCATGTTTGGTAGTAAGAAGTGTTCTCTTAATAAAATCTCTTCTAAAATGAAGACATGGGGCATCATTAGTGGCTCAGTGGGTAAAGCCTCTGCCTTCGGCTCAGGCCATGATCTCAGGGTTCTGGGATCGAGTCCCGCATCGGGCTCTCTGCTCAGCAGTGAACCTGCTTCCCTGTCTCTGCCTGCTTCCCTGTCTCTCTGCCTACTTGTGATATCTCTCTCTCTGTCAAATAAATAAATAAAATTTAAAAAAAAATAAATAAAATAAAATAAAATAAAATAAAATGAAGACATTGCTAATGAATAAAAATATGAAAGTACAGGGCACCTGGGAGGCTCAGTCAGTTAGGTGGCCGACTCTTGATTTCGGTTCAGGTCATGATCTCAGAGTTCTGGGATCGAGCCCCGAGTGGGCTCAGGGCTCAGCAAGGAGTTTGCTTGAGGACTCTCTCCCTCCCTCTCCCCCTGCTTTCGTGGTCATTCTTTCTCTCTCTTCCGCTCTCTCTCTCTAAAAATAAATAAATCTTTTTTTAAAGATGGAAATAAAAAACTATTTCAGTATTAGAAGAAATTTTATAAGAGCATCTGCTGAGTCAAATACCTAAATGTCGGGACGCCTGGGTGGCTCAGTTGGTTAAGCGGCTGCCTTCGGCTCGGGTCATGATCCCAGCGTCCTGGGATCGAGTCCCACATCGGGCTCCTTGCTCAGCAGGGAGCCTGCTTCTCCCACTGCCTCTGCCTGCCTCTCTGTCTGCCTGTGCTCACTCTCTCTGACAAATAAATAAATAAAATCTTTAAAAAAAAAAAAAAACAAATACCTAAATGTCTTAAACTTGAATTAAATAATTCCTCCTCTTATCTATATTCCCATGACCTAGAACTGGAGCTAATGGCATATACTTTCAGAAGCCTGGCACAGCAGCACAGAACCTCAAGGATCCTGCCTGACACACGCAGGTCAATCCTAAAAAGCCACAGGATGAGAAACCAGTGAACATGAGCCAACGTCCACGTGGCAAAATAGCCGAGCTTTCTAAAACCATACAGAAAAGGAAAAGTGGGCACCTGAGTGGCTCAGTCGTTAAGCATCTGTCTTCAGTTCAGGTCATGATCCCAAGGTCCTGGGATCGAGCCCCTCATGGGGCTCCCTGCTCAGCGGGGAGCCCGCTTTTCCATCTCCCACTCCCTCTGCTTGTGTTCCCTCTCTCACTGTGTCTCTCTCTACCAAATAAATAAAATCTTTAAAAAGAAAAAAGAGGGGCGCCTGGGTGGCTCAGTGGGTTAAGCCGCTGCCTTCGGCTCAGGTCATGATCTCAGGGTCCTGGGATCGAGTCCCATATCGGGCTCTCTGCTCAGCAGGAAGCCTGCTTCCCTCCCTCTCTCTCTTTGCCTGCCTCTCTGCTTACTTGTGATCTCTCTCTGTCAAATAAATAAAATAAATCTTTAAAAAAAAAAAAATAAATAAATAAAATAAAAATAAAAAAATAAAAAGAAAAAAGAAAAGGAAAAATCTTGGTAAAATTCTGGGGGTAAAAATGCCAGAAGGCCTCATTATTTAAAACAAAAATTGACGTAACTAGCTCTCGGACTTCACCTGTCTAGGAATGACAAGGGCACATCGTAACTGCAGATTTCTGCACTCCCTCCGGGTGAGTCTGGGGCCAGGCCCACAAGCGAGAACCTTCCACATGCTCCCCAGTTAACTGTGACACAGGAAACCCAAATTTTGAGAAATACTGACATACAGGAAGAACCTCACACACTTTCTTTTCCTCTAAAATCTTCTCAGTATTGTCCTCTCTTGAAGTCTTTGGGCATTTCTGAAGAAAAGCTGGACAATCAGACAATAAATATTTGATCAAGCAAAAGCTGGAAAATCAAGATCTCACCCCAAATAAATTCTTAAGTTCTTATCAACATGAGAGCAGCACCTGTGCTCTCCATTTGACACACCCACAACCAAGTAAACAGACATAACAGACAAAAGGGGGGGAAGCTTAAGTGCAGCTACAAACAGTCCCTGATTTGTACACACAAACACACACATGCATACACACATGCACACACAACACATGCATACACACATACACGCATGTGCACACATATACATGTGCACAAACATACATGTGCACAAAGATACACATACACACACCTACATACTTACAAACATGCACATACCTACACACACATATACATACAAATACACACCAACACAAACATGTACACATATCTATACACATATACTCACACATATACACACCTACACACACATACACACTCACTATACACATGCATGTATACACACACATCTAAAGCCATATACACATGCACAGTTACACACACCTAAACACATGCACATGCATATGCACATACACGTGTGTGTGTGCACAGACACACATGCACACATGTATACTCATAAACACACATGCAAATGGATTAGTTCTCTGAGTACTCTCCACCACAAAACCTAGTCTACACATAACATAGACATCCAATAAGCACTTGTTAAAAACCAAATAAATTTAGAGCAGTAAGTCACAGGAAATTCATCTAATAAGTTAGCAGGGAGATCCCAAGCTAGCCAGATGGGCCAAGTAAGTCCTTCCAAACTGAACAGAAAAGCTCTAGTGTCACTGGCGGTGAAAGAAGTCAAAGACGGTACTGTCAAATGCATATTAGCAAATATGCCTCTAAATCATTATTTTATTTCTTTTTACATCTACCTACATGTATGTATATACATATATACAATTATATTTACATACCTTCTTTTACTCTTTGTTTGGCTCAACCAGTGTTAATAGCTAGTATGTATTAGTCCATATTTTTCTCCCTACACATATCATCTCCATCAGACATACGCAAATACAGACATAGCTATGCGGACACATGCACACAAGGAAAGTTTTAGAATTTATACACTTTTCTCTCTCTGTATTTCTTATTTAATAATACCACATAGACATCCCTACAAGGAATCTGATCTACCACATTTCACTCATTCTAATGGCTGCATGATATTCTAGGATATGGATTATCATAATTTATTCTAATATTACCTTGTTGATGGGCTTTCACTCTGCTTCCTGGTTTTTGCTACTACCAACAAAGCTGTCCTAGAGATCCTTCTACATATGTCTTTTATGCTGATAGTTTTGTTCTTACAACAGAGATTCCTAAGAATAGAACTACTGGATTAAAGAATATATGTATTTTTGGAGGGAGAAGCAAGATGATGGAGGAGTAGGAGACTTAAATATCCTCAGGTCCCAGGAGTTCAGCTAGATAGTCATCAAACTTTCTGAAGACCAACAAGCTCAATAGGAGATAGCAGAGAAGAAAAGCAGCAATTCTAGGAATAGAAAAATGATCACTTGGGACGCCTGGGTGGCTCAGTGGGTTAAAGCCTCTGCCTTCAGCTCGGGTCATGATCCCAGGGTCCTGGGATCGAGCCCTGCATCGGGCTCCCTGCTCAGCAGGGAGCCTGCTTCCCCTTCTCCCTCTGCCTGCCTCTCTGTGATCTCTGCCTCTCTACTTGTGATCTCTGTCTGTCAAATAAATAAATAAAAATAAATTTTAAAAAAAGAAAGAAAAGAAAAGAAACGATCACTTTCCAGAAGGTAGGATGTGTGGGGAAGTGAATCCATGGTGATAGGCAGGAAGAGAGACCGCAGGGGGAGGGGTGGGCTCCCAGCAAGTGGTAGAGCAACGAAGAAAATCAGAACTTTTAGAAGTCTGCTCCACTCAGAGACGCCACTCCAGAGGCCACGCGGGGGTGGAACACTTGCAGGGACAGTGTGGTCTCAGGACCCGCAGGGTCACAGAAAGACCAGGGGTGCCTGAATGGGGTAGAGCCCCCAGGTATCAGAGAAGAGAAGCTGGCTGTAGACACAGTGCTGAGCAGTGGGGTCTCAGCTCAAGGTTATCTTAAACCATGATCCGAGGCACAGTCAGAACCTGCTGTTTAAGCAGGGACCCCACAAGTGGCAGATCCAGAGAGACCCCTCCTTCCTCCTCTGGAAGGAGCAGAACGGGAACATACCGCAGGAATCTGCTCAGTTTGGAGACTCCAAATAGGGCCGTGCGCCAGAGACAGAAACACTCTGTCACAGGTCAGGTGAGCAGCTGGGGACCTGGGAGACAGGAGGGATTGACTGCTTTTCTCTGAAGGCACAGTGAGCAGTGGGGCCCTGAGCTCTTGCCTCCTATGGGGCCAGAGATTGGGGGGCTGCCATTTTCATTCCCAACCTCCTAAGCTGTATGGAAAACGTTCAGGGAACAAAAGCTACCGAGACCAAAATCCAGCAGATTACTTAGCTTGGCCCCTGGCAAGGACCATGCAATTCCATCTCAGGCAAAGACATTTGAGAATCATGGCAGCAGGCCCCTCCCCCAGATCAGCAAGAACATCCAGACAAGACCAAGTTCACCAATCAATGAGAATTGCGGAATTCCAGAGCTAGGGGAAAGCAACACATGGAATTCATGCCTTTTTTCCGATGATCCTTTAGTCTTTTGAAATTAAACTTTTTTAATTTTATTTTTTTCTTATTCTATTTTTCCATTTTTCCTCTTTTCTATTTTAACGTTTTTTAACTATTTTATCTTATCAATACCTTTTTTAAAATCTTTTTAAATTTTCATTGTTATAGTCATATTTTATCCCTTCATTATATTTAACCTTATTTTTTGTATACATACAGGACTTTTTTTTTCCTTAAAATTTTGGGATACAATTTCTTCTAATAGATCAAAATATACCCTAAATCTAGCATATGGCTTTGTTCTAGTCTCCAGCCTAATTATGCTCTTTCCTCTTTTTTTCCTTTTCGACCAACTTCTTATCAATTCCTTTTTTAGATTCTTTTTTAGTTTTCATCTGTACAATCATATTGCATCCCTTCATCATGTTTACCTTATTTTTGTGTATAATAAGTTTTTCTTTCTTTAAAATTTTGGGAGGTAGTTTCTTCTAACAGACCAAAATAGACCCAAAATCAAGTGTGTGGCTCTGTTTTATTCACCAGTCTAATGTATATTTTTTTTTCTTTTTTTTCCCCTTTCTTCTCCCACTGGTTTTAGATCTCTTCTGATTTGGTTAGTGTATATTTTTCTGGGGTCTTTGCCACCCTTTTAGTATTTTATTCTCTCATTCATATATTCTTATCTGGATAAGATGATACGGTGGAAAAACCCACCACAAAAAAAAAAAAAAAAAAAAAGAACAAGAGGCAGTACCAATAACTAGGGACCTAATCAATATGGACATTAGTAATATGTCAAAACTAGAGTTCAGAATGACAATTATCAAGGTGCTAGCTGGGTTTTAAAAAAGCATGGAAGATATTAGAGAATCCCTTTCTGGAGAAATAAAATCCCTTTCTGGTGAAATAAAAGAACTAAAATCTAACCAAGCTGAAATTTTTAAAAAGCTATTAATGAGGTGCAATAAAAAAAAAATGGAGGCTCTTACTGCAAGGATAAATGAGGCAGAAGAGAGAATTAGTGATATAGAAGACAAAATGACAGAAAATAAAGAAGCTGACAAAAGAGAGACAAACAACTACTGGACCACGAGGGGAGAATTTAAGAGACAAGTGATACCATAAGACAAAACAATATTAGAATAATTGGGATTCCAGAAGAAGAAGAAAGAGAGAGGGGGGACAGAAGGTACATTGGAGCAAGTTATAACAGAGAATTTCCCTAATTTGGCAAAGGGAACAAGCATCAAAATCCAGGAGGTACAGAGAACCCCAAAATCAATAAAAATAAGTCCACAACCCATCATCTAATAGTAAAACTCACAAGTCTCAGAAACAAAAAGAAAATCCTGAAAGCAGCTTGGGACAAGATGTTCATAACATACAATGGTAAAAATATTATATTGGCAGCAGACTTATCCACAGAGACCTGGCAGGCCAGAAAGAACTGGCATGATATATTCAGAGCACGAAACGAGAAAAACATGCAGCCAAGAATACTATATCCAGATAGGCTGTCATTGAAAATGGAAGCAGAGATAAAAATCTTCCAGGACAAACAAAAGCTAAAAGAATTTGTAAACATCAAACCAGCCCTACAGGAAATATTGAAAGGGGTCCTCTAAGCAAAGAGAGAGCCTAAAAGTAACAGACCAGAAAGGAACAGAGACAATATACAGTACCAGTCACCTTACAGGCAATACAATGGCACTAAATTCATATCTTTCAATAGTTACCCTGAATGTAAATGGGCTAAATGTCCCCAATCAAAAGACAAAGGGTATCAGAATGGATAAAAAACCAAAACCCATCAATATGCTATCTACAAGAAACTCATTTTAGACCCAAAGACACCTCCAGATTTAAACTGAGGGGGTGGAAAACAATTTACCATGCTAATGGACATCAAAAGAAAGCTAGGATAGCAATTCTTATATCAGATAAATTAGATTTTAAGCCAAAGACTATAATAAGAGATGAGAAAGGACCCTATAACATACTCAAAGGGTCTAACAATTTTAAATATCTATGCCCCTAACATGGGAGCAGTCAACTATATAAACCAATTAATAACAAAATCAAAGAAATAAATCGACAATAAAACAGTAATAGTAGGGGATTTTAATAGCCCCCTCACTGAAATGGAAGCAAAAGATCAACAAGGAAGTAAGGCCTTAAATGACACACTGGACCAGATGGATATCACAGATATATTCAGAACACTCCATCTCGAAAACAACAGAATACACATTCTTCTCTAGTGCACATGGAACATTCTCCAGAACAGATCACATCCTGGGTCACAAATCAGGTCTCCACTGGTATCAAAAGACTGGGATGATTCCCTGCATATTTTCGGACCACAATGCTCTGAAGCTAGAACTCAATCACAAGAGGAAAGTTGGAAAGACCTCAAATACGTGGAGCATCTTACTAAAGAATGAATGGGTCAACCAGGAAATTAAAGAAGAATTTTTAAAAATTCACGGAAGAAAACTATAAAGTACTCATGAAAGAAATTGAGGAAGACACAAAGAAATGGAAAAATGTTCCATACTCATGGATTGCAAGAATAAATATTGTGAAAATGTCTACGCTGCCTAAAGCAATCTACACATTTAATGCAATCCCTATCAAAATACCACCAATTTTTTTTTTCAAAAAAATGGAACAAATAATCCTAAAATTTGTATGGAACCAGAAAGACCTCAAATAGCCAGAGGAATGATGAAGAAGAAAACCAAAGGTGGCGGCATCACAATTTCAGACTTCAAGCTCTATTACAAAGCTGTCATCATCAAGACAGTATGGTACTGGCACAAAAACAGACACATAGATCAATGGAACAGAATAGGGAGGCCAGAAACAGACCCTCAACAACTCTATGGTCAACTAATCAACAAAGCAGGAAAGAATGTCCAATGGAAAAAAGACAGTCTCTTCAACAAATGGTGTTGGGAAAATTGGGCAGCCACATGCAGAAGAATGAAACTGGGCCATTTCCTTACACCACACACAAAAATAGACTCCAAATGGATGAAAGACCTCAATGTGACACAGGTATCCACCAAAATTCTTGAGGAGAACACAGACAGCAACCTCTTCGACCTCAGCCACAGCAACTTCTTCATAGAAACACTGCCAAAGGCCAGGGAAGCAAGGACAAAAATGAACTATTGGGACTTCATCAAGATCAAAAGCTTTTGTGCAGCAAAGGAAACAGTCAACAAAACCAAAAGACAACTGACAGAATGGGAGAAGATATTTGCAAATGACATATCAGATAAAGGGCTAGTATCCAAAATCTATAAAGAACTTATCAAACTCAACACCCAAAGAACAAATAATCCAATCAAGAAATGGGCAGAGGACATGAACAGACATTTCTGCAAAGAAGACATGCAGATGGCCAACAGACACATCAAAAAGTGCTCCACATCACTCGGCATCAGGGAAATACAAATCAAAACTGCAATGAGATACCAACTCACACCAGCCAGAATGGCTAAAATTAACAAGTCAGGAAATGACAGATGTTGGCGAGGATGCGGAGAAAGGGGAACCCTCCTACACTGTTGGTGGGAATGCAAGCTGGTGCAACCACTCTGGAAAACAGCATGGAGGTTCCTCAAAAAGTTGAAAATAGAGCTACCCTACGACCCAGGAATCGCACTACTGGGTATTTACCCTAAAGATACAAATGTACTGATCTGAAGGGGCACGTGCAACCAAATGTTTATGCAGCAATGTCCACAATAGCCAAACTATGTAAAGAGCCCAGATGTCCATCAACAGATAAATGGATAAAGAAGAAGTGGCATACACACACACACACACACACACACACACACACACACAATGGAATACTATGCAGCCATCAAAAAATGAAATGTTGCCATTTGCAATGACATGGATGGAACTAGAGGGTATTATGTTAAGCAAAATAAGTCAATCAGAGAAAGATAATTCTCATATGATCTTTCTGTTATGAGGAATCTGAGAGGGAGGGTGGGGGGTCATGGGGTATAGGGAGGGAAAAAATGAAACAAGATGGGATCAGGAGGGAGACAAATCATAAGAGACTCTTAATCTCACAAAACAAACTGAGGGTTGCTGGGGGGAGAGAGGGTGTGGAAAGGGAGGCTAGGTTATGCACATTGGGGAGGGTATGTGCTATAGTAAGTGTTGTGAAATGTGTAAGCCTGATGATTCACAGACCTGTACCCCTGGGGCAAATAATACAATATATGTTAATTTAGGGGGTAAAGCAATGAAAAAAAAGAATACATGTATTTTTAAATTTTAGCACTTTTCTAATTATTAGATAGCTTTTTTTAAGGCAGCGACATTTCACATTTCCAAAATAGTTACTATTTTATTTTTTTTAAGATTTTATTTATTTATTTGACCAAGAGAGAGCACAAGTAGGCAGAGAGGCAGGCAGAGAGAGAGGGAGAAGCAGGCTCCCTGCTGAGCAGAAAGCCTGATGCGGGGCTTCATCCCAGGACGCTGAAATCATAACCTCATAGCTGAAGGCAGAGGCTTAACCCACTGAGCCACCCAGGTGCCCCAATGGCTACTATTTTAATCAAGATAAAATAAAATCGTGTCCAGAAGGCAGAGAATCCATAATCTTTCTGGGACAATACTCTAGACTCTGCTGAACTACTAAACTCATCCAGTCCTCTTCCTCCCATTGGCCAATCTGGCCACTCCCCCACAAGCCTGGGACTCCAACGGCCCTCACTCTCCCATGAACTCCCTGCAATTATATTCTAAAGTTGGCATATCTTTGCTTGTGTACCTTTTTCAAAAGAGAATTTCAATGGCTTTCATCAAATTTCCAAAGGGGCCCCTGACCCAAAAGGGGTTGGGAGTGTCTCCTCTGGAGTCTGGAGGATAACAAGAGGTCTGGTGTTGCTGATGACATGATTTAACTCTCTCAATGACAACCAAAAAAGGTGAATTTTATTAGAGAAGTTTTCCGGTGTCCATAAAGTAATCAAAACCTTTTTCCATCCACATTGTTTTAAGAAGCAAGCTCTACAAATAGTTTACAAAAGGGTATGGGTGCTTAAAAAGGGGGGGTGGGGTGGGCCGGGGAGACATGGATGCTGGAAAATAAAAAACAGAGAGAACTATTTCCAGAACCAGATAAAAGGTCATTTCTTCTCTGATATATTGTTTCTCAGAGCAGTTGGTATTTGATCCATGTAAGGGAGAGATATTCTGGGCTTCCTTTCAAAGAAGGAGTAAACATTTCAGTATAGTGAGAAGAGAAAACTAAATGGGATACAGAAAAACATAACAGTTTACTGAATTTGGGAGAAGAGCTTTTGAGGAGATGCAACAAACCCCTCTAAGCCAGGAGTTGTGTCTTTCCTTGGTCACTTCTCTTCCCCCACTGGGGCTGGCTTGTCTCCACACCCCCTCACCTTGAAGGCAAGCAGTGTCTGACCAAAGGAGGTATTCAGTAAGTATAGATTAAACCAGTAACTGAAGCAGCTTTATATGAAATTAAAGTACAGGAAATGTGGGTAAGTCCTTAAGTGAGATTTCTTTGCTAGTAATGTTTTAAAATCAAGAATACCATGATTTTTCTTGATTTGTGATTAATGGTAAAAAAAAAATTAGAAAGGCATCTCCATCTGTCTACCCCTCAAGGAAGTGTCTAATTCTTCATTCTTTTGTTTAAAGATTTTTATTTGTTTATTTGAGGGGGGAGGGGCAGAGGGAGACAGAGAATCTTAAGCAGACGCCAAACTGAGCGTGGAGCCCAATTTGGGGTTCAATCTCACAACCCAGAGATCAAGACCTGAGCCAAAACCAAGACTCAGACACTCAACCAAGTGCACCACCCAGGAGCCCCTAATTCTTCATTCTCATGAACTCCTGATTTGCATGAAATTACTTTGTATTGTTCCTACTTCATTTCATGCATTATCACCCTTGCCATCAAATAGTAAATATAATCCTGGCAGTTGCTTAGCACGGTTATTAAATAATAGCCACTAAATTAATAAATCTCTGGCCTCTAGTTTAACATCTAAAACAAGGGACAAAGATGTAACAGATATTTTAAAAAATTAAGCTAATTAACAAACTACCAACAGAATAATTAACAAATTACTGAACAAAACGGAGAAAGCTTGAACTGTGTTTCTGCTTGTTATACTGTGGAATGAGCAGTTTGTCCTCTGAATAGGCCATATTTTGAAAAAGATCTCATTACCTCACTGTCAGAAATAATACTACCTCTGTTAGACTTTTTCACTTTTGATCTTTCTGAAAACATATGGAATGACTAAAAGACACAGGAACAGCAAAGCTAATTTATGTGATGGGAACTAAGATTGCAGTGGTGTGGCTATCTCAGCTTCTGGCCGTGAATCATACTTAGTCACTGATAACAAACAAAGAAAAAACACCTCGTGATTTTTCAGCCTTTCAGGATTTCAAAGAGACTGTTTCCTGAACATCGTCTTTCCAAGTTAGTTTTATTATATATGTGTACATATGTATGAATATACATGCATATTATATACATATGTATATACATGCATATAAATACATGCATATTGTATATACATGTTACATGCATGTGTGCATATATGCAATATACATACACATTTTATATGTATTGTATATAGTTCTATATGTATACACATACACACACACACACACACACACACACACACACACATATAGTACATACACATATCTAAGACTATAAGTGGTATTCCTCTAAAGAGTAAAATATTCTCGAATGAAAAGTTTCAGGGTTTTGACAATTATCCAATCTCCAGAAAATCTTGTTAAGTATATGTTCTCTGTGCAATAACAGAAACATAGTTAATATTTATCTTAGTTTTAATTTTAATGATTTATAAAGCATTAGAGCTATTCTAGGGATAAAGAAAAAAGACTATGTAATGTTTCTAAGATTGACTTTAAAAATAAGTTAGGATCCTTGGCGTCACTCTCCTTCACTTCTTTAGTTTAAGTAAGAATGTGAAATTTGGTATATTTAGTTGTTTGATGTCTAAAAGTACTGTGTGCCTGGGAAGCTAAATCTATAGCTGGAGATGCTTGTTAGATTTCCCTTTGCAGACATTTGCAGATTCTAGATTCCCATGAAGGAAAAACAATTCCACATACATGGAAACTCAGCGTGTCTATCAAAAGGAGGCCAGAACCTCTCTGCTAGTTAGGAGCAAATTTGTGTTCATTTAATTTCTGACTTACCGTTATCTTGACCCTTGATCGTCACCAAAAATGAAAAGAGAGGCAGGGAGGGGAGAAGGTAGGGAGGAAAATTCAAATTGTTCTCTTCAGACATTTGGGGATGAGACACACTCCATTAAGAGAGTACTGTCAGTGTTCTCAGAAGCCCAAGCAGAGATCTCATTTGAGAATGCCACGTAATGATTTTTCCAAATAGAAGCTTTTTAAAAGAATGAAGCCAACAGAGCCCTTCTCCTGCACAGCATTCGGCAGGCCAATTTCCATCTTTACAAGGCCCCTGCAGAATCCCAGTGGGTGGCCCTTCTGAAGTCAGTAGAAGCTAGAAGCAAAGTTCTGAGATAAAGTGAAATGATAACTAAGCCAAATAATTTTTGATAAAAGAAAACACATGTATTTAAGAGAGTCAGAACACTGGGCGCCCTGAGGAAGTCTGCTGTGTGCTGCTGGTTGCCATAGAGAGGTCTGTCCTTTTGTCTTTTTTTAAAGATTTTATTTATTTATTTACTTGAGAGAGAGAGAGAGAGAGAGAGCACGTGCATAAGCAGGGGCAGACGGAGAGGGAGAAGCAGACTCCCCGCAGAGCAGGGAGCTCGACGTGGGACTCGATCCCAGGACCCCAGGACCATGACCTGAGCCGAAGGCAGCTGCCCAACTGACTGAGCCACCCAGGGGCCCCAAGAGGCCTTTTCTGAATCCAACAGCGTACTATAGCTGTGGTTCTGTTGCCTGATTCCATGGTGAAGCCATGATTTCAGAGTAGCACCTTCCTTCAAAAGAACATTATTAGGAGAAAATATATTAATTAAGAATATTGAGAAATATTCAATCTCTTGAAGCTACTAATTGAATGAAATGGGACTGCTTTAAATGAGCTTCTCTGTACTGAGCAAGCACCATCGTTCACCCTGGAGCGACGGCTTGAACCAACACAAGACCGTAAGACTCAGCGGAACAAATTGCTTCTAGAAAGGACAAGGTGATAAAAAACAAATAACACTGTAGGGAAAAAACACAAACTTTTAAAGCCCAAAAGCTACCACATAATCAATGAAAGCCATTCAAGAAAACAATATAAAATAAGAAAGCATAAAGGAAGTGAGCTAAAATAACTAAGACACTTCCTAGAAGTATACTAACATGTACAGTTATTCTCGTTACTTCTACATAGAAAATGTGAGAAATAGAACTAAAGATGATACTAGTGATCAGTGGATGCATATTATGACAGTAGCTATTTTTGTCTTCTTTTGTCCTCTGCTATTTTTAAACATGTTTAGTACAAAATTAGACGTATCTCCCAGTGTGAAACTGATTTGCCTATCAACTGTCTCAGACCTATGACCTTCAACCAATATCTGAGATTAGTCTGGGGAATAAGCTTTTAAAGGAATAGTCAAATGAAAGGGAAGGTCTGACAATTATTATTTTGGCAGACAAAAAAAGAATAGCAATTCCTTTTCTTTAAGTTCTTTCAATTTTTGCTAACCTGATATGTTACTGCAGAACATTTTTGTACTACAGTCAAAATCATTATAACTGGAGGGAATTCTAAAAGTCAACTAGTACAACCTACTATGTTATGTCTTGCACAGATCAAAATCAATGGTACCCAAAGTCACACTTAGTGGCAAAAGTAGGTCTTGAACCCAGATCTCTTGGTGGCCAGTCTGACTCTATTTAGCCAATAAAACCAAAGGTTAGGGATTTACTTACAATGTATTCAGATGCAAAATAAATGTCTATTTCCCACAGCTGCTATGCTATTCCTCACAAGTCCCCATCACACTAAAGTAGAAGGAACTAACTTTAGTCTCAGCCATTGAAGCAAATCCATTCAATGATTTAAATAACTTAGGTATATTCAAATTTCCTCCTGCTTCCTGTCTCTGCTCCAATGTGGCATCCAAGTGTGTGTGAGCCAGGAGTGAAGGAAGTGTGTGACTTCAGAGTGAAGGAAGAGGGCAGTCTTGAATTCACGTTCACACTCACTCTTTTCTCTCTTCTAACTTTGGCCTCAGTGGCATCTCCTTGTCTGCCTGGTCACTAGTGTCCACTGCTGAAGGCTGTGGTTGGTGACATCACGGTGTATTCTCCCCTTGCCTCAGAAAAAGTCTGGCAGTATCTCCTGTCAAATCCGTGCCTCCTCGCTGAGATCTTACGACTTCTCCCAACCTGCGTAAGCTACGCCTGGCTGCAGGGACACGTTGTTCCGACAGCAGCAGGTCTCCAGCAAGTGCCCTCAGCATCCTTCTGCAAGATGTGCTGGGACGTCCATCACCTGCCATGCCACATGAGACACTGAGATGCTGGGAAACAGAACTCAGTCTCTCTCCCTGCCCACTATGCTGTGGAGACTCACTGTTCGTGTGGGAAGAAGTCAAAAGTATGTTTTATGGGGTGGTCTTCTGTGCTTCTGGTTCTCCCTCCATCTACCTACCACATCTCCCAACTTCCCTTTCAGGAACTTCAGCCAGAAGAGAAAGGGGGGATCATGCTTCAGACTGATTTTTCTGCCTTCTTCCCACAACCTACCATGGCCAAAAGGGGATGGACAGTCCTCTTTCCATGGGGACCATACTTTATCCTTCCCAAAGTGGGGTTCACTCTTCACCTTTCTCTAGAGCCATAAATGTGAGGGGCTGTGGCAGAACATGATTTATGGAAGAGAAAGATGAAAGACACATTCATCTAAGAGTGCTAAAATATCCTCTCACAGTCATGATCCCAGAGCCACAAAATGGATCAGCTACATATTCAAATGCCTCACTGAAGGACCAGTCATCTGATTCTGGCCCACAGAACAATGACCAATAACTTGTAGGCTGGCCACCCAAAGTACAGGGCTCACATCCTCTGTGGGAATGATGGAAAGAGAGACAAGAAGAGCCAGGAGGGCACCAAAGAACCAGCATGCTGGGACTGCGGGACCAGATGCAGAGAATATGGGTCATTTCCGGAGGCTGGGGAGCAGAAGGCCAGGCCCCCGTGATGAAAAGCTCTAAAACCCCTTCATGACACAGCAAATCAAAACATCTTGGTTATTTTGCTGTCTGTCACGACTGACATGTTTGTCTCTTACATCATTTTATCCAGAAGCAAGACAGCAAAACAATCTGACTTGTGGGAAATCGTGAGGGTTAGAGTTGACATCTGCACAGCATGCTATGTTCCCTGGAAGAAATGTGCCACATTAAGTGAATTAATATTTCTCCTTTGAAGTTCTTGCTCACATTCATCCCTTCCTAGATGGGAAACATAATCTCTCATCATTTTCGCAGCCTCGAAACCCTGCAAAGAAATATACCAAAGCTTCTCTCTATGAACTTTCCCCCTCACACACACGAGAAAGTGCTTATTGCAGGAAGTAAAAAGCGTCACCATAGGATCAGAACGGTGCAAAATCAGAAGATGGGAACTACAAAGCTGTCCAAATTGGGTTCAAAGAAAAGAGA
This sequence comes from Martes martes, assembly GCF_963455335.1. Taxonomy (NCBI): domain Eukaryota; kingdom Metazoa; phylum Chordata; class Mammalia; order Carnivora; family Mustelidae; genus Martes; species Martes martes. The sequence goes on from NC_137895.1 coordinate 123,885,004, forward strand.
AAATAAAAAGGCACATATGGAAGGCTTCTCGCTCAAGAATACAAGAATTACCAACAAAAACTACCTAGAGATGATTTTAGAGGGTTGAGGCTGTCAGATGAGATAGGAGTGGGAAGAGGACTCAGGGAAAAGCAAAGGAGAGTCGGCTAAGTTCAGGAAGGGGAAACCAAGAAATTGGTGGGCATTTAGAAATGGAATCCACAGCCAAGCGGGGGGCAGCCGACCCGACTGACACCCCGTTATGCATTTGTCTGCAGAAAAGTACTCCGGCCTCCCGCTCCCTGAAAACGTTTTAAAACATAATTAGAATACACACCTCTCTCTCTGCAGATCTGGTCACAGCTGCAATGTTACCTATCTTTATTATTTTTTTATTACCATCCTCTCCCCGACCAAACCACAAATCCCCAGGAGAGGACTTTACCTGGGTTTTGCTCACTACGGTGTCCCCAATGGGTGGCCTCAGATTGGTGCTCTGTGGCAAGTGACGTGTGCAGATCAGACTTATGGCAAGGCAGGGGCCATCGGGATGGGACTGGAAGCACCCAGAGGATGCTATCCAAGTGTCTCCCCCACTGTCCTTCAACAGGTCCCGAGTCAGAGCTTTGCTGCTTTGAAGGAAGTCAGTCTTCCATGACACACTCGTAAAATGCAACACGCTTTAGGTAGGGAGTTAACACCTTACCAGATGTTTAGATGGCAGATAACTGAGAGAAGAACCCTCCAGAAATGCACCCACAGAACGAGGAGGTGCAGAAAGGTGCCGAGGGCAAGCTGGAGAACGAGAGAGCATGCCACCGCCCGAGAGAGCATGCCACCGCCCGAGAGAGCATGCCACCGCCCGACCTCCTTGAGCTTCCAGAAGTTTCTATTAAACACGTGTCTTCATTTCCCCCACAAAGACGTCTAACGATCATGTTCCCTATAAAACACCACATTCCCTTCTCACCCTTCCTGCTAGCCTATATTGGATTCCCTGGGAGCCATGTGTTTTATGCCTCCACAGAGATACGGAAGATTAAAAAAGAATCAGCGCAGATTACAAAATGAAGACTCAAAGGTTGCAGAATGATTTGTATTCTCTCCATAATCATCTTCCATCTTTCATCTTATCAGCACTCATAAATTACACACACTCCATTTAAGAACACAGTGAGCCCAAAATCTCTATTATTTTCAGCATGATTGCAAACAGCTAAGCCAATCACATAAACAACTAAGTGGGGATGCAGCTAACATTTCGTCCTCACCTCGAGCAGTATTTCGCAGAACTCTGCCCTACAGAGGGCCAGGGTTTCCGGAGAGAGACACCCCTCCCCCTGTCCCCCCGGCCCTGGGAGTGGGGAGACGAGAAGCAGGCAGACAGGGAGAGAAGAGGGGTCTGGCTGCCCCTCGTGCCAGCCTCAACGGCCCCACTTCATGCTCTTTCTATGGGGCCTTCCCCTCATCACGCCACTGAAGAACCTTTTCCACAGCTTTAAGAAATCTGCAGACTCCTGATCCAGGCACTCAAAACAGCTGTGTCTTTTCTTCCAGAAAGAGTATGCTACACAGCCTGAAAAAGGAAATGTATGCAACAGCATAATATTAAAATAATACATCAAGAAAATGTTTCTCCTAAGGGGCTTTTCATGTCGCTCAACTGTTTAAGCTTTAGGGATTCCCCAACCTACAAAGGGTCCCCATTCCAGTTTAGTTTATAAGGCAGGGCTTGGGAACCCCAGGCTCACTTTCCTACAGGAAGAGGATATTATGCCGGTCCCCAGGCTTGCAGGAATGACAGCCTGATGCCCCACAGGTGAAGCCTAATGTTACTAACACCACTAGGAGTAGAGGTTTGCTTTTGTTCCTTGTAGAGAGGGTGACTGTGGGCCGGTGGGGGTGCCAAACCACTATTTACTATTTCTTTGAAGTCGTCCATCCCGAGATACGTGATAAAGAGTGAGTGACAATGGAAGTGCTTCCCCCCTTCCCACCCAGCCCCACCCACCCAGCTCAACTGCCACTGCCCAGTGCCAAGGCAGTCCCTGTCCCACTGCAGCTGGTGGCTGGCCAAGTGGGCGGGCACCTGTTGTTTGTAGGCGGTAGAATGCCTGGAAACCACTGCCTAACACCAGCTGGAAAAAACTAACTCATGGTTTGCTTGTTTATTTTCCAATATTTCTCACCATTTTATTATGACAATCTGGCACCTAATATAAATCCCAAAAAAGCTTGAGAGGGTTTAACACTTAGGAGAAAAAAAATTCTGGCAGTGTTTACAACCCTCTCGAAACAGGGGGAAAAAAAGATAAAGGAAGAAAAAAGAGAACTTAACAATGCATATCTATAAATAACTTTTTAGGTCAAACCACAATTTCGTTTTTGTTTTTCCTTCATTTTGGCTCATTTGATAAGCTAATGAACTGAAAGAAAAGAACTAGTGTTAACCAAACAATGCTAAAAGAGGATTTCAGAATCTCCAAACTTAGGAGCAGACTTGACTCACTTAGTATTGTGAATAATTACAAACAAGGAAATAAAATGTTAATAGTCAATTTTCCACCAAAACTTTAGGGCTGTTCAGATCTCTTGATGTCAAAACACTCTGCCACAGGATCAGGTTATTTAAAATGCTAAAATTAAATCAACTGCCATTAATGAATATTACCATTTGGGTAGATACCTCTCTATGCCCTTGCAAAAGCAGAAATGCTCTTACAGAAGTGTTTTCATCTGTCACCCAGAAAAATACCAGTGCTAATAATGGGAGGAGGAGGAGGAGAAGGAATTCTTCCTATGAGTGACTTCTGTACTTTATGCAAAATTCTACCTTTGCATACGCTGCACTATAACCTTGCACTACAACTATTTGTTTATGGATCTCCTTTTTGGGTTGCCTTCTGAATGAAAGGACCAGCGCACTGGTTAAGAGTGTGGGTAATGGGGCTTCACAGACATAGGTTCTATTCCAAGTTCAGTTCCTTACTAAGTTGGGAAGGACAAGTTATCTGAAGTCTCTGAAGGCTGAGTGCTTCATCTAAGGGATAACATGGGTGCCTGGATGGCTCAGTCTGTTAAGCATCTGCCCTCGGCTCAGGTCGTGATCTCAGGATCATGGGATCGAACGCGTGTTGGGCTTCCTGCTCAGTGGGGAGGCTGCTTCTCCCTCTCCCACTCCCCTGCCCAACTCATGCTCTCACCCTCTCTCTCTCTCTCTCTCAAATAAATAAATAAAATCTTTTAAAAATAAAATACATAAAATAGGGATAATAATCATAAATACGTGCCTCACAGGGCTGTTTGAGAGTATATGAGACAATATATGTAAAATTCTGTGTCCAGAATATAGCAACATTGAAGATGATGATGCCTTCATGTCCCCAGTGCCCCGCACAGTTCGTTGTAATAGTACATGGTCAGCATGTGTTTCTTGAATTGAGTTGAATTTCCCCAAACTATCTGTCTGAAGAAGTCCTGTATGTCTTTCTAGAGATGACACTGGAACAAAATCTAGGGGAGAATCCAATGCCTTCACCTGACCACTGCTTGGAGACCCCACAGGGCTTTGTGCCGTCCTGCATCAGCTCCGTCCTGCCAGCCTACCGGGACCTTCTGAAGCTTACAGGCTGCTCTGTGACATAGAATCAAATCAGCCTTTTGCAAAACAGGGAGTTCCTTTTCTTTTTGCATTTCCAGAGTCAGGCACGTGAGACGAAAACAGTAAATGCTTGTTCCTGGGCCTAGCTCAAACCACCTGTCACCATTAATTGAACCCAAAGGGAGCGGTATGCTTACCAAGGAAGGAGACAAGTGTTTAAATCCAATCCTTTCTCAACCTTCAAGGCTCCACTCAAATCCACCTCTAGTAGGAACCACCAACCAGTCCAACCCACACTCATCCCTCCCTTTTGGAATCTTTATTGTACATCAAAGATAGCCTTCTGGGCGTGTAGGGGGGAGAAAGGTTATGTTAGTCTTGTTTCCTCACACACCCTGTGAGCTCGGGGAAGGGAAGATTAACTAATTATGAATTCTTTTGCACAGAACAAGGACATGTAATAGGCAGGAAACAAATATTTGATTGCTTGATTTAGTTCTGCTTTCCAATGTGCTCAAAGTACTTCTCCAGAATTATCTAATTAATCCTAACTTGATGAGAAGAAAGGCATATTGGATCTGCACAGACTGGAGCCAAGTCCTGGCACCGTCCACGGTGTGAATGAGCAGGGGTGTTCTTGCCGGCTCTGCAACACTGCCTCTCCTTGGCCAGCACTCAATTTTTTGAACTAATGGCTTAGCACACAAGAATTAGCATTTTACAAAACCAAAAACTAACTGCCAACCAAGTCTTCGTGGTGTTGTTAACCGATAGCAAACTCTACTTTGAGTTCTACTTCCTTCAACTAAATGGATTGGGAAGTGGTCCCAAGACCCCCAGAAAGAGGGTGGGGGGAACCACAACGTCCCCTGTGAACACATAAGCTTGCAAAGGAATAATTAGATCCACTACAACTGAGAGCTAACGGCTCTCATTTAGAATAGCCACAACTGGCATTTTCAAAGCCTATTAGCCAGGTTCCTCTTCCCTTTGCAGAGTCTGCAATTCTCCTTTTTTCATAGCAAGGATTTTCAGGGACCCTAATAAAAATGAGAAGCCTTCATAGTCCTATAATCTGTTCATTTTTCAAAATGCTTTCACGCCTCACCACCTATTTGATACCTGCAGTCACCCAAGACAGGTAGACCAGATAACACAGACGGTCTCACTTTCCAGAAGCACAAAGAATCAGAGTGGTTGCCCCCAGGACCCAACCCATGCGCAGCAGAAGGGGGGACCACGGCTCAGCCTTCCCTCCCCTCTCCTTGGTGGGGTTTTCCTACACGGTTGACCAAAGGGCTGCAATCTAGTTGTTCACCGTCTTCCCACAGTGTGGCAGGCAAGATAACCTCTCTGAAAGAGAACGCCCTGCATTTCTTAAGGCATGGGGTGTCCCTGCAGAAAATACTGCCATTTAAATCCCTAGTCTTCACCAGTGTGTTTCACCATATTGAAGGCAAGTTTGCATCCAAAATGGTTGAGTGGGAGCCAACTGTGGTGTTCTAATCTTTGTTCATGCTGTCAGTGTGACATATGAAAGAAATATGAATAAAGTGACAGGATGAAAACAAAGCTCGTGGCTGGTGTGAGATACACAGACAGGGTGTGAGCCCCACACGCACTGCAACTGGGTCAAGTTAACACCTCTTCTCTCCCCTACATATGCGGTGTGGAAAAGCTATTTATAAAATGTTTTTAAATATTTAGGACCAAATAAATCAATATTGTTGGGAAACACTTACTCTGACCAGAACTCATTTAGTTGCCCTAGTCCCATGTGAATAACAGAACCAGGAATGTCAGGACGATCCGAGCCCAGGAATTCAACAGATGTGCCGCCCTTTCTCCGGGGAGGCCCTCCCGGGTCTGCCTTCGGTCTCCGGCCGGGGACCGGGCAGAAACAGAACAAGGGTGAAATCTCAGAAGGGTGGCCTTGTGGCTACTAATAAGGGCTGATGGAACAAAAACAGGCGTGCGAGAAGTTACCTGGCTCTGCAATTCACTTTGCTGCTTCAGGCGAAGGTTTTCAGGTGTATCCGCCACGGTAGTGAAGGACTGCTTGGGGTAGTGTCTGTGGAGGAATGTTTTAAAAGAACATAATTAAAATATTATGTTGTAAAGCGATGATTTAGCACCAGTTGCTTTATCCTTCCCTCCCATCACGCTGCAAAGAGGTGTCTCTCCACGTGGCTGGACCCCTCTCTGGATCGTTACTGTGGGTCCCCTCCCCTCCTCCATTCTCAGGACCCTCTGTCACCCGTCACCCCACTACCTCCCCAAATTTCAACCTCGGCTTCTCGACTCACTGCCTGCCATCGGCACCCAAGCATGCTCAAGGCTCTCCTAACTTTTACTACCTCTCCCTCCGACCACACACTATTCTAGCCCGCGGAGCTGGATTCTCTTCTCTCCTTCCAAGAGGCCTAAACTCACTGCCCCTGCTCTTCTCCTCTCCAGCTCTCTCCTCAATACCATGCATGCTGGTTTCTGGCTCCTGCTTCCAGAAGTTTCTCTGGGCAAGCTGTAATAACTCCCTGTGGACACATGCAACAGACATCTCTTTGTCTTCCTCTGCTGGACTGCTGCTCCATCCGGAAATGTCCTCTCTCTTGGTCTCCATGTCACCACACACTCTCGGCCTGGCTGCCCCTCCTCTGTCCCCTGTGGATTCCTCTCTCCCTGCCCACCCCCATTCAGGGTTCTAACACAGCTTCTTCCCTTCTCACTCTACATCAGGGAGCTGTGGGTAATCTCTGCATACATGCCGACTACTCCCAAATCTAGCCCAGCAGGCTCTCCTGGACCCCAGATCCGCTGGCATTTCCACTTGTGTATGTTCCACACCCACCATAAACTCAACCAGTCTGAAACTCAACTATCCAAAACCCCACCCAATCCCCAAGACAAGGTCCTCCCACTTATTCACTCTTGCATGTATTCGTGCCCATTGCCCAAGCCAGACACCAGGGGATAATCATGCCTCCTCACGCATTCAACCAATCGATCGCCAAGTCTATTGATTTTATCTCCAAAACACACCACAGATATATTTATATTTCCCTCTCCACTGCATTTTTCATGATAGGCCACATTTTCCTTTCAGGTAACTGTAACCCTTGCCAGTTTTTTCCTTCCAAGCCAAACTGCCAAAACAAGCATTTTAAAATACCAATCTGATTGCATTACTCCGCCGAGGACGACTGTTCAATGTCTTCCCAGTGATCGGAGAACAAAGTCCAGGCCTCTTTGCCCCCAAATCACCCTCTACAGTTGTCCTGCTCACGCGCCATGCTCCACCCCTCTCCACCGCTCCACCACTCTCCTGGCCCAGAACAGCCACCCCTCCGCTCTCCTGGCCCAGAACAGCCACCCCTCCGCACATCCCGCTTCTCTGGCTGAGTCCTCTTCATCGGCCAGGCCTTGCCTCAGATGTCACTTTCTCCAGGAAGCCCTCCTGGCCTCCCTGGTGGGCCCTGGAAGGTACTTTCCTTCCTACTGTAATTCTTAAATTCATCTGCATGCTCCTACTGACATGTCCGTTCTCACAGAACAAGGAAAGTGCTGTGTCAGCGAGAGCTGGCCGTCTTGTCTCCCGTCAGAGCACACTGAGCCCCTACCAGAGTCTGGTTCATTGTATGACTTCAATAATCCGTGCAAATATTTGTGGAAGGAAGAAAGGTAGGAGAGAGAGGGAGATTAGAGTGAGCCATGTGTGGGCACCTCGATGGCTCAGTCAGTTAAGCATCTGCCTTCGACTCAGGTCGTGATCCCAGGGTCCTGGGATAGAGTCCCACATTGGGCTTCCTGCTCAGCAGGGAGTCTGTTTCTCCCTTTCCCTCTGCCCCTCCATCCACTCATGCTCTCTGTCTCGCTCTCTCTCAAATAAATGAATATTAAAAAAAAAAAAAAAAAGAGTGAGCCATGTAACCACAGCCCATGGTCAAGCACAGTAAAGCTTCACCATTCTGTGTGATAGATGGTCACACACATGCAAACACACAGGCCCTCCTCGTGACCAAGTGAGGGCATCTGCTCCTTCTGTGTGAGGAAGGGTACAAACACTGGCTCATGGCTGCCTCTTCCCCACGCTCAGCTGACACAGGACAGGTATCACCACCTGCTGGGACTCTGTCACCTGTCACCGCCCTCAGAGCTGTCCCTCAAAGAGCTCCCTCCCTCTCTGGCCCCTCTCGTTGGTGACATCCACCCTGTGCCTCTTACTGTGGTTTCTCAAAAGTCCCCTCTGCCTCACTCTCCTTGTAGACGCTTCTTTCCAGTCTCCCGTTCCTGGCTTCCCCTGAGAAGGCTGAGGGAGCCATCTCTGGTCAGTGCCAATAAACTCTGCGTGTCCTTCCAACAGTTACCCCAGCACTTCGGAAATCAGGATTAAAGATATTTTGTAGTCTTGTGGAGTCAGACTCACAACAGGAAATGCGCATCATTGCCTCATTTTCCCGGCATTCTTCAGGAACTAAACGTCCCATATAAGTAAAGACTCCGTTTAACTGAAGCTCAAAACCCCACCACTGCTGAACATATTTGAACTATTTTAATCAATATCCTTCGAAAACCTTTACATAATTATCCTGCCTTCCTAGAGCATCTACAACGCTAATTTAAATTTTGTCATCATACCTTAGCATCAGCTTCATAGATATTAACAGATCATGATGTTAAAGCAGGAGTAGTGCTACTTTGAAAGTGGTAATTAAAATCCACTCTCAGGAAGTTTAGCCCATTGAGACCCTGCGGTACCACAGGTAACCCCGTTGGGGGCCAGACATTGGGGGATAACCTGATCCTGCTTATTTCTGGTTAATTAAAAAGTAAATAGAATTTTTTAAGTAGACATGATTTTAAAACTAAGCAGAATTTTAAATTAAACAGCATCCTGAGATGGTGAAGTGAACGTGGGTGGGGTAGGTACCGTCTGTAACAGCTTCTCTATGGGCACGAGAAGCTCATCCATGCCAGGCAAAAGTCATTTTTATTCGGATACTGACGAAACTTCACTTGCCCATACCACCCATACTGCCCATCCTGAAGTATCATTTCCTGAAAAATCATCTAAGTCTTCTCATTTGATTTGACCGTGAGACGAGATGACAGCTCTGAACTTAAATAGTACGTGCGCAGAAATAAAACACCACTTTTCTAAGTCTGCTTCTGGCACACCACGCTGAGCTCTTGAGGGCCAAGGCCTGCACTGGAAGACAAGCAAGCAAACTGAAAAGCTTCTGCTGCTTTGGTTTTTTTTAGAAGACGAGCTCGTGGCCACAGAAGCGAACCTAACAGGCCACGCAATTTCATGGAGGACTAGAAACAGACGGCAATACTTTGCACTTTTCCAACCCTGAAATGTAATGATTCTGTAAGGGTGGGTTCATTGATACATCCCGTAACTTCGTCTAAAGATGCATAACAGGGGGCGCCTGGGTGGCTCAGTGGGTTAAGCGTTCAATCCTTGATTTCATCTCAGGTCAGGAACTCAGGGTTGTGAGATCGAGCTTCAGATTCTCTTTTTCCCTCTCCCTCTTTCTCTGCCCCTCCCCCACTCCCTCTCTAAAATAAATACATAAATACAAATTTTAAAAAAAATAATAAAGATGCCTAATGGAAAGAAATTATCTAAAATTTTGACCTAGAAGAAAAAGTTCAATTTAATATTAATAACCACAATAATAAATGCTGGGAGAAAGAAGGTGTTTATATCTGAAACTACTAGGGATCATGAGTAATAAAATGGATTTCTCGGCACTATGTCTATGTAGTCACATCCGTCTACACTAATCCAATAATCTGCTCTGAAGTCATCATCGCAACTCTTCCCCACCTACCACCACACTTACAGAAGAAGAAAAAAAGAAAACCAGATGCGGAAATAAACTGAGGCTCCAGCTGTCCCTCGTGGGTTCATAGGTACAGAGAAACAAAGCACCTGCAAATTAACCGATGGTACCATACAAGTAATCCTAGCTCTTTCTAAATACTATATTTAAATGGTGATAGAACGTCTTTGGAAAATAAATGCCTTGAATAGAAATCTTAATGAAAGTAGATTTCTTCACCAGGCCTACAGGAGGTGTGTTTTCTCCCTGTCCATATTAGGGATCAGAATTTAAGACAGAAGGCATGAAGGCACAAGAAATGGATGTTCAAAGAGACCCAGGAAAAAAGTTTAAAAAAAATAATAATAATAATACAAAAGAAAAGGGGGATGAATTGGTACATTAACACAATTCCTGGAGGTGCGGCATATCATACACTGGGAGCCGGTCAAAAGATCTGGGAGAATACTGTGGGATGTTGAAGCATCATAAATAGAAGTCTCTTAGCTGAAGTACACAAGAATTGGATGAAATGTGTGTATCAAACCAGGCTGCCAGCTGCAATAAACCCAGATTCCCGTGAAATGCTATAATCAGAATAAAAAGAGAAAGAATCAGGAGAATAACAGAAGACGACATCTGAAACAGCAAAGTTAGGTTACAGAAAGGAGACTTCCAATTCTTTTTTAATCTCTGTGAGATTTCACTGATTTGAATAGAGGAAGAGTGATATGCAAACCACTGAGCTGGTCAGGCTGAGAAAAGCAGTGTAAGCAAATTGCAACCTCCACGGACATGGTTATGAGAAAGAACACGCTCAAGAATGTGAGCATCCAGGACCTCACTTTTTATCCAGAGCCCAGTGGCCCTAAGAGCACTTAGGCCAAATTTCCCAGGTTTGGACCTGGATCTTCCACCTTCTAGCTGTGTGCCTTTGGGCAGCTTTCATAACTTCTCTGGGCTCAAAGTCTTCATCAGCAAAATCAATATAATGGTTGCACCTCTTAGGCTTATTCCAAAATTAACACCTGTAAAGCCTTTCAAACAATGTTTGGCTTATAATAAGAATTTACTAACATATCTATTATTGATAATAGTAATATCATTCTTACCATTACTACCAGTAGTAGTACTTTCTCTTTGCTCTGCACTGCAAACTGACTTAACCTTGGCGCCTCCTTACGTCATCTATATAAGGAGGATAAAAGTCAGCAGGTTGTTGCCAGAACCACATAAAAGAACTTTATAACTGAAAAAATATGTAAATGTAAGATATTAATAAGCCAACTAGATGTATGAAGGTAAGGTCTTGATGAATTTATTTATTGTAAGTCGTGTGTTGGCATGGTTCTTGCACAGGACATCTGGTAACAGGCATGGTCTGGAGCCATTTTTGATCACCTGTGGTTTAGGGCAGGTGGTGGGGTGGGCAGCTGGGGGCAGAGGCGAGGGATGCTGCTGAACATCCCATAATGCACAGAACAGCCCCGCACCCACCCCGATGGAGACTTATCCTGTCCAAAATCACCAATACTGCTAAGGTTGAGAAACCCTGTCCAAAACTGCCAATACTGCTAAGGTTGAGAAACCCTAAATAATAGATATAAACCTCAAGCATTATAGAAGTCTACTAGTATTAAAACTGCCAGCTTTTCAAACCAATCGCTACTCTCTGTTTTCATTCCCGTCTACCTCGCAAAGTCAAACAACCCCCCGCCTCCCCCGCGTCCTCTGCCACACTGCCGATCAATTACTCCTGTCTGAGCCTTCTCCCTCGTGAGCACTTAATTCTTCCCTCTGTAGCTTTTTGTTTACTTGACCATGTTAAAGTTCCACTCAAACTAGAAAATGAGAGAGCAGAATTCAGGTATCAGAAGAATCTGTTATTACACCATCGTTTCCCTACGGGTCCCGCACAGAAGAGAGTGAACACAGCAGGCCTGCGTGCTGTATTTGAAAGGCCAGCTTACATGGTGGGCCCTCAGCCCATTTCTAAGAACTTGGACTTGGGGAGGGTTCCCAACCACCATTAACTGATAAGACTGTGCCCAAGCTGTTTGTACAAACAATAGGGTTTACCCTGAACACTTGCTTTCTCTCTGGGAGTCTGGAATTTGGGTACCTGCCAGACATAAGGTGCCTCGACGAAGAGCCCCCAGTGAAAACCCTGGGAAATGAGTCTCTAACGAGCTTTGTTGGTTGGCAACACTTGACACATGTTGTCACGAACCGTTGCTGGGGGAATTAAGTGCATCCTGTGAGACTCTACTGGGGGAAGACCTGGGAAGCTTGTCTGCTGTCCTCTGGACCTGGCACCATGCGCCTTTTCCCTTTGCTGATTTTGCTTTGTGTATTTTCCCTGTAATAAATCACAGCCATGAATACAACTCTATGCTGAGTCCTAAAAACGTTCTAGAGAATCATCAAACCTGGGGGTCTTGGAGATTGCCAACATAGGACCCTTTGTCCCTAACAACACACCGTTCATGAAAGAAAAAGTGTACCAACATTTTTAATATACTATCTACTTCAAGAAAAAGCAAGTTCAATGCTTAAGAACATTTAAAAGGTAAAAGTTCTGACCTCACATTATTAACCTGGCTTTTCAGCCCTGACTTTCTGAATTAGGTCAGGGCCCAATGACTTTACTTTGGACCATCTTTACATGCTCTGATCTTAACCAAAGAAATAATGGTATCCAAGGGCCAGGATCATAACTGATATTGTATAGTGGGGGAATGATAGAAGGTTTCAACGTAACTTTGAGTATTTCTCCCAGATCTGAACAACTCCATTGTTGCACATCATTTAAAATTATCTTTAAAGAAAAAAAAATTTAAAAATAAATCTGGGAGAGATTGTCACCAGCAGATCATCTACGAATTTATTTAGAAAGGATGAACTTCAGCATGAGAGAAAATACCTCCAGAACAAGCTAACATGCAAAGAAGAATGGTAAGCAAATCAAATGGTAAGTATGCAAGCACGCACACATGCACACATGCACACACATTGTGTGGAATGATAACAGTATTATCTGAGGGTTTGTTTTGGTTTTTGTTTTTTTTTGTTTTCAGGAAAAGCTAACATATTGGATAATCAGACTGAGAAGGTAGTAGAAAATTAGTATTCTAAGTTCCTTCTATTCTTTTTTTTAATTTTTTTTTAAACATTTTATTTACTTGACAGAGAGAGACACAGCGAGAGACGGAACACAAGCAGAGGGAGTGGGAGAGAGAGAACCAGGCTCCCTAGCGAGCAGGAAGCCCGATGCGGGGCTCGATCCCAGGACCGTAGGATCATGACCTGAGCCAAAGGCAGACACCCAACAACTGAGCCACCCAGGTGCCCCTAAGTTCCTTCTATTCTTCATGAGAAAGTTTAGGTTAAGGTTAAAGGAGAGAGGTTAAATCCTTACTGAATTTTAGACTGGGCTCCGGCAAATGTGGTAATATTTTAAGGCTGACCACAGAGAATGGAAAATACTATGTGAAGTCAAGTCCTATTGAAGGGGAAAATCAAATTTTTTAAAAATACCAAAACGATGGGGCGCCTGGGTGGCTCAGTGGGTTAAAGCCTCTGCCTTCAGCTCGGGTCATGATCTCAGGGTCCTGGGATCGAGCCCCACATCGGGCTCTCTGCTCAGAGGGGAGCCTGCTTCCTCCTCTCTCTCTGCCTGCCTCTCTGCCTACTTGTGGTCTCTGTCTGTCAAATAAATAAATAATAATCTTTAAAAATAATAAAAATAAATAAAATTTTAAAAATAATAAAAAAAATACCAAAATGCTAACTCAATAAAATAAAAAAGAAAGAAGATAGAAAGAAAAAGCAGCATAGAATAAACAAGACAAATAGTAATTTAACCATTGGGAGAAATAATTCAATAATCACAAAAATAGAAATGGGTGAAAATTGCCAGCTAAAACACTAATAGAGTCGTATTTTTTAACTCTACTGTAAAATAACTATATTTGTGTGAGACAAAACACACTTTAAAAATAAAGGCATTGGGGAGCTTGGGTGACTCAGTCAGCTGGGCTTCCAGCTCTTGATTTCGGCTCAGGTCATGATCTCAGGTCATGAGAGCAAGCCCCACGCCAGGCTCCACGCTCACTGCAAAGTCTGCTTGGGATCATCTCCCTCTCCCCCAGCCCCCATGCACAAGCTCTCCCTTTCTCTCTCTCTCAAATAAGTAAATTCTTTTTTATAAATAAAGACATTATTAAGAATAGAAACACTACACAGTGATAAAGTTTCAATGCACAAAAAAAAAAAACAAGTATCATCCTGAATATAAATGTACCTGATATTAGTCTCAACCAATCATTTAACATTTGTGTGTGCATATGTGTATTTACAGAGAAAGGGGGAAGGGAGCATACATGTACACTGATACAAAATTGATAGGGGGAAAAACTGGCATATCCACGAACATGGGGAAAGATTTCAACACCCCTCTCCCAATTATTTCTAACCAATAAATATATCGAATATGTGGAATATGGAACTCATGACAATAATACTGGTAATGTTTCAGGGCACTGGGGTGGCTCAAGTGGGTTAAGCCTCTGACTCTTGATTTTGGCTCAGATCGTGATCTCAGGGTCATGGGATCAAGTTCCGCATTGGGCTCCATGCTCAGCCAGGATTCTGCTCGAAATTCTGTGTGCTCTCCCTCCCATCTGGCCCCCCTCTCCACCACCCCCCACCACTCCATGCCCAATCACACACATGTGCTCTCTCTCTCTCTCTCTGTCCCTAAAACAAATAAATAAATCTTTAAAAAATATATATTGGTAATGTCTCCATACAGGAGTGGCATTCAACCCACTTAGCAACCATCAGTCAAAAAGGTCTCAGAGCATGCTCGACCACGAGTTACTAGCAGGACTCACCAGTGTGTAATGATGACCGCCAGCCTCCCTCCAAGCACTCCCATGTGCAGGAAAAGCAGGATGCCAACACGCGCCATATGGAAGGAGCAGAATAATAAAAGGAGAGGAAAACTCTCTCTGCTGGGATCCTGATTCTCTATACATGGCCTCCTACTCCCTCTGATAGAGCTTCCCTGAGGATGTGTGCATTTGAGCCCAGATGCAATGAGAAAAGGTAACAGCGTGAAACTGGGAGCAGAGAGGCAAGATGAAGAGGGGGAGAGGGAGAGAAGGAGAGAAAGACTGGAGATCCAACTAGGATCCACCATCACATGCTAAACAAGAGAAACAACCACCTACCACCCTCGGGATCAAAAAGCGTTGAGCATGAGGAGCCGGAAGAGCCTCATGTCCTGCCCAGAGAGGCTTCTAACGGCAAAGAATCAACAGGAAGAACCACATGAGGACACACCAGCAGGCCCAGCTCTGAAGATGGGACCAAACCATCTGACTCTTGAAAGGAAGTGGGGACCCCGGGAAGGGATGCGATGGTGCGGCCTCAGACTGAAGTATGAACGGATGCATTTACATCTGAGTCGCACTGTGTTCTCCCAAAAACTAAAATGTTAACAGATTTGTTTAAGGAAGACCTCCTCCGATGCCTAGAATATCTGAACTGAAGCCAGCACCAGGCTGCCACAGCACAAGGGTGGAAAACGGGAGCACACTCTCCTTTGTAAAGGCTTTTGCTGCCTGAGCACACTTTGCCAGACACACCAAAGAGTTTCCCGGGGCCATTTTCTTTTCGGCCCGAACAGCCAAAGGCCAAGAGCTGGGCTTCTTCACTCTGCTCTCTGAGGCAAGCCGTGTGCGTGCTCCCGTTCCTAGTCTTGGGTCAGATTTCATTCCCTGAGAGAATATCTGAAAACTCAGAGTCATTGGGTTAGAAAGATTTTGCTGTCAGTTTAAAAGCCATAAAGGAAAATGGCAGATCATGTGAGAGAAGGAGAAAACCTGGAAGTTCTTCCTTTGAATAAAAGTTCCTACAAAAGTTTAAAACTATGAATCATGCTCAAAAATAATCCTACTTGGGTTATCTTTTCAGGTGTGTAAAATTGCATAAATAAAAAAATTCTCGGGGGCGCCTGGGTGGCTCAGTGGGTTAAAGCCTCTGCCTTCGGCTCAGGTCATGATCCCAGGGTCCTGGGATCGAGCCCCGCATCGGGCTCTCTGCTCAGCGAGGAGCCTGCTTCCCTTCCCCTCTCTCTGCCTGCCTCTCTGCCTACTTGTGATCTCTGTCTGTCAAATAAATAAATAAAATATTTAAAAAAAAAAAAATTCTCACCGTGTCTGGGTGCCTCAGTCAGTTAAACGTCCAACTTTTGGTCTCGGCTCAGGTCGTGATCTAGGTTTGTGAGATCGAGCCCCACTTTAGGCTCCACACTCTGTGGGAGTCTGCTTGAATATTCTCTCCCTCTGCCCCTCCCCCACATGCTCATTTGCTCTCTCTTTCTCTCTCTTTCTCTAATAAATAAATAAATCTTTAAAAAAGTACTCTCCCATCAAATGTTTTAAGATTTAGATGATAACATGAATAAATGGACAATTCTATATTGTTTCTACTGAATCAATCAGTAGAATCACCAGTTAATGGGTAGAGGCATTTTAAAATATCTTTTTTACATGTTGGGGTCCATCTGGGCATTTTCTACCTACTACAACCGTTAAGTAAAAATCTGTTAGTTTACCATTAGCACCGTTCAACATCAGCCAAAGACATGTTACAGTTCTATTCCTGACATTTTTCAGGATCTTTGGGTGTAAATGCATCTTTCACAATCTTGCTGTGTCATTGACGTGACGCTTATTCATGAATTTCCTCCCACAGCCATCATCTCTTTCTTCATTCGACCACTAATCTTCTTCCCCGTAGCACCTCCATAAACAACTCACACATAATGCTGCTGGTTGCAAAACATCAATTTTATGATTAAAAAAAAAAAGACAGTGAATTAGAGCAAGTAAATGGGGAATGCTCTTCCGAAAGGAGGCTTATGAGCGCTGCTGGTAGATCACATAAAAGCGAAAAATGGATTATGATAATGCCGGCCTCTCACACATGAAATACAAGCCCCAGCTGAAAGGAGGTACAGAACACAAACCCCCGGCTCTCCAAAGGGCAGTCGATAACCTGTCTAACAATTTACCAAATTCTCTTTCTGGCTGGAAGGGTCAAAGAACTTGCCACCTTTTGATTTACTTCCGCGGCAGGAGTCCATTGTAACTTCTACCGCGTATTTACAAAAGAAGGCATTATCAAAAGGATTACACAGCAAACCTGACCTACCACACTGTGAAATGCTTATCAGCTATTGGGACACATCACCTAGATTTTGAAGAAGGGTGTAAAAGGTGAGAAATTAATACACACACACATGCACGCATGCACATGCGCAGACACATAGAGATGTTGTTTAAGAAAAACAGGAGCTGTTGGAGGACAGTCTGTATTCCCTAGGCTGTTGCTGACACTGACCATGGGAATGTACAAACAGGGAAGTACCTGTGGCTGAGCCGCTCTGGGATTTGTGCCCAGGGACACCAAACACCACAGGTGATCATGGCCAAGAGGAACACGTGCAGATTTGGGACTCACGTACCTAAGATAGTCCTATAGTCCCCAAAATATTTAAAACCGTGTTTAAAGGAAAACAATATTAGAAACACAAAACATCACATTATATTCCTTTGCTAAAGATAATAACAAATAGAGCACCTATTTAAATGCCCACTATTGGGCGCCTGGGTGGCTCAGTGGGTTAAGCCTCTGCCTTAGGCTCAGGTCATGATCTCAGGGTCCTGGGACTGAGCCCCGCATTAGGCTCCCTGCTCGGCGGGGAGTTTGCTTCTCCCTCTCCCTCTGTGCTCTCTCTCTCAAGTAAAAAATAAAATAAAATCTTAAAAGTAAATAAAAAATAGATAAAATAAATACTCGGGGGGCACCTGGGTGACTCAGAGGGTTAAGCCTCTGCCTTCAGCTCAGGTCATGGTCTCAGGGTCCTGGGATCAAGCCCCACATGGGGCTGTCTGCTCAGCAG
Source organism: Martes martes (assembly GCF_963455335.1). Lineage (NCBI taxonomy): Eukaryota > Metazoa > Chordata > Mammalia > Carnivora > Mustelidae > Martes > Martes martes. Next base: position 123,902,384 of record NC_137895.1, read on the forward strand.
GGAGGCTGCTTCCCCCTCTCCCTCTGCCTGCCTCTCTGTTTCCTTGTGATCTCTCTCTGTCAAATAAATAAAATCTTTAAAAAAAATAAAATAAAATAAATACTCGGTATCAATAAAATAATTACTTAAGGCCTGAAGAAGGGGGAAACATAATAAAACAACTGTATTTTTAAGGAAAAGCCTACATAAAACTAGAAATGTAGTATCGCACCCAGCTGCATATTTTCCGTAAAAATGTTATAGACTCACAGATGAATGTATGGCCCAAAAACAAGTCAAATAAATTATGGAAAACTAATAATGAGTAATTACAAGAAGAACCAACACCATTGTCATAATAGTCTACACATCGCCACCCATGTGCTACCTCCTATACTCAAGGCAGACACCACTAATCACACTACTCTGTCTGAATGATCCAGAAAAGAGCCAGCTTTCTTCTCAACACAGTACTCCAGGTAGCCACCGCCAAACATCCTGGGCCTCCGGCTAGATCTCCTTGCCACCAGTAGACTCTACTTCTTTGACAATGGACAGATCTGTTGTTTCCTAATTTTTCAGGCTGTAAAAGGAACATCAAGAAACTAAAATCTATTTAACCATTGGTCTCCACTGTGCAAAGAGAGAAATATTCTTAGAGAGCAGGGGAACTCTTCAACACACTTCAATTTGTTCAGTTCTAAACTGTGTACGCTAAATTCATTTAATGTGGTTTTAGGACAGACAGACTGAGAAGAACAAAGGGAATTATATCAAAACTGGCATCTTTCACACCAACATGTGTTGAAGAAAATGAACTCAATGTCAGATACAACATTGTCAACTACGGTGTTACCGCCTGTTCCCTCGGCCTCATCCGAACAGCTCCCTGAGCAAGTCACATTCCTTTCCCAGGTACCTCAAGGCACAACCTAAGCATAAAATAGATCAACTTTTCTTGCGGTGTACTTCTTTCTGAAAAAATAAACATATACATATAAATGAATAGATAAACAAATGAACGAATGAATGAATGAATGTACTTCTTTCTTGCTATTTGATTATATAATTGAACTAAGACCCAATAGGCCACTGTCCTTCTACTGTGTTCGGTGCCAAGGATGAAAAGAAAGATGTGCAGCTTTAAATGTTTTCATCACAGGTGAATGGCATGGGAAGAAAAGAAGGACTTTGTGAGAGGTCTGAGGTAAGTTTACCATTTTAAAAGAAACATAATTATTACCTTCAAAGTTGTACACGTTAGCTTCAATATACTTGACTCACATAACTTCAATAGAGTTGGCAGAAATGGCAAACCAAGCACGTCCCACCCAAAGCCCAAGGGGAATATTTTTAAATATATATTTATATATATACACATACACATACACAGAGAGAGAAAGAATGTTAGTTGTTTAAAGAATAAAAGCAACAACAGAGGAAAGATCAAAGACACCTTAGTTATTAGTCAATAGACAGTGTCAGATTGAAAGGAAAGGGGACTCTGGGAACGTCCCCAGGGTCACCAGGCTGTTGAGAACGGCATTCGGACCAGCTCCTCCAGCCTTTTCCCTTCTCCATTTACTCCCTGTACGAGTACCTTCCACTGGTTCCACTGGAGAGGTGTTTACCCCATGCGGAGACCTGGGCCTGTCTCTGAAGAAAGTGAAAGGTCAGCCTCGGGACAAATCCTGTCTTGAGGCCTGTGATGAGGAGGACAAGCCATGAGATGACCTGCGACATCCACATCAGACATGGGTTTGGGGGAAGGAGGGGTATTCTAAAGCACCCAAACCACAGAGGACAGCCGTCTTGCTTATGTTTTGTTTTCTCTGTTTGCTCTCAGACCTTAAGTCTCGACCTTCACTGGCCCCATCTGTGTACCTGGCGACCTAGCCTGGTGATAGCCCCGGCCACTCACAGCACCTACAGAAGGTCACGGTCAGTGTTCCCACTCCAGGGTAAGCTCTGTTGGGAACTCAGGCCTTCCCAACTGCAATGGAGGCCCACTCCAGCTTCCTATACCTCTCAGCCTCCTCTTGGATCATAAAAAAGGACAGACAGCCAACAACCCCTAATTGTGTAAGAAAAAACCCACCAGCAAGAAAGAAATCGACAAAAAACAGCAAGAAAGAAAATGCACACAAGAGAACACAGCTAATCCTGGAGGAAACATAATTCATGCATAAGAACTTGGAAAATCATTCAAGAGGATATCATATCATATTACATAGAATATTACAACATAATTAAGTTATACCAACAACAGCATCAAATTGTTAGAGAAAAAAGGGAAATCAAAAATATCAACGAGGGTGCTCGCTTCGGCAGCACATATACTAAAAAAATATCAACGAGGGGTGCCTAGGTGGCTCTGTTGGTTGGGTGTCTGTCTTCGGCTCAGGTCATGATCCCAGGGTCCTGGAATGGAGTCCCACATCAGGTTCCCTGCTCAGCAGGGAGCCTGCTTCTCCCTCTCCCCCTAATACTTACCCTGCTTGGGCTCTTGCTCTCTCCCTCAAATAAATAAATAAAATCTTTTTTAAAAATCAACAACGAGTTACTAAAAGATTTAAAAATAAAAGTATACTTGAAATTAATGGCTCACAAGGACTGGGGGAGGGGGAGAGAGGAGGGAAGGAGCTGACTACGAAGGAACAGCGGGAGAAAGTTCTTTGGAGTGTGGAAGTGTTCTGTATCTTGATCATGGTGGTGCTCAGTCAACTTCATGCATATGTCAAAACTCACAGAACCATATTCCAAAAAGAGTAAATTGTACTCTCTCTAAACTTTTAAAAGTGGACTTAATAATACACGAATATAGAAATAAAATAGCCAATGGAGAGAGACAGTAATGGAACAAACAAGCAACTAGTTATCTTCAAGATGGAGAGGAGAAAACCTCACATAACGAAGAGCCAAAAAAATAAAGAGAGGGGCAATATGAAAGAAAAGTTAAGAAATCTGTAAACAGGAGCGCCTGGGTGGCTCAGTCAGCTAAACATCTGACTCTCGCTGTTTCAGCCCAGGCCATGATCTCAGGGTCCTGAGACCGAGCCCCGAGTCAGGCTCTCTGCTCAGCGGGGAGCCTGCTTCTCCCTCTCCCACTCCCCCTGCTTTTGTTCTCTCATTCTCTGTCAAATAAATAAATAAAATCTTTAAAAAATTAATCTGCAAACAAATCCATTTAATAGGAGGTTCAGAAACAAAGAATAGAGTAAATGAAGAACCACATACACCTTCAGTTCTAAATGACAAAACTTAAGTGCCCAGCACAAAAGAAAAAGGCCCTATAAAATGTACCGTAGTGAGATTTCAGAATTCTAAAAATAATGAAAATCAGCAGAAGCTTCCAGAAAGAGAAAAAAAAAGGTCACCTATGTAGTTATGATACCATTAGTCTTTCCTTCAGCAAAACCAGGCCTTGGAAATTTTGAGGGAAAACAGTTTTATATCCCATCAAACTATGAGGACAAAAACATGACATTTGTCGTCAGAGACTCGAGTCTGCAACCTATGTTTTTAAAATATGATACTGGACATTTCCATGATAACAAAAAGATTCAAGATATGCCAAATTCAGTGGCAGCTGAGAATGACTTAACACCATGTTTTCAAAACTCTGACTAGTGCCCACAGTATGAAATGCATCTTACCTCACAGTCTAGTAGTAGAACAAAGTAGAAAATGTTAGAGAGCATTTTTTTTTTAAATGCTGGTCTTGACGCATTCAATGTCCTGACCCAGTAATGGGTCCAATCCACAGTTTTAAAACACAGAGCTAATAGAAGCAAAGCAAGAAAAAATAAGGACATAACCATACAAAAGAGAGGATCCGCTGGACCTCGACAGATGGGACACTCCATTGACCCACAGAAGTTTACTGACACAGGATTATGTGCTGGAGAATATTTTTGAAATACCAACTGATTTTTTTCCTCTCGGCATCTCCCTTTCCATCTCCCCAACTTCTCAGTCACTCTCACTCCTTTCAGAGTTCACCACCTTATTAGCCTCCCTCGTCTGGGGTGACAGGGAAGAAAGTGGAAATGGCCAGCTAGTCTCTACTTGTGTACTTCGTGACTTGCAAAACCACTGAGAGTGTTGTGCCAGGTGGCCCTAGAGGAGAAACATTGTAGAGAGAGCGCCCTTAAAGGAATACACCTCAGATGAAGAGGAGAGGGGAGTGAAAAGAAAGGAGAGAGGAGATGGTGCACCCCGAGGCCTGGCTCAGAGCCCCAAGTCTAGGCAGAAATGGTCATAGGCAGCCCTGAGAGGCAGTGGCCTGTGGGTTCAGGGCCTGAGGCTACATGGTGCCCAAGTGCGCACTCCCAGGCAGGACACGGAACCACTAGAACCAAAAGGTCATGGATACAATAATGAGATTCTGAGAGGTGACCTGTGCAGGCCTGGGAATGAGAACCAGACGAGAAGACAAAGACGGGGCCTCCTCCAAGGTCCTGATGGTCTGCAAACCCCTATAATTTACCCACAATCTCAGGGAAAAGGAGAGGGAGTTCACATTTACTTATACTGAGTTTTCATCGCCCCAACAGAACGAGGGCTTGAGTAGAAATTAAGTTGTTAAAGGAAAATAAAGGTACATTTCCGTGCACATTAGTTCAAGACTGACACAACACTTAACATTTCCTTCTGATTCGGCCAAACCATATATACAATTCTCCAGTGAAGACTATTAATATGAGCTATACTTTTGTTTCCACTTTTAAAAGACTTAATTTTGTAAGCTCAGGCTATAAACAGAGCACAGAAAACTTAACTGTAATTACTGCATATATGTAAATAGTGTAAATATAAACCTTCTTATTTGTTTCAATGGTAAATGTCAACAGATAAAAACAAAGCTTTTCTCAATGATTTCTAAGAGTTTAAAGGAATCCTGGGACCAAAAATATTGAGAACCACTGGTCCAAACCACTGTGAGTAAAATTTTCTTTTACGTTAAATTGTAAATATTCCTAATCAACAGAATTGGGTGCTGGACTGAAGTAAAAGTACACATGAAAGAATTCTGGTTTTAGATCAGCTTTTGCTTATTCATGAGATCCAGAAAAATTCAGACAAGGAAAATGATTTGAATGTTTTGCTATTGCTAATTTAAAAAAAAAACACCTTAATGAATAAATAAAAAAAAGAAAAGAAACTTTAATGACCTTTTGTCTGAATTTCCAGATTCTAAATTGTGAGATTCAATTTAATGAGGTGGTATTTATTAATTATTTGAAAAGTAATGGTTAATAATAAATAATTTAGATTTTAATTACCTTACTGATTATTTAATTTTCAAGTAACTGATTTTCCCTCTTATCCCAAACCCCAAAATAGCTACTGCCACTTCCATATTCAGAGGTCTTTTCTGGACTGAATAACCTGCCAGCTTCATTCTAGAGCGACAGATGCTCCTACATCAAAAGTCTACAAAGATTCAATACTATAATAGCTCTGTGAAGACTGAATAAAGATGACACCATGCTTGCCAACGAAACTGAGGGAAGATTTAGACTACATGGAAAAAGCCATGGAGGAGAAAAAAAGAGAGTGTTTTATTTAAAAGAAAAATTGCTTTTACGAAAAACAAAATAGAAAATGTAAAAGGTTATACTAATTTTGTTTATGACCCCTTATTGCCAACCTTCAGCCCATTCTTAAGTCCATTTAACTTAAAATAACTATAAGGATACTTATGTAGAGAGCCATACTGCATTCCCTTTACTGTGAAAGATCCAACACTAATAATAACTTACATCTACTGAGAGCATTTACTGTGAGGGGAGGCACTACTCCAAGGATTTGTGTTCAATATCCCAGTTAATTCTCCCCAAGACCTTATGAGGTAGGTACTGTTATCATACAGCTAGTCAGTGTTGGGTCCAGAAATGGAACACGAGTCTGCCTCACCAGTGGTGTATGCACAGAGCCAGCTCAGGCTGGCTTCTGGGAGCAAACTGTTAAATTCTGGGGAATTTTGTGGGCAAAACACTAAACACGCCGTTTTAAAAATTTAAAGGATGTAAACTTCAGAATTAAATAAGTTATAATACAATCCAAGTTAATAAATACTCCAATCTCATCACTTCCTAGTTATCTGACTATATCTTTTATTTCTGTGCCCCTGGTGCTACTTACACCTATTCTATCTACAAAGGAAAACACTCTAAAATGTATGCCATTGTGTATCTCTTCCCAAGCCTATGTTCTGTAATGTCAGGTTGGTGTCTTAAAATTAACCATGGTGGTTATATTTTCACCACGAGAAAAAAAAAAAAAAAAAATGGCAGACACTGCCAATCAGACCTTCTGTTCTCCCCCAGAGCCGACTGTTAACCATTTTCCAGCACTCCCCCAGATTCCTCCTGCAGACCACAAGCTCTTCACGCAACAGTGTCCTCTGTCACCTGATAAAAACATTATACATTAATTTTGATTAACAAAAACAAATGGCTTTCACAGGGAGGCTTTGCTTTCACTCAGAAAATTAAACCACATGAAAAGTAAAAGTCGTTCCCTCCGTTGAACCATTTAATTGAGTTCTCAGAGGAAGACTTTGCTTTCTGGTTCAAAAATAACATTTCCCAAGAATCAAAGGAGGGGTGGGAAAAGTCTGCTCTGTAAACAAACAAACAAAAAAAGGAATACATTTCCACCAGTATCTTCCTGTAACCTACTTCACCACTTCTACTGAAGACTCACGTCAGACAGAAGTAGTTGTCTTTCCCAAATATCATAGATTTGGTATGTGTCCTGAAACGGGTCTGAGAGTACAGCTCAGCAGTCCCCTTTCCTCACTCCATACTATCACCCTTCCGTCCGATGCTTCACATCCAACAGATGGTAGCACCATTTTCAATGCTTTTCTTCTTTCAGTAAAATGGAGCAACACCAACCAGTTGTCAATCTACAAAAAGACAGCACTCGGCATTGACTAATTTAGAAGCAGCCTTGTCAGAATTTTGAAAGCCTGCAATCATAAAAATCCAAGATCTTCAAGTGTGCTTTCCATGCACAATGAAAGAGATAATTAGCTCCTTTCCTTGAATACTTAACTTTCTCGTATAAGAGGGACAGCTGCTAGATATCATTCTTCAAAATTTAATTTTCTCTAACAAAATAACACACATGTGACTCATATCTGCGCGTACAGACACACATATATGATTAAAAGAATTATCTTATTAATTTATTTATAAACTAGATTTTCTTCTTACCCAAAAAAATCTGTAGATGGGAATACTGTAAAAGGGAAATATTTTACTATCATCACCTTTCCTACTGAGAGGGTTGCAAATGTTGGAACTGTCACTCCTCAGTAAAATATCTGGGAAGCCAGAACACTGAGGTCTCTCAAACCTTCATTCTTTGAACAAGTAATTATTAGGTATCTAATAACAATATTGTTAAATTTACTCAACACAGACATATTAGACTATGTAATCCCATATATATGATTATGTATTTGTTTTCTATTATCACCAATCAAATATCATAAATAAAAAGAGTTGCCCGAGTTCAGGCTGGGAGGAGAGAATTGTCAAGTGACAAATCTGAGCCATTAGTCTATATCACAACGCGCACAGCACTGTCTGAAGCTGCCTCCCACGGAACGGTTTTGGAACAAGGTAGGACATTCCGTTAGACAGGAAGCTGAGGTTGGATAATATGATTACAAGTCTATGTTTCCCTAAACAATGCTCCATGGAAGACAAATTCCATGGAATGTTACAAGGGGGAAAAAAAAAAGAAGAAGTTGTTTTAAAAAAAAAAAAGAATTGGGGAGTGCTCTGTCATCAAATAGACTTGGATAATTGCAGATGAACAAATTTAAACAGATCTTCACTGCACGACTTCTCAGATTTGGTCCTTTTCTGCCAGGAACAACTTACACGGTGGCTGTTCCTCGGAACACATCCTGAGAAATGCTCATTTATCAGCACATTAGCCTAAGTCATACTTAGATTGGAAAGGAATGTGTAGGAGAATAGGAAATGAGTTCACACGACCGTCCACAGATTCTTCCCTGGGCATTGAGGTGGCCAGCACAATGCCTCTCCCTTTGCTTTCCCTTGAACTTGCTCTGCCTTAGTCGCTGAGCAGCCAACACCTGTCCCCGCCTGTGTCCCGTTCAAACGCCCATGTTCCCAAACTCTCCTCCGCTCTCCCCTATCCACCACCTCAAAGCAGCACTTGGGTAACTCACACTAGACAACCCACCGTATCAGCGCTGTGTCCCTAACTGCCCATACGCTTCCCTCCAGGAGGAGGGGAACTTGCAAAAAACAGTGAATGAAGAGATGAGTAAACAGCCCACTGGAAACTAGTGAAAATTAAACAGTGCAGCAGGCTTGAAATACAGACATTCAGAAGTTTGTATTTTCATATGAAAATAAAGCTTTTCTCTGCAGGGACATCCAGATTATCATCAGCTTCCATAAATTGTTAAAATTAAAATTGAACCTTTAAAATTCCTTAAAATTATTCCTTTGACTCTGGACCACATGTTTAAAGTCAGGAACCTTGTTGTGGTTTCTAAATTGTGGGAAATACAAAATTAAATTAAGAGAATGCAAAAATGAAATCTGGCCACTCAAATATTGAACAAATCATAATTCGCTGAAAATTTTAATTTACACATTGAGAGAAACATGTTCCTTTTCTTGTAGGTGTTACAAGCCCAGTCCTGAAGCACCAACTGCTGAAAACCAAAAACCCACCAAAAAATTCTATTGAATTCAGTACTCACAAACTCAGAAGACACCAGAAACACGGTGAATGTCCAACTTCTTAAGACATAAATCCTCTTTGGCCAAGAAATAAAGGCAGACATGTGACTTCTCATTTGCTTCCTACCTCTAAAAAACTGGGATTCTGCAGTGCCACATTAAAAACCAAATTTTAATATTTTTATTGTTTGCCACTTCTTTTTAATAATTGAAGGGGGAAATGTCTGTTTTGGATGGAGAAAGGAGAAGAAGCATACATACAGTTTTAGTCTATCTCTTATAGTTTTACATTTTCCAGGAAGCATGATTTACAGCATAAAAATTTTATGAATGTGTCTGCCAACCAGCCTTTTCAGATGCACCAGCAGTTGGTTGCTAATGACATCCTAATAATAAAAAATCCACAAATTTAAATCATGGGAGAAAAAGCAATTATTTTTGAGTCACTTTTACTTAATACTTATGGGTTTTTTTTCTTTATGTCTTGCTGATTTATTCAGGAACAAATAAAAAATTGTTGCAAGTTATATACACTGATTATGGTCATGAACCAAGTGATGATTGAAACATTCCTTGTCAAAATGTCTGTCAATATTTGAATGAATCACCTCCTGTCTGGGAGACCTATTCCCAAGGACAGTATCCAGGCAGGCACTTGATAAGGAGAACGGGACAGAATAAAAATATTTTACAGGACTCTGGAATGCTTTAGTTATTGCTAAAGAAGTTTGCAACTCACAGTTCTTCTAACCTCATTCAATAACAGGTCTCTTTGTACTTAATATCTTCCCAAATGAAGCCACAAGAAGAACTATTTTTTAATATATTCTACCTTATCCCACACATAAATTAAAGCAAAGATGACATAAACAGTGGCTAAATTCATAGTAGGAACAAAACAACGTGCTGGAGTTTTATGGAAATCTAGTACCAAAGTAGAAAAAACAACTATGGTATAAGTCAGAAGAGATGATTCTCTGTGACCTTGACCAAATCACTTCATCTCAAGAGGCTCCCTTTCCTCATATTGTAAAGAGAGATACAATACTTTGAGTGATGTTGTCAAAGACCATCCACTGAAGTAAACCATGAAAGGGTATAATAAATTTCAAGTATTACTCACTTTGCCAAGAGGGTCACTTCTGGCCCACAATGATATTACCATACAGTTTCTAAGTTTCCCTCCTGTGTGGGGTATACAAGCACCACAGAATATTTATACAGCTGATAAATCCAGAATCTACTCAACAAAAGATTTCTGAATGTTGCAATATCAACATATCTCTGAGCAAAATGAGCAGCTTTCCAAGACAAAAATTTCCACTGTGGCAGCTTCACCAAGAGGAACATCCTGCACTGAATTCTTACAGGATCCCTTGTCATTTGCCTGGGTACCTTCCACGTTGTTGTTTTCCCCTCACACACTGGGCTGAAGGAGTCAGTGTTCCATCAGTCACTGTGACAGCCCCACATTACAGATCAATGTAATTTGTTTATTGACTTCTGAATACCAAATTCCTCCAAGGAGAGTCACAGATCCACAACATGCTGGGAAAACATGGCTGGAAAACATGTAAATACAGACGTGCCCTGACAGCTCCTGATGGCTGCCATTCAGAAAATCTCCCAGAGTGCACTTCTTCCTTCAAGGGTCATTCTACTCTTGAACATGATAAATTTCTTAAAAACAAAAGAACAACAAAAAAAAAAAAAACTAGGTAACCGAAGGCAAACAATAGGTTTAGTGCCACATGAGTTTTAAAAGCACGAAAGCGGTAAAGATATAAATTAGCCAGGGTCCTTCAGATTAACAAAACCAAGAGAAGTTTGGTTATATATAAGAGATTGATAGATACAGAGAGACAGAGAGAAATGTTTATTTTAAGGAACTGGCTAAGTCTGAAATTTGCAGACTATTCTAGCAGGCTGGAGACTCAGAGAAGAGTTAACTATTGCATCTGAAGTCTGGAGGCACAATTGTTCCTTCTCTGGGAGACTTCAGTCACTCTTTCAAGGCCTTCAACTTATTGGATGAGGCCCACCCAATTATGGAGGGTAATCTGCTTTACACAAAGTCCACAACCTAAATATAAATGTCATCTAAAAAATTCCATTGTAGCAACATCCAGACTGCCATTTGGCAAAAAACTGGGTCCTGGGGCCTGGCCATGGAGACTCACAAAATTAAGCATCACAGTTGCTTTTCATATTGGGGGTATATTTTTCACTATAGAGGTAGCTACTGTCTGGCAGACTCACCTCACTCAAGGTCTAGGAACCCCTACTTTGCACTTTCAGAGAAGGTATTTTACCAGTTTATTAGGTACGTGAGTAAGAACCTAGTAAATTCACTTATCTTAACCAAGCTCCTGAGAAGATTGATTACAAATCAGAAACAAATCTAATGACATAGTGTGAGATACCACACTCCCCCAGTGCCTAGGGTGGTATCTCCCTCCCATCTACCTATTGAATTCTTTTTATTCTTTTAAGTGTCTAATCAAGTACCATAATCTCCAAAAGTCTTTCCCAGTCCACACAACCAAATTAAGCCACCTGTCTACTCTGGCCTGTTACTCCCTCACTTCCTCCTGCTCTGCTCCTTGGTGACTATTCTCACGCTACCCCCCCCACCCCCTTTCCCACTGTAGTGACATAATCTGGTTCCTTGCTGGCCAAGGCTATGTTTCCACATCTCTATCCTCTAAGGTGGGAAGAAGGAGGCCACTTCAAGGCAAAATGTATTATGTATTACAGAATCTTTCCCTCCCCATATTCTTTTTTTTAATTTTTAAGCATTAGTTCTTATTGGTATAAAACGTCAACTGGCTAGAAAATATTGCCTCTCCAAAATGCTTCTCCCCTGGAGAATGAGCGTGTCAAATTCCCAAGAAACCAAAATAAAAATCAAAGCTTACTGATAAACAAGCATAGGAATTGGATGACCCTGTATGACTGAATAAAGAGGAAGAGGAGCTAATTGATACCTAGGGTTCTTTCAAGCTCTGAGCTCTAGATAATTCAACCTGATAAACTTCTCCTATCTGCTATCTGCACACTGTTCTTTGGGTTTACCAGGGGCACCTGCGTGACTCAGTCAGTCGGGTGTCTGTCTTCAGCTCAGGTCATGATCCAAGGGTCCCGGGATGGCTCCCTGCTCGGTGGGGAGTCTGCTTGTCCTTCTCTCTCTCTGCCTCTCCCCCTCCTTGTGTACTCTCGCTCTCTCTCCCTCACTTTCCCTCTCTCCCAAATAAATATAATCTTTTTTAAAAATTGGGTTTACCAGATAGCCTCTCTTTTCACTGGACATGACTAGATAAATGATAAATTCTCATTTCCCAATTTTACTTTTTCTACATTTCCACTGGGACTGTCTGACTTCTGGGGTTTTTTACCTTTTTTTTTTTTTACCTTTTTTTTTTAAATATTTTATTTATTTATTTGAAAGACAGAGATCACAAGTAGGCAGAGAGGCAGGCAGAGAGAGAGAGGAAGGGAAGCAGGCTCCCCACTGAGCAGAGAGACCGATGAGGGACTCAATCCCAGGACCCTGAGATCCTGACCTGAGCCGAAGGCAGAGGCTTAACCCACTGAGCCACCCAGGTTCCCCTTTTTTTACATTTTTTTACCTTTTACACCATCATCATAACAACTGCATTTTATATATATTAACATCAATCTTCACAACCAACATGCAAGAGGGCTGTTTCATTCCCCCCATTTTACAGATGAAAAAACTAACAGACACAAAATACTCTGCTCAAAGTCATAAAGCTGTCTGGCTTCAGGGCCTGTGCTTTCTCCAGGACATAACACTACTTCTCATGTGCATGCTTTAGAATTCCCAAGTCAACACACCAGTTTTCACTGACTTCATCTGAGGCTGACTGCTTCCTGAGGACATGAGGAAAGCATCCTAACTCTCTCTCCTTTTTCTTACCTCAGATCACATGAGGAAACTGCTTACTCAGGCTAGGTTTGCTTCTAGGGTCACCAACCATCCTGCTTTTCCACGGGCTGAGTGCTTTCCTAATAAGCAAGACTTTCAACATGAAAACCCAGTAGTTCCAGCTAAACCATGATGGCTGGTCATCTGTTTCCTGAAGGTGTCCAAATATAGCCACCATGTGGGCTCCTGTCAGCTTTGGTCATGTGGTGTTGCAGGCCCCTAGCTCTGATGACTTGTACTTTTGCCTACTGACTCCACTCCTGGATTTGGCCTTCTTCTACTGTGGAGTCTCCAACCAACCACGTATGAACTACAATGAGCACCCTTTTTCTTTAGGAGAAACTACAAACCCCCAAAGCTGAGCCAGCATTAAAAAGAAGAAGAAACACCAACCCTGGTGTCTGGAGATGGGAAAATACCACAGCAACCTTAACCTGAGGGCAATCCCCTCACTCTCCTCATACACACAAGCCCTTCAAAGCTAGATCTGTGAAAACAGTCAGATGGAGGGAAATGAAGCACCCAGAAAAACTCTACTGACCATCGGTGTGCAAAAATCACACCCATATGACCTAAAAAGTAAATCCGAACAAACTTGAATTAGTAAGGAAAACCTAAAGTACTAGAAAACTGCATATAATAACTAAAGGAGGAGATATTAAGAAGCTATAACAATGAAGTAGGGTTTTTTCTAACTTTTAATGACTTTTTTTAAAGATTTTATTTATTTATTTGACTGAAAGAGAGACGGTGAGAGAGGGAACACTCAGGCAGGGGGAGTGGGAGAGGGAGAAGCAGACTTCCCGCCAAGCAGGGAGCCTGATACAGGGCTCAATCCCAGGACCCTGGGGTGACCTGAGCTGAAGGCAGACACTTAGCAACTGAGCCAGCCAGTCACCCCATAAGAGACACTATAAAGACACTCTCATTTAAGGAAGAAGAGGGAGAGGAGGAGGAAGAGAAGAAAAGTAGGAAAAAATCATTTAAAGATTTATTTAAAGAAAGACTCTATAACCCTTGGGGATTTGTATACAGAGATAACATTCATTTTTAAATATTTACTTCAACTGAAAACTTCACATAATTGGTAAAGGCAAAACGGGACTACCAATGCAATCAGAAAAGTGGTGTTTGTTTGTTTGTTTGTTTGAGAAGGAAGTGTCAAGCTGCAGTGAGCACTCATTTGCTGTGAAGAGTGGTTCCAAAGACGTGTGCCTGGGTGCTGCTGTTAACAGGTGTCACTCAGTGAACCAGCACGGAGAAGAAAACACAAATGAATGTAAAAGGTTCACAGAAAATGATGAGACAGGCCAAGTCTGCATTTCACTAAGACAAACTTTAAGCTTCCCCCCTCAATTCAACTACTTCTCTATCTGTCCATCGTAAGAATAATGGCAGCTAAAAATACAGTCAGACCAAAGAAAATCTGGCAGCCAGCAAAAATACATCAGAGACCAATCCATTCTTGCTCAGGATCCACAAAGTGAAGAAGAGAACTCACCCCTTCCCTATCTGGAGAAACTCAACCACCAACTGACTGTCATCACACCAACTGACTGTCATCTATTGGCCATCTGCATAGAAGCTCATTGTACATAAGGTAAAATCCACAGAGATGTTAGAACCAAGACTGAATGGCATTTTCTTGAAAACACATGGATACTCCAGGAACATCACCAGCCATCAGGAATAGCATTTTCATCCCAGGCCTCAGTTTGGGATTTTACAACATGGGTCCTCTCAGCCCATTGTTAGGGAAATGCCACCTCCTCGCGTTCCATGAGAGCTGGAGCCATAACAAATATGGTGGCACCAACATTAAGCACAGACAGGAAGTGCTCAGAATACGCCTGACCTGGCCTGGTCTTCCCGGTAACCCCAGTGAAGGATCTGGGGATCCACACAGAGAATTCACAATGTTCTTCACCTCAGCCATCTTGACCATATACAATACAAGATTTGTAGTTTGGAAAATGTTGAGGCAAAAGTAAGAGAATGGAGTGTTAACCTGACTTCATGGATATAATCTCATTTCCTACTTTTTTTTTTAATTGTGGCTATCCTTCTGGGTGTTTTTTGTGTGTCCAGGAGCACTCATATATACTCAAAAAAGTCCAGAAGGAAAGACACAAAATATTAACAACTATTGCTACTGCGTGATAGGAATCTCTGGGTTTTTTCTTTATTTCTTTATATTATCTAAAACATTTGTAATGAGCATCAAGATGAGGAAAACAGTAGAGCCGTTTTCATTTTTCAAATATAAAAATAAACTAATCCCTTGGCTTCTTTACAAACCTCATCCAATGGCCCTTCATTATGGTAACTCCCAAGGAGGTATGCAAATGAACATTTGGCATTTTATTTGTAAGGTTGTCCCTGAGACTTGGACTGTACTAGTATGAAGCGTTGTGTGTGTGCATGACAAAGTGGGACTTAAGATGCTGAAACACTCAGGAGGTCAGTCAAGACAGAAAAAAAAAAAAGGAAAGTTTCATGAAAATTACTTTTCCAAAAGAGCTTCTAACCAACTTGTGCTACGAGAGTGCTGGGACTAATTAGCTGGAAGGAATATCAGGGTGGTTTCAGATTCACTGACATATTCTCTTTCTTGGGCTGTTTTTTTGTTTGTTTGTTTTCTGTCTGTTTTTATCACTGTTAAGGTTAACGAGAAAAACCAGAAAATGCTGGTTAGGCAAAGCCTGGTCAGACATGCTTAACAACGGTTTTTCCAGGTTGGTTTCCTAACTGCTGGCGACTGGCTGGCATTGTCCTGGATCCTCCAAGTCAACCATTTGCCTCGAGAGACAGCCAGTCACACCGCCGGCCCTGTGACACAGTCAGCCAGCTACGCTCCCGCTCTCCCGCTCCGACAGCGCTTGGTGGTCAGGCCATTGTTTTCTCCCCAGCTCCAGAACAAGCTTGTTCTGTTTTCTTTGAAATGTGAGCGATTCAAAGAATCTCTGTTATCTTCCCTCTTGTAAGTCCTTTTCGATTCACATTTTACATTTAAATTCTCTCCAATGTAGATGAAGGGAAGGACCACAGCACAAATGTAAGTTTCCAAAATGTTCTAAGACTTCCGAAAAACTCTGAAAATGCCAGGCTCCATCTGAGATCCCTATGAATGCCATTCAAATTAATTGTATTTTATTGAAATTCAGGATTTAAAAAAGAAAAAGTATGACTTGGCATTTACTCCAAGGCATATAGTACAATTACAGTACCCCAAAATGCCCAAATATTTCAGGGTCGGGACACTTGAGATTTAATTACCCAGGCACTGCAAGATAAGTGCTGTATAAACACAAAGGCAGATTTAGACGTCTTAATGTTAACCTCATAAAACAGGGTTGCTTCTAAAGAGTTCTTACTTCTGCTGAAAATACAAACTAATGAAGTTTCCTTTTTTTGAGAAGGACGTGAATTTCTACACTAAAAGCAGAAAATGTATGCGGTTAATTTCCAAATTGACATACTTCATTCTGTCTGGAGGAGTCATTGGTACTGAGAATATTTTTTAAGTTTCTGCTATTAAAAAGCTTTACAACGCTTTCTTAATTTTATCAGAAGCCCTATAACAAGTTACAATTGTGAGCTAAGACCAAGAAATTGGAAAAGAGCCCAAGCAACTCTTTTTAAATGCATCATTTTAGGAAAAATATTTACAATTCTGAGTACGAGTTTCTCTTAGACCTCAAGAGACACTGTAAAGAAAGAATTTCGTAAATCTGTCCATTGGTGCACCTGTAAGAAGCAGGACTAGGGCGGGGACCCTCCGGTGTCAAAGCTACACTTCTTTTAAACTTGGTGTTGATGATGTATTGACACACAAAGGTTAGGGCATGAAAGGATCATAGGAAATAGAGGGGCATCCACTCACTTGCTTTGCTAACTTAAGGTGACTGTTCTACATGTCACTGCCTCCTGGCTCGGCCAGCCACCAACTCTGTCACTTGGGCATGTTACTGAACCCCCTCCATGCCTCTGTTCCCTCGTCTCTGAAGTGGCAATAACAGCAATATGTTACTGTTATGAGGATATCGATAGGAGGATGCTAGGAACGAACATCTGTGAAGGGCTATGAATGGGTCTGGCACACAGTAAGCGGTTTGTGTTTAAATTAACTCCAACTTACCCAATGGCTCCTGCCACCCAACACCGTGACAAGCCTGTAGTCCAGAGAATCCAACTAAATTAGCAGCAAAAGTTGCCACAATTCCCATGGGAGAGTTCACAAAGCCCCAGTGTGAAAATGGAAAGAAACTATCCAGAATGACTCGAAGGGGATACTGCTATAGGGACACACACGTTAACATCAGCCAGAGTAGCTTGGCCATGGGCTGCCCTGCGGCTACACAGACAAATGCTTTGTTTGTCCTGAGGCTTAGTTGTCTCTCGGTGATTCATCACAATGCAGACCAATGAACCATGTTCAACACGTCCTGCATTAATGCTGGAGCTGACTTAGAGGGGAAGCATAGGGCATTTAGTATTAGCCAAACTCCAACATGTGCTGGCCACCATGTAAGATGTCGCCAAACCATAGCATAGGGAAGATTATCTGTCCTGAACAGCAGAAGACATTTTGTCAACATGACACTCTCAGTTGTGGGGCCACAGCTCATACTCAGATTCCTGATTCCAGCTGGGATTTTGTCCTACACGGGCTCCCTTTTATTTATAAAAATGAATAAATAATATTTCGGAGAGGAAGGCGAAACTAAATCCATTACTTCCCAAATTGGTGCGAAGTCTGAGTTTATAAAGTAGAAATGCCAAGACAGCTATGGTCCGTCTGGGCACTTTAAAAGCAATAGAGAAAGGTTTTGGAGCGACAGGAACAAGTATACACTTCTGGAGGGAGAATAAATCACACAAGCACTTTGGAAAACAAATGGTATCACACCCAGAAATGTTGAAAATGCACATAGACCTGCCTGGTCATTTCAGTCCTTGGTACTTGTAGAGTTGGATATCTTGCATATTTACACTCACACTGTCATATCAAAAAAAAAAAAAAAAACAGATATATTCCACATTTGAATACCACACCACAGTGAATCACAGCAGTGACGCAGAGCAACCTACAGCAGCATGGATGAGCCCCAAAAGTATGATGTCGAATAAAGCAAGTCACGGGAGAATACACACAATTTCATCCCGCTAATATCAAGTTCAAGAAGACACAAAGTCAAGAAATATATTGTTTCTGGAATTGTCCATACACTGATTAGCTGTAAAAGGAAATTCTAAACACAAAATTCAGGATGGCAGTTACTACAGGAAGGAGAAGAGGAAGTCAGGGAGGGTGTTTATGTTCTGAATGTTCCAGTCTTCCCCAAATTTACATGTTGAAATCCTACCCATCAAGGTGATGGCGTTAGGGGGTGGGGTCTGTGGGAGGTAATTAGATCATAAGAGTAGAGTCCTCAAGGAGGGGATTAGAGCCCTTACCAAAGAGGCCCCAGAGAGCTCCCTCACCCCTTCAACCAAGCAGGAGGAGGACAACCATCTATGAACCTGGAAATGGCCCTCACAAGACACCAAATCTGCCAGCATCTTGATCTTAGATTTTTCCAGCCTCCAGAACTCTGACAGAGAAATGTGTGTTGTTGAAGCCACCCAAGCCATATATGATATTTTGTGACAGCAGCCCCAGTGGACTGAGACAGAGGGCTCCATACAGTATGGGCTGTCTCCCTTAAGCTCAATGGCAGGTATGCAGATTTTCTGATTCTTTAAACCTTGTGTTTAATTTATAGTCGTTTGCATATAGAATATATTTTATTAAATAAAGAATTTTAAGACAAGTAGAAACAGTTACCTTGACTCTATTAATTGCTAAAAGTAAAAAAGACATAGACACAAATAAGCCACAAAATAAGATAGAATAAAAGGAAGATGGAAAGCTAACATTCTCTGGGCATCTATGTGCCAAGTCAGCAGTGGGGACTTTCACAGAAGTAATTTCCTAAAAAGAAAGCACAGAAGTTATAGGGGGTTTCCTGAGGAAAGAGAGATGATGCCTGCTTGGGGGCAGGACTTCCTAAAAAGGGCTGCTATTTGACTCCTGCCGTAAGATTGGGTCATGCTTCTGAGTAGGTAGGTGGTCATGGACTGGATCTTCGGGCCAAGAAAGCAACATTTCAAAGGAGGGCAGCAGAGGGACACTAGACATGCCCAAGAAACATCAAATACTCCAGTTTGTATCCTTGTGTTAACTCTATATAGCCAGAGACGGAGGTTACCATGAACCAGTTCCCAAATCTGAGATCTATTAACAGTCTGGATGACCCCTAATGGCATATGAAATCCCCAAGACTCTCTTAGAAATGTCACTATTGTTAATTGATTCATAACCTAATATGACAATAAAAGAATGTTTAAAATTAGACTGATTTTGCTTCCCCAAATTTCTTCAGTCGATCAGACAGTCTCGATCATCCACCACCACAGGGGAAAGCTCCCGCTTTAAATCTCTTTTTACTGGAAGATGCATCAATTAACTGAAAATAGGGCAAATTGAAGTCATTTTTACAGTCAACCACAATCAGTTTTGTGTGTTTTCTCAGAGATATTACTAAGAACATTATAACATACTAAGAACATTATAACATAAATATTACTAAGAACTAAGCTAACTATCAAACTGAATACCATTCATTCTGGAGGCTCTGGGACCTGGCTTTCCAATCTGGTCAAGAGCCAGGGTTCATTCAAATATGGTAGACGTGTCTCCTTGCACTCTGCCTGCCTTACAGCAGCAGCACCTTCTCTCTGGCCCAGCAGAACACACATAGGATCTATTCTGGCTCTTCTAGACTTTTGGAAGGAGTTTTAAGCAAAACTGGGCACTAAACTGTTTTGTTAGATAAAGTTTCACTGCAAATTTTAAAGCAGTCAAACAGAACTCATTTCAAAACCACAATAAACAACTTCAATCACTCATAAAGATATGCCTTAAAAAGATGGGGAGGGGCGTCTGGGTGGCTCAGTGGGTTAAAGCCTCTGCCTTCGGCTCGGGTCATGATCTCAGCGTCCTGGGATCGAGCCCCACATCAGGCTCTCTGCCCAGCAGGGAGCCTGCTTCCTCCTCTCTCTCTGCCTGTCTCTCTGCCTACTTGTGATCTCTCTCTGTCAAATAAATTTAAAAAAAAAAAAAAAAAAAAGATGGGGAATGAGAGGAAGGAAAAAACAAGAAAACCAAACCTATCTGCTGTCTGTCATAAAATTTCACATCTGAAAAGTACAAGCCAAGAATTCCTTGGGGAACAATGAGAGCGTGCATAACGTTTTATAATACATTTTTTAAATAACTCCTAAACAAAGCAACTTTATTTTATGGCATGATTATCAAATGCAACATTAAACACAAAGTCATCTCAGTCATCAGCCTCAAACTTTCTTAAAACTTTGCAAAGCTATTATTATTTGAGATTTGCCTCTAAAGATTTACAATTTCAAGGAAACCTAAAGACAGTTCAAACATCCTTTAAATGACTATCAAACTGTCAGTTGTTCTAGAACATAAGTTGGTTCATTTCAGAACTAAAGGTTTTCCTAACTATGGGTATAAAACATCTAAACAAGGACTCATGTCCTGGGTTTTAGACTTGGCTCCTACACATACCAACTGTGTGAAATTAAATAGGTCAAAGGTTCTAAGCCTTGACTTTCTCTCCTGGTCTGCCTAGATGTAGGGTGTTTGTGAAGATAAAATTGATGGCTTTACAAGCAATTAAATATAAAATGTGAAATGTTGTAGTATAAGTTATTATAAAGTTTTTAAAGATCATATATTGGAAAAACTCTGCTATAGCTTCCCTCCATCGACCATGCTGAGCCCGGACCGCCACGTCAGCCAGCCAGGGTTAAGCCCTCTCACATGGGCAGCCAGAGCCCCTGAATCTGCCATTGCTATTATCACAGTGGACATGTTATAAATGCTATTTGCTAGACTGTCAGCCCGAAGAGGTGCTGTGCCCCTCGTGCTCTATGTCACCTGTGCTGGACACAGAGACCCCCATCTGTCGGCTGTCGAATGAGTGAAGGCATACTCCAGGGTAATAATGTTAATATTCGACGAGCACAAACAGAATTAGCAAACTCCCAGAACACTAAAAGGCAAGGCTTGTTCTGAATTTCCTTAGACACACTCAGGAAAATTAGGGAAATAATTTTCGAGTATCAAAAGGTGATTCAAATCCTTTCTGAATACTTCAAAGAAGAGAGCAGGAAATGTCCTCTTGAGAAACGTAAACCTCAGAGAGCAGGGGATATAGAGTCTCAATAATGACATCTTTCACCAAATAACGCGTAGTCAACATTCTCAAAGTAAGTTCAACAGCTAGTAAGGCATCATTCTCTGTTCTAACCAACCATCTGTTTGCAGGAAGTTATTTTACTCAAACTGAGGTCAATGCTACTTTTGATTAAAACTGTTTCTCTTGTCTCAACTTTTTTCAGTACTCTAACAGGAGAATTAAAGAATTAACCAACTTGAGAAAGAAAGTGTGGAAACTGTACATCTTATTAGAAACTGCCTATTTTCGAATAAAAGTGGCTCAAAGGAGCTATCACATTAGGTAATCATACTAACCCACAACTACAATTTATAATGAACAAAATAAAATCATGCAATCGTCAGATGATCAAAACTGGAGAGTCTTCCTTGAAAGGGTTTTAATGGAAAGAGTAGGTCCTATTTTAAGTAAACTCAATACACGAAAATTCGATATAATAGCATTTGGGTACTAGAACATTAACTTGTTATACAGAGTCTGAGTCCTGTCAAAGACAAATATTCAAGTCCCCATGACACACTCTTCCCTCTGCTGGGGTTTGACGCAGGGTCATCTAAAAATAGCAGCGGGAGAGGCAGCCAGGTCTCCCAGGCAATGTTGAAGAGGCGTCTCAGAATGGCAGGAGGTGCAGTTTAAAGAGACAGGACAGCTTTTTAAGCTCCCGCAGTAAAGCGCAGACGGAGAGCCGCGGTTCCCTAAGGCACATCTCGGGGTAGGACACTGTGGTCAAGTTCATCTTAACGCGTTCTCTGTGCCTGGTAGGCAGTCATCATCCCTCTAAACAAACAAAGGATTTCAGATTCAGTGATGGGGTAAAATACATCACCATTCTAGAGATCATCTGGAACAGTGATTCTCAATCTTGGGTGTGTATCATAATTGCCCGAAGGGCTCACTGGAGAATTTATTAAATCCCACACCCTCATACCTACCCAAAGACATCGCTTTGGAAATTGTCCCCTTTTTTCCTGTAACATTTCCCCCTCTAGTGGTTCACTCACATTGGTGGTATATAAACATGTTGCTGTTTCTCCCACTGTGTTAAAAAAAAAAAAAAATATATATATATATATATATATATATACTCTATATATGTGTGTGTGTGTGTATATACACATATATATATGTGTGTGTGTGTATATATATATATATATATATAATTGTGTCCCTCAAAAAAGATATGCTGAAGTCCTAAAGCCCAGTACCTGAGAATGTGACCTTATTTGGAAATAAAATCCGTGCAGATTTAACCGGGTTAAGATGAGGTCATTAGGGTGTTCACCCCAAATGACTAGTTTCCTTATGAAAAGGGGAAATCTGGACACAGACACAGAGTGAAGACACACAGGAGAGGAAGGCCATGTGACAGGAGTGGAGCACCTGCAGGGAATGCCAAGGTTTCGGGAAAACCCCAGGAGCTAGAGGAAGCAGGGAAGAATTGTACCCAAGAGCCATCAGGGGTAGTATGGTCCTGTTGACATCTTGATTTCGGACTTCTAACCTCCAGAACTGTGAGGCAGTGAATTTGTGTTGCTTTAAGTCACGTGGTTTTTGGTACCTCGTTACAGCAGCTGTAGGAAACTAATACCCCGGCTCATCGTTCTTCTCATACGTGGATAGTTTCTTGTCACCCTAACCCTGGATGGCTCAGGGATTAGCCACGGTACCTCTATATTTTCTGCATGTACCCACACCTAGTTGATCTTGACAATCTCATGGCCTTAAACACCTACTCTACACCCATGACTTCAGCCCATAATTGTCCTGGTCTCTGGATTCATTGTATTCCCTTGCCTCCTTGACACCTCATTTTCCATGTCTTCTAGACATCTCAACACTAATAATCTGTGCTTCCTCCAGTCCCTCCCATTTCAGTAATTTACGACTCACTGATCAAATGTTCAGGAAAAAAAAAAAAAAAGAGTGATATCTGACTCCGTGCATTTTTTACACCCTACACCCCCAAGGTAAATCCCGATGGCTCCACCTCCAAAATATATTTAGAACATGAGCTCTTCCAATCTCTTCCACTATTACTAGCATGATGCAAATCCCATCATTTCTCACCTGGATTACTGTGATAGACTCCTGTGCCCATCCTAAAGCCTGTTTTCAACATAGCAACCAGGCAGAACTTCTAAAACATAAATCAGACAGCATCACTCAGAGTGAAAGCCAACACTCTTAAAATCCCCTGAGAGACCCTATACAATTCCTGCTTTCATCCAACCCCCTCTCTCTGGCTTCATCTTCCCATTCCTGTGCTCTGTACACTCTCCATTCATTGTTTTTCTTACTTTGTGTCCAACACACCACCATGCTTCTACCTCCTCCCTCAGACTTGCTCTTCTCTCAAACGTCTTCACAGCTCACACCCTCACTCCGATCCAGGTCTCTGCTCAAATGTCACCTTATTAGAGACCATTTCTGACATCCTGCATAAAATAATAACCCATCCCTCAGCCCAGCATTCCTCTTTCCCTGCCTCACTGTTTCCATAGCGCCCAGCAGCAGGTGACAGATGAGCTATTTACCTTCTTGTTTTAATCTGTCTCCCTTTGCTAAAATGAAGTTCCACGAGAGCAAGGAAACCGCGATATCCTCAGCTCCTAAACTAAGCCTTGTACTTTGAAGGCATTTAATACACATTTTTTTTGAGCAAATGAATAAATTAACAGGTAGAAATGCCTAACATGCAGTGAAATTGCTTTTTTGTACAAACAGCGTTTTCATAGGTCTGTCTCCCTAAACTTCTCCAGAGGGAGAGCAAGTACAGCTCTATCTCAGCATTGCAAACTCTGTGGCCATAAAAGAAAATTCATGGGTTCTGGAGGGTAGTAAAAACTCTTTTGGTTAAATAGAAAAGAAAAGAAAAGAAAAGAGGAGGAAAAAAATTATGCCAATATCATTCTTCATTTAAACGATGATTTGCCCCTAAAGATGGCTGGGTCCTTCTCAACCTCACAGTCACAAGGGACTAAGCCACCTAAATAAAATGACTCTTTGGTGTCAATCCCTCCCCTGAGGGGCTGTGCCCTTCCAGCTGTGAGGCACCTCTAGACCAAAAGTCTGCAAATTGCCACACTTCTTCCTAACATCTTCTTGCTAACAATCACATGGCCCATGAGTCAAGTGTCCGCTTATGCTGGATACAAGGACCATCATGACATTCATTTTTCTATTTCCCGACACCCAAAAAGGCAAGCCCGATGAATAGAGTGAAGACATTAAACAAGAATATCGAAGCAGTCAGGGAGGAAGATTCTGGTTGTGTTTTATACGCGCACAACAGCTGTGTAGTTTGTGAGCTTTAATTTTATCAGACTAACTTCTATTTCTTGAGCCAAGTTTTTTGTTAGGATTTCAGCAGGTGCGATGTGACAAATCAATACAGCTAAATTCTTAGCCACTGAGCGAAGAAAACCCCTATCACAACACATCAGGGTGAGAGACAGCAGAAGTTGCGGGAGAAGAAACAAGGAAAAGGAAATAAAGAGAAGAAGATGAGATTTTCACAGGAATCTGTTGTGTACGCCTAGGCGTGCTGTTGGGAATTGTATTGCTCTGTTTCAGTAGCTGAAGAATTTACATATGTGTCTTCTCTGGCCCACGCCTAAGTCCCCAGCAGTCTGTTACCACAACACAATAAAATCCATCCAGACTTGAAATGAGGTCTTTAGAAGGGAAGAGTACTGTGATGTCAATGTGTACCGGTGTTCTGAGCATTTGAGAACAGTGTGCACATTAAGAGAACAGAGAAGGAAAAGGATAACTAAGTGGTGCTCAAGGAGATGAATCTAGAACAGTGATTCTGCCGCAGAGGAGAAATGAAGCTGGATGTTGAATATGCAAATGACCAAGCAATAGAAATAAAGGCCTCATGAGAGGCCCCAGATGCAGGAGGGCCAGAGTGATGTTAGCCTGGGGACACCTGGGACATTGGGATCTATGCTCAGCTGTTCCTAGGACCGAGAAAGAGCGTCATTTTTACAGGACACTCAACCACACACGCACAGGGACACTCTAGCACCTTCATACCTTTCAGCCTTATTTCCGACCTCCTCCAACGCCCACCCACGTGCATGTCGCATGTGTGGGAATCCTCATAGATCATTCCTCATGCGCCGTTGAGGACTCAGGCTGTGTCTCCTGTATCTGTATGATACCTAGTGTTCTAAATTTGCAATTAATATTAAATCACTAACAGTCATTAGATACTTAATCTTTTAGACCAGCGTTAGAATACCATATTTAATCAAATTTCATAAGTAGTAATGAGTAGCGTGGAGCTGAAATTCCTCTTTAATGAAATCCATGGAAACATGACTGAGATCATTGCAGTTCTCTGTTCAAACCCAGAAAATCAATGTTGGTTATATTTTCCTTCTGAATCTCACTGCCAAACAGAATTGCTTTTATTTTTTTTTTATTTTTTTAAAGATTTTATTTATTTATTTCACAGGCAAAGATCACAAGTAGGCAGAGGGGCAGGCATAGAGAGAGGGGAGGAAGCAGGCTCCCTGCTGAGCAGAGAGCCCGATGCGGGCTGGATCCCAGGACCCTGAGATCATGACCTGAGCCGAAGGCAGAGGCTTTAAACCACTGAGCCACCCAGGCGCCCCCAGAATTGCTTTTAAATATCACCGAGTTTGTCGGGGATTTTCTTAACTCAAGGTTTTTTTATTTCATTTTGCTTTGTTTGTTGTTTAAAAATCACACTGATGATCGACGCTTAAAATAGAAAACCAGCACATACTTAAATACATAGTAGAGGTCAAAAAACAATTAGAATTCAAATGAATTTTCTAAATATATATATACATATTTCTTTTCTGATTTCTATGAATTTGTTCACTCCTTAAAAACTTGTATGCTATTTTAAGATTTCGCTGCAAAGCAAAGATAAGCCCTGATTTTTATCTGGTAAGGGTGTTTCCTTCTCAGAAAAACAATCCAGGCCAACCACCACAATAATAGTAATCACAATGGCCAAGGACATAGGAAAGAAAAAATTGAGATTTCACATTTAGTAAACAGGGCTCTAACGAACCCTTAAGAAAAAAATAATTAACAATACACACAATTTTCTTTAGAAGTCTAGTTTTGCTAACCATTTAAGGCAACTGAAATGTATTCTGCTTCTTTGTCGTCACTGATGTTTTAAAACAAATGATTTTAGGAGATGCATTTCTAATTCCTATTTCTAAAATTATTGCAAACCATGATTCCACCATATCAAAATTAACAATTACCTGGAAATGCCCAGAATTGGAAATGCAGTATAAATTCTATTCTAGGGGCACCTGGGTGGCTCAGTGGGTTAAGCCTCTGCCCTTCGGCTCAGGTCGTGATCTCAGGGTCCTGGGATAGAGCCCCGCATCGGCCTCTCTGCTCAGTGGGGAGCCTGCTTCCCTCTCTCTCTCTCTGCCTGCCTCTCTGCCTAGTTGTGATCTGTCTGTCAAATAAATAAACTCTTTAAAAAAAAATTCTATTCTATCAAACCAACCCATTGCATCTTAAAGATAGGATAATTGGCCCAGATACTATTAAAAACTACATACTACGGTGGTAGATGCCACAGAAATGTAAAGACAGATTTAAAAAGAAAAAAAAAGTAACCTGGAAAAGGAAATTAAGCCGTGTATGCAAGCAGGAAAAAAAAATATCTTTGAGAATTAGATAGGCAAAAAGAGGGAAGAAATGAAGGGGACAAGGGGCTTTGTAAGTGGTAGCAGGAGCTTGTGTTGGAATAAATACTGAATAAAGGTAGGATTCCCTATATATCTGAGTCTACCCAGTAACCAGTCATTGTGACTTTTTATTGAATAGAAAGTTGTTGTTGTTGTTGTTGTTGTTGTTGTTTTTCTTGATGCGCCTGGAAAAAGATCCTTCACAAACATGGAAGTGGATTTAAGGAACAGGAAGAAAACCCTTTTTGGGTAAAGAGAAAAATCTGACCCACACCATATGCTTTCCTTACAGAGAAACACTGAACTCTTGCAAGTTTCTTTTGTATTTATTTTTTTTTTAATTTTTTATTTATTTATTTGAGAGAGAATGAGTGAGAGAGAGCATGAGAGAGAAGATCAGAGGGAGAAGCAGACTCCCCAAAGAGCCGGGAGCCCGATGCGGGACTCGATCCTGGAAGCCGGGATCATAACCTGAGCCGAAGGCAGTCGCTCAACCAACTGAGCCACCCAGGCGCCCTCTTTTGTATTTAAATTATGAAACTGACCCCGGTTTACTGTTTAACACATGAGTGAATAAAAGTGATGTTTTGTTTTCGTCAACGCTGACAATAATTTGGGAGGATTTGAGATGATAAAAGGGAAAAAAAGCAAGCGTTGGGGCAAAAAATTTGGTATCCAGCCTCAACTTCGTGAAAAACAAGTCTGACATGATTGTTTCCCACACACGGTACCTAAAATGAACTGAGTGGTTAGCAAGTTCTCAAAAAATTCTTGTTTATGAAGAAAGAACAGCGGGAAGGAAGGAAATTGTTTACTTCTGAATTGTAGGTAGAAACTGTTCTAAAACACGCTAATGTCTTAACCCATGTTTCTTGCTGCAAAAGCTGCCCATCCACCTCTAGTGGCTTCACTCAAACCCAGTGGCATTTATTGAGCACCTACTATGTCTGAGGATTGCCCATTTGGCATCTGTCACTCAGTATTAGTCTTTAATCTGCCGCTGAAAAGCCCCAGGGGCAGCGAGCAGACGGGACTAGTAATAGGGTATCACCCGACCCGGGAACACTTGCACTCCATCTGGCACATTATTCCTGGAACAGTCACTGGAAAAGAAATTGCACTGGGTACAAACATTAACAAAGGCAGGGTGATGGGCTTCAGCCGCAATTACATGTGACAAGTAGCTCTTCTGTTCTCACCGTCGGCAGCTGCACACCTCTATCACCCCCGGCTACGTGCTAGCTTCTCCTCTCTCTCCTTCCACACCTTCACCCTCAATTCATCCTCCTCTTTGACTAATAGTTCTGCCAACTTGGGGTCCATCAATCTTTCCACATCAGCAATAAGCTCTGTGGGAAAGGGAGGAGAGAATGCACGCAGTCATCCTAAGACGTGGGTCCCTCCCTCCCAGCCTCACAGGCTTGGATGACTCGTTCAAGTCCACTCGGTCTCTTCCTCCCATCTTGTCAGAAGCATCTTGATGAAGCCAAATTTCCTTCTCCACATACTCTTACAGGCCAGACATATGATATGTGAACTAGTTAATGGTGACCTTTCCGCGAAAACAATAAAAATCACCCAAATGAATGAGTACATTTGATTTCCTTTAAAGATGGTAGAAATTCATTGTAGATGAATTGTATTCATGTTAGTGCCTGTAAACTAAAAGTTAAGAATTACAGCACAATTTAGTGATTAAAGAGATCTGATTTAAAATAGAAAAATCAGGAAATGGAATGAGATACACCATGTCTAACAAATAATGTCGAAAAAGCTATTTAGCTAAAGGAAAATGACACTGATCCAGAACCGTCAATGGCTAACGCAAGCAGGGAATTATTAGTAAAGGAGAAGAATCGAAGCCTCTGAATTTCCTCCGAAAGGCCAAGATGTTAATAGTCTCTGCTCGGACTTATCATGCTAAAAACATCGCAACACAGAGAACAGTGTGACATCCTTTCTTAGGAGCTCATTTACTAGATCAAATATGCATTAGAATCTAAATTCTGGGGGCACCTGGGTGGCTCAGTGGGTTAAACCTCTGCCTTCAGCTCAGGTCGTGATGTCAGGGTCCTGGGTTCAAGCCCCACATCGGGCTCTCTGCTCAGCAGGGAGTCTGCTTCCCCTTCTCTCTCTGCCTTCCTCTCTGCCTACTTGTGATCACTCCCGCTATCAAATAAATAAAAAAAAATCTTAAAAAAAAAAAAGAATCTAAGTTCTGGTCTACGAAATCATTGTTCTTTTACAATTTAGCTGAATATTTCTATTCATGGGTTACCTAAGGACACCCCAGAATTACCTTCATCATGCTCCATTTGTTCCACCTTGGAAATGCTTAGAACACACACAGGCAAACTTGAACAGCCTATGTTTCTGAAATCATTTGACTTCACTTTTAAAATTGGGTACATAAATGTTTTGAGAGTGCTATTTTTAAATTTTACTTTTGTGAGAAGCTCTTTACATTGAGCCCCAACCTGTAATTCATAAAAAAAAAAACTCGAGAAACTTCTAAAAATGAATTACATGTCTAACAACTGTCATGAAATTGGAGAGGCGAGAGTTCCTTTGATAATGAGTACCTATAAGTTTCTTTATGTTATGAAAAAGAGCAGAAAGAGGGAGGGGAAGGAGTTGGGAACAACGAAGAGAAAGAGGCGCGTATGGCTGAGAGACAAAATGAAATTTGAAAGAGATGAGAGACGATGGCTTGGAAAGATTAAATTTACTCCATATAACTCCGAAGCGCAGAAAAGGGAACATCAGCACAGAGTCAAGGGGAACTGTTAGCACAAGCACCATTAACAGCCATTAGCACAAATTCATATTTTAATGAAATACACTGCCTTATGGAGTAATAAACACAATATCCCTAGAGGAATTCAAGTAGAAGCTGAAAGACTACTTGGCTCGGACACCAAAATTGTGAACTTCTCTCTACTCGGTGGGAAACGGGACTGCGCGGCCAGGTCCGCGAGTCTACATTTAACATGCCCACGGTCAAATGTGTTGAATCCTTTTAGAAAATGAAAACAAGTGTAGGTCAGCACTGTCCAATAAATGCACTGCAATTTACATGTCAGAGGCAGACGTTTGCGTTTTGGTGCTCGGCGTCGGTATTCCTCTGCCAGTAGCATCCGCTTGCCCTCTGCTTTTGGAATACACCCAGTCCCTGGCCTGAGTCAGCTCATCTCACCCCTACCCCTTCCGTGTGAGTCATCCTCCTGGCCATAGAGATGGGCATGTGACCGAAATCAGACCCAGCCAAATACTCTCGGAGCTTTCATTCAGGCTGCTGCGGAAGGAAAGTTCTTCTCTGCTGAGCTGGCTGGGATGTACGCCTAGAGCTGAAAAGAAAGCCATCTTACCACTGACAAAGGACAGAGGCTACGTGGAAAAGACTCGAGGGAGGATGAAGGGCTGACACGTGATAACGCTGCGACCCTCAGCTCAGCAAGCTGGGGCGTCCTCGACAGTGGTAAGAGTTCCTGTGGAGTTGCTGTATTTGCAACCAAAAAGTCCTAGCTGATGTCAAAGAAGGAAATCATGAGAAAGAGGCTTGAAGGTCTAGATGCTGGCTGATGATCTAATGCTCTGCAAGTTTCAAACTTTAAAATTGAAATATTTAGGCTATCCCCCTGGGATCCTTTGAACTTTCTCATCTTTTTTTTTTTTTTTTTGCTTTCTGTTTTTTGGGTTTTTCAGGGGTCATGACTATACACCCTTTTCCAAGCTTTCTGCCTTGGTTTCCCTAAGTCCCTCCAGAAGTTCTCTCTTGGTTTCTCCCAATCCTCCGTGAGAGAGGTGACACGGAGACACCTATGAGTGCCATGAGCAGGGCTGTTCATGAAAAGCAAGCAAGCCCTCCCTGAGGCATTGCACTCCTGCCTACCAGCTAGAAATCACCCCTCTCTCTGAGGGAACAGATTGTTTCAAAAAACAAGATTCTCAAATACCTTATCAAGCTGTCCAGCTGTACTATTATGAAATCACTGGCCAAATCAAATCAAATAAATAAATAAATAAAAATAATAAAATATATTATTTCAATATAAATTTAATATAAATATAAATAATTTAAAAAATAAACCATTTCTCTGCTCCCCAAATCAGGATTTTCCCAATGGACCTTTGACCTGTTCACCTGCACATCCCAAATCTCATCATGCCACACTTAAATCTGCATTCTGCAGCACTTCCAAGTCTTTATTTACATTTTCTTAACAAACTAAGAAATAGTTCCTGTTACAAATTTTAATACAACCTTGCAGGGGTCAGCGCAAGAACAGAAATCTCACAGTCGTCCTAACTGCTTCTAGCCTACAGAACAAAATAAGGTACAAAGAGATAAAAATGTACACATGGGTATTCATAGCTGATGGTTTTCTAATTTTATCTAACAGTATCAATCACAATATCGTTTTTAACCAAAGACGAAAACAGGTTCTCCAAAAGAGTAAATCTTCTGCGATCCCCCCTCATAATGGAAGTCGTGTAAATATCCCCGACCACGTCCTTACGGCAGCTTAGCCGACATGCAGGCCCTCGGAATAGAAAGGAAGCATCAGATTGGCGGCGCACGGTGCCACCTCCCCACAAAGCCTCACACTTTGGGACAGGAAGGAAGAATAATACTGTAGCCACTGGTAGCTGCAGGGGGACTTTCGGGAGGCGAAATGGCATTACTGGAGTTGGAATTTGGCCAGGACACTGGGGCTAAATACCCAGACTCTTATGAAAAGTGCCCTGGGATTGTTAATGCCCTCGAGTTGTCAGGACCTCAGTTTTGTGTCTTCTGTGAAAAGAAAAGCTGATTAGATCATTTAAGTAAATCTCTCGGTGGGCTTCTTTAGCTTCTGATTATCTAGATATGCTTTAATCACCGTCAGATTGCCCCAGTTAAAATTAATGACAGATTAATGGGAGACACTCCACGATATCAAAGCACCAAAAAACATACCTCCATAATATATCACATATATATTTTTCATTTATTCCCCAGGGGATTAATTTAGAGCCCCAGCAATTCCTACTTGGACTAAATCATGCTGTTTTAAAGAGTACATAATATCCCAATTATCCTGTTGCCCTTATCTTTATGAGTCTCCAAAGGAGGGATAACCTAAGTGGGGTGATTAGATTTAATACCACATCCCTGAAACCCAGGTCCTGTTTCAACAGACACTCTTTTTTTTTTTAAACAATTACTCTGAACATTAAATCTTCTGTGTTATTTACTAAAACACTTAGCATAATAAGACTTCAAACACAATTATTCACCCCCCTTACCATAACGGAAATCTAGACTATCAGATTTCTTAAGGGAACAAAAAAACTAAGAATCTTCCTTTGTGGTGGTAATAAAATTCATACATATTTTAGATTGGCAGACATGTCCAAAAAGGGAAATACTTGTATTATGTGAACAAATAAATGCTTTTTAAAAGCAGGGTTGCAGGGGTGGGGGGTGACCAAAAAATATTAGCAGACAAATTCTTCCTAGCACCTACAAAACCCACGAATGAAATAAATTCACTCATCTCTTTCCCCTTGCTTCCCTTTTTGTTTTACAAACACCCTCCTCTATCCTTCTTTGGTGAGTTTTTTCTCCTTCCCATGCTCCACAGAAGGATTTTTAAAGCTTTCTCTTGGCCCACAGGGCAGGACTGACGAGTCTCGGCTCCCTCATCTGTAAAATGGGGCAGCTGGTTCCGAACCCAGACTGTGCAGGAAATTTGCCTAGGACACTTCATCCCTTAACCTCACCCCCAGAAACCCTCTCTCAAAGGCATCCTATCCTTTCTAAACGTTCTCCAGGTGATCTCAATGTGCACCCAGGCCTGAAAATGTCTGACCTAAGTGTCTCCAGGATTCCACCCATCCTAAAGCTCTGTGTGCCCCTCTGTTCACTGAACCACTGTTCAGCTCAGGTGTCCAGCAAACACGATCGATTGGTTTCCTACAGGGGTCACAACAATTCTCTCACAGTTCTGGAGGCCCAAAGGTTGAAATCAAGATTCCAGTTTTTTCAGTAGGTTCTGAGGGAGGATCTGCTTCATGCCTCCCCCCTCCCAGAATCTTAGTCTCGGTGTGTCCTTTCTTCTGTCTCTTAGAAGGACACTTACACTGGATCGAGGGCCTGCCCAACGTAGGATGCTCTTATCCGGAGAACCGTACTTTAATTATGTCTGCCATGACCATTATTACAAAGACAGTTACATCCTGAGGCTCTAGGTAGTTATCTTTTGGGGATCTCTATTCTACCCTCTATGCTAGAGGTGCCACTTTGATCAGAAGCCAATGACATATCTTCCAAAACAGGTGCAGGACAAGGGAAAGGCAGGCCGTGGGGCTTTGGCTGCCGTAACAGGGAAGACAAGGGACAGAGGGCAGGCCAAGGTGGCTCCAGGCCAGCCCCCACAGGCAGCTGGGGACTCTGGCTGTCAGGTCAGCTCTACACTAGTCACAACCAAAATGCGTCAAGAGAGAAGCAAATACTGCCCCACGCAGGCCCCAGCAGGGCCGACTCCGTGGCTAAACAGAGGCTGGGATGAAGAGACGCATGCTGTGTGACCTCCACAAAGAGGAGCCTGAGTATAAAAGACCCATCATGACCTCTGAAGAAGTTATGCCTTTCCTAACCTTGGACAAAGGATTTCATTCATTATATTCAATAATGTTACTACTACACCCCCACCCGAAGTCGAACAAATCCTCGTACCTAATGGATTTCCATGAGTCCTGTTATACACAGCAAGGAGGAAAAGAGATAAGGATACTGTAACAGCTCCACTGCAATGACAATTTTGTTTTTATGCCAATCCACGTTATCATTCCCTTCTTTCAAAACTATGCTCAAAATCCTTGCCTTTTCATGGTTTCTCCCCACACCTAAGCCTAAGGACCATATGATGCACATCTTTAGCACATTTATGATTTTTTCTGCCTCATTTTTTTCTTTTTTTATATTTAAATTCAATTAGCCAACATCTATGATTTGAACCGGGTCTGCTTGGACTTATACATATGCCTGCCCCACGCAACCCAATGTCTTTTTAGATGTAGCCCCAATGAGCCTGATGGCTCATTGTGGGCAGAAACCCTGCCACGAGCTTCTGTGGGGTTCCTCCTAGACACTGATACCGTCCACTGCACAGAGAATGTTGTTAACTGAGAGACTCTCTTATTAATGCCTCCCTAGTAAAATGTTGTTTCTCATTTACTCATTTAACTTCTTTTATGATTATGACTCCCCCCAAAAAAGAAGAAAAAGAAAGAAGGAAATAGGATGAAAGAAATGTCCCTCCACTCTACAATAAGAGTGGGATTCCCATGGATGTCGAAAAACAGTGATGGCATTTTGAACGGCAAATCCACGAAGTGACGTGGCAACGAATACTCACATAAATGCCAAGGAAAAACCACCTCTCTAACCCCCACCAGTTTCTTCATCTCTTCGGTGTGGCTGGAGACTGACTGGGCTGTGTCACTCGCCGATAGCAGGAGAGCTGGAATGGAGAGCTAGTTTTTCTTCTTCGGCCCCCCGACTTCATAAGACCTAAGAACAGCTCCACCATTACTCGTTACCTGGGTCTCCCGCAGTTCCATTTGCAATCTGTGATGTCATACCCAAAGGCAATGTCACATAATCAAGCTGTCACACTCAAAAGAGGTAGGCAGAGGTTGCTTTACTATGGCAAACCCAATCCTTCTAGAAACATGATGTCATCACCCAAAAGTGAAAGCTTCTCTGCAGCACAGACTGGCTGGCCATAGGGCGCCCTTCATTTTCGTCCAGTCTTGGCTTCAGTAGCTTTTAAGTCACATCGCAGGATGGCAGATCTTCCCAGCCCAGGACATCAACCACCTAAATAATCAATTCCCTTCAATATAGCTACCCTTCGAAAATATTTGCAAATCATTTATCTGATAAGGGACTAATATCCAGAATACACAAAGAACTGCTACAACTCAACAAAATAACAAACAACCCAATTTTAAAACAAAGAAAAGGACTTGAATGGGTGGGTGTCCAAAAAAAAAAAATCTCCAAATGGCCAACGGCACATGAAAAGGAGCTCAGCATCACCAGTTGTTAGAAAAACACAAACCAAAGCCACGAGATGACACTTCAGCCGTTTTAGGGTAGCTATTATAAAAAATGGTAATACCAAGTGTTGGCAAGGATGTGGGGACAGTGGAGCCCTTGTGTAGTGCTGGTGGGAATGCAAAGTGAGGCAGCCACTGTGCAAAACAGTATGGCAGCTACTCAAAGAAGGAAGCACAGAGTCACCATATGACCTAGCATTGTCACTTCTGGGAATACACCTAAAAGAACTGAAAGCACGAACTCCAACAGATATTTGGACAGTCAGGTTCCCAGCAGCATTACTGACAACAGCCAAAGGTAGAAGGAACCCAAGCATCTATCAATGAATGAAGGCACAAACACAACGTGGCGTCCACAACCAATGGAATATTCCTGAGCCTTAAAAAAGAAGGGAATTCTGACACAGGCTACAACATAGATGAATCTTGATTGGCACTGTGGTAAGGGAGTTGAGCCAGTCGGAGAAGGACAAATATTGTATGATTCCCTGTACATGAGGTACCTAAAGTAGTCAAATTCATAGAAACAGGCAGCAGGATGGTGGTGGCCGGAGGCTAAGAGGAAGGGGGAATGGGGAGTTAGTGTTTAATAGAAACAGAGTTGCACTTTCACTTAAAAGATGAAAAAATTCTAGAGATGGATGGACGGATGGTGGTGATAGCTGAATGACAATGGGAGCTTAAAGCCACAGAACTATACTTCTAAAGATGGTCAAAATGGTAACTTTTAAATTATGTACATTTTACCCCCCCAAAAAATGACAATGTTCAAATCATAGCCACCCCAGTTCAAAAATGATCTTCATTACAATACCAACTTTATAATTATGCTGTTAGTCTATCTTGCTTCTTGTTCTGAACAGTACTAAAAAACCATGCATCTACCTTTCTTTTAAGAAGTGGGAGGGGGAGAAATAAAAGCTTTTCCCTTCACGCATCCCCCTCACGTTTGCTGAGGAGTAAAGTGCACTTTAAATTGCTTTTGGCAATAAAAATGAAACCACTGCCATTTCCATGGTCAGAATTCAGCTGATGATCGTTGCTTCCTTTTCACCTTTGTACCCCTTCCCTTTTCTGTGTCCGACTTCCACCTCATCCGTAAGTCTCCTAGCACCGGTCCCTCCCACCCACAAACTTGGAAAGCAGGAGGAAATCTCTCTCCCCTGGGGTTAATGTCTCTTAGGTACAATATAACTGAGAGACCTCTTAGCAGCCCAAGCTATGGGTTTCCCAACACCGTTAAGGACCAAAAAATGCTTTAGCTCTTAGAAAAGCAATCATATAAACAGCTAAAAGATCAAGTAAAATGGATACCGCAGAGTCAGGGTCATAAAAAAGATACTGAGGGACTGGCTCTAGAACATGGGCTCTCAGCACTGGCACTATTCTGAAAACCAGGTTTTGTAGGGAGTGGAGGGGAAGGTGGGTGGAGGGAATGCATTCTACAGGAAAGAAAAAAGTAAGGGGAAAGCAACAAAGCTGGAAGCTTATCTCACATTTCAGATCTAAAATTAGATCTAAAAATGAACACCTCGGCATAAACAGAAATAAACTCTTGTCTTCATGACAGAAGAATGGACAAGAATGAAGTCAGTTGTTGTGTATCTTTAAAATCTTAACATTATATGTTACTTACAAAGTATTTAATAGCAAGTAAAGTGTACTGTTTTAGAACAATCTTCCAAATTATCATAACAAACATGTTCACAATAAGAAAAACCAATCCTCTAAATAAAAAATGAAAAGATTATGGACTGTAATAATATAAATATTTTCCTTTCTTAAATACGGACATTTGTATTATCTGTAGTATTTCAAATTGTCTATATTTATTTATATTTATTTATTTATTTATCATCCTGGACCTTCATCCCTGTTCAGTGCACCTTGAAACACTTCTCAGATCCCAACACACACAGCCCCATACCTGTGTTTTCACAAATAGCTTGTGCACACCTATGCCCAGGTATGGCTTCCACGACGTGCTCCGTTGGGCCAACCTGCAGTGGTTTGGATGGCTTAATAAAGAAGAATCATCTATTCAACCTTTGCAACATGCCGGATAAAGGTTCATTTCCCAGAAGAGCCTCGCTATACCCATCAAAAGAAAAACAGACTTGATCTTATTTTTAGAGAGAGAAAAACACCCAGAGACTCTGGGCAAAGCACTGGACGTTGCCATCAGTGTTTCCACTTGCTGATTAGCCTGTTGCCACTTGGTGGCACTGTTGATTCCAGTTTGCTCCCTGATCCCGGGGTGGGTAAATCAATTGATCCAACCACCAGAAGCACGTGTGGCTCTGGCTCCAAGAGGAACTTCATTAAGCCCTGACAGCCTTAATAGAAACATCAGAATGTCTATAGCCCTATCCCCCCCAAATCTAAATGGTAAAGTCATAGTAAATGCTCTCCACGTAGAACCTTCCCTTGGTTTTTCTCCAAATACAGAAATCCAACCTCTCCTTCAAGGTGCCTATCTCAGACTGCTTCTGTGAACCCTGCCCTAGTACGGCCAGCCAGTCTCTCACTGGGCACAGCAATCGGGGATGTCTCCCGTGTGCCATCCTAGGCCAACAAGGCAGGGACTGGGGAAGAAATGAACTGGTGAGTTGGAAGCAATACCACCAACTTGAGATTTTTTTTTTTTTTTTAAACATAGAATATATTATTTGTTTCAGGGGCACAGGTCTGTGAATCATCAGTCTTACACACTTCACAGCACTCACCATAGCACATACCCTCCCCAGTGTCCATCACCCAGCCACCCCTCCCTCCCACCTCCTTCCACTCCACTATCTTGAGATTTTTAAAAACACAAAATAAAATGCAGGATAAACAACCCCTTGGTAGACCTTCCTTTCCACCATTTATCTGGTGAGTGCTTTAGTTTAAACCTTTCCACACATCTGCATGAGCCTCCTTAAGAAACTTGCACAAGGGCAGGCAGAATTCGCGGGTGAGGCCTGGAACCTCAGGCTCTTCTCCCAGCTCCAACACCACCCTGCCTTGACCGGAGGACGGGGACTACCAGAAGGCTCCCAGTGTAAGCTCATACAGAGGCCCAAGAAGCACTAACAGAAGTCTAAGGAGGTAAGCGGGCAGCCTGCCTCTCAAAGCCTACGGCTCTTGTCCTCACTCACCCACAGCCCATCCATCGCATGAGCACATACACACATACCAAGCTGCACGTTCCTTCCTTTGTTCAACTCTGCTTTCTTCCCTTAAGATTTCCAAGGTGGTTAATTTTTTAAAACATTTCCGTTAGACAAACATTTGGAGGAAGCACTATACAAGGAACATAGATGATCGCTGTTCGGTTCTGTACACCCTTCAGGGTAGCTCTGCCTCTTTTTCCTTCTGTATAATGAAGGACCTGGCAGAAGCCTTGAACAATGACAGTTTAGAACCCTGCGGGGGAGTGCAGAATATGGACATTTTATATCAAGAATTATTGTGTATTGCTTTGAACAACACATGCTACATTCTTAAGGGATGAGAACAGCACTCTACGATGTCTAGTTAGCTCAGGTCATAAATCACCATCAGCGAAGTATAAAACATAGGGAGATATTTCTGGTGGCTGTGATCTTATTATCAGCATTTAGTTTATGATGCAGATACAATATAACTGGCTATAAAGAAGTGATGTGGATCTTTTAACAAACACCACAGCTCAGAGATGCAATAAAAGAATGTCACCACCTTCCAAACAGACATTTTGGCATGTTAGATGCATATTCTTGAGACTGCTTAAAACTCTGTGAAAACTCCTCTTTTGATATTGCATCCAATGCCTAAGACATCTACTTTTGATTTTTTTCAGTTGTGGTAAATATTCATCCTTTGAGGGTGGTTTTCGTTTTGGGAAACAGCTGAGTCATTTGGAACTAAATCTGGCATATAAGCTAGAGAAAATGGTTTGAATCAAAAATAAGATTCATTCATTGAATTATGCAACAGATACTGCATTGGACACTCTACAATAGGGAGTTAGCCTCAGCTCTTGAGGGGCTCACAGTCTAGAAGGGAAGAAAAGCATGTAAGCAAGGAATTGGAGTAAAAATAATACAATTTTTCCAAATATCCAAGCAGCTCTCATTGCTCTGATGTTGGACCATTTAAGGCTGAGTTTCTGGATTGGCTCCTAAGGCAGTTATCAAAGCAGTTCCAGAAGGAGATGTTCCAAAGCTGTGTGAGCAGCAACGTCTCCAGTGGTATAAGTATGTAACCTCTCAGCAATGCTACTCCCACAAAGGAAGCTTGTCCAGACAGCTACATCCTGGTACTTGTTACTTCTACAGTTTGATCTAGATATTATTTTATAGTCCCATCTACCAATCCCCACAAAACTGCAGTCCTGGGTTATACAAAATGATAAGAAATTTTTCCCTTATGTTTCCTAAGCTGGCCTAAAATCGACATAGCCACCATTAAAGGTGCCTGTAGTGGCTACAGACATCACTACAGTGGCTTGGCACAGGAGCCTCCCATGAAGGGCGGGGAGTGAGGGGCAGCCAGCGGCAGTGGCAGCCAACTTTTTCTGTACTGGGGTGGCAGGGGTGCCTGTTGGTCAAATAAATAAGTACAATGAAGATGACAGGAGGCAGGTTTCTCACTGTCGGAGAAGGGAGTTACACGTAGGGAAAGGAAAAAAAAATTATGACGGAAGGTATTGGTGTGAACTCAGAAATTAAATGTGTATTTAACACACATTTAAACACATATATTTCCTAGCTCCGACAACTGAGAAGCAGCAACACTCCAAGAGCGATGAGCATACCTGAAGTCCTAATGCTCCACTTCCAACTTCCATTCTCCACGAAAAGGAACCAGGGATCCCTGGAGACATGGTTGATTCCAGGAATGAACAGGGAAAGTATCAGATGAGGCTGGGACATCTGAATGTGCCAGAAAGTGAGGAGGTGCCCGAATGACAGAATCATGCCTAAAAGATACAGAACCCTGCTGATAGGAGTTCACACTAGCTAGATGTGGGACAACAGAGGGATCAAAATAAACAATGGAAATGATGGATTATAACCTGCTGAGTGAAATAAGAAATCATGAGTCCATACTGATAAAAAATGAGTAAGTGAAAAAATTAACAGTTTCATGAGGATAAAGATATAGATCTAGTCTCAAAGGATTCCCAACAAAAACTGGATTAATTATAAAGGGAAACAAAGTGATTTTATATTGGAGATGCCTGATAGACATGATCTTAATCAAGTGATCAAAGTGAACATCATCAGTAATGGGACAAAATATGTGTCACCCGGTAGGGTGCAGTGAAAAGAATATAGAACCATGTCCATGAAATCCATGCCAACAACACCTAACCTGAATATAATCCTGGAGGAAGCTCAGCCAAACTCAAGTTGAGGAACATTAACTAACCTTCAAAGGTGTCATGAAAGACCGAGGGACTAAGGACTTGATCCTGGTGGAAGGAAGCTGAGGAAACATGACAAGTAAACACAACACAGGGTATTAGCCTGGATGCCTCTGCTATAGAGGACGTCATTGGGACAACTGGCAAAACCTGAATGGGGCCTGGGGGTCAGATGACAGTGATAAATCAATACTAGTTTCCACATTTTGAAGGTTGTCTGTGACCACAGGAGAATGCCCTGGTTTGTAAGAAATCCATACTAAAATAATTGGTGGTGATGAGGCATCTTGCTGGCAATGGACACTCAAAAGAAATTGTTCCTTATACTGTACCTTAAAATTTTGTAAGTTTGAAATCCCCCCCCCAAAAAAAAGGATTTTTTAAAATTGCATTAAAAAGTAGAGTAAATAGCTTGACACTGCAACAGGCCATTCCCTCACCCCACCCCACTGCCGAGTCTGATCCTATACTGATGAACTTGCACAGAAGGGAAAAAATACTGCACTGATAACTAAGGACTTGAAAATACATGTATCTAACAAGGGAAACTTATGGGAAATGCAGGAGGGATGTTTTCTTATTGACTGCTTCATAGACCATGGAGCACAGTGAAGAGAAGAAACATTTACGCTCACCAGAGGCCATCAAGCTCCTTCAAGTATAAAAGTTTTAAAGATCCTTTAGAGACTAAGAATACAAAATAAGTTAGGAGGGCCTATCAGAGCAGTCTAGGGACAGAATGGTGTGACCCCAGGATAAGCAATAATCTATTGAAATTGGTTTCACCAACGGAGCACCAAAAGGAACTGTGTAACTAGGGAAGTTTCCCTGCCCCTTCTCTGGGAATGGATCCTACCCCTCCCCCCACCACTACTGCACCTTACCCCCCTCCCCTCAGTAGTCCTACGGGGTACCTGAGACCCAAAAGAGCCAATCCAAATTCTTCCTGACATCCGTATGCCAAGCTAGAAAAAAGATGGTCTCTCTCTGCACTGTGGTCACTTAGCTCTTCCTGTCAGTCCAACAGACCTGGTGCTTGTCCAGAGCCAGTGTTCTCTTTCTTACTGGAGCTACAAGTAACTGGGTTTCTCTCACTTGTCCCCAAAGAGTTAGGACTTATAAGAAAGTTTCAGGTATAAATTAGTATCCTAAATCTCTGGCACCGAGTCCCCCATGTTTGGGAACCATGCACTGGTTTCCAGGACTTAACCAACTGCTGGATGGCTAAACCAGCCACAGAAGCCCCGGACTGGTGGAGCCAGCAAAGGAGATCCTCACGTCCAGAGCAATGGCCTTGAGACAGCCTTATACTTCTTTGCCAAGTCTGTCCAGTGTACGCATTTATGGTCTGAGAGCTGAATGCAGGTGTATACATCATTGTCTTATGTTTATACCACTCATGTCCTCAATGACACTTGGAGACACACTGCTTTACAGGCAAGACCTAGAGTCCCTTTCTCTTTCACTGCAAATTGCTGAGCGGACACTCCATGAGCATGTCTGCACGCTTCCAGCAAACATCGTAACTCAAGGCGCTGCGTGAAAAATGAGACTACAGAGAGCAGGAGAGTCTCACTGTGAAGTCCCAGCCAGAGTCTCTTTCAGGAGAGACTTCCAAGAAATGCTGAATGAATGAAGTCAGTTTGCCTTCTTCCTCCTGTTAAACCATCAGCAACGGTGGAGCCAGAGCAAGGGGGTCATGCACACCAGCACAGAGCGAGCCTGCTTGCTGCCAAGCCTTGACGTGACTTTACCACCTGGTCTGGTCATGGTTCTTGGTCAACTCATTAGGAAGCCTGGTGGGGAGTTTATGCATGGCTAGCCCTGTCGCACATGAATGCTTTTAAGAAAAGAGACCAGTGGATTAGTGCAGAAAAATGTGAAAGGGTTATGCCAATTTGATCTCCTCTATCCTAAGGCAGCGTCACTCCTTGTCACACTCGCTGTGCCCAAACAGCTTCTTCCTAGCCATGAACCAATACCATGAACTCTTGGAAGACAAATGACCACTGAGCGGAAAGACTCGCCCTCTGAAAGTGCTTGATTTTCACGTTAGGGCCCATTTTATTTTGCGTGCTACATCACATGCAATTCTTGAAATGTTTTATTTCTTCCAAAGGTAGAGTGTATTTCAGAGATATTACATTGACTTTCAATGATATTGCATAATTGCATAATGCAATTGATATTGCATTGACTTTCTTCTCGTTGCTTTAGAAACGTCGAATTTTCACAACAGTGCATCTTCGGTTACTACATTTTAAAACAACAAACATGTAAATGCTTGTTTGGTTAATACTTTAAAATGATTTTTCTCCAGAAACATAAAAAAGTTTATATTTATTAAAGTAAAATTTTATTCTAATATGAATATATATATTTATATTTAATCCTGTTGCCCTGAGGTTCACTTATATATATAAATATATGTATAATATATTTATATGAGTGTATTTTATATAAATATATAAATGCACCTCAAGGCAACAGGATGAAAGGAGACAAAAATATTCTTCCTCATTGGCATCTTACTCTGTGGGGTAAACAAGTCACTCAGATGATCATGAATAAAAGCAAAAAATAGTTTTGACACATTGCGGGACTTTTAAAAGGAAATCTGCACTTTTTCATTTAGGATCTTCTGAAATGGACCATACCTGTACTTTGCGTTACCTTCACAATATTTCCTCAATAAACTGTATTTTGAAGAAACCCACAAATATGTTTCCGCCCAGCGGAATTTAGTATTCTATTGGTGCGCTGATACAGAAAGCAAACAAAAGAAACCTGACATTACTGTTGGTTGTGCTCCATCGCAGTTTTCAGAGGAATTTAAACATTCAGTTCTGTGCTGTTCATCATTTGGGCCGATACAACATAGAGCTCTTTCGTATTTGTGTTTAGGAACACTCCGCAGTAAATGTTAGTTTATGTGAAACTGCACAATTTGTGCAAGAAGAAATCCATGACGTAAGAGATTTCTAATTCAAGGCCAAAGAATGACCTAGAGAATTTCGTCTCTGAAGGTGTGAATTAGAAATCAAACAGCTAGTAGAAAGAAAAACCGAGAACAGATACCAGTCCGCCTGAGTCCAGTCACACGTCCTATTATCTGCCACCCCTGGGGCCCCTGGCAAGCCCCAACTCCCCGGCCAGGCTCATCTCCCTCTAGAACCACATGCCCCTTCCTCGCCACAAACACACCCCAGGCTTCCATGACTCCACACTTGTTCTTTCTATCTGTTCTCTGCTTGGGATGGCCTCTCTCCTCCCCTTCTGCAATACTGATCCCAGCCAACTGGTTGATCTGCTAAACCAGCCACTGCAGACCCAGCAGAACCACGGCTCTTCCGTGGGATCTTTCTCAAGGCACCACCCTCCCTCAACAAGAATTCGCCTGCCTCTCTCTTCCAGGTCCCATCACACCTTGTACACACCTCCAATAAGACACAGGTCACAGTGTTGCAAACGTTTACTTTTCTATCTCTGTGAACCGCTGGAGGACAGAGACAGTTAACCTCTCTTTGGGTCCCCGAGGATGAGCAATTTCCATTGCAGTCAACAATAAACATTTGTCGACTAAATGAATGAATGACTTTTCTGAAAACTAGAGCTTACTCCTTTTTACCTCATGTCCCTTCTAGGCTTAACTTTGTAGGAGGACCCTGTCTTACCAGGGTATAACACATAGTTAAACTTTTTTTTTTTCCTGATGATAGGGTTCATCCTAATTTTATAAAATATCACCGCACCCCTCTGGCTACTGATACGCAGGGGACTACTGCCACAATCCCAAAAGTTTCCCAATGGCAGGGACTTAGGAATTTTGAAGCTACTTCTCAAGTTTCTCTGTTTCTCCTCTTTTTGTCAGACTTTCTCTTCTTCCCCCAGTTTTTAGTATAACTGCCTCTACTAGTGCTCACAGTCCGCCTCTCTTAATTGGTAGCCTTTAATCTGCTAAGGGCAGAGGAATGCGATAACGAAGCTTGTTAATCCTGTGCAACTAAAACTAAATAATCTTTGAACTGGTGCCTATATAGTAATAATGTCTTGGGGCTCTGGCATTTGGAATGTGTGACCACTACACACTTGAATTGTTTGAGGTCTTAGAAATTTCCTTCCCCGTTCCCTGCCCTAGTTTGTAGTCCTGACCTCCACATAATGGAGATTTTATAATAATTAAGCATCTTAGATATGATTTGCCATAATCCCTCCTTAGAAGAAAAAGACTCACATGGAAATTTCACTCTGAAATTGGAAGATTAAAATGAATTAAATGGCCCTTGGTACATTCTGAAATAGGCTAATAAATTTCTAGACTAAATCTGACAGTTGGCAAAGGAGGAAACATCCTTAAACTAGTCACTATACATGGATACTGCATATCAATCAGGATAGGCTTAATGATGCCGTGGGAACAAACTCACAACTATCAATGTCTTCCACTGGCAGTGTTGTGGTCTTTTCCTCATTCATGCTACACGTCCATGCATGAATCACATTCTACATTCTCACTCTGGGACCAAACTTTCCATCTCACTATTGTCAGCCTCCTGGCAGAAGGAAAGAGATGTACAGCACCACATAGGGTCTCATAAAACTTCTGCCCAGAAGGGATGCACATCACCTTTTCCCTCGTTTCACTGGCTGAGGCAAGTCACATGGCCACTGGTGAGTCCAGCCAGGTAGGAAGGAATTTCTGCCCAGTCAGAACATGCTGGAACTTCAGTTGTTCGAGAGCCACGGTCTCCACAAAGCAGTATCGCCCCCAGAATCTCAGCCTACTACAAGTGCAA
Source organism: Martes martes (assembly GCF_963455335.1). Taxonomy (NCBI): domain Eukaryota; kingdom Metazoa; phylum Chordata; class Mammalia; order Carnivora; family Mustelidae; genus Martes; species Martes martes. The sequence continues at coordinate 123,947,343 of NC_137895.1, forward strand.
ACACAGACTCTTGATATAAACAAAGATAAGGTCTATCTCCTAAACCACAAGTACATATGCATTCTCACCTCTGCTTTTTCCCCTTAATTACAGGCATATATTTTTATGATGATCAAATTAGTCACACTTAACATTTTTATTTTAGTCCTTTATTTAGTCCACCTCACTGACCCGTGTTACACTAAGTCACCTGGGGCCAAATGCCAGCTTTTAGGAATTAGAAAGTTGAGCAGCTTCCCTGTCCCCATGTAGATTTGTCATCAGCCATTTCCCACCTGGTTCAGAAGTAACACAAGTTCATGGTTGCTGGTTCCTGCTGTTCACTTCCTGCTGTTCATTCAGATACACATATCCAATGGCCAGGGAAGAGTTCCACTCAGATGGCCTGCGGACACCTCAGACTCAGTGTAACCAAAACCAAATGCATCACCGACCCCCGCAAAACAGAATTACTACTTCCTTGCCAGTGTCTCACCTCCACCCAACCAGCCATCCCAACTAGAACTTAGGCTTGAACCTCCCTCTCTCTCCTCCACATCCCAACGTCACCTCTACTTCCTGATCCCAGCCTCCATTCTCTCCGGGCTTAGTAAAATAGCCCTGGACTGGAAGCAAGAAAACAAGGTAGTACTTCACAATGAATGTCTCAGTTACAATATTTCCTATTGGGACATTTGAACTTAGATCCTCATTTTCCTTAAAACAACAACAACAACAACAAAATTGACAGTGTATAATGTGGCTGTGATGCTTTAATAAATGAAGAAAGAATAAAGGATTAAGGATTCTAGCTAGATGTTATGTTCCTGCTACAAAGAAATAGAGCAGGAGACTAATAGGCAGCCTGTAAAAATACAAAGTGTCAGTACAAAACATAAACACCTCACTTCCTTATCCAATTAGCTATCAGGTGCCTTCAAGTTTTCCTCTAAAATCTTTCCCAAATTCAATCATGTTCTCCATCTCTCCTTAGCATGTCATGCTTAGATTGCTACAATAACGGTAATTTTTCCTCAACTTGTATTTGCTACTCATGTTTTATCCAAAATTAATTTAATCCTATAGCATGTCATTTTTCCAATTTGGTAAAGTCGGTTTGAATTCTTCCAGATTTTACAGAGAATCAGGAACTCCGTGAAATCTACAAAGTTGATGTCATGTTCCCCAATTCTTAATCGAGTTACCCACAATACAATAAGCAGAAGTGGTCACTATGGGCTATCATGCCTAAATTTCCCTTCATTGACAGTGTGAAAAATTTTACATGCTCTATGGATGTGACATTCTTGCATATAACATTACTCCAGTTGAGAGAAAGTACCAGCTTATTAAAGTTAAGATGAACACATTATTATCCATTGTTATCCAATATTATCCATTATTTACCTGTCATCTATATATAAAAGACAGATTAGCCTAATGCCATTTAGTTGATGCAAAACCCAGTTGGTTACTAGATTCATCTAAAAATAATAATAAATTATTTGATGATTTTTTTTCTGATATCTCTTCATGTATCTGATGTTAGTCTGATGTGTTTATAATTTCCATGGTCAATCAGTTTTGGCTGTGCATTTTTTAAGCTAGTCATGAAACTTAACGTATTTTAATTCTGAGAGACTTCTCTTTATCTCCATAATTAAAAAATAATAACAATAATGACTTGCCACCCCAGTGGCACCTGCTAGTTCTTTCAATACCCAGCATGCCTGACTAATACAAATAGTCCCAGTTCTTCAAAGCACTTTTTAACTCTTTTTCTATTTTGACTCTCTTTACTTTCATCAAAACTGGGAACTGTTCCAGGCTCCTTCACATCTGATACCTCTTATGAAGAGTGAATTGAATAAGACATTAAAAGCCTCTGCCTTTTCACCAGCTTCTGTTACCGGTTTTCCTGGCCTGTCTATCAGGGACCCATGCCAAGCAACTGGTGAAATTATATTACAACAAAGTCTTTCTGAAACTTGCAGTAACTAGCCCATATGGACAGGGTCCAAAGTGGACTAACACTATATTCTCTCTGATGTGGAAAAAGTTTATGACAAGAGTATAAGAGAGAATATGGATTGCCTTTTTCAATTTGTTCTATATATACATATATTTTTTTTTTTCTCTCAAAACAGGGGAGAATTTTTTAAGGACATTTCTGTGTATTTAAAATCAAGTCAGCCCATTTTTCAATAACACAAACAAATGAAGATTCTTCAAGATTTGATGTCTTTTCACCTGGCTGTGTCTGCCTTGATGACTCAAAGGAGAACTATTTGGCAAAAAAAAAAAAAGAGAGAGAGAGAGAGAGAGAGAGAAGAAAAAAATTTGCATGCTGGTACCAGAGTCTACCTGCCTAGAGTGCCCACGCATTTTATTAGAGGACCATAAGTTGAGCAAGATCTTATATATGAGAAAGGAAGAAATTAGCAGTAAAAGGTGGCTTCCATCACTCTGCTTGTTTCATTCTCCTCCTCCTGTCAAATAATGCTTCTAAAGAACAAGCATCCAGAGCCAAGCTCATCAGTCCCTCTACCAGCAATAGGAAAACTCCATCAGGGTTTAGCAAGTTCGTGACCCCCATGAAAACTGAGTAACATTTCTAAATCGCCAGTCTTGCCAACAGGCTGAAATAAGAGAACATACCATCTATACATGGTCAAAACATTTTAAATACTTCCTTCATGATTAAAGACAGTTGGTAGAATCAAGAATACAGAAAGATCGGTAGGGCCTCTTCAGCTCCTATATCTACAAATCTCTATCTTCATCAAATACTCTCAGTTCACCCACTAGAAAAGGAGAAAAAAAAAATTTTTCCCAAAAAATCTACTGCTTCATACACAAACACTACACTCCTCGTGAAAAAAAAAAAAAAAAATGTTCATAATGTCCTAGACAGGTTCGCTAAGTCTCCACTTACATGTGTTATTCATAGTCCATGAATCACAACAGAGTTCTCCCTGACCTCCTTTTGTAGAGTTAACATTTTTTTTCTAAGAACCAGGAAACATTTTATCATTTTTGTGAAAGACTATTCTCTATTCCAAACTTCCCATAGAAAATTCTATTTATCTGTGGTCTGGTACTTTAAGTATTATTACTCAACTTAATTTGCTCTTATGAGTTCCTTAGAATCCAAAGAAGGCCTGCAGCCAGCTACTCTTTAAAACTTGTTCCTTCCCAAATGTCACTCTTTGGTGGCGGCAGGTGTCTTACCTCTCGGCCTTCAAGCCTCACATCATTGGAAGTGGAGTTCCTTGAACCAGATTCATCAATTAGAAGATGACAATACTGTATGGGAAACTAGAATTCTTCCCCGTTAACGGTTCTCAAGTGCAGGTGAAGAAAACACTAGGTCCCATAGACAGAGCCAGTGGCCCAAGTACCACAGATAAAAAAAGGTTCTTATGATTAGGTAAAGGGATCCAAGTGTAGGTGTTCCTATGATTTATATTAGTGCACTCGAAATCTGACACCATGAAGCACTGTGATGCATGGACTGCTTACATCAAAGTCAATGGGAGTGGTTTTTAAAATACCGGCTCCAAGGACTCATCTCTGACCAACTATGCTGGAATCTAAGAAGTGGGGTCCGAGCTCCCAGGGATATTCCTATTAAGTAACACTGAAGTTCCAGAATCCCTGCCCTGAAAGATGAAGAGAGAGCTATCCAGTGGCCAAGGTATGGACTGGATTTGGCCAAGGTATGGACTGGGCTGGGAAAGATTGAGCTGGGGAAAATCTAGCCGAAGAAACTATGGAGGCAGAAGGAACAATAAGGGGATGAAGGTCAGAAGAAGGTAATTGACAAGGAGAGATAACTGAAACTACCTCCAAGTTCCCTTAGATGTAGAAACGTTTTTTAATTCTACATCAGTAAACTTCTGGAAAACACTGAATTAAGTGTATTAAACCATGGTAAGTCTACCTTTAAAATCAAAGCACCAAACTGCTATCCAAATTGTTGAGCTGAAGGACTTTGAAGCAAACTAAATTATGTACAGCATATATAACATATATGCAGTGAAGTATGATGGAGTACGGGAAGTATGGCTCAAACCAGAACAGTGATTCTTCTTTTTTTTTTTTTTATTAAAGATTTTTATTTATTTATTTGACAGACAGAGATCACAAGTAGGCAGAGCAGCAGGCAGAGAGAGAGGAAGGGAAGCACGTTCTCCACCAAGCAGAGAGCCCGACGCAGGGCTTGATCCCAGGACCCTGAGATCATGACCTGAGCTGAAGGCAGAAGCTTTAACCCACTGAGCCACCCAGGCGCCCTGTTGATTTTTCTTTTAAATTTCAATATTGTCTCTACTGATTCACCTTGAATTCAATTTAGAGCACTCTTTGCTCAAGGACGAAAAGGTAACCCAGTGGTGTCTGTCTCCCAGCCACTAGCTGGCTTCTTTCTGTCTCAGCCAGAACTAGTCTGTCAATGTCAGCCTTCTGAGAAAGTGACAGGGGGGAGGTGGGTTTGGTTTTCTCATGCTCCTTCCCCCACCAGTCCTCATGGGACCACAGCCAGAACCTAAGAAAATCTGGATTCTGGTCTCTTCCAATCCACTAGTTGACTCCTCATCAGTACAATGACGAGGTTAGACCAGATTACCTTCTGGCTCCAAAACTCTAAAACACAACTATCATGCTGCGCTTTTTGCTTTAAAGAGGAAATCAACAGGGCGCCTGGGTGGCTCAGTCAGTGAAGTGCCTGATTTTGGCCCAGGTCATGATCCTGGTGTCCTGGGATTGAGCCCCGCATCAGGCTCCCCGCTCAGCAAGGAGTCCGCTTGCCCCTCTGCCCCTCCCCCTCCTCCTGCTCGTGCACACGCTCTCTCAAATAAATGAATAATCTTTAAATATAAATAAATAAATAGGACAGAACCCAGAGGCATCTCAATTTATTTTCCCCCCAAAGAGAAATGTAATATGTCAAAATGATCCTGTTGTTACTACTGTGACTTTGGGAAAACGGAAAAGATTCTGACTAAAAGAAAAATGAAGTCTACTTTGGGCTTCAGATACCAGTGAAATTCTAAAGCTCTCTCTTCCTTACCTTCCCTCCACCCACCTTCCTTCAGGCTCTCTCTCCTCCCTAATCTCACCCTCTACCAGCAAATTTCTCCGGCTCCCACTGGGCATAACCTGATTTGCATGTAAAACTTACTCCTCCAAAGAATTTAGCTGAGGGTAGTATCTTAGATTAATCCAAAGAAGTCACCGAAACATCCTTAGATGTATAGAATATTACACACATTTTGGAGCTACTCGGTTTTGAGGGTATATTTTTAACGGAGATGTAGGCTAGTTTTGCCACATCCGTCTCTCTCTCCTCAACTTGTCCTACTTTTCACCTACTATGGGCCCCTGCATTTTATCCTCGCTTCCCCACCCGGTTCCTCTACCCTTCCTAGTCACAGCATCGATCATAACCCAGAGCTGTCCTTAAAACCAAAAAAGTAATTCTCTCTCAGCTTCTATTTCATTTAAATACACTAGTAGGAGTTTTTGACTTCTCAGATCCCACTACTTTGGAAACTTTTGCCCACACGCTGCCAATTCTTTACTGTTTCCAAACAAAATTTACAACAACTGTTGCCTTTCAGCGCAAAAAAAAAAATTAAAAAAAAAAACCAATAATAGAGTGCATCCCTTCTGTTCCCTATAGTGATGGGCTTGTCTCTATTTCAGCATTGCTTAAACTAGTCATTTCATGTACTGTCAGGCTTCGGGGACTCTGCCTGCCCCACTCTGGTTACATCATCACCCACAGAAGATTTACAAACAGGTTTCCATGGCAAGCAACAAGAACAAATGAAAAAGTCCGAGAGAACAGTAAACAGAAAAGATAAGGCTGATGAAAACAGAAATACGGCCCATCGGAAAGCAACGGCTTTAATCGCAACAACTGAAACTACCGACATTTCCCAGGAACATGACAAGAACCACACAATAAACGAAGACACTGGCCTGTTTCTGGATGTAATAGTCACACACAGCTCTGTGCAAAAGGCTCTAATGACACAAGGGCAGTCACCCTCTGCATGCAAATTCTATTCCATGTTTAATGGACTAGACAAGTGTTGCCATTTTAACTCATGGCCCTACATAAAACGAACATCATCATCATCTCCTTTTGAATCTTTATGTTTTCCGTAACCCTGGTAGCTAAGTGCTGATACCAACAATTATCTCAGCGTAAACAGTGGTTGGAAAAGGCAGAAATCTGTGACGACGGGTCAGTTGAGAAAACGCAAGAGTGAGGTGTGGGTGTGGATTTCTGGCAGTGACAGAACTCAAGCTGTAGGCCCCTCTCAGGGAATAACGGCAGAACACACGGAGTCCAGATGGGAACGGAGACACTCACTCATTCACGCAAAAGACAAAGGCAGACCTATGACTTGCTCCTCTTTGTGGCCCTAGAACTCCTCCTGGCACACAGTAGGCGGTCAATAAATGCTCACCGAATGAAAACATAGCGCCAAACTCAGTCAGGAAACCCACTGATGTTAAGCGATTATTATGCAAATAAAACGGCATCATTTCACATCCAGGGAATGTGGATGGATTTCTCTCTCTCTCTCTCTCAGGAATGAGAAGCCACTCTGGGTATCTTAATGCTAGACGTGGAATAATTTCTTTTTTCTCAATTTCCCTTCTTTCAATCAATTCATGAAGATGAATTTCAATATTTTCGGGCTCTACAAGGCTGTCACAGGAAAGCATAACTATCCTTCAGTAGGGAGCACCATCATTTGAATGTACAGAGGAAAAAACAAATTTTGATAGGGTCCCCCTCTGGCCCACTTCCTCCACAGCCCCGCCCCAGTGATGACTGGAATAGTTGTTTTGTCTATGGGCACAGCCTTTGCAAAGATGTCAGAGTGAAGCAAGTTTGCCTTTTTCGTAAACATACCATTTAAAAAGATCTATTACAAGACAGAAACGTATTGAGTACATTGTTGAACTGAAGGTGAAGGGTATGGATTCAATAATTCTACTTTCTTTCGTATAACCTCAAACACTCTTCGTACCCCGCCCACCCACACGGTGGCCTCCCTCAGCCCCCTTCTCCCTTCTCCCCTCGCCTCCTCCCACGCCTGCTGCCTGCGCTCTGTCCCTTCACACCAGCCTGCCACTGCTATTCCCACCATCTGGAGTCGGTTTTCAGTATCTCTGTCTCATCAAGTCTCCATCTATTTTAAAATATCATCTGAAAACATATGTTTCCCCCCCACACACCCCTTTCCATTTCCTCTCTGCTTTTATTTATTTCATCCTCTGACTTCCTTCGGCTCTGAAAAACCCATCTGATTCACTTCAGAAAACCGCTCTACAAAGGGCCATTCCTGCATTTGCGAGGCAAGATTGTCATCTCTCAGGTTTGAAATACCTCCGAGGAGTGGTCAGCACATGCTCCTCCATTTTATCTGCATGAGCTGATGGAAAGGGCGAGAAGGAACATGAGCCGGGAGACGAGGGCATTTCTAACATTAAAATTACCTCGAGTGCCGCAGACCACTTCCAAGGGTCCCGTGCTCCTCTGCCCTGTCGCCCAGGACCGCAAAGGAGCCAACCCAAGGCCATCCCTGAAAATCACTATCCTGAACACCTTTTTAAACACTTGGAACTCGGTAAGAAGCTGCCTAGCCTATTTTTAAGATAGCCAGTAAGAGTTTGAGGGGGAAGCAAAAAGTCTCCCTCCATCCCATTTCCCTTCCAAGCCTTGCCCAATAATCTGGACCCCCTCCCCCCAAAAGAGAAAGAAACAAAAACCACAAAACAGAGAGAGCATAGACTCGCTCTAGACACCCAGTCAGTCAGAAACTTCCATGTTTAAGACTGCCCAGCCATCTCGTTTCTCTTGCCTCTTTACCTTCCCTAATTAACCTCTGCGGCTGTGATTACTCCCTTTTCATTCTCACGGCCGGCATTTACTAATCACGTGGAAGAGCGTGGTGCTGCTCCCCACCCCACCCCCCCACCTCCCATTCTCCAACATCGGCAGATGCTTTTTTGCACTGGGCTGTTGACTGAGATGCTTTCATCCTGTTTGCCTTTTCTTTCTTTATTCCCCCTTACCACAGTGAAGAAGCTGAAAAATGAGGATCTCACTCTCAAACTCCACTCTATTGTCAGGTCTGCGGGCTGCGGCGGTTGTGAGAGCTGGGAGAATCGCTGTTGCTAAGCAACACTTTGCACCCGGAGTAAAAGATAAAGAGCACCATGCCCGGCTCTGAGGACGAGGCAGTCCAGTTCCCCGTGAACTCTGGGGGGCCGACCTCGGGACAATCAACAGAGAAATGTCTATTCTATTAATACGGGGCTTGGGGAGGGGGGCAGTTCTTAAATTTTCTTTCTTTGCCTTTAGATCATTTCTCATTTTCTCCAACAGGAGCATGACCTAATGGGCAGAGAAGTAGATGGCAAACCCATAATTTGGGTTTCCAGGATCGATGGGTGCCACAGATTTCCCCATCGAATACAGATGCTTCATTATATATCATTCCATGACTCAGTTTCTTCTGTTCAAAAACTGAAAATTAAACCCAACTGAACTGCCTCACAAAATTGCAAGAAATTAATTTTTTAAGCAGTATGAAAACATCCTCAGCAATGGCTAAAGCATGATCTAAGTTATTCAATGATGATGATACATTTCCTGCCGGTCTTCTTCAGGTGCCCCTTGTAGCAGACTTTCTCGTGGGCAGGTCCCATTCTCTCACGCTGACCTTCCGTGGAAACATTTTGTGAATTCTTTGGAGGAAATATTAACCACGGGGAGGTAACTTTGGAGGAGGTGGAGTTATCTCCTTCATTCATAGCCTGAAACAGGGGCAGGTGGGCCAGTGATGAGCTGGAAGACGGAGCCTGCCCTGCCCCAGTCCCAGCCCTCAGGCGTTCCGTTCTGTATCACTTCCTGAAATGATGCAAGAAGTGAAGTTCTGGGCGACATTACAAAACCATTAGGTGGGAAAACAAGAAGCAGCGGGGTCTCTGATGGCTTCACCGAGCAGAGCCACCAGACCAGCTCAGACCTCGGGGACAGTTACGCCTCGGTCTTGGTTAGGTTGCTATTATTTAGTTTCTCGGTCACTTGCAGACCCAAAATAATATGCACCCCGCTAATTTATGTTCTACCTTGGAGGCCGTCCCAGACCTGAGAAGTGTCAAGCATGCTAGTAAAACAACTCTGTTCCTAAAGGAAACTCTGAAAAGTTTTCTAAGTGGAAACTGTAATAAGATCGACCACTCACCGAGTGCATCTTTCCACTAAACCAAGAATGTGAAGCAGTTCTCATCTATAATTCAGTTTAGGAAACATCACGCTTCCAACTAACCAGCATATGTTTACTGAGCACCTCTGGGCAAAACACACTGCCTAACACAGAGTGGAAGCCACGAAGATGGACAGGACATGCCAGTCTTCCTGGAACTAATGTTCTCATGGGGGAGTCATGAGATATAAAATTTTGATTAGGCTTAATTGAACAATGTGTGATGATGAAGAGCATCTCTGAGGTCTCATCTGCTCTTAAATATCTACGCTTCTACCACAACTGTTAATATGCTGCTTTGGCATCTCACCAGTGAAAGAAGTTAGGATTCTTTTTACAGCTTTAACGAAGCAGAATTGGCACACAATAGAATGCACATATTTAAAGTGTACAATTGGGATGCCTGGGTGGCTCAGTCAGTTAAGCGTCTGCCTTTGGCTCAGGTCATGATCTCAGAGTCCTGGGATCGAGCCCCATGTCAGGCTCCCTATTCAACGGGGAGTCTGCTTCTCCCTTTTCCCCTGCTTGTCCCCCCCCCCCAATCTCCCTCTCTCTGTCTCTCTCTGGAAATGGAATCACACAGTGTGCACATGTTTCTTACTGATTCCTCTCACTCAGTATAATTATTTTTAAATTCTTCCAAGTTGTTGAGTATATTGACATTTTGTTCCTTTAAGTTGTTGGGTAGTATTATATTTTATGGAGATAGCAAAATTTATCCATCACAGATAAATCACATTTATCCATTCACACTGATAGACATTCGGGTTGTCTCCAGTTTGGGGTTATCAGAAACGAAGCTTCAGGGCTATGAACATTCATGTACAAGTCTTTATACACACATGTTGAACACATATGTTTTATTTCTCTTGGATAACTGGGAGTAGAATCGCTGGAGAATATGGTATCCAATGTTTTAGGAAGCGTTTATAAAATTTTGTACCATTTTATATACCCACCAGCAGCTCTGAGTGTTCCTGTTTCTTCACATCCTTTTCAACTCTTGATATGGTTGGTCTTTTCGACGTTACACATTATAACAGGAGTGCAGTAGTGTATCTGAGGTCTTATTTTACATCTACCTAATGACTATTCATGTGAAAAAAGATGCTTCTGCAACTCTTCTGCCCATTTTTAATGGGTTTAATGAGTTGTCTTCTTACTATTGAGTTTTAAGAGTTTCTCATAATGTCAACTATACTTCAATAATAATAATAATAATAGTAATAACTAGAAAAAAGACTTTTATATATTCTGGATAAAAGTCCTTTGTGTGACACATATTTTACAATATTTTCTCCCAGTTTTAGCTTCCCATTTCACTTTCTTATTAGCATCTTTTGAAGAAAAAAAAAGTTTGAATTTCTAGGAAATACAACGTATCCAGTTTTTTCTTTTATTGTTTCTGCTTTTTGTATATTTTCTAATATTTACCTAACTCTTGATCACTAAAACTGTCTTCCACATTTTCTTCTAGGGATTTAATTGTCTTACATTTATGCCTATGATCTACTTCAAGTTAATTTTTGTGTATGGTATGAGGTAAGAGTTAAAACTTTTTTTTTTTCATGCAGATAGCTGTACAATTGTTCCAGCACCATTTGTTGAAAGAATTTTCCTTACCCAGTTGAGTTAACTTGGCATCTTTGTGGAAAATCACTGTGCTCCTTCTCCTACCTTCATGCTACTACCACACAGTTTTGATTACTATAACTTTATAAGTCTTGAAATCAGGCAATATACATGTTCCAATTTTCTTCTTCTTTCTTTAAAGATTATATTTTAAATCAGCGGTCAAGTTCTGCAAAACAAAAAGGCTGCTGGGATTTCAACTGGGATAATAAGAAATAGGTAGATTTGGAGAAGGGACATAATAATATTGAGTCTTCCAATCCATAGCATGGTATATCTATGCATTTACTGAGACCTTAATTAATTTTCCTCAGCAAAATTTTACAGTCTTCAGTGTGGAGATCTTATACATTTTTTGTCAAATTTATCCCAAAGTATTTCATAATTTTTGATGCTATCATAAATGGTATTGTTTTTCAATTTTTAGTTCTAATTGTTCATTGCTAGTATATAGAAATGTAATCAATACGTGTTTTGATCTTATATCCTAAAATCCTGTAAAACTTACGTACTCTTTCAGGTAGCTTTTTTTTTTTTTTTAAGATTCTTAAGGAATATCTACATATTGTCTGTAAATTAAGACAGCCTATCCTTTTCCAGTCTATGTGCGTTTTATTTCTTTTTCTTGCTTTATTGCCTTGACAAGAACCTCCAATATTATGTTCAATAGAAGTTTGAAAGCAGATATCCTTGCCTTGCTCCTCATCTTAGGGAAAAGCTTTCAGTCTTTCACCATTAAGATGTTAGCTTTATGTTTGTCATAGAGGCCCCATATCAGGATGAAGAAGTTTCCTTCTATTCCTAGTTTGCTGAGTTTTCACCAGGAAGGGATGTAAGATGCAGTCAAATGCTTTTTCTATGTCTAATTAAGGTACACATATACTTTTTTCTTTTTCAGTCCCTGACACAAATAATACTGATTGATGTTTAAATTTTAAACCAACCCTGCATTCCTGGAATTAAACCCTTACTTCACCTTGTGGTATTATCCTTTTTATATATTATTGGATTTGATAGGCTGAAAGTTGATTAGGAACTTTAATGTCTGTGTTTATGAAAGATATTGGTCTGTAATTTTCATTTCTTGTAGTTTTATTGTCTAGTTTCAGAATTAGGATACTATTGGCCTCATGACTTCTACCGTTTTCTCGAAGAGTTTGTGTAGAATTAATATTTCTCCCTCAAATACTTGGTAAAATTCACCAGTAAAAGCAACTAGTATGGAGTTATCTTTGTAGGAATGTCTTTAAATACAAATTTAAAAATTCTAATAAAAATACAGTCACTCAATTTGCCTACTTTCAAGCAGGGAACAGGGGATCAGCGCCATTTCTGGGTCTTTTTCTATAGATTGTTTTTCTCCTCATTCTGGGTCATATTTTCCTGCTTCTTTGAATGATTGGTAATTTTTGTTTGGATGTCAGACAATGTGAAGTTTACTTTGTTAGCGCTGGAGTTTTTCTCCATTCCTTTAAATATTTTGGGGCTTTGTGTTGGATTCAGTAAAGTTACTTGGAAACAACTTGATCCTTCCATGGCTTGCCTTTAAGCTTTGTTAAGCAAGACTAGACAGTCTTTACTCTAAGGGCTAATTTTGCCATGCAACTGAGACATTGGTCTTCAGAGAGCCCCAATTAATACCCTGTATGTGGGTAGTGGACTCCACCTGATTTTTTGCCATGTCTTTCCTGGTCTCAGGCAGTTTTCTCACATTCATTCACTGAAAAGTATGCAGATCTCTGGAGCTTTCTCTCTGTGTCATTCTCTCCTAACTAAATACCTTGCCACCCTGTGATTTCTAGTGGCGGTAGCCTCTTCAAACTGTCTGCTCAAATGAGGGTGATAGCTAGGCTCAGTTTTATGTCTGAAAATATAATATATACTCCAAGCAGTAAGTTGGAGCAATCACATTTGTTTCCCTTCTCTGAAAGATTACTGTTTTGTGCTACTTGTCTAATGTCTGAAAACTGTTGTTTCACATATTTTCCCTGGTTATTTTTAGTTTTTTAAGTTGAGAAAGTAATCCAGCCCCTTTTACTCTGTCATCGCCAAAAACATGTCTTATCTCTAAAAAATCCCCGCATCTTGATCTGTTCTCTCCAATATTCACTTTAGAGAGCCAAATGAGTATAGCCTGGTGCTTAAATGGGCTCTGCAGTCAGACAATATGGGTTCAAGTGCCAACTTTGCCACTATTCTCTGTATGACCTTACACAAGTTATTCAACCTCTCTCAGTCCATCTTGCTTACCTGAAAAATAAGAATGGTATAAGTACACACCTCCCTCATAGGAATGTTGTGATATTCAACTGAGAAAACACACATAAAGCATCTAATGTCTCTCCTAGTCCATGTTAACTACTCAATGATAGTTGTTGTTAAAAATATCCGTCATCGTAATCTTCTCAAATGTCAGCTGACAAAGATTACAACCCAGTGTCACTGGCTAATCTAGCAACCTCACAGCTTTTACCAATGACACCTGTGCCCACCATGGCTACATCTGAACGATCTGTGCTAGCTTTAGAGTCTGGTAAATTCAAGAACTGACAAGAATGTCTTTTCTAGCTAATGTGTAATATCTGTTGCTCCCCAATTCCTTCCTTTTCATCATTCTTTCTATACAGTTTTCTTTCAGCAAGGTCAAAATATCACCATCTAATAGCTATTCCAGCCTGCCTCCCTCTGAAGGAGGAAAATGTTCATTTTCCATAATCATTCCAAGTCCTCCATATGCATTGACACAACTTTATATTTAGTGTAACCATAAAATTCTAAAAGCATACTTAAAAACCTAAATTGAAATTATCACAAGATAACAACACAGCAAGCAACTCTTAGCTTTTCTCTACTTAATGTTCTATTGACTTATGTTAAATCTCTTGTTTGTTCTTTTTCCATCCCCTGGGGAAAGATTTTTTCATAAGTGCAACTGGTTAAATGAGCACAAAGAGTAAGTGAAGTTTGTTTCATTATTGAAAAAGCTAATATTTGTTATATGTATTTAGACACTGTTCTAGATATGCCAAGAGGCAGAACTGTGTTAATCTCATCTAAATGGAGGCAGCTTTAGTTTTCTAAATTACATTTGTTATGGAATGAGTCTTAATAAAGCCACCGATCCAGTCTGTCTTCCTATGAATGCATATTCTGTACACTGATAAAATACAACACTGGGTGTTATAATTCAGCACAAGTTACACCCTAAACATAAAAGAACTTGGGAGACATTATTTTCACAGCTTACAAAGCATTTCACATACATTATCTCATTAATTCTTACAACAGTTCTGTGAGCTAAGAATTCACAACAGGAGAACGTCAATATTGCAGAAACAAAAGAGAAACACTAAGATGCCCAACAGCAATCATTTCTCTGCTCTAAAAATTCTGAATTCAAGACTATATAAATCATGCTCACTTAACAGCGCATGCTTGTGAACACTTATTTTCTTTTTTTAAAAGATTTTATTTATTTAGAAGAGAGCGCGTGCATGTGTACAAGCAGGGGAAGGGGCAGAGAAAGAAGGAGAGAGGGAATCTCAAACAGACTACATGCTGAGCACAGAGCCTGAGGTGGGGCTTGATGTCACGACCCCAAGATCATGACCTGAGCCAAAATCAACAGTCAGACACTTAAGCAACTGAGCCACCCAGGTGCTCATCTATTCATTTTCAATGACTATATTATCTAACTCTACTTTATTCCACAGTAATAAAATGCCATTTTCTCATAAACATGAATTTAACAACTCAACATTTTTCTCCACCACCTCACCCTTAACACAAAATTTCTTTTCTCCCCAATGCTTTATGTTGAGAATTTCAAACCTCAGAAACATTTCAAAAAGAGTGCAGTGAATATGCCCTCTATCTAGATTTATCAATTTTCAACATTTTGCCATATTTGCTTTATACATGACACAAATGCATGTATGTATGTATGTATGTATGTATAAGGCAAATATGTATATACAGTATAATGGATTATACTGAATTATTATATATAGTATTTATATTTATTATAAATTATAGATAATAGTATCATATATATTTTTATATGACTCACATGGAAGAAGTAAGCAACATGACAATTAACTCCTAAATACTTCAATATGAATCTCCTAAGAACAAAGACATTCTTTACATATGCCAAAATATTTCGTTCAGGTAACAACACCTACATAATGTTATTATTTAATATACAGTCCATTTTCAGATATCCCCAAAAGACCCAATACACGTCCTTTATAGCTGTTCCCCTGACCCGGGATGCAACCTGACATCACATACTGCATTCATATGTCACATCTCTTTGGTCTCCTCTAACCAAAACACAGATCCCCCAGCTCTCTTGGTCTATAATGACTGGCATTTCTTAAGAAAACAAGCCCTCATTTTTTGGATTTGTCTGATTGTTTCCTCATGATTAGATTCGGATTGAACATTTGGGACAGGAATGCTGCCTAAGTGACAGGCAGGGATCAAATCAGTAGTACATGATGTCAATTTGTTCCTCTTTTGGTGATGTTTAATTGCTTAAATTTGATCACGTTTCAAGTATTCTCCACTGTAAAGGTACCTGTTTTCCTTTGTAATTAAGCAGCTCAAAGGGTGACACTTAGAGAATATTCTGTTCCCAACAATCTTTCACTCACTGATTTTAGCATCTACAGATCATTCTTTCCTGAATCAATTAATTACTATTAATTACTATGGTTTCCTGTTCCATCATTCTTCCTACATTGATTAATCAGCCCTCTTCAAACGTATGTCATGATAGCAGAGAACACCCAAGACCACCGACAGGGCAAGGTTAGCACAAGAATGACAAATGCTCGCTAGAGAGAGCTAAGTGTTCCAGAAGAACGGCCCACATCCGAGTGAAGTCTGGAGCAAGTGCTAGATACATACAGCTTTGCAATTGCTGCTGTGAAGGTTTTTCTCTATGGTCGATCTGGTTCAAAGGAATTCTTCCATTGAGTAAGCTGTGGATGTTTACCAGGTTCTTTGTTTCAAGATGATGATAGAATACTGGCAAAGGATCTAAAGGAGCCACACTTTTTAAGCTTCATAGAATAACCTCAAGCTTCCTCTCTGAAGTAGAGGGAGAACCTCTTAAAGTGTCAGACAAGAAAATTAGACATGGCTGAAAAACCCAGGAGGTCATTTCTAAAGTATGCTTGACTCCAAAACTTTTTTTTTCTTTTAACAGTGTAGATCAAGCACTCTTTTATCCCTTGTCTTACATGGCTTGGGTTCAAAGAAGGAAAGGGTATTTCTTTCTATCCCTTTCTACTGTTCTTAGAGATATACCCTAAGCCTTTATAACGATGTAACTTTATTAACTAGGTCAAGCTAATTGCGGACCACCTTACTGCCACACCCAGTGCTTCCAAGATGCAGCCCCTACCGCTGAGCTCCACGTTGACAAAATCAAAAGAATATTTTAGTTTAACTCAATAATCACAGCGTAATACACGAAGAACCCTCTGCCAATGGTCCCACCCTTAGATATCATTTGTGTTTAACCTTATGCCTTCCACGGTGCCACAGAGAAAGCCAAAATCAACGCATGCCTATTGCCAGCATATTACATAACAGTAGAAATAAATTATTCAATAATCCTCTTACAAATCACTATAAAATGATAAAATCTCAATCTTAAAAAGGGTCGTAGACAGATGGTCCAATCTCCTACCCAATGCCAGGCTCATGTCTTTGGTATTAGAAATACTAATGCTGTCTCTGCTTAAATACCACCAGCGAGAGACAGCCCACTGCACGTGGCAGCTCATTCCACTAACTGAGAGCCACACACAAGACAGTCTGGTGATCATGGAGCTAAGAATCAATGTGTATCGTGTGACAACCTACCAGTATACCACAAAATACAGTAATAGAAAGATGCATACTTAAAAATAGGCTTCCTTTCAATACTAAGATTTTCCAAAACATTTAAAGCAAAATTCTATTTATCAAAATTTGATATACCAACATTAAGCAAGCTAACAGGTAATACATGTTTCAAACCAAGGAATGTAGGGGTCTCTCTTGCCCTGAAACAGATCCTTCTCTGTACCATTAAGTCAAAACCCTGTCATCTGTGTCTTCCATCAGAGTCTCATCAACATCACTTTCTTTCCTTCTGTCCGCTGGCTCTGCATATTTGGGCTCACTCGGTTAAAAATATCTTCCTTCTATTCTCTTGATTTACTCACAATTCAGAATAGAGTGTCCATGGCAACTGATAAACACACAGCAATATGGATATACAGAAACAGTCCCTGATTTTGAGCCTAGGTGATTAGAAAACGTGCTAAAACAGAGGAAGGAAAAGGGACAATCTGGTTGGGTTTAGTGATATGAAGTCTGAGGTGATGGGAAAATGCTCAGTGTCCAGGTATGAAACCCAGAACAGATGTTAATGTGCATCATCGGCAGAGGCAGCAGTTGAAGATATGACAGAGGTCAATTTCCTAAGAAAAAGACAAATGAAGAAGACAGCAGCAGTGAAGACACCTACTAATAGCCCCCTCCAGTTTCTGCCTTGCATATCGCCTTTCTTGATTTCCTGATTTTTCCCCAATGAATACTCTTATCTCCCCAATGTCATATAATTTCTGTAATACCAAGAATCTGGTCTCATATACCTTCTCTGTTACTCTAGTCATAGAAGATACTTCAGTAAAATAATTTTGGCTGGTTCTAATAAAAACCCAAAATGATTCATGAAAAACCTAGCAGTGGGACTTCACCAGCGCATATCAAATTCCTTGGACAATGAAGCACACCTTTAATGGGCACTCTGAATTGTCACTTACAATGCCTCTTTGAGGTCAAAACCACAGGATGTGTTTATATTAAATTCATGGGTTCATTCAATGAAAACCCACTATGTGCAGCATACTGTGCTAAAACACACATTTTGGGAAACACAAAGCTAAACAAGATAAGGTCCTCACTCTTGTAGATCTTACAATATTCCAACCCTCTTCTGCAAAGTCAAAGACAAATTTGTACCTTGAATCATTTTAGGGTACTCTGCTGTATTTGCTAATACAGTGCTTTTAATTTTATAGTTTTCCTTTGTCTTGAAAAACAGTCTAAACTACTGAAACCAGCAAAAATATGGCTTGAGTATAACTGCTGCTTTGTATCTGTAGATAAAACCTCCTATTCTTACAGTTCTCTCCTTAGCTTCATTCATACACTGAAACTATCAGTAAAGAGCTCCCTACATCTGCTGTGTACCTAAGCCCTCAGTTCAAACCATTGTTGCCTTCCCCATGGACCATCAGTCTTCACCACTTGGTCCTTCTCCCTCATCTCATCAGTGCCTAACGTTCTCCTCCCCACCCAGATTATCCAAACCATTCTTCCTTTTCCTGTGGTATCTCCAGTTTATCTACTCTATGGTCTCCCCTCTCTGAATTCCCATGATCTATGTCTAGCCACCCTCCACCAATTTAACATTTAGGTTCAAGTTTTCTTATGTTATTCAATAAACATTTCATATAAGTTTATTTTTTCTCCCTCTCTTTACTAGAATCTAACAGTAAGCTCTTTGAGGGAATTCCCAGTGTGTGTATGTGTGTGTGTGTGTGTGTGTGTGTGTCTGCTTACTAACATCATTTTGTGCAATTTTGTACACATAAAAGGTGGAAAATATATGCAAATGACTGAAATACTTGGTATTTATAGGATTCCATTTAATACCTTACACACTTGTCCCTTTGATAACTGCTTGTAGATCACAATATTGCTTACTAGGCCAACACAAATTAATCCTACTCATGTTTCAACTCTCAAAGAAGGTTCTATTTTGATAAAGGATGAAAAAGGATAGGATGGGGGTAAGTATTATAGCATATGAATATAACTATTATCATTACTGTATCGCTGTTCTTTATCGCTTAAGGCAACATTACTAACAAAAAGACCAATGAGTTACGAGTTATTAATATAGAGATTAAAAGAATTCTACTACCAAATGTATTGAAGTTCATAATATCTTGCCCTTTATTTGCTGACCTGTAATCATCAGACCAAGGTCCCTTCTCCCTAGCAGGGGTGCTGAGTTCACACAGAGTAGAAGTTTCTTCCTGAGAAGTCACAAGACCCTTAGGGCAAGAAAACATACACTTTAAGTTTAAAGTCTACTCTTTAAGTTAAGCAGAACCACCGTCTAAATATGACGACTCAAAGTTTCAAACAGGATAGGGCTTAAAAGTTGCAAGCAACTTTTAAATTCAGGAGAGTTTGGAAGAGAGTAACAAAAATAATCAGAAATAAATGGGCCAAAAGAAATAAAAACAGCATCACCTGAATCAGTCTGCACTTACGTCCAAGTATAGAGGAGAAGCTGGGGAAAGGCAGAGCAAAGAAGCCACAAGGGAAACTTGCCCCCAGAAACAAGCCAGAAGGCTGGCAGCTATGTTGGAAAACAGTAGGGAGGTTCCGCAAAAAGTTAAAAATAGAACTACCCTATGATCTGATAATTCCACTTCTGGATATCTACCAAAAAATACAAACTATAAAAACACTAATTCAAAGGGATACATGCACCCCTATGTTTACTGCAACATTATTTACAATAGCCAGCCCAGTGTTCATCAATAGATGAATGGATAAAGAAGATGTGGTATAGATACACAATGGGATATGATTTGGCCATTTAAAAAAAAAATGAAATCTCGCATTTGCAATGACACGAATGCAGCTAGAGAGTAAAAGTCTAGTGAAATAAGTCAGTCAGAGAAAGACAAATACCACATGATTTCACTCATGTGGAATTTAAAAAACAAAACAAACAAGCAAGAGGAAAGAGAGAGAGAGACAAACCAAGAAACAGATTCTTCATTATAGAGAACAAACTGGGTTGCCAGAAGTGAGTTGGGGAGCAGGGGCTGGGAGAAACAGGTGATGGGGATTAAGGATGTCACTTGTCCTGATGAGCACGGGGTGATGTATGGAAGGGCAAAATTACTGTAATGTACTCCTGAAACTAATACTAATTAGTATTAACTAATACTAGTTAGAGTGTGCGAACTCTACTGGAATTTAAAAAAAAATTTAATGCCAGAAGGAACCATCTTGTGTTAGGTAGAGACTCACTGAAAACCTTGATGTCCTTAATTCTATAATGAATGCAATCTTGAGGTCTGCAGAAGCTCAAGGAGGCGCGCGCGCACGCGCGCGCGCACACACACACACACACACAGCCACTGTGTACATGCATTAGGCTGAAGCTATATCCGCGCATCACCAAAGGGTCCCATCGGATTAAAATGAAAGCAGGAGCTCCTTTGTACAACAGACTTCTATTAGAGGTGGTTTTAAAGTCTTGCAAACAACTTTTAAATTTGGAAGGCACTTAGGGTAGGAAGCAAGGAGCAGTCGCAGGGGGGCCGGGGTGGGGGAAGGGTGATTAATGAGCAGGGTTGTTTGAGGCTTCACTTGAAATGATCAAATCCCACCCTTGCATTTTCCCTGAAAGATAAAGCCTCAAAGTAGGGAGAACATACAGGTTGAGGAAGTGGAAACTGTCAGGGTAGAAAAACAGAGGTGGATCTGCTAAATGCAAATGAATTTAGAGGGAATGTAAGTTTTGGGTTTGTTTTTTTTTTTTTTTTTTTTAATTCCTGGCCATCAAAAATAGTTTGGAGGATCTGTGCCAAAGTTAGAAATAAAAGCATGCTCTCTTCTCCCTGCACCCTACAGAGCTGCCTTTGAAGTCACATGTGCTCCACAGGGCACAGACAGAAACAAAACTCGGGCCCTTCTTAAATTTTATTATATATGGTTCACTGTATAAGACAGTGTCCTTCAAGCACTTATAAAAAGTCATTTTCAGCTTCTTCTTCTTAGATATGATAAGCTTTTGTCGTATGCCCTGGAATTTAAATCCATGCTTCCCTCTGGTTATACCTTCTGGTCCCAGGGACAGCCTCGGGGACTTGGCCCAGTTGCCTGGATCTAGTTCAGGTGCTGCCTGGATGGATGGGTTCCAGCTCCTGGCTTGTAGGGACTGGGGCTGACTCTCTGCGGCCACCTGGCAAGCCTTGGCCAGCTTTGCAGCCTTCTGGACTTCCCTGAACAGCTCACTGGGGAGCCTCAGCCCTGCTTCTTTCCCCATTCTGCCTCCCCAGGGCTAAGGGATGAACAGCAGCTATCCATTCTTCCTGCCTATGCCCCCCATAGAAGGTGAGAAAAGTATCACATTTGGAGTAATAACAACTATAACGCTGGTAATATTTCAAAACTAATCTAACTTCAAAATCAGGAACCTTCTTGGGAAACCTCACAACAGCCTAAGTACAAAAATGCTCATATCATTTGTTTTGTTTTGTTTTCTACCTAGATACTGAGCTTAAGAGTCTGGAAGTGTCCTGACCCGGCGTCACATAAATGGGAGCTAAAAGATCAAAGGGAGAGAAACAAAAACATTTCATATTTTCCAATGCATCAATTCATCCACTGTGTGTACTCTAAAGAGAAAAAAATCAAAATGGTGTTTTTCCTGCATAAAAGATTTTACTGTAGAATATTAGAATATAGCCTCTCTTCTCAGGAAGGTAAGTTAGAACTAAAAGAAATTTTAAAGACCAACTAATCCAATTACTTAAAGAGATAGAAAGTGCTGCCCAGAAGTTAATGGCTCAGACTAATAGGGTAGTGTCAAGAAGATATACAAGCCAATTAGCAGAAGCCTCCACTGGCCAAAGATGGGACAATATAATATCAAAAAGAATTAGAGCCACTGATTCAAATACATCCAATCTATAAAGTGCATGGGTTGATGATGAGTTGATGAGATGTTCTTCCACCTCCATCCCCAGAATACTAGAAAACAGTTTACCGGCTGCCGGCAGAAGTTGCTGAAGTCCCAATTCACTATTCCAATGATTGCTAAGTGAAAGGCAAAAATGAAGAATATATCCTGCTTTTTCTTATTCAACTCTATTTCAAGCTAACCAGATAACTGATGGTGGAAAATTCACCCATATAAAAGAGTCCCAACTAGTAAGAACAGAAATAATGACAGAATTAGAAAATTTCCATTTTGCCACTCCTAGGTAAGTCGTTGCAAAAAACCATTAAGTGAAAGCTGGACGGGGAGTTTTACAAAGGATAGATCAGGCACAGCTAAATATTTCTGATCCATCTTAAGAGGAGTGAAACTGGGTTAGCCAGACACACATCCCTCCTAAAGTATGCAATAGTAAATACAAAGCACCACCTATAAA
The DNA here is from genome assembly GCF_963455335.1 of Martes martes. NCBI lineage: Eukaryota > Metazoa > Chordata > Mammalia > Carnivora > Mustelidae > Martes > Martes martes. The sequence goes on from NC_137895.1 coordinate 123,969,496, forward strand.
GGCTTCTTGCCAGAAAATAATAAAAATAATAAACTAGAACTTAATCAGACCCCTTGAAATACGGGGACAGAGGCGTAAGTTGCATGATGCTACATGGAAGCAATGAGTCAAATCAATATTGTGGGACATTCTCTAGGGTAAATGATCTGGCTTCTCCAACACATAAAGGGAATAAATAAATAAATAAATAACAACAGAGAGGCAGAAGGGGACAATCATAAATGTAAAAATACTTATTAGAAAAAATAGCCAGGTCAATGAATGTACCATGTTTGACTCCTAATTTGACCAACTGTTTAAAAGAACAACCTTGTAAAAGCGTGAAATGTAACTATGGACTATGTGTTAGAAGACATAAAGGAATTATAAATTTTGGGCAATATGTGTTGTAGCTATACATAAAGTAAGGGTACTTGATGATCAGAGGTGCACACTATAATATTTTGGGATGAAATTTTTTTAAAAAAAGAAAAGGAAGTTATTGACTCAGGACTGGAACCTGCTCTTATGATCCCCAGTGCATGCTCTCAGCGTTATAACCAAATTCAAAGGATATACAAATAGCAAACTTTTTTTAAGTTCTTAAAACAAAAATAATGCCAAGCATCATTTGTGTCCTCTCTTCTTTCCTTTAATAAGAAACAATGTACCTCTGAACACCACAGGTAAGCCACATTTTCTCCCTCTTGGAACAAAAAACCAAAAACATGTAAACAAGATTACCCAATAATGTCATAGAGTTTGGTAGTTACTGTGGGGTTTTGTGCATTAAATTAGAAATGAGGAAGAAGAAGCTCCCTACACGAGGCTCCCTACACCAAAGATCCCATGAGATCCCAAGAGATGCTTCAAATTCCTAAGCACATCTGCCATTTGGAAGAAATAATGCGCTGAGCCCCACGCACCTGGTCTGCTTTGTCAGATAACATTTAGTCTGTAGGCCAGGTCCTAAGAGATGGAACATGGGAGAGCTAAGAATCAATGAAAGTGAAGGGGGACACAATCAGGGCAATTAATTACTAGAAACATAAAAGGAGTATCTGGAAAAGAAAGTTCAGAATGGAAATGGAGCATCCAAAAACATGGTGCGGGGGAGACAAAAGAACATCATCAACACCTTTTCCAAGTCTCCATTTAGCCAAGGATTGTTCAAAAAAAATTTTTTTTTAAGTGTGACAAAAGTGAGAGTGTACAAAAAGTATGGAAGCAGAACATAAGGGCAGAATAAAAGAAAAGATGGTCCTCTTCATTGCAGCATTATTTACAATAGCCACGACATAGAAACAACTTAATTGTCCATCAACAGATGAATGGATAAAGAAAATGTGGGTCTATACATACATACAATGGAATATTATTCAGCCATTTTTTTAAAATCCTGCTATTTGCAATGGCATGGATGGATCTTGGGGGCATTACGCCAAATGAAATAACTTAAAGAGGGGAGCCTGGGTGGCTCAGTGGGTTAAAGCCTCTGCCTTCAGCTCAGGTCATGATCCCAGAGTCCTGGGATCGAGCCCCACATCGGGCTCTCTGCTCAGCAGGGAGCCTGCTTCCCTTCCTCTCTCTCTCTGTGGGTCTCTCTGCCTACTTGTGATCTCTGTCTGTCAAATAAATAAATAAAATCTTTAAAAAAAAAGAAAGAAGTGAGAGAGAGAGAGACTAACTTACAGTGGAATCTGAAAAAACTGAACTCATAGATACAGAGAACACATCGGTTGTTGCTGGAGGTGGCGACAGGGAGTGGGTACAATGGGTGAAGGGGGGTCAAAACTTCCAGTTTTGAAGGGGGACAAACTGCCAGTCATAAGAAAAGTTCTGGGGATGTCATATACAGATGTAATATTCATATATTTGAAAGTTAAAGTTACTGTAAATCTTAAAAGTTCTCATCACAAGAAAAAAAAGGAGCAAGTATGTGTGTTGACAGATGTTAACTAAATTTATTGTGGTGACTATTTTGCAATATATACATATACCCAATCATTACATTGTACATCTATAGCTAATGCAATGTTATATGTTAACTATATCTCAATTAAAAAAAAAAAGAGCTGATCCTCCAAGTCCCACTTGATCTCCCATCTTTAATGAACAGCAAGAAAGAAGGACATGCCAGGATTAAGGATGACAGTGGGCCAAGAGCCCACTATCAGATGAGCCCCCAAGTATATTAACTAGAAACAAGGATAGCATGTAATCCCCAGTGAGGTCTCAGTACGCTATACTTTCCTCATTATGAGGATTCTCTCTGTCAAAATAAGTATGTAAGCAGAAGTAACAAAACCAAACAATAAAAATACCCAGGCAGAGAAAAGCACAGCACAGCACAAAATTAAGAAGGGCAGTGTGGAAAGAGACAACATTGCGAAATGTCGTTTTGTAATATGTTTGGAACCTCTCGAGTGTTTGACAGGTCATGCCATGGAACGCTGGCCTCCAGATTGAAACAGAAGCACTGTCTTCTTTTTTCCCCGCTCCCCAAATAGCCATTTCTTCTAACCGCAAAGGTTGAGAGAGGGAGTGAGGAGACGAAAGAGGTGGGGAGAAAAAGGAAGTTCATTTGACAAGGATCTGGATCCCAGTTTTCTCTTAGTTCCTGTCCTCAAAATGAAGTTGGTAACATTTCCTGCCTTTTTTGCATGTTTTTGAATGGTCAATAGTAACTTTGTTTCCTGCTTTTCCAGAAGAGCAAATACAGCTTTCTTTTTCCTTTCTATGTTTTTTTTAGTATGTGTATATGTTTCTAAACTGAGATATTTCTGATACCATAACCTTTGCCTTTTTAGCAAAAAGTATGCAATTCAGTGCTTTTTAGTATACTTTTAAATTTGTAAAACCATCACCAGTATACCATTCCAGAATATTTTCATCACTCTAAAAAGAAACCCTGTAGCCATGAGCAGCCACTCTCCATTCTGACCTTTTCCCCCCCGAAAGCCTATGGCAAATACTAATTTGTCTCCATGGATTTGCCTGTCCTGGAGATCTCATATAAATGGAATCATACAATGTATCACCTTTGATGTCTGGTTTCTTTTATTCAGAATAATGTTTTCATTTAAAGTTCATCATATTGCATCATGTATGGGTACTTCATTCCTTTTTTGGGCTGAATAATGTTCCATTATATAGACATACAATGTTTTGTTTATCCAATCATCAGTTGATGGACATTTCCACTTTTTAATGGATTCACTCTTTTGATGGATTCCTCTTTTTTTGGTACATTGTTTCCACTTTTTGGCTACTGTAAATAATGCAACTCTGAACACTCATGTACAAGTTTTTGTGTTTCCAGTTCTCTTGGGTAGATAACAAGCAGTAGAACTGGTGGATTATATGGTAATTTTATGTTTAACCTTTGGCGGAACTGCACCATCTTACAGTCGGGCTACAATGTATGAAGGTTCTAATTTCTCCACATCCTCACCAACACTTGCTATTGTCCATCTTTGCGACTATGCACATTCCTGTGAGTGTGAAGCAGTACCTCATTGTGGTTTCAATTTGTATTTCCTTAAAGACAAAGCCTCTTTTCATGTCATCCTTGACCCTTTATATATTTGCTTTGGAGACATGTCTATTCAAATCTTTTCATTTTTAATTGGGTTAACTTTTAATTATTGAGTTGTAACCGTTCTTTTTATATCCTGGATATGTGTCTTTTTTCAGACATATGATTTACAAATATTTTCTCACATCCTGAGGGTTGTCTTTTCACTCTCTTGAGAATGTCCCTTAAAGTACAAATTTTGATGAAATCTAATTTATTGTGCTGCTGTTGCTGCTTGTGATTTGGTGTCCTATATTAAGCTACCACCTAATCCAAGGTCACAAAGACCCGTGCCTGTTTTCTTCTAACAGAGGTATAACTTCAGCTCTTACATTTAAGTCTTTGATCCGTTTCGAGTTAATATCTTTATATGATATGAGGCAGGAGTCCTTCATTCGTTTGGCAGCTTTTTTTCTGTGACACTATCAGTCTGTTTGAAGGGCTACAGCCCTCACATCCTTACCCCAGGACAAGCCATAGCCTCAAGGCAAGAGAAGCAGGTACCGTTTTTTTAACAAAATGAAATTGTTAGAGAGGAAGTACACAGGACAGTGGCCAACAGCACACGTTCTGAAGCCAGATTCGGTCTTGGTAGTATTATTTATAAGCCGTGGGACTTTGAGTGGAGTTATTCTCTTCTCTCAACTCAGATCCTCCTCACCTTAAAATGAGGAGAGGAAAAAATAGAGTGTCTCCAGAGAATTTTAAGAATTACAACTTAATACAGGCAAAATACTCAGAAGAGTGCGAGGCCCACTGTGAGCATCCACACATGTAGCTATTATTATTGGGGGAAATCTGATTATATTAATCGTAGGGCTACAGTGTCCAAATAAGTACAGGTCTCAAGATAAGAGCAGAACAGAGCCTGGATGGGCGTGGGGCTTCCACAACAAAGTCTCCCATACTCCCTGGTGGTGCCCTTGAATCTCAGAGCCTCCAGCTGGTGTTGATGGTGAGTCACCTTTGCCCTAAGAACAGTTTTTGTTTTCCACAGATTTGCAAGTTTGCCTAAGGCAAATGCTAAACAGGCACCAAATTTTCCAGCCAAAAAAAAAAGGCTTGAATTTACTGAAGTAATGCTCTACTCTGTTAGATTCAAAGCTACTTTATAAGGGCCAAGTATTCTTTCTCTAGTGTTTTCGTTTCCAGGTCGTTTTAGCAACAGTGTTAAAAATACTCTGTAACCCTAGAGTCAGAGGGCAGAGTTAATGACCTCAATCTGGATTCTTTCAGGAATTTCCTACACATCTCAGAAATAATAGGAGACACCAATCAATCCATGTCAACCCACGGCATAAACAAGAGCCCTTCTAAGGTCTCTTCTAAGGGCTGCCTAATTATCCAGGTTTGGACAAGTTTCCCTTCTAAGGTGATTTCCCATCCACAAGAAGCCTTCTGGAACACTTTCCTTCCTCTCTTCCCAACCATCCCATCAATTAGTGTGTGTTTAGCAATTGAAAATTACTTGTAATATTAGTATTTGCAAAATATAATTAAACAGGGAACCCTCTGGGATCAGCTCATGTACTGGGTGTGATGAGGGAGCAGGAGGCTAGCTGAGGACAAAGCAAAAGCTGGCACTTTGCACCCCCTCTCCATCCGCTCCCCTCGGTGATGTGTGTGGCATTCCTCAGGTACCCCTGACTGCCAAAACAAATAGTTAACTTGCTGAGATCACAATCCCGCAAGACAGGAGTCTCCCTTGGTTTAACAAAGAAGTTACATTATCAATAGCACAATTTCCAGAGGCAAATGACTCAGTTCCTCAAGCCTTATGTCACCCTCCCCTCCATAAACAAAACTGAAGGAGGCTGGGGTAGAAGGAAGTTAAGTTTCTTCTATACCTAAATCTCACTAACAAAGATGCTTGATAGCAGGATTATGACATTCCACCAGGAATCTCCCAACCATCTTGATGTTAATGGCTTGCCAAAAGACAACATTGATCAAGCCTCCCGTATCCCTGCACCTTGGAGGCCTCCTTTAACATATGAAAGCTCCGTTGAAACCTCCCCTTCCCTCACCTTCCCCCAACCGCAGGGTACATAACCTGCCATCCCTCACAACCCGGGGCAGCAGCTCTTCCTGCCCACGGGTCCTGTCCCCGTGCTTTAATAAACCACCATTTTGCACCAAAGATGTCTCAAGAATTCTTTCTTGGTCATCGGCTCCGGACCTCAGCCCACCGAACCTCACCCAGGTTCTAGAACTTCATCAGGTGGTTGCTGAGTTCGGACACGGTTAATAACAAACCTCAGGATCTGTTCATCCAGAATAACGTTGTTCTCTCTTCGCCTGTAAGGTACGCTACTCTGATTCGACACTGTCACTTTGGCTTAGAACAGTTTTCAGAACTCCTTTTAAGAATTCCTCTCACTCTGCTGGTCATCTATGTACACACACTTCAGTATTTTTATACCTTTTTTAAAACCAAAACTGGGTTCCTTCAGCTTACACATAAGCTCGGTCTACCCTCAAGGGGGGGCAACCCTTGTGTAGGTCCAGGGTACTCATTCATTTCCTCCACGGACACCCGCTTGTGAGTCATTTGAGTTCAAACAGAGCTGTGTCTGTAGGCTTCATTTCATCCCAGATCCCAAGCTGAGAGCAAAGCAGCCTGAGCTCCACCCTCTGGACAGTCCTCACTCAAGAAAACACATATCCCTCTTCCAAACTGAATTCAGGAAGCTAATAAAAGAGGAGAACCCCTAGGTGAGGTGAGGCCACAGGGCCTCTGCCAACAGAACAGCCCATTCTCCCCAAACCTCCCTAAACCCCTTTCTCTGGCATTTTCTCATCCCTAACCTCCCAAAGGGCTGTTTTAAGATCTGAAACCCACACCCTAGTTACGGCCTCCATGGAGAAGGGGGGGGGTGGGCAGGGAAGCTGGCAGCGAGCCTTGGCATAATAACATCTGACAAAATGAGGCACTGAGAAGTGATTTCTCAGGCCAGGTAAGGCTACCTGCCTTCAACCCCCTACAGCTACAGGAAATGAGCCTAAAGAGCCAAAGAAACGACAGCACGAAGGGCTTCTCCATTAAGCAAAAGGACCGAGTCCAGCTGACAGAGAGATCATACCTGCTGGGCGAGGCACCTGGCCTGAAACACCACGGCAAGCCCTTCTGCACGCAAAGCAGTTACTGTTGGGTCTACACCAGGGCTTCTGTGCAGGGAGTAGCCCAACATCCCTGTGTGCCTGGGATGGTCTTGGTGTCAGAGCTGACAGTCCTGAGTCCCCAGGGCCCAGCCTAACCCCATCAGCTCCTGCAGCTGGCTGGTTCTTCCTTCCCAACATACGTAACCTCTTGCTTGCAAAACTGGAGATGATCCTAAGACTTAGGTCGGAAGGTTGTCAGCATCCAAGGGAACAATTTTTCATAGTATCTGGCATCTCATACTTCACCAATAATTATTATTTCCACTACAAGAGTATGCAGATAGTAAATATTCGTCTAAATGACTTTGCTGTTTTCAGCTATACAAAACTGCCCTTGTGTGCTTAGTCTTCGTGCTTAATTATTCATATAGGCTTGGTTCTTCATTTACAACCCGACAAAACAAGGGGAAAAAACTAGTCCAGTTTACCAAACAATCCTGGGCAGTGTCTGAGTACACCGCGACTACTGCAGCTAATTGCCTCCTGGCTTTTCAGCCTTTAAAATCCATTCAACAGCCTGGTCATAGAGGCTGCTGCCTGGCTGGCCACCTCCTAGACTTGGCACCACCTAAGGAAAAGCATAGCTGAGCATGTGGAGAGATGCTGAGCATGGTGGGAATGATACGGTGGGTATTGGGCTTTCTAGTGGTCAGTAGTCAGCTCCTCTTTGCCAGCCCACACCCTCCCCCCCAACCCCATCTACTAGATAATCATGACTATTCCAGAAAGTCAAGCTTGGAAGGAGCATCCAACTGGCTTCTTCCAACAGTAGAAGCCGAAACAGTCCTGCATCTCTGGGACAATTGATGGCACTGTCCCAACTCACTAATCACCTACAGTACGTGTCTGTTTTCTACTTGGCATTTCCAAGACCAAGAAGAGAAGGACACATATAAGAAATGACCCTCTAAGGTAGGGAGAGTTGATGGCCTTTGGGTTCCTAACACACTAAACATGTGGTGGCCCAGGACATAAAGTTGAACGGCTCCTCCAGGAGACAAAGAGCTCTTTAAAATAAATGGGCCATCAAGTATGCCTCTACCATGATTACAAGGTTTACAAAAAAAAAAAAAAAAAAACCATAGTGAATATAAGCAATGCATAGATTATAGAAAAAACAAAAGAGAGCTCAGGGTTCAACAAGATGTCAGAGGAGGAGATGAGGCAGACCAGAGACAACTGCAGATGATGACCAAAACACAAGGATGACAAGTTAGAGAATCAGAAATGGTAATAATGGGACAGAATTCTTGCCAAGAAAACAGTGACCACAATTATCCCAAACACTGTAAGTAAGCAAAATGAAATTAAATTACCAAAAGTAAATGGCACATCATAATAAATAGTGGCCGTTATCTGTGACTTCATGATATTCTTACACAGGATTTGTTCCTACTTGAGTCTATATATTCAACTGTGATTAAGCCTTCACGTCTGTTCAAAAGCAATCCAATCACAAAATTCAAAGGAGAACACACTTTGTCATCTCTAGTTACAATACATACACAGAGCTCTCAGATCTTAAAGGCAGTTGCTTGCGTAGGAATTCTCATCATCAAGTTACATAGCACTAGTGGAACTCTTTCTGGGAATCCAAGCCAAGCTCTCAAGGCTAGAATTCAAAGTAACACGGAGAAATTAGAGAAAGACATTTTCATTAACGTGAAGCTTTAGACTTGTGGCCAAAGATTGGAATAGAAATGCAAAATACAATCAGATGGAATAAAATGACTACTTAATGTTGCCAAGAGCTAAAGAAATGCAAAATGGAATCAAGCAGGGGAGGAAACCAGTTGCAACCTGGATGGGGATGCAGATATATGTCTACCTAAATCAGATGAAGAAAGGACATAAGGATATCAGCTCAGGAGATCAAGGTTGAAAATCCATCACGGGGCACCAAGGTGGCTCATTCGGTTGGGCATCTGCCTTCAGCTCGAGTCATGATCCTGGAGTCCTGGGATCGAGCCCCATACCAGGCACCCTGCTCAGTGGGGAGTCTGCTTCTCCCTCTGACCTCCCCCCCCCATGCTTGCTCATTCTCATTCTCTCTCTCTCTCTCTCAAATAAATAAAAACTAAAAAAAAGAAAAAAAGAAAATCCATCATATCTGAAGGGTGTGGACAGCTCTATGTTGTCATAGTAACCATAAAGGGCTTAGCCTCCTGTTGTCATAGTGATTATAAAATGGACTTACTGGCAGTTCAAAAAGAACCTGGACGTGTGCCTCCACAACCCCAAATCTCTGCCAGACAAACAGCTGTAGGGTGGCCCAGTCACCTCAACAATTAGCATGGCGACCTCAGCCTACCTCTTATACCTCTTTTTCCCACAGTGAGCATGTGTCTTGATAAGATTTGGAATAAAATATAGAGATACTAAACTTAATGAAAGTCATAGTATTAACAGTCTTGGGTTAAATTCAGAATAATCTTTGTACATTAGGTATTAAGCTATAATGGAATGCTTGAGAATCTGACATCTTCGAGAATGTGCCAGATTGTAATTGATTTTAGGCTTGTCATTGACTAAAAGGTGAAAATATGGGTGTTTTCAAACGATATTAGAATGGTAAGGAAAATGAGAAATTCTCCATATTTATAAGTTCAACTTCTAAATGTGTTAGAATTTTTTAAGTAGTTAAGGTATTTTTTGCTAAGAACTTTAGGTTTGTGTTAGTAGGCATCTGAAGTGATTAAAAAGAAAATCAGATATATTAATTCACAAGTGCAAATTTAAATGTTGAAGGAAATGTGATTCACTCATAAACTAAATGAATTAATGGGAAGTTAGCCCATTCAACTTGAATTTATTCACCATTATTTAAAGCAAACACCCAAAAATTGTTCTTATTTTATATATGACTTATAAGATTCATATATAGAATAATAAGTATTTTAGGTAAGATAAAATAAATCTAGTTTTTTACTTTAGTAAATGAATATTAATTAAAATTAAAATTACATTAGTATTAATTAAAATTAATATTCATTTAAAAGTAATATTAATTTTGGTTCTGCCAAAAATGTATAACTGAATCTAATTATGAGGAAATATGAAATGTAAAATAAGGGGCATTATTATAAGAAAAAAAAGAAGAAAAGTCCTCAAAAATGTCATTTTCACACACACAAAGGAAGAAGAATTATTCCAAATTAAAGAAGACCAAAGGGACCTGACAGTTCAATAAAGTGCATGATCTGGGATTTTCTTTCACTAAAGATGACATTATTATTTAAACTGGGAAAATCTGAATCAGGTCTGTAGATTAGATAGTACTATGGTATTAATGTTAATTTCCCAATTTTGAAAATGGGATGGTATTCATGGAGAATTCCTCTGTTTTCAGGAAACACACAGTTAAGTATTTAGGGACAAAGAGACATTGTGTCTATACTTAACTCAGTGGTTCAGGGAGAAAAGAAAGAGAAAGAGATAAAAACAAATGGATCAAAATGTCATTTGGAGAACTCTAGTGAAATGTATACAGGAATTCTCTGCAAAACATGTGCAACTGTTCTACGTGTCCACTATTATGTCCAAATGAAAGTTCAAGAAAAACTAATATGAAGTAACGGTTCAAAAAAATGCCACCCTCGAACATCAAAAATCACCCACTGACCAAGAAGCACAGAAAGATGATGAAAAGCAGGAAAAATAAATCTCAGAGTAGAGGAGGACTGAATAAAATGGACAAGAGGAAAACTTCCATTCTCAGGGAAAGTCTGAAATTTAGAGAAAAGATGTCTTAAAGGATATTAAGCTTTCCTCTACCTTGAACCACAAGTCAGTTCGGATGACAGCTCTGACACCAAGAGTGTCCAGTGCCCACGGCAAACGCCTGTCCCGAGGTCTCATGGAGCAAAGGAGCTAATATTCAGGATCATTACCCACACTCTGCCCACCCCACCCCACCCCCCGCCTTCCCACCCCCTTCAGCATAAACCATCTTCTGGAAAATCTCTCTCTTGATCTAAAACCAAATCCTTCTAGGTAGAAGGCAGTTCCTACCCTTGATATCCACATCTCAATCCCAGCCAGGGCGGGACTAAGGAGCTGTGAATCACTCTTTGTAACAGGACAAAAGAGCTTATTCAGTAGGGAAACTTGTAGGAATAGCAATTCTCTTAGCTTTCTCCTTGGTAATATAACCCATCATTCCTAAGCATTCCCTGTGGGTGGTGTTCCCAATACACAGATACCTGACTTCGACTGTGCCCAGCCCTACCCTGAGACCGTGCCCAGGCAGACCAACCAAATATGGCTTCACCCCAGCTTGCACCAGCCCCATCGATTAGCATGACCTGAGCCACCCCGCCCTCTGTAACCCTGCAGATTCCCGCTTGCCTTGCTCTGAGGGCATTCTGCAGGACAACAGACTGCCTGACCTCTCACTCCAGGGGAAATCTACTCTGTCAGTGGGCAGAAGAGAACACTCACTACAGAAGAGAAAACAGGATCAACAGCAGCCTGTGAAAGAGAAGCTAAAACAAAGACATTGTCAAACAGTATCAGTTATCAAAAATCAAAATTGAACATGTAAGGAAGTTGTGGTATCCCCTTCTCTAAATTCTTTAAAGTCATGGGAGAATTTTTTTTTGCTCTGAATATTTCAAATATGCTCATGTCTGAAACCAGGAGATACACTAAATAACCCTGAAGTGGTTATACACTGATGAATGTGAGACTACGGGGTGTGTGTGTGTGTGTGTGTGTGTGTATGTGTCTGTGTGTCTGTGACCAGACCCATGTCGTGTGTGAGACTGAAACACAGAAATATATAACAATTACTTTACCCTTTTGTTAATCCAGTCAATGTTGACTAAGCAAAAGATATATGCATCATTAAAACTGATAAAGGAGGGGATTTCAAAACCATGCAGACGTGGAGGTTAAAATTCAAACACGAGAAATGCTTTATTCAATACTTAGTACAACAATTTGATGAAATAAATACAATTAGCCTCATTTTCAAAGTAAGAAAGCTGGGGGAGGGGGTAACAGACAATGTCAGAAAGATGTTAAATAGCACAACCTGAAGTCCTAATAAAATAGAAGAGTCTCCAATGCCAGTCCTTAATCTGGAAGACTGGGTATTCGTTTTTTTAAAGATTTATTTTTTGGGACGCCTGGGTGGCTCAGTTGGTTAAGCGGCTGCCTTCGGCTCAGGTCATGATCCCAGCGTCCTGGGATCGAGTCCCACGTCGGGCTCCTTGCTCAGCAGGGAGCCTGCTTCTCCCTCTGCCTCTGCCTGCCACTCTGTCTGCCTGTGCTCACTCGCTCTCTCTCTCTAACAAATAAATAAATTTAAAAAAAAAAAGATTTATTTTTTATTTGAGAGACAGGGAGAGGGAGAGAAAGAGCGTAAGTGGGAGTGGGGCAAAGGGAGAGGGAAAGAGAATCTCAAGCAGACCCACCACTGAGCTCAGAGCTCACTGAGGGGCTAGATCACACAACCCATGACCGACTGTGAGATCACAACCTGAGCTGAAACCAAGAGTCAGATGGTTGACTGACTGAACCTCCCAGGTGCCCCAATGGGTAATCTTTTAATCCAAGCACCCCACTTCCCAAAATCTTGGCTTCCCTACTCGTTTGATAATTGAATTAAACCAGATGGCCCCTAAAGTTGCTTCCAGCCTTGAAAAAAAATAATCTAGAATTCCATCCTAGGATTTAGCCCCATTGGCCCTACGTAACAAGCCAGATCAGGGTAAGAAGGAAAAGAAAGCTTAAAATAAGGCCACTTCAGAAAAGCTTTATTTCATAGTTTACTCTTTTACACAGAAAAGGAAATGGTAACTATTCAATCAGAAAAATAGTTACGATGATTCAAAGGAGGTACTGTAGAAAACTCAAATAAGAAGAGGATCTTTGTTCTGTTTCTCTTGTGATTATTAAGAACAGTAACATTCTTGGTCTCCCCAGCACAGGGGCTGCTGAAACAGTTACAAGTGCCCTGGCAAGGAGGGAAGGCGGCACCCTTACAGAGGCTCTCCCTCTCGTTCTTTTGCCTTTGGACCCAACCCCTAAGGAACAAAGCCATGGTCATTAGCCCTCGATTCTTCAGTTACCTTCCCTATTTCCCAGGATTAGGTAGCTCCTGCAGGTCGGGCTGAAAGAGAGGTAGAAGCTTGGAGTTCAGCCCTGGCTCCCTTCTGTAACCCAATGCTCTCCCTCTTGCTGCTTCCAGCCATCCAACTGCTCCACTGAGGTAACCCACCCTCCTTGGCCTACTGAGCCTCCCAAATAACCCTTTGTGCTCAATAAAAGCAGACTGGACTAGGAGGATCCTGGCTTCTAATCAAGTCCCATCATTAACTGGCTGAGTGACTTGCAACTCGCTATTTAACTTCATATGCCTCTTACTCCTCAGTAAGACATACAGCACTTAACTTTGCACCTGTCGTCTCAATGGAAAAGTAAGTAAAATCAGATAGGTTTTAAATATACAAAACACCCTTTCCAATTACTAAGAAAAAGATACATCTCCCAGTAGATAAAGAAGGTGCTAAAAAGACTAATCACAGAAGTAAAAACGGCCAACAAAGATGAAAATACGCTCCTTAATAAATCAAGGAACTGAAAAAAATAAAACCACTAGATATTATTTTTCATCCAACAGATCTATAAAATTTAAAAGATTGTATTAGCAAGGGTACTGGAAAATGGGTGTTACGGATACTCCAGGTGGGAAGGTTGTCATTTTCATTGCCTTTCAGAGGGGATTTGGTAATATCCAACAACATATTAAATATGCCTGCTTTTAATCTGGCAAGAGCACTTACGATACTCTCCTAGAGAAATATTCTCACATACGCCGAAAATATACGTCTAAAGATGTTCAGTGCAGCACTGTTCACTTAGATGGTTAAATAAATCATGGAACACCTAAACTACAGGATATTAAACAGACATTAAAAAGAATTAAGCAGATCTATTTATTTCTTCTGACATGGACTATATCGTGAAACCAGAACAGTGCCTGGCACATAGGAGTCACTTAGTAAATATTTGCTGAATGAATGACTAGATACACACATGTCCTAGCACTTTCATATCCTGTCTCACCTCATTCTTATGGCAACCCTACCATATGGACCAAGCAGATATTACTGTCCCCAACGTAAGGATGAGGAAATTAAAGTTCAATGTGGTTACGACTTACCCAAGATCATAAACCTAAGGTATTATGGGTCAGCACTCTTTCGTGGCTGACACTCACTCTGCTTGCAGTGAGGACAACCTGTAAGTAAACCCCAAAGGGGACCGCCAAATCTGGAGGCAGCTGGAGGGTCACTCGGCAATTGCTTGTTGACTGGGGGACAGACTGATTCCTCTTTATCACTAAGCCTCCCCTTAGGTGAGGCCTGGCTCTCTAGACCTCTATGGGGGGGGGGGGGGCGCCACTGGACATCTAACAACAGTTCTGAAGAGGTCATTCAACCACAGGTCGTCATGGAAACCCCACCCTCCTCCCCTCACCCCTGGAACCGAATGGAGCAGGAAGGGAAAGAGGAACATTTGCGAGACGCCTGCAAGGAGCCAGGCACAATGAACAGGAAAAAATTCATCTGAGCCCTCCTTTACAAATCCCCAAGTGAAGAAGACACTGTGCGCTGTTAAAAAGAGTGCAGGACATGCCTGCATTGCCGCTTAATCTAGGTCAGTCTTAGCTGCAGAGGCAGTTGAGCTCACGTGGGGCTCCCTCCGGTCAGCCCTCTTGCCAGCCCCGGCAGACAGCGCACGCCTGGTACCAAGTGGCCGCCGAGCCTCCGACGTGCTGGGGCGCGGCCTCCAACCGGCCTCACCTGTTCACATTGGAGCCGTGTATGTCCAACGCGGGAGTAGAAACTACTAGCTGATTTGTAAAACACAAACTCTCTGCCCCAGATAAGCTAGAGGACAGCCAACACATTAAAAAACGACAGGCACTGTGCTGTCGCTGAAACAGCCTTCTTTCACTTTTATTCACCCTACCCTTGCCTTATCGGAAAACGCTGAAAATGGGGCTGTGTTTGGGCCTAGTTACCTTGGAACTTTCATCTTAATTACAGACGCTCTTAGTAACCGTTGCTTAGTAACAAACACATCTGAAATAGATTTGTTGACTTATTATGAGAAACTCTGAAAAGACCTGAGCATGATGGAGAAAGAGCAAGGGCCTGGGAAAGTAAAAAAAAAAAAAAAAAAAAAAAAAAAGATTTAACTGAGAAAGTGCTAGCAAACTTAAGGTATTCCCTGATTCCAAAGATGTTACTGAATGTCTACAGTAGTTTCATCATATTTTATTTCATAATAGTATATTAATTTTTTATATTACATTATATTTCGTAATATTTGATTACCAGTCTATTCTTTTCAGACCCGCTTCTTTTTTTTTTTTTTTAAGGAATTTTTTTTAAAGATTTTATTTATTTATTTGACAGAAATCCCAAGTAGGCAGAGAGGCAGGCAGAGAGAGAGAGAGAGGAGGAACCAGGCTCCCCGCCGAGCAGGGAGCCCGATGCGGGGCTGGATCCCAGGACCCTGAGATCATGACCTGAGCCGAAGGCAGAGGCTTAACCCACTGAGCCACCCAGGCGCCCCTTCAGACCCGCTTCTGGTGCAGCTGATTACCAAGGCCCTGTGAGATTGGCCTTGGACTTTCCGTCCAAGAAGAGCAATAGCTTGTGGATTTTCACAGGTCTGAATCATCCTCCATGGCATAGTTTCGAGACTGCCTCTATTCAAGATTTCAGGAGGGGTCTGAGGCTTCTGGTGAATTTTCAAGTCAGAAGGGAAAACCAAGGGATGATTTCCCTCAATCTTTCCAAGAATATTTCTGTAGCACCTGTTAATAAAATCTGTGATAAATGTGGAAATGGAAATGCCTTTTAGCACTAGGTCCTTCACACGTCTTCCCCAAAGCAAAGCCCCAACCTCACGTACAATCCTCATTGAGCGCATGCGTCCTCTGCCCCCTGGCAAGACCTCGCCATCCGCTGGCCACGCCCACCCCAGGGGCTGGACATCTTCCCCTACCTAGCTCTGCTCTCAACATCTCAGAAGAAGGGACCCTCACTGGCACAGTAAATCCATCCCCTTGGATCCTTCTGGCATTTTCCTCTGCCCTGGCTCCTGCTCCAGTTTCTTTTCTTCCTATTTTTGAAAAACTTCTCAGAAGAGGAGTCTCTGCTCACTGGTGTTCCTTTCTCACCTCCCACTCGGTCCTCAACCCACAGCAATCGGACCTGACCCCATGCTCTCCTTTTCTAGTCACCATATCTGTTGTTTCTAGAAAGACACTGATGAAGAGTAGTATACCTTTCAGAAATCTATTTTTCTGATTCATGTCTGTCTCTGTATTTGCAAAAATGCTGCCAGACATAAATTCTTGGTTCTACCACCACACTTCTCCCAGGGCCCAGCCTCACTTAGCTCTGGTGTGGACTACACCAGCCTCAGAACCTACAAGTCTCCTGATCTACTTGAAGACTTCCCACACTGCCAAAGTTTTCTTCCTAAATACTTCCTAATCTGACAAAATCTCTCCTCTGCTCAAAAACTTTCCTGGCACTCCACACCCTCCCGCAGCCTTCCTTCCCCATTCCTCCTACTGTTTAAGTCCACCCCTCCCTAACCCATCTGTCCGGGGAGTTCTTCTAATGTGCCACCATCCAAGCCTACATCCCTGTGGTAAAAAGAATGAGCTGCCACGGAAGGAGGGAGGAGAGCATCCACTCAGCAGGCCCCTGCCACAGACATTCTACCTAGTTTGCCCAGCACATCTCAGGACATTTCAAAACTCTACTCCATTCATTTACAATGGCTGCTCGCCCCCCTCCACACACACACACACACACACACACACACCCCATGTCCCCAAGGCATTGAACTTGAGGCCACAGACCTAAATCTTTGTACCAGCCTTCCTATAGCCACCCAAACTCAACACATATATGGACTCCTTCACTGAACAAATGCTTAGCACTGTGTCACGCATTGTATGTAGGCAGAGAAGACACCATCATAACAAAAAATAATAAGGAAACTCTCCCTTCTCTCATGGAGTTCATAGAATAAGGAATTATTCAAACATATATACTATAAGTGCTACAAAGAAGAACTAGATACGGCTTCTAAGAGTTTGCAGTAGAAAGAACTAGCCAAGTCAGGGAAGGCATCCCTGTTGAGAGGAAAAACCATCAAGGAGGCAAAGTCTCATGGTGGGAGGTAGGGGCGAGGAAGGTGGTGCTCCAGGAAGAGGAACAACATGTTCAAACATCCTGTTCCTTCTCAAATTCTTTCTCCAGTGTGCTCACTGTTCGGGAGCCTCCCTACTCAGTTATGTTTTCTTTTGTAGTGTATCATTATTGGCCTCTAAACTAAACAAAGACTCCCATTGCAAAATCAGAGCAATCGTTGTTTTTGAAAGACCAAGGCTGTAATGTTTAAAAAAGGGGGGGGGGGAGAAGGTAAGAAGAAAGAAATGAAAGGAAATGAAAGGAGGAAGGAAGGAAGGAAGGAAGGGATGGATAGAAGAGAAGAAGAAAGAAGAAGAAAGAGAAGAAGAAGAAGAAAGACACAAACATCAGAGCTTAAGTTTTAAAACATATGTTTACAAAAATATTGTTCTCTATTTCAACACCCTCATTTATTCGCAGCATGTACCTTTTCTAAACTAAGGGTATTGGAAGCATTCGCTTCTCATCAACTTTGTGACAAATTCCACTCAGAACAGCTGCTACCATAAAATTTAATCTGCCACTTCCCCCCAAAAAGTCACTTCAATGAAAAATAACTTCACCTTCCTGCTAGTATTTCACAACTAATTAAAACTGAAAGGATGGGCTGAGTCCCCCCAGACTAGCTCCATCCACAAACCTGAACAATTACAGAACTGGGGAGGGGGGACACTAAGTCACGAACGTTGGAGAACATACAACGTGTCTCCAAACATTTGCATTGCCAAGAAGCAAAACTAGCAAGGATGTTTGGCAAATATAAAGGTGAGATGTGAACACTTCAAAACAATTATCTGTTTAAATCAATTTCCGTATTCAGGCATTCAAAAGACAAGAGTCATTATCTGCTCCTAATTCACATTTGTAGTAGCCACTGTTGGTACACCTTCTGTGCAAAAAAATCACAACCAAAGCCAAAAGACAGGCTAACTACCTTATGGCATTTATTATTAGCCCACGAAATGAAAACTTTCTTCAAATGTTTTCCTAGGTGCCTTAATTGTACAAGAAAATTAATGGGAAGTGGAACGGGGCCAACCTCTAGCTGCAGAACAAGGTTCTGTTGTCAAAACTCATTCACGCCAAGGTGGTGCTCTATGTTCAAAAGAGGTGACTGGAATGTTTCTTCAGCCAAGCCAGGGAAAATTAATGACCACCACTCAGAAATATACAGTCTGTTAGGGCAATGCCCTCAGCCCTGATCATCGTGGAGGGGCAGGAAGGGGAGGATGGAATGAGGGAGGGCATGAGAAAGAAGGCGGTCGTCTGTCGGGAAATCCACAGGACTCAATCATTCTGCAGGACTTTTCCAAGTTCCCCTCTAAAACAATCAAGGCATAAGTGACATTCAGGAAATAAAACCACGTGCACAATGTGTCCACCCTGCTTAAGTCAGAAGTGGTGGGGAGTCACTGGTGATGGCAGAATGGCCCTGCACTGCCCCTTTCCTCAGACCCCGTGTCCCAGCAACACCCGGGGGACAAAGCTTCCTCGAGGACTGGGGCCTCACGACAAATGGGGCTGCAATCTTATGATAAAATGTATTCTTGTTTTACACTAAAGGTGAGATCAGTACACCCTCCACATGACTGTCCCTTTGGTGCACGCACATGCATGCACACACACAGAAAGCCTTTCTGTGGCCTATTAGTAGGCACATTGTTTTCACAGCAGCCAGAGTGATCCTGTTAAAAACTTAAGTCACACATCATGTCACTCCTGTGCTAAATACCTCCCAACAGGACTCGCTCACTCCCAGCTATCCCAGCTCCACTATGGCTATAATGGTCTCCACAGCCCTTCACGGCCCCCATCTCCACTGCCCCCTCCTCCTCACCCTCCAGCCCCCACTAGCTGGCTGCTCTCCGTCTCATCTCACTTCCGCTGCCCACACTCCAGACAGGCTCCCTGACTGTCCTGCCGCTCCTACACCTCCGAGTTCTCTGTGTGTCCTTCCTATAGCCTTGGTCTGTGTCTCCACAGAGCTCACTCCTTCACCTCCTCTAGGTTTTGTCCATATATAAGAACTCCATTTCTCTGACCATCTTATTCTAAGTTGCAAGCCACCCTCCAAACCCCACCTGACCCACGGACACTCTATCTCCCTTTCTTGCTTAAATCTTCTATATAGAAGTTATCACTTTCCAGGGAACCTGGGTGGCTCAGTGGGTTAAAAAGCCTCTGCTTTCGGCTCAGGTCATGATCCCAGGGTCCTGGGATCGAGCCCCACATCGGGCTCTCTGCTCAGCAGGGAGCCTGCTTCCTCCTCTCTCTCTGCCTGCCTCTCTGCCTACTTGTGATCTCCGTCAAATAAATAAATAAGGGACGCCTGGGTGGCTCAGTTGGTTAAGCCGCTGCCTTCGGCTCGGGTCATGATCCCAGGGTCCTGGGATCGAGTCCCACATCGGGCTCCTTGCTCAGCAGGGAGCCCGCTTCTCTCGCTGCCTCTGCCTGCCTCTCTGCCTACTTGTGTGTACTCTCTCTGACAAATAAATAAATAAAATCTTAAAAAAAAAAAAAAAAATAAATAAATAAATAAATAAATAAATAAAATCTTAAAAAAAAAAAAAAAAAAAAAGAAGTTATCACTTTCCAATACA
Organism: Martes martes; assembly: GCF_963455335.1. Classification (NCBI taxonomy): domain Eukaryota; kingdom Metazoa; phylum Chordata; class Mammalia; order Carnivora; family Mustelidae; genus Martes; species Martes martes. The sequence continues at coordinate 123,989,040 of NC_137895.1, forward strand.
CTGCTTATGGTGCTGTTTTGTATATTGTCTGCTTCTTCCCTCTAAAACAGAAACTCCAAGAGGGCGGTGATTTTTGTGCATTTTGTCCACTGCTATATTCCCAAATATTTAGGACAGTGTCTGGTCACAGCAGATGCTCAATCAATATTAATGAATGAATGAATTGTACCATTCAATAAATAAATGAAGATTGGACTGGAATTCTACCCTTCAAGGAATGGGACAGTAAGGTGAGCCCTACTGGGCTTGAGAAGAATGCAGGCAGAGTCAAGCCCAGTTTTACTCCCACCCACTCGACTTCCAAGGAGGCTGGGATCACAAGACAGTGCAACCCAGGATGGACCTTCTTTTCATGTTCTCCATCTGGCCATCCCTTTGTCCTCAATGCCAAGCTTCCGGTTATAAACTAAACTTCTGGTTATGACTCCAGTGTCATACTTAAAATCCACTAATCCCATGAACTCCTTTGGCACCCAATGAGCATTGACTGACCCACATCCATTCCCCAAGCCACACAATGCCCCCAGGCCACACCTCACAACACAGGCTACAAGGACAGAGGTGCCCACTATCAACAAATATCCACCATTAATCCAGAGCAGAAAAAGCCAAAAAAGAAAAGGAAAAGCATATCATTCCACCCAGGCACTTCACTAGCCTAGCCAAGTGTAGATCAGGAAACATACTTGGTTCCAGGCGCAAACTCTGCTCTGAACTCATGAACCTCAGAACAGTAATATAACTTCCTATTTGGACAAAATATAGAGATAGATGCATCAAGTTCTAGTCCAGCACGCCAATGACCACAAATCTTTTCTCATGTATTCTGCTAAAGTGAAACATGACTTTGGGAGGCGGTGGGGGGGTACACTCTGGATCCATTTCCTTGTTTGTAGAAATATGAATAATAGAATCACCCTGCGGAAAAGCAACATCACAGGTGGTAGGTGAGGACAGGGAGAACCAAAGTCTGGGTCTCCCTGGTTTCAACCTCTCTTTCCTGCCTTTGTGGATTTTCTCTGGCCTCGAATACCAGATATCCAGTCTGCCAGTCCCCAATTGCTTGCCCCATACCATGCGTCTTCAGGCTCAAAATGTGCAGTGACGATGGGTCAGGCTCTTCACAGGCACTATCTCATGTGACCCCCTCAACAGCTTCAGGGGCACCCTCATTTTACAGATTAGGAAACGAAGATTGGAGACACGACGTGATTTTCCAAGTGGAGTGCAGAGCTCAAACCGAAATGTCTGACTTCAAAGCTTGGGCTCCTAATGATTACACCACACAGCAAGGTTAGAGAGGCTAATGTATTACCAATTAACTTCTTGAAATAAGTCTATATGGAAATAAAATGTCTCTACAGCATAAAAGTAAGGTGCAGGGCTACATTTGTATCTGTTAAATGATGCATAATGTAATAAGGCCACATAAAATAGAGCAGGCAAAATAGAAGATTCATAATGAGCCTACACATGAATATATGTTTTTCAGAAATGTTTCATTGTCTTCAGAGTTTTTGAGAAATGTTTACTAAACACAGACTTAATGATAAAGAGAACAATTCCCCAGTTCAAAAGGCCTTATATTATTAATACTACACAGAAAATAAATATTCTTTAAAGCAAACACTAAAGCCAAATTTAGAAAGTGAATCCTAATGTAAATGAGCTGTAACACTAAATTTTCCCCTCTGTCTTCTGCACTCACCGGCTGCCACAGCACTGGTGTGTTCAGAGGCTCACAGTATGAAAGAGTATGAAAGAAAAAAAGCACAGCTCTCAGCGTTATTTGAAATGTTAAAGAGACAATGTATGTTCATATTAACAATTTGAAAAGTAGACACAAGAACTTCTGAAATATGGAGGACTGTGCCTGTAAAACTTTAAGTGTCCGGCTTTAAAATTCACACCCAAAACCCAGGTAATCACTGCATTGCTGGGGCTCAAACAATGGCTACCTCTGAAAAGTGGACAGCAGGTGAGTACAGCACTGCCCAATTCTGGAAAGAAGAAAACAGTCTGCGCACACCTTGGAAAGGTGGCAGTGTGGGGCCTTACTGCTCCCACATAGACAGGGCTGTGCTCGTTTTCTCTTCTCCTTCCCACACTTAGTGCCTCTGCAGAGATTAAGCTCCGTGGCGTGAGAGGACAGGAGTGGAACAGGCCCAGCCACCAGCCTTTGCTGTCTCTTAAAAGCCAGACAGGTAACTGCACTACAGTTTCAAGCAGAAATCCAAGAAATCCTATTTGAGAACAAAGGTTTTTAGAAAAGTTAAGAGTGTCCATCATACCACAAGGCTGAATATCTGGCCACTCAAGTAATAAAAACAGAAAGGGCCAGTAGAAATTAGAGAGGGAAAAAAAAAATCTAGAGTCATTCATTTATTTGGGGGGTGGGGTAGGAGGGAGGTTATTAATAGTGTAACTGGGGAGAAGTAGTTTTGTCCTTTTTTTAAGGTCCAAAGAGGTCTCTGTCTGGCATCCTGTCAACAGTATTACAAGCACCATGCAAAAAGCAGTCATGTGTAAGTGGACAAAGAGTTATCAAAAAACTAACTCAAGACAGAAACATCAACAGTTACTCGGAGGCATTCAAAGTTAAGATCTGATTATGAAGAGGAAAAAGGAGGCATGTATTTGGGATCTGTTTTCAAAGTGGGGGGGGGGGGCAAGAGCACAAGGGTGGAGGAGAAATGCTATTTTTCAAAGTATGCGTGAACCCCATGGGTGGGTAAGATTTCTATCTGGTATCAAAGTTCACCTGAGAGAACAGGCAGGCGAACCAGAGAGTGTGTCCACCGAAAACAAACCAGAACCAACACGAGCCTTATCACAGGAGCCACCTGCGCCGTGAGCATGTGCCATTCCTTTCGGAAACCCAGAACTTCCACGCAACTGCCAATGCTGCGGAAATAAGTCCACTCAGCCAAGTCCTGAGACACAGACAAAATTCCTTGTACTTCATAAAATAATAAAAGAAAGTAAAGCCATCTGAGTACGTTTCATGATAAAATTAATAATTAAATCCTGAAATTGAAATATAAATCCTAAATCGTGGGAATATTGCGATTATAAATCTCCACACCAGAATCTTTCAAGTGTGCTACAGTCATGAGATTTTTTCCCCCTTTCTTAAAAATAAAATGATAAGAATTGTGTCATTTTGTATGAAGTTTTAAACCATATTTCTTCTGGCCTTTTCCATTTGAACCTGAAATTCATTTCCCTATAAATATTTTAATGCCATTCTCTTATGAGCAGGAACAATCCATCAGAGAACAATTCCATAATTGTTTCAGAAGCTGACAATGCATATAATGTCACAAAGTAAAGGTCCTGAATGGAAGAGAATTTTATTATTAAGCCTTGAAAATAATAGTGAGGTCTTGAAAACATACTCATCAAGTGATGAAACAGACCCATGTAATTCAAATGCAGATTAAATTAAGTGCTTACAGGGAAGGGGGAAAGAGAATATATTCACTAAAAGTTTCATTTATGAAAAATAACCACATTGAATGTCTTTTTAAAAATTCAAAGGTCATTATATATATATGTCTTCCTTCTTCTATACAATCGGAAAAATAAGGCTAATTTTGCTTTGCTCCACTTTTGTTAGTGAAACTGGTATGGGCTGGTTGAATTGTGCCCCTCCCCCAACCCACTCCTAAGTAAAGATACGGTGAAGATCTAACCCCCCGCCCCCACCCACCATACCTCAGAGTGTGACTTTATGCGGAGGTAGAATTAGGTTAAAATGAGGTCATGAGAGTGGGTTCTCATCCAGTATGACTGCTGTCCACATGAAAAGAGGACATTTGGACATAGAGGACACACAGAAGAAAAATGATGTGAAAAGACACAGGAAGGAGGTAGCCATAAGCTAAGGAGAGAGGCCTGAAACAAATCCATTCTCAAGCCCCCAGAAGAAACCAATCCACGGACACCTTAATTTCAGACTTCTAGCCCCCAGAACTGTGAGACAATACATTTCTTTCTGTTAGGTAAGCCTCCTGGTTTGTGGTACTGTGCCCAGCAGGCCTGGCAAACTAACACAGAAGCTATGAGGACTTTTTATTTTGAGCCTCACAAACCATCTCTGTACTCACCACAGGAAAAATTTGCCAGGAATTAATGTCAAATTTATTAGGCTGTAATTTCTACAATCTGTCTCTTCTTCCACTTTCTAAAACTTGGGATATTTTCCCATCTCCAAAACTCTCAGAGCTCTCTTCTGCAAATAATTCCTCAAAGAGAATGGGAAATGATGAACATAACTAATCCTACATGGTATCAACTCTGAGTCGGTTATTGACCCGGGTTAGCTCGTTTGTTCCTCACGGTCACCAGAAGAGGCACGTACTATTGCTATCACGAACAGAGCAGAGCCCCCCTCTTTTTGCAGGTGGAATAACAGACACAGCATCACCAGTTTACAGACGAGGGAACTGAGGCACAGTGAGGTGAAGTAACTGACCCCAAGGAGGGCCAGAGCCTGTTCTCTTAACCCCCCACACATGCTTTCTTGTGATTCGGGGCCACGGCTCACGGGCTTCAGTTCCGGGGTGTCCTCAGGTCCCTGACGTGCCATTCATCTGGATCTAGAAGTTCAAACATTCCTCAGCTTTACATTGCATAGTTTGGTGTCTTCATACTGTTGGTTCTCCTAATATTTAATTTCTTATTGATGTTTTCAAACCTTTTCTGGTTTTAAATAGCTTCTTCTCAGTTGAAAGGGTAAAAGCTAACTAGGAATCGAATAACTCTACTTCCTTCTTTGTCAGCTTGTATTATCACTCTGTCTTTCCCAAGCCATAGTTCATCTTTTAAGTGTGTTTAAAATTTGTCTTTAGGGGTCGCTGGTGGCTCAGTCAGTTAAGTGTCTGCCTTCAGTCCAGGTCATGATCCTCGAGCACTGGGACTGAGCCCCACATCGGGCTCCCCCATTAATGGGGAACCTGCTTCTCCCTCTGCCCCTCCCCCTGCTCATACTCTCTCTCTTTCGCTCTCTCTTTCTTAAATAAATAAATTAAGTCTTTTAAAAAAAACTGTCTTAGAGTTTTTAATAAGCCATTGAGCACATTGGTCATTAGCATTTTTTTAATATATTTATTTATTTTAAAGAGAGAGAGAGCATGCTTGAACATGAGGGACAGAGGGAGAGAGAGAGGATCGTAAGCAGGCTCCATGCCTGGCCTGGAGCCCAATTCAGGGCTTGATCTCACAACCCTAAGATCACAGCCTGAACAGAAACCAAGAATCAGACACTTCACTGACTTACCACCCAGGCACCCCAGCCATTAGCTTTCTTGACCCCATTCTTGTTTTTTGTGCATTCTGGAATGCTCAGTCTTCCATCCTTTAAAAGGTATATTGTAGTAATCAGAGCTCAGAAAGCCCCTAGGAGATGCTGTACATGACTTTTTGGTTTTGTTTTGGGTGTTTTTTTGTCTTTTGTTTTTTAAAAATTTTATTTATTATTTATTTGACAGAGATCACAAGTAGGCAGAGAGGCAGGCAGAGAGAGGAGGAAGCAGGATCCCTGCTGAGCAGAGAGTCCGAGGCGGGGCTCCATCCCAGGACCCTGAGATCATGACCTAAGTCAAAGGCAGGGGCTTTAACCCACCGAGCCACCCAGGCACCCAGGGATTGGCTTTTGTTTTAAGAGGCATTCCCCTTTCCTCACTCACTGAAATAGCACATTTTCAATCAGAACTTTATTTTTCAGAGCCTTCTGCCTCACTGAGCCACCTTTCTTCTTATTCCTTCTTTCCTTTCCTCCGTAAATCATATAAAGGCCAACTGCTATCCCAGGACCCTTGCGGTCACCGGGTACACCGGCTCCTGCCTCACCGAGTTTCTCCCGAGCCAGGGCTCCTGCACACACACGGTCACTGGGGTTTCCTAAAGTCGGCCGTGCGCTGTGACCGGCAGCTCCTCCCTTCACTCCAAGGCAACAGAGACCACTTGTTCCAAAGCCCTCCCCACCGCTCCTTCCCCAGTCAGTCCTTCCCTCTTTTCCACATCAAGTCCAAAGCAGCCTGGAAACAGTGAAACTGTAAACAAAAGCAAAGGAAAAAAAAAAAAAATCAACTGATACTCTCCTGTCAACTTTCGGGAGCTGTGTCATTAAAGCCTCCCTTCCCTGCTGCCTCTCGCCTCTGTGCCAAAGCGTAAACACGCTGAGAAAGCTTCGGTTGTATCCTCCCATCTGCCCACAGAGGTGCCACTTCCGTTTCTCCTCCATTTCGTCTCACCCCCATGTTCTCCATCATCTTTCCACCTTCAAGGATCTTTCTTTCTATACATGGATCCACCTATTAGACGTTTCAGTTTTAGCAGAGCAAGGCTCCCTGCTGCCGGAATTTCATTATCATCCTCTTCCCACCCCCCCCCCCACACACACACTGCTGACATTGCGGGATCTCGTGAAACTCCCTTCGTGTCTCTGTGTTGGCACAAATGGGCAAGGTCATCGGCACTCCTCCATCGGTCCCTTCCAAGGATGACTGGATCCCTCCCCCATTCGGGTACTTCTTTTATGTTTCCACCTGTTTTTCTCCTGCTGGGGAATTCATTTTTAAATCCCAAGTAGCAATCTCTCCTGACCCACCAGAGAAGGATGCCTGTTAGAGGAGGCGTTTTGTCAAATGAAGGACTGTTCCCATTCACAACAAACGTGCTTTTAAAGCCAATCCACACATGTTTATTCAGTGTCTGTTACACACCCATCGCTGTATAAAGAAAAACCAATATGCTTTTCTTTCAACATCTGTCAGACTGCCATTGCACAGGACACTTCTTGGGCAACAGCCCTCAGGAACAAATCACAGGTGCTTTCACTGACCACTCACCCCTCAGGTACATATGACACAAGAGATGCACAAATAAACCAGCTTCCTGACTCCCGGCCAATTAAACCTGGCATTACATAACTGCCATTTAAAAAAAAAGAAAGAAAGAAAGAAAGAAAAGAAAACCCACAGAGGCAAACCCTCTAAACAGGATTTTCCTTCTTTAGCAGCCTCTGAGGAAGAACTGTTCTAATATGGTGTTTCTATTCCTGACAGGAATAACCCTTAATTATTATGTGCCTTAAGCATCTAGAAATTTTTAAATAGAATTTCACTTAATGTTAAGAAAATCAGAGAACTACACCAGTGGCAACAGAAAAGACTTTAAACAGAGAGAGAGAGAGAGAGAGAGGGAGCTGGCATGGGGGAGAGGGACGGGGGAAGAAGCACAGATCTTGACAAGTTGCTTTTGAAGTTCTGGAAATCTTAAAGAAAAGACAGAGTGCTGAAGAAAGTCACCAAAGAAAATTAAATTATTCTGTAAGAGAATGTAAAGACTTGTCATTTATCGGGGATTAACACATTCATCCCTGATTACACCTTGTCTCAGCAAGTAAATAAGGCATACTTATTTCCAGGAAAGAAAATACATGGATATGTAAATGAACGGGCACATGGTCTGATGGTTAAGCACAGGGCTCACTTAAATGACTTTGAAAAACATAGTTGTCACAAAGCGATTTTTACAAAGTATCTCTGTAGACATTATTCCTGTCATTCTTTGTTCAGTTGCATGTCAGTGACAAATAATCTAGCAATAAATTTCAATACGTCACCTAAACTCTCTAGTGGTAGCTGCTGTTCATGTATATGGTAAGTCCAAGCATGGCCAGCTCCAGCTGGGATCACCACAGGGATCCTCATGGAAAGAAGTCTATCCCCTCTCGTTGAGTCAGCTCTGTAAGTGAGGGTTGCCTGTGGTTGAGCCGTATTGCTCTGCCAGCCACAGAGGTTCCCCACCTTCCCAACAAAGCTAACTGGGCAGCAGGCTCTACCGAAGGGCCATTTACTGAGCACAACGTAGGTGTTGGAGTACACGAAGGCAACTGGGAGGATTCCCACTCTCCAAAATGTAATCTGTTCCGGGAAAGCCCTGCTTATTGATGAAAACCTAATCTAGAGAGCTGTATCAAGGGTCCTTCCACAAGTAGGTCCTCCCACCCGCCTCCTCTGTGCAGTCAGCAAACTGTTTACAAATCCTACCCAATTTCTACTGATAGGCTAAATAGACTTGGTGGGTGTTAGATCATCATTCTTAGTCATAATGGGACAGGAAGGTTCATGATGTAGGAGGGCAACACCTTATCAATAGTTCAAACGGGTTGGGGCTTTGAGTTGGGCAGTATCAGTGGACCTTCTCCAAGGAGCGGAGGGGGACTAGAGACTGAATAATCACACATGGCCAATAAGTCATCAGGTCTATGTAATGAAACCTCAATAAAAACCCTGAACACCAAACCTCAGTGGAGATTCTTAACTGGTGGACACAGGGAGACACATCCTGATTTCTACAGGGCAAGGGCAAGAAAACGCCATGTCCAGAACCCTCCCTCACCTTGCCCTACATGTACTCTCATTTGGCTGGTCCAGATTTATCTCCTTTAGGATAAAATAATAATCTTAAGTAGAGCATTTTTCTGATTTCTTTGAGTCATTTCTAGCTAAGTAATTAATCATGGGAACCCCCCAATTTGTAGCCAGTTGGTCAGAAGCGTGGGTGTCCCTGGGGACTTCTGAACATGCAGCTGGCATCTGTCTTGTTGGGGACCACACCCTTAACTTGTGGAGCTGACACTAATTCTGGGTGGCTAGCGGCAGAACTCCACTGCAGCATTGCAACACCCATTCTCAATTCCTTAAACACATGCCAGAAATAATACCTTTAAGAAGTCAAGCTCTTGCAGTTGACCTGACCTCCCCAGCCCCCTCTCCACCTCCAACCCAGGCTGTGAACTTCCATGGTCCGCTCTCAGCAGGAAACTGGCCCCAGTGGGGAGACAAATACAACTATCGTACAAGGCAGCCCTTTCAATAAGTGATATAGCTGAGGTATAAAAACTACAGTGAGGAGCACCTGGACACCTCTTTCGGTGGAGGGTCTGACTCTTGATTTTGGATCATGTCCTGATTTCGGGGTTGTGAGATCAGGCTCCGTGTGGGGCTCCGTGTTCAGTGCAAAGTCGACTTGAGATTCTCTCACCCTCCTCTCCTTCCCTCTCGGTCCCTCCCCGACTCAAATAACAAATAAACAAATAAAATCTTTTAAAAAAAAGATAATAAAACTACAATGAACACACAAAGAAAGTCTAGTGACTGACTGAGAGATTTAGGATGGCTTCACAAAGGCTGTCACAGTTGCGTACCTTAAAGATGAAACTAACTTTAAGAGGGGAGGGCAGAAAGGCATTAAAAACAGCATGAGTAAAGGGTCAGATCATGGGTCAAGTTTTATAATAATGAAAATTCTATCTTTTATTAACCCTTACTGTGTGTCTGAAACTGTGCTCAACTTATTATTTTGATATTCCAATGAAGCCTTAATCCTAGTCTATTATTATACCCATTTTACAGATGAGGACTCTGAGACTTAGCTGAAGACACTTGATGAAGGCACCAGGCAAGCAGCCCAGTGTGACTGGAGAGGGGAGACAGAAGCAAGCAGAGGAAGGTAGGTGGTGAAAAGCCCCCAGGTGTCTGTCAGAAACCCAGTCTTGTTTTCTGCAGGCAATGGGGAACCATCAGAGGTGTTTGTGCAAGGGAGTGAAGTCACCAGACCCATGGCTTCAGAAGATAAGTACAGTGGCAGGAAAAGCCTTCAGAAAGAGAAAGACTGGAGCAGGGAGACCAGTTAGGGGACATTGTTCAGATCACTGACCAAATATGATAAGAGAGGCCGAGCGCAGGCAAGGATGGAGGGAATGAAAACAGGAATGGGATGAGGGGAGGGAGGTGTGGCAGACGACAGAGATGCTTCAGGCTGCAGCAAAAAGTTGGATGGTGGGAAGAGGAGAGGACGGTACAGACGTCCAAACGTATCATCAAAAATATGTCTGTGCATCTGACGTGTCTTCCCGTGCTGATGTGTGAGCTCCTTGTTCTGTTCTTGATCGTTCTGCACACGCCTGAGTTGCCGGAGTTCATGTTCTTGATCAGTTAATGGATAATGAAGTCATACTTGGAGCCCAAACTCAATACTGGCGGGCAAGCGTCTAAGTGCACATCCCAGATCTTGGGCCCTCGGCTCTCCCCATGCTCTCTGCGGCTGACTTGCACCTGCCTTTGATGGATAATGAGCATCAGGGGGTCAAATCAAAGATTTTTGTCTAAATGGCTTTTTAGACTGCGGAGCTGAAGCAGAGGTAGAGCGGACCATCCGTCTACCTATCGATCTGATGCTATTCAGAAATACACACATCGAGCTAGTTTTCTTCTAGCTCCTCCCAGGACTCAACAGGAATGAGTCAACAGAGTGCAGAAAAGTAAACAGAAGTTGAACACAAAGTCACTCCCTCAAGGACGCCACAAAGAAAAAGGCACAGATGACTACAGAAAAAATTAATAGTGGGTTTCCAGAGCTGGAATAAACCATCCTTGCTGTTCCAACCTGGTCCTTCTCACAACTTCCTATTTTCTGGTTCTGCCTGTGCCCCCACGTCTCGGTTGGACAAGAAAGGCTGCAGAATGTTTTCTTCACTAGCAGAACTTCCGAATCAATAACAATGCTTCCACTAAGCCTGCGAAATGTTCTGGGCACTCAGCTCATAAATATTTCTCTAGATCCCACTTCTCACACTGCTAAAAGCCTAGGGCTTCCTCGTAACACTAACTACAGGGGAACGGAAACAGAAAGGAAAAGAAATTCAGCTTTCCGTTCCTCTAGAGGGGGAGCCTGGAGGGGCCTCAGGCTCTGGAGAAGGAGGGTGTCCTCTTGGGGTATGTCTGCTTCTCTCTCACTCCTGACATCCGCAGGAACCACTCTGCCTCTGTAAAGCACTCCTCTGAAAACGTTTAAAGAAGACATACCAAAACGCAGCCTTACACAGGCCCCTGACACATAATCAATATCCCTTGAAGCACACAAATCTGTATCCTGCATTAACCTTGTATTTCACTGTGATTTAGGACATATTCGCTGTGCTTCATCTCCAAATCTTTTCTTATCTGACATCATTCCATAATAAATACATCATCATAAAGAGACTACACATTGAAGGCACCTATCACAAACACTTTTTTTTTTTTAAAGATTTATTTATTTCCGAGAGAGGGAGAGTGGGAAGGGGGAGGGGGTGGTGCAGAAGGAGAGGGAGAGAAGATGTTTGTTTGTTTTTTTTAAGATTTTATTTATTTATTTGAGAGAGAATGAGTGAGAGAGAGTATGACGAGGAGAAGGTCAGAGGGAGAAGCGGACTCCCCAAGGAGCTGGGAGCCCAATGCAGGACTCGATCCTGGAAGTCCGGGATCATGACCTGAGCCGAAGGCAGTCGCTTACCAACTGAGCCACCTAGGCACCCAGGGAGAGAAGATCTTAAGCAGACTCTCTCAGAGCCCAACCCAGGGCTCGATCTCACGACCCTGAGATCATGACCTGAGCCAAAACCAAGAGGTGGACACTTAACCGACTGTGCCACCCAGGTGACCCTTTCCCAAAGACTTTTAAATGTGACAGAACTCAGTACCGAACACTAGATATGGTCTTCTAGAATGATTTCAAAAGATACTAAAATTCATGAGATACCATCAATGGTTCAATAAGGTCACTGAGAATCCAATCAGTTTGCATATACACTGGAAACTTTTTGTTTGGCTCAAATAAAATGTCTCTACCCCTCACTTTCAATGATCCAATTTTAACCAAAAAGGAAAAAAACCTATCATCCTCCCACGTCAAGTCTATGTCATGGAGCAAGAGGTTGAATTTTTTTCTATGTAGTATGTAACTAAAAAGTCAGGCAAGACATATTATAATTGACGCTAACTAGAACTCCCACAAACCACAATATCCCTCCAGAGAAACTTTTACTTTTAACAATGTGACACTTCTCCCTCTCTTTAAGGGGGAAATATGAGACAATTTTCAATTTATTATAATTAAGGGAGGGGACTAACATTTGCATACCTAGTAGTTGTCATTTGATGTGCTAAGGCTCACAAATAGTTCCCCCATTTAATTTCCACAGAGCTCCTCTTAGGTAGAAATTATCTTATTTCACAGATTATAATTACACCCAGAAGAAAATAAATGAGCATCAGTAAGGAAGCTTCTAGAACGATATCAAGTTTTGAAACCGAGCCTGCAAACAGTGAAGGGAAATCCTACCATGTTCCTTATGGCTTGGGAATGGCGAGCCTTTGTGGGGAGACTTCCGCCCTTGGTATTCAGACTCTGTGGAACCTGACTACCACACCACCATTCAGGTTCCTCCAAGCCTCCTCTCCCCAGCCAGGTTCTCACATTGCCCAATCTCTGTCTGCTTGCCCACGAGCGAGTAGGCTGGGCTGCACCCTGACATGGCAGTGGGGGGCAGGCGGGGAGGAGGCAGAACTACACTGATCCAGCACGACCTTCACATTCACTGATGCAGCTAATCTTCATCGAGTGCTAAGTGCCAGGCTCTGGGGATGCAGAGTGAGCAAGACAGATGCCCTCAGAGCCACCCCAAGCTAGTAGAGGGTACAGACAGAGAAATGAGTACACAGTGTGTTCATGGGGCAGTGATGGCTCTGACGGCTGAGAGGACTCCTAAAGGCCGATGGGTGTGGGATAGGATGTGGCTGGCCCTGAGAGCAGGAAAGCAATATCTGAATTCATGAACTCAGTGCACACAGCATGGTCCTCACCGGCAACTTTCAGCGCTCTCCAATGTGTGGGGCATTAAGAATACAGAACTAAACTAGTATTTCTCAGACTTTTTTGACCGCCACTCCCAGGAAAAATATTTTTATATCATGATTCAGTACACGTTGTACACAAACAACTGCGGGGAAAAAAAATGTTTGCCAAACAATACTCATTTCACTACTCAGATGCACTCTGATAGCCCCCTCTTTCCTTTGCTCTCTTTCTTGCTCTTTCTTTCAGTTTTGGATACAACCCTCTAAAGGGTGGCAACCCACAGTCTGAAAAACATTGGTAAAAACCTTTAAGAGGCACAACTATTCTTTCTCTGATATACTTCCTCTTCTCCCTCTACCCTCTTTTTCTTCTTTCATCCCTCAAAAAAGTACCACTGAGGAAATAAAAGCACTGCCGCTTATTGGAGGTGTGCTACACGCCAGAAACTGCTGGAACCTTGACGTGCCCTGTCTCCTTAGTCCCACACAGCCCTGTAAGGGTAAGCACTCCCGTTCCCATTGTACAGATAAAGAAACGGAAGCTTCGAGATCAAGGGGATTGCTCAGCAGAACATGATGAACCAGGACTCAAATCCAGTTGTGTCTTGCTTCAAAACTCCAATTACACCACAGTGCCTTTCGTGAAAAGTTCTTAAGTAATTAAAGCTAACTTAATAGCAAGAATTTCCCAGGTCCCCTTGAGATAACTCAAGCCCTTGGAGGGTTATAGAACTGGGTTTGAGAGGTCTAAATGGAGATAAGGGAAACACACGAGTGGAAAACTCTCTGGTTTAAACTCAATTTCCTTCCGTGTCCTCAGAGCACCCTTTAGTAAAGGCACTGACAAGGACTGGCCAGCAGAGGAATGGTGGGTGAGAGCTAGCGGAGCACTGGCCTAGATCGTCGCCCTCAAGACAGGCTGGCTGAACGGCACTGACCATTCTGGGCGGCTCCGAATGAGCGGCACTGGCTCAGCATCTCCCAGGCTGAGGAGAGGCCATAAATATTCACAAGACGAATGCTAACACAGGCAGAGTGAAAGTAAACACCACGCACAGCTCCCACTGTTTTATTTTTAACATCTCCCAAAATGATGTTAAGTGAAACTATTTGCTGAGAGGGAATCTTATTTGGAAAGATAGTTAAACATATTGAGCACAGATATTTGTGTTCTTTCAGCCCCATATTTAAAGATACGCTTGACACAGATACCAGGTATATCCAATGTGGGCAGATCAGAACAAATTCTCGGCCCCCAAAAAAAATTTCTGCCAAAGTGATGACTTGGGGAAATTATTGACAAGGTCCTACTTAAAACTACTGCATCATTACCTGGGGCCTCCCCTGACCTAAAATAACTAGATTTTGGTGCCGGTATGTGAACTGGCCATTGACATTGCTATTTAGAAGCTATAATAGTTCTCAGAAAATCTGAAGAAATAAGGTATTTTTTACAAACACATAACAAGAGTAATTTTGACCTGCACACATGGTAAGTTAAATAATTTATTTGTAGAATGGCCTTGGGGTTTATATTCTTTGGGTAGCTTGTTGGGTAGTTTAATTTGGTATATAAATTCACATACAAATATGAGGGGGTTTTTTTTTGTCTAATTATGTGTTGTTATTTTCTCAGCATCTCTTAGCAATAACAATGCTGCCTAGTCCTCTTTTCTTTGCAAATTCCATGATGAAAAAAAGTCCCGAATGTGCTGGAGAATCCACTGCCTGCTTATGAAACATAAAGGCTATGAAAACATGGCATGTATTCAAGTAGACCAGTTTGTTTTTAAATATTTTAATAGTGTGCACGACTGCATTAGGAGCTTAATGTGTATTATGCCCATCTTACATCTAGTGTGTAATACACTTTGATCATTCTATCAAAAGATCAAAATTTAAATATTATGTAAATTATATCTTATACGTGTTCTCCTCTGCATGAAATCAAACAGAAAACCTGTTTCTTCTCTAAACACATGAGAATATAAACAAGCAACGTATTTAAAGTGAAGAAAATACTAGCTACTTCATCCCATTAAAAAAATGCCCCCAGGTATCAATTAAAATAAAAAGCGTTCACGTAGTCTTAAAATAAACCTAAATGTCTGTTTATCCTTCCAAACTATTAAGCATATTCTTGATATTTATTTTAAAGGTTTTTTGTTTTGTTTTGTTTTGTTTTTTCACAAGAAATGCTACATAAGTCCACTTCATGAAAACTCCGACAGATTACGCAAATCAACACAAATGAAATTGAAGGGGGGATGCCTGGGTGGCTCAGTGGGTTAAAGCCTCTGCCTTTGGCTCAGGTCATGATCCCGGGATCCTAGGATCGAGCCCCACATCAGGCTTTCTGCTCCACGGGGAGTCTGCTTCCTCCTATCTCTCTGCCTGCCTCTCTGCCTACTTGTGATCTCTGTCTGTCAAATAAATAAAATCTTAGAACAAAAAAAAAATTATAAAAAAAAAGAAATGAAAGTGAAGAACACTGAATCTTCAATACTCAAAAAAAGTTGTCGTTTTCACAACTAAATGTAAAGTATGAACTTTAATTGGAGCAGCTATAAAAGCAGCTATAAAAGATATTCTTAGGACAATGGGGGAAATGTGAAAATAGATAGGTCTTTAGATATTATGATATTTTGGTTAATTTTCCTAGGTGTGACAATAGCTCTATGACTCTTTAAGAAAACATCCTTACTCTTAGTGTGTGGATGATGTAGTTTTCAGGAAAGAAACATCAACATACAAAACTAACTTGATGTATGAAATTGACAAATGGTCTGACAATGATATATTTGGACATATAACTGAATAGAAATATGAAACAAATGTGGCAAAATGTTAATAATGGTGGAATTTCAGTGGAAGATACACAGATGTTTGTTGTATTATTCTTTCATCCACTTTGTGTACATGAAAATTTTCACAATAACAAATTGAGGGGAGGAAGAATCATCGTTTTCATTTAAACATGGGCATATATTGACTCTTGAGCCAAAGGGTACAAATAAAATATTGTTCTACATGGAC
This sequence comes from Martes martes, assembly GCF_963455335.1. Classification (NCBI taxonomy): domain Eukaryota; kingdom Metazoa; phylum Chordata; class Mammalia; order Carnivora; family Mustelidae; genus Martes; species Martes martes. The sequence goes on from NC_137895.1 coordinate 124,004,765, forward strand.
ACAGAATGTTTCATTTTCCAGTAACAGTATGCCTCAGAGAATCAATTTTCCACCATTGACCCAGAGAAATTATGGCAACCCTTCTGGCCAAGACCACAGGGAACAACAGCTGACTGACATACACCACCTGAATTAGAGCGGAGGCATGAGAATCCCCAGAGGGTAATCCACGCTGCCCAGCGAATTTACATGGCAACCTGTTGCCATTGGAAAAATAAGGGTTGAGCATGGGGACCTTCCAGTCTGGAACCTTCACAGCAAACAGAACCTGCAACTTTGCCAGGATCTGTTTCTGGAGACAGAATATCAAGCTGTGACATGAACTTAAAGCTAAATTAAACAAATTGACACCATCAATTCGAATCATTCACCCACTAAAGCTAGATTTCTGTCTTCCCTTGTCACTCTGCTCAACAAAGTGAACCACCAGGTTTCATATTTAGCAAGAAATCTGAGAGGCTATCTCCCAAATTCCACTTAAACCTAATACCAAAGTATGTGAATTACATAAGAAAGTTTAGAGAGAAAAATCTGTAACCATTTGATTTAGACATACCCAAAGTATTTAAAATGAGACTCGGTCCTATGAAACAACACAGCAGGATGTTTCCCACCTACAGTTACAGGCATTTTGTTTTGGGGTCCAAATCCCACCAGTTCTGGGCTCTAGTCCACTATTAGGTCAGAGTGCAAACCAGCCATCCATGACTTGCTGCAGAATCTGATATTCTTTTTTAATTGGACTGAACTGAAACTAAGAATTAAGCATTGAATTGTCAAGTTGCCCTATGAAACCAAATGCTCTCTCCTCCCATTGTATCCCTTTTTTTTTTCTGGCCTTTTATTTTTATCATTTCTTTTCTCCGTAATTCAATTCTTTATCTATCTTTAGGTGCACATGTGTGTATATATATGTGTGTATGTATACACACACACATAATTAGATATGTATATAATATATGTTCCATCATATCATATTAAATGTAATTGTTCTCTTTTCAATTTCTTTTTTTCCTGTCCTTCCTCTTTTCTCCCAATTCCTCCAGGCCTCCCAGGCCACCCAAAGGCATTGTTATCACCAGGTTAAACTCCAGGCTGTGGAGCTATAAAGAATCTTGACGTGGCCCATAAAGCCTGATCGAATCAGGCCATGGGCTGGAGGAGTTAGGGGGGAATAGCTCACTTTCCTTTAAACTAAAGAATAATTAGCTCGTTTATGAGTTGTAGGAGACCCTTCCCATCTAGGTACTGCTGACTGCCTTTGATGTTAACCAGACCTTCATACCTCTCTTTAAGAGAAGCGGGAAACCATGACACTGAAAGCTCATTCTGGCTTCATGTTATCCCGATGAAAGGCATGGTAGAGGAGGGCTGAAAACATTGATGAGTTTGGACAACATCTGTGAACTTAACTTATCCCAGAAAGTCCTGAATTCTGTTCAGTGCCCTCATTTTCTGATTTCTAGTCTATCCATAAGCACTAAGCTAGAACCAACAGAAACACAAAGAGATTTAAAAAAAAAAAAAAAAAAGAGTTCTTCCCCAGAGAGGTACGAGCACACTATATTTGTTTATCAAAAGTTTACTATCTGTGAAAACACAGTCCCATGACTGAAGTGTCAATAACCATGAATCCTCCATCTCTAGAAGACCAGAACCAACCTACTTCAAAAACTCTAGAGAAAATGAATCTCTGGCAATATTCCAGCCAAAAAGCTAGGGATCCTCTGCCACATCCAGGCCTGAGAGGAACAGGGAAGAAGGCACCTCAACCATCAGGGTCAAGAGTCCACAGCTGAAAACACTCTGGCCTGAGAGGATGCTCAAGAAGTAGAGAGACACATGCTCCAGGGCAGCAAGGGAGACATTTGGAACCAAGGCCAATGTTTACCCATCTCCAGATTAGAGATATGATCTGAGCCCCTTCCTGAGTCTGTAAAGATTAAATGAGTCAGTATGCATAAAGTGCTGAGAGCAGGGCCTCATACATGGTAAGCACTGTAGAGATGCTAGCTAATTCCTAGGAGTATAGGCTAAAAGCATGCCTACAGAAAAGCCTGCCCAAAAAAAGGTTACCTTCTTTAATCCCCACCAACAGACCTACTACTAACCGCCAGAAATACCTACGTCTCGATTCTTCAGTTCCCTGTGTAAGCCCTAGGATCTCTGGAGTGGTCTCGGCTGAGATGAGGCGAGACTCTTCTCCCTAGCAACTGGGTTCAGATATAAAATTGCAACATGGCAACATCATATGATTAAAATGGAAAGCTGACATGCACTTCAGAGCCCACACTTTCTCAGGGTGTAGTTCTGCAGCTTCTAACAAACGTTCCCAACTCTGCAACACTGTGAACCTCAAAAACGGACTTTGTTGAAGACACACACAAATTACCCTCCACATTAAGAAAGACATCCATCCAGCCCTGATCCTCCAACACAGTACCTGGCCCCAGAGTCTGCGGCATAAACAAATCATCGGCCACTGCCCTGCCTGCCCCACACCCTGAGTCAGGTCTCCAGAACAGGCAGATCCACTCGCCTTCCTTCTCTGATGCCGACCCACACCTGGCATGCTATGTTGACAATACTTACGCATTACAATAGGGCTTCTTTTCATAGCCTTTGTAGTTGTTCATGTTGAGAGCCATCTTACAGACCTCACAATGGAAACATCCTTTATGCCAGTACTGAAAAAAATATATATATATATGTAAAAGTTCAGTACAATGCCAGCGCTTTCCAGGATGGGTACAGAGAGGGGATATTTTTAGTGCATTACCGCCCCACCCTTATTTGAAAATACTACAACAAAATGATTGTAGGTAACAGGAAATGTGTTTGCCTACTTTCACTTAAGTAAATGAGGCAGGGCGCTATTAAAATTGAGTTTTAAATGAATCCCCACCACAAGTACAGACTCTGACGGAAGAACTGCCAAGGCTCTCCCCATAGAGCACTTGTATGGGCAGCCAGAATGGAATCCTAACCTGGCTGATGGAGAAACGGAACCTGTGCAGTGGCTTACAAAGGAAGACGAATCCTGTTCAAAGTGCCTAAACATGGTGTTTGTAGCATCTCAACAAATGTGGGTCCACCGGAAGTCAGGCAACCCGAAAGAGCAGGAGGGGGGCCGTGTAAGTACCCCTAGGCGCCCCCATCCCTGTCCAGCTTCTACTAAATTGTGGGGAGGGGGGGGACTCAGTCCGGTTTGACTGACGAGGTGACGGGGTGCCCTCGTGAGGCACTTCCATCACCACACGTTCATCTCCCAGGGACGGCCTCCGGCCGGTTTCAATTATCAGTCACTCCGGAGAGCGCAGGGGTCGTCCTCCCAGGCTGTTCTACTCCATCTACGCCCGGGAAGGGCAGGGAGCAGGGCTGCGGGGGCCGGCCTGAGGCCACTTCCTCTGGAATTCCCCAGCCGGGTGGATGAACCCCCCGTGGGTCCTGCCCGCCGCGCCGAGCCAGGTCTCCGGCGGGGATTATTCTTAGCAATGCCGCAGCGGCTGCCCCACGACAGGTTAATTATTATTTGCCTCTCCGCCTCGCCGCCGACACGGGAGGCGCTGGGGCGGCGGTGAGGTGGGTGCGGGCGGATCCTTGGGGCGGGGATGCGGGGCGGTGAGGGGCAGGAGTGTAGGTGGGAAGGGGTCCAGCCTGGCCTCTCGGGACCCCGGGGCCGCGCTCTCGGGACCCCGGGGCCGCGCAGCAGCAGCTCTGCCAGTGCCGGCGCAGCCCCGCACCCTCGCCGCCCGCACCCCGACGAAAACCCTTGCCGGCTCCAACATCACCAGCGCCAAGTGTGCTGTCTTGATACTCCTGCGGGCGTTTTCCTTTGCGTGCCCTCACCCTGTGCCAAGACACTAACAAACAGAGACCCACTCCTCTCCCTCCAACCCAGATGCCAAAACTTCTCGGAGCAGGTGCAGCCCGGCGCCCGGCAGGTCCGGGCTGGCCCGGCGCCCCCCGGCTCACCTTATCCAGGCAGTTGACTTTCTCCGTGGGATACACGACTTTTCCGCAGCGGGCGCATTGGGGGTTCATTGTCGCGGTTCCCAGGGGCGGCGGCTGTGCGACAGCGGCTGGGGGCTCCGAGGAGCCGCTGTGACATCCCCCGGAGAGCCCCGCACCGCCTCTGGGCAGGCGGGAGGGCTGCGGGCGCCCGGGCGCGGGGGTCGGGAGTCGGCGCCGGACCCCGGGCGAGCCGGCCGCGCGACGCGCGGGAAGGGCAGCGGGGGCGCGGGTGGGTGTGCGGCGGGGCCTGGCACCGGGGGGCGGCGGCGCTCGCTGGCCCCGGCTCGGCTCCGGCTCGGGCTCCGCGCCGCTCGCTCTGCGTCGCTCGCACTCCAGGTACCGGTGACTCACACAGACACTGGCTCCCGCCCCTTGCGCTCACTCGCTCCCCCGCCTCGCCGCCGCCGCCGCCGCCGCCGCCGCCGCCGCGCAGGCCAAACCCACCCGCGCGCCCGGACCCAGGAGGCAGGGAACGAGCACGTCGGGCACCGGGGAGGGAGGGCGCAGCGCGGGGAGGGGGCGGCGAGACCGGGAGAAGCCCGCAGACAGCCGCGGGCTGCGACTGTGAGGCCTGGGAGCGAGTCTGGTTCCGCAGCCGCCGCCGGGGGGGCGGCCAGGTGGGCGGCGGCGGGGGAGGGAAGCGATGTGGGTGGGAGAAACGTGGTGGGGGTGCTCAGACCCGCGCACTCCCTGCCCCCCCTCTTCCGTCTGCTGCCCCAGCCGGGTCACCCCCGCGCAGACCCGCGTTCCCGGTACCCGGAGGACGCGGGCTTGAGCCCGCCCTCCTCCTCCAGCCCCCGCACGGCGGGCAGCGGCGCACCAACACCCCACGCGGAGCCGGGTCCCCGGGCCGAGGCCGTCCGGCCGCGCGCAGCCACGCGCTGGGGCCCAGCAGCCGCGACACCGGCAGGGACCCTCCGGGGGGCGCCGCGCGTGGGGTCGCGCCCTCTCGCGGGGGCGTCTTCGGAGAAAAGCGGGCCCCGCGCGCCTGTGTGAGATCGTCAGACCCCAGAGGAGGAAGCGACTTCTCTCACTGGCTCCCAGCCCCTGCACTTTCTGTATCTGTTCTTGGGGAACGGGTGGTCATTTTAGGCCCCTGTCGAGCCTTTCTGGGTTAATAAACGGTCGTCATTCATTCCGCTGTGCGTGTGTGTTCGCGTGTGTGCACTGTTTATTTTTACAGTTAAACACCACAGAATCTACGAAAAGTTCTTCACTTGCAGGAAGAGAAGCGATTACTAACCCATGGTCCTCACCAGTAAGTCCAGAAAATCTAGCTCAAGGCTGAGGTAGGATGAAACCAAACGGAATAGAATAGAAATCAGTTTTAAGTTTTAATAAGATCTCAGGTTATTGGACTCGCTTTATAAAAAGCAGCAAAATGGAGCTATGATGCCTGAGTTCAAAGCCCAGGCCTGCCATTTACAAGTCCTGTGACTTTATGCAACCGCTTAGCGTCTCTATGCCTCAGTTTTCTAATCTACGAAATGGGGATAACATAGCACTACAGAAAGAGCTCCTCCTCTCCTACTGTGAGGATTAAATGAGTCAGCAGTTCTGAAGTGCTTCAATCTGCCAGCCTCTCGGGGAACACTACATAAGTGTCAACTAGGATTATCAGCTTGGGTACAACAAATAAGCAAACACATTCCGTTGCTAGCACACAGATAAAGACTCAGTAATGCCACACAGCAACTACTGTGACAAATATTTCTGTCATTCTTTTAAAGTCATAGCTGCAGCCTTTCATGAAAAAAGAAAAGTATTGATTTCTGAGCCTCTTTGGCCCTTTGCGCTGATGAAATCTCATTCGTGATGATGCTGTGCTGTTTGACTTTTCAAAAGAGATAATTTCTTAAAAGAGATTCACCAGTGCAAGAGCCTTTGAACCTCTCATTGCCCTGCTCACAAATCCCCCTCAAAGGCAAATAAAACAATAATTTGCTGTCAGAGAGGATCAGTTGTCATTTTAAAACACCTCGGAGCTCTTTAAAAATGCCTGAGACCATGGATAAATCTAGAGGATTTTATGCTAAGTGAAATAAGCCAGACAGTGAAAGGCAAATACTTTATGGTATCACTTATATGTGGAATAAGAAAGAGAGAAAGAAAGAAAGAAAGAGTAACTTATAGAAACAGATTTAAAAAAAAAAAAAAAGTGGTTGCCAGGGGCTTGGGAGTGGGGACATTAGGGGGAGGTTGGTAAAAGAATACAAACTTTGAGTTATAAGATGGATAAGCTCTGAGGCTCTAATATGTAACATGGTGACTACAGTTGAGAACACCATATTCTATAAATGAAATTTGCTAAGAGAGTAGAACTTAATTGTTCTCATCAAAAACAAGGTAAATATGAAAGATGATGTATGTGTTAACCCAACGGGGGGAACCCCTTCACAAGGTATATGTATATCAAATCATTACACTGTATGCTTTAAATATCTTACATTTGCATTTGTCAATGATACCTCAATAAAGCTGAGGGGAGACGAAAGGATCATAGGGTATTTATTCTTTAAAAAAAAAAAAGAAAGAAAGAAAAGAAATGCCAAAGAAAGGCATATATGATCATCTGAAAGGCATAATCTTTTTAACATTTAGATTTTCATGACTATAAATCATGGAAATAAAATATAAATAATATATATTTATATAAAATATATATTTATAAAAAATTAAAATCCTATTCTCTTTTCCAAATGGTGTGCAAAAAATTCTGAGGAAGATTGATGGTGATCGTGACATTTATAGCTGATTTATCAGGTCTTCCAACTATGAATTATATAATTTCTTAGCCAACCAGCACCTATCATAATGCAGGACACATAGTAGGTACTGATTAAACGTTTGCTGGAAGAAAGTATGAAAAAAAACAAATGAATATATTAAAATTGGAATTAACTATGATGTTCTATTCTCTCAAAAGTAAACAAATGAATGCTTAGAGTTGTATTTTCCTCTCACATCTGCTTCTCTTACTATTTTCATTTTCTGCATTAAGCCAGCTTCTAAGTTTCTTAGTGTCATTTTACTGATGTAAGAGGAATTTTAATACCATCTGTCTTAAAATGACTTCTTTATTTCAAAATTCAAAGTACTATAAACAAGAGAATTGGCAGAAACCTGTCATCTGGCCCAGCCTCCCTCCTTCAAGCAGATGAATGATTTAATTATCCACTAGGGAGACCTTTTGCCCCTTCCATGTCTTTTTCACTTGACTGGTCAAGAAATCGTTCCTTACGGTAAATATACCCCAATATCTCTACTTTAATTAAATCCTTTTCTGCTGGCTTGGACATCCACAGATAAAAAGAACGACTGACCATCATGACCCTCATGAAAACATGTAGATACTTATAAAATTATATTTTTCTGTAACTAAAATTCCCAAATCTATTTACTTTAACCTGTGGGGCCTATTTATACAGAACCTATTGAAGACCAGATAATCATCTTACTATTTAAATTAAATAAATTGAACTTCAAATAAAAGCTTTCATGAGCAGTTACTATTACAGAAAGCCAAAAAGCACTTTGACAAACATTACCTCGGGCACAGATTATGACAGATTGTATTACTGGTTCACAACTTTTTGCTCCCTTTCATCCTGGCAGTGTTTCCTACAGGCTTAGTGTATTTCTCCACTGCAGTGACTCTGTACTTGACCATGTGACTTCCTTGGGCCAATGGAGCAGACGCTTTAAGGTACTTGTACAGTTCACCTCTGTTCTCCCACCCCTTGAGCTCTGGCACCCAGCCATGAGAAAAGCATATCCCAGGGAGTGGCTGCTTCATTGACTTTGCCCAAGAACGAAAAGACCTATCTAACTAGTAGAGCACAACTGAGTTCTGTCAACCCAGCCATACCAAGCACAGCCACAGCAAGACACAACCTTCACATAATGAGAGTAAAAAGATAACTGCTGAGCCTTCGAAATTTCAAGGGTTTATTGTTACTGCAGCAAAAGCTGACTAATACACCAATGATGAGAATTCAAGAAAAATGCTTTCAGCTTCATCACAAACAAGGAACTAATTGGTTTACGTACAAGATTCAGTATGTGTTTTGTTTTATTTTGTTTAATTTCCTAAAAGGCATGCTATTAAAAGTATAGTGGCTAATACAGTACAGCTCTTATTATTAATTAATTCACTATTCATTTTCTCATTATATGAAGCTTTATTACATGTCTTCTGTTTGTCAGACATTGTGTAAAATTGTAGACATTTTTGCCAGTTGGCTCAAATTCATCATGGAGGCAAGTTTTCCCAGCCAACAACTTTGATAAATAAAACTAAAGAAAGAGAATAAATTTTAGCTTCATTCGATAGCTGTGCCTGAGCCTTAGCTTAATGAGACATTTCTCCAAAGATCTTACACACTTTAGAGAAATTATCTCATTTACCATTACAGTATTCCTGCAAGTCAGTGAGAAATAAAAAATAAAAACATTAAGCAAAATTCTAGATTCAGAAGCTGTTCTAGAAACAATTCCTTTCACTTATTCATTCAAGATACAATTATTGGTAGGCAGGTCTTAGGTACGAGGGGATGCAATGGGGAATAAGGCATAATCTCTCCTCATGATAAAATCTAGTGGGACAGATAAGCAAGCAATGAATTATAATGTGATAAATGCTCCAAAATAAAGCTCTGCCCAGACATCATGGAAGAACAGAGGAGGAACTTCTAATTCAGCTAGGAAGTCAGGAAATGCTACTAGAGGAAGTGGTCACTACACTTTCTACAAGGAGTAGGAACTAGCTGGCACCCCTCTCCCAAGAATGCAAGGCCCCCTAAGGGGAGGGTTTAGGGTGATTTCCCTTTCTTCTCCTGTTTGAGGAGTTATTCTGCTCTTACACACAATGCTAAAAGTATTACGTCACCTCATGCCCTGTCCCAACATACCCCCCCAAAATTTCAAATACAGTGAAACCTTTCTTAATTGATGACACATCTTATCAAACAAGCCCCACCAAACCCCCAATTTACCAAGAGTGTTTGTCAACATATCAACTCATAATTGTAAGTTTGACCCAACACCTTAAGGACTTGCAAAGAGGGGAAGAAAGGTAGGAGGAGGAGCAGCACCTCATGGGACAGAGCACCCTAGGATGGTGGGCAAAACAGACCCCTTGGTGGCAAAACATGGCCCTCAAATAAGTCCTCATGCCCAGACCCAGAACCTATGACCATGTCACCTTCCATGGCAAAAGAGGCTTTGCCGATGTGATTAAGCTAAGGATCTTGAGATAGAGATGATCCTAGATTATCCCAATGAGCCAATGTAACCACGGGGTCCTTCAGAAGAGGGAGGCAGGGGGGTCAGAGTCAGAAAAGGACATGTGACAACGGAAGCAGAGGTCAGATAGAGAGATTTGACAATGCTAATGTGCTGGCCTGGACAATGACCAAAGGGGCCACAAAGCCAAGAACGTAGGCAGTCTCTAAGAAGCCAGAAAATGCACGGAAACAAATTCTCCCCCAAAACCTCCACAGGGAACACAGTCCGGCCAACAACTTGATTTTAGGATGTTTGACCTGCAGAACTGGAAGATGATACATGGATGTTGTTAAAAACACAACGATAAGTTTGTGTTATTACAGCTGCAAGAAGAAACTAAGACAACATCTGTGTGTGAATTGTGTCGTTAGGACCTCAGTGAGTTCCAGAACTTCTAGAGGAAGCACTTGGCCATCAAGCTGGCTATGATTCTTCACCAGCATTGTCTCCAAGGGAGAGAATCCCAGAGCAAAGTGCTTAACAGTAGAACATACCTTCACTTTCTCTCCTAATAAAAGGACTTATTTTACTTGCAGTCTTCAGCTAATTATCTCACTTCTCCACTTAATTTTTCATGTGTACATACAAATATTACCAGCAGTTCACAAAGTTGCCGTATTTCTCTCCGAATCTCCCTGAACCTTCCTCTCCTCCTCTATAGAACTACTTAATGAGTAGCAGCCTCATCTCTGCAGCCAGGACCCTAGAAATCAACCTAAAGTCCTTCCTCTCTTCCTAATCAACCCTGTTCAGTTATCCAAGCCCATTGATTCTTATCTCCAAAAGAACTCATGAATCTGTCTCCATACCCACCATCACTGCCTTAGCTTAGCAATTTACCATGTCCGCCTTGGATCATTCTGGGACAACCCTCTAAGAAGTCTTATCAGCAGACAGGACACAGAAAGAGGGAGGACTTCACTCCCCAGACATTTCCTGGAGGTGACATAGATAGGAAATCGTGGGACCCCACAGCACATGAATTTAACAAAGAAAAATTAATTAATTCATGTAAAGCACCGGAACACAGCGTCTGGCATCCAGCAAGAACTTACTAAAATATGTGCTCAGTCACTGAACAACTAGAAAAATAAGTAAATAAGCATGACCTCCTTGCTCTATTTTGAATACAAATCAAATAGGAGGGGACAAGTATGTGATAGTTATTATTACCCTTTTCATGTGTCGCAAGACTGCTTTCTGAATGAATCATCTGCCAAACTTGATAAATATCAAGCTATAAAAATAAAACCTGCATTATATAAAACTCACAAAATATCAAAAAATACTGTGGGGCACGGGTGGCAAGCTGAGGCAGAAGCAGGCTGTGGTAGAAAGGACAGCAGTGGGGGCGGCACCAGCCAGGGCTCACAGGATGCCCGATGCCTTGGGGATCCCAGACGCCTTGGGGATCCCAGACTGACATCCAGAGAGCACAGCGACCCCACTCCCGGAGCCTAGAGAGGGAGGGCTGAAGACAATGGAGGGCAGCTGCCCATGCCTGCTGTCTCCCAACAGGTTGGTTCCTGCCTCAGTGCCTGGCAACCTTGGCAAAAACCCTGCTTGCCAGAAATAAAAAAAAAAAAAACACTTTGCTTAAAATACCCACATGGGGAAAAGATATATAATTTGCCTTTAATAACCTGCCATGAACCGAATCATGTCACCCCAAAATTCATATGTCGAGGTCCTAACCACCAATGTGATGGTGTATGGAGATGGGCCTTTGGAGGACAATTAGGGTTAGATGAGGACTTTAGGTTGAGACACTCTTGATGGGATTCGTGCCCCTAGAAGAAGAAGCACCCGAGAGCCTGTGTTGACTCGCAACCTTGGGAGTTTCCAGGGTGAAGTTGGAAACTGGCCCTCATACCTGGCGGGTGAGGAAAGATGGAAAACAAAGGCAGACCGCTCAGAGGGTCCAAGGCCATTTTAAACAAGGGAACTTACCTACCCTACGGGGCTTATCTTGGACAGCTGCGCAATGAGTAGATCTTCACATCCTCCTGCCAGAATCTTAACTTTACAGAAGGGCCTCATCAGGGTTCAGCCACGTATAAAGTCAAGAATGACACATCACTCTCTTAAGGCTACATCCTTCAAGTGGCTCCTAGCACAAGGAAGGTGTGGGAAATGTACTTATAAGGAACAGCAGAGGGCTTAAGGAGCCTCCTATGACCCCAGTCTAGCTCATGGGTCAACAGGCAATCATGTCCTCTCGGTGACCTCCTCCAATGACTCGCTTGAACCCAACCATATTGGCACCCTGAGGTCAGACTCCCAGCCTCCAGAACTGTGAGAAATAAATTCCTACTGGTTAACCCACCCAGGCATGGTATGCTGTGATGGTAACCAGAGCAAACATGCTACCTCAAGGTGGCTTACAGTCAGTTGAGAACTAGATCAAGGAAAACGTACTTATTGCCCAACGATAATAGTAATAGAAATAAAGACCATGTTTTTTATTCCTTGTAGTAAGTTCTTATGCTTTTTACACCAAAGCTCTGACTCATTTGTTAGCATTAATTCTTAACTTCAGTGAAAGAGAAGATTTCTAACCTGCTTGGCAAGATTTGCAATTATGTTCAGTAACAAATTAAAAGATCATCCTCTTCTTAATACACACAGAAACAAATAAAAATTTAATCATTTTTTAAAATAATATTAACAGTAAAAAAGGGTTGTTTTAGGTATTTAAAAAAAAAAAAACTAGAGTTAGATTGGGTTGATTAAAATTTTGTGTGGACCTAACAGAAAGGTAGGAGAGGGAGGGGCTAGAATATACCTGAAAATCAAAACTAGTTTAGGGGGAAAAAAGACATTAACTCTAAAATTTATCCAAAATGAAGGTAGCATTTCCTTTAGACTCTAGTTATAAGAAACAGAGAGTCACTTCAATATGAATTAGTCATTATCACTAAAGACTGATAATAATGTTCCCTTTGTACAGAAATTCAGGAAAAGTTGAACAACTCAGCTCCAAAAAAGATGGAATCTTTGCGAAGCCATGAGAAAAAAAAAAAGAGAAAAAAAGAAAAAGAAAATCAGATCTATAACAGAATCAATTTAAGAATCTTTATTTTAGTGACCTATTGCTATGGTCTGAATGTTTAGATCTCCCCAAAAATCATGTATTGAAATCCCGCCACCCCAAGTGATTGCATTAAGAGGCAGGGCCTTGGGGAGATGATTGGGCCATGAGGGTGGACCCCTCGTGAATGTGACCAGTGCCCTTATAAGAAAGACCTCAGAGAGCTCCCCTGCACCTGCCACCATGTGAGGACACAGCAAGAAGATGCCATCTATGAACCAGAAAGAGGGCCCTCCTAGACACTGAATCTGCCGGTGCCTCTGTTTTAGACTCTCCACCCTCCAGGATTTTGAGAAATGAATTTCTGTTGTTTTTGCGCTCTCTGGTCTACTGGTCACTGGTTTCTGGGACAGCAGCCTGAGTACACAGACACCTGTTACTAGGGTAATTCAGGGGATCTCCACACAGCTGCTTCTCTCTGTCACTACTCACTTATTCTCACTCCCATTTGTCTATCTCCCATGCTTCTCCATAGACAGGTTTCCCTATTCATAGATCTTGTTTACTTGTAATTTCTTCATTATAAATTTGGCTGGCTATGACCACACGTGGCCCCACGTGCTCCTCTTAGCACCTTTTCCATCTTCACCTCCCAGAAATAACAGTCTCATTCTTTTTCCCTATTTCCAGGTCAGAAAAACATGCTGATCAGCCCAGTTCATTTTTTCAGATCTCTGGGTCATTGGTACACTTCTTCATTGTCCTGATGTCAGGTCTAAGCAGCTGTAGAGGAGATAAGGAGGGGACAGAGACAGCATCACAGGAACAGGGAGGGACCCACCTTCCCACAGAGCATGTGGCCATACAGGCATTTGATGGCCTGACCCATCAAGAATATTAAGGGAAGCTCGGGCGCCCGAGTGGCTCAGTCAATTAAGCATCTGCCTTCAGCTCAGGTCCTGATCGCAGGGCCCTGGGATCCAGCCCCGCATTAGGCTCCCTGCTCATTGCAGAGTCTGCTTCTCCCTCTGCCTCTGCCTCTCTTCCCTGTTCATGCTCTCTCTCTTCAAATGAATAAATAAATAAAATCTTAAAAAAAAAAAAAAGAATATTAAAGGAAGCTCAAGAACAAAAATGAAGGAAGGGCTAGGCTCACCTTTTATTTTTTTTTTAAGATTTATTTATTTATTTGAGAGAGAGCGCGTGCGTGGGCAAGCATGCAGGCAAGCAGGAGGGGGTGCGGAGGGAGAGAATCTGAAGCAGACTGCCCGCTGACTCTGGAGCCCCGTGTGGGCTGGATCTGCTGACCCTGAGACCACGACCCCAGCCAAAATTAAGAGTCTGAGACTCAACCAACTGAGCCACCCAGGCGCCCCTTGGCTCACTTTCTAAATCCAAATATCATCATAGACCAAAATCTGACCACAGACAAGATGTAGCTGTGGGAGTTTTTTTCTCTTTAAAATTAAGTTTAAATTAAAACAGAAGGATACATATATTCTTGTCTTTAAGATATGGTATTCTCATTCCCAAGAAACAAAAGTAGCTAAAAACAAGGACATCACAATGACCTCAAAAGAAAGCTCTGAGCTCTTAGCAATTGGAAAACAGCACATTCCAAGCAACCACGCAAAGATCTGCATATGTATTGCCCAACAGAAAATTAGTGAGAGTCACAAACTGGAACCACATGTATAATCTCACACTTTCCAGGAGCTACATTTTCAAAAGTAATAAGGAAGAAGAGGAAGATATTTGAGTGATATATTTTACTTAACCTAATTTATCCAAAATATTATTGTAGTATTATAATGATAAATATAAATTATATTTATAATATAATTATACATATTTATAACTGAATGTTTAAATTAATATAATTATGAAATCATATAAAATTAATATTAAAATTGTAAATATTTGTGATCATTATAATTTGGATGGATTTGAGAGATAATCTTGTGATAATAAATATTACACATATAATGTTATTATTATATTATTATCCTAAACTGCTGATCCACTCATCTCTAGTCAGAACAGGGTGTGGGCAGCCTGGGAAAGGCAGTGATGCAGGTGAATGAGTCACCACAGAGCAAGGTGAGAAGGGGACAGAAGATGGGGAACGGCGAAATAAAGTGCAGAAGAAAAGGAGTGAAAGGAGAGATGGAGGCGGCCAGGGTATCGACCACAGGGAAAGAGGGAATTTGACCTGCGACAGAAAGGGCACTGTGGTGCGCAGAAGCGAGCTGGGGGGTGCAGAGAGCCGGGATCCTCTGAGCATGCGCAACAGGGAACACCGCGGGGAACAAAAGCCAAGGGCCCCAGAAGCTCAGGGAGGCGAGCCTCTGTCATTGCTGAAGTCAGCCAGGCCCGCAAATGCAGTTCATAAAAATCAAGAGCCTGGGAAAGTCAACAGAGCAGCGTCAAGGACAAATACCATTTGTGTAGTTGACAAAAGTAGAGTATGTTTCACTTTATATCCACAAATTGATACAGTTGCTTAATCTACTTGAGCTCCTGGTAATGAGCTCCATGGGAAGGCCTCCCTTAAGGAGAAAATAATTGCTGGGCAGGTTTGTCATGAGTGAAGGAGACAAGGCTCACCCTAATGAAAACTGAGCGGGTCATTCAAGTGACCAGTAGTTTTATTTTTTCTTTTTTGTTTTTGTTTTTTGTTTTTTGTTTTTCACTTTTCCTTGGCCATAATTGTCATTTTTCAGTGGGTTGTGGGTTCAAGGTCATTAGAAGATGTTTCCCGGTTTCGAAAAAAAAAAAAATGTCTTGTGGCCAGACTGCCTCAGGGACAACCTGAGCTAATGCACTGGCTTCTCTCTCGCCTCCCCCTCAAGGGGGCTGACATCTCACCGAAAGCCCAGGAAGGTGGTTTTCCCCACATGAACCATGACTCATCCGACAGGCAAGTGTGGCGTCCACTCCTCACCAGTTCACAAACCCGCATGGTACAAACCGTGCCCGTTAGCCACCGGTACCAGAACAAGTAGGTGTTCTTCAGCGTGACTAATATACATGAAATGAAATGAACAGAACGGACCACATGGAGACAGATGGAGAAAAGAGCTTTCATTCAATAAAAGAGAAACCCGAGCCCCTATAGCAGCTTCATCCAATAAAAATACGTATTAAAGCTCAAATAAAACAAAACAGAGATGTAATGTCGTAACCGAGTACCTCTTAAAAATTAAAGTGAAAAGGTATAACATAACGTTAAAGAGCATTTAATGACACGAAAGATGTTTCCAGTATTTTATTAAGGGGGAAAAGCAGGTTATAAAAACAAGTGTTTGCTATGATCTCATCTTTGTTAATTTTATGTAAGTAAATGCCCACAGAAAACGTTGGACTGGAGTACACTCAAATATCAGCGGAGGTGGGATTACAGTAGGTTTGTATTTTCTTTTCTATCCATATTTTCCAAATTTTCTACCATAAACATCACTTTTACCAGAAAGCTCTTCTGGAAAGCATAAGGGGGCTCTGTGTTTGAGATTGCTGCCTAATATTCTCCCCACTTCACCTTGTCCAGGCGACCCAGGCTCCCTCTGGCTCCCCTCGGCCATTAGAAGTGGCAGCTCTACTTGTCACTCAAGTAGTCCCTCATTTGCTCCATTGGAGAGTATGGGACCAAGAGGAAGTAATGACCAGTTTGTGGGACAGACTTTAGGGTGTGGGTTTTTGTTTTGTTTCCTTCACATTTTAAAGAATGTGCCTGGTAACACCCCATAGCCCTTGTTGTAGCTGCCAACAGGAGCCCGAGGGGGTAGAGAGGCCGGTTCCCAGACTACAGAGACCTGCTGGGAGGGAAATAGAGTACCCCCCCCCCCCCGCCCCGTCACACACACACCCCATCTCCTGGGACTCCCTGTGGGCAGGAATGAAGGAGGGTGGGGCTCCTCCAAGCTCACCATCAAGCTAAGCAAAGAGAGTTTCACCTTCTCTTCCAGCTCTGTTCCCCCCTCCCCGCCCTGCCCCCCACCCAACCCGGCCTTCCTAAAATTCCAGTAGTATATGCAAGAGATTCTACTATTTGGAAAATTCTTATATCTGACCTTTGTAGACCTTCCATTTTGTCTTTCTTTTGCTTTCCAACATTCCAACTAAGAATGGAAAGTGCAATTATATTCCTGCCACTGCCTGAATTCTCAGTGAAGCTCGCTAAAGACATCAAGAGATTTGGTCTATGCAGGCTTTGATTTCTGATAAGAAGACTGTAGTTCATTCCCATTTGCATCTCTTGGAATTCCCATGATGCAATAAAAGGGAAAGAGTGACTTAAACTATAAAACTTCAGGTAAATTAATGTATGCTTTTAAAACTTAAAAATGTATGCAGAGAAAGATGGTACAGATATAGTAAATATGAACATGTAAATGCAAATAAAATACAACATGCATAATGGTCCCCCTTAAAGAAATCATTACATGTAGGGGTACCTGGGTTGTTCAGTCAGTTGAGCATCTGCCTTCGACTTGGGTCATGATTCCAGGGTCCTGGGATGGAGCCCTGCATCAGGGTCCCTGTTCTGCTGGGAGTCTGCCCCTCCCTCTCCCTCTGCCTGATGATCCCCCTGCTTGGGCTTGCTCTCTCTCAGAGTCAAATAAATCAATAAAATCTTAAAAAAAAAAAAGAAAGAAATGGTTATATATATATGGAATCATTATATATGTATGTGTATATATGTACATTTATATATACATATAAATAATATGTATGTATACATATTATGCATATATAAATTATATGTATATATACATATTTATACATATAAATTATAAAACACACAAATATATATGTACATTTATATATACATATAAATACATGTGTATATATATGTATACATATATACTCAAAGGTCTGAAAAGATCTTTGTCAAGGTGTTGCTGATGGTTTTTACTAAATGGTAGGATTTTTTCTTCCCTGTTTCTCTCTCTCACACACATACTCATCCTTGATATATTTTCTAATTCTTCTATATACACATATTGTGTAGTATTTTTATTAATAAAATAAGCACAATCCAAATTGTATCAGCACATCACCTATATCTAACACATTGAAGGTACTTAATAAATATTTTAGTAAGCATTTAGTAAATGTAATGAACACCTAATTCTGTTGGAAGATAGCAATAGGCAGCATTTATTGAAAGCTTACTATATACCAGATGCTGTACTAAAAGTTTAATATGGGGCACCTGGATGGCTCAGTTGATTAAGCATCTGCCATCAGTTTAGGTCACTATCCCAGGGTCCTGGGATCAAGCCCCACATGAGCAGGGAGCCTACTTCTCCCTCTCCCTCTGCACCAAGACCCCCTGCCCCCTGCCCCACTCATGCTCTCTCTAACTTTGCTGTCTCTCTCTCAAATAAATAAATCTTTAAAAAAATAAAAATAAAAGTTTAATGTATAAACACACTCTCTCATTTAAACCCTACAACAATATTAGATTGATACTATTATTCTGCCCTTTTAAAATGATGATTAAAACAGAGTTGTTTGGTTGGGTTTTTTTTTTTTTTAAGGTTTTATTTATTTGAGAGAGCCAGAGAGCAGGAGCAGGGAGAGGAGCAGAGGGAGAGGGAGAAGCAAGCTTCCTGCTGAGCAGAGAGCCTGATGCAGGACTCAAACCCAAGACCCTGGGCTCATGACCTGAGCTGAAGGCAGACGCTTAACCAACTAAGCCCCTGAGGCGTCCCGAGACAGAGAGGGTTAAAAAAGAAAGTTCCAGAACACTAGGAGGTCTGATTGTAGCCCTTGCTCTTAATCGCCCCACTAGGGAGTGGTTTTGATTATAAACTCAAGTAAAATTTGTCATATAGTTAGATCGATATCTACCATATCTGTAACTATTTTCTATTCATTGCCTTTGTTTTTAGTTTCTTTTTTTCTTGTTTTTTAAGTAGGCTCCACACCCAGTGCGGGGCTCAAACTCACAACCCTGAGATCAAGACCTGAGATCAAGAGTCAGACCCTCCACCAACTGAGCCACCCAGACTCCCCATCTTTTTTCTCCTTCCACTCTGTTCTGCCTTGTCTTTTGAGCATTTTACAGGATTCCGTTTTTTCCTCCTCTCTTCACGTATCGGTTACACTTTTTTTTCCTAACATTTTTTAGCAGTTGCCCTGAGTTTGCAATATGCATTTACAACTAATCCAATCCCTCTCTCAAATAATATTATAACACTTCACAGACAGTGCAACAACTTAAAACAGTATTCCCAGTTTTTCCCTCCTGTCCCGTATAACATAGCTGTCATTCGTTTTACTTATCCATAAGCAATACTCACTGAATGCATCACTATTATTATTGTTTCAAACTAACTGTTTTCTGTTTAGATCAATTAATAATAAAAAATAAATCTTTTATTTTACCTTCATTTATTCCTTCTCTAACACCTTTTTTTTTTTAATTTGACAGAGAGAGAGGGAGATCACAAGTAGTCAGAGAGGCAGGCAGAGAGAGAGGGGGAAGCAGGCTCCCCTTTGAGCAGAGAGCCAGATGTGGGGCTTGATCCCAGGACCCTGAGATCATGACCTGAGCTGAAGGCAGAGGCTTAACCCACTGAGCCACCCAGGCGCCCCTCTAACACCTTTTTTACATAGATCTGAGTTTCTGACATATATGATTTTCCTTTTCTCTGAAAATCTTTTTTTAATAATTCTTTTTTTTTTTTACTTTTTTTTTTTTATTTGACAGACAGAAATCACAAGAAGGCAGAGAGGCAGGCAGAGAGAGAAGGGGAAGCAGGCTCCCCGCTGAGCAGAGAGCCCGATGTGGGGCTCGATCCCAGGACCCTGGGATCATGACCTGAGCTGAAGGCAGAGGCTTTAACCCACTGAGCCACCCAGGCGCCCCTTTTAAATAATTCTTGCAAGGCAAGTTCCCTGGCAACAATTCCCTCCATTTCTGATTGTCTGAGAAAGTCTTGATTTCTCCTCCATTTTTGAAGGATAATTTCACTGGATACAGAATCTTACATCTGTGATTTTTTTCCTTGAACAGTTGAAATATTTCCCTCCACTCTTTTCTTTCCTGCATGGTTTCTGAAGAGAAGCCCAATGCAGTTCTTTTCCCGGATCTTCTGTAGTTAAGGGGTTTCTTTCCTCTTGTTTCTTTCAAGATTTCTCTTTGTCAGGGCACCTAGGTGGCTCAGTCTGTTAAGTGTCTGCCTTCAACTTAGGTCATGATCCCAGGATCCTGGGACCAAGCCCATCCCAGAGTCGGCTCCCTGCTCAGGGAACCTGCTTCTTGCTCTCCCTCTGCTGCTCCCCCTGCTCCTGCTCTCCCTGTCAAATACATAAAGAAAATCTTAAAAAAAAAAAATTTCTCTTTGTCTTTGATATTCTGCAGTTTGGATAGAATATGTCTAGGTGTGTTTTATTTTGTTTTTGGTATTTATCTTACTTGATAGTTTATGAGCTTCCTGGATCTGTGGTTTGGTGTCTGACATTAATTTGGGGAAATTCTCAGGTATTGTGTCAAATATTGCTTCCGTTTCTTTCTCTTCTTCTCCAGCTGGTATTCCCATTACAGATGTTAGATATTTTGTAGCTGTCCCAGACTTCGTAGATGTTTTATCTTTTTTGTCCTTTTATTCTTTGAATTTCAGTCTTAGAAGACTCTATTGTCATTTCTTCAAGCTCTCTGGTTCTTTCTTTAGCCATGTCCAGTCTCTTGACCAACCCGTTAAAGACATTCTTCATTTCTGTAACGGTGGATTTTGTTTCCAGACCTTCCTTTTGATTCAATCTTAGAATCTTCCTCTCTCCACTCATATTACCTTTTTGTTTTTGTGTGTTTTCTACTTTTTCCATTAAAGCCTTAGCATATTTAGAAGGGTTTTTCTAACATGGCCATTCTTTATCATTCTGCTCCTCTGCTCAGAGCAGTCTCCCTGACACAGGTCCCACCTGTGGCTGATGCAAAATCACAGCTGGAATCAAGTTACCCTTTTGGAATTTTTCAGCGTCCCAGACATCATCCCAGAATTGAGGTCTTTTGATAAAAAGGCTGTTTTGCTTTAGGGCAAAAAGAAGCCATGTCCTCCAAGGAATTATAAAGTCTTTCACTGTTGGTATAGTATGGATAATTCATCTTGCTGGCCCAGTGCAAAGCTTGGCCTGTTCTGGGCACCCAATACTTGATATCAATTGACCAAAAAGGCAACAAAAGATCTGGATCCTGTACCCTCTCTGACTAGTTAATAAGAATCTGGAAAGCAGGATCATACAAGTTTAATTTGAAGTACAGATGATCCATTTATTGATAATTAGAAGTGGATTATACAATATAAGTAATCTCTTAATACAATTTGGGCGTCATAATCTACTTATATCAAACACCTAAAAGATAATTAAGAACCAATTCATTAAAAATAGAAGATCTATGGGTCAGAACAGTTACTGATACTGAAACACATTCATAAAACACAGAATAACAGGGGCACCTGGGTGGCTCAGTGGGTTAAGCCTCTGCCTTCAGCTGGGGTCATGGTCTCAGGGTCCTGGGATCAAGCCCCACATCGAGCCTCACATCAGGCTCCCTGCTCAGTGGGGCGCCTGCTTCCCCCTCTCTCTCTGCCTGCCTACCTCTTTGCCTGCTTGTGATCTCTGTCTGTCAAATAAACAAATAAGATCTTTAAAAAAAAAAAAATAGAATAACTACTTTTACTCTATAAGCAGAATTATGGAATATAATATAGAATAAAAACAAAATGCTAATGTAATCAGCAAGTAAATAAAACCAGGTAATAGATGTGTTCTTTCTATTAACCAGCTGTATTTTAGCATTGAAGGGAAATGATGGTAACTGAATACTTCCAAATTACCTCAGAATTCAACTTTCCCCTCTCTCTGAGGACTGAGAGTAGGTTATTTTCAGAAAAGAACTGGGCACTGCTCACAGATCATTTTTTTCATTTGTAAATATTTCCCCCTTTATAATTGATAATGCTTTTAAGAATTCTCTGCAGATGGAGAAAACCTTAAGGCTACTTAGAAGAGACAGAGGCAGGGACGCCTGCGTGGCTCAGTCAGTTAAGCATTGGGCTCTTGGTTCCTGCTCAGGTTGTGATCTCAGGGTTGTGGGCTCAAGCCCCATGTCAGGCTTTACACTTAGCACAGAGTCTGCTTCGGTTCTCTCCCTTTCCATCCCACACACAGTCTCTCTCTCTCACAAATAAACAAACATCTTTCTAAAAGAAGAAGAAGAAGAAGAAAGAGATGCAGTTTTGAAGATCTTTATTTACCTGAGGAGAGAGAAATAGAACATAAGTGGGGGGAGGGACAGAAGGAGAGGGCGTGAGAAGCTCAAGCAGACTCCACACTGAGTGTGGAGCCTGGGGTGGGGCTTGATCCCAGGACACTGAGATGGTGAGCTGAGCCGAAATCAAGAGCCAGCCACTTAACTAACTGAGCCACCCAGGTGTCCCTAGAGAGAATAAAGATATTCAGTGTTTAGTGTTCCACTAAAGTATTCGTACTCAATTTGCCAATTTGTGACCCCCCAGTATTCCTAAATCTGGCCTAACGTCAACTAACATTTCTCAGATGCCTATGATATGTCAGGCATTTCACATATATTGGCTAATTTACTCATCAAAAGACACTAGTCATATTGTAATTAAACCCATTTCACTGATGAGTAAAATGAGGCACATGGACAGTAAGTAAATTAAGCAAGACCTTGGACTTCAACCCAGGCTGCCTGACTTTGGAGTTGGAATTCCTCCCCACTGTTCAGTATTAGAAAGAGCTGAAACTTCTGTATTGCTACTGGATTCCAGGTTAGGAACACACACCCCACATTTTTCCCATCAATGAAAGCTCTTATCTGTGGAATATCCTATTCTGTTGCCAGGACAACACCTGAGTTTTCTGGTCGGAACTTTTGTTGTTATTTTGCATATGTCAGAGAGGCTGGTTCCACGAGAAAAGTATGAACCCAGCCTCTGAGACTGGCTTCTGGAATCCCATTATGTAATCATTTGGGCACACGCCCAAAGCCTTTGACAATAGGTACATTTTTTAAAATATTATTATTTTTAGCTGAAGGCATTCTATACAGTGAGTCATTCTTATCAAAAAACAAATCCCATCAACCTCAAGATCATTTTCTCAGCCCCTCCCTTTGTAGCACTGACATGCTTTCCCATAGAACATTTGATGATAGGAAGCTTCCCCAACTGGTAAAACTGGAAATTGCACAGGAGGCCTCGAAAGAAGAACAGTAAAAGGTCTGTACAGCCAAGTCTTTAGAATCTCCCTTCTACAGGCTTAGCAGGAGCAACATGGGGAAGAAGGCTATTGATTACTCTTCACAAAGGGGTTTCCAGGATTTTGTTTCTTTAATGATTTATGCAGTAGAGGGTGTCTTGGGGGTAACCCACCATTCCTGCGTTCTTAACAAAACTACTTCTGAGTAGTTCTTCTACTCAGAAAGGTAGAAGGTGGGTTCTTCAGGGCAATGAAGTTTCTAGGCACTTCGTGATTCCTCAATGCAACAAATGTGTATTTTTTAAAATACCAGTCGTAGTGATAAGCATAGGAATAAAAGGTTATAGGACAAATTTCCTGGCCTCAAGATGCTCACAGTCTAAAAGCAATAAAATAAGGGGCTCCTGGGTGCCTCACTCCATTAAGCGTTTACCTTCTACTCAGGTCATGATCCCAGGGTCCTGGGATGGAGTCCCACATCGTGGAGCTCCTTGCTCATTGTGGAACCCGCTTCTCCCTCTCCTCTTCCTCTGCACCTCCCTTCACTGGTGTTCTCACTCTGGCTCACTCTTCCTCTCTCAAATAAATAAAATCTTTTTAGGACATGCTATTAGAGCCCCCTAGAGGCACACCGTACTCCAGGTGTGGAAGATGGCCAAGACTGACTCAGAGCTGAGCAGTTCAAAGACAAGAAGTTGCTAGGCAGTCAAGAAGGGGTGGGGTGTTCCAGACAGAAGGAAGAGAATGTTCAAAAGCTCTGGAGAGGTGTCCATGATCTCAGGAGGCAACAAGCCAGTCACCAAGATGGGATGGAAGGGTGAACTGCGAAAGAGGAACCCAACCAGAAATATGAGGGATACAAGAGGTCAGCACCTGGAGACCTGGAACCTGCAGAAGTCTAGGAATTCAAGAATGTCCGAGATCTGAAGAAACACAGCCAGTGGCGGGAAGCAGACAGAACTCTGATTATTGAGGATTGCAAGGAATTCAGAGAGCCAGGGCCAAAAAGCTGAGACGGTCGCAGACCAACAAGGGCGCACGCAGGGTACGTGGGGAAAGCTTTAGTACCTGTGCGGCCCTCATCCCCCTCCAGCAGCCCCCCAGCCCCCAGCATATAATCCAAGTTTGAAGAAGGGTTGAGCTTGCTGTGCAAACACTGTTTCCAGCCAAGTCCTACAGAGCTCTTTCCAACCAGATGGCTTTCCAAAGCCCTTCTCTATAGAAATTCTAGAGCAACCACTGAGCACCAGAATGACAAAAGGAGAAGAGATGTAGATTCCACGACCGAAGTCTGAGTAATAATTGATAATAATTATAGCTAATATTGATTGAAGGCTTATTCAAGTATGGCATCAAAAATTCCCCCTGCATTATGCCCTGAAATCTTTATGGGATTCTGTAAGGAACTCGGAGTGGGCTGTCACTTAGACTATAGCACTGTTTATTTGTTGTCCTAGAGATTTCTTTAGCACGAAAATTAACTGCTGTTAAAGTTTAGCAGCTTTTTACATGCATGTTTCTCTTAAGTGTTAGATTCAAAGATAAAATGACAAGTCATTCTATTTCTCCCCATTGAAGAAGTAAGCTTCTCAAAATGAAAATGGACTTTTAAATATTTAAATTTGTCAAAATAACACGAAATACTGTCCAATCTACCAAACTTTTTTTTTACAGAAATTAAGTTATTGAAGCAAGTTAACATTGATGCCAAAAGCAAGGCATGTAACTATTTTGCAACAAATCATCAAATCCCACATTTTTATTTTCTAATTACTGATTTGCAAGTGATTCCTAATTTTTATTATTGCATATTCAAGAAAAAAAATGATTATTAGAGAAATTCTATTCTTATTAGAGAGATAAAGTATACTATCTAAAATGTTGCTTACTAAAGGGAAGGGCATCTTTCTCTAAGCTTCACAGAACCATTCTCTGAGCCAACAACCCTGGGAAAGCCAGCAAGAACAGAGGGAAAAAAAGCAAGTCCTATGCCCATGTTTTGAGGCCGCAGCAAGTCTCTCTCCAGAGATCTACACCTGCCCGATTCAGTTATACGAGCCAGTATGTTTCTTCTTTGCATTCGCTACTTTGGTTGGAGTTTTCAGTCCTCGGCTACCGAGAGACTCCTGACCGTTACAGAGCATCATCGGCGTATCTGCAAGACTTGCTTCAGGAAATCAGATCAAAAGCTAATGACATCGTCCAAGAAAAAAAATAGGGTTGATCTGCCTACGGCACAGTGGGGATGAACTCCGTAGGTGTTCAGCAGCTATACCGGGTAAACAGGACCTGGATAGATGGAATGGATGGAGCATAAGTAAGGAGGGAAAGGGACGCATCTAAACCGGCTTGCATTTCTAAGCACCTTTTAGAATATCACAAATTACTAAGTGATAGAATTAAAAATCTCTTACAAAGGTCTGGCTCGCTCTCTTATCTCCTATCAGGATTATTACCAAGTCACTCCAGTCACCCTGGAGTGTAAGATATGTACAGCCAACTTTATGAACGGAAGCTCTTCAAATTTTGGGAGAGACATCACTCAGCAAGATTAAACCACAAGGAAGAAAAGCGGGCGATAATAAACGAGGAAATACACCTGGCTTAACTTGAGTGACAGCCGTAAAATTAACTCTACTTAGGAGGTTTTCTAAAAACATAAATCTCCAAGTTGTCAGGGTGACACTCAGCCTAACAATCACAACATACCCAAATATACAATATATTCGAGTAATTAAATCAGCTATCTGTCACTGGGAAGACTTTTATTCCCTCTGATTAGATTCCCTCTGTGAACCTGCCAGGCCACCTCATCCATGAGACGGGGGCTTTCAGTGACTAGCTAAAGACTGGATGTCAGCCATTTAATTGCAGAAGTGGAATTCCAAGAGTTGAAAAACAAATGCGTCTTCTCTGTCTTTACATCACAGAGCACACCTCCCTCCCACTACCCCTAGAGCTTACAATATCCATGTGATTAGTTTATTAGCTCTAAGTAAATCAACATTACCAAAATATGCTATCAACAAATGGAGATACTGGTGGTGTATGGTATCGACCACAAGGATTCTGTGAAAACCTTTTTTAAATTGATTTCACAAGGGCTACAGCCACACAGCCCAAATGAAAGCCATCAGTTGAAGTTCTACCTAGATAAAACCCTGCAAAGAGTATTTTGTTTGCTTCCTTGACTTTCGCACTATTAATGCTGGTGATAGCTCTCTATTTTTGGATCTCTCTACTCCATTGGCTTCAAGGACACGGCTTGGCTTCTCTCCTGTACCAGGCCTCTTTTCAACAACTGATTTGAGAATGATTTTTTTTTTTCCTAAGCCACTCACTGATGTCACTTTGACCCAGTCTCCTAACTGAGCATTCAACGAGTACCATGATTGAGCGTTTAAAAAGAAAAAAAAAAACAACCTCAATTTCTTGTTCTAAATTTTTTCCTTATAATCCTATCTTTTCTTGCAGCACGAGCTTTGCTGCTAAGGAAATGCACAGCAGCATTTTCCACGAAGTGCAATTTGCTGGGACGTTATTTCATTTTCTCACATTGCTAGTTAGCAGTTACGATGGAGCTCAGACTTACAAACGAAAAGCATGAGGAGGATACATTGGCATAGGTTCCTCTAAAAATAATGACATATTTAATTTTGATCTTCAACTTGCAAAAAATGGTTATTTCTCTTCTGGTGAATTTTATCAAATGGTTTCCTACAGCCATGGCGCCCAGCCCTGGCGATACATCAGAATCCCTGTGAGGTTGTTTAAACATACAGATGCCCAAGGCCCTGGTGCCAGAAATTCTGAATCTGCAGCTCGCATTTGTATATTTAAAAGCTCCACAGGTAATTTGGACGGGCAGCCAGCACGGAGAACTGCTGTTCTACAATATGTCTAAAAGCTTTTCTTCTTAGGGAAGGGGTACAAAGATGAATGAATCCTAAGTTTCAAAAGCAGCCATTCAATACTGACCCATGTTTTTAGGTAGCAACTCCAGTGGAGAAGGGACGACGTACGATTCGGAGAACAAGGAATATCACCTCGTTCCACCGCAGAGTCTGACATCTGCTTGTCACACTCTTCACCATCCTCCTCCGAACACCAGCCTCTTCCCTGTGGTGCACAGCTGCCTGCCGCCTGGATGTCCCCAAGTCCTTCAGGCTACTGGGGTCCTTCCCTTTTCTGAGCTCTTGATAAAACTAACTTAGATCTCATTTCTCTAGCGGGGCAAAAACTCAGAGAACTTTCCCATATCTTTGGGACTTATTGGGAGGGAAGTAGGAAGTGAGAGCCCCGAGCATCACCAGGCTGCTCGAGGAGTCCCATCCCTTCCCCTAAGGCGGCCGGCTCCAGCCCCCAGGGCCCCCTATGATTCCTGGGCAGAGTGATGCAGCTCCGCTTTGGTGACCGATTTGTCCAGGGACTACCGCGTGATGGGCCCTCCCCTAGCGTTCCCTAAAAACCCACCCAGCTCTTTGGTAATCCAAAGCAATCACTCTCTTTCCAACCACTTGCTATTAAATGAATGTTTTCTGTCTGTGAAACTTGTCCCCAAACTGCTCACCAAGATCAGCCTGAATTCATAATTAAAATTTCATAAAAACAAAAAAACCCATAAACTTCTTTGAACTCTTGAAAGATTTTCTAAATACAAAGAAGTCCTTCTGCAAACCCTTTGAAAACTCCCAACACCCTTGCTAATTAGAATCTTGGATTCTAAAATAATAATAATCATCATCATCATCTTGGATTCTCTCACCTCCACCATGGATGGTGTCCATTTATTTTTAACAACTGGCTGGGGGTTGGAGGAAGCCTGACTTCGTAGCTTTCTGCAGTATCAAAACTCTTGCCCAGGTGGATTGCAAGCTACAACACGGTGCTGCTGATCACTGAGGCGGGAAGAGACAGCCCTTGGAGGAGCTGCTCTGACATACCCCTGGGGCCACCCCACAGGGAAGATGGGCTCATGCAGATGAATGGAGGCCCAAGGAACCGGCTGCAACGTCATCCCATTCCCACGTCCGCCTGGCCCGGGACCTGTATCCCTCACTGCTCTGCACCAGGGCTCCCCCGTCACCCACCTATTCCGAGACTCAGGGTTTCAGAGTCTGTTTCCTAGGAAACTGGACCAAAGGCAACGGGATTCATGTACTGACCAGGTGAGTTAAAATGGACTGTGTGAAGTAACAGATCCCAAGCATGCCTTCCTAATGGCCATGACTCCAGAGAGGTTGGCAGGATGGTATTTGAAGTAGCTAATAGCTGGAAGGCCATCGCATCCACAAATCAGCACGGAGCCACGTGTGGTCAGCCAGCACCCCCAGACCCATGTAGGCAGGCTGACTGTCATCCTGGATTTCAGTGAGTTTGCGGTCATGAAGATGATCTAAGAAGCAGATTTTTCAGCAGCTGGCCAGTTCTCTCCTACCGAATTTTGCTGGCTGTACCAAAACAGGCATATGCTCAAGGTGTGGCCACGGAGAGACAAGTGGCTATTAGTTCAATGATCTGTCTAATTCACAATAAAAGAAGACACCTCCGCTTCTTCTCAGAAAGGAGCCCTGCTCTTCTTAACTGTGCTGGGTTCTGTGTCTCTACATATGCTATAAAAATAAAATAATAAAAAGTGCTTTCCTGACATGGTGACCAGATGAACACAGTGTCATCTTACACTTTTAGAGGCCAAATGCTAAAGGTCTCATCTGAAGACGGTCTCCCCGGGGCGCAAAGGGTGCGTCAGAATTTGGGGTGCCAGGCAGGCTCCATCATTGGAGCATGCAACTCTTGATTTCAGGGTTATGAGTTTGAGCCCCACATTAAATGTAAAGATTACTTTTAAAAATTTTTACCTTGGAGCACCTGGGTGGCTCAGTCACTTAAGCGTCTACCTTTGGCTCAGGTCATGATCCCAGGGCCCTGGGATGGAGCCCCATGTCAGACTCCCTGCTCAGTGGGGAGCCTGCCTCTCCCTCTGCCCCTCACCCTGCTTCTGTCCTCTCTCACTCACTCTTTCTCATGCATGCACTCTCTCTGTAATAAATAAATAAAATCTTTTTTAAAAATGAAAAGAATTTACCTTGGGACCTAACTAATACATTTATCTTCATAGATAGGAAGATCCAGGTTTTGTGTGTCCTGAGGTTAATACAATTTTGGAGCACTTCTTCAAGGAAAAGAATACAAAATCCTAAATACCAAAGTCAATGTGAACATATTTATATGTTCAACATATTACAATATACAACAAATTACAAATTTCATAAGGTGACAAATGCCACAAACATCATAAAATCTAGAAACTGCAATAGTAACCTTATTCTTTAAGTGTCCACCATGCCTAAGACTATTTCCTATACATTGTCTCTGATAGCATCAATTTTGTCATATTTCCCCAGAGACGACACAAAGATAATTTAGTCCTGCCTCTAGCATTGTCAATCAAAATTTGCATTTTACTACCAATAGTTTAGAAAAGTTTCTTTCGATTTCATAAATTAATAGTGGATACATCGTGTCAAAGTTGAGAGAATGAACTCCATCAGATTTTTATTCCATATAGGTCTGAAAAAATACAAAGTAGCTTGTGGCTTCGTGCATTTCAAACTTCTTCCTCTGTCTGCATCCGTCCAATATCCCACACTGTCCCCCAGTTTCCTTCATGATTCTACACCCATCCCTGCTTCTTTACTTTATGATACCATGTAAACAACACTGTTGGCAATGAAAGAAGTTCTGTAAAGATCGCAAAGACCTGGCCCGGGCACCTCATGAAGTCACTTTGGTGTTTTGTTTTGTTTCCTTAGTGTGAAGATTAAATGTGAATGGATCAGAACGGCAGCTAATTTTATGGTGCTTACAAAGGTATCATACAAATGTAAGTGATTCTTATCACAATTATTTTTGTAAGGTTAAAAAAGATACCCTGAGAATTTCTGTTGCGATGTCTTCTCAATTCACCCACACGCTAGAAATACCTATGGCAAGGCAAGTGGCGTAAGCTTGTAGAAAATAGCCTTGATTCACCTAAATGAAAATAGTGAAAACGTTTTCTTTAATAAATATGGTATCGTTGGCAAATGTAGACCTAGGGCAATTTACCCAGCTTCTGGAGAATTTCTGTTCACTCCGCAGGAAACTCCCTGCAGAGGAGGAAAGGCATATGAGAGTCAGTAGGTTTGGCAAGGCGCTTACTAGAAGCATATTTGCATATTCACTTTAAAAATTAGCACTGTGAGATTGGGAATAAAGTCTCCGTGCTCTCCATGCATCGTGAAACAATTCATTGCTGTAGGTACTCTTAAAACTCTGCATTGATTAATACACGGCTTGTTCTCTTGCAGCAAGGACTCGAGACGAGGAGAAAGGATGGTACCATGCTGTTCCCTCACTGCCAATAAATCATCTGTCTCTCCCAAGACTCTCTGTGCAGCCACCACGCAGGCCCAGATGGCCAGACGCTCCTACATCCGAACTTCAGAAATCCTGAGCTGGGTATTTACCCTAGAGGATCCACAATCATCTATATAAGTTAGTGTAAAAAGAACTGAGAAATTGCTTTCCTAAAAAAGTTCTCCAACTTGTGGCTAAAACCCCATGGGTTTTTATCTGGGGAGAAGAATTTCTCACTTCATTTCTCTTTTAGCCTACGAGTGGCCAGTAGATAATTTTCTGTCTTGGTGAAACTGCAGCCAATCCTTATTACTGCTTCTGTAATTGACATGGAGGAGTGGAGCTGAATGATACAGAAGCAGGGAAGGGGCAAATCTCAGTATTTTCTTGACCAACAACGGCTTTTACAACAGGTATGAATGCAACCTGTTTCCATAATGGGAAAAAAAGGGTAAGCCGGCAAAAATACACAGGAGACCCCTCCCAGAGGACATTTACTGTGGTTTTTGACTGCAGGTGTTTGGACCTCCTTCTTGACTTGGAAGACCTGAAACTCTATTGCCTGTCTCGGATGCCTGCTTCTCCAGGCTCCCCAGCAGCCAGTGTGCTGTCGGGTCCCCCTGCGCCCCCTTGCAGAAGCTGACCCCAGAGTCAAGAAGCAGCCACAGTGCAGCCTGCTCCTTCCCCACATCTGGGGCATTGTTTCAGGAATGCATCCCTTGGCCCCAACTATCCAGTTGGATGCCCCTCCCCCCAGAAGCTGACCCTGAGATCAAGATTTGAAGACAAGTGGTTTATTTGGGCCACGATTACAGGAAGTAGGAGAAGAGAAGAACGCCATACAGGGTGTCTCAGGGAGCAGGTCATGCCCCTGTGGGCACAAGAGGTTTGGTCCTGCAGAGAGTGTCCCACGACATAGCCCCACTGGAGGGTTTATCCTGTCCATGGGCCAAATGTTTGTGTCCTCCTCAACATTCATATGTTAAAAGCCCTAACCCCCAGGGTGGCTTTATTTGGAATAAGGAAGTAATTAAAGTTAAAGGTCATAAGGGTGAGGCCCTTATTCTATAGGATTAAGAAGAGACACCAGAGAGCCCTCACTTGGAGGAAGGCCCACATGAGCCCAGCAGAACGGCAGATAGCTCTCACCAGGAACGGAATCAGCCTGAACCTTGATCTTGACACCCCAGCCTCCAAAATGGAGAGGAAGTCATTTCTGTGAAACCACCCAGTGTACCGTGTGCAGTCACGGCAGTCCAAGCAGACCGATACATCCTTCCATTCTCATTTGTCCTGAGGTCGTTATCATTCGATAATGAGACATCCAGCCCGCCCCCACACGGGATGGGCAGAACATCACCAGAGACAGCCCGAAGGTGGAGAATCACGGGGACTTCCAGAACCATGACCATGGAAAAAGCAGTGGAGGCCAAAGGGCTGCGGCAGGGCACCAAGAGAGTCTGCAGAAGGGCAGCCGGGAAGCTATGACCTTGAGCGTTTTACGGCAGACCAGCTTTGCCTCACCCTTTCCATCACTCACGCAGGCTGCTTAGCCCCGCACCCCGGTGGCACCAGCCTTGCCCCTTGCCCTGCAGAGGATTCAGAGAGCTACCTTTCCATAAATTACTCTTCTGCTTAACTCCATCAGTTCCATTTCTGTGGCGTGCAACTAAGAACACTCACTGTGCACTCCAAGTTAAATCTAGACATGAAAACAAGAGTTTACCAGTGTCTCGCTGTCCAAAATTACAAGACTAATTACAAAAGTCATCAAAAGTAAAACGCATCCGTAACTGAAACAAGGCAAATACTAGATAGATATCCCTGAAGGGATGCTTTCTGCAAGGTATGACTACAATATCTGCCCCTGGTAGGTATCAAAGGCTTTGACACTTTGTTTCCCATGTGGTTCAGCAGTTCCAGTTCTAGCTAATTGTCCAAAGGAAATAACTGGACAAAAGCTCAAAGAGGAATGTTGATAGTTTTTTTCAAGGCAATGTATCTAAAAGCAAAAAATTAGAAACAAACCGAATACCAAAATTAAAGGAATACTAAATTATATCTGTGGTAGGATGGTTTATAGCTATTAAGAGTGATTGCTAAAGTATGTGAAAAAATATGAATATGAAAAAATATTAATATGAAATTATTACGAAATATGAATTAATATGAAAAAATATTCATTGGGGTGCCTGGGTGGCTCAGTGGGTTAATCTGCCTTCGACTCAGGTCATGATCCCAAGGTCCTGGGATCGAGCCCTGCATCAGGCTCCCTGCTTAGCAGGAAGCCTGCTTTCTCCTCTTTCTCTCTCTGCCTGCCTCTCTGCCTACTTGTGATCTCTGTCTGCCAAATAAATAAATAAAATCTTAAAAAAAAAAAAAATTCATGCTGTAAGTAAAAAAAAAAAAAAAAAAAAAAGTCAGAAAACAGGAGACTCAGTGGGATTCCAGAAGAAAAATAGATAAATCTGGTAGAAAATTCTGAAAGGATATATACCTAATATAGTAACCAAAATTATATTTGGTTGGTAGAACAAAGATGATGCTTATTTTCACTTTATATTTAGATACACTTATGAGTGCTCAATAATAAGAATTATTTACAAAAAGTTTACATAATAACAATACCTGCTCTACCTAACTCACTAGGATAGTATCGCATAAGAAAGCATGACTGTCAGTAAAAATTTCCTAAACATGCCATTAAGAAAAGCTTCCATAGGTGATATATGAGAATCTTCAAGACCATTTAACATATAATTTAACAACGCATCACCGGGGCTGCTACGATTAATATCAGCGGGCGCAAAAATAATGCTAAGATTATGCACAAACAATTAGCCATCAAGTGTGAATCAATATGGGAATTCATTCAGTACTAAAAGTACAGAACTAAGATTGTCTTCAGCATCAGTTGCAACACGATGTTCTGGAATAAAACCAATTACAAGAGATCAAAAAGTCCCGGCCAATAAAACAGGCACAGGATTATATAAAAATATTAATAAAGCAGTGGATAGTACTGATATTATAATCGCTCTTAGCAGGAACTCTTTCCAAACCAAAGGAGACAGAATTAAACAAGTCGCTCTAGCAGGAGAATTAAAGCAATGTGTAAATCGAACACCACTAAATTAAATTCTGTTGTCCTGGCAACTCTAATGCTTTGATAAATAAGTTATTCGACATCTTCCAGAACTTGGAACTTATCGTGTGCGTGAAAATTCAGAAGCCATTCCTTCTATGTACTTGTGCTTTGGCCAAAAGACTTCTATTGAAAAGATAAGTTATCATCATGTGTTGGGTCCCCAGGGCCTGAGACGTAACCCGTGAGGGAGAAACTACAGATTGCTCCCCACTGTTCCTTACCTCTTCCGCCATCTTAACAGAACCCAGATTTGGTTTGAGTCTGGACTCTTCACACACACAGCCTGCATCAGGTGTCCCCTCCAGATCCACTTTCCTCACTTCTCCACCCTACTTTCTCTGGACGCCTGATCTGCATGGACTACATCATGGGCACTCATGACCTTAGGCTTCCAGCTGGGTTTAGTCAATGAGGAGCCCTGAAGGAGAGCAGAAAGCAGGAAAAGAAGGCCAGGGTAATTGTTCCCTCTGGTTCCAGCAAGTAGGCTGGCTGCCTTCCTGAGCCCATTGTCATCGTGTGCCTGGACAAGCAGCCCTCTCCCCCACTAGCTATGTGTATCTATGGCACATCTGTCTCCGGGCTCTGGAAACCATTCACCACCCCACTCTTCAGGCCTGGGAGTGCTAAGGTGCTGACGTCAGTAGCTACAGAGTACTGTAGTCTTTTTGTGAATTCCCTACACCCCTCCATCTTTGTAAATAGTCAGTTCATTAAACTCTCCTCAAATTACTCTGTGGGACCCTGCTGGGACCCTGACTGTGGGCCTCGGGGAAAGTTGGCCCCAGCCCCAGCTCCAGGATGCGCCATGATTTGTTTAAGCCAGTCAGAACTTTGCACTGTGCAGAGTAAGGGATGGACAGAAGTGTGATCCAATGAAAGTGAACCTCAGGATTCGTGCTTGGAATCCTAGGCCTGAAGCAGTCTCTCTTCAGAAAGCTATCATTGACTTGGCTGATCCCAAGGAACCCACCATCTCAGTACCTTAGCCCAAGAATGCTGATTTCTTGTTCACATCACAATACAGTGAGGGCCGCATGAGTCATCCCAGACCAGCCTGCTTTCATCCAGTGTCTCCCACGATTCCCTTGCTATTGCTGAAGATATGGGATGGGAGGGAGCATGAGTCAGCCTGAAAGTTAGGTACATGACCTTCACTCACTTTCCAGGGGCCAGAAGCCGGTCATACGGCCTCACCTAACTGCAGGGGGCTGGGAAGCGTAGTCTAGCTCTGTAACAAGGAAGAAAACAAGTAGTTGGGTAAACCCACCAGCCAGCCTCTAGCTCACTCTTCCTGCAAAGCCTGGTGTATCAGGACTGCATCTGACAGCAGGCAGCCGAAACTGAACTCTGACGACTGAACCAAGGAAGGGCTTTGTTTTTATATAATAAAAAATCTGGGGGTGGGCAACTCAGAGATTCCAAGGAATTAGGCTTCTTCCCCTCATCTCTCTGCAATCCTTAAATGGCATATTCTCTGGCTACAAAACAGTTCTGGACATTCCGTCCCAAGTCTGGGCAGGATGAAGCAGGGAAAACGCAAAGGACAGAAGGATCGTGCCTGGTAAGTCTGGTCCCTTTTCACAGAGATTTTTCCGGAAGCTCCCTCGAGCAGACTGTCTCTTTCACGGCCACACTACCTTCAAGGAAGGCTGGGGTAGGGTTGCCAGATAAAATACAGGACGTTCAGTTAAACTTGAATTTCAGAAAAACAAATAATTTTTTGTATACGTGTGTGTGTCCCATGCTGGGCATCCTGTTTTTGGGGGGGGAGGGGGGGTTGCTGAATCTGGGAAGTCTAACCTGGGAAATGTGTATTTTTTTAATGACCACATTGCCTCTCTTAAGAACCGTCAGGGTTCTGCTGCTGAGTAAGAAGGAAAAACGATCTTGGGTAGGATCCAACACTTGCCAGTAGCACCCCCGAGTGAGGGTCTGTTGGGTGTGGCTCTCAGGGAAGTTTTCTCTTTCTCCTGATACAGGAGGACAAGCTTGACTTCTTTTTGAACCGTAGACATGAGTCTTACAGGCTCAGCAGCAAGACGGAAAAAATGTGGGTCCAGAAGGATCACTCCACCAGTGTGCCAACCTGATGGGTTGTGTTAGTCTAGACTTCTTCCCCACCCCCCCCCCCAGTGGTTTCTTTTTTGGAGGGGGGGGGGCAATTTTTTTTTACATTTTTCTTTTTGTTTCTTTTCAGCGTAACAGAATTCATTGTTTTTGCACCACATGCAGTGTTCCATGCAATATGTGCCCTCCTTAATACCCACTACCTGGCTCCCCCAACCTCCCACCCCCCACCCTTTCAACACCCTCAGGTTGTTTTTCAGAGTCCATAGTCTCTCATGGTTCACCTCCCCTTCCAATTTCCCTCAACTCCCTTCTCCTCTCCATCTCCCTATGTCCTCCATGTTATTTGTTATGCTCCACAAATAAGTGAAACCATATGATAATTGACTCTCTCTGCTTGACTTATTTCACTCAGCATAATCTCTTCCAGTCCCATCCATGTTGCTATAAAAGTTGGGTATTCATCCTTTCTGATGGAGGCATAATACTCCATAGTGTATATGGACCACATCTTCCTTATCCATTCGTCCATTGAAGGGCATCTTGGTTCTTTCCACAGTTTGGCTACCATTTAGCCCAGACTTCTTAAGACGTACCACCAACTGCAATTTCCATAAGCCATCTCTATGGCTCTGTGGCTCGTTCTTTGTTTCTCTCTTTCTCTGGCTCTCCTGGCCCTACCCTCCTCCCCCTATTTTTCTTTCCGTTCTTCCAACAAAATCACAGGGAGTTGCACCAGGAGCCAGGAGCGCGGCTGTACCTCTTTGTCGGAGTGAGGGAAGCAGCCAGAGAATTAACTCGAGACCCGAATGAGGGCACAGCCGATGGAATTTCCCCCAACGAAACCAGCCCCACCAGGCTAAGTGACCCTAAAGCCCACCATCCCTCCAGTTACGTGAGCCCATCAATGTCCTCCCTGTTTAAGATCATTTGAGTTGCACTTGAGGTTTTCCTTGAAAGGAAAACATCCTAACCTATAAAACCAGATTCTTCAGCACAGTACATGTACTTCTAATGGATTTGACAACCGTTCTCTCATTATACCAAGACACAGAAATAAAATTAACATCAGGCGATACAACATGGCAGGCATTGTTAAGTGGGAACACGTACATTTTTATAAACCAAAGTTCAAAGTGAAAATTGTACAATTAAATGTCTTTCTCAAGCCTGTTTTTTCCCTGTTACTCTAGGTGTTTTGTAAAGCCTGTAAATAGATTAAAATTGGGGTATTAATTATTCCCACTGGTTCCACAGTTCACGCACTGAAGTGCGGCATTTTTAAGTTTCAATAATTGGACTCGGGAGACTTACAAAGACGAAGAGCATACGTTAAGATGTCATATTCTATTCTCAACATGTGACCGTCATTATCTCCCAACTCAATAATGCTTCTAAATGTACAAGCTATGTGTGAGCCAGTGTAAGTCTTTAAAATCCTGGAGCTTGACATTTATAGCTCTCCTAGCCAGCAGGAGTTCATTTTAGCTGGGTTGCGTTTATTGTTTCAAGCGTGCCCTCTAGGTTCTTTGGAAACACTGTAAAATATTGTGGCAAAAAAGATCCATACCCTCAGTCAGGTGCCATAGAATGAGTAGGAATAAAGGCCACAAGGAGAAGTGAGTGATAGACGGTGTCAAGTCCATGACTGCACAAAGTGATTGGATCAACCTTATCAATGCCACCTAAGGAGGGAAAGACCTGGAGTGAAACACCAGTCCTCATAGTTACTTTATTGCCTTGATCCCATCTGACTTGAACTAGCCCCTTCAGAAGTCTGGCTTCCCTGATAAGGAAAGCGAACTAACTGTGGTCTCCACTCACACAGAGATGCCCAACTCAGAACAAACCTGTCTGAGTCCTTTGGTTCAAGTAACATTTTGCTGTATCCAATGTTTATTGTGTCAACTAAGTTGGCCATCGCCAGCTCACTCTTTGCTAGAGAAGGATCCTCAGACAAAGAGCTGTTGTGTTGATGGAAACCGACCTGTAGCCATGGCTTCATTCATTCCCTGATTGTAGTCGGGGAAGCAGACAGTTTCTCACCCACTGCTTAGGTCAGAAATGACCTGCTGAGCTACCACCAAATGCAGTTGCTCTTACATAAGTGTATTCATGCTAGTAAGTATGTGTGGAGTGAAAATTACTCAATTCTCTCTCCCTGCCCCATATATTATGTACTATACATAGTTATTACACATTATACATATAATGTTTTATATACAGTACATATAAAATGATACACTGCATATGTGAGAGATAACACTGTAGATGTACTATATATAATACTGTATATATTCTGTGTTTAGGAGAGCAGAGATATAATACTAAATGTATTATTTATGGTATGCATACATAACAACTTACAGATTTACATATACCTATAGAGCAAAAATTTTTTACTCTCTAAAAAAATTCATTAACAAACTGCAGAACAAGTATTTCCCAATTAGAACAAGCCTTGCCCCAACTTTCCTTGCAAAGATTTCCCATCCCCAGCACCGGAGAGCATTCTACCCATCCTCAGAGCCATCAGAGGAAGGAACTGAAGACAGACATCGGCAGAAGAGGACAGAAGGAATAAACCATCACCCACCGATTCTCAAAAATTTGCAAAAGCTTTCCATTTTCTACTGCCGTTCCTTTGGTGTCAATTAAGGAGGCTTTGGTATAAGGGGTAGGACTGTGCGGTTTCTCCACTTTGCTTTGCTTTGCAGGGATATCTTCAGATTTCCAACTCCCTGTCCGCTCCCTAAGCCGGGTCGTGTGGCAAGTCATTTCCGACGGCCCCGTGGCCACTTCACGTCCACGGGTTCCTCACGTTTCTATCCTAGTTTTACTCTTGAAATGGTTGCCGTTTGTCATCGTACCGAAGAGCTGGCTTGACTACATTTCTCACTCTTTTAGCTGCTGTGTCAATACTTCAAAACATTCAGTCAGTTAACTCAATTCAGTCAAAAATTGTCACAATGTTTAGCATTGTGTTGACACAGCCCATGGCATTGGAGGAAAGACAGCTCATTAAGTTCTTAGTGATTCTGTATGGAGCAGAGCTACACACTGTCACAGAGCTACAAATGGAACCGGACCACCGTGACAAAAGGAAGAAAACGAATTTCTACTGGAGTGCCAACCGCACGCCAGGCACTATGTGAAAATGTATCCATATTTTAGCCCATTTAATCACAAAATAATCCAAGCCCTCCTTGCTGACCATCACCTGGAGCTGGATTGATGATGCTAGTTTAAAAACAAAACAAATGAACAAGGAAACAGTCTTTTACCGAGAACAAACTGGTGGCTGCCAGAGGGGAGGGGGGCGGATGGGCAAAATAGGTAAAGGGGGTTCAGAGGTACAAATTTCCAGTTATAAAATAAACAAGTCGGGAACCTGGGTGGCTCAGTGGGTTAAAGCCTCTGCTTTCGGCTCAGGTCATGATCCCGGGGTCCTGGGATCAAGTCCCGCATCGGGCTCTCTGCTCAGCAGGGAGTCTGCTTCCCCCTCTCTCTGCCTGCCTCTCTGCCTACTTGTGATCTCTGTCAAATAAATAAATAAAATCTTTAAAAAAAAAAAAAAATAAATAAACAAGTCACCGAGATGAAAAGTACAGCATAGTCAATAACATGGTAACAGCATTGTATGGTGACAGATGGCGACCACAGTGATCGTCATGGGCACCGAGTACTATCAAATCACTGTGCTGTACACCTGAAACTGACCTAGCATTGTGTTGTCACATATATTTCAATCATACATAAAGAAATAAGAAAGCAAATGATAGCTTATGACTGAGTACCTATTTCCACAGGCATACTCAAAAGAATGTAGAAAAAAATAGGCTTCATGGTCCCGTTTCACTTAACGGTTCAACTGCCTTTAGCTTGTGTGTGCATTTTATTCTGTTGCAAACTGATACAGCTCCTTTCGGAAAGCCAGACACCTAGTGCCTGGTCTCAGTCCTGCCGGCACCCAGAGAAAGTGGACCTTGGAGGGGGATTAGACACAGATGGAGAGGTGGGACTGGCTGAAGGAAGGGAGTGGGGAGGGGAGGATAGGAAGGGGGGAGCAGGGGAGAACCTTGTGCTTCATCCTCAAGGACTTTATCTGTGCAATGTACATTGGAAACAGCTCTGTCTAGAAGCCTACTGTGTGCGTTCCTTAACCGAGACACTGCAAGGAAACCGGGGAGACACTGACAAGTAGCCAGGAGTGTTAATGAGCCATTTAGCCAGGGCTCTAAGGACCTTGCAATGAGAATGTCCTGAGGCACAAAGAGAGGGCTGAAGAAGGCCTGGGGCGGCCTGAAAAAGCAGAGAGTAAATAAAGAAAACCCTAGAAACAGTTCTGTGGTGGCCATTCACTGTAATATGAATTCAGCTCATGTTCTAAATAAATTATTCCATTTTCGCTCTAAATATTTTGCTCTTTAAAAGAACTACTGAAATTTCTCCACATTATATACCTGCCTGGTGCCTATGTCCTGTGCCCAAAGGACGTCCCAGCCTGGGCAGGCACCAGCCCCGCACACCCTCACCGTTGGTGAAGTAAAGGCAGAATGTGTCCTTCCAGGCAACCAAGCCACCTCTCGGGGGCTTTCATAAAAATATCAGTGCCATGAGGGAATAGATTTTCCCCACAATTATAAAACTCGGCAGTTTCGTGTCTCGAATGACAATGCTATAGACAGGTAATTAGATACTAATTTCTGTGTCCATGTTCTTCAGTTCCCAACAATTAATTGGTAATTTACTCATGGACTTCCCCTTCACATATAGCTCACATTCACACACAAAAAGTTGAAGTCAAAGAAAATTGCTTCCAATCGTATGTTTTCTCAAATTAAAAATTTGTATTTTGCACACTGTTTTAAATGTGAAATAAGGCATTCTCTGAAGTTCCCCGAGAGTTACGAAGACACTAGTGAGCCTTTATGCATTTATCTTAAGGAAAAGAGGGAGGGAAGGGAAATGATCTCTGCAGTAAAATCTGTCTCTCTCTCTCTCTCTCTCTCTCACACACACACACACACACACGCATGCACACATGGTTGTGGGTGCAGTGGGGAAAGGGCTCCTCGTATGCATCTTTTTCTTACTGCTCACATGCTATTTACAAAGCGATCAGAAAGTATACATGTAGAAAGGGAAAAAATGAAATTCACTTCTAATTCAATCTCTCAAAATTAATCACTGTTGATATTTTTAGGTTTAACTTGGGGCATTAGATTCTTTGAGGAGAACATCTTGTGTGAAAGAAAGACACATGGTGGGGGGGTGGGGAGGAGGGAAAGAAAGAAAGAGAGGGAGAAGGGAGGAAACAGAGACTTTGAAGGAGGTACCCACTGGCCCCACCCCATCTCATCGGATCTAGTCCCCTTCCCCAGCCATGAGTGGCAGGGAGGCTGATCCCCACACCTACCCCACACTCCTGGACCACCTCACTACGTCCTACCCTGATGCCTCCAACCCCATGAAGAGACGACACCTGCCACTTGGCCAAACGCCTAATCGCCATAACTTGATGATGAGACCTACATAATTAAAATGAAATTTCAGTTTCTCTGTTCTTAACTCACATAAAATTTGGTTAGATCTGCACAAATTAAGAATGTATACTGGTGTTAAATTATTTTAATTAGGCATTTTGTGATGCTCATGAAATTCACTCCAGGAGAATTTCCACCAAAGGTAAGGGACAGGACTTAATTTTTAGGAGGTCTGAAGCTTGTATAATTGGAGGAGGTCAGGGGGGTAGGCATCCCTTAAGAAAAAGAATACAAGATCATGAACATAAAATGTAGCACAAAAAATATTTATTTAGAATGAAAAAAGAATTCGCAACTAGTAACAAATCCTTAAAGGTTGACAAATACCACACATATCACAAAATCCAGGAAAATGGAATAATCTGTTCATGAACCAGCTGACCCCCCACCATAATATTTTTCACAGATGAGCTGCTCCTCTGCTCCTATCTCTGGAAGTCACCGTAGGACAGACTCATCTCACACGCCAGCCTCTGGCCCTACACCTTCAACTCACAATTCAGACAAGTCGCCACAGTGGGCGTGAGGATACTCCTGAGACGCATTCCTCCACCGGCAGCCAACCACAGCATGTCTGTACAGTGACCCTGACCCACATAACTACATCCCACCAAACCCCACCTAAATGTACCCCCCAATCCCACTTCCATGAGCCACACCCCAAAACAGCTCTCCCGGATCTTGCCAGGGAGGCCGGCAAGTTCCAAGCGCGAACTGCCCTCCGTTTACCTGAAAACCCTGAAGCTTAAAGGAGCCCTGCTGTTGGAAAAATGCAGGTCTGGGGCATCGTACAACTAAGGATTCAAACCCAGGCTCTCTAGTTTTCAGCTATAAGACCCCAGATACAGTACTTAGCTACTCAGAGCCTCAGTTCTCACCCGCAAAAGGAGTTTAAGAATACCTAACTCTCTGGGCTTCGTGTTATTGGTGACAATTCTGCCCCAAATGAGGCTTACAGTAAAGAGTAGTCATTATTATAAAGCTGTCTTTCCCATTTCCTTTGCCGGGACACTAAGGAAACACCTGAATGTTCAGTGACCTTGCCTGTTTCCACAAGTAAATAAATGCTCCCTTGGTTAAGTAGGGATTAAAATCCTAACTGAAAATTGGGAGTGTGTGGTCAGGTTAAAAAGATATCTGCATGAGTCATTGGTTTGTTAAAAAAAGGAAAACTTTCGGGACGCCTGGGTGGCTCAGTTGGTTAAGCGGCTGCCTTCGGCTCAGGTCATGATCCCAGCGTCCGGGGATCGAGTCCCGCACCGGGCTCCTTGCTCCGCGGGGAGCCTGCTTCTCCCTCTGCCACTGTGTCTGCCTGTGCTCTCTCTCTCTCTCTGACAAATAAATAAATAAAATTTAAAAAAAAAAAAAAAAGGAAAACTTTCTAAGGATGTACAATGTGGGTGTGCCTTTGGCTAGGGCTGGAATGGAGTAAGAGGAGACAGTACTGACCAGAAGTAATGGCATTTCTATATTTTGTAACTGAGGGCTGTGTAAATTATAAAGTAGTCAGGGAGGATTTAAAAGCTACAACTCTCACTACTAAACTGTGTTTGTTAGGAGTTACAACCTAGTGGGATTCAGGAGCATTAAAGTATGTAAACTTATCTGTACTCCTAGACTCTTAATCATTTCTATCATTCTGGTTTTGTCTCAAATATCCTCGTTTTGGCATTTTTTAAAAATTGCTGATATAAATGAGCTCCCCTACCGTCCTGAGAACTAAGCCCCCTGCAACCCCAGCCTGCGAAACCATACGCTTGGCGGCTCTCACTGCTCTTGGAATTGAGGGGGGGCCGGGGGGTGGGAGGGGCGGTACAGATGCGTGATTTCTTGCTTTTTAAACAAAACTGTGTAGCAAGCTTTTTCTGAGAATTGAG
Organism: Martes martes; assembly: GCF_963455335.1. Lineage (NCBI taxonomy): Eukaryota > Metazoa > Chordata > Mammalia > Carnivora > Mustelidae > Martes > Martes martes. The sequence continues at coordinate 124,047,368 of NC_137895.1, forward strand.
TGTTCACATTTCCAAATGCTGTGACTTTCCTGGATTCTGTCCTCTCTCACTGATCTTTGTACTATCTGTCCACCTTGGCGTGTAAACATTCAGACCTAGGAGCCCCCCAGGGGTTGCTCATGGGGGGCTGGTGACGGGGAAGGAGGGTAGCCAGCTTCCCCTCTGAGCCATCCAGAGAACCACATGGGGAACCAGGGGGCCAGCGTGGGATACGGGGAGCTCTGCCCAGCTCACCTCCACGGGTTTCATGCCAGTATCCTTTTTTTTTTTTTTTTTAAACCGGTATCTTACTTTAAAGTTTACCTTTTCCACTTGAGGAATATCTGACATTGAGAGGGGCTTTTGTAACATTTAATGATTTGGTCTAAGTTTCTTTTCCACTGTTTTGAAATCTTAGAGAATAATTCATTCCAACTGCAGATTTTGCTTCATTTTGTTTGCTTTATTTTGACTCTTCAAGTCTCACTTTCTCCTAAAAAATCTATCAGTTCATTGTTGCCACTGGTTGATAGAACTTTTAAACTTTGGTGGAGAGGGAGATCGCTGATACCTTATTGCTGCTAAACCCAAAATTTCCAACCTGGTCAAATCACTACTGTTTTCTTTAAATATGCATTTCTCCCACCTCTCCCAGCCCCAAATCTCACAGATAAGATTTCATCCAATTTAATTCTTAATACTTTGCCCTACAAAACAGCTGAAATCTCAAATCACTAATAATTTTTTGCTCTTTGCTGGGTGGCTAGGTTTAAGTGTAATTTTTTTTCCTACTGGAAATATTCTGATCTGTGAACTTAAAAACCTACTTATGGGATGGCTTCTTCATCTCAATGTATCCTCCCTCCCCTAGAGACCTTTTCAGACCTTCCTTCCTACCTCCATTCAGTGAATTCCTTATTTCAGGGCTATTGTCTGTCTATTGAAAGGACGCCCAAACTTTCAGGAGTTTTAGCATTAGATCATTATTTACTTATATAGTCTCTCCTTAAAAAAAAAAAAAAAGTCATATGGCACATTTCTAATTTAAAGGCGATGAACATTAATTTTATATGGAAATGTTGATTCTCCTCAAGATCACCAGAAGTGGTCTCCAGGCCTAAGGAAACCTTTCTCTCGGAAGTGTTTGACTTTCCACCCTCTCTGGCTATAAACCATCTCCCCCAGGTCAGAGAAAAGCTATAGGGTTTTCCAAAGTACATTTTATCTCATCAAGAAACATCACACAGTACTCAGATATCACTGAGGTCATTCGGAGGGGCTCGGTTTACCAGGACCCCTTGAGAGAGAAGATGGTAAAAATGCGCATGTTAAGGTGCACAATCTTGGGATAAACACTGATTCTTAAAGTAGACATCTGAATTTTTTGTTTTGGGGGGGTTTTTTTAGAATTTTTTTTTAGGTTTTATTTATTCATTTAACAGAGAGAGAGAGTACAAAGCAGGGAGAGCAGCAGGCAGAGTGGGAGGGAGAAGAAGTAAGCTCTCTGCCGAGCCGGCAGCCAGATGTGGGACTCGATCCCAGGACCCTAGGATCACGACCTGAACCGAAAGCAGCCACTTAAGAAACTGAGCCACCCAGGCATCCCTAGACATTTAAATTTTTTAAAGGTGGTTCTGGAATGTTCAGATTCTGAGAACAGGAGTTAGGAAAGTGGAGAATGATAGCATTCTCATGTGGAATGGATATTCTGTTTTATTCTGCTTCCTTGAAGTTAACACTAATAATCCTAAATTTTTAATGAATGTTCCTTTGAATTGGCTAAAGACAATCAGACACCATCTTGCTGAGTCTGAAACCTGCCTTCCAAGTAGATTACTCTCTACACACAGGTATAGAGGCTGGTACAGTTTTGTTTTGTTTTGTTTTGAGGCTGGTACAGTTTTTAAAATTAGAATCTAAGAAAAAGCAAAATGATTTTTAAAAACCACTTTTAAGTGATCAATGTGAAGCAAAGTAATTTTTAAAAAGTAAATACAGTCATCATGCATTTAACCTGAATCTTATCCTATTTCCCATGAGTATAATTTCTGAAACATAATCATACTAGACATTTTTTAAAAAGATTTTATTTATTTATTTGACAGACGGAGATCACAAGTAGGCAGAGAGGCAGGCAGAGAGAGAGGAAGAAGCAGGCTCCCCGCTGAGCAGAGACCCCGATGCGGGGCTCGATCCCAGGACCCTGAGATTATGACCCGAGCCGAAGGCAGAGGCTTCAACCTACTGAGCCACCCAGGCGCCCCATACTAGACATTTTTATACAAGATACACAGTAATTTCACACCATGAAACTTTTCCCCAAGGACGCCTGGGGGGCTCAGTCAGTTAAGCACCTGCCTTCGGCTCAGGTCATGATCCTGGGGTCCCAGGATCAAGCCCCACATCGGGCTCCCTGCTCAGTGGGGAGCCTGCTTCTCCCTCTGCCCCTCCACCCACTCATTCTCTCTCTTTTTTAAATAAATAAATAAAATCTTTTTTAAAAAATGAAACTTTTCCCTTAACTTGAAGCCTGTGGTGGAGATTGGTTTAGCTCATGGAATATTTCTAGCTGCCTGCACTTTCTACAACCCTTGTGTCTGGTGGGACTCAGTGTCTTGTAATGGCCCATGGAAGTGAGGCCTGAGACCCTCCAGACTCTCTTTTCCCTCTGTCATAATCTGCTTCCAGAGTGGGAACAGTGACAACATGAAGCATAGCCCCCCACCAACCCAGGGAGACCCAAGTCCCCCTTCAACGCAAGGAGAAAAAAACTCTTGTTGCTTTAGACCACTAAGATTTGGGACTGATTGTTACCACAACACAACCTAATCTATCTTGACTTAGACCATGCCATATCATAATGAAGTTTCACCAATGGGGGATAATGTTAAAAAAAAAAAAAAAGACCAAAATGAATTAGTATTTTCTCTAAATTACAGAACTTTTAAGAAAAACATACTACTCTTGACAACTGTCTCCTGTGGAGTTAACCACACCTGATTTCACTGTTTACTGGAACCCTCTCGGCTCTCGTATTACTGCCGGAGAGTAAGCGGTGTTGTTTTACATGGTTTTACTCCCAGTTGTTTCATTTCTAGTCTTTGTCTCTCAAGTCAGTTGGAGGGGATCTATCCAAATGGATAAGGTGTAGACAGGCGCAGATGGCCTGGCTTTCAGTCACATCTCCGTAATGCACCAGCTGGTAACCTTGAGCGTGTCATGTACCTTCATGTGTAAAATGGGGATGATATGAGCCAGCACAGAGCCCGGCGGGGTGTCAACCTAACGGGCACATCCTGAACCTCGTGCGGAGGCCTGACACGATCAGAAATTGTTCGGAACAGGAACCTTCCCTTTTCCATCGAACCCACGTTATACAGCACAGTGTTCTGCCTGGGACGGCCTCCTTGCAAATGCAATCGCAGGCAATGTTTTTCAAAATGAATCCACTCTTCTTTCTCCAGTTCATGGCTCATCAGCTAATTCCATCTCTTGGGTTAGAGATCCCTGCTGTGGCATTTTTAGATGCAAACATTCAATTTCATTTTTAAATTGGAATTTTGATAGCCCATAAAAATAATTCAGATATACCTATGAGATTCTCGCCCTAGTTTTCCCCATGGGAGGCACTGTGAGGAGACAGAAAGAATGCAGGTTTCAGAACGAGTCAGGCCACTCCTAAACCTGGTCTGCCTTTAACTGTGACCTATGGCAAGCCCATCATTCTGGAATTCTCGATTTCCTGGTCTCGACAAGGAGGAATAACACCCTTTCTAGAACATAAAAATGAACCTAGCGTGCCTATGAAAGCACATTACCTGGGATCCAGTAACTGCTCACTTTAGAAAAATAAAAAGGGGAAAAAAGGGGGGAAAGAAAAACATTGGTTTCCTTTCCATGTTGTGCTTCTGAGCTTTTGACATGGTTTATTAAAACTTAAACTATGGTGAAGAGAGTGGTGGTTTCAAGGCTGAATGTGTCAACAATCTCACTTTCTTAGGTCCCCTTCTATCCCCTCTTGGACTGAGAGAGGCCACTTCAACGCCATTTGAATTTTGAACTTAAGGTTATCTGCAAACTGGAAACCAACAGTCACTAGTGTTAAGAGCCTAAGGCAACCTCCGTGCAAGCTGATTTCTTCTTAATCACACAAAGTGAAAATACTAAAATTTGGCTTTTTTGTGTGTTTTCTGCCCAAATGAAGCAGGACCCATTGAACAAAGGGAAATCGTTTGGTTCACAATAATGCATTGCTCAAGGCGTAAAGACACGGTTTCACTCATTTGTTCGTTTTTACTGAGAACTTGCTCTGCAGCTGCCACATCTGAGTGGATGCAGAAATGAGCAAGAAAGACAGAAGAGCTGCCTTCATAGACTGTACATTCTAGTGGAGAAGACAGGCACATAAATATAATATATTTATAATAAAATATATTATTTATTACAGAGGTATTTACTGTAAAGAACAATAAAAGAGGATAAGAGCGGAGGCGGGTGGGAGGATGGGGGAAACAGGTGATGGGGATTATGGAGCGCACTTGTCGTGATGACCACTGGGTGATGTGCGGAAGTGCTGAATCACTATATTGTACACCTGCAACTCATATAACACTGCATGTAACGTTAACTGGAATTTAAGTAAAACCTTGTAAAAAAAAAAAATAAAAAGAGCAAAGAAAGATCATGGTGGGGGAGGGATATTAGAGGAGTTGGGACAGAACATAGATGCAGTGGGTTCCATGATGCAAATGAGCAAGGTATCCAGGGTCTGGAGAAAGCCTTCTCTGAGAGAAAGTAAAAGCCTTGAGGCAAAATGAATTTGTCAAGTTCAAGGAACAGAAAGCCGGTGAGTGTGAGTAGCAAGGGCAGACACGGAGAAGAATGGTAGGAAACAGGGTTCAGAGAACAAAGCAGCAGCGAGACTATGTGGGTCTCTAACCCGCACGGCTGCACTTGGATTTGATGTTGTGTTCAAGGATGCCTCTAAAGGGTTTTGTTCAGGAGGGTGACTTGAGCTTGACTCATAGTTTTAATAATCACTGTTGTCCTTATATGAAGGGGAGATGACTATGGCTCAGACTGGAATGATGGGGTAGATAAAGGGAAAAGTGACCATATTTGGGGTATATTTTGAAGATGGAGCCAACAGTTCTCACTGAACAATTGAATGTGGGAAACGTGGGATATGAAGGAAAAACAGGAATGAAGAACAACTCCTAGATTTTAGGCCTGAGCAACTGTGTGACCTGGGGTGCCATTTGCCGAGAAAGATAAAACCAGGGGACCAAAAGGTTCAGGTGAGAAAGTCAATAATTCTATTTCAGACAAATTAAGTTTGAGATGCTTATTTGATCCACGCAATGGTGAGCCGGCAGTGGAATATTTAAATCTGGAGTTCGAGGAAGGAGTCTGGATTGGAGAAAAATTTGAGATTCAGCAGAATTTAGGAGTCACTATAGCACTGAGACTAGAAAAGACCTTCCAGAGAGAATGTGTAGACCGAGTAGAGAAGGCTCTGAAGAATAAGGATCAACCATAAGAAGATGAGCTGTCAAGAACAAATGGGCCAACTGGTGCAGTATGGAAGGAGGAACCCCAGAGAGCAAGGGATCTCTGCGGCACCCCCAAAAAAGGTATTTGAAGAGTTGGGTCTGCCAAGGAGAGCAGAAAATTTGGTACAGAAGCTGAAATTTTATACGAGATATTCGTACAGGCATGTTCATGGCAGCATTATTCACAACAGCTCAAAGAAAGAAGCCACCCAAGCGCTGATGGATGAATGGAGAAACAAACTGTGGCACACGCGTACAGTGGGATAATACTGAGTCTTAGAAAGGGGGAAATTCTGGCACTAGCTACAACGTGGATGAAATTTAAGGATATTATGCTAAGTGCAATGAACCAGTCCCAAAAAGACCAATACGTACTCCATGACTCCAGTCACGGGAGGCAGGAAGTAGATGATGGATGCCAGGGTCTAGTGGAGGGGAAATGGGGAGTTAATGTTTAATGGGCACAGAGTTGCCGTTGGGCAAAATGCAAGAGTTCTGGAGTTCCGTGGTTGAACAGCAGCCTGAAATGTACCTAATGCCACTGAAGCGTGCCCTTCAACATAGTCAAGATGGTAAATTTCATGTGTATTTTGCCACAGTTTAAAAAAGGGAGAAAGGCGTGTCACCTACGTCATCTATTTCCTAGGTACTATACTACAGGGATATAAGATGTCGCCATTGGAGTAAACTGGACAGGGAGTACACAAACTCTACGTACTATTTGTGCAACCTCATTCGAATCTATAATTATTTCAAAACCAAAAAGTCACCTATGAGGGGTGTCGATGAAACACTCTTCCATCCAGATAGTTCTGTGGCCCCAGAAACTGCCCCTCTGAGCTACTGGGCTTCAGGGTTCTTTCCAGCAAGGACAGCATCATTTCTTCCAATCACCCCTGCATGTCTCAACTTGCTCCAAACTCCTGACACACTGCTCAGAATTTTGAGAGTGTGTTTGGTCCTTTGGCCTTTACCGCTTATAACTTAAGAAGGACTCTTCCATCCTAACATCCATCCGGCATAAGCACGTATTTGCAAAGAAGCTAAACAATCTGGGAAAATATTCATTTTAGGGTTGGAGATACAAAGAAAGAGCCCTTGATGGGGGTGAATGGATTTGACTTTCCAATGCCATAGTTGTTTGGATTCAGATAAATCAAACCATTCTCATTAATGGACTTCAGGCCACACTACCCCCAAAATAGGGCACCCTGGCATATTGAATATTTTAAGCTGAAGGATTTTGAGAAATGGCAGATGCAGAAAGGACTCTCTGACCTTCCCGTGAAGCGGGTCATAGACCTTCATTGAAGGTGGCCCCCACACACCAGAGGAAGGGAACACCTTATCTCCAAGACGGAGGGATGCCCAGAAGAATCCGAATATACAGACCTTGCCAAGTGTCTCCAGCTTACTGCATGTAGCTCATCTCCTCTGTCCTATCATGTTTTTCCACAACTTTCCACTCTCCATCCAACCTAGGGTGAAAACACACAGACTTAACTATCCTTTGGCTCGTCATTTCCTTATAAAGTCTCCCATGTCACATAAAAGTGACATCAAGTGAATCTGTGCGCTTTTCTCTCACTCATCTGTCTTTTGTTACAGAGACCCAGCTAAGAATCTAAAAGGGGAGAAAGAAAAAAGATACCGTTCCTCCCCTACATAATTAAGTAGACGTGCTCATAATCCCCTTCTCTCTCCTCCAGCCCACAGTTTTGTCCTAGTCCTAGATAACCTCAGCAGACAGGGATCACAAATCTACCTAGTGCTTCCTTCATGGTTCCAGAGAAGACAGTGGCATCTACGGGAGCCCCTCCGTGACCAGTCGCTCCCAATATTCTCCCTTAGTTTCAGAACCCTTGAAAGTCATTGATCTGTCTGAAGGGAGGTGACAGGGAGCAGCTGACTTCCTCTGGAACAGGTCAAAACAGGCTTAGCCGGGAGATACAACCTGCACCCCAGGCCTCCAGATCAGAGAGAAAGGAGCGGACTTACAGAGATCAAAGGAGGGCCAGGGAGAGGTCACGGACTTCTGACTTCTGGTCAGAAGAACCGGAAGCGTGAATGTTCTTAGGACTCAACAATTGTTCTCCAAAAAGTGAATGTGAAGGGGCCTAAGCAATTCGAGGCAATAGATTAACCACCATCTATGAACTGAGAGTGGCAAATAAGAACATTTTGGGTCAATAAAATTCTTACAGATTGCTCGCTGTTAAAAAAAATATTTACCTTGTTCTCACCTATAATTAGAGATCAAGGCTGTGTCAAGGCAGAAAAAAGTGTTTTACTACATCATGTATTGATTTATGACATACCGATCTCATCTGAGATGTGGAAATCATTCATGCTTCCTGAAATATAGGTCATCAGTCAAATCTCCCAGAACATATTACAAAATGGAAAAGAAATGACTTGTTTTTTTAATGATATATTGCACAGGCTTGTAGCCCCTTATGGTAGAGAAGGGTTCAAGGCCACTGGCTTTGACATTCATAGCCCCCATAGTTTTTATTTATATGAGAAAATAGAAGTTGTTCCTCCCTGAATCGATTTTCTCTCCACCTGTCCAAGATTAGCATTCAGTAATTCTTTCTACAGGTGTTTTGTATCAATTTAATTCATAGTCTCAGTCACCAAAGGGAAAAGTTAACATGCTTAGCACTTTGGGCTATGGCTGGAAATATAACCAAAAAAGACTGTACCACATGTTTAACAACTGAATTTTACAGTGTTGTTCCTCCCTGATGTTCTGTCGTTCTGGTGCTGTTACTTACCAACTTTAATTAATTTTAAAAAATTAAAATTAAAAACATAAACTCTGATAATGACTCCCCCGTTGCTTATCAAGTTAAATAAAACTAAAATATGACATATTTGGGGCCACAAAATGAAACCAAAACTCTCTCTGGTCTCATAAGCTCTATACCTCCTAGTACTCCCCTAACAACAAAAACAATAGCTAACACTTTCAAAGTGCTTACTATACATCAGGAACAGATCCAAGAGTTCACACATTTTAAATGATTTAATCATTGTTATCCTTCCCTTTGTAGATAGAGGACTGATGCTGAGAGAGGTTCATGACTTGCTCAAGGTCACACAGTAGAATGCAATAGAGCTGCATGTAAACCCGGGCAGTCCCGAGTCTGAGCCTAAACACTTCATTGTTTGTATCCATGAACTTGCCCGTTTTTGTGGGTCCTCCTTTTATGCTCCTCCTTGAAAAATTCCCATTATAGAAATTCTGTCAAAGCCTGTTTCAAATACCACATCTTCAACAAAGCCTTCTTGGCTACCTGCATCCAATGAATGTCTCATCTTCCTTGGAGCTCATGCAGCATTTTCTTCATGTCCTCAGAGCTCCCTAATGACTCTAATTATATCTCACCTTTATTTAAGGTTGTGTTTTTTGCCTTAGACCTTCCAGTCGTCTGGAAACCTGAGCACAGAGACTCATTCGTCTTCAGCCCCGCGTCCCAGGCAGAAGCCAGCAGAGCCCCTGAATGCTGGGAACTCTGGATCCATATGTCCATGGAATGAATACTCTTCTTTGCTTCGATCTGAATTTTCCTGAGACGCAAAACAAAACTGGAGTCTTGACTTTCAGGTATAATACCACGTGGGCTGGCCTTGCATTACATCAACTTGGACAGCAGTTGGGAGAAAGCCAAATAAGTAAGCATTCCCACATTTTTTCTCTGAAGTCCTCTCAGGACAGAGGGTAGGTGTACAGATTGGCACCTGGCACGTAACCCAGGTGAACGTCTTGAATAGTTGTACCTTTTCCTAAGAGCTTCAAGACCTCGTCCAGCTCTGCGACTTCACGAAAGTGACTAAGGAGCGTTCTCTCTAAACGCAGGCCCAACCGAAGAAGGTTGGAAGGCAGAGAAGATGAGGAGAAAATGGGGCCTTTAGGCTACTCGACCCCACAGAAAACTGTATAACTCTGTGGCAGGTGGCTGATTAGTGAGCGTGTGAGGTATCTCATGTTGGTTTGGCAGGTTCAAGTTACGGGGGAAAAGAAGACTCTGGTTACCTTGACAACACAGGAAACCCAGGGCTACACACGTTTGACTCTAAATTCCCTTTCAAAGCCTTCATAGATTTAGTGCTATTTTATCAGAACTACATGCCCGAAACTCTTGTTTCTGTGATATGCTAAAACAGCACCAGAAATGGTCTTTCAGGTAAATATATCTTTTTGTTTCATGGGTCAAGTCACACAGCTTTAGTAATTCTGATACACCAAACCTCCTATCCTGAATGGCCTGGGTTGATTATCGCTAGTGCCCCAAATTCCCGAATAACCATCCTTATTTTGTTCTAATTTGTCCTGGTGAAACAGCAAGGAACACGTTACTTTTTTTTTTTTTTTTAAACAAGCACACTATGATTAGCTTTGGCCTAATGTTCAGATGCTCAATATTTTACTCTCCATTAGAAATAAAAATTCCCAGAAATAGTCCATCGAAGAGATTAAATTATTTCCTCAGGGATCTTGGTAGTTGCTGCAGATACCAAGGGAAATAGACCCCCCCGAGCCCCACGCCCCATGGCCTGTAGCGGCAGTACCACCATCTCCCACGCCAGCCCAGTCCTTTCCAACCCTTTACAGGTTTTTGAGAAGGACGTATTTGCAAGAGCTCCAAACCTAGAATCTCTGGAGTGATACTTCTCTACAAGCTCTAAGGGGACTGGAGATGTGCTCTTTGCAAACCTCACACTCCACCCCCATCTGCCAGAACTAGAGAAACGGTGGTCTTGGGCAACCTAGTCAAAACTCAAGACAGACTTGCTTGTTAAAAAATGTCATAAGTGGGGCGCCTGGTGGCTCAGTGGGTTAAGCCTCTGCCTACGGCTCAGGTCATGATCTCAGGATCCTGGGATCAAGCCCTGCATCGGGCTCTCTGCTCTGCAGGGAGCCTGCTTCTCCCTCTCTCTCTCTGCCTGCCTCTCTGCCTACTTGTGTTCTCTCTCTGTGTCAAATAAATTAAAAGAAAAAAATGTCATAGTGGTAATTAATACCACTGTTCCTGTTGGTACCATAAAATATGAGCTAAATAGAATTTTATAGACTGCCCTAACCACCCATCCATGCCTGATACCACTCTTTCTTTCAGAAATACTTCTAAATTCGGGGCACCTGGGTGGCTCAGTCGGTTGAGCATCTGCCTTCGGCTCAGGTCATGATCCCAGGGTCCTGGGATCGAGCCCTGCATTGGGCTCCCTGCTCAGTGGGGAGCCTGCTTCCTCCTCTCCTTCTGCTCCCACATCCAGCTTGTGCTTGTTCTCTCACACTCCCTATCTCAAATAAATAAATAAAATCTTTAAAAAAAAAAGAAAGAAAGAAAGAGATACTTCTAAATTCAAACAAGCTAAGCCACAAATTCTTGAAACCAAATATTAAGTTGGGTTCCGTTCATAGGGTTCTGTTGAGCTCGTGGTTACAGTCTTTCAATACATTTGACACATTGGAAATCGTTTTATTAGTTTAGAATTATACCTATTCTTTGCCTATAAATTTGGCCTGATGAATATTAATCACTTGTTTTGCTAAAAAAAAGTCATTATGTTTAGTATATTAAATATAAAAGTAGCATTTACTATCATTGCAACTCACTATCGGATTTTACATGTGCTTTTTAAATTTATAATCAATGGAGTTACAAGCTCAGAATTTAAAATATCGTCTCTTAATTTTGGCTAGTTTGTAATGAGTAAGAGAAACCTAAAGGTTAGAAGGAAATATATATAACAAAGTTATTAGTTCCTGAACTTAGTGTCTTCTATCATGTCCCCCCAAAAAACAGGACAGCACTCATTTTCAGAAACAGAACAGGGCAAGAGAAACAGTATCAGAACATGTCCCAAACTGTCTAAAACTTTTGGCATGTGGAGCATTTTCTTTTGGGCCCATTTTCTGGGTTTTCACTCTCATATTTTCTGCTGCTTCTGTTGCTTTATTTTTATCAGCTGCACAGATTTGTGAAAAGAGGATTTCTTCCCAGTTTGAAACATGTTTCTCTACCCTTTCACATGTTTATTCCTGGGCATACGTTCAAGCTTATGTCCCAGTTTTATGTTAGTAGCTCTCAAACATGGAATGAGCTCCTCCTTCACAGAGTCAAAAGCCAGAAAACCCTGATGCCAGTGGGGGGGGGGGGGGGGAGAGGAGCACAAGGCCTGAATGGACAGAGCCAGGCCACGAAGCTGCCAGCAGCTCCCAGGCTGGGTTCCGGCAGCATGTCTGAGGCTGCTCCCCGTCCTAGGACATCTGGAAACATCTCTCCTACAACAAGCCTTACGAATGACGGGCATTTTGCAAAGCAGTCAACACAGCACTAACACAATCCTGCCTGACGTTTCTGCCTTTGTGCTAGAAAAATGTTCTTAATGTATACACTCTCCCAAATGTTCTGCAGTTGAGGCTTAATTGTCATCGTCAGAAGTCATTTGCTTGAGGCTGCAAAGAGAGAAGGGCATGGGAGCTTTTTCTCCACACCTGGAGAGCAAGACCCTGGGTGAGGAGGTTCCCGGGTCTATGGGGAAATCAGGCCACAGGGACATTTGGGTCCCATACAGCCAGCAAAGTGACAACCCTCCCCAGCATTAAAGAAGAATAGGAGGGACTAGGCTTGTGATGTTTTATAAAAATCACACCAGGACCTGGGATCTCACATCTGTCTGGGGACATCTTGGTTCTTGAGCTGACCCATATTTCATTTAAGAAAGCTCTGTTGTACTGGTTCAGGGGTCTACAGCTTCCTGGGGCAAAGAGAGGTTAAGGAGGCATCTTACAAATGATTCGAAAGGTAGTTTGTATTCCCAAAATACTTAGAACATTTCAACATATCAAATGGCTAAAAGAAATGACTGTTGTCTTTCAAGCCAGGACTAGAAAGAGAGCTAGTTTGTCCACATAGCTCTATCCAAGGGAGTTGGAAACCAAGTAGGGTGACTGATGCAATGTTAGCAAGGGCTGGGTGGAGGAAGAGCAGGAAGGAAAAAGCAACAGTGAACCCTGAGCACACCACCGCTTTGGGGAATCCAACAGGATCCTTTCTGCGGTGGAGTTCATACAGGATAGCATTTCTAATCTTCTGAGGGTCTCAAAATCTTTTGAGCCTTGCTTTCTCGGCCAAACACATGAAAGAATGAATGATTCGGGGACCTAGTAAGAAAGCTGATTGTGGGGGCGCCTGGGTGGCTCAGTGGGTTAAGCCTCTGCCTTTGGTTCAGGTCATAATGCGAGCTCCGCATCAGGCTCTCTGCTCAGCAGGGAGGCTACTTCCACTCTCTCTCTCTCTGCCTGCCTCTCTGCCTACCTTTGATCTCTCTCTCTGTCAAATAAATAAATAAAATCTAAAAAAAAAAAAAAAAAAAAAACAAAGAAAGAAAGCTGATTGTGGGGCGCCTGGGTGGCTCAGTCAGTTAAGCCTCGGGTCATGGTCCTACGGTCCTCGGATCAAGTCCCACCTCAGGCTCTCTGGCTGAGCAGGGATTTCTCCCCCTGTTTGTGCACATGCTCACTCACTCTCTCACTCTCTCTCTGTCAAATAAGTAAATAAAATCTTGAAAAAAAAAGAAAGAAAGAAAAGGAAGGGAGGGAGAGAGGGAGACAGGGAGAAAAGAAAGTTGACTGCTGCCCTCGGTGAGTCTCCAGTTAGACTCTATTACAGTATCTAATAGCAGGGATTAAAATCACTGTAGACATTGGATCAAGATGTCCAGACCTCTGGCCAAAAAAGAAACGATCGCTCTGTCAACCTGCAGGGTCAAGCAGAATCTAGCCTCTTTGTAGATAGGCGCTCGGCGTGATTTATCATGACATTAACATCATTACTAGTTATCAACAGCTATGGGATCTTTACAACACGCCAGGAACCGCGCCGAGCACTTTACATGCATCCTCTCTTTCACAGCCGCGACCTGCGAAGGGGCCACGGCTCTAGCCCCACGTGGTAGAACAGGTTCAAACAGCCGCCTGGGCTCCTTCTTCCATCCCGCTCGCCCTCTAGCGGCGGGGAGCACGCTCTACGCTCACACACACCCCCACCCCTCCCCCCACCCCCGCGGAAAGGCGCTCCAAAGAAACGCAAAAGAAAAAGTTAGCTTCAGTTCCAAGTATACTTTTGGAACTCAAAGAAGATAACTGGAGAGAAAACCCGTAATTTCTTTTTCATTTTGACTGAGAAGAATTGTAACAAAAATGCGCAATCCTCTACCGCACTCCCTTTCACCCTTCCCTGGTCCAAATCGTGAGTCACAGCTTGCAACTCCTTAAGCTTATTTTTATGGTGATTTTATTACCAAACTATGTGCTGCTATATAATGACTTCCCAATATTGGGTATTTTTCTGTTAACTTCCTGTTAGAGTAGATAAACAGGTAGCGCTCCACTTTCCCATCACCAACCCTCCCAAATAATTTATACCGTAGGTTTTAGTTAAATCAGCATTTTTTTTACTTACACTCTTTTGATGTCAGGAATCCTGTTCCACTGCGTGGCCAAGTAATATACTACGATTAAATTTCCTTTCTTGAATAATTACGAGTCCATATTAATAAAAACGATGAACTTCTTTTTCATCTAGTAGAACACAGTCTCAAGAGAGCCTAAAGATTGGTTTTCCAAAAAAGAAAAGTTATTCTCCGTAAGCCTGAGTTTGCGGTCTGAAAGCATATATTCACTCTCCCTATTTCAGAGATTTAAACAAAAAAACTGAGGCTTAGAGAGAAAAATACCAGGCCTACATTCACACAGCTGTTAAGCTGTAGATCTAGGATTAAAATTTAAGACTGTTGCCTTTAGGGCCTATCTTCTTAAACACTGTTCTCCCATGGAGATAACGCCAACACCCAAGTTACAACTTTCTAAGAGGCCAATTTTGTCTCTAGAAACCAGATACCTCCAAACTAGTCATTATCAAACATCGATATGCATAAGAATCACCTGGAGAGCTTGTTAAACTTTCTCTGGGCCCTACTCCCAAATGTTCCAATTTAGCTGGTTGGGAAGCGGCCAGAGAATTTGCATTTCTGATCAGTTCACAGATGAGGTGGCACTGATGCTGGTTCTTTGAGAACCACTTGCCTAATCAAATAGGAATTCCTAAGGATGGTGAGGGCCACCCCATTCCCAATGGCAGAAGAGTGTGTGGGACACAGCTCAGCCCCACCCCTGACTGTGTACCATTCTCCAAACGCCCGCCTGAGCCTTGTGGTCAGTCTGAAAGAAGGAACGGGTGTTTTTCTCCAGGCTGTCTCGAGTTTAGTTTTGGCTTGAGAAGAGAGTCAGAGAATCAGAAAACCTTTTCCAATATGTAAATCTGAACAGCCGCATTAATACTACAAAAAATTACTATTTTTGGAAGGAAAGCTCTCGGTATAAACCACGTGTTGCGCAAGAAGCCTCCAGAAATCGGAAGAGATGAAACAAAGAACCTGGTCTCTGGCTGGTGACCATCAGTTTATAATCAGCCATTTACGGCCACTGTTTACAGCCAGAGCCGTCAGGAGATAAGAGAGAGGTGCCTGAGTTTACCCTGGTGGTGAAAGGAGGCACCTTACCTGACCCCATCCAAGAAGGAAATCTACTCCATCTAGGAAAAAAAAGCCAGTCAGCATTTATAAAGGTCTACACGCTGAAAGAAAACACTTGGGAAGAAAGAGATACTCAAACCAAGAAAGCAGAAAGTTTGAACACTAGTGGACACAGTGATTTTGGCCCAATCTTCTGAGAAACATCAGAGAATTTAGCAATTTTGACAATTCTGAACTATTGTCTGTTTTTTATTCTTTTCTGAACATCCTACTGAATAGATAAGACAAGCTTAATGATATTTATCAAATCAACTGCTGACTATAAGCCATTTGCCCTCATAAGAAAGGAGTGGTTTATTCTTATATTTACTCATGTCTACTAATCTTGAAATAAACTCTAAACTGAGGGTCAGTCTTCTCATAACAGAGCCATTTTGACAGGGAAAAAAGAATGAGCTTTCCAAAGGGGGTGGGGGGTGTTTTTTTTAAGTAACTCAGAGCTTGAACTCATGACCCTGAGATCAAGACCTGAGCTGAGATCAAGAGTCTGATGCTTAATGGACCAAGCCAGCCAGGGACGCCAAAACAAAAATATCTCTGAAATTGATAATACATAGTTTGTGCCTACTATAAAGTCATGGCTGGTATGTCATCACAATCAAGACAACCCTTTAAAAAAAAAAAAAAGGCAACAACAAACTACATTTGCTTGAAGAGAACAACTCAGTATTGTGTGGGGGGACATGCAATCCGATGCGTGATTGCTGTAGGCTTTTAATAAACTTGGTCACAAATGCCTCAAGAGCAGGAATGATGTCTTGCCTTCCTTTCTATCTCTACTACCTTGCACTAGGCCAGGTGCTTAAAAAATATTTGTAACACGCCAAGCCCTGGTGAGATGTGAAGCCAATGACACTCCTCCTGTGGAAACACGAAATGGCATACTCCCTGTGGGAAATGGTTTGCTGGCTGTGTATTTCAAACTTGCACTCATCATATGACCCAGTAATCCCATCCCTGGGTATTTATCTTAGAAAAGGGAAAATGTATGGTCACACAAAAACCTATATGTGGATATTTATGGCAATTCTATTCATATTTGCCAAAAACTGGAAACAAAACGTCTTTAACCTGGTAAACGGATTTTTTAAATTGTGATATATCCATACAAGGGAATGCTGTTCAGCAATTAAAAGGAACAGACTATTGATAGATGCAACAACTTGGATGAATCTCAAAGGCATTATGCTAGGTAAAAGAAGTCAGTCTCAAAAGGTGATATACTACATGATTCTATTCCCTTAACATTCTGGAAAAGACAAAAGAGTGGTGATGGAGGACAAATCAATAGTTGTAAGAGCTGGGGAAGGGGAAGGGTGTGACTGTAAAGGTATAGTGCACGGGAGTTTGAAGGGTGATGGATCTACTCCACATTCCG
Organism: Martes martes; assembly: GCF_963455335.1. Lineage (NCBI taxonomy): Eukaryota > Metazoa > Chordata > Mammalia > Carnivora > Mustelidae > Martes > Martes martes. The sequence continues at coordinate 124,063,883 of NC_137895.1, forward strand.
GTGTGGTAGTAGGAACATGAATCTATATTTGGGGTTAGACCCACAGAGGGGCCCCTGGGGGGCTCAGTCCATTAAGCATCTGACTCTTGATTTTGGCTCAAGTCATGATCTCAGGGTCATGAAATCCAGCCCCACATTGGGCTCCACACTGGGCGTGGAGCCAGCTGAAGAGTCTCTCTGCCTCTCCTGCCACCCCCTACTTGCATTCTCTCTCTCTCAAAAAGAAAAAAGTCTATTCAAGTCCCTGGTCCATTTTGAATTGAATTCTTTTGTTGTTGTTGAGTCAGGAGTTCTTTATATATTCTGGATATTAATATCTTGTCAGATATATGATTTGCAAATATTTTCTCCCATTCTGTGGGTTGACTTTTTACTCTGTTGATAGTGTCCTTTGCTGCACAAAAGCTTTTAATTTTAATAAAGACCAATTGGCCTGTTCTTTTCTTTTGTTGTCTGTGCTTTTGCTGTCACATCAAAAAGAAGTTGTCAAATCCAGGGCCATGAGGATTTTGCCCTATGTTTTCTTCTAAAAATTTTGTAGTCTTAGGTCTAACATTTAGATCTTTGATTTTTTTTTTTTTTTTTTTGGTCTGTGATCCACTTTGAATTAATTTTTCTGTATGTATTAGGTAAGGGAAATATCTTATTTAAACATTCTATTTAATTTTTATTTAGTATATTCATTTAGTATCACATTTAAAATAAATATTAAAACCTTAAATTTATCTTTAAAATCCTTTACGATATTTCCCCGGTTTATCTAAAACTTTGTATCTTAACATACTTCTCACAAACAATCTCAGTACAGAATTGTTTGCAAAACAATTCTTTTTTTTTTTTTAAGATTTTATTTATTTATTTGACAGACAGAGATCACAGGTAGGCAGAGAGGCAGCCAGAGAGAGAGGAAGGGAAGCAGGCTCCCTGCTGAACAGAGAGCCCGATTCGGGGCTCGATCCCAGGACCCTGTGATCATGACCTGAGCCGAAGGCAGAGGCTTTAACCCACTGAGCCACCCAGGCGCCCCTGGTGCAAAACAATTCTTACCCAAAAGATATCTCCATATATTCCTCTAGGCTCTGTCCAATGGAAGTTTCTGTAATGATGGAAATTTCTCTGCACAGTTTATAACAGTAACCACTAGCTTCATGTGGCCACTGAGACTTCAAAATATAATGAGTATAAGAGAGGAATTGGATTTTTATTTTCATTTTATGTTAATTAATTCAAATTTAAATTTAAGTAAACTTGCGTGGCTAGTGGCTACCATATGGGACAATGCAATGCCTAGATTCTCAAAGTTTTTTTCCCAGAAAGTTACATACTCAGAATGTATTATTTTAGCTTTTCACACAAAAACTTTTGGAACTTCAAATTGATATTAAAACCTTAGTTTAAAATTAGCTATATTGGGGCGCCTGGGTGGGTCAGTGGGTTAAGCCTCTGCCTTGGGCTCAGGTCATGATCTCAGGGTCCTGGGATCAAGTCCCACATCGGGCTCTCTGCTCAGCAGGGAACCTGCTTCCCTCCTCTCTCTGCCTGCCTCCCTGTCTACTTGTGATCTGTCAAATAAGTAAATAAAATCTTTTTTTTTTTTTTTTAAAGATTTATTTATTTATTTGACAGAGAGAGATCAAGTAGGCAAAGAGGCAGGCAGAGAGAGAGGGGGAAGCAGGCTCCCCACTGAGCAGAGAGCCCGACGCGGGGCCCGATCCCAGGACCCTGGGATCATGACCTGAGCCGAAGGCAGAGGCTTAATCTGCGGGGCTTGATCCCAGGACCCTGGGATCATGACCCGAGCTGAAGGCAGAGGCTTAATCCACTGAGCCATCCAGGCGCCCCGTAAATAAAATCTTTTTTAAAAATTAGCTATATTAAGGGTAGATATAAGAAATGTCATAAGAAAAGTATCCTTGAATTTCCTGTAATATTCCTATTAAATCACATTTCATGATAGTCTGTTCCCTCTATAAATGCCCTTTTTGACAGGGCCCTCTCAGATCCAGTATTTTTAAAAAAATTTTTTTTAATCTTGTGGCATTATGGTATGCTTCCTTGTACTAAATAATAAGGTCCTGTAATCTTTCATCTTCCTTTTCTTCTTTTCTTGGTTGCCAAGAAACTCAGAGCTAGAAGCAGTACTTTTTGATGAATTGTAATTGTTCCTCTTAAACCTAGGTTTCTAGTATAATCATTTTCTTCCCTTCCTCCCCCATCCTGTGCTCCCACAAACTGCACTATTTTCGCTTGTGATCATCTACCTTGATTGTAGTGATTTGGTAGTGTCTGTTTCTTTTATTCCCCTTTGGAGCAGTGGCTGGTCAGATATAGTGACGTGGTGATTTTAACCTCCACACTACTCAGATACGAATAGGAAAATGGAACTTGTTCATTTTCTATAATCACATAATCTTCCCCCCGGTCCCCCATCCCTCTGGGGAGCGGTCAGGGCCCGGGAGGGCAATTTAAACTTGCCAGTTCGTGGCATCTCTGCCTCATCTTTCAGTTAGGTCAGTCTCTTTGGGGTGAATGTTCAGTGTTTTATTCTTTTCTTCTGCCTCTGTAGTAGGTCGAATAGTATCCTCCCAAAATTCATGTTCACTTGAAACCTATGAACGCAATCTTATTTTTCCTTCTTTTCCAAGAGACCCATAAATGGGGGACGGGGTATAATAAACCTCCTCAGCTTTCAGCATCCCTTCACCCCATCTAGAACTAGCCCCACATCCCGGGATGCTGATCCAAGGAGGGAAGTCAGGACTCAAGGGCCTGGTGCTGGGCTCCTCTACCTCTGCCTCTTCATTCAACATCCTCAAGACCGAAAGGCATCAGAGTCTCCTACCTCCCACATCCATCATAGCGTTGGCTTACAGAAAAGCCTAACATTCAAGCCTCCCAGCATTTGATGCATTAAAAGGAGCTTAAGAAACTGAAAACACTTCCTCTATTTCAAAGTCTGGTTTTCAATAGTCTTGCTCTGGACTGAAATAACCTATTTTGGATATCAAACACTTAACATTGATTCCTTCTTTCTTTTTGCATATCTGTGTAATAATCCTAATCTTCCCCAAGGCAAGTAAGTGCCCCGGGCAGAATAGGTGGAAATTCACGCAAGCGCTAAAGGCAGACAAGAAAAGCCAAAATGTGCTGGTAGGTGACCAGATAGACACATAGATAAGCATTTTATATTAACCTCCTTTAACGGAAATACAAAGAAGACAAACTCCGCTTTTTTTTTTCTTTAAAGATTTTATTTATTTGACAGAGAGAGAGCACAAGCAGGGGGAGCAGGAGGCAGAAGGAGAGGGAGCAGAAGGCTCCTCGCCAAGCAGAGAGCCCGACACAGGGTTCAATCCCTGGGATCATGACCTGAGCCAAAGGCAGATGGTTAACCAACTGAGCCATCCAGGCACCCCTAAACTCCACTTCTTAATTTTAGGTGAATTAGTTTGGATCTTTTCATTGTTGTCGAGAGTTCTGAAGGACCTGAATTACCCAAAAGTATCCATAGATATGACACTTAAAGAATGTACAACATCATTAGGAAGCAAAGATATGAACGTAGAGAACAATGAGAGAGCTATACAAGGAGCAGGCCCTTCCTATCACCGCAAGGCAGAAACCAAGCTTCTGGCTCCCAAGTGTACAAAAGGAGGGAGGGCGTGAGTCTCAAACAGAGGCCGCTTTAGAGAGGCAGCGTGGAAGGGAGAAAGATAATCTGAGCATGACTGCCCAAACTTTTTCAAGTCACAGCACACAGAGAAAGAAATATTGACTTGGCATCCAGGGATAAACCAGAAGAGACGGAAGGAGGGAACCATTTATAGAATATTTAGTGGGAAAAGATTATTACTTCTTCACCTTATACAATTATAATAAGGACAAAAGGCAATAATTAGGGAATATATAAATATGAATTTGCATGAATTCCAAATAAATCTTTTTGAGGTTTTTAAATGAAAGCTTGCGCTTACTTGAAAGAATATAAGTTGTTTATACAAAGTTGCAACAATGATGGCCAAAATGCCAACTTTTGAGGATGATGTCTTCAAATTCTTGAAAGTCATCATCAGTGAGGAACACTGCACAAATATGGGACAGGGCTTAAAGAACTTAAAAACTATTTTTACAACTATGAAAAGTGTACAACAGTTGGAACTATGTTTAAAGACTACTAGTTACTTATTCTCTTTATTGAGAAATGCAATATTTAAATGTCTTACGATAAGATAGGTGGATTTCTAATTCAATTAGAACTTTTTATAGAGAGAATTTCAGTCATAATGGGACTTTTAATCAGCAGAATGTACATGGGTTATTAAGGCATCAACTGGCAGCTAGCTCAGACACCATTCCAAAGACCTACCGGCCACAAACAGACAGAAGTATCAGAAATATCTGAATGATGTGAGGAGGGAGTTTAGGACCACCTCTGGAGCAGCACCCACTAGGAGCCATACCCATACCCAACCCTTTGACTGCCTACATCTTGGGCTTGTGTCTTACTTCCTGGGGTCCTAGAACATAAACTGGACAGAGCAAAGCCAGTTGTCCGTGACAGGCAATGTCCCACTCTTTCTGGCTGCTGAGGTCAGAGTCTTGATGGAGAAGTACCTCGTTAAGCCATACAGAGTGCTGTGGCGGATCCGTGGAAAGCTGATGTCCCTGGAGACCTCTGCTTAGAAGCCCATGTGACAGTTGTCAAACTCGGGTACCATGGCACCCTCTGAGGCACCACCACACAAATCAACTTCAATCTGAAGGGGAAACTGGAAAGAGGAGGAGCCCAAAGACAGGTATTTATAACCCTTGAGAGGCACATGCAGGGACCAGAGAAAGAACATTACGCCCAAAGGCCGGATATGCAAATCAGCTGAGCATATTTGTTAGGGATGGAAAAAGAGACCAGTGGAGCTGGAGACAGGACCCAAGTTAAGAGTAGAAAGCAATAAGAGGAGACAGGCTAAGTCAGAGTGGGGTGATGCAAGCTGAGGGGTGGGCATGTTGTTTCATAATAAAGCCCCACTAAAAATTATTTACCAAAGTATAAGCGGCGCTGTTCCATGTGGCAGCCAGTAACCACCTGCAGCTACTTAAATTTACATTTAAATTCATTAGTCCCATTTCAAGTGTTCAAAGAGCCAACATGTGGCTCGGGCCCACTGTATTGGACAGTGTTCAATTGGATAAGTAATAATAGGCAAGTCCCATGGGGCAGTACTGCATCAAAAACATTCCTTCTTAACTACTATTTATTTTGCGTTTTTAGCTTCAGGGAGTAATCCAACAACGGCAAGTGATTCACCTCCTGCCTTCCGAGACAAATTTTGAAGATAAATTCATTAGTAAAATTTCTTTTAATTTCCCTTCCAAGCCACAGTCCAGAAGCATGGGGAGGCAGCTCGTGCTGGCCCCTGAAAGCTGGTGGATTTCCAGCGATTCTGCAAGCCTGCTGCTAAACATGACCATTACTAAAAATTAAATTATATAAATTTACAATTAAATAAATTGTATTAAAACAAAAGGCAACAAATACTTAACCTTATTACTTCCTAGCCATGTTTCGGCATTTTATTACCGTCTGTGCTGTTGGGGTTACTTCTGTCTATTTTATCTATAAGGAAGAATACATTATATACTGGTGTATGAGACAGCATCTTTTCCTAACTCCACATTGACAGCTTGGTGTTGACTGTGGCGGAGGGGATACTGACACTACAGAAATTGACAACCACTAAAAACCCACCTTTTCTCCCAGAGTGCCAGTTGCTGAATATTTATCAGCCTACCCCTACTGCTTTCTAGAAATGCATTAATCCATCAAACATTTTATATTAAAATTATATGATTTGGTTCCTGGAATAAAAGCTACCAATTGGGCTACAGTCTACCATCCAGTATTACTTTTAATCTACTATATGCCACTGAGGTTCAAATATACCTAAATAAATATCCTTACTCTTACCAGACTGTGTTCCGGTAAACTCAGCAAACTTCCTGGCTGTGTGTCCTCAGTAAGCCTGGGGAAATTCAACCTTTCTGAGCTGAGCCAAGGTCTCTTTGGCAAAATGGAATCATAGTAAGAGCCTCACAGAGTTCTTTTGAGAGTATATGATAATATGTATGTAAAGTGCCTGGTACATAATGGCTGCTAAGCACTGGTCCCCTCCCTTGCTGTAGGGTTTGAAAAACACTAACGAAGTTTGAGTCATGGCCTGTTTCCACAAGAGGTAACAATTTGGTTGAACTAGAAAAGGGAATCTCTCCTCTCTCTCTGCCCCTCCCCCCAACATGCTCTCTCCCCCTGCCAAATAAATAAATCTTTAAAAAAGGGAAATATATGTGCATATACATATACACGCATATATGCATATATATAGTGTTTAATATCTTTATGTCTGAACTGCAAGCTGACTCAGATTTGGGTGATCCCAAAGGCACAGCCTGAAAGAACATCCTGTGGTATAGGTATTTTATTTGCAATGTGATTCCAAGAAAGCAGGAAGAATGAGATAGTGAAGGAGATAATGACAATAAAAAGGAACATTATCCAGACCATTACTATACACAAGAGGAGCTCTGGAGGCAGGACCTTCAAGAAACATCCAGAATGCCTCCCCAGAATTGTCCATTTCAAGGATGGGAGGACAGGGCATGTATTCATCAGCACTCATGTTGCATTGGTGAAGATGCCTCTGTAAGGTTTTTCTTCGCTTATCTGTTTTTATAACAGCTTGATTGAGCTTCATTATGATAATTCACGTATCAAACAACTCACTCATTGAAAGTACACAATGCAAAGGTTTTCAGTACGTGCACAGCTTTACGCAACCATCACCACAACCAATCTTAAAACATTTTCATCACTCCAAAAATAAACCCTGTACTCATTAGCATTCTTCCCCATTTCCTCCCCAACACCTCTCCTCTCCCCCAGCCCTAGGCAACTACCGAGCTACTTTCTGTCTCTATGAATTTGCCTATTCTGGATATTCCATATAAATGGAATCCCAGAATGGGTGGTCTTTTGTTTCTGGCTTCTTTCACTTAGTGTAGTGTTTTCAAGGTCCATCAGCAGGTATGAGTAATTCATTTCTTCTTATTGCAAATAATATTCCATTGTCTGGATACACCACAGCCATTCATCAGTCAATGTCCATTTGGGTGGTTCCACTTTTTGGCTATTACAAATAACACAAGGTGTTGTGTGCACCTCAGTTTTCATTTCTCTTGGTTATATGGCTAGGACTAGAATTGCCAGGTCAAATGGTAACTGTGTGCCTAACCCTTTGAGGAAATGCCAGACTACTTCCCAAAGCGGCTGTACCATTTGACATGACACTCCCCGGTGTAGAATATGAGGGTTCCAATTTCTCCACATTGCCATCTGTTGTTATTGGACTTTTCGACTATAGCTGCCCTAGTGGGTGGGAAGTGGCACCTCACTGTGGTTTTCACTTGGCCCCTCAGGGTTTAATTCCCCTGAGCCTCCAGGAGAGGTTTCTTGGGACCAAAAGTCGAGTGATTCCAGGTGTTCTCCGGATGTGGGATGTTGTGGACTTGGTTTGCTTTACACAGAACTTGCCTCTGAGGCTGAGGCTGAAGCGAGCAGAGCTGAGCCAAGAGGTGTGGCAGGAAGTAATACTTTTATCTATCTGGGACGTTCAGGAAAGAAAGGGATCATACTGGGCTGGGAAGGCTCATGAGGGGAGCTGCGTCTGATCTGGGCCTTGCAAGATGGTGGAATTTAGATGGAAAAGAGAAGTCAAAAGACGTTCTACACAGAGAACTAGTGTGGTCAAAGGCTGCGAAGCGGGCATGAGCATGGCAAAGGACAGTGAGCAGCAGAGCCAGCCTCGTCAAAGGGACATGTGGGAAGGAAGAGCTGGGTAGAAGAGGGCTGGGAGCCAAACTGCCTTCATGACAGGCCAACTGTAACAGAGAAACCAAAAGTGACCTCATTCGTGCCAGACAACACTCCGACAGTGCCAGCCTTACGCTCCAGCTGCCCTCTGCCCAGTTTTCGGCTCTCTTAAACCACTGGCCAGCTATCTTCCTCTCCATCCATCCAGCACAGATCTACTGATCCGCAGGCACTGCGGGGAGCTGCGCATGGGAAGGTAAATAAATCAAAAGGCTGCCTTTGTCTCATGCTGGGCATGACAAGGAAAGAGACTTTTTCAATGCAATAATAATAGCTAATATTTACTGAGAACCCACTTTGAGTCAGGTGCTGTCCTACATGTTTTAAGTGTTCTAACTCCTTTAAACTTCCCGACAATCCTGTGGGAGAGGTACTATTATATTCCCATTTTACAGACCAGGAAAATGAAGGCCAGAGATGTTAAGTAACTTGCCCCAAGTCATACAGCTCATGGCGGTGCCCACATTGAGGCATGCACTCTAATTGCTAGGCTGTGCTGGTGGATCCCTGTTTGGGGAAGGGGAAGAAGAAAGCACACAGATGCAGGAGGAAGTAAGGGTTTGACTATGAAAATGATTCAAAGAGGCTCCTAGCTCATTCCCACTCTTGCTTCCTTGGATTTAGGATGAAACACTACCCTCTGCTCACTTGCCCACCACCCCCTTCTAGACGTTTCTGACCCAAACTATCAGAAACTGAAAGGACACTGATGTTTCACCAGCATCCAACCCCTTCCCATGCTTCTCTTGCTTAAAAGACCCAGATTTTCCCTTAAGGGAGTTCTGATCTTCCCTGTGGCAAAGCCCTGCATTTGGGATGCAGGTGGGGGCTGGCCCCCACCCCCAGCCCAAGAGGAGGCCCTAAATGGCCTAAACCAGTTAGCAGCATTCCACCCCCTCGCCACAGTGATGGCTGCAGGGATGGGTCATAATCCAGGCCCAGAGCAATCAGCCCCAGCATCTCTGTGGCCACAGCGATTACAAGCATACACCTGGGGCGCACAGATGAATAAGCACATCGCCCTGAAGGCAGTTAGCAACCACCTCATAACGAGGACAGAAGCCAGCTTTCAGATAAATCTGTTGCCCCTGGAAGCAAAGCAGGAAGAGAGAAAGAAACCCCCATCTTTCGTGCTATCGCTGAGACACTGGATCCAACCAGCCTAGCCCCGCCTTCCATCTAAGCTTGCTTGTTAGGTGAAATCACCGTTTCCTGATTGCTTGAACCCATGTGACCTCGGTAATGTTTAAACAGAAGGATTCCTCCATGATCAGTGTCTCCAGAAAGCCCGAGAACGAACCAATCCACCTGAGAATCCAGTCCAGGCTTCTGCGGTCTCTGGCTCTTTGAGGACAACCCCAGACCAGAGTGGGTCATCCAACCCAATCCGCTTAAGAGCCACTTTCCCAGAGGCCTGGAAGACTCTGGAGAGAGCCCAGGCCCCACAGTGTGCCAAAGCTGCCGGCAGGGCCTGCTGGCTCCAGACACAGTCTGATGGGCTCCTTTATTCTATCCTTACGTGTTCCATTTTCCTATTTGCAATTAGAAACATTTCCTTTTAATTTAGATAATTTCCCCCTCTTTCTTTGGCCCGCCTTTAGAATAGATCTGTACTGTAACACCGCTTTATAAACTGCCCTTGATTTCTGTGTTCATTCGTCCAAGTATTTTGTCTGTTTGCAGCCAAGAAGCCTTAGGCTCTGGATCATTATGTCCCTCTATTTTCCTTTTTCAAGTACTCAGTTAAAACCCCTGATGAAACCAGACAGGCAGGGCTTTCCAGCCTTTTTCTGAAGGCCCAGCCCTTCTCTTCTGCACCGCCGTCAGCCCGCTCTTGTACCTAGTAGCTCCTAAAAGAGAAAAATGTTGCCCTTCCGCTTGTCCTCACCGCAGTCCCGGCCACACACGCAACAGCAGATCGTTTGGATCAGAGAATTTTTCTGGAGAGATTTTTCTGAAAGCTCAACAGCAATCAACAACGAAATCTGGCAGACTAACTTGCAAAATACAGGGAGAAACGAGCCGGCCGGGTCCTTAAAAATTCCGCGGAGGTGCGCAGTAGCACCGCGAGAGACGCGAGGCCAGGAGGCATTTTTAAGTCCCCAAGAAGGGGGCGGTGGATGGCCGGGAGCGCCTAGATCTGAGGCTCCCTTCACCGGCTCTCTTTCGGCCGTTGTTCTACTTGGGGGGGGGGGGGGGGTAGGCATTCTCCCGAATCACTAATACCTTTGGCAGGTCTTGACTTACACCTATTAGTCTAAACACCCCTGGGGAATGGGAGAATGACTCGACGCGTCTATGCACACAGGAAAGGGCTGGGCGCTGGGAGACCACAAGGCTCCAGGGTTCTCCACTGTCACCGACGGAGGGTCACAGAGGGTTTACCCGATCCTCTAAAATAAAAAAGCAAAATCGTTTCAATTCCAGCCTCCAGCAGTGGCCACGGAGCCATGCAACGGAATCTCTCCTTCCCGAGTCCCCCTACCTTTAAGCTACAGATTGGGGGAGGAAGGGGGGTGGACAGGCCCAACACACACTCACGTGCAAATCAAAGAAGCCCCACGTGACCGGGCCGGTGCGGCCACGCCCCCAGCCTGTTGCCATGGCTGCTCCACGTGGCCCAGAGACAGCCCGGGAAACGCACCGCACGCTGGTTCAGTCCCAAATAGCGCCTGGGATAATGAGCAGAGGCCTAAGAATTCTGAAAGCCAAAGGGCCCTCTCTTTTGTGAGGCTGCCCCCAGCTGAAGGCAGACAAAAAAGGCAAGGATAAAATAAAACAGACTTTGTCTTATTAACCTGGCACACACGCCTGGTGATCGGTGGCTTAGCTGGCAAATTGCAAGGACCTCGATGGGAGATTCAAAACTCAACAAGTGGCCGTCGCCATGGAAACCGCTCCAATGAACCCCAAGAATGAACGACCTTGGCCCCGGGGGGAAAATGTCGGAGGAGGATGGATGTCGCCCGGAATTGGCCGTCCCGTGAAGCCGGGCTGGGGAGGAGGTGAAACTGAATGAGCGAGTGCCTGGGCGTCCTGGAGTCACCGCGAGAAGCCTGTCCCCGGGGGTCACAGGATTTAGAAATAGCGGTGCTCTCTCTCCCCTGGCCTGGGGGACCCATGCTGCTTGACTCTCGGCTGGCTCCAGGGCACAGGGGCACTGGGCCTGTGCCCACTGGGCCTCTGAACACCCTGCCCCTTTGCAAGGCCCCCGGCACCAGCGCTGGAAACCCCGGAGGCCCAGAAAGCAAAATTCATCTGGGATAGGAAAGCAAACGCGGGCTTTAACCAATGCAAAGCTGTGGGCAGTTAAGTATAGGGCTGGCTGTTCTCTCTCTCAGGAAGTGATCAGACCCAAGGTCACATTTTATTTTAAAGAATTTCCCCAGAAAGAGCCCCATTTGTGAGATAAGGCCAGGCCTGGGAGGGGTGGGGGGGAGGCCTGGACTTAATGACATCTGTCCTTCCTTCCAGCCTGTGATTCTGTGATAATTGCTGGCAAGTGTAGTGATTTCCAAGTACACCATGATTACAAGACACTCTTTAAATGCACAGTGTAGACATTCTAAATAGCACGTTGGGAGACAATTACCCAGACAGAAGATTACACAAATGCACTAACTAACCTGGGAGCACGGTCCTCTTTCAGTGTCAGAGGCAGAGAAGCCATCAGAAAACAGTTCCCACAGCCCCTCCTCCAGGGTGGTTTCAGGAGGCACAAATGTGTTACCTACTTGGGGTCTTTAGTGGATGCCCAGATTTCCTTCTGTCATTTGACACTCTCATAATAACAAGAAAGCAAGAGTCATCATACTAACAGCAGCCACGATCGAACACATACTGTGTTCTAGGCATTATTCTAATTCCTTTTACATCAACCCATTTAATCCTCCCACTTGCTGCCTGAGGTATTCCGATTTTCCAGAGAACTGCAGTTGAAGAAACTGTCCCCTGTCTTGCACTAAGAAGGTTACACTCTGCCTGGGGTTTGAGGCACATGGCCTTTACCTGGGCCTCAGCTGAGGTGGCGTCATAGGGACACAGCCTGGGAGCCGAGGGGATGGGGCTGGAAAAGCCCAATGGTCCCCAAGGGTCTTCTCTCATGGGCCCCCAGAATGGAGTGTGGGACCTTTCAGGCGGCCCATGGCTACCATGTAAGGAACTGGATCTCAGGCCCAGGAGCGACCTGGGCCACTGCACCCCCACGGGAGCAGAGGACTACAGGGCTAAAGCGGAGGAGGCCAGCTGACACCCTTCCGCAGGCATCGTCCTCCACTCTTTTCAGTTCACTCAAAGCATTAGCCGGCTGCCTGCGTTCTCCTGAGATGTGATGTATCCTAACTGCTCTCTGAGGTGACCCCTTTTCTCAAGCAGTCTTGAACCTTTAGGGAAAGCACTGTGGTTAATGAAAGAGAACATCCTGAGCTTGGTTCTCAACCTTTGGAGTTTGAAGGGCCTTCTGATACCCAAGAGTGAGCATCTGGGCCGTTCACTGGAGCCCGAGGAGAGGAGAACGTGTGCGAGTCCTCTGCACGTGGAGACACAGCAGCTCGAGGATGAATGCCATCGCCTAGAGAGAGAGGAAGCTGAGAGAGGAAGCTCAGAAGCACAGAGGTCTGGTCGGTCGCCATCCTCTCCCAGTCTCCCAGTCTCCCAGTCCCGCAATTTTCAGGATCACTGAACCTGGATCCCTTAGATTTACTGCTATGTCCTGGCCACATAGCTCAATGGAATTCAGAAGTCGGGGCAGATCCAGGGTAAGCAACTTCTCCAGCTCAAAGGCAACCCACACTGGGAGAACAGAGGCAGGAACTTTCACAGTTCACAGGAAATAGAGCAAAAGGCTCTACGTGGCTCTTGAAACTGGGGGAATCTGCAGTCCATTCAGAAGATAATACAGCACAGTAATGAAGACAGGGAATTTGGAGTCAGACAGACCTGGATTTGACTCCCACCCAAATCTGCAAAGGACTAGCTTCGAGACCTTGGACAAGCTTATAAAGACTTGGAGCCTAAGTGATCCCATCTGTAAGATAAGATCAATAAAATAGATACAAGATAAATAAATAATAAAACAGATATAGGAGTATCTGTGAGGTTGCTTTCAACTGCAAATAATGGAGAATCCTTACGGGTTTAACCAATACGCAGATTTTTTTTTAATCTTACGTGACAAAAAATCCAGAATCAGGGCAGCCTCTAAGCCCAGCCCATCAGGACTCTGGTTCAGTTTCTCTGCACATTGGCTTCATCTTCGTGCTGGTAATACCATGGCTGCTGCAATTCTAGACACTTTCTAGACACCGGCAACAGGGAAAAGAATGGGGGGCTGTTTCTTCTGATATGTCTTCTTTGAATTGGCAAGTTTCCTTGGAAGCTTCCAGCAGTCCTATCCTCCTGTCTCATTGTTCAGACACGGACCACGTTCAGAGCGGCTGTCCGCCTACACCCCACCTTTATGCAAATTGGAGAAAGGCGACTCTTCCTCAGACACCATGATGTGGCCTTGGGGGCACCCAGCTGCTTGCTCTTGGCAGTGACTGGTCCATGCCGGCTCTCCTAAAGGTGTTCTCAGTGGAGGGTGCTGGTATGAATTTATGCTCCAGAACTGCCCTGTTCAGTAAAGCAGCCATTATAGCCACCCAGGGCTTTTAAAATTTAATTTAAAACTAATTAAAGTTAAGTACAATTTAAAATTCAGCTCCTCAATCCCACCAGCCACGTTTCAAGTGTTCAGTAGCTCCCTATGGCTGATGGTTACTGGATTGGAAAGTGCAGCACGTGTTCATCGTCACAGAAAGATCTATGGGACAGAGCTGCCCTATAATTCAGCCAGAAGACCCAGAATCTTCACGCTTGGACGCTCTCATCGGTTAATATATGTCTGTGATGGGAACGGTGCCCCTCTAGATCTTTGCGTGGTCCTCAGGCCCATGCGTAGCAGCCCAGACCACATGACCACATGCTCGTTCCTAAACCAGTCACTGGCGAGGGAGACGAGACCCTGAGGACTGGCTTGGTCTTCCATCAACCATGATCCAGCCCTGCTGTTCAAAATGCACCCCTCCCCCAGTGCATGGCCACTCAGAAGAGAGTGGAAATTATAAAGTCCAGGCTGTTCCAGCAAGGGAGTGGGGTGGATTTGGGATCTACGTACAACTCATAGGTCGTAGTAAGAGTTAAATAAACTAATACATCCATAGCCGTTTGTATGGTGTCTAGAACCTAATACTTAATGCATTTTCACCATCATAATCATTACTGATTAACAATTATATCTAAACTGTGTTTTGGCCACTGCCAGAGCCGAGCTTCTCACGAGAATGCGAAAAAAAGCATCATAGGGTTTTCCCAGTTCCTGCTGCGAACCACAGAGAAACAGAGGACACTTGTCACCTCTTCTCTCCAGCTGGCCTTCCACGAGGGCATTCTCAACAGTGCCTTAGACGTCCAGAGCCCACGTGCCTCTGAGCCTCTGAGTGGGGCCAGCTGCCTAGCACAGCAATGTGACACAAAGCCCCGGGTCCTGGCTCAGGCGGCCTGGGCTCAGGCAAGCAGGCCCTCCTCCTGGCAGAGGACAAGGCAAATGAACACGCCTGTCACAGCCCCTCCAGGGAGAGAGGGCTGGGATCCCAGAGATGGGATCTGCCAGAGAAATCCTTGCGAGGGCTTTGGGTTTCTTGGGAAATAGTCTCAGTGAGCACAATAGTTGGAGATCTTTCATCGTCCTCACTCCCTAAAGACTGGGTGTTTAATATTCCAAAGCAGGCCAATTTGTCAAACAAAATAATGAATGTTCGTGGTTAAAAATATCCAGCAACACCAGAACATTTCGACTTCAAAGGCTCTATTCTTTTTCATTATCAAATATTAACAAAATATCAGCACATTAGAATGGAGCCCACAGCTCATTAATGCTGAATATAATTGCATCAGGCTGTCCACATGGGCTTTTCCATGGGGCAGGATCTGTTGCTTATCAAGACCCGCTGTCGGGAATATATTTGCATATGCAGTGAGAGCAAACGCCTAACAGAGTACAAAGTTTACCTCCAAGGTGGTGACCGTCCCTCCCAGCCTCGGTCTCCAGAAATGACTTTCTGCCGCCATTTCTGTTCATCCATGGTCGCTTGACCGGCACAGAGCAAATGCTAAAAGGTAGTGAGGGAAATGAGTCAAGGTACAGAATTTACATAAAAGAAATCTGACTGGTCCTGTGTTTGTTTTCAGACTCTCTCTGGCTTCTGTGCATGTACTCCATGAAAAGTTACAGTAGGAAAGTTATCAATGTCTGAAACAGGTTAAAATGACTTTCTAGCCATTATTTCAAACTTAACACAACTCTACATGTATCCCCAAAGCCAAACTCTCTAGAATTCCACTGAATAGTGGCATCATCTGGTGGACATAAATGATACTGCAACTTCCCTACAAGTTTTTGCCATCTTTCTGTGAAAAATATTAATTTTTTAATTGTGCCAAATTGCTCAGGAATTACTGTAAGCTACTGAGATCCCCACTATGAAGCATCTTCAATTAACTCACACATCTTCAAATTACTACAGCTGTGAGAGAACATTATAGAAGCTTACAGTCTGAGAGAGTCTAAGCCTGCTTTCCATACTTTTTTAGTGGTTTGGTGTATAGATTTTATCCTATTCCAAAAGGTCATCAACTCCTCAAGGGCAAGTCTTTCAACTCTTACATACCTTATACTTTCTGCTATCTTAGTAGGTTCTCAATAAAAACATGCAAGGACTGAAAAGTTTACAGAAGACCATATCTATATTAAGGCGAGCCGAATCCTGCAATGACTAAGTGCAGAATTTGGAAGCAAAATCCCAAGGTTCTTGTTCCAGATCCTCCATCGGGTAGCTATGTGGCACTGTGTCTCCAAAAGGTGGTTTCTATAGCCATAAATTGGGCACGTTAATCACTCCATCACAGCATTATTTTGAAGCCTAAATGAGGTCATCAGAGCAGAACAGCAGCGAAAATGGTTAAGTCATTGTTAGTTGCTATTAGTGTCCTTTATATCCATCCTCCGTGGACAGTTGAGTGCGCATCTTTGCTCTAAATTGTTGTTATTATGTCCATTAGGGTCATCTTACCATAAAATTGAGAGATCAATTCTTCCTTCAAGCCCTGGATCACACCAGCCGTCTCTCTCTTTGAGAGTGCAAAACGGACAGATCTCCTTTTACTCCCCTCCAACCAAAACAAAAGCACGCCCAGGTACCAGAGACCCAAGGTTTGACTCAGCAGCTGCTTGCTGAAAACAGCCTGAGTCATTTATTGATTGGAGGTTTCAAGTGATGGAATGTGACAGCCCGCCAAAGGGGGTGGGAGCCCATGTGGGCTCCTGGACAAGGTTAATAGAAGGGTGGTTTGTGGGGAGGTGGCCCTCCCACTCACCCTTCCAACATGTGCTCTGAACGGACCACACACAGAGTGCAACACGCAGCTCTGAGCACCATGTTTAAAACTTCATCAGGATGAAGAGTCCAAAGAAGCAGGTTTTCTCTTTGAGGGCTGGTCCTGGGAAAGAGGGAATTGATTTTCTCTGAAGGAGAATAAAGACCAAAAGGAGCTTCAGAGAAATAGATTTCATTTCTGTGTAATAGTGCCGGAGGGAGTGGGAGGGAGAGATTCCCAGCCTGGGGGGAGGGGGGAGGCTCCCTCACACTGAGCTGAGCAGAGAGTGAAGCATCACGGGACTCCACAGCCCAGCCCCGCTGACTGTGAGGAGAAGACAATCCCTCCCTATGCCCAACAGCTTATACCAAGCGTTGGTCTGTGGTCCCATGTTCACAGTTCTGCAGGCAAACACAAGAAAGATCACCAGGCAGAGAGAAGAGCACCCCTCAGAATTCATACTCTGGTTGTACCCTTGGAGGCTAAGACCTAACAGCTAGGATGCTGCCAAGAGCTGCTCTGCCCAGTCAAGAGGGGGGTGGCCAGGGGAGTCCCTCTTCTGGGATCAAAGACTCCCTGGGGTGCTTGGGCTACCCACACGGTGACTCACTCCTTCCCCTCCCTCATCAGCACCCCCTTTCCCTCTGCCAGAATGTGCTACCCTCCACAGCAGATGCTGTCAGTCTTCCACACTCCCTCTGCCCACCCTGGCTGTGGAAGGCTGTCTCCATAGCAGCACCAGTGGTCCTCGCCTTCTAATACTCGTGGCCTTTGTAATCCCCTCCCCATAAGAAACCTGCTTCTCACCAAAGGAATATGGCAAGGCAGGAAATGTTACTTCCGTGATCAGGTCACAAAACATTCCAACTTCCATTTTGTTAGACGACTCTCTTGTGGCTTTAAAAGCAAGCTGCCATTTTGGAAAGGCTTATAGGGCAAAAAGCTGGGCAGAATCCAGCCAGCAGGTGGCAAGAAGCCAATGGTCTCAGTCCAACAGCCCTCGGGGACATGAATCCTGCCCACAATCATGTCAGTAGTTTAGAAATGGATTCTTCCCCAGCTGAGCCTTCAGATGAGACCTGTACTCTGGTCCACACATTTACTGCAGCCTTAGGAGAGACCAAGAAGCAGAGGGTCTTCAAACTAAGCTGCCTCCTGATTCCTGACTCATAGAAACGACGAGATCATAAATGTGTGTTGTTTTAAACCATTCAATGAATATCCTGGCATCTTGCATCTCTCCACCTGAGGATATCTCTGGCCTCAGACACAGTCCTGCCCCTGACAGACAACACTGAAGGAGCAACCCTCAACCATGGCAGTTGGATCCATTTCCCCAGCTTCCTGACCTTAGTCGGGATAATTCCAAATACACAGTCTCCGTGTGTCCCTAGCAGGTTGGGCCCCCATTGCTCAGAGAGGCAATTCACTCAGTAATATACCCTGTATTAGCTTTCTCCCATCCCTTTCTCATTCCCCAACTCCTTTACTGTGTCTCCTGAGATTCCCTCTGACAAAACTACTTATACCCACAGGCTTGTCTGCTTTAAGTTAGAACCTAAACTAACATAGACCTTTTGGCTTACCACCTTCCTGGGTTTCTAAAAACCTAGACTTGGAGCGCCTGGGTGGCTCAGTTGGTTAAGCATCTGACTCCTGATTTCGACTCAGGTTGTGATCTCAGGGTCGTGGGTTCAAGCCCTGCATCAGCCTCCACACTCAGTGCTGAGGCTGCTTGTCGCTCTCTCTCTCCCCCTCTGCTCCTGCTCCTACCCTGCTTGCACTCTCTCTCAAATACATAAAAGCCTTAAGAAAAAATGAAAAAAACAAAACACCACAGGCCCCAGCCTCCAGAATGTCTGTGAGCAGCTTTCCAAGTCCTCACCATAAGACCTGCACCCACTTTCTAGAAATTTTCCACCGCTCCCTCAGGGAAACCTCTTCTCACCAAAACTGAGCTGCAAGGAGTTTGGTGGCATGTCAGCAAAACTTACTATCCATGGGCTGCGGGTACATGGCCCAGGGCCAATGTCCCTATTAGTTCACACGAATCTGAGTTCAAAACCAATCTGTCTACACTAAGCAGAATAAGCCCTACCCTTTTCTCATTTTTCTTCCAGTTCTGCTCATTCAATGATTTATTTAGCTGGGCATGTGTTCCACAGGCATCATGGAGGACCTCAGCCCTGGGCGCCCAGCATCATTTCCGGATCCTTCTTTATATCTCACAAGCTGACTCCAAGCATCTCAAAGTCTCCGGGAGGGAGGAGGAGGAGGGGGTGGAAGCCACTGTCATCAATTCAGATGTCTCATGAACTATTACAATGTCAGGCCCTGTCAGTCTCCTCCTCCTTGCCTATCTCTGCAACAGTGTCTCTGCCCGGACGAATGAATCAGCCTCTGATACTTACTTGGGTGCTGACAAATCCTTCTGGGCTCTCCTCAGTGCAAGATTCTCAACTACGCTCATTCTCTTCCTACTTGGCCTTGTCATTGAGATCATCTTTCCCCACCGACAGGTGGGAAGGTATTCTGGTGGTCACCAAATGTCTCATTCTCAGGGCCTCTCTCAAAGGCAGCCTTGCTGAATTGGCGCCTTTCTTCTGGGAAAATGAGCCCCCTCTTGAACTCTACGGTATCTGCTTATTGCCTCTGACCCTCATTTGGCAATCAAACCCCCTCCTCCCTCAGACCGTTACTGCATGTGGTTTGTCACATGGCCCTACCAGGACGTGAGCCCCTGTAGGGCAAGAACCAGGCAGCACCATACCTTCGCTCTGAACTTCCAGAGCCTTGGCCTGAGGTCCTGAGTACATCCCACACACAAGGCGTCTCCCATCTTCCAGTAGGTGTTCAGTGCCTAGAGGGCAGGACCTACCTCTATCTTTATAGACCTCACTTAGAGATGAAAACTCAAGAAAAATCACAAGCTGATCTCAACCACCCAGGGACAGAATGCACTATTGGTTGGGAGGCTGGAGACATACTCAAACTGAACTTGCTTCTTACACCATGAACTCCCAGTTGTTGAACTGGTTTTCAGAGAAAAAACTACGGAGCACAAAACCCCATCATCGTAAGTGTAAAAAAGGGGGAAGCAATTATGGGCAGGCTGGGCACAAGTTTTCAGATACCATCTCATTTAATGGCACAGTATCTTGTAAGGGAAGAATTACTGCTCCTGCTTTACAGAGGAGGTAAAAACACAGTTAGTCAAGGGTAGGTGCAGAATTTAAGCCCTGATCCTTCAGATCAAAAAGCTGATGCTTTTTCTGTGGCCCTGTGTAGCCAATATCTGTTCCAGCACGGTGGGACTGGTAGTGGAGATGAAAAGGTAAGACACACACACAGAACAATCAAGGAACAGGAGGGTATTATTGATAGAGGTTCAATAAAACCAGATGCTACCTTGGCCATTAGGGCAAGTGAAAAGAGTTAGATCCCCTAAAGAAAGCAACCTTGAACTGGGTCTTTCAAAAATGACCTCCATAAAATCAGTGGACATGACCTTAAAGATGGTCCAGGCAGACTGTCTTACCGTGGAAAGGTAAAAAGCCTCATGTTCAGAGGGACAGTTCACTGGAACTCAAAGAGAAGGCGAAAGGCAGCTAATGACGACGGTCCGTGATAATAGAAGGTAATGGTTATTGAGCGCTGAGTAGCACCAGGCACTACCTCCGTGGTTTATCCCACTCATCCACACGGAATTATTGATCTTGTCACTACTCCCATTTGACCTACCAGGAAGCTGAAGCTTAGCAAGGTTAAGTCTGTGCCCAAAGACACACAGCAAGTGAGTTATAAATAAATCCTCATACCTGTTGATTGAAAAGCAGCCTGAGAGTGGGGCACCTGGCTGGCTCAGTTGGCGAGCGGGCAATGCTTGATCTTGGAGTCGTGAGTTCAAGCCCCACCTTGAGTGTAGAGATTACTTAAATAAATAAAACTTTAAAAAAAAATTAGCCTGAGAGGAATGAGGTCTCCTCTAAAGAGATGGGCTTTGACGTCAGACTGCCTGGGTGTATTCCCAGCCTCTATACCCTCAATAGTGGAATGTCCTTGTGCAAGGCACTTCTCCAGGGCTGCCTTCTCATTTGCAACAGGGGAGTAATTCAAGTACCTGCTCACTGGATTGTCATCTGCATTAAATGACAAAAGGCACAACATTGAGGGCTTAGCCACCTTGGACAAGTAGTAAGTGCTCTGTAAATTTTAGCTGTTGTGATTATTAAGAACATCTGGGTGATGAGCTTCCCCTGAGGGGAAGAACCAGCATCACAGAAAATTCTGGTGGGTTGACCAGAACACATGGTCTGGAGTGTGTGGAACTGCTCAGCGGCTCCCAACAGGCTCTCTACAGAAAACTAGTCTGATGAAGCTGTGGGCTTGGGCTGCTGTTGGGGAGAGGGCCTTAACTGGGAGGGCCGAGAGGACTTCTCGAGTTTCTTCTGGGCAGTGCTCCACGGAGGGACTCAGGCTGGTACCTTCTTCTAGCGGAGATGTTCCTCTCTCGTCTGTTTCATGTATTAGGGGTCTATGTGAGAATGTATTTGAGTAGAAGATTCTGCTAACAAGAAGGCATAGGTGGCCAGGAGGGAGGGAGAAAGGAAGTTTGAGAACCTCTGAGAGTACAATACCCCTCGTCCTTTTTACAGATTTGGGGATCTGAGGCCCAGAGCAGTTAGGTGATGGGCCGGAGTTCCACAGCCATGGAGTCCTTAGCGGGCGGGGCTCAGACACTCGGGCCTCTCCAGAGGGCAGGGGCCTTTCCACCCCACACAGCGGCTTCCGACCCGGCCTCCTCCAGGGGGCGCTATTCCCATTGTATTTCATTCGAACGGCCTCTCCCTGGGGTCAGGCGACTCCAGGACCTGACAGTGAGAACACGCAAAGTCCCAGGGGCGTTCGGGAAGATCACGGCAGTGACAAAGAGTGTCCTCCGCGTGTACTGTGCCTGAGTGTTCATGTCCGAGGACAGCAGGTGTTCTTGTCAAGGCCGGAGAGTATTCCGAATATTCCGAATATTCCGCTCTGCAGGCCATTCAGTCTCACACCTTCAAGTAGGAAAAAACCTCCACAGGCCGAAAGGAAAGGAATCAGCATGGCTGTGTCCCAATAAAACTTTATTTATGGACACTGAAGTCCGAATTTCATTTAAGGTTCACATGTCCCAAAATGTTCTTTTTAAAATTTTTTCAACAGTTTAAAGATGTGAAAACCATTCTTGGCTTGTAGGCTATATGGATGAATTTGGCTGGTGGGCTATACTATCACCAAGCCCTGGTTCATAGGATTTGTTCATAATCCTGTCTCTCCTGAGCTTTTTTTTTTTTTTTTAAGATTTTATTTATTTATTTGACAGACTGATCCCAAGTAGGCAGAGAGTCAGGCACAGAGAGAGGAGGAAGCAGGCTCCCTGCCGCGCAGAGAGCCCGATGCGGGGCTCGATCCCAAGACCCTGGAATCATGACCTGAGCTGAAGGCGGAGGCTTTAACCCACTGAGCTACCCAGTTGCCCCTCTCCTGAGCTTTTTAAGAGTTATGAAGAGACTGGAGGGCAAATATTTAATGTACTTTCTGCAAACATATGCAGACCAAAAAAATCAGAGAGGTTAATTTTACACCATAGTGCCCAACCTCTAAAACACCTTGCCTCTCTGGAAAAGTCAGAAAGTCCCCTAAAGACTCCAGAAGAAGCCAGTTTTGAATTAACCTTTTGAAATAAGATGCTTAAGCCTGCCTAGTACCAAAGCAGATCTTGCAAGTTCTGATGGGCCGGTTTGTTCCAGACCAAGTGTAATCCCGACAATGCTCCCTCAGCAAGCTGGCACCAGCCTGAGCTCCAGAACACATGGGCAGGAGGCATACGACTATCTCTTCCAGATGTGCAGTTCTTGCCTCTACGTATAAAATTGATCCCCCACACACTCTCATAAACACCACACCACAGAGATCAAGAGTTCAGTGTTCAGCTTACAGCACAGCCCAAGGCACTAGAAAAACAAAACAAACCTAAGCCCATACAGAAGTGGAACTCGATGACTAGGGAAGAAGATTCTAGAATTTCCAGCCTGGAGAGGTGCCGAGACAGATAAGACTGGGAGGGAGGGTGGTGCTGGAAAAGAGAAACAGACAATTGGTAGGACACGATGGATGGTGAACTGGGGTCTTCCAGAATCAATTTAAAAACCCAAACTTGAAGAGGAAAGAAATGATATGAAGAAAGCAGGCAAATGCATTTCAATCAAACAAGAATTATATATAATTCTTATTATTAACATATTATCATCTTATTAATTATATTTTATATATTATAATATATATTATATATCTTATTAATAATTAATAATTAATCTTATTATTAATATATAATTCTGTATAGAATGGTAGAAAAAGAGGCTGAAACATCCAGTAGAAATGTCTAGTTCTGGAAACAGTATTCTAGAAGTGACCCGAAGGGAGCCTGACCCACAGGGGGGGCCAAAGTCAGAAAGAAGGCAAGTACAAGTGCTCTTCCAAAGGAGGGTTGGGGAGGCCTGAGATTCCCCGGACCTGGAGGACTGAGCAGAGTCCACAGGGACTCCCAAGGATCCAGACTGGGTGAGTGCACGGAGCTGAGCAGAAACAGACTATTTCTTCCTCTTATGAATAATCAATCTGTCCACACTGACCATAAAAACTATTAATGTAGTAAGCGTCCAGAACAAAATCCCAAGCACTCAAGCTCAGTACATGCCCTTTTTCTTTTTTTAACAGACTTAGTTTTTTAAAGCAGCCTTAGGTCCACAGCAAAACTGAGCAGAAAGTACTGACTTTCCTACAGACCCCCACCCCCCCACACACACACCATCCCCCACTATCAACATCCCCCACCAGAGCGGTGCATTTGTTACCATCTCTGCATCTCCATCAACGCATCATTATCACCCAATGTCCACAGTTGACATTAGGATTTGCTCTTGGCATTGTACCTTCTATGGGTCTGACAAATGTCTAATGACACGTACCCCCCCCCCATTCATGGTGCCAGCCATTATCATTTCCTCCTGTGCCTCCCCCTCCGTCCCCTCCCGCCCCGCCGCCCCCACAATGACCGGTACTAACTACAGATCATTCTACTGTCTTCCTAGTTTGCTGGTCCCAAAGTGTTTTTCTTTCTGACAAAGAAATGATCTTATTTTCCAGGAATACGTGCAGAGGTTCAACAATCTAAAGGCACAGTAAAAATAGCAAAAAAATAGATAAATAAAAATGAAAGTCTCCCTCCTTCTACCAAGGTCTGTTCCTACCCGTTCACATGGACGCAAGGGTGTGTGTGACCTTTGAGGGGAGACTTAAAAAGGAGGTGCTAGCTAGACAATTAAGTAGGTGAAGGGGTCAGTAACTGTCCACAGCAGTTAGAAAAAGAATTCCAGTGACAAGTCAGACCAGAATGTGGAGAATCAGGAGCCTCTGCTCAGCTGACGGCTGGGAACGGAGAGTGGTGGGCACAAGGGCAGAGATCCAAGTTTTGGGGCATTCTTTCGTTACAGTCATTTCTCAGATCCTACTCTGTGGGGAGCACCACTGGCTTATGGGAAGGTGCAAACAAAACAGTCCTGGTCAAGACGCTGCAAGGACATGTAAAAACTCAGGCCTCGCAGAACAAAGTCAAGGCGAGAGCCAGAGCTGACGCGGATGCTTGGCCTTCTCCGCCAGATCTGGGAAAAGTGAGACAAAGACAAAGCTAGGGACTCTGGCAACGAGAGGTCTTGGTGAGAGCGATTTCAGCCGGGGCCTGGGGAGCAGAACCAGATATTGAATTGATAGGCAATACACAGTGAAGAAATGGAGGCTGGGGGGGGCGGGGGAACATTTTATGACAGGTCGTAACCCTTTATCCAAGACCTTTGAAGTCTGATGATTTCAGAATTCAGACCGTTTGGGATTTGAGAAAGGAAATACAGCACACATACTGCATCAGATTAGATGTAATGCACCCAGCAGAGTCAAGGATAAGACCCCGTAATCAGACATGCTAATACGTCTGCAGTGAATCTTACAAACGCTCACACCGCCTGAGAAAGTTCAAGATCGTAACATCTCAGCTCCATCTTACAATCTTCCCGGTTTTCAGAGCTGTTTGGTTTTCAGGGGCAGCTGGGGCAGAATGGGCTCATTTTTGCCCTGGAAAAAAATCATATCCTGTCACAAACAGGGACGGTCCCCCAATGGGTTTCACACAGGCTTTCTTTCTTTCTGATGGACTATGTAAGTGGCTTGACAACAGAAGTCCCATCTGATTATCTCTGGGTCCTCAGCGTAGGGCACAGTACCTGGTCCCCCGGTCCATGCCCGGGGAATTTAGCTGCACTGACGTTTCACTGCTTCTAAGAGTTCCCGTCTACAGGCCTGATCACTGTCCTGACTTGGCTTTTCCGAGCCCAACCTCCAGCCCCTGTCGCCCAAACTCCAGACTTGCTCCTCTATTGATATGCGACTGGCACATCCCATTTCTCTTCTTAAATCCAAACTCAATAGCCATCTGTTTGTTCTGGTATTCTAGCACTAATTGCCATTCCTGATTTTGTTTGATATGTTTGACCTGGTATTTTAGAACTAACTCTTAATTGTGTTTTTATTTAATATGGATAGCACATATAAAGTAGAGCATAAGGAGTGCTATATAAATGCAAATTTTATTGTATTTCACAAAGACCTCAGAGACTTGCCAAACTTGGTTCTTCTTGGAAGAAGTTTCCCTCTCAAGGGCTTAGGGAGGTTTCCTGTCTTCCTCTCTCCCTCTTTCTCGCTCTCTCTTCCCATCTCTCTTTCCCTCTCTCTCTCTTCCTCTCTCTCTCTCCCACCTTCCTCAAAGCTGGGTAAATAAAGAAACTGAACACCAATCACATACAAGCCAACAACTGACCAACGCTAAGGGCTTTAAGATTCCACTGAGTTTCGCATAAAATTAACAAATCTCACACTGGGTTATAACATTTCTTACCTCACTTTTGTGAACTGACTTTAAGAAGTCCCATCCTAAATGGGTCACTATGACCTTATTTAAAGTCTAAGTTTGCCACGTGAAAAGGGCTATTTTAATTTTCTGCTTCTTGAAGAGTAGATTCATCGTTACAAAAATGTGCCATTAACCAGTAGATAATTGGTACAGCTTGTATGGTTCCACTGAAATTCTTCGAGACAAGCTATTCTACTTCTAAATTGTCTGAACTTATTATTTTAATGAGATTTCGGATCCTGTCAGAATTGAGGAGGGCAGCCACTGGCATGGAGGAGAGTAACTCTTGCCATTCGTGAATCATCCCATTCAGGGGCCACAGAGTCATCATGTTTGCTCTCCATGCTCTCAGCAGCCAAGTCACGTAAGGGTTTAGTGCTTAGTTCAGGGTCTTAATTTTGAACTTCTCGCCCTGATCCATTCCTTAGGCCACATTCCATGCAGCTCTCATGCCTTCTGGCTTTTTACATCATGGCCCATTCTTCCATCGTTGGTTTCCCCCTCCCTTTAGATTTGGCCCTCAGATTATCTTCCTAGCAATGACCTTGGCGCTCTCGGCCTATCCACGACTGGGTGAATGAATGGGTTTTATTTTCTGTTCTCTCTTAGTCACTGCTTCCATCCCACTGTGTTCTTGAAAGAGTCCAGAGGGTTACACATGTCTCCAATGTGAAAAGCATATTTGGTTTTCATCACTGACAACAGAAAATACTTGCCATTTCAGGAATCTCCATATCGTCAATGGTTTATTTAATAACATTCTTTGTAACCCAGAGCTGGTCATGGAAAATTACTAAAATTCTATGTTTGTGGGGCGTGGCCAAGCCAATGAAATGCTACCAATATTGTTATGAAGTCTCCATTAATATGATATCTGAAGAGAATGGCCATACTAAGAAAGCAATCCTGTTATTTCAAGTGATCTCACAGGTGTCATCATGAGGCTGAATATACCCTTACTACAACCAGCCTTTAGAAAACCAGATGTAGACTACAGCTATATAGATTGTAACAATCATATGGGAACTGAAAATTCTCTCTTTGTTCACATTGGGGTGGAGGTAGCAGGAATGACAAGTATGACCAAGAAAAGGGTGGTGGGGGTACAGAAGGCAAGGACTAGAGGAACACTGGAAGTGGAAACCAGCAAAGGGTCAAAACCTGAGTCATTAAGGTGAAAATCTGAACAGGATTCTGTGATGAGACGTCAAGGCCTGGTAAGGGTTCTAGAAGCTGCAGAGCCACAACCATAACAGACAAGCAAGCCCGACATCCAGAAAATCATGAAGAAGACCAGAAAGTCATGTCAAGGTGTGTCAAGATCAGGAATCCAGGAAGTCAAGAGATCTCTGTGGAGAGCGATGGAAGCTAAGGGCCTTGGGTAAGAGGCAGATAGAGCCTATCTTCATACCCATATAGTCCATAGTGATGCTGGCCAAGCTGCTAATCTTTCTGAGCTCAGTTTTCTCACCTGGAAACAAGGAATTCTCACAGTAGCATGTGTCCCCAGAGGGTGTGTGAATAAAACGGGCTTGTGCATATGGAGTGCCCAGCCGAGTACCCGGCACCTGGAAGCCACTAAATACGGGGTGACCAACATGACACCAGTCCTCCAGGGGGTGAAGCAGTATCAGGTCATGAAAATCATTGCCATCTGATTTTCTTTGATGTTTTATGATAGAACGGGAATCAGACCTAAGCCCGATTGATCCCGAACCTGAAAGAATGAATAGGAAAGGAACTGTCCCTTGGTTGAATGAGGGCCTTGTAGCTACAAGGGAATCCTGTCACCTGCCCGAATCTGGGTGTGAGAAGAACAATTGTATTCATGGACGACTGTCTCGAAGACAAGCGTGCAGCTCATTCCTTCAGCTAAATGGTCTCCATTTTACACCGATTCAAGCCCAGACCACCGGCAATCCAAATCAAATGCCTTATGTCCTCAAATTCGTTTTTCTGAACTGCACCCTGGAATCATCATGCCCTTCCTCACTTAAAGGGATGCTTAGCAGCAGCTCTAAGAAGTTAGCTGTTGAAAATACAACGCTCTATCTTATCCCTTAGACCACATAATGCCTCAGGACCTTTAGGACGATAATCAAAGCCTCAACACCAAAACTTCTTCAGAGCGATCAGTGAGCATTACTCTCGTGGAGAGCATCATTTTGAAACATCAGCCCAGTTTCCCTCTTTGCTTTGGCCTTTAGGAAACTCATACCTAAATGGAGACCCCTCTGATCAATCATAGGGGCCCTTCAGTGATACAGTTCCCTGTAATACACTTATGCCAGCTTAATTTTAATACTCTGGGTCTAGACCAGAGGTCAGAAATGACAGCTCATGGCAGAACCAGCCTGCTTCCTGTTCTTTGTTCAGTGAATGCGCTGGTCCACCGGACTATTTTCTGTGACTGCTTTTGTGACACGGCAGCAAGAACCGATGGTTGAGACAGAAACCGTGTGGGCAGAAAGGCCAAAAGTCTGTCCAATCTGGCCCTTTGCAGAAAGTCTGTACCTCCTTGCACTAAACGTACTTTCTTCCAACCTCGCTCTCTTGATTTTTACTCCATGGTGTGTTTTGTAAGCTGCCTCAAATCCATTTTGGAATAAAGCAGGTTAGAAACAATTTGACATTAAAGGCCATCCAATTCACTGTAGTTCTCAACACACACACACACACACACACACACGCGCGCGCGACTGTCTGCAGGATATTGAAACAACCGTCCCCAGTGTTTGCACGGATATTCTACCCTAATGCACACAGTTAACAAGCAGAGCAAAAGGAATTATCACATTTCCCTATCCTAGATCTCTGTCCGGGATCTTAAGGATTCCCCTCTCCTAGACCTCAGGAAAGTTGTTCCTCTCCTTAAGAGCTTTCCTGAGCTCCTCCCATCAGTTTTCAGTGGGTCCCACTAGAAGCTGAGGGAAGAAATCCCTGGGAAAGAGGAGGAAACCGTGCCACGGAGGCAAAGAAGGGCTGGGGGAGCTGGAAGCCGCTGTGATCCTTCCCACTCAGCGCCAGGCTTGACGTGGAAATTGGATCATGATGATGACAATTACGAAAAATAAAAACCTTAATGTTTTTGCGTAATTAAATCCACATGTAGATGATAATGGCTGCTATGAGCTTAATGCCCAGACTTGTTTCTCTTCCAAAAAAGTGAAAAATCAGTCAGGCTAGAACTTAGTAACGCTCTTGAGTCTCACTTAATAAAGCGCAAAACATCTGATTTTCAAGGTATTTGATGTTCAGTTCCCTCTAGCTGAAAGTGGTTTTATTTTCCTCTCCACGCAGGGTATTTCTGGGGCGCCTTTCATCAAAAACAACCAATTCAAGAGTGTGTGTTTATTTTGTAGAAGATTTACATGTTTTCCCAAATCAAGTTTTAATGAGCAAAGCACGGTATGGTTTTATCTAGGAAAATCCTGAAAATGCACATTGGCCATTAAAGTGTAAACCAGCATCTTACTGAAGTTGCACAATGATGTTCTTATCCGTGGTCTCTCATACTGTATGCTGTCCATGCAAAAGACTGCATTGAGGAAGAAAATGTATGGGTCGGGGTAAAATAAACATCAGGCCCTTGAGAAATTTACTGAGAAAGTAACTTTAGGGACGTCTCTTTGGGAGAACTGTTCAAGCCTTAAGTGACTGCAGTGTTACTCTTAATCTTACAGTAAATACTGTCTTTATCATTTCTTTTTAAAATTCCACATGCTTGGTCTTTTAAAAATGGAAATTTCCTCTCCTATTTACCTAAAAGGGGAATCAATGCTTTACATTTTCCTGACGAGATCCTAAGAAAAACTATGAAGGTATCGATGTCGTGATTGAAAGGCACATCAGCATCAAACGTAAAATTGTACATTGACAGCATCGGAAAGTTATATTGCCTCATTTTGTTTCTTTAGAACATAAGAGAATTTGAATCACTGACATTCTTGGCTGTTTTTCCACCCACATAGGGAAACCAGGAGGAATGCAGGAATCAAAGAGCTGCATTCCCCGTTGCCACAAAGTACTCACACTTGGCGATTGGGAAAGAGTCCGGTCATCATTTTTTAAGTGATCACCAAGCAGCGAGGAGCTCAGGCCGAGTGCACACAAGTCTCCACGGTCCCTTCCCGCCCTGCGTCCACAGCATCAACAACAGAGCATGCTGCAGGAAAAAAAAAAAAAAAAAATCCAAATTTCTGTGTCCCAGGGGGAGGCATTCATTCATTCCTCAGCAGCACCCGTTCTGACATCCTAAGGAAGACAAGAGCCTTTTGCTGGGGAAGGACTTTGACATCCCTTTAAATGGCGTCTGCATCTAGTCCAACAGAGTTGGGCGTGGAAGTGTATTTATTGCAACCACAAGGATGTGCAAATTTATTTATAGTATAAACGGTGCTTTCCACAAGTCCTAGCTGTCAACAACTTCTTATTTTCCTGGAGTGCCTTAGGAGCCAAGCATGTTTTGTTTCTCGAGCTTGGTACCTGGAGAGCTAAAATAACAATCTCGTTAATGAGAAGACAATGGGACTAACTGCTGTTTTGCAGCTTTTCCACGGGCCATACCTTTTAATTGCTGAGTGCTGGCAACTTAACAGACTCTAATGAGTACATTGTTCCTCTTTTTTTTTTTTTTTTTTTTTTTTTTTTGCACACAGCCCCTTAAGCCCGTTAGGAACGGAGTGTGTTTTGTGTACGGAGCAAAGACTCTTATTAAAAGCTGACGGAAGCATTTGGAGTGAGGAGTTTATTTTGACTGGTGAGGTATGTCTTGATAGTTGCATTCAGATGCAAGAGGAAAAAGAGAGAAAGTGGATTAGCCCCAATCATCTGGGAGATGACATTTCTCGCCGTGTTTGAAGTATTTTATGAATTAGAGAATGGGACTGATTTTGAAGCCTAAATTAATTTAATCTGTTTGCTTTTGTTTGATGCCGCAGCTGCTGCGACACACCCTACTTCTTTGAAAATCTTCGGCTTCAAGGGTCTGGGCGTGGAAGAGCGAGTGCAGCAGGCAGAGGGGTTGCTGGTGCCTTCCCCGGGTGGGGAAGGGAATCGGTTTTCAATTTCCCCCCGGTGGACGTCTGGCATTCTCCGATGGGGTTTTGTCTCAGACTTCAAGCTCCACGCTCTCACACTTGCCCATCGTGCTTTTTATTAAAGGAGAAGTAGCCTGCCGAAGCCAACATAAGGGAAAGAAAGGAAATCATTATCCCAACCCCATTCCTCCTAGCACATTTTCATTAGGGAAAAAACCTTCAGGGTGAAGATGAAAGAGGCAAAAAGGTCCCATTGGTCATGGCCCATTAACGGTGACTGACACCTACTTTGCCACAAATTCGGCACTTCCCATAGCGACTCCATTTGCGTTTAGAATCCGGCCTTCTTTGGGGTTGTAGAGGGCAGGACGTTCAAGAGCTCCGTGACAGCCATGCATGCATGTCTCCTTATCCTCATTAACTCCATTTGGAATGCTCGGGACTACATTCCCCAGCAGGACAGACAGAACGGATCTTTACAGTAACACTGGCTGGCTGTCCACAGGTCAGTTCGAAAACTCTCGGTTACTTGAGAGGAGACTGGGTCAACCTGGTTCATTTCAGTATCAGTCGAGGACCAGATCGTGTTGGCTTTTCACAGATGGACCCACCCATGAGCAGTGGGGCTACTTCAAAGTTAAGGGAGAGAAAGGGACGTTGGCCTATCATGGGGCTTTATTCAGGGCCTCGGACAACAGATTTCAGCCCCCACTAGTGTGGAAGGAAAACAGGCTCACTGACTTCAGAAAAGGAAGTACTTGCAACAATCAAGAAGAGGCAAGGGGTATCCAAGGACTGTCCCAGCACCTGGGGCGGGTGCTGCTGGCAGAACCTTGTTAGAGGAGCACATGGCCTTTATGGATTCACTGCTATGAGGACCTTCAAGGT
The DNA here is from genome assembly GCF_963455335.1 of Martes martes. NCBI lineage: Eukaryota > Metazoa > Chordata > Mammalia > Carnivora > Mustelidae > Martes > Martes martes. Next base: position 124,095,150 of record NC_137895.1, read on the forward strand.
TGTAAGGTGGGAAAAAGAAAACCTGATGAATTATCTGATGAACAACTAATTTATCAGGGCATTTGCCTTGTAATGCAAGTCGAGCTGGACTTGTGTCCTAACATCAGCTACCTGAGGTGGTCGTGGGGACAAGGGCCCAGTGCTTGCGTTCCCACGAGGAGCAGCTGTTACAAGTGTCAGCTCTGTCCCTTCCAGCTGGGGCCAAAGTAAAACCAGGACTTTAAGTGAGGTCACAGGTGGGGCCTTCTCTTCAGAGCGATTCCATTCTTCCTCGGAAGCAGTGCCGTGTGGGAATAACAAACACAGTCCATCAGCAGGCTCCCTCTGAGAATCTTCTCTCTGCATTGTGAAATATTGCCTAATGTTGGCTTTTTTTTTTAAATTACTGTTTACATCTTTGAGAAGAAATTATCATTTTCTAAAACTGATGCAGGGGACGGCATGGCTCCGTTGGTTAAGTGCTGGACTCCTGACTTCAGCTCAGGTCATGATCTCAGCATGGTGAGATAGAGCCCTGCATCAGGCTCCGCACCCAGCGCAGAGTCTGCTTGAGATTCTCTCTCTCCCTCTGCCCCTCCCCCACTCAGGTGTGCTCTCTCTAAAGTAATAAATAAACTTCAAAATGGATGCAAACGTGTTGCCTGTATTTTGAGGTCAAGTCTGTCCTTTCCGAGAGAGAACATATATTTACCCTTCGCTCAGAGGATTTCAGAGCTTTTCTCCATTAGACAACTGGTTCCAACAAGTCCATTGACTCACACACACTCCTCCACCTATCAAGTTCTTAATGGTGACCAGTAGCAGAACATGTGTCCCCGAAATATGACCATAGGAGCTCAGGACATGCCACCCCTAAGTTCCGTCCATCAGAGAAAACTGACCCTTCTCAAAGAAGAGACTAGAAGTAGACACCACACCCAGACAGAGTTCGTCACAATCTACCATAGAGTCGTCCCCCCTTATTCGCAGTTTTGGTAATCCCCCCCAACACCCACAAGTCCGCAAGTAGATGACAGTCACTAGCAGCCTAACATGTCATAGACCTCACTCATCTTATCACATGGGCCCCTTACAAGAAGGGGGAGTACAGTACCAATAAGTATATTGACAGACCGCATTCCCATAACTTTTATTATAGTATATTGCTAGAACTGCTCTATTTTAGTATTTGTGGGTTTTTTACTTTATATGTTTATTTTAAGTAATCTCTACCACAACAGGCTTGAGCTCATAACCCTAAGATCAAGAGTCACAGTAATTTTATTTTTTGTTATCATTAATCTCTTACTGTGTCTCATTTATAAATTAAATTTATCATAGTTATGTGTGTATAGGAAAAAACACAGTATATAGAGGATTTGGTACTGTTAAAAAAATTTTTTTACCTAAAAAAAAAAAAATTTTTTTTTACCTGTGTAAATTTGAAGATCTAATTGGCATTATTAAGCCAGTCATGAATCTGGCAGCACTCCAGCCAACAAGTGGAGGGGGAACTCCTTCCAAATGGAAGGTTTTAATAGGAAGGAGGGTGGAGCAAGAAGTTACTAGCAAAGGAAAAGATTATTTCTGGCAAAGTTACCTTCCCTTAGGAGAAGGGCAATGGGGCTTATCATACAGATGACCTCATCTTGCAGGGGTGGGGGGAGAGGGCAGAGGAGGCAAGGATAAAGAGGGCCCCTGTGATAGATTACATCATTGGTGCTGATCAGAAAATTCCAGATTGACTGGCTTAAAATCCCACTCCCAGAGAGGTTGACACTGCAGTTAGAAAGTGCCAGTTTGCTGTTTCTAAAGACAAGTATCTCCATCTTGGACTTGTGGTTTTCTTTTTAACATACTATCTGGGGGTCTTGAAACATCCCCACAGATACGAGGAGACTACTCTACCTCGCATCTATTCTATGGGCCCACTCATCTTTCCCGAAAATCATTCACTCTCCTCTAAGAGACCTACATCTCCCCTTCCTCTTCCCTACTAAGATGGTATTAAAGCCTGATTCTAAGCCACCTAAGGTAGTTCCTCATTTTTTCTGGTGTGCCCCTCTCCACACGTGAGATGGATATGTTAATAAACCCCTGGTGGTTTGTTTTTTTTTCCTTGTTAATCTGTCTTTTATTACAGAGATCTCAGACAAAAACTCAGAAGGGTAGAGGGAAAGCGATTTCTCCTTCCCTACAATGGGCAGTTTTAGAGAAGCCCGTATTTCATAAATCAGGTAGTCCCTTTTTTTTTTTTTTTAAGATTTTATTTATCCCAGAGAGAGAGGGCCTGCGTGCATGCGTGCGCCTGAGTGGGGAAGCAGGCAGACTCTCAAGCAGACTCCCCCTGAGTTCAGAGCCCCAAGTCCAGTCGGGGCTTGATCCCAGGACCCTGAGATCATGACCTGAGCCAAAATCAAGAGTCGGACACTTAACCAACTACACCAAAATTAAGAGTCGGACACTTAACCAACCAGGCGCCCCCAAGATCAGACATTTTTATGCAATGAGGGGAAAAGAGCAAAAACACAAGAATGACAGAAAGAAGGAAAAACAACACGGTATACCCAGGGCACCTAGATGCTAAAAATAACCAGGAAGCTGATATGGGGATGCTCGGGCCAGGCCCTTCGCTGCCTGCCCACCCCCACCCCAAACCTCCATCTTTCCCCTTCACCTCTTCCAAGGGACCGTTGGAGCAGGTTCTCCCTTCCAATGGCGGCTGTGGCAAGTAACCAGACAGAGTGAATGTCCCTGGGAGGCTCAATCCAACATGAGTCTAAGCCAGATGGCCTCACACTATGCCACCAGCGGGCCCTGCCCCAGTGCTTTCTCACGGCCACCACCTAACCACCACATCACCACAGACTTCAGGCCCAGCTCCAGGGCGGTCAAAAGCCATCGGTTTTAGAAGAGGGATCCCTACGGCTTGCAGGTCTGTTTGCTGCCAGGCTTCGGGACCGGAGCCACTTTCTCCGTGATGTGGAGGGCAAGGTGAAGGGGCTTGCACGGGCTAAGCAGTCATTTCATCACCCAAGAACCACTCGCCAGTTTTCCACAGAGGAGACTCTGGACCCAAAGGGCTCCAAACTAGATGTAATGTGGTTTGGATTCGGGTTTGGAAAGCTGTTCGTGCCCTGTGGACTTGGAAAGAGTCAGGGCCCCCGACTTTTCTGCACAGGCGCTTTGAGCCTGGAAAGCTTGAAAACAATTATAAATCTCCTTCAGCCAGGCGGCCTCCCCGTGAGATAGCAAAACAATCCCAAATCTGCAGAGAAGGCCCTGAGAGGTTAATGATCTTCCCCCAGCAATAGGGGAAACTCCCAAGGGAGCTCAGCAGGAATTCCAGGCTATTCTCCAGGCTCTGGCTCTGATTTTCATTTAAATCACAGTCTCTCTGAACCTCTGTTTCCTTTTTGGGTAAAATGGGAACGATAATTCCTACATGACATTAATTGTGAAGACACAGGAAAAGGATTACCTGGGAGCTTTGCATTGTCGGTGTTGTGGTGTTAATGTTACACCCCTCAACCCCTACTGTATCCTTCACACTGGGAATTCATTTTTGAGGTCACATCTTGTCTTTTTGGTAAGAAAATTATTTGCAGGCAACTGAAGGACAGCCTGAGCCAACACAAAATGAGAAACAATTCTTCTGGGGATACACTTGCCGCCATCACTGGATTTTTAGAGCAATACTCAACTAGGAATTAAAACGCTCCGAATTAATACTTATCCGAGATTGTAGCTATTGTCAAAATACATGTCACCGTTCTCTTTGTGTGTGTTTGTGTGTTAAGAGTACCAAATCATCAAAAAGAAAAAAAAAAAAAACGTATCAAAGTCATCAATTTTGTGAGCACCTGCTCTGTGTGCAATGCCATACTAAACGTTGAGGCGAACAGAGAGAAATGTTAGGGAAAAAAGATCTTAATTCAATTAATTTATGAACCCACTGTCAACATAATATAGTCCCTGTACGAGTCTGTCATTGGCAAGTGACAGAATCTCAGGGGAGACTGGCTTGAGAATTATGTATTAGCTGCGTACCCCATAGAATAATGGAGAAGTTCACTGAAGGAGAAAGGGTACTCTCCAGAAAGAAGAGAAACCCACCGTCAGTTCACCATACCACCCAACTGATAACATCACCATCATCATTTGTATAAACCACACAAGGAGTTCAACGAAAATGGAATACAAACAAGAAATTTTTTTAAACTGATAAAATGATGATACTTGAATCTATATGGAATTAAATCAAAGCAGACAAGCCATTCATACTAATTGGTCTTTCATAAGGGGCTACATACCCATGCTTCCGCTCAGCCTAATTCTAGAGACCTCGTACAATGAACAGACGGACAGGTGGAAAGACCAACGATGTGCTCCTTCTGCACCCACAGCAATCCCACGGAGGTGCTGGCTCTGCGGGGCTTCCCCCTCCCACACCCACCCCTGCCTTTGGGACCACAGCTCCCCTCTCCCCTAGCGCTTACTGTGTCACAGATTCAATACCTTTTCCTTATCTAGCTCTCCCTCCATAAGTAAGCCCTGAGGGACAGCGACTGAGTCTGCCCTGCTCACCAGTATTGAGTGTAGGACTCTGTGCCCAGTGGGGCCAGAGAAATGAGCAAGACAAAGCCCTTCTTTCCATGGATCTTGCATTCCCTGGCACGCAAATAGGCAAACATATCAGATGTGAGAGGAGCTAAGAAGAAAGTGGAAAGACGGGACTGGGATTCCACAGCTTGCCCTGGGGAGAAGTCATTCCAGGGGGAGAACTGATGTCCAGAGGCAGGAGCCCACCCAGCCCATGGAAGGAGCAGCATTGGGTGGGGTGAAGTTCAAGGAGAGGGGCTCTGGTAGATTCTGATGGCTTTGCTAAGTAAAATGAGAAGGGTTCCGGACATTAATGAAGGTAAATAGGTTGTGCCACTCCAAAATATATCACTTCAGCATAAGAATTATTTTGAGCTGAAGGCATTTGGGTTCCTGAAATCCCTTATCTGCCTAAAGCACCACCTCCCAAAAGAACTCAATTGTCATAAATCCCTCTCCAGAGGGCAACTCTAATCTCTTCTAGGAGACAGAAGCACCACACTCAAGCAGACATTATTACAAAAACTATCGTATCTCCCATCTATTCTAAGGTCCCATTTATCTTTCAAAAGTCATTTCTTCTCCCAGAAGTGCCCTCTTTGCCCTGCCCCTGTCCCCTATTATGAAGGTATATAAACCCCCAAATCTAACCACTGTCTTGAGTCACATTTCTCTGTGAACTCCCATGCCTAAGTAGGTAATTAAATCTTTTGTTCTCTTGCTGATCTGTTTTATGTCAATTTAATTTGCAGGCCCCAAGCACAAAATTTAAGAGGATAGGAAAAAAGTCTGTTTCTTCCTGACACTGCCTTCTCCTCTTCGGAAGCTTTCTGTTCCACTTCTGGCCCATTTGTATTTAAGCTGAATATACAAAAACACGTGTGTTTCCGGAATTTGTGAAATGATGTGTTAAAGCATATAAATTCCTGGGGCGCCTGGGTGGCTCAGTCGGTTAAGCATCTGCCTTTCGCTCAGGTCCTGATCCCAGGGTCCTGGGATCAAGCCCTCCCTCTCCCTCTGCGGCTCCCCATACTTGTGCTCTTGCTCACGCTCCCTCTCTCAAATAAATAAATAAAAATCTTTAAAAATAATAAAACATAGGGGCGCCTGGGTGGCTCAGTGGGTTAAAAGCCTCTGCCTTCGGCTTAGGTCCTGATCCCGGGGTCCTGGGAATCGAGCCCCGGGTCGGGCTCTCTGCTTAGCAGGGAGCCTGCTTCCTCCTCTCTCTCTCTCTCTCTGCCTGCTTCTCTGCCTACTTGTGATCTCTGTCTGTCAAATAAATAAATAAAATATTTTTAAAAAAATAACAATAAGGCATATAAATTCCCACCTAAGAACAAATATATATATAATAATGTTTAGCTCCTCAAAAAATGTCTTGCATATAGCATATTTTCTAAAAGTTCAAAAGTCCGTTCTCTGAGATGCTAACCTCAGAACTGTTGAATTTTACCCTCTCAGACTGTTCCTCTTTCCTCACAGATCGGGGAGACGGGATCTGGCCAGTTACAGCCATGGGGAGAGGGCAAAGGGATAGGCCAGAGATAAATGACTCAAGGCTAGTGGGCCAACGGAGGGGTCTAAAATGGATTTTTTTTTTTCCTTAGGATGAAGGTTCTTTAGTCCTATATCAACACATGGTCGCTATCACTTGAGGCAATCCTTGTAATAATGCTTATACTTTCCTAAGAGAATACTGAAACACTTTTCCAAAGATGTACTACATGGTCTAAGTTGGGAAACCGGATGGGTAGGAAACTCAAGAAGGGTTAAATACTTCACTGAGGTACCTAGAAAGTCAGCTAGTGCCACAAAAGTGGATCGGAGAAGGCAATTCATTGAGTCCCGTTCCCATCAATCACTGACATATCATCTCGGTCTAAGTTATAGTCTTAGTATCTCTGTAACCTGGCCGAGTAAAACAGTACGCTCTCTTGGTCATACACTATTGACCTTCTGGGCCCTTTGATGTCTTAATTATATCCGACTTGCCTAGATTTCAAGTTCAGTGGCCAGAACCCAGAGCCGGTCCACCTGTGTTCCAAAGAACTCCGCAGCACAAATGGCCAGGAACGCAGTGTCCCCGGAGAAGGGCTTCCCCACCAACTCATAAATGGAGGATTCCCCAGGGCGCCATGCAGACCAAGAAATAGGATCTTTCTCCACCCCCACCCCACCATCACCCTTTCCTATAAAAGTCTTATTTCTTATTCCTTTAATTAACTTTCTGAAGGCTTTGTATTCATGCAGCCTTGCAGAAAATAGCCCAGAGCCCCACAATGGCCACAGTAAACCCGAGAACTCAGTCACTCACCCGAGGGCCCCCACCCCCTCCCCTGCCCATTTAAATGTCGATGTTATTAAAGGCAACAATCAGGGAATCAAACCTCTACCTGAAGTGAAGGCATCTGGTTGTGTCCGTCTGTCTTGCCCCCTGCAGTCGTTCCCTCACCCCACACGAGGATCGATCCCTAGCTCACCCAACACTGGGGCAGCGGCTCTCTCCTTGCAGAAACAGGATTCCTGTTGACCCCGTGGCCAAGCCTCAGAGATCACCACCTCTTCAGTGGGGCGCCAGGCCCCAGGGAATAGCGGCTGGAACTGGGCCCTCCACATCAGCCCACTAGACAGAGCACACATACTTGCAAGGAGCACACTGCATTTCAAGGCACAACAGTGAGTTATCACGGGGAAATGATGGCCTTCTGAGAGTCTCTGCTATTGCTAACTTGGTCTATTTTGGGCTCTCACTTCCAGAAAAGAGACATTAGCCCAATGCTCTCACGATGTTTTTCTCCTCACTCAAGACCATGTAGACCTACCTTAATTTTCAGTATAATCTATGAGAATGGTCTGGAGGTAGCCGCAGTGTTCAGCTCTTGAATCTAATCCATAATCCTATCTTGCATTTTTCTAATTTCCAAAGAACATTCTAGCTTATGAAGTGCTTCACGTACATTTCTTCATTAGGCCTTAAAGGCAGGCGAGGAAGCTGAAACATCCGGGTTTTACGGGGGCTTCAGCGGCCGGTACAGCACCCTCTACACCATGGCATGTGGCTGAAATGGGAGAGGATATTTAGAATCAGCCAAGTTTCATTCCAACAAACTTGCACAAAATGCACAGCTGCTTTTAAGACTTGGCACACCTCATTCAACAAATATTCCTCAAGCCCCTGCAATACACCAGCCTCGGGCTTGGCAGGAAGGAACCCGTCCATTGGCAGTAAGGCACGAAGGCTTGACTTAGTCAAAGAGAGCTTCCTGGAGGAAGTGAAGCCTGAGCTGAGATATGGAGGACTGGGGCAACTGGAAGGGAGAGAAGGGAGCGATAGTGCAAGTAGAGCAGGCACTCTGTAAAGGCGCGGTCGGTATGGGGCCCCGCAGCATGGACGGTAAGGGGCCCAAGAAGGCCAGCGACAGGGAGCACAGGGCATGGGAAGCATGAGACCAACAGGATGAAGCTGGAGGGGGGCAATGGGCTCCAACGTGCAGGGATCCGTAGGATGGCTCCCAGCTCACTCTTTACCTCGTGGGTAACAAGAAGCCATTGAAGGGGACTATTGGATGAGATGGTTATTTCAAGTAACATGCTGTGGGGCTGTGAAAGGAAGGAGTCTGGGTGGGAAAGGTAAACTAGCTCAGGTGTGACTGAAGCAATTCACAGGAGAGATAATGAAGCCAGGACTGGAGTGGTGACTTGGAGAGGGAGCAAAAGGGGAGCAGTCCCGAACTCGGGAGTAAACCGTGGGCACTAAGGATGGGTGGGGTGTGGGAAATGGGAAAGAGGGAGACGTCAAGGTGTCATTAGAATTCACTTAATATATGTAACAGGTGTCTGGTCTCATGACTCATGTCCCCAAAAGCGAGTGTGGGCCATGGCACAGCTTCCAGAGGTGGAGTCTGGGATGTGCTCCCTCTGTGTGAACTTTACGTTCCGGCTGCTTCGAGAGCACCCCTTCCCCGCCCATGTCTGGCGTGTCGGAGGCATAATCACATAGACCAGACCGGTTCTTTAACGCTCAGAGTGTTGAAGTAACTGGCCCAAAGTGACAATGGCCACGATTCACTGCTGAAGACAGAACCAGGTAGGAACTGAGACAGCCTGGCTTCGGAAATGAGGGCAATGCTATTCCCAGGGTCTAGGAGTTAGTATCTTACCAGTCTACAGAGGCGAAATGAAACAGCGTTCAAACCAAAATTCGCAGGAGGGCCAGTGAGTTGCTGCCAAAGGAGAAGGTGCCTTAACAGCTTCACCAGAAATTTTTTTTTTTTTTCACCAGAAATATTTTTATGCTTTAAGGTGTTTAAAGCCTGAATGCAGAAATCAACCCATTTGCAGGCTGGGGGATAAAAATTGCCTCAAATTCAAACCAACACCATGCACTTAAGGCTTTTATTTCAGTCAACAAGCATCTATTAAGTGAACTACCTTGGGAAAGTGACTAAACACTTTGGGCCTCAGTTTCCATAGTAGTAAAAAATGGACAATAATCATAACACCCATTTTCCAGGATTGCTGTGAGGACCAAGGGAGTTAATTCACGTGAAGCACCTTGGCTCCTCTGACACCTGGCTGCCTCTTCCACACGTTCCTGGGACGCTCTCCGCCGAGCAACTAATACTTAAATTGACCCTTTTCTTCCTCCATTCAAAGCCTTCCCACACGCATTTTCCTGCACAGAAACACTCTGTGTCTGGGGGCTTCTCCTCCTCCTTCACAAGTTTTTAGGCCAAGAACCACAGAAAAAGATACAGGGGCCAAAGCTGACCACATACGCACACAGTAGGTAAGCAGGTTTGCGTGTGCAAATGCACACATACACACACATACGTATGTGGATTAGAGTCTGTAGGACTGTGCTGTTAGGAATAGAGGCAGCGTCTACACGGAATCAGTGGGTTCCAAGAAGAATAACATGAGACCCTGGTGTAGGAAGAAACCATACCCTTTCCCTCTGTATTAACTTGACCTTCTTAAGAATATCTCATCCCTTGGTGGTCCCCGACATTTTGTCTTTTTTAATGCAACTGTGAATGCATCGGGGAGACAGATGCCTTAGCCTCTAAATAAAGCTCTCTTTTAATCCCTTGGTCTTTTGCAAAGAGGCCAGCAGCATGCTAACTAAGGAGCGCCCTAGTATCCTGACTGCTCAGACCCCAGGATCTCAGGCCTCACATTAGACTTATTCTCCCTCTTAACCCTCCTCTCTCTCCTCCTGCTACTCCCAATCTCTCCCCACTTTTGGTTCCCTTGAGCTGCTCAGTCCCCATGTGCACTGGCCTCCATCAGCAGTTTGTTCTGAAGTCCACAAAGCCAATTCCTCTGTTTCTGCTTGGACAGCTGCCCTCCTGGCTACCCTACAGGCCTTCACCCTCATCCACACCCCCCCCAGTCATGCACCTGCAACTTGTCTCCTACCCTAGGATACCAGAGCCCCCCAACTCTACCCAGTCCCCATACTAAGAAGGCAACGCGCCAGAGGCACCAGCGTTCTTAACAGAACCATGAGACTTTTTCAACGTCATCTTTTCTTGCCTTTCTTAGGGAAGGGATCTTTCACCATAAGCAGGCAGGGTTCACACTGCCCATTCTGTCCAAGAGAAGTCCCCTTGAGACAACACAGGGGCAAGAGTTCACTTGACAAGTCTTTGAGAGTCTGACAAATGTCAGGCACTGTTTTCAGTGCAGATGAGCTGGGGCCTCCCGCTCCTGGCCTGTGGTCACCGGCGAGCCCACTGGTCGCTGCACGGGCCGCACAGTCGTCGGGCACAGGCTGGCCCCGAGCCACCCAGCCAGGAGGAGAGCCAAGGTTTGTGGTCAGGTGAGCGGGCTGCCGGGATGGAGTACATCTAACGACCCTTCTGTTGTTTTCCTTCAAATAACTTCCAAAGGGGAATCTCTTAGAAAAATCTGAGAGCATTCAAAGAACAAAGATGTGAAAGGGGCTGGAAAATAGGACCCATGAGGAATGGGGGGACGAAGGGAAGATTCTCGGTCTGAGGAAGAGAAGGCCCAGAGGCCATTTAACAGTGGCGCGCCAGGTTTAAAGGGATATTCCTCAGAGGCTGGAGACCAGCTGTTCACCGTCTCCGGTGAGGACCAAACAAAAGGAAATGCGCTGGGGCTTCCACGGGAGTGATTTCAGCCAGAAAACAATCTCTGGCCATGAGGGTTTCGGACCTGGGAGAAGTTATGGAGGGCGATCGGGGCCTCTCCTCCTCTGGAGTTTTTCTGGCAGCAAGGGGGCCCGTTTTCCTGGGCAGGTCGGGGCGCCCCCACAGCAGGGGGAGGGAGGAGAGGCCCACACCGTGTCCCGAGTCCCACCGGCCACACGCCCACACGCCCACACGCGGCTACGGTCCCCGCCCCCACCCCGGAGCATGTCTGTCCTCACAGTGCATCCAGTTGCATAACTGGTTTTTGGACTCTGGCATTCACACAACTGAGTCAGGGCAGAGGTAAAGGAGAAGGCATGCAAGGAATGAGCAGAAGGAAGAGAAATGGATTGATTTTCCACAGGAGAGGGAAGGAGACACCACAGATAACTCCGCGCAGGCCCTTAGTAACTGTCCTTTTCCAAAGTAAGAATCTCTCACTTTTTCACACGAAAATCCGCTTCCGTATACACTCATTGGCCATTCTTTTCCTTTCCCTCCAGGCTTCCTGGCATCCCTTTGTACACTCCCTTTACACCTTCAGTATTAGCCTGGTTCAGTTTCCTGCACAACAGAAGCCAAAAGCAGATTCTTACTATCGACCCCAGCACTTTACAAGTCCAAAGCCAAAATCTTGGGTATGACGTTACCCGGCACCTAATTCCTAGATATTTGTCTTAGTTTTAGTTCCTTAAGACCTGTGGATGTCTCTCCAGCCTTCAGTTTTCTTCATTATGTCCAATGCTAAAAGAAGACTCCTACGTCCCCAGAGCCAGTGTCTCTGAGTCAGATGGCCATCCAGGGCAGCCATGCCCACATGTCCCCTCCCCATAGACAGCAGGGCCCCTCCTGGAGCTGGCCAGTGGTGGCTGCACTCCTGGTGCGGGAGAATGACATTGTCTCTGGCGTCCGCTGCCCACTCACAGCTAGCCCTGAGGGTGACCGGAAAGAAGGGAAGTTTATCTTTGAATTGCCTCCAGTGCCCGATGGTCTCCTCTGGAGTGGCCACCCTCATGACCACCTTCCTCAGACAGCTGCAGGCACGGGTACCAGGCTGTGAACTCCACCAGGGCTGGGCCTTCTCTGCCCTCTTTACTGTGTGTGTCCCTGGTGCCCAAAACAGTGCCTGGCCCACAGTATTAATCATCACAGAACAAACAGATGCCTGGGCAGAAGCAGGCCTTGGAGACCAGCCATTCCTGGCCTTCTTTCCAGGCAAAGAAAGTTCAGTCCAAGGCCTTTCCCAGACTTGTCATAATCCTTGAAGACCTATCTGCAATGTCTCATTTCCTCACCCTGGAATTAAATACCTTTTCGGGTGAATTAGTCCATACTGAAATGTTACTGGGTACTAAAGGGTTAATGTGTGTGTTTTCTTGTATGCACCCCCTCCCCCCTCAAGGACTCCAGGCCTGAGGCTGACCTCACCCCACCCCCCTCTCGCACCAGCTCCTCCCTCAATGGGCAATGGGCATTCATCCCCAGATTCAGGGGAGAAACTCCACCATGCTGGAATTCTTGAGTTGACGCCAAGAAAGAGCCAGCTGGAGCAGAACCGGCTGAGATTAGAGTTTCAGGCAGCTGCCAAGGACAGATTCTGCTGGCGGCCCCGGGAACTCAGGCCCACGCAGCCCTCCCCAAGTAGAGTGAACACAGAGCTAGCCCTCACAAGACATAGGAAGCAAGAGGGGGACGCTCAGGGGCCCCAGGGAGCCCTGTCAGGACCCCAGCCTGGGACCGCCAGCAAGCCAGGGGCCCAGGCGCCAGGCTGGGCTCCCAGCGTCCGTGCTGAGGGGAGACATGTAGTGGAAACACCCGAAGGTGTCACTTCCGGCTCCCAGGCCTGGCTGTGTGGGCCCTGGGGCCACCAGGGAGCTTTCTCAGAGCAGAGCTGCCGTGCCCAGATCCACCCACTGCATCCGCCTCGAGGGGCCACAGAATCTGCATTTTTGACACTTCTTCAAGTGATTCTGACAAACTGAAAACCCAGTTTGGGAGTAAGTGCCCTACAGGCTGAAGGACCTCCATTCTCTCCCCCTCTTCCTACACCTCTTTTCTGCTCCCCGGGAGGGAATTTGGCTCATCAAGTTCCACCAGCTAATGGTCAGCAGCACTAAGCCTTATCTGTCTCCAGGATGAGCCTAGGTCTGTGCTCCTGAGTCCCGAGACCCCAAAGCAGAATCGCTGCTAACTAAGGTGAGTTTGACTTTTCCTCTGTTAGGAAATAGGGGATGAAGAGCCATTGCAAAACTTCATTTACTCAACTCAGGAAATCCTAGCACCCTCTCTAGCTCAGAGAGGGGTAGCAAAGGTGGGCAAGCCACACTCCTCAGTGTCAGGAGCTGGGGTTCGGGGTAGGAAACGGGACATGTAAAGGGCTGAGCGGGAAGAGGATGTGGTGGAAGCCGCCATTCCTGGGGGGAAGCCATCTTTGCTGGCACTGTGCTCTGGGAGGATTATGCTCAATCGGAACCTGTGGAGTAAGGTTCTTCTTCTTCTTCTTCTTTTTTTTTTTTTAAGATTTATTTATTTATTTGAGAGAGAGAGAGCACATGGGCGAGTGGAGGGAGGGGTAGAGGGAGGTTATCAGATTCCCTGCTGAGCATGGACTCCCCCTCCCCTCCCCCATTGCAAGTCTCCATCCCACAACCCATGAGATCGCGACCAAGAGTCAGATGTTTAAGCAACTGAGCCTCCCAGGTGCCTCTTCCGGTTTTGGTTTTGGTTTTTATTGTTGTTTTTTATTTGTTTGTTTGTTTTTTGCTTTTTGGGTTTTTTGGCTTTTTTAAGATTTATTTATTGAAAAGTAAGGTTCTTCCTACTGTACCTGCAGGCTCTGGTCCCAAGCATGTATCAGGTAAGGGGACATTTTAGGATTTCTGGGGTTAACCTTGTGTTCCATTACGTGGCTGGCCCCAGCCCTCTGCGGTGCTGTTCACCTGAAGCTGGGCTCTTGGCTGATTCCACGGGGTGGAGAGCTCGTGCATCACCTCCAGTCTAAAGATCTGAAGCCCCATCTCTTTCCGTGCCCAGCATTTTGACACCAGCCCCTGACTCCAGTTCCCTCTTTGGCTTCTCTTTGCCCCCTCTCCTGCTCCTGAATCCCTGTCCCTGTGTCCACGGTCTCTGATCCACAGCTAGGCTTCATCTATTCCCTCTGCCAATTCCCTCTGTCACTGCTGTCCCCCACTTGCCACGACCCCACCTGTCGCCTCTAGCTGGCTCTCCATGACCCTGGCCACCTGCTCTCACAAACGTCCCTCTCCCCTGCACCCCCATCTCTTGATACCCACTCTCTGCCTGACTCATTTCCCTCACTCCTCCCCCCTCATGCTGTCTCTAACGGGAACATCCAATAATACAAACTGTAAAGTGAAAGGGCACACTTAGATTTTATGTATAACTCCGTGTTTTCTTTATTTACTGTTACTGCCGTGTAGTCAGTCACCCTTTGAACCAATGATTTCTCCTAAAACAATGTTTTTTTTTTCAACAATACTCTTTTCGTGTTTTTGTCTCTATGAGATGTCTGTTCCTTGATAATAATGGCAGTTGCTGCTGCTTTTATAGACCTAAGGAGTTCAAGGCGTTCATTTATAGCAATTCTCAACCTTCACAAGGCCTCGTCATTACCTCCGATGCTTTTAGAAAACACAACGCCTGGCCTCCTCCTCCAGACAGCTCAGTTCAATTGGTCTGAAGTTGGACTTGGCATCAATATTTTAAACATAATTCCCAGGAGATGCTAATGTACAGCCAGACTTGAGATCCACTGATTTATAGGAAAATCATTCATGATAGATGTACATTCAAATAGTCAGTTCCTGGAAGTTTTGATTTAAAGCAGTGGCTCCCAACCACATTCTTCTGAGCAAAGGGAAGGATCTTAAAGCCCGCCCTACCTCAGCCTTTCTGAATTACCTGTAGGAGAGAACTCTGTCATACAGAGTGGAAAGGCAGCAATCACGTGATTTCACACAGCAGTCCAACGCCACCTCTACCTGAAAGGGAACCCAGAAATGTTACAATTGGCTAAGTGTTGTATACATTATTTGAAGAACACGAATGGATTGGTAGCAGATCAGCAGTGACCTGTCCCTGCACAAATAACTGTTAGGAAAATTACATACTAAGGACCTCGGTGAAAGACACATGGATGAATCGTACTAGAACAATACCCCATCCATGTGTGGATTCAAGACAAGGTACTGGAAAATAACAGGCCAAAAATAGTGTTCATGAAAATACACACCATAACCACTATCACCATGACCAAATGTCACTCAAACTAACTGGAATTTGTTACGTAAAAGCATGACTACCAGCCATTTGAAAGCACAGCCACATGTACCCAAGCACTGTAAGGCATCTTTTCCCCCAGTTTCCAGAAATTCCTTGAGCATCTACACAGGGCCTGCTTCATAATGTTACCAAAATTATGCACATGGCAGCCAACGTCTTAGAATATTGAGGTAGTACCATCAGTAAATGCTGGTAATGAAATAGATCAAATATTAAATATAGCTATTCTTTAAGTTTTTATTTTCATTCCAGTCAGTTAACATACAGTGTTATATTAGTTTGGGGCATACAGTATAGTGATTCAACAATTCCATACATCACCCGTTGCACATCACGACAAGTGTCCTCCTTCCTCCCCATCACCTGTTTCCCCCCTCCCCCACCCACCCCCCCTCTGGTGACCATCAGTTTGTTCTCTGTAGTGAAGAGTCTGTTTCTTGGTTTGACTCTTTTTCCCTCCTTTGTTAGTTTGCTTTATTTCTTAAATTCTACCTATGAGTGAAATCATAGGATATTTGTCTTTCTCTGATGGATGTATTTCACTCAGCATTATGGCCTCTAGCTCCATTCATGCCATTGCAGATGGCAAGATTTCACTCTTTTTATGGCTGAATAATATTCCATTGTATATCTACAGCACATCTTCTTTATCCATTCATCTATTGATGGACACTTGGGCAGTTTCCTCAACTTGGCTGTTGGAAATAATACTGCTTTAAACATAGGGGTGCATGTATCCCTTTGAATTAATGTTTTTGTATTCTTTGGGTGACTTACGCAATAGCGCAATTACTGGATCATAAGGTAGTTCTATTTTTAGTTTTTTGAGGGACCTCCATGCTGTTTTCCAGAGTGGCTGCACCCGTTTGCATTCCCACCGACAGTGCACGAGGGTTCCTCTTTCTCCGCATTCTCACCAACACCTGTTGTTTCTCATGTCGTTAATTTTAGCCTTTCTGACAGGTGTGAGGTGTGATATCTCATTGTGGTTCTGATTTGCATTTCCCTGATGGTAAGTGATGCTTAACATCTTTTTGGGTAGTTGTTGGCCATCTGTATATCTTCTTGGGGAAATGCTGTTCATGTCTCCTGCTCATGTTTTAATTGGGTTATTTGGTTTTGGGGTGTTGAGCTATACAAGAAACATAGCTATCCTCAATTACTCAATAGGTTAGTGGTAAATAGCTCTATAAATTAAAGATAAAAATGAAAATTTATGAAATACTGCCTCATTCACCTGAAAGAATTCCCCCAAAAGTACTTTTTATTTTTTTTTTTTTAAAAGTCTGTGTTAGCCCATAAGGAGAACACACCTGGCCAAGGACCACAGTATGAGATTCCTAGTTTTTTGAAGGATATAATTGACTGCCTTTTGAGACAGGTAAATACTGTTTCTTTCAATACATATTCAGGTACAAATCTGACCTGCCTGGTTACAAATACCTCCAGAAGCAAACATTTTTTATTCCAATAAATGTGTTTGTTTATTCACCTCCTCTTTCAGACAAAAAAAAAAAATCACATCTTAAATATCAGAGAAGATGTAAATACCAAGTGAGGAAAAAAAATCAGTTTGCATAGGAAGCTTTCCGAAGGCCAATTTGGCATAGCCCAAATGACTTATCCAAGTCTTTGATGGAAAACAACTCTTCCCCAAAGTGGTAATTTCTTAAGATTGAGAAATAGAAAAAAATTAGCTGAACAAAAATAGAATCAGTATATACCAGTAGAAACTCAAATATCCAGACCAAACAGGAAAGATTAAGAAAATCCAGAAAACCTTACAAAATCTAGAGTCTCTGAGTCCCTTTGTAAAGGTACAAGAATTTTTGAGGCTTAGCCAAAATGGAAAAATAAAAGCTCCTTTTTTTTTTTTTTTTTGTTCTCATTCTCTCAATTTCCAAAAACAAAAGAGCTGCCAGTTCCTGGAACTTTAGAAGCTTGCAATTTGCCCATAATTACTTTAATACGTATAAAATGTGTCCTATAAATACAATATAATGTAAGATAATTTTAATTCTGCACGTCTAAAGCGAAGATGAGAATAGCTATTTTTAAGTTTGTGCAGAGCAGGAAGTTGGTGCGGTTTTTATCTCAGGACCGTCCAATACCCGGCACTGTACTCTCTGTACTACAGAGGTTACCGAGCACATAGCTTCAACTAACGGATGTGCCGTGGGGCTGGCGGAGCAGGGAAGACCCTGAGCATCTCCCAGAAGTCACCACAAGCACAACTGCTTGGCAGCACCCTCGTCTCTTTCCTTGAGTAAGAAACACTTGCCATCAGTGACCAGCTTTGCCTCCAGGTTCACCGGCACAAGCAACCCCTCCACCCCACACAGGCATAAGCAAACCCAGGAGAGGGAGGACGCATCCCAACTAGCATTTTCCAACAGGGGCTCTGTGGGAGCAGCAACAGAACCCACATTTGAAGAAAAAAAAAAAGCCTCAAGGTTTCCAGGGTTTTGCTCCTTGTGGAAGGTAACCAAGCCTGCCCTCTGACCATCGTGAATACTTCCCAAAGACAGCTTTGGCTACTGTAATAAAACACCACAGAGCAGGTGACTTAAACAACAGAAATCGATTTCCTCACAGTTCTGGAAGTTGGAAGTCCAAGATCAAGGTGCCGGCTGATTCAGTTGCTGCTGAGAGCCCTCTTCCCAGCTTGCTTTCTCACCAGGGGCTCGCAAGGCCTTTCCTTCATGTGTGTATGTGGTGAGAGAGGGTGAGCTCTCTGGTCTCTCCATACACGGACCCTTATGGGATCAAGGCTTCACCCTCATGATCTCATCTACTCCCTAATTACAGCCAAAGACTCATCTCCAAATACCATCACCTTGGGGGTTAGGGCCTCAATGAGTGAGTTTTGCAAAGACACATAATACCAAACTTTCCAGATTATTAGGAATCCCCTAAAATGCTTGATGAAGAAAAACCCAAACAAACCCAGATTCCCAGTACCTGTCCTCTGGACTTTCTGATTTCAGAAGCTTGAGGTAGAGCCCTGCAATCATCCAGAAGCATTTTGATGATCCGGAAAGTTTGGGAAACCGTGACCTGCCCTACGATGTCTACAGCATGAGTTTACTTTCTCTCTCCTGGACCTTTTCATCACCGTGCTTTGGCAAAGAGACCAGACTATTTGGACACCAGCACACTTGACTCCAGCACGGTTCAGAGCCAGGCACGGGTCTTACATGTTGAGGACTGACTGCAACGTCCCTGCACTCGTCTTCGTGCACCACCCAACCTTCCGGTTTTCTGGATGGGCTGGAGAAGGTGAAGGCTAAAGCAAGCCCAAGTGAAGAGGTGACCCGGCAGGCTTTGTGGTACTAAGGTGGTCTCCGTGATGTCGGCAGCCCACTAGTATGGGAGAGTCACTGGAAAGTCTGCATTTTGTAAAATCACAATGGACAACGCTTTCTTTTCCATAACATAAAATTTCCAATTTTCACCATTTTTAAGCATACAGCTCGGTGGCACTTAATGTATTTCCATGGTTCGGCAAACCACCAGCATCACCCATTTCCAGAACTTTTTCTTCTTCCTTAGCAGAAGCTCTGTACCCCTGAACTACTGGCTCCCCCTCCCTCCCACTACCCACCCCACACCCCGCGACCACCCCTGTACATTCTGCTTTCTGTCTCAATGACTTGGATGACTCTAGGCACCTTGTATAAGTGGATTACACAGTATTTGTCCTTTTGTGATTGGCTTATTTCCATTTTCATCCATTTTTTGGCATGTATTGGAATTTCCTTCCTCTTTAAAGCTGAAGAATATTCTATTGCATCCATACACCACATTTTGTTTCTCCATTTATCCATCGATGGATACTTGACTATTGTGAATCATGCTTCTATGAACATGGGTGTGCAACTATGCATTCAAGTCCCTATTTCAATTCTTTGACATATGGTAAGTCAATGTTTAATTTTTGAGGAACCACCATACTGGTTTCCACAGCAGCTGCTCTATTTTGTATTCCCTCCAGCAATGCAGAAGTATTCCAATTTCTCCACATCCTCATTGGCTTTATTATTTTCTGATGTTTTGGTTTGTTTGTTTTTTTTAATAGCCTTCCTAATGTGTATGACGAGGTATCTAATTGTGGTTTTGGTTTGCATTTCCCTAGTTATTAGTGAAGAGTCTTTCTTTCAAGGAACCAAAAAAAAAAAAAAAAGAAGAAGAAGAAGAAGAAGAAGAAGAAGAAAGAAAGGAAAAATACAGCTCCAAAGATTTAGTCCAGAAGACAGTCCCAGGAAATAGAGGCAAACGCAGAACCACAATAGAAGAGAGAATGATACAAAAATGCAGCTCTACACATGTTAATCTCCCAAACACTTTTTCAAAATAAATGTATTGTTATCTTAAACAAAACAAAATCAGGAAGGTATCAGTGCCCCCAAGGTATAGCAAGAAATTGAATTGCCACGAATAAGCTTACAACATACGTACACAAGCTATATGCAGAAAAATCAAGAAGTAACTACGGCAACCGGTTCTCTGACATTAAAAAAAAAAAAAAGGATCAATTTATTCATTTACCACTCTAAAAATTCAGAGGAAATTCAATCTACCATGAGACCGCTTTCACAGTGATGAATCAAATTGATAAAAATCTTTTTGCAGCCCGCTAGAAGATAGGAACAAAAATTCCTTGTGTCACTTTAAAAATCTAAGCCTCGTGCTTTGTCAGCCAACATTCTTTGCCCAGAAGATTTACAGGTTTGGGGTTAAGCAAGACTCCCTAGGAGAGGGATCAGGATAAGGGATTAGCAATAGGAAATTTGGCATCAGGAGAGGGAATATTTCAGAAAATTGCCAGTGTCTAACTTCCTTCCCCATGTACACAGACAGGAATGTACATCCATCCATAACACAGAGGCTTTAAAAATGTGGACTAATTTAACCTAACAGATAGGTAAACACATCTAGAGTCGGCATTTTAAAACTCACTGTGAAGGCAATTAATCCTCCTAATTCTGTACAAACTACATAAAAATAGTACTCTGTTCACCGTGATAGACACAAAATCCGCATTATTTTTTATTGCTTCTTTTATTTCTAAGGTGCAACCACCTGGCAGGATGCTACATCCTTTGACCAGAAATTTAACTCTCACGCTTCTCCCTCCCTTCTCAAATCACATTATTGTCTTAAGAGGTCAAAAGTAAAGCCTTCAGAATGTTCTGGGGTTTGCATTTCCCAGCGAATTAAGAGGCAGACGTTCCAGAGGAATCGTCATTAGTGATGCCACTTGGTTGCAATCTGATGTTATATGAAAAGTCTCCTGTTCAAAAAAGCTGTCGCTGGGGTGCAGGGATCACGCTCCTGAGATGGCTGGGGATGCGCACTGTGTCTTCAAGCGGCCGCAGCTGACGTGGCCCTCTTTGTCAGGAAAATCAGCCTGACGCCTTGAGTGCCTGGGCCGGAGGATAATTGTGTAGAGAAGAGATGATAGGAGGATGTGACCCTCCCAATGGTCAGAGAGATCTGGGTGAAAGTGAAAAGTCAGGGAGAACCAGAGAACCATCCTACTGCTCTCTAGGCAAGCACTAGAATTCATTTACCCACATCAGAACAAGCATGATATTTTCTGAGTTCCCTCTCCTGTTGTGTATTCCCTCCTGCCACAACCCAGATTTTCTGTTGGGATAGATTTCCTTCAGCCAATGAATAATGGTTTTGTCAGAGTTTACCTGGGGTGCCTGGGTGGCTCATTCGGGTAAGCCTCCTATTCTTGATTTTGACTCAGGTCACGATCTCAGGGTCATGAGATCAAGCCCCCACCCTGCCCTGCCCCCATCAGGCTCCCCGGATAGCACAAAAGCTACTCAAGAGTCTCTCTCCCTCTGCCCCTCCCCCACTCACTCATATGCGTGCTCTCACTCTCACTAAAAATAAATATAAGAAAAAAAAAAAGAAAAGTGCTTTCCTCGTGCATGCCTCCAATGGTCACCCTGAAAAGATAAACGGAAGCATATCAAAAATTTTAGGAGTTTATTGAGCATAAATCGTGGGGAATCAGGCAGTAATAAACCGGAAGTCGTTATAACGCAGAGCTCCTGTGACAGGAGCCAAGGAAGAGGTTTTTACAGAGGAAAGACAGAAGCAAAGAAAGGAGATTATTTGACTGGCTGCAGCTTAAAGCCTAGTTGGCTGTTTGTGATTGGCTGTCCCGAGATTTCAAGTTCATAACCTTGAGGCATTTCCGGCTTAGATTTTGGTTTGCTCAGGTAGGCCCCCATGGCATTAGAGCTGCCTCAAACCCCAGGCCTCCTGGTTTAACTAACTTAACTTCACTGCTATTGAGCAGGAGGAACACAAAATAAATAACAGCCCTGTGTAGTATTATTTGAAATGCTAATCATTTAAGAGCCTATGCCTTTATTATAAGAATCAGTTAATAAGCTATTTTGACTGAGGATGGTTTCCAGACAAAAAGTAGCCTCATCAAGACAGAATTAAAGAAAAGGCTATAAACCCAATTTTGCCAACTCTGTGCAGCAGAGTCATGACTGTGTTGATTAGGTAGGATCACCCCATTCGGGAATCTTTCTTTTTTTTTTTTTTTTTAAGATTTTATTTATTTATTTGAGAGAGAGAGACACACAGACACCATGAGCTGGGGTAAGGGGCACAGGAAGAAGCAGACTCCCTGCTGAGCAGGGAGCCCCATGCAGGGCTCGATCCCAAGACCCCGAGATCATGACCTGAACAGAAGGCAGACGCTTAACCGACTGAGCCACCCAAGCACCGCAGGAATACTCAGTAGTACTCAATAGAGTTTTTAACCCAAGACATAACGAACATAGCAAAAGTATCACTGGCACCAAGAATTCCCATAAGCACTTGGAGATAAGATGGCCCACTCTAAGATCAACTCATAGTAGATAAGAGATAGGCAAGGTCACCCCCAAAACAATAATCGTCAAACTTTTTGCACATCAGACTCAAGTGGTATGTCGATTTAGAATTCACATTCCCAGGCCTGGTCCCCAGAGACCCTGACTCAGACCATCTGTGGGGGATGAGACCTAAGAATTTGCATGTGTACCCAGCACCCCCAGCACATACACACGTGATTCTGATGCAAGTCTTCAGACGCTTACCCTGAGAAAATGGGATGATTCCCAGACCCCAAATGACCTAACCTGGCAGTCAGTATTCATAAGACTATGGTGGGCCATAGGATTTTTTTTTTTTTTTGGTAAGTAGAATGTCAGAGGCAAACATTGGCAACAGCCCCTCAGCCTGGGCCAACGGAGAGCCATGGCCTCACCTTACGAGCCAGACAGCAGGTGAGAAAAGGACAAATGTCAAGTTCTTGCATCAGCTCTGCTCCTCATTCCGGAACAGATGGAACTCCAGGCCAGTGGCTACGGGAAAAGAGCTATTGCAGTCACCACTGTGCCCTCTGGAGCTGGTTGCCGCATGCCTCAAGCACGGTACCATGGGCATAGGCTGGAAATAGTAAGTGTATGTGGAGAAGTTAAAGCAAGCTGTCATTTACTGAAAGCACCGATGACTTAAAGGTGCATGTTGGGGGGCGCCTGGGTGGCTCAGTGGCTTAAGGCCTCTGCCTTCGACTCAGGTCGTGATCCTGGGGTTCTGGGATCGAGCCCCGCATCGGGCTCTCTGCTCAGCAGGGAGCCTTCTTCTCCCTCCCTGCCTGCCTCTCTGCCTACTTGTGATCCCTGTCTGTCAAACAAATAAAATCTTAAAAAAAAAAAAAAAGAGGTGCATGTTGGAGTCTTCTCTCCTACATAATGCCCTGCATTCCCCCCAGGTGCCCTTGGGGTGACTCCCCAGTGGTCACAGTCACACCTCCCTCCTTTGACTCTGTTCTAGCAAGAGACTGAGGTGGGGCTTCCCAGTGGACCTGGACCCTTTTGCCTTCTCTTCACCTCCAAACCTTGGAGGTGGGGGATAGAGTGTGTGGGGTGGAGGGCATGGGACAGGGGATTTCCTCCCCAGTTTCTGCCTACTTTCTTGCCAACTGTCCATCGCTTCTGTTTCGTGTGTCCATGTTGGCCTCAAGGCCCTCTCGGAGGTTGACCCGTCCATTCAGCCTCCCTTTTGTGACCTCCCCCCATCCCTACTTTCCTTCCTGTTCTCCAACCCACAGACACCTTTACTCAGAGTCATAGTAGCCAATGTGCACTGAGAGCTCACTACAGGTCTGGCGCACTTTAAATGCTTTACATGCATTAATGCATTGAACCCTCATAACCCTTGGAAGACATTCACTATCACTTCTCCATATTGAAGATAAAGAAACTGAAACACACATGTGCTCAGGCTCTCACCTGAAGGTACACAGCCACCTGTTCTCAACAAGACAGAAGAGCTTCCTTGTCCATATGAATTAAGAGTTGATCACAGAAGGGAAAGACCTGTCTACTGACTTGTAATGGTTCCAGCCCACGACTCCGCGGTTTGACCACTGTTGGAATAAGTCATTCTGAGTTTTTGTTGGGAGGCAAGTGAAGTGGAAAGTGTGCGTGGGTTTTGAAGTTGAAATCGCTGTTAAGCCACATGCTACCAATGTGAACTTCGATAAGTTAAGTTGGCACTCTGAGCATCCATGTTCTGATCTGTAAAATGGGGACAATAGGGCAATACTTACCTCACTGAGGTATTTGTGACTTCAAGAGATTCTGTACATAAAGCACTGGGTACAGTGCCTAACACGTAGAAGGAACTCAATCACTAAGAGGGACTTTTTCCATAGATGCACACCCCAAGAAAAACTCGTGTAATTACTTTGCCCTTTTAAATAGCATAGCACATTGTGCTTCTCTCTCGAATACTACTAATCATATACTCTAGATTTTAGGTCATTCGTGCTCCTGATTTACCTGCCCCCTGACATACTCCCAGAGGCAGGAAGTATGTTTACTCATCTCTGATCTTTCAAGAATATCCAAGATATATTACTGAATAAAAAGTGCAAAGAGCAAGGTAAAAAATAAAGAAATACCATTTATTTGTATTTTTAAATTTTATATATACAGCAAGTGGTGTGTGTGTGTTTATGCATTCAAGATTTTTGGAAGGATAAACAAGAGACTATTATCACAATTTACCTTTGGGGATAGGTGAGGAAGAAGAAAAGGAGACTTACCTTTTATCTTATTTGAGATTTTGTTTATCTATCTCAGGCAGAGGGAGAGCACGAGTGGGGTTGCAGGGGGAGGACTGAGCCACGTGGGTGCCCCACCTTTTATTTTTTCTGTTTTGCCTTTACCATGTTGTGCATTAATTTTATAATTAAAAAGAAGTAAGCAGAAAGTCATATAATATATAAATTACATATAATTTATAAATTATAAGATATATTATAAATATATAATAGTATATAAATGTTAAAATCACTCATCTGAAAATATAGCTCAAAAGAGAAAATTTGGGGTACCTGGTTGGCTCAGTGGGTTAAAGCCTCTGCCTTTGGCTCAGGTCATGATCCCAGGGTCCTGGGATCGAGCCCTGCATGGGGCTCTCTGCTCAGCAGGGAGCCTGCTTCTCTGCCTACTTGTGATCTCTGTCTGTCAAATATATAAATAAAATCTTAAAAAAAGAGAGAGAGAGAGAGAGAAAATTTGAGGGGCACCTGGTTGGTTCAGTTGGTTAAGCATCTGCCTTCAGTTCAGGTCATGATCTCAGGGTCCTGGGACTGAGCCCCTCATGGGGTTCCCTGCTTGGAGGGGATCCTCCTTCTCCCTCTCTCCCATTCATGCTCTTTCTCTTGCACTCTCTCTCTCTCTCTCTCAAATAAATAAAAACCTTAAAAAAGGGAGAGGGAGAAAATCTGAGACTCCAAATCTAATCCAACTGACCAGGACTTAGGGAGCGTGGTGGGATGTGACTTGAGCTTAGACCCCTCTGTGATGAGGATGTTTAGTGGACAAGGACCCTCAGCACAGAGGCTTGAAAAATCCAAGCCCTACAGAGCAAGAATTGTCAGTGTTTATCCAGGACTCTCCAGGTCAAGGGCACCTAGCTTTGAGAACACAAGCCCACCAGTTTCTGGAAAGCAGACTCCACAGTGCAGGAGGGGTAGTCCGTCAGATTTACCGCCGTCTGGATGCAACATTCTCTAGGACTAACCAAATCCCCTCACTCTCATTTCATGCTCACCAAATGTATTTCTTAGTGTAAGTTATGCTGTGTAATGGATAACCCTGAAATTGCATCGGTTTAAAGTAATAACGTTTATGTCTCTGTCAGGCCGCATTCCGACGACCGTCAGTTGGGGCACAGGTAGGCTCTGCTCCCACAGTCATTCAGAGACCATTTAATATTTTGGCCTCCCCAAGTCCTTAGAGAATTATCCATTGAGGGGCGGGGAGGGGAACGGGGAGGGAGAGGGTCGAGAAAGTACATCCACTCTTAAGACTTGGTGGGAGGTAATTCCTAGCTTTTGCTCACATTCTCGAGGCAAGAACTCCTCACATGACTCCAGGCCAAAAAAGGGGAGGAGAACATGGGCGTGGGTGAGTTACTCTCCCAGCAAGCGATTTCCTGTGAATAATTTAGTTTGTCTAATACTCTAAACCTAGAAAGGAAGAGTCTTGAACAACATATAGGAACATTTCCATCACTACGGAGCTATGTCTCCTATCTTAAATTACAAGCCATCTTTTTAGTTTATAATTCTCTGCAACTTATCCCCTAAGAATGCATTCCACTCTAGGCACCCTAAAAAGAATAAATGTCTTTGGACCTGCAAACCTGAGAACGTAACTTTGGATCAGGGTCGTCTCACCAGGTGGTCTCACGAGGACACTGCAAACCGTGAGATCCCTTCTAAGGCGCCAGACGGCCAACTCTATAATCTGCTGCTTCTCTCTAAAACCTCAGCCATTCCAAGAACTATCCGCGTCTGTCTGTGAAAAAGTATGATTTGGGGCTTACCTGAACAGGGAAATAATTTTTCCAACTGAAGTTCCTTGCAAGGGGTATAAGGGCAGGCAAAGACTAAAGTCTTCACATAGGCCAAGCGTGTTAGCCTCTCAGCGGCTGCAGCAACTTCCCACAAACGTGGTGGCTTACCGCAATGGAAATGTATCCTCTCCCTGTTCTGGAGGCCTGGAGTCTGAAATCAAGGGGTCAGCAGGGCTGCACTCCCTCCAAAAGCTCTAGGGGAGAATCCCTCCCTGCCTCTGTCACCTTCTACCGGTCCAAGGCATTCCTTGGCTCCTGGAGGCATTGCTCCCATCTCTGCCTCTGTCTTCACCTGACCTTGCCCTGGTGTCTCTCTGTGTCCCCCTTTCCTGCCTCATTCAAGGACACTCACTGGATTGTAACCCACCCTAAAGCAGAGCAATTTCATCTCTGGGTTCCTACCTTGAATCCATCTGCAAAGGCCCATATTCCAAACAGGGTCATAGATATTCTGAGGTTTCAGGTAGATGTATCTTTTGGAAAGACACCCCATAACCCACTACACTAAATAAAAAGCTTCCTTGCCTAATATCATGTTCCATTCAGATATGCCCTTAGCAAAGGCTGACTGAGGAACCCAGAGGTGCTTGCTTAAATGACACCATGCTGTATTTGGCGCTTGGAGGGGTAGTAGAGTCTGTAGGCAGTCCTGCCAGAACACGGGGTAAACTTCAGGTCACCAGTGCTTTCCCTTAGGTTCTTGATATTGAAATTATTTTTCGGTATCCAGAACTTAAAAGACTGCCCTGAGCTTTTTACATTTGGCCACGGTGTCCTAACCCAACAGAGGACATGGCGACCAGCTGTCTTGTAACTAAGAGCTTTCCCATTCATTTAGGGCAAGAGATGCCTAGTGAAGGACTTGAGTGGAACAAGGGAGGGAGTCCTACATCAGACCATCCCAGGAATTTGGGTTTGTAAAGAGAACATGGCGGCCGGCAGGCAGGTGGCAAGGAGGCCACCACGACAGAGTCTGTAAATTGGCCAGCAATCTTTAGCTTGAGATTTCAGGGTCTTTCAGTGCAAGCTGAGAGGCCCGTGGTCTCTTCAGACATCATATTGTCACCCCATGCAATATAGGTTCTTGTCCCAAGTGTTCTTTTCCTGCCATTTTGCTGTTATCACCCCACTGGGGAGTAAAGAAACTCCTAGATCTGTGCTGGTACTCCTGGTTATTGGAAGTAGTAATGAAGAAGACAGACAGAGTAAACTTAATGTGATGTGACACTTCTAATTGAGTTGTATTGCTTCTTTACACCCCTTCTTTACCATTTAGATCCAGAAACCTTGGTATATATGCAGACAGGAAGAGAATATCGATCTCCACATCCAGTGAATTCCTGCCTTCTCCCACATGTCACGAAAGCTTGTGTACTTCTAAATTCACTGTTATGGCCACCACCCCAAGAAAAGATTTTCCGACCATTCTTATACAGGGCTTTCTTCCCAAGAACCTTAATTCTTACCTCGTGGAGCATGTCATTTCATTTTCGTGATGTCCTAAAGATAGAATAGGTTTCTGTCATCCCTAGTTTTCAAGCAGAAAAATGAAGGCATGCTGGGTGGGGGTGGGGGGGCAGGGGCAGGGGTGTCACGGAAGCAACGTATCCAAAGTAACACTGTCAGTAACAGAACTAGAACTCACAGCGTGTTCTCTTGGCCAAACTAAAATGCCTGCTAAAAGATCTGATACATGGGACGCCTGGGTGGCTCAGTTGGTTAAGCAGCTGCCTTCGGCTCAGGTCATGATCCCAGCATCCTGGGATCGAGTCCCGCATCGGGCTCCTTGCTCGGCAGGGAGCCTGCTTCTCCCTCTAAAAGATCTGATACAGAATAAGTTAAATGACACCACAACAAAGAAATCTGATAAATCTGAGGTATATTTAACAGATAGGACAAGTGACCTGGTTTTACCAAAAAAATCAATGAAAGTGGCGAATGGGAGATGAACGCTGATAGAGGAAAAACAACACATAAGAGACAAAAATCAAATACAATATGAGGACTTTGGATAGTAATTTGAAAAGCCCAACTGTAAAAACACATTTTAGGAGAGACACTTGGGTGGCTTCGCCGGTTAAGCATCTGCCTTTGGCTCAGGTCACGATTTGGGGTCCTGGGATCACGTCCTGCTTCTTACTCAGTGGACAGCCTGCGTCTCCCTCTACCTGCCACTCCCCCTGCTTGTGCTCTCTCTGTGACAAATAAATAAATCTTTTAAAAAATACATTTTAGGAAAGACCAGAAAAAAATAATATGGACTACCAGATAATATTAAGGAATTCTTACTAATTTTAATAGATGTGACAATGGTATTGTGGTTCTTTAAGAAAATTTAATTTTGAGAATAAAATGATATTGCGTCAGGGCTTTTCTTTAAAATTAATTTCTTGCCTAGAAAAGCTCTGGTGGAGGAGCGCTTTCCAGGCTGGAGGGGAGAGGCATGCCTCCAGGCTGAGCAAATGCCACGGTCCTTAGCTGGGAAGTGACTACATCAGGTTGTCATTTATGGGAGCTCACTCAGCTGTCAAGCTGCTGGGGGCAGGGGAGGGGGGGGCGAGGGAGGGGAGCCGGGGTTTGAAGAGAGAAGTGCCAAGGAGTGGTACCCAATAAGAACCCAAAACACACATCTGGATAAAAGTGGGGCGGGATTCCAGGATGGTTAACCGTGTGCTTCAACACATGGCTTGCAGGGCTGTCTGAGGTGTAGGCAAACCAGACTGCAAGAAAGAGGGAATGAGAGGAGTTCAAGGCCAGAGATCTCCTCCTAGGCAAGTGAACTGGAAGTTGTTCCCAACATTTCCCTGTATATTCCATGGCTGAACGCTGACTCATGTGGTCACACCTTGCTGCAACGTTGGGAGGGGAGCAGGGACGTGCAGTCCCTGGAAACCCAGCCAAGATCCCACTACTATGCTAGCTCTGATGAAGCACAGGAGAGAGCGGCATTTGGTGGATGGCTAGTAGTTTTTCTTCACCTGGCGATACCTTTATGGGTAATGTCTGACTCCCACGTTCTGCAAAACAAAGTGCCCAGTTTATTACCAGACCAGATTAGTATTTATTCCAAATTGGAATTAAGAACTGATTACTTACCCTAGCTGATAAAAATGACCATGACCGTTATCTGTTAGCATATATATTCTGTTTGCTGAATTCACTGATACCATGTTAATATTGGAATAAATAGACATCAAGAGGCAATACACATACTTGATATGCTTTTGTCTTTCTTCTGTTTTCAGGTAGTACTTAATTCTTGAAATGTATATGTGAGTGTAGGAAGCAAAAAAGTAATAAGCCAGTACAATGCCATGTAAGAAAGAGAAATACAGGAAAGGATTATATTTCATCCATTATAGTCCTACCAACTATTTTCATAGAGGTAGCACACATAAAACAATTTTTTAATTATGAAAAACACTCTGATAATGACTCATTTAATTACACTGTAGATTTTTCCCTTATGGCAATTATGATGTTTTACAATTTATTATAGTAATTCTGTTCTTCCCTTTTCCTTATATTTTTCCTTTATATTTTTCTAATGTATTCTCAAATTATTTTCGGGGGTAAGATTACTTTGTAAAAATACCTACATCCTGATTGAAGATAACCGTTATCTTTTTTCTCCACTATCTTCTCATCAAATAAAGAAAGCCAAGAGTGATGTTGCTAAAGAAACAAAAGACATCTTGGTTATTTCTGTGCTGCGATGGCTCACCCCTTGCTGTTGCTAAAAGCAAATAAGATACAGCCAAGAAGCTGTGTTGTTGTTGCTTAGTCAGAGGGTAAGTTCAGAGTGCATATAAAGTTCAAGATGACCTTCTAGGAGAGCAAAGTGTAAGCATCCTGCCCTGTTCCTCACAAGGGAATCAAGTGTACAATGACAGTTAGAATCTGTCTTCCTGAGTCAAAGGCGCTGCCCCTATCATCAACAGAAACAATAGCACAGGAAATGTTGCTCCAACCCGGCTAACTGATTGAGCTTCTGGAAAACAAGGGATGTTCTAGAATCTTTCTGTTGAGAAGCGGTATCTGTCATTTGCAGGTCAATGAAGCAGGCACTGTGCAGGCCCAGATGTGATGAGGCCTCTGTGGCAAGTGAAATGGGCTGTGTCTTATCCTTTGGAGCAGATAAGAATGGCCCAAGCTCACTGCCATGCTGGGAGGCTCCAGAGGGGACCCCTGGGAGAAGAACATGGAACCAACATGGAAGGGGGACCTTAACCCTTAACGCACAACGTTATCATTGCGGTGGTTAACAAGACAGAGTAAATACTCTCTACACCTACCCTCTCCATGAAACTTCTGCACAGTTCATTGAATTAAATTCCCTGACACACTGTGCCCGGTGCCTGGGATCCCATCATGGACAAGGCCCCAGTTTGGTGAGCGGCTTCCCCAGCCGGATGACGGCAGTGCCTGGGGAACAGCGTAGGCCAGATTTCAGAGAAGGAGGAGCCTGAACCTGAAGATACCTCCCGAAGACCAGGAAAGGCTCGCAGCCACAGGTGCTGGAGCAGACGGGGGGCAAGCAGATGCCTCCAGAGCACTTGGAATCCAGCAAACAATGAACGGTTCGCACATTAGGGCTTCACTGAGAAAGTTGAGGGGTTATCAAGAATGGCACCATTTATTAAGCCGAACCCTGTGCTAAGTAATATGTATAGAGAGAGACATATATTCGTCTGCTTGGACGGCCATAACAAAATACCACAGACTGGGGGGGGCTTAAACAAGGGAAGTTTTTTTCTCCCTTTTCTGAAGGCTGGAAGTCCAAGGTCGAAGTGGCAGCAGGGGTGGGTTCCTCTGAGGCCTTTCTCCTTGGCCGCCCTCTCGCCGCCCCTTCACAGGGCTGTCCCTCTGTGTAAGCATGCCCTGAGGTCTCTGTCTGTGTCTTAATCTCTTCTAAGGGCACCAGTCACATTGGATTAGGGCCACCCTAATAGCCTCATTTGAACTTATTATAGTCCCCATCTCCAGGTACAGTCGCATTCTGAAGGAATGGGGGTTAGGGCTTGAGCATATGAATTTTGGAGAAACACAATTCTGTATATAACACGCATATAAGTATGCATGTATTTCTCTTTTTTTTTAAGATCTTATTTATTTATTTGACAGACAGAGATCACAAGTAGGCAGAGAGGCAGGCAGAGAGAGAGAGAGGAGGAAGCAGGCTCCTGGCTGAGCAGAGAGCACGATGCGGGGCTCAATCCCAGGAGCCTGGGATCATGACCTGAGCCGAAGGCAGAGGCTTTAACCCACTGAGCCACCCAGGCGCCCCAGTATGCATGTATTTCTATGTATAATTTAATCTTCAACAACCCTGGAATGATGCTGCTATTCCGTTTGACAGATGAGGAGCTGAAGTTCTTGTCACACAGTCGTGTCAGAACTGTGCACCCGGGACTGTCTGCTTGCAAGACAGTCTGTGCCAGACTGTCTGCTCAGGCCTCTTGTGCCATCCTTTGAAGGCAGAGAAAATAAGCAGCAGTTACAAAAATTCTTCTGTTACCGGATATCCATTCACACACTCAGTCGTGGCATTAATCGACCCAACATTTACCGTGCCCATACTATGTGACCCAGGTAACAGTGGAATGGCTTGGAAGTTGTGACTCTTCCATTGAGAGAGCTGCAGAATTAAGCTGGAAATGATTTTTATATCTGCACAAATTGTCTGCTTCTCCCGGACAAGAAGCCCATGGATAGGAAATGCAGCATTCTGTCAAGTTCGAGGGGTTGTGCGGTGAGGAGAAAAGATTGGCATGCAAAATCCAATCAACGAATGTAGGCTTATGTACACTGTTAACAGAAGATTTGGCAATAAGTTGAATCTAAACAATATGGAATTATGTGGCCACCTTCTTTAAGTTTTGGAGTCCCTGACAAAGGAACTAGGCTAGGGCCAGGGTCCTACCATGTTACAGACATGAATTATGTCACATTAAATTATCTTGGGAAGGCAATCCCTAACCATGACTATTACGTTTAGTGGGTAAGTGTATTTAACCTCAGGAGGATTTAGAATTAAGTATAGCAATGTTTGAGAGAATGAAACTTGTACTACTAATATCTTGATATTAAAGAATATGTATCTATTGATAGTATAGTACTCAAAATATATCAAAGAATTTGGCCGTTTAGTTATTTGTCAAACTTGCAATTCCTATTTAACACTTATAACTGGATTAACTTAGACAATAATTTTTTTTAAAATAGAGTTCTCTTATTTGGAGCTTTTTTAAGGTTTATTTATTTAAGTAATCTCTCCACCCAATGTGGGGCTTGAACTCACAGCCCTGAGATCAAGAATCTCATGCTTTTCCAACTAAGCCTCCAGGTGCCCCCAGACTTACGATTTTAAATTGGAATTTTATGAAGTTTGTATATCACATCGGCACTTAGAATTAAGGTTGGCTATATTTATGTTTATTTATCAGGTTCATAGGAACTAAAAATTTAGGAAGTTTTAACAGCCAGATATCTGAAGTGCTCTAGAAGGGAATCAACATAGCTATTGGTCATAAGTGCAGTTTCAAATATATAAAAGTTTAGAGCTATAAATGAGACAAAATATTAATCAAAGCCTCCATTTAAAATGTTGAGATTTGCCAGATTCATAAAAAGAGTCATAATATTTCTAAGTTGACCTCAAAAGAAAGAACTTGATTTTTTTTTTAATATGTTACCTCAATGAATAAATGGACAAGGGTACAAAAGAGGTCAGATAAGTACACAGAGGCCAGATCACAAAGGGACTTGTATCCTGGGGGAAAGCATTTCTGTTTTAACCTGTAGGCACTGGTGAGACATTGAAGAATTTTCATCGACTTGATCTGATGTGTCATCAAGGAGCTCACACTGGGAGAAAACTAAAGTGAACCACGACGAAAGACGGGAAAACTACTGAAGTTCAAGTAAGAGATTTTAGAGACTGAGAAGGAAAATGAGGGCAGAAAAAATACGATCACGCTGAGGGCAAAATGAGTACCCAAAGTACATTCGTTCCTGCCTGTGGTAGGCTGTGGAATTTATCAAAAAGAAGAACCGAGGGAAGGAAGAAAGGAAGAAAGGGAGGGAAGGAGGAAGGAAGGGAAACTGAGTCAAAAACTGAGGGAGAGGCTTAGGCTAGAAGGTGTTTGGGGGCATCAAGAACAAATGGGGTATAAACGAGATTTTCCAAAGATAGCATGTTCAAGGTAGGAAAGAGAACAGGGCTAAGGATAAAATCAGGAGGAAAGTCAACGGTGAAAGTGGCAGGAACAGAGAAGGAATCAGGTCGAGAACATGTAGCAGGAGGGGTAGGAGGGAATCGGGACAGTGAAGGGTCCTGGTCTCCGCCCGGGGAGGCTTTCCAAAGGTGGAAGAAAGTGAGCTCAGATGTCAAAGGGAAAATGAGAACAGATACGGCACGGATCTGCCTAGCCAGGTGTGGGAAGAGCATCCCACGCTTACCTCTGTAACATTTCTGATAAAATAACAAAAGGCAAGGGGTTTTCTCTGCCTTCCGATTCTCCCCGGAGAGATCTAGTAACTCTGACCACCACACAGTCATGTGTCAACGAGCCTTTCTCTAGCATCTGACCCCCAGGGACCACCTCTGCCTTTAAGAAACTCTGCCCTTTATGGACTTCTGTGATTTAGCACGTTTATGGCTGTTTCCCTCCCCCCCACGTCTCGCTCCCCCGTTCCTGTCCCCCACTCTCCTCTTTTTCTTCTTTCTCCCCTCCTCACTGCCGGCTTTTCTCCAGGCTCAGTGCTCACTCCTCTGCCAGTCTTGTTCTCCGCTCCTGGAATAATTCTGCCAGAACTGATTTAATTTCTTCCTTCAGTTATAATTTTTCGGCTGATGTTTCCTAGAAATTACAAAATGTTGCTATTGTCGTTGTTCAATACATCATCGCAGGGAAAGAACCGCTGGATGTGTATGTCCCACATTCAGCATCGCAGATACAAAGTGCTGCCCACACCTCATCCATTATTCTCCTATTCTCCTTTTTCTATTATTTTCAAGTAGCTGTAGGCAGCTTGGTACTCCCAAGCTTCTGGGACCATTGGCAGGAATAATAATGACTTATCCAACTGCAGCAGCAAATCCAACCACATAACCACTATTTCTGTGAGAGAGCTGAAAATTGTGTACAGCCCTGCCTGCTAGAGCTCAGCCCAAGAATATACTCCGTCTGCTGAGAAGTCACGTGGTCAGCACGGCCCATGCAGTGGGTTACACACCATTAGCCACTTATTTCGACAAGAGACGGTTCTACAATTTTATCATATTTCATCGATTCTAAGACTTACATACTTTCAGGTTGTCACTTCTCAGAAACTGAGATGCATCTCACAAGTACCCTTAGTAGCACATCTCTGTGTTATTGGAACATGAAATAATGATATGTCTTACAATCTATGGTATCCTAGATTTAAGGGAGTTTGGGTGTTTCGAGAATAAGATGCAAAAGTAAATTTGTCTCAGTCTGGGGGACAACGAGGGACTGGGTTGAAATGTCAGCGCTGACACCTGCTAGCTCCCATAACCTGGAAAGTTCCTTAGTCTCTCTGAGCCTCCAGTTCCCAATGTGAAAAATTTGGGTAAGGGACTAGCACCACCTACCCCATAAGGTTTCATGGGGTTTAAGTGTTATTGTGCGATGTGCTCACACCATGCCTCACGTGCAATAAACACTCCTCGTCCTCTTGCTTTTTCAAAAGGAAAAGCTGTAAGACGCAGAGGAACAATATCAGATTCTTACTTTGAATGAACTAGGCAAACAAGTATTTTATCACCATAATCAAAGAGAAAGAATAAAGAAATAGCTTGCAATCCAGAGTTGAAGAGAGTCCTACAACAGGCTGAGGGAATTCTCATGCTTGTAGATCAAGAGCGACATTTCTACAGGTGATAGGTGGGTCAGCGCTGCTCCTTCCTCCCTACCTCACGCCACTCACAAACATACACAGTTGGGCTATAGGCCTGGATTCACCCCTTAGGAGGTCCGCCTTCCCTCTGAGAGAGCCCAGTCTGGCTTCTCAACTAAGGTAGTCACCTTAGTCAGTCAAATTTAGGTATTTACCAAAATACTTGGGGTTTTTGTTTGGTTGGTTAGTTGGGTTTTTATTTCTTTTTTTGGTTTTTATTTATTTATTTGCTGGTTTTTCTTTTAAAGAAGAAATTATAAAACTGTATACAATACAGTCTGATTTTAGTCAATACGAATAAATTCATAGAAAAGGAACTGAAAGGATATATGCCAAGTTGCCAACTGGATGGTAGGATTGTGAGACTTTTTTGTTTTCTTCTTTTCACTTTATTTTTTTTTATTTGTCAATAATTGAAATGAATTGCCTTTGAAAAAAATCTCTTTAATCTTTTCATTGTATAAAAGAAGAAGAAGTGGCTTGTTTTCAACAGTGTTTAAGAGAGTTTCTCTTCAGCCCGTGTCCCAGAGGTTATTTTTATGAATTTAAACACGCTTAGGAGACATTAATTCCATATTTCTAATAAGTAGTCCCCTGCAGGACAGACACAGAGCAATGGAACATTCATCCTCACTAACAAAAAGTTCCCTCTAGCAACTCAGAGTGAAACAGAACTTTCTAAGTAGACATTAAGTGAGCCCAGGGTAGAAGAGAGGAAATAATCGGCTTACACAGGCACAACTTGAGAAAACTATTTTCCTTTGGAGTACACAGGGGAATTGTTTTTTAAAAATCGTTTAGCAATGCAAAGCAATATAAATCTGCCTTCCAACATGTCTTACCAAATAGACACCAGTAGCTGAAAACAAGAAACTGACTTCTTTCTTAATGCTGTGTGTGTATCAGTTCCCGCCGTCACAACAGGAACCCACAACAAGGACTCAGACGATACAACAAATTCCCCTCTCCTGTGGTTCCCGAGGGAAGTGTTGGCCGTTCGGGGTGGTTAGGGAAGCCGTCTGTCTCATCGCTCTGCCCGCTGGGAGGGGGGCACCCTCATCTCTGTGATCAGACTGGCTCACCATCTCATTGGCTTCCCTTCCCAAAGGAAGGGAAAGGAGAGGAAGTAGATGGCAAGCAGTTTCTCATTAAGAAAATGATGGAAGGGCGCCTGGGTGGCTCAGTGGGTTAAAGCCTCTGCCTTCGGCTGGGGTCATGATCTCAGGGTCCTGGGATCCAGCCCCGCATCGGGCTCTCTACTCAGCAGGGAGCCTACTTCCCTTCCTCTCTCTCTGCCTGTCTCTCTGCCTACTTGTGATCTCTGTCGGTCAAATAAATAAATAAAATCTTTACCAAAAAAAATGATGGAAATTGGGGCACCTGGGTGGCTCAGTTGGTTCAGTGGTTGCCTTCAGCTCAAGTCATGATCCCTGGGTCCTGGGATGGAGCCCCATGTTGGGCTCTGCCCTGGGAGTGGAGCCTGCTTAAGATTCTCTCTCCCTCTGCCCCTCCCCACCACTAGTGCTCCCTCTCCCTCTCCTTCTCCCTCTCTCTCTGTCTGAAATAAATAAATAAAACCTTTTAAAAAGAAGAAGAAGAAGAAAAAAAGAAAAAGAAAATGGGAAGTTGCCCACATCACTTTACTCACAACCTAATAGTGAGAGCTCAGTCCCATACCTTCACATAAAGAGACTGAACACTATGGCTTCTACCTGGGCACCATCATCTCTGCCTGGGAACGGTAGTGGCTACCTGTTAAAGCTTAGGGAGAGGGGTATACACAAGAAATGATGGGGGCACTTGGCTGCTAGTGGACAGTTGCAGTTTCTGCTACAAAGAACAGGTTTGGGGATTTTTTAAAGATTTTATTTATTTATTTTAGAGGGAGAGGAAGAGCATGTGTGAATGCAGGGAGGGGCAGATGGAGAGAATCCCAAGCAGACTCCTCGCTGAGCGTGGAGCCTGATGTGGGGTTTGATCTCACAAACCTGAGATCATGATGACCTGAGCCAAAAGCAAGAGTCAGTCGCTTCACCAACCGACCCATCCAGGCGCTCCAGGATGGCATATTTCTATCTTAAAATTTTGCATTCTTTTCTGTCCACCCACTTGCAAAATTGGATTGATAAAGATTTTAGGGCAGCAGGTAAGCAGCGCCAGGAGCCACCAGAAGCCGGAAGAGGCAAGGAACAGATTCTCCCCACAGCCTCCGGAGGGAGCAAAATCCTGCCACTGCCTTGGTTTCAGCCCAGAGAGACTGATTCTGACTTCTGGCCTCCAGAACTGGGAAAGAATAAATTTCTGTTGTTTTAAGCCACCCAGTTGTTGTAATTTTTATAGCAGCCACAGGAAATGAACACAATGTCAATGCCTTTGACTTTAGTCTCAGAAGTTTTTCCCAGCTATAGCCCTTGGCCAAAGTGTTCTGATTCTAATATTGCCTATAAATTGGAGTTAGCAATTTGAATTTAGCTGAGCATTTACCTAAGAAAAATAAATCTCTGAGTCTCTCTAGACAAAAGGAGTGGGCTCGACTCAGTATTCAGAGTTTCATAAAACCAATACAAACAAGGGTGCCTTATTTGGGGAATTTGGGGTTGGAAAGAAGACCACACTTCATTTTCACTCATTAACTCATTCAGTAAATATTCACTGGACACCTGCCATGGGCCAGGCACTGAGCTCAGAATTGGGGAAACAATGATGTATAAGATAAAGTTCCCCCCAGGGAGCTTGTCTAGCTCTGCTTTCAGTGACAGAGAAAAAGAAAGACCTAACATGGAATAAATACGTTTGAGAAGCCCACTTTATAAAAAGATGCAGGGGGAAAAAAAAAAAAACAGGTGAAAGACTTTGTACTCTCCAAACATTTTAATACTGTCTAGGAACAAAACAAATGTTTTATGAGGAAAGGAAGCCTTCCTGAGAGGGGAAATCAAGCCAGGAGAAGGTCGGCATATCACCTGACCCAGAACAAGCCCCCAGGGCACACACAGAAAGGAAACTTCCCAAAATACAAGATATTATGAGGGAAACTGAAAGCAGAACTGATGCATTGGCTTCCTACTACCTTGCAAAGGATCTCAAAATCATATAAAAGACCAAAATATGTATAGAGTTTCTTAATTTCTAACCCTCATTAGCAGCCGAGCCAAATGACTTAAAAACTAAATTTCCATTTTCATCAATGTCGATAACACAATTTTCCTCTATTTAAAGCCTACCGTAATCCAAATTCTACTGTAGGCTTATAAAGTCTGAAGCTGACACAATTATCTTCACATACAGAGGGGAGGGAGGTCATAGTCATCTAGGGGGCAAAGCCGAATTGCCCAAGGGAGCTGACTACATAATCAAATTATCCCGTTTGAAGGGCAAGTTGGATAATTCAAGACCATAAAGGAAAAGAAAAGCCCTCCTGTATTGCCCAGTAAGTTTCCGTGGCTTAATACTTTTGTGCGAAATTGCCTTGATTCTTCATTTCATTTTGCATTTTTAGACACAATCAGTGGGAATTTTTTCATTGGAGAGTGGCAAAGTGACAAGCATCTTTGCTAAAGAAATCTAATATCACACATCCTGACAAATCTCTTTGGACTCTCCTCACTTCATTCAAAGATTCAGAAGTGTCTGACAGACTGGTGGGCAGGCCAGCAGGAACCTGATTTGCCTGAATAGCTTCCTGGGAAATTCTACCACCCAAGGGAAGCTCAGAAAGGTCAGGCGTGAGCTCGGCCCAGTAACAATGCCTCCCTGGTCCCAGAGGAAGGGTGATTCTGAGTGCAGCCTGGTCTGTGAATTAGATTTGTCCCCCAGCCCAGCCCCCACAGACTCAGGTCAGAATCCTAGAGAGAGACATTAAAAAAACTACAACAGCATTTTTTACTAAAATTTGCTGATCAATGGTAACATCACTAAAAGGGGACCGCCAGCCATTATGGGTCTCTTAATGAGCTGTGTTAGGAAATACTCTGCACCACCTACAAAGTATTCTTGTCCCCCCCCGCCCCCGCCCCCGCCATGCCCGACACACAAAGCATAACAATAACTGAAACACAATCTCATTGAGCCTCTAGACCTCATTGGTACCAATTTCCAGGAAACACAGGGACCAGAGAAGCACGATAAACCACACGATGATGACATAATAAGCCAAATACAGAATGGGAATAACCCCATAGCATGAAGGGCCAGCTTCCTTGAATACATACTTGTTAGAAGGAGTAGTGGGATTTATTACAGGTAGCAACAGACTTCAAAGATACAACCAAGTGGACCTTCTTTAGATACCGATTCAAACAAACTGTCTGTACAAAGGAGAAAGTTGGAGAAAACTGAATGTGACTGAGATTTTAATAATATATTAAGAAATTATTCTTCTTTTAAGTTATGATAATATTTATGTGCTTACATTGGGGAAAGAAGTCCTTACTTCTTCAATATAATAATGAAATACTGAAGGGCGAGATGATATGTCTGGAATTTGCTTTAAAATATTCCGGTGGGGGCGCCTGGGTGGCTCAGTGGGTTAAAGCCTCTGCCTTCAGCTCAGGTCATGGTCCCAGGGTCCTGGGATCGAGCCCCACATCGGGCTCTCTGCTCCACGGAGAACCTGCTTCCTCCTCTCTCTGCCTGCCTCTCTGCCTACTTGTGATCTCTGTCTGTCAAATAAATAAATAAAATCTTCAAAAAAAAAAAAATTCCGGTGGGAGAGGGAGGAAGATGATGGAGAGTAAGGTGGATAGAGAAAACAAGAATGATGAAATACTGATTATTGTTGCATCTAGCTAATGCCTGCAGGTGACTCATTATACTATTCTCTCTGTGTCTGGGTAAGTTTGAAGTCTCCATAACAGAATTTTTCAGAATTTTTTACCTTTCTACTCTTACTTCCCACTACCCTGCAACAGAAACCCTCCACCCTCCACATCCCTGCTGCATTAAGGGTTATCCTTCATCTTAGATTGCGTGTGCTAGATAACTTTGTAGACAGGCAGCCCCACCCATGCATGGCTCTCATCCAACACTCTCTGGAAATTCTCTCCAGCACTTTCCTGAACTGTCCTTCAATACCCAGCTCAAATCCCTGCCTCCTCCCCAAAGGTTCCTCCCTGAGTACTCCCAGATATCATGGGCATTCTCTCCCTTCTCTGGACTCTCAGAGCACTTCAAATCTCTGTCACAGTTTGCTTTAATCTCTTGGTTATGTTTTAGTATTTTGCATACCTGATTGGGTGTGAGGCTCTCATAGGGCAGGGGGCATGTTTGTTTATTACCCTCTTGGCTCAACCAATTTACCCCAGAATCTGTCCTAAATAATCTCAACTAATCAGGAAATCATGGGGATGTCTCTTGAAAAACACTGACCTAAAGAATAACACATTGGCTGGGGCACCTGGGTGGCTCAGTGGGTTAAAGCCTCCGCCTTCCGCTCGGGTCGTGATCCTGGGGTCCTGCGATCGAGCCCCGCATAGGGCTCTCTGCTCAGCAGGGAGCCTGCTTCCCCTCCTCTCTCTCTCTCTCTGCCTGCCTCTCTGCCTACTTGTGACCTCTGTCTGTCAAATACATAAATAAAATCTTAAAAAAAAAAAAAAAGAATAACACATTGGGAAGAAGAAGAAGAAAAGAAGAACACTTTGAAACAGGATCTGGAAACCTGAGTTAGTCCTTGCAAGTTAGTCTAAGTCCAGGATTGCAAATGACAGAAAATTAGAACGTATTAATTCAAATAACTGGAAAGTTGAAGTATAGATTCAGAGACCTACTTGTTTTTTCAGA
Source organism: Martes martes (assembly GCF_963455335.1). NCBI lineage: Eukaryota > Metazoa > Chordata > Mammalia > Carnivora > Mustelidae > Martes > Martes martes. The sequence goes on from NC_137895.1 coordinate 124,135,844, forward strand.
CATGTCTCCCCTTTCCCTTTTCTTCATTTCTAAGCTATGCTATTGGTGAGACCCAGCTGTTATTACCTAGCTTAAAAATACTGAAAGAGGGGCGCCTGGGTGGTACAGTGGGTTAAGCCTCTGACTCTTAGTTTCATCTGAGATCAGGATCTCAGAGTCCCAGGACAGAGTCCCACATAAGGCTCCCCATTCAGCTCAGAGTCTGCTTGAGATTCTCTCTCCCTCTCCCTCTGTCCCTACCACTCATTCTCTCTCTCTATCTAAAATAACTAAGTAAATTTTAAAAACAAAAACAAAAAAACACTGAAAGAAAGACAACATACAAACCTCAATGAAGAATTCTGATTGGTTCAGATTGCAATTCGGTGTCCATCCTTCAGCCAATCACTGTGGTTAAGGGAATAGGGCACTACAATTGGCCAGGTCGGGCTCACACATGATCTCTGTGGCCAGTGGTTAGACAGACCAGTGAGATCTATTTGAAGGCGCTGTAGAGTGACAGCTCCCCAAGGGGAAGGGAAGTACAGCTGCCAAAAGAATGGGGAAAGGAATGCTGGGAAGAACCCATTTCCACCTCTCCAAAAAAGACCTTCACCACAGCCTTATTTCTCCCCAAATGGCCCTGAACCAGCTATTTAACAACATAGTAATTGTCACACTTTGTTGCACTCTTACTGTGTATCAGATAATGCACCAGCGCTTTGTAATGTAATTATAATTACATTTATAAAGTAATATAATGTATATAATTTATCTCTAGTTCTTTGGACAACCCAATAAGGTATTATTAGGCCCATTTTACAGATGAAAAAACTAAGACTTAAGTAGTCCAATGGATCTGTGTCTTAGTTTGGACTGCTACAACAAAGTACCATAGACTGAGTAGCTTAGAAACAATAGAAATGTATTTCTCATAGCTCTGAAGGCTAAAAGTCCAAGATTAAGGTGACAGGTGATTGAGTTCTGATGAGAGCCCCCTTCGGGCTTGCAGACTGACGATTTCCTATTGTATCTTCACTGGCAGGAAGAGAGAGGGGAAGAAAATCCACTCCTGACTCTTATCAAGGCCCCAATCCCATCTGAAGGCTCTACCTCATGACCTCATAATCACCTCCCAAAGGCCCCGCCTCCGAACACCATCACTCGGGGAGGTAGGGTTTCAGTATATGAGTTTTGGGGAAGCACATTCAGTCCGTAACAACCTGTTCAAGGCCACCTATGCTTTTTTACCACAACTGTATCTGTGTGCTTCAGTTTCTCTCTCTGGGGGGATTCCTGATATCTCTCAACCTTACAGAGATGTTTTAAACATGAAGGAACAAGAACTACCGCAAGGTTTTGAGACTTACTCATTCTTCCCAGTGGGCTTGGCCTTGCATCTTTTCACACGTGACCTTCCATGACTTCAAGGTTATGTCCTCCCCAGAGCCCTCCTGACCCTTCCAATTACACCAGCGCTATCTCCTTGCTCTGGATTCCCTGGCACCATACACACAGTGCTCTCGGGACACCTACCATCTGCTCTTCCTTATCACAGACATGGATGTTAGCTCCCCCACTACACTGCAAGCAATTGAGAAAGGGGACCGGTACTGATTCAATTTTATATATAGCATGGGTTTAAGCCTGTATAGAATAGGTTTCAAATAAACATTTTAATTAATTAATACATTTGTTTAATTAATTAATGTGTCAGTGAGGAATTCCCCTGTAAATTCAAGGTACAGCTATTTGGGCTTCAAATAAAAACACAGAATGTTGGGACCGTAAGAGGTCACTGAAATAGAGAAATCAGTTCGCAAAGTATTTGCCACTAATCCACAGCAAACTGGGTCAAGAAACTGAGAGTAGCATTTAGTGACTTTTATAGCAATTTGGCAGATTAGATTTATGTGTTGGATTAATAATGAAAAAGTTAGACTTATATTTTGTATGCCTTTGCTTTTTAAGTGTATCTTTCCATTTACTTATACTGTATTTTACCAAGTATCGGACCAAAATGGATTGGAAGCGAAAAAAGTGAATTCTTTGCCAGAGATCATTTGAGCAGCATGGATCTCATCTAAACTCCCACTCAGAGCAGGAGCCTTTCCTCTATTTCTGGCCAACTCACCTCTTTTTAACACTTTCCAGTGGAACATTCACACCATTAATTCCCACTTGCAGATTGTTTCATAACTTAACTATTTCTTCTTTTTTTTTAATTTATTTATTTGACAGAAAGGGAGAGATCGCAAGTAGGCAGAGAGGCAGGCAGAGAGGGAGGGGGAAGCAGGCTCCCCACTGAGCAGAGAGCCCAATGAGGGGCTTGATCCCAGGACCCTGAGATCATGACCTAAGCGGAAGGCAGATGCTTAACCAACTGAGCCACCCAGGTGCCCCATAACTTAACTATTTCTATTCTGACCTTGGAAGGTTCTCCCTCAGAGAAGAAAACAGACCTTCTCAGCTGAGAGTGGAATTGGGGGGGTGGGGATGGTGACAGGCTTCAGCAAGAAGTGGAAATTTCACTGACCTGATTTCTCAGGCTCAGTTTTCTCATCTACAGAATAAGAACTTTCCATTTCTGACATTTTATGATCCCACTGTTCCTTCATGCACTTTTCTATCACCCTGAGATGGGAGGCAAGTTCCTGCCTCCGGAGAACAGTTTACTGCAGCCTGTCCCTTGCAAAAAGCTCCCTCTTTGATATTTAGTGACATGATTATATAACTAAGGTACATTCCATGTATCATTTACATGGGATAAATATTATATTATTCAAATTCCAAATAAAATGGGCTTTCTGTAGGAAACAGATGTCTGCTCTCCTATACATTATAAATTTTATAGCAGTAATAATAATATAGCTAACAATTATTGAGCACTTACTGTATGCCAGATATTGAGTTAAGTGCTTTACATAAATTATCTCATTTATCTATCAAAGTAACAGTTAAGAAGCTAATGTTACTATTCCCATTGTACAGATAAGAAAACTGAGGTATGGGGTAGGTTAAGAAACTTGCCCAAGATATGTAACTAAAGAGTGAGTGGACCAAGATTAAAATCCTGCTGATGTGAACCCAGAGCCTGCATTCTTAACCACTGTAATAGTAGAAGGTAGGAAATAAAAGGCATAAACAAATGAAAAATAGTGAAGCACGCTAACTCTTCAATACAGGTGTCATGTTTATTACATGGCAGCTCAGGATCCCAAAGGCACAAAAACTGAAGACTCCTAGCCTTCTTAAGATGTAGACCTAGAATTGGCAGAGCATTGATTCCACTGCATTTTACTGATTAAAATGAGTCACAGGGCTATTCCCAATGAAATGGGTCCACACAGGAGTTATGGTTCACTGGAGGTCATCTATAGAAATGAGCTACTTTGTGAATAAGCTAATAGAACATAAGGGATATAAAATGGGATAAAAAAAAATCCCATTAAGCCAAAGAAAGCAATAAAGGGAGGAAAAATAATTTTAAAAAAAGAATAGATAGAACTGAAAAAATGGCAAGATGGCAGATTTAAACTTAAGCATATCAATAGTTACATTAAATATAAATGGACTACACACTCCAATTGTAAAACAGACTGTCAAACAAGATTTCTTTAAAAAAGCAAAGCCCTACTACATGTAATCCACAAGAAATGCACTTTAATATTAAGACATAGATTTGTTAAAAATAAAACATCAGAAAAATATATAGAATTTTAGCAGTAGTCACAAAAAAGGAGGAATGACCATACTAATATCAACCAAAAAAGTCTTTAGGTTAAGACATATCATCAGAAATAAAGACAGACATTTCATATTGACAAAAGGTCAATTTCTCACAATGACAAAGTGATTTCAAATGTATATCCATTTATAAATAGGCCTTTTAAATAAATGAGGCAAAAAGTGACAGAACCAAAGAGATAGAAAAACCTTCATTTGCTATATGAGATTGCAACATTCCTTATTCAGTAACTGATAGAACAAGGGTCAGAAAATCAGAAGAATATATATAACATGACTAACAAAATCAATCAAAATTGCTCAGCCAACATTTATAGAAACTACATCTAACAACTGTAGAATACAGTTTTTTAAATGGACATGGAACATTCATCAGTAAAATTCATATGCTAGGATATAAAGTATGTCTCAATAAATTCAGAAGAATTGAAATCATAAAGAGTACATGTTCTGACTATAATGGAATTCAATTACAAATTGATGGCAAAAAGAAATATGTGAAATATCCAATTATTTTAATACTAAGAAACATACTATACAATGAAGTATGGCTGAAAGAAGAGACTAAAAAAATTTTTTTTAAATATTTTGAACAGAGTGATATTGAAAGGCTAGCATATCAAAAGTTGTTGGATACAATTGTACTTGGGAAACTAACATAACACTGTATGTTCATTATACTGGAATTCTTAAAGATTCTAAATAATTTAAAAATTGAACATTAAAATTTTTTAAAGTTAATAGGAAAACCAAATTCTCTTGCTATTATGTGGACTTAAAATACCAACAGATTTTTTTTTTAAGATTTTATTTATTTATTTATTTGAGAGAGAGAAAGAGAACACAAGCAGGGAGAGTGGCAGGCAGAGGGAGAAGCAGACTCCCTGCCAAGCAAGGACCCCAATGTGGGACTCGATCCCAGGACCCTGGGATCACGACCGAAGCCGAAGGCAGACGCTTAACCGACTGAGCCACCCAGGTGCCCCAGCAACAGTGTTTATATTAACTTTTAAGTCAGCATCAGTTATGGGGTGATAATGTCTATCTGCCTTTATTTGTTTTGGATCATTGCCAAGTATATGGCATTAAAGTTACAAAAAAAAAGTTGTAAGATATAAACTAAAGCAATGTTTAGGAAATGTGTAAGTTTAAATGTTTATATTAGAAAAGAAGTTTAAAATCAGTGATCTATGCTTCCACCTTAAGAAGCTAGGAAAAGAAGAGTCACACAAAAGTAGTAAAAGGAAAAAATTTATATAAGAACAGAAATCAGTGAACTAGAAATCAGCAAAGAATGAAGTAAAAATCAAAACTTGGGTCCTGGACAAGATAAATAAAATTGATACACCTCTAGATAGACTGATCACAGATAGAGAAGATAAAATACAAATTGTCAATATCAGGAATAAAAGAGTAAACAACACTATGAATTCTACAGATATAAAAAGGGAAATAAGGGAATATTATGAAAACATTTATGCCAATGAACATAAGGAAGTTATTTAAGAAGGAAAATTTTCCTGAAAGACATTAATTATCAAAACTAACACAAAATTTAAAAATCCAACTAATTTTGTATCTATGAAAGCAGTTAAATTTATAATTAAACATTTTCTCATGAGAAAATTCCAAAACTTTACTGGTGAATTCTACCAAACATTTAAGGAAGAAATACTACCCACTTTTAAACAAACTCTTTCAGAAACTAGAGAAGGAGAGAACATATCCCAGCTCATTTTATGAGGCCAGTATTACATTAAAATCAAAACTAAGTGAAGACATTTTAAGGGGATGCCTGGGTGGCTCTGTCAGTTAAGATCTGCCTTTGGCTCAGGTCATGATCCTAGGGTGTTGCAATCAAGTCTTATGTTGGGCTTCTTGCTCAGCCAAGAGCCTGCATCTTCCTCTATCTGCCGCTCCCCCTGTTTGTGCACTCTCTATCTCTGGCAAATCAATAAATAAGATCTTTTAAAAGAGAGAGAGAGAGAAACCTTGTAAGAAAAAAGAAACTACAGATTAATATCCTTCATAGACACATAGGGATCATAGATACAAAAATCTTCAAAGCCTGGCATGCTGAATATTAAATACTAAGGGATATAATAAAAGAGTGATAAAACCAAGTGTAGTTTATCTCAACAATATAAATTATTTCCATATTTAAAATTCAATCAAGGGGAAGCTGACTGGCTCAGTCAGTAGAGTATATGATTCTTGATCTCAGGGTTACAAATTCAAGCCCATGATTGGGGTAGAGATTCTTTTTTTGGGGGGGTAGAGATTCTTAAAAATAAAATCTCAGGGGTGCCTGAGTGGCACAGTCAGTTAAGCATCTGGCTTAAGATTCTCTCTTTTCCTTTCCCTCTACCCTCCCCCACCCCAACTCGCTCACTCGCTCTCTCTCTCTCTCTCTCTAAAGAAAAGAACTTTCAGTTAAGATCTTATTTAATGGGGAAATGCTGAATGTTCTGTCCACTCTCACCAGTTCCATTCAACATTGTATTCAAGTTCTTAGTTATTGAAATAAAACAAGAAAAATAAATAAAACAAATACAGATTGGAAAGGGAAGATCTGCATTCACAGGTGAAATAATTAGTAATATAGAAATTGTGAAGAATCTATAAAATTTGAATTCTCTCAGTTCAGTGTTCCTTGGTTTTTTGTTTTTTTTTTTTAAGATTTTATTTATTTGTCAGAGAGAGAGAGAGAGAGAGAGTGAGCACAGGCAGACAGAGAGGCAGAGGGAGAAGCAGGTTCCCTGCGGAGCAAGGAGCCCGATGTGGGACTCGATCCCAGGACGCTGGGATCATGACCTGAGCCGAAGGCAGCGGCTTAACCAACTGAGCCACCCAGGCGTCCCAATGTGTTCCTTGGTTTTAAGTAAATGGAGTTTGAAGTGTTAGGAAGGTAACTGCAGGTATAAATTTGAATTTGTCAGGCACTCTCATCTGGAAATTCTATTCTGAAGTGCAAGCCAACTAACCATATAAATATTTTTTAACTCGGATATCTTTATGCAATCATCTGTATAGATTTGACTAATATGCAAGTGAATAAACAAATATATAGAGAGATATCAATTTTGAGAAATTCCATGCAAAATGAGAACAATGTCACAAACATTAGCTCATTCCATCTTCCTATTAGAAAAGTCCTTTCAGGGGTGCCTGGGGTGGCTCAGTGGGTTAAAGCCTCTGCCTTCGGCTCAGGTCATGGTCCCAGGGTCCTGGGATCGAGCCCCACATCGGGCTCTCTGCTCAGTGCGGAGACTGCTTCCTCCTCTATCTCTGCCGCTTCTCTGCCTACTTGTGATCTGCATCTGTTAAATAAATAAATAAATAATCTAAAAAAAAAAAAAGAAAAAAGAAAAGTCCTTTCATTGTCCCGTTCTTAGAAATGAGAAAGTTGGGGCACCTGGGTGGTGCAGTCAGTTGGGAGTCTTACTCTTGGTTTCGGCTCAGGTCGTGATCTCATGGTCATGATCTCATGGTGGTGAGATAGAGCTCCAAATCAGGCTCCAAGCTGAGTTCCTCTCTCCCTCTCCCTCTCCCCCTCTCATTCGAGTTCTCTCTAAAATAAATAATTTTTTTTTTTAAGGAGTGGGGAGGGAAAGAAATGAGAAAGTAAGGAGTAGAAAGTTTACTAAATTGACCAAAGTCACACAGCTACTAAGAGGAAGGTGGCATTTGAACCCAGGCTGTGTGACTCTAGAGTCTGCATTTAATCACCCTATTAAGTAGAAAACAAAGGATATAAAATTATAGAATAAAAGATAATCTCTCCTACATCTTCAAAAGGGGAAAAGGATACGGGTGGGGGGAAATACAACAGAAGATTAACAATGGCTTTCTCTAGATAAGGAGATCATGGGTTTTTGTTTTTTTTTTTTACTTTCTGCATCATCTAGTTTTTCAATAATATAGACATCTATCACAGACATTCATTTCAATCCCTCTTCTAGTCCTTTCTTATGCCTGGTCTTTTGACCTTAAAACGGAGATTGCCCTTCCCCAAATCTACCCTCCAAGCCCACACCTGGGAGGGTTGGCTTGTCACCTCAAAATTTACCCTGAGACAATGTGAGAATGTAGTTCTCAAAGCTGAAGACTCATCCAGTTTGCCCGCACAAAGCTCTTCCCTCTTTCTGTGGCCCTCTCCGTCATCCCCCATTCCAACCCTTCTTCAACTTAGGAATCCCTTTGAGGAAAACCACCTGATGTAATTCACCTTTCTATCCCTCTTCAAGCCTAGATCAGTGTTTCACATATAACTCCCATATAATTTAATGAATAAAAACTTGAAAGCCAAGACGTTATGATCAGAAGAAAAAATTTCCTAAAATAAAAGATGTGACTATACACTTCACAAGAGAGGAGGGTTTCTCTGACCGGTTGCATCAGATCCAGCTCCAAGAAGCCATGAGAGTAAAGCTTTAGCCCTGTAGCATCCTGTAGTAGCCCTGTAGAAGCTGGGTGCCCACCCAGATTCCCACTGGTGAGGGGGGTGGGGGCACAGAGGGGAGGAGAGCACAAGCATAACTCCTCCAGCTGCTGGGAGTGTTGGCTGCTAAAGGCTGAATCTGTCCCCTCTCCCCAGAGGAGGACCACATCCATTGACCAGTTGGTGACCTGGTACAAAGTCCCAGCCGCCATGCCTCAATTTGGGACAACTCCAAAGATCCATCCCAGCTTCTGAGCTCTCTTGGGATTGGCTGAGGTTTTTGTTGCTCCTGCGTTGTAGCCCAGCTGTTCCCTCTGCTCAACCTGCTTCCTTCACTTAGAGCTGTCCATACCAAGAGCACTCTTCAGTAGAACCTCTGCATACACATCTCCATCTAGAGTCTGTTTCTCAGAAACCTGATCTAAGAGAACCTCCAGAAAACAGCAGGTCCCACCAGGGCCTGATTGTTAATATAAGAATGACTGGCATAAGTTGAAGAAGCCAGGAATTCAGCCAAGTGGGAGGACTTGCAACAGCTTTATAAGTCTTAGGAAGGCAAGAAGCACATTGAGGAGGGTGGGGAGTGGGGAGTGTTGGGGTATAAGTTCAGGGACGAGTGAGCAAGCACTGATAGATGTGGGCAGATAAAGTCTGCTAGGTATGGTGGGTGAGGAATGGGCAAATCCAGTTTAAATTACCCTAGCAAGGTAGTTGTTTAACCACAATCCTAAAATGAAACAGATTTTCTAGTGCCTGCTAGAAATCTGCAACAGTGGTCTCAGGGGTGTAGATTACAAAGCCACAAGGTTAGAAGCTTCAAGATAAAATTTGCCCCTAACTGAGGCAAACAGAGAAATGTTGGAATTGCCCCTCAGGATACCCCGTAAAGACTCTGATTACAGTGAGTATTCAACAGGAGTTAGTATCTTTTTCCCATTAAATCCATTAAATCCAGGTGCCAGCCAAAATCTCTGATCATCCCTGAAAATACTATTGACACATATCTACCTACACATCATCATTTCACACCACTCTGACAACATGTATGGGAGACACCAACACTACCACCTCCATGGCTGGGTCATGAAACCACAACCATTTAGCTAATTGTACCCCAAAAGTTTTCCAAACCCAGTATCTAAAGCATGTGAATATTTTTATTTTCTGTCCCCAACTCAGGTGTTACACACAACACAGGCTGGTCCAGTGACAACCCAGGACCCGCATGATTGAAATCTACTTGTCCAGTTGGGACTATGGCCCTTCACAGGCCCCGGCAGCCAGAAGTTTCCAAGGTAGACAAAAGGCAGAACCCTGAGAGGGTGTGGAAAAGCAGGAAATGTACAGGCAAAGCTATCAGATTCTGTCAATCAACTTAAAACCAACCAACCCAAGACAATCAAAAACATTAAAATCAAATACCCTTTAACCTCCACTTCCAGAAATTTACCAGAGTTACTTGTGCCTATGTGTCTAAGAATATTAAGCAAGGGTAGTGGCTCTTTGTGTCACCAAGATGTCAGATGATATAATGTGAGCCACAACCCTTTATACTGAGATTCCCTCCAAAGCAACCACTAGTAAAATTAGCAAATTTTTTCTAAAGCTTTGTGGGTCATAGGCAAGGATCACAACACTTACAGAAACAGTTTAGCTCACATTTTATTCGTTCTTGTTCTTAAGTCACCCTGTCTAGGAAAAATATACTATATTTTCCTCCACTCTTGTATTTATGATACTTCTGACACAGATGTGTGGGGTTTTTTCCCCACATCAACCAATTTTCTGAACCAGCTAGGTGACCTCCAACTCAACGCAGTTCTGACACTCTAGCTGGAGTTAGCATCAGATCCCACAAATTAAGGTTCCCACAAGACTGCCCTCATTTTAGATGCCAATCTTAAGTACCAGGCTGTTACCAACACTTCTGACCAACCAGCTTTAAAGCAGGGTTCCCGTGACCCTCTCCTCAGGTTCAATAATTCACTAGGATGGCTCATAGAATCCAGGGAAATGCTTACTGATAATTATTAGTTTATTATATAATAAGCGATATGATAAAGTTTACAGAGGAACAACTAGATGAAGAGGTACATACATGGCACAAGATCCAGAAGAGTCCCAAGTATGGGAGCTTCTGTCCTTCTGGAGTTGAAGTGGGCCACCCTCCCAGCACATAGATGTGTTCACCAACCCGGACGCTCTCTGAATGCCGTAGTACACATAATGGATTAGTCAAGGTATTGGCTAAGCTGTTCTAACAAAAAGACCTAAATATACACTGGCTTCGATAAGACAGAAATTTATTTCTCTGTCAGCCAACAGCCTGGAAGGGAGAGGTAGGTCTGCTTTTCTCATATCATGTAGCTCCCAAATGGGCTCCAATTATTGCCACTGCCCGGCCAGTGAAAAAGATGAGCGTGCGAATCAAGTGTCACTGAGAAGATAATCCAGAAGTCGCACACATCACTTCTGCCCACATCCCACTAATCCAAATTTGTCACAGGTCCATAGCTAGCTGTAGCCGAGAAACCAGGTGACCAGCAAAGCCTCCAGAAGGTGCTTTTACTGAAAGGAAGAGGAGGAAGTGGATACGGGGGAGAGTTAACGGTCTCTGAAGACCAATTAATACATAGAGAACTGTAACTGAGTCCCTGGTCCTTTTGGATCCAGAGCCTTCTTTTTTAATCACATCAAAGTGCCTCTCTAAACACTTGAAAAAACTTTTTCTTTCCTTAGCATCTGTAATTTACCTCTGACTGTTCTTGCTGAGACTTTAGGGTCCCTTTAGGTTTGAGGAGGAGGATCCCAGTCCCTCACCCTCTATTCTATCCTCCCTCCCCCATGACGATCACTAGCTCCTCAAGTACAAAATTATCCTGTGGTTTTCCTATACCCCGCTCCCACCTTTGTAAATAGTCCTTCTAACAAACTATCTGTAAAGTCCTCGCTTTGAGTGCACCATCTGTTTCCTGCCAGAACCTTGACTGATTCTCTTCATTCACCGTCCACCCCGCAGGGCAATGTCAGACAAGGCTTTCAGGCTCATCAGAGTGACATATCTACAAAACTCAGAAATGTCCCCTGCTAACATTGACCTGCTTCCTCAATAGAAGCTCCAAGGGGGCTGTGACCCTCTCTTTGATTATTTAATCTTAGAGCCCAATGCAATGTCTGGCACATAGTAGGCTCACTAAATATTAGATACGAATAAACACTGATTCCAATCACAGTAGTTTCACAACAAATGTGTGTCTGACGATTAACTGAACAGCCCCAATCTTATTTAGAGAGCTTTAAACAGTTCCTTATGAAGCCACGGAGAATTTTTTTTTAGGAGAAAATGCTGTGCGGTATGTACTTTATTTAGCTCTGATGTTACTATAAGCTCAAATCCTCTTGCACCTTTATAGGTTTTAATACTTCCTGTCATTGCAACATGTTCACCAGATTTTTCAGTCCCCCTTTGTAATGCTTTGAAGTGCAGTGTGATTGAAAATCTGCAGTTTGAACTTGAACAAAGTTCTCAGTAAACAGATTGCAGACAATTTCCTTTAAATGTGCTCTTGGAAACTAGGAATACATTAAGCACATCAGAACAAGAAATTTACCAAGAAAAAGACATGAGATTCGTATTTTCAATCTGAAGCAAATACTACCATATTTCATTATGGCTAAGATGTCATTGATCTTTAGATATCCCACTGTGTACCACTAAAGGGAGAAAATGGTACCAGTTAAACTCTGATACAAAGCTTTCTTATCACTTAGAATTATTTTTTACATATGGAATAAAGTCTTTTAGACTTATTTAGTCATAGATTTTCATTATACATCACAATGCTCTTTCCATGCATTTCGGCAATTACAATGGCTTTTGTTTCAATGCCAAATCATACTGAAATTATTTTGAAGACGTTGTAAATGGCAATTAAATGCATATAACTCAATTGAAGTGACAGCAATATGAACAGCTATGACCAGATTCCTGCAGCCACATCACAACTGCAACTCAGATACCATCAACTGTAAGATGCAACTTGATTTCAGAGATGTTAAAATGGGAGGGCACGGGTAATAAGTGTTGGAATCAATGAAATATGAGGCTTGCCCAAAAGCAAGATTCAATGGCTAAGTCCCATATTTTATTGATTGAATCATTTGTAAATCTGTGCTAGGGATGGATGGAGGGGGGTATAGGGAGGGGGGCAAGGAACAAGGATTGGATCAGGGAAACAACAATTAGAAAATGCAAATATTCTCGAGTTTCATCTTTAGCAAGTCACTTTACAAAGTACTTTTTTTTTCCAAAAATCACTCACTAAATATTACACCTTAAATATTTGCTAGTTAATGATGGCTTAAATTGAGGTTGAAAACTGAAGAATGATCCAATGAATTAATCAGTAGAGAAACAAGTCTAGGTAACAGGGAATTATCCAAAATACCCCAGGAGGAAATGTTTCATATATTCAAATGCCAACCTAGGTGTTTACAGCATTAACCCTCAAAAGGATGAAAAAAATCTGTATCTGCATCCTTATGAAGCCTCTCATATTACTTCATTTTGAACTACAGGGTTTTGTAACTGCCTCTCTCTGACCTTAGCTCTTCTAAGTCTTCTAAAACTGAGAAGATTCAGTTTTCTTAAGTAATCAATGACCCAATAAAGACACAGGAAATTATTTTGGCAGGACACAAAATCTTTTTTTTTCTAGGCAGATTACTTAAAACGTAAAGGGAAAAACTTTTACAATTTTTTATCAAGAGCAGACCAATAGTTCAAGAAAACTTAATCCTTTCAACACAGAGAAAGCCAAATTCTAATTTTGCATCTGCTTACTTTTGATATTAAAATTCATTTAACTTACTTAAATTCACTCTAATGTTAGCTAGCTTGACCACACATCAAATTTCTTTCCACAGATCCTTTCCCACAAACCTACAAGTTTCTTTTTTACATTCAGATTTTGTCCTATGTGTTTCTTCTTTTCCCATCTGAAATAACCAATATTACTTTGGGACAAAATTACTCTATTTTCCCTCAACGGAGATGCATTTCTTTTTCTCATACATTCTTTTAACAAAAACACATATCCTACTTTCCTTGCATATGGAGGTATTTCCCTTCCTAGAAGTTTTAATTACATATATTAGAATTTTTAACCCTTAAGAAAGTTTGAAGGTCCAGTGAAAATTGAGAAGTAATCAGCTATAACTGTCTTTTACATTAGCATTCTGTAGCTTGGTAAATTTATAAATTTATAAATACATTTTATAATATCTACATTATAAATACATTTTATAATATCTACATATGATACATATGATCGTGGCACAAAACATGTTGTACAAATATACTCAAGTATCTTTAGTTTCTCTGTATAAAGAAGCCAAAAGTGGATAAACTTATGTTCAGTAATTAATGTTTCAGTATTTTATCTTATTTAGAAATGATCTATATATTTAATGACTATCCATCATTTAACTTAGCAAAAACTTTAAGGTTTCAGGTTACCAAAAAGATTTGAAGAAACTTTTAAAATTCACTTAAGAACTTTATCCCACTTACATCTATTCAATTACTCATTTTCAGCAGTTATGCTTAGATTACTTATAAAGATTGTTATAAAATCTTATAAAATTACTCTCAAAAATTCATAGCAAGTTACTTTCCTCACTAACAAGTTTTGTAACAGAGATAACATGAATTTGACTAGTAAACTCAGGTGGAATAAAAGTTGTATGTCTACATTATTTAAAGAAATGTCTATTTCAATTAGGCCAACAAACATAAACAAGTTTATTTACCAAAGATTATGTCAGAGCACATGAACCTGAAAAGCATTTGGGCTAGTTTTTATTATATTTCTAGGCATTTTATGAATCCTTAACACATAGAAGAGCTTAATTTTCTTTCGGCCAATTAAATAGAGCTCTTTTACAAATTAATTTTGGTACTACTACCTAGAAGTAGAAAATACCACACATTTGTAATAGATGATAGAGAGACAGATACACATAAACATACAGACATGCAAATAGAAACCTTAACGGCTTTCATTCTAAAATTACTGCCATGAGAAGGGTATGATAATGTAAAAACTCACTAGCTTACAAAAGAACAGTTGACATAGGTGAAGTTTATCTGCTCAGATGAATAAAGCTTGTTATTGATATTCGTGGAGAAGACCCCTGAGATTTTTCATTTGCCCAAGTTCCAAAAAACTGTTTTCTCCTTTTGTTTTCCTTCTAACAAGAATTACCTCACTGAAGTTTGTAGACCAGATAGAACACTGACCTCTCAAAGGTACAAGGAAAGAATACGAGTTCCTCCAAGGAGGATTTCTATTCTCTAAGGCCAGAATTTTTACAATACCTACAAATAGGTATTTGAGACAAATAGATGAGGTTAATTGTTAGAAAGGATAGGTGAACCTTGGATTGTTTTCAGAGCTGCGTTTTTAGTCTTACAAAGATTTATAAGGTAAGGATAGTTGCTTCTAATTCTTCAACAACTTGGGGGTGGCAGCCTAAATAATATCAAAGGACTGACACACCCATCTACCTATGTTGGGAAGCAAAACATTTCTTCCCCTCTGGGTACATTTAGATTAGGGAAAAGGCCTAAAAAAATTCCTATCAGGGTCTAAATATCAGCTTCCAATTTGGTCAAATTTCTAATCATAGAGTCATTAAATCCTTTCAGATATCTTGCCAGGTTTCATCCGGGACATTCAGTAAATATTTCTGGCAGTATTAAACAACCTGATGGACCCAAGAGGAGGCCTCAAAGAGGAGGCAAATGATATTTGATTTTCCTCTCTTTACCAGGTCCTACAGACAGAGATCTCAGAGAGCTGAATCTGATAAAAATTCTCATCCTTTGCCAACATCTGCAGGTTTTTCCAGGATCCTATCTCCAGGCTCCAAGTGGCATCTAAAGTAGAGAGTGTAGCTCCAGTATCTACAAGAATAGGGCAAAGTTTTTTATTAATTTTAATTTTAGTTTCCCTTTGGCTGTGAAAGGGAATTACTGGTAGCCATTTACCAGAGAAACTCTGGGAGCCCAATCAAGTCAGGGAAGGTCCCTGTGGGAACCCTCTTTCAAAGGTAGAAATGAGGGTGTCTGTCAGGCCATTAACTTAGCAGACTTTTAGCAACGGTCATATAGTCTCTTCAGAGGGGAAAAACAATTTAGACAGGACTAAGATGAGTATTCACCAAAAGGAGGATAGAAGGAAGCAGTGGGAGTTACATTAGTCTTACAGCCCTTTGTTTTGGGCACCTCTTGTGTCTTTAATTTTTCATTACTTTTTATAACAAATCTTTCAATTAAGCTGTTTTAGAATTTTAAAGACATTTGGAGGCTTCTGCATGGCAACTGAAATTGGTATCTGATTCTCTTTGTTAGATTTGAGAGCTCTTGCTTTCAAGTACACTTTTTTTTTTTTTTAAGATTTTTATTTATTTATTTGACAGAGAGAGAGAGACAGCGGGAGAGGGAATACAAGCAGGGGGAGTGAGAGAGGGAGAAGCAGGCTTCCCACTAAGCAGGGAGCCCAATGCAGGGCTCAATTCCAGGACCCTGGGATCATGCCCTGAGCCAAAGGCAGATGCTTAGTGACTGAGCCACCAGGCACCTCTCAAGTATACTTCTTAAACGTATCTAATTGGCACATTCCCCATAATGACCATTGTAATTTGGTTGTTTTTAGTGAGATTTTACCATTTTTTGTAGATATTTCTAATTTTTAGACAAAAAAAACTAAGCGGGTGTGCCAGAAGGTAGCATGCTCAACTCTTTGGAGTATAAGGATCCCATTTTTATTATAATTATTATGATTATTATTATTTTAGTTAGGTCTTTAGGTCTCTCAGAGCCAAACTAATACCTGGAAGGGATATGCCTCTGGGTTGGAAGTTATGCGATGTTTTGAAAGCGCACCTCGTAGCGTGGAAAGTTTCCTGAGGTTGGCAGGTAACCTAGCATCAATCTAATCCATCTGTGACCAACGTATCCTAACATAGGAGTCTTGAAATTAGGTGGCAAGCTATATTATACAGCTTTTAAATGTTTGATCCATGGCTATCAATTCTGCAGCTTTTTTCCCCCTTTTGGGAAGTTTCTGAGATTCCCACTGACAATAGCCTACCTACACAAAACGGAACAAACAAGCAGGTGCACATTAACACGCCTCAAGGCCCCACGTGTACCACCAGTGATTCTCACCATGGGACTGGGAAGTGGGGAAAGGACTGAACCAACAGAATGGGGATTGTGGACTGTTTCCAAACAAATAGAGAACTTGAACTGCCACCAGCAATCTCTACCATGGAACTAGAGATTCCAACCAAATGGAGAACTGGCTAGAAAGCCAATTAAATCAGAAGCTTGAGGTAAAGAGAGCAGAGCTCAGAACCAAGAGGAGCTTAGCCCCGGCCCTCAGGTATGGTGAGAAAGAGAACTCAGAGAGTTCACAGGTACCACATCTGTGTTTCTTACTGTTCCTGAGGCAACAGAAGTTCACTTCAGAGCCCACTGACATTGCCACCAAATCTGTTAACTAAATTCAGTTAAATAAATTGAAGATCTACTTGGCTTTATTCAATGATAATGAATGGGGCAGCAAACAGAAAGGAGCTCTGAGGAGCTGTACAAAATGGAAGGCTTTCATAGGCAAGAATGGGGGAAGGAGCAGGGAACAAGGAGAAAGCTGATTATTTCAGGCAGGTTCACCTGTGGGGTATAGAAGGCGTCTATTGGGCAGGTAACCTCATTAGTATTGACCAGGTAATTCCAGATTGACTAGTTGAAGGCTACATTCCTCAGAAAGGCTGAAACTGCAATTAGGTTAGGTAAGAAGTCTTGGTTTGCTGACATGGAGCTTAACACAAGTGACTCCATTTTGGGCCTGGTGTCTCTTTTTTCACACTTTAAATATTATATTTTAAATATGTAATTAAATTAATAATAAAGTATTATGAGTAAACATTGGACGATTTCCTCTATATTCCTAGACCTTTGTATATTCAAGTTGATGAAAACGAAGCTTCTCATTATAAAAAATGGAAACATTACATCCAACGTTGCCTTGTATTCGAACACATGAATTTTGTCCTGAATTAACGGGATAATTTTCCATATTCTTTAGTTCTCCTGGTCTGGTTAAACACCCTTCCCCCTTGAAAAAGTGTAATAAAGACTCTAAAGATAATGGGCATGAAATGATTAAACAGGAAAACTCTTAAGTGACTGCAGTTAAGTCCGCCTCGATTTATCCTAGCATCTAATTTATCATAGCACAGAACTTGCCAAGTGAGAAATGGTTTCAAGTCCAAGTCGGGCCAGAAGTTTCTCTTCCCACCAAAATAAGCAAGTACATAACCTTCTCCCTAACCCCCAGTGTGGAAGAGACACTCATTCAACTATTGACCAAATGCCCTCTGTGGGCGAGATGTTGGTCCAGATGCTGCAGATACAAGAATGAACAGAAAAGACTTGGCTCTGCCCTCCTGGCACCTTGGTATGGGGGACACATTCCAGACACACCAGCCACACAATGAATTATTTAATTGCACTACAGGCTGAACTAGGAGAGCATTTTGTAGGGTGGGTGACAAGCTCATGAGCTTCTGGTCATGAACAACCAGAAAACAGTACGAGGAGCTGGGACACCACATCTGCCTAGAACTTAGAGCTCTAGCATTATTTCTGAAAGTAAAAAGAGAGAAAACCCTTCCCAGGCCTAGACAACAGGCATTTAGCCACACACAGGGACGCAGGCCCAAGAGCCTTTCCTCAGTTAATAAGGACTGTGTTATTTGAGCTCTAAACGGAGCGTTTTTGCAGTAGGAGATGTTCAATTAGTAGTAGAAAAAGAAAAGGCCCCTGATAGATTGAAGCAACCATTCCAGTGCAAACTGGTGCAGGATAAGAGTGGCATGGGACATTCTGAAAAGGTCAGCAGACAAAACACAGAACCTGGCTAACAAAAGAGGAGAATAGGCACACAGCAGAAACCCTTCTCTTAGGCACACAGCTAAAGGTTTCACCAAATCCCCAGCAGCGAAGGATTATAAATTAATAGCAGAACCACACTGTAAGGTATTTGTAGTTGTTTTATATAAAATGGTGCTTACATTTAGTGCAGAGTAAGTTAGATTGAGGTCTCCTTCCACGTGTGGGTTTTGGTGTTCTTAATTAATGCCTGTATTAACTATAAAATTCCAAACTAATGAATCCTCCAGGGACTGTTACAGGCATATTCAGGGAAAAAGCCTGACAATGATGGCCCAGATTCTGGTGCCTTGAAGGAGTGGACTAGGTAAGCACCGTCCCTTACCCTACAGAATGTTCCCTTAATAAGCTGAGTGAGCAGCATGTTACAATTACTTAGAAATATTTTTTCAACTAGTACTCTAGAAGAAAAAGAAGATGGATTAAATCAAAGGTTTTCAGTGCTACCAACTGCTCGGGAGAAATGTGTCCCTTTCTAGATCAGAAAAAAAAAAAAGATACTGTAGACTTAAAACTATTTTGGTCTTCTCTTTGTGCTCCCTCTGTTTCTGATTAACATAATATTTTTCACATACCCTCGTGGCCTTTTGAGTACATATAAATTTCCCTGACGTTACTCAGCTCTCCGGTCCTCTATTCTCCTGCAAATTCACCTATATAAGTTTTTTTTTTCTTTTCTCATTCTGTTCCTATTTTGCAAAATAAAAGGAACAACCACCCCCCTACACACACACCCAGGCCCTGTGGTTGCACCAGAAGGGGTAGAGGCTAGATGGCCTTGTATAACTTTTCCATCACTAATTCCTGATCTGATGCCAACAGGCACCCCCCATGATGCTGCCTGAAAACAATCTGCAGTTTGAATGTTTTCACTGTCCTATCCAATGCCCTCAGCAATTCATAGTCATAAAGAGTCAGATTCAATGTTTATAACTGTTGATCTGGACTCTCGAATTCCATCTCTGACTCTACCCATGATTTCTTTTCAAGGGCAGATTTTTACCTCAGTAAAGATAGTGATGCCTCTCTAATGGTAGGAACAATTATTAAGAAACCAGGCCAAGAGTCTCCTGGATGGCTTAAGCGTCTGCCTTCGGCTCAGGTCATGATCTCAGGATCCTAGGATCAAACCCCACATGGGGCTTCCTGCTCAGCAGGAAGCCTGCTTCTCCCTCTCCCACTCCCCTGCTTATGTTCCCTCTCTCACTGTGTCTCTCTCTCTGTCAAATAAATAAAGAAAATCTTTTAAAAAAAAACAAAGAAAGAAAGACCAGGTCAAATCTTTCCAACACAAAATAAGTTATCTGGTGAGCTTAGTAAATTCAGGGCAAAGGATAACAAGAGAATCATTCATTCACTGAGCACATATTTATTGATTACATACTTTATATCCTGTAGGAAGTTGTTGGAGAAATTCATCAGGAGGTTGACCACAAGTTGACCAGCAAGCTGGACCCAATCGATTGAAGGCTCCCACCCAACTCCCCTGTCCTTACAACGTGTGTCCTGCTTGCCTTCTCCACTCCCAGAAGTTGCTCCAAGGATACACCCCTGAGATAGAAACATGGTGTTGAGACTGTCTGGACCAGGTACATGACTGAACCCAGTTAAGGCCTCCTGCATATGTGACTGAACCCCATTAAGTCTTTATATAAACTATATATATAAACTTTTAAGATTCTGGAAGGCAGGTGTGGAAATCTACTTGTCTTGCGGCTGTCCAAGACAAGCCTCATAAGCAAGCCCTTGCTTATTAAATCTGCCACCTACCAATCTGGAATGGTCTGCCTCTTTCTTTAATCTCTCTTTGTCCTCCACATATGGGGGCTGCTTTCAGATTATACTCAAGGAGGTTGTGAACTAAAAGAAAGACACACAAGTAGATATTATGTATGCTCAAGAAACTTAAGATCTAGTAGAGGAGATAAAACAAAAACATTTTCAAAAGTATGAGTACTTAAGGGGCCAAAGAAGTTCAGGGGAGGGAAAGAATAAAAACTTTTTTTTTAAGATTTTATTTTTTATTTATTTGACAGAGAGATCACAAGTAGGCAGAGTGGCAGGCAAAGAGAGAAGGGGAAGCAGGCTCCCCACTGAGCAGAGAGCCTGACGGACAGGGGGCTCAATCCCCGAACCCTGGGATCATGACCTGAGCCAAAGGCAGAGGTAGAGGCTCCGACCCACGGAGCCACCCCAGCACCCCGAATTAAAACTTTTTTGGAAGGGCACTTAGCCGGCTCAGAGGTGGAGCATGTGACTCCTGAACTCAGGATTCTGAGTTGGAGCCCGACGCTGGGTATAGAGATTACTTAAAAATAAAAGTTTTAAACAAAAATTTTTAAAAAATAAATACAGAGGCAGAATAAATAAATAAAATTTAAGGAAATAAAATCATTTAAAAAAAAAAAAAAACTTTCTTGTACTTACTTTCCTAATTTTGTTTGGTCGGCTCATACTGGCCTGGAGCGGAACAGGTCACTCCAAAATAGGAGTTCAGGACACAATATCCCAAGATATGCTACTTCGGTATATTGATTGTTTTGAACTGCAAGCACATGAAAAACAGCAAAAGCAGGAGAGGCTTTCTCTAAATTCTCTTTATCTGCTTAAAGACAGATTCTCCAAAAGGACCTCAGTTGTCAAAGATCCCTGCCCGGCGGCGGAGCGACGGAGCACAAAATCGGGACTTTTAAAAGTCGGCTCCACTGGGAGACATCGCTCCAGAGGCTAAACTGGGGGGAAACCCAGGCGGGGTCAGCATAACCCCAGGACCCGCAGGGTCACAGAAGGACCGGGGGTGTCTGAGTGCCGCAGAGCTCGCAGGTATTGGAGCGGGGAAGCCGGCTATAGCGACAAAGCCGAGGAGTGAGCTCTAAGCCCAGGGTTACCTTGTGCCGGTCGCAGGCTGGGTGGGCTCGGAGCGCGGCCGGAGGCCACAGAGACAAAAGCGACCCGGCGCTTTTCTCCAGCTCCAACAATTGACTGCTTTCCTCGAGGCGCGACCGCAAGCCAGGGAGGCGGGACTGTTGGGCGCTTTGCTCTGAGAGCGCACTGAGGAGCGGAACCCCAAGCTCTCGGCTCCTCCGGGCCGAGAGATTGGGAGGCCGCCATCTTCATTCCCGTCCTCCGGAACTCTACGGAAAGCGCTCAGGGAACAAAAGCTCCCGAAAGCAAACCCGAGCGGATTCCTTAGCCCGGCCCCTGGCAAGGGCGGTGCAATTCCGCCTGCGGCAAGGACACTTGAAAATCACTACAACAGGCCCCTCCCCCAGAAGATCAACAAGAAACCGATCCAAAACCAACTTCAGTCACCAAGAACAGCGGAATTCCACAGCAGGAGAAAGCAAATCCTACCTGGACAAAATGACAAGGCGGAAAAACTCACCTCAAAAAAAAGAACAAGAGGCCGTACCGAAGGCTGGAGACCTAATCAATACAGACATAGGTAGCATGACAGATCTAGAGTTCAGAATGACAATTCTCAAGGTTCTAGCCGGGCTCGAAAAAGGCATAGAAGATATTAGAGAAACCCTCTCCGGAGAGATAAAAGCCCTTTCTGGAGAAATAAAAGAACTAAAATCTAACCAAGTTGAAATCAAAAAAGCTATTCATGAGGTGCAATCAAAAATGGAAGCTCTCACTGCCAGGATAAATGAGGCAGAAGAAAGAATTAGTGACATAGAAGACCAAATGACAGAGAATAAAGAAGCTGAGCAAAAGAGAGACAAACAACTACTGGAACACGAGGAGAGGATCCGAGAGATAAGTGACACCATAAGACGACACAACATTAGAATAATTGGGATTCCAGAAGAAGAAGAAAGAGAGAGGGGAGCAGAAGGTATATTGGAGACAATTATTGGAGAGAATTTCCCTAATATGGCAAAGGGAACAAACATCAAAATCCAGGAGATGCTAAGAACGCCCCTCAAAATCAATAAAAATAGGTCCACACCTCGTCACCTGATAGTAAAATTTACAAGTCTTAGCGACAAAGAGAAAATCCTGAAAGCAGCCCGGGAAAAGAAGTCTGTAACATACAAGGGTAAAAACATTAGATTGGCAGCGGACCTATCCACAGAGACCTGGCAGGCCAGAAAGCACTGGCATGACATATTCAGAGCACTAAACGAGAAAAACATGCAGCCAAGAATACTATATCCGGCTAGGCTATCATTGAAAATAGAAGGAGAGATAAAGAGCTTCCAGGACAAACAAAAGCTGAAAGAATTTGCAAACACCAAACCAGCTCTACAGGAAATATTGAAAGGGGTCCTCTAAGCAAAGAGAGACCCTAAAAGTAGTAGATCAGAAAGAAGCAGAAACAATATACAGTAACAATCACCTTACAGGCAATACAATGGCACTAAATTCATATCTCTCAATAGTTACCCTGAATGTTAATGGGCTAAATGCCCCAATCAAAAGACACAGGGTATCAGAATGGATAAAAAAACAAAACCCATCAATATGCTGCCTACAAGAAACTCATTTTAGACCCGAAGACACCTCCAGATTTAAAGTGAGGGGGTGGAAAACAATGTACCATGCTAATGGACATCAGAAGAAAGCTGGGGTGGCAATCCTTATATCAGATCAATTAGATTTTAAGCCAAAGACTATAATAAGAGATGAGGAAGGACACTATATCATACTCAAAGGGTCTGTCCAACAAGAAGATCTAACAATCTTAAATATCTATGCCCCTAACATGGGAGCAGCCAACTATATAAACCAATTAATAACAAAATCAAAGAAATACATCGACAGTAATACAATAATAGCAGGGGACTTTAACACTCCCCTCACTGAAATGGACAGATCATCTAAGCAAAAGATCAACAAGGAAATAAAGGCCTTAAATGACACACTGGACCAGATGGACATCACAGATATATTCAGAACATTCCATCCCAAAGCAACAGAATATGCATTCTTCTCTAGTGCACATGGAACATTCTCCAGAATAGACCACATCCTGGGTCATAAATCAGGTCTCAATCGGTACCAAAAGATCGAGATCATTCCCTGCATATTTTCAGACCACAATGCTCTGAAGCTCGAACTCAATCACAAGAGGAAATTTGGAAAGAACGCAAATACATGGAGACTAAACAGCATCCTTCTAAAAAATGAATGGGTCAACCAGGAAATTAAAGAAGAATTGAAAAAATTCATGGAAACAAATGATAATGAAAACACAACAGTTCAAAATCTGTGGGATACAACAAAGGCAGTCCTGAGAGGAAAATATATAGCAGTGCAAGCCTTTCTCAAGAAACAAGAAAGGTCTCAAATACACAACCTAACCCTACACCTAAAGGAGCTGGAGAGAGAACAACAAAGAAAGCCTAAACCCAGCAGGAGAAGAGAAATCATAAAGATCAGAGCAGAAATCAATGAAATAGAAACTAAAAAAACAATAGAACAAATCAACAAAACTAGGAGCTGGTTCTTTGAAAGAATTAATAAGATTGATAAGCCCCTGGCCAGACTTATCAAAAAGAAAAGAGAAAGGACGCAAATAAATAAAATCATGAATGAAAGAGGAGAGATCACAACTGACACCAAAGAAATACAAACAATTATAAGAACATACTACGAGCAACTCTATGGCAACAAATTTGACAACCTGGAAGAAATGGATACATTTCTAGAGATGTATAAACTACCACAACTGAACCAGGAAGAAATAGATAACCTGAACAGACCCATAACCAGTAAGGATATTGAAACAGTCATCAAAAATCTCCAAACAAACAAAAGTCCAGGACCAGAAGGCTTCCCAGGGGAATTCTACCAAACATTTAAAGAAGAATTAATTCCTATTCTCCTGAAACTGTTCCAAAAAATAGAAATGGAAGGAAAACTTCCAAACTCATTCTATGAGGCCAGCATCACCTTGATCCCAAAACCAGACAAGGATCCCACCAAAAAAGAGAATTACAGACCAATATCCTTGATGAACACAGATGCGAAAATTCTCACCAAAATACTGGCCAATAGGATCCAACAGTACATTAAAAGGATTATTCACCACGACCAAGTGGGATTTATTCCAGGGCTGCAAGGTTGGTTCAACATCCGCAAATCCATCAATGTGATACAATACATTAATAAAAGAAAGAGTAAGAACCATATGATACTCTCAATAGATGCTGAAAAAGCGTTTGACAAAGTGCAGCATCCCTTCCTGATTAAAACTCTTCAAAGTGTAGGGATAGAAGGCACATACCTCAACATTATCAAAGCCATCTATGAAAAACCCACCGCAAATATCATTCTCAATGGAGAAAAACTGAAAGCTTTTCCGCTAAGGTCAGGAACACGGCAGGGATGTCCGTTATCACCACTGCTGTTCAATATAGTACTAGAAGTCCTAGCCTCAGCAATCAGACAACAAAAAGAAATTAAAGGCATCCAAATCGGCAAAGAAGAAGTCAAACTATCACTCTTTGCAGATGATATGATACTATATGTGGAAAACCCAAAAGGCTCCACTCCAAAACTGCTAGAACTTATACAGGAATTCAGTAAAGTGTCAGGATATAAAGTCAATGCACAGAAATCAGTCGCATTTCTTTACACTAACAACAAGACAGAAGAAAGAGAAATTGAGGAGTCAGTCCCATTTACAATCGTACCCAAAACCATAAGATACCTAGGAATAAATCTAACCAAAGAGGCAAAGAATCTATACTCAGAAAACTATAAAGTACTCATGAAAGAAATTGAGGAAGACACAAAGAAATGGAAAAATATTCCATGCTCATGGATTGGAAGAACAAATATTGTGAAAATGTCTATTCTACCTAAAGCAATCTACACATTTAATGCAATCCCTATCAAAATCCCATCCATTTTTTTTAAAGAAATAGAACAAATAATCCTAAGATTTATATGGAACCAGAAAAGACCTCGAATAGCCAAAGGAATATTGAAAAAGAAAGCCAAAGTCGGTGGCATCACAATTCCAGACTTCAAGCTCTATTACAAAGCTGTCATCATCAAGACAGTATGGTACTGGCACAAAAACAGACATATAGATCAATGGAACAGAATAGAGAGCCCAGAAATAGACCCTCAACTCTATGATCAACTAATCTTCGACAAAGCAGGAAAGAATATCCAATGGAAAAAAGACAGCCTCTTCAACAAATGGTGCTGGGAAAATTGGACAGCCACATGCAGAAAAATGAAATTGGACTATTTCCTTACACCACACACGAAAATAGACTCAAAGTGGATGAAGGACCTCAATGTGCGAAAGGAATCTATCAAAATCCTTGAGGACAATGCAGGCAGCAACCTCTTTGACCTCAACCGCAGCAACTTCTTCCTAGGAACATCGCCAAAGGCAACAGAAGCAAGGGCAAAAATGAACTATTGGGATTTCATCAAGATCAAAAGCTTTTGCACAGCAAAGGAAACAGTAAACAAAACCAAAAGACAACTGACAGAATGGGAGAAGATATTTGCAAACGACATATCAGATAAAGGGCTCGTATCCAAAATCTATAAAGAGCTTATCAAACTCAATACCCAAAGAACAAATAATCCAGTCAAGAAATGGGCAGAGGACATGAACAGACATTTCTGCAAGGAAGACATCCAGATGGCCAACAGACACATGAAAAAATGCTCCACATCACTCGGCATCAGGGAAATACAAATCAAAACCACAATGAGATACCACCTCACACCAGTCAGAATGGCTAAAATTAACAAGTCAAGAAATGACAGATGCTGGCGAGGATGCGGAGAGAGGGGAACCCTCCTACACTGTTGGTGGGAATGCAAGCTGGTGCAACCACTCTGGAAAACAGTGTGGAGGTTCCTCAAAAAACTGAAAATAGAGCTACCCTACGACCCAGCAATTGCACTACTGGGTATATATCCTAAAGATACAAACGTGGTGCTCCGAAGGGGCACGTGCACCCGAATGTTTATAGCAGCAATGTCCACAATAGCCAAACTGTGGAAAGCGCCTAGATGTCCATCAACAGATGAATGGATAAAGAAGATGTGGTATATATACACAATGGAATACTATGCAGCCATCAAAAGACATGAAATCTTGCCATTTGCGACGACGTGGATGGAACTAGAGGGTATCATGCTTAGCGAAATAAGTCAATCGGAGAAATATAACTATCATATGATCTCTTTGATATGAGGAAGGGGAGATGCAAGGTGGGGGGGTTTGGGGGAGGTAGGAAAAGAAAAAATGAAAAGATGGGATTGGGAGGGAGACAAACCATAAAAGACTCAATCTCAAGAAACAGACTGAGGGTTGTGGGGGGGAAGGGGGACGGGAGAGGGTGGTGGGGAAATGGACATTGGGGAGGGTATGGGCTATGATGAGTGCTGTGAAATGTGTAAACCAGATGATTCACAGACCTGTACCCCTGGGGATAAAAATACATTATATGTTTATTAAAATAAAAAATTAAAAAAAAAAAAAAAAAAAAGATCCCTGCCCGGCGGTTTTATCAACCTAGAAAGGTTGATTCTTATCACAGGAGACAAGACTAGATGAAATCTGTCACAAACTTACCATACCTCCCATGTGTTCTTCTAAGGCCCCATTCATCTTTCCCAAAATTATTTACTCTCCCCTGAGAGACCTGCATCTCCTCTCCTCTTTCCCTATTAAGATTGTACTTAAGTTTGAATTCTAAGCCACCTTGGGAGGTTACTCATCTTTCCCTGGGTGTCTCCCACGTATACATAAGGTATACATGTTAATAAACTTCTGTTTCTTTTTCCCTTGTTAATTTGTCTTTTATTAAGGGGTCTCTGCCAAGAACTCAGAAGGGTAAAGGGAAAATTATTTTTCCTTCCCTAAGGCCCAAACGTGCCAAAGTCAATCCAAACTAATTCAATAGTCATCAAAGTCATGAAAGACAAAGAGTTTGCTGTGAAGGCAACAAGCATCATGATGGACAACAGTAGCCAACACTAACATTTAATGAGCACTTGCTATGTGCCTAATACTATGCTAAGCACTTCATATACATTACTTGTTTTAATCCTCCCCCAAACCCTAAGAAGTAGGTGAAGTTGCCATCCCTGTTTTACAGATGAAGTGAAAGGAGGTTCAGACAGGCTGAGTAATTTAATTAAGATAGACGGCAATCCAAGAATTTAAAAATACTCAACGCTGGGGCACCTGGGTGGCTCAATCAGTTAAGCATCTGCCTTCAGCTCAGATCATGATCTCAGGGTCCTGAGATCGAGCCCAGGTTGGGCTCCCTGCTCAGTGGGGAACCTGCTTCTCCCTCTCCCTCTGCCTGTTTCTTCCCTACTTGTGTGCTCTCTTGCTCTGTCAAATAAACAAATAAAATCTTTTAAAAAATGTTTAAAAAAATTACTCAACCCTGTCTCTCCAAATCTTTACCACTACCTATACTGCCCCTTCTTTTACCAGTAAAAAAGTTATATTGAAAAGAAAAAAAAACTTCTTCTCTATCTTCTTATGTTTGTAACTGAGGACCTGCAAATTAAGCTGACAGGTGGAAAATTAAGGGGGGAAAAAGTGAGATTTGTATTTATGTACGTACACAAGAATTCACATAAACAAAAAAAGGCTCAAGGAGGGGGGCGCCTGGGTAGCTCAGTCAGTTAAGCATCTGCCTTCAGCTCAGGTCATGATCCCAGGGTCCTGGGCTGGAGCCCCATGTCAGGCTCCCTGCTCAGCAGGAGCCTACTTCTCCTTTTCCTTCCTTCTTGTGCTCTTTCTCACTATCTCTGCTACCATCTGTTTCTCTCTCTCAAATAAATAAATAAAATCTTAAAAAAAGAAAAAAAAAGACTCAAGGAGGTGGTTAGAATGGGGAAGGGAAAGACTAGAAGAAAGAGAATAAATGAATTCCTAGAAGTGGGGGCAGAAAAGGTACTTAAGAAAACATAAAAGACTTTTTTTTTAAGATTTTATTTATTTATTTGACAGACAGAGATCACAAGTAGGCAGAAAGGCAGGCAGAAAGAGAGGAGAAGCAGGCTCCCCATGGAGCAGAGAGCCCCACATGGGGCTCGATCCCAGGACCCTAAGATCATGACCTGAGCTGAAGGCAGAGCCTTAACCCACTGAGCCACCCAGGTGCCCCCATAAAAGACTTTTTTGAAAGATAAATGAGACCCTAAGAGAATAGATGGGAAATATGATAATTCGGGTACAATGCCAACTTCTGGACTTCCCTCTCCAAAAAGAGAAGACTAGAGTTGCTCTAGGAGATTAAGACAACTGAGTCATTTTAGGAGTTTCTGCTTTCAGGCAGATAAGGGATTTCAGAACCTCAATCTTCAGCTCAGAATAACTCTTATGCCAAATGGCATACTTCTGGATAGCATTCGGTGGTCCCTGCAAATTATAATCCATTGGAACTCAAACAGAAATACCAATAGTACTAAAGAGGATATGTTAAACACCATAAAAGGGTGATGAAAATGCAGTGAAGTCTCAGAGGAGAGAGAGAGTGCACACTATACTAATTAGATCAAGAAAGACCAAACCAAAACACAGGCAAGCGAGATGAATCTTTAGATTTCAAGCAGAATTAAGAATTGCATCCTAGCAGGCTGAAACAACATTTTTTTCTGATAATCATAATGGTAAGGATATAGAATCTATCAAGAGTACATTAAGTAACCTAAGCTGGCTGAAAAATATAGAATATTTTAAAAATTTGCATGTACCCCTTTCAATTCCTCTATTTGAAACTCTGATATAAAGGCTGATCAACAGACATATTATTATTTGGAAATCAAGAATGAGTTTTCACCAGGACTAGAACTGTTTTTACCTTTAGAAACAAAGGACCACAAATGATTTCCTGTTAAATGGTACAAAATGCCATTCAGTCAGAATTGATTGATCTGATTGCACTGGACTCTTTGGGAGCAGAAGTCCTTAATGAGAGGGCCTGACATGTGGGGAATTGGCATCTATTGTGAGATACATCACAATCACAGGGAGTTAGTCTCTAGCACCTTTTCCCAAATATTTCTTTCTTACAAAAGTTAATGAGACAAGTGGAAAATTCTATGAAGATGATGGAGGAGGAAACACAGGGACCCTCTCCCCATCTAGACAACAACTGCACTGCCAGAATCTGCCTGATGTAACCATTTTGGAACTCTGGGGTCTACTGAAGGCTTGCAAATTCCAGAAGTTTGGATGGTAAATCGCAGTTACATTCAGTCAATTTTATCTTAGCACAGTAGCAACTATCCATCTCCCATCCCCAGCCACATGGCAGGGAGCTGGGAACTTATGCTCTGGGAGCAACCTGCACACAGTTTGGGGGTGCCAAGGTAGACAAAATGACCCTATCATCCAAATATCAAGGATCTATGCTCCAATCACTGAGTGCTGCTTCTAATCTCGGATGTGCAGACAAAGAGGCAGGTAGCCATCATTGTTCCACCTCTCTTCATTGTTGGAAGTCCCTCCCCTCCCTCGCTGAAGTGACTTCCAAAAAAATGTAAAGAGCCTGTACCCTCCCCTTGCCTCATATCTCTCCTTTTCCCCTTTTAGGACCCAAACATTTAAAGATTAGGGCATTCAAACATAACTGCATTTCAGGACATCTGGGGGGCTCAGTAGGTTGAGCATCTTACTCTTGATTTTGGCTCAGGTCATGATCTCTGGATAGTGAGATTGAGCCCTGCATCAGGCTCCCTCAGTAGGGAGTCTGCTTGAGATTCTCTTTCTCCCTCTCCCTGTGCCCCTCCCCCCACTCTCACTCTCTCTCTCTCTCTCTCTCTCTCTCAAATAAATAAATAAATAAACAAATCTTTTTTTTAAACTGTATATATGGGTAAAATTAGAAAGTAATCAAGAATATCCAGGGAAAGTCTCAGAAAGACCTGAGAAGACCTTAACTCCATATCTCAAGCTGGTCCTCAGCACAGAGACAGCCTACGACAATAGAATAAACAAAAATAATAACATATGGACATTGGGGAGGGTATGTGCTATGGTGAGTGCTGTGAAATGTGTAAGCCTCACGATTCACAAACCTATACCTGTGGGGCAAATATTATATTACATGTTAACAAAAATAATTTTAAAATAATAATAATAACAAAATAATAATAATAACAAGAACAGCAAATCCTGGGGAAGGAGGAGAATCTGAGCTCCAGAGTTACCACTTAATTAGACTCACATGTCCAGTTTTTAACCCAAAGTAATAGGAGAGTATGGCTCATTTAAAGGAAAAAAAAAAAAAAACACAGAATCTATCCCTGAAAAAGCATGGCACACATACTAGACAAATACTTTAAAATAAATATATTAAAGATGCTCAGATAACTAAAGAAAGATGCAAAAACAGTCAACACAATGATGTATGCACAAAATGGAAATATCCATAAAGACAAAACCTAAAAAGAAACCAAAAAGAAATTCTGGAGTTGAAAAGTACACTAGTTGAAATGAAAATTTCCCTAGAGGAACTCAAAAGTAGATTTGAGCAAGCAGAAGAATCAGTGAACTGGAGGTTGGGAAATGGAAATAATTTAACCTAAGGAACAGAAAGAAAAAACATTGAAGAAAAGTTAATATAGCCTAAGAGACTTGTGGGACATAATTAAATGGATCAACATATTCATTGTGGGACTCCCCAAAGGAGAAGAGAAAGAGAATGGGGCAGAGAGAATATTTGAAGACATAATGACTGAAAAATTCCAAATTTGATGGAAACCATGAATATAAATACCAAAGAAGCCCAGCAAATTCCAACTAAAATGAACTCAAACAGATTCACAACAAGACACATTATAATCAAACTGCTGAAAGACAAAGAGAGAATCTTGAAATCAATAAAAGAAGTGACTTATCACAGACATGGGATCCTCAACAAATTTATCAGCATATTTATCATCAGAAACTTTGGACACCAGAAGGCAGTTGGCACATATATTCAAAATGATAAAAGAAAAAAGTTAAGAATTTACGTCCAGGAGTGCCTGGGTGGCTCAGTGGGTTAAAGCCTCTGCCTTTGGCTCAGGTCATGATCCCAGGGTCCTGGGATAGAGCCCCGCATTGGGCTTTCTGCTCAGCTGGGAGCCTGCTTCCCCCACTCTCTCTGCCTGCCTCTCTGCCTACTTGTGATCTCTGTCTGTCAAATGAATAAATAAAATTTTAAAAAAAAAAGAATTTATATCCAGCAAAACTGCCCTTCAAAAGTGAAGGAGAAAATAAGATATTCCCAGATAAACAAAAGCTAAGGGAGTTCATTACCACTAGACCTGCCGTTTAAGAAATGATAAGGGAGTTTTGCAGGGTGAAATGAAATGACACTAGATGCTAACTTGAAGCCCTCTAAAGAGATAAAGATCTCAATAAAGGTTAATACATGGGCAGTAATAAAAGCCAATATTATTGTATCAATGGTTTACAACTCCATATTTTGTTCTGAACATGACTTAAAAGTATAATTTTTTTTAATATCTTATTTATTTATTTGAGAGAGAGAGAGATAGTGAGAGAGGGTACGAGCAGAGAGGAGAGGGAGAAGCAGACTCCCCACTGAGCAAGGAGCCCGATGTGGGGCTCAATCTCAGGACCCCAGGATCATGACGTAATCCAAGGGCAGATGCTTAACTGACTGAGTCACCCAGGTGCTCCATAAAAAATAATTGTTTGTCTAGTTTTATTACTATTAAATTCAATTACTATTTAAACTTTGGTTTGTAACTTCATATGCATTTTCTACATAATTTAAAGGACTAGCATATACAAAGGAATTAATAAATAGTTTACATTTGGGGGCACACAATGAATAAAGATGTTATTTTGTGACATTAGCAACCAAATGGGGTGGGGAAAAGCTGTAAAAGAGCAAAAAATTTGTATGTTATTGAAGTTAAGCTGGCATAAGTTCAAATTCAAGTATTATAAATTTAGGATGTTAAGTGTAATCCCCATGGCAACCATAAAGAAAATAGCCAGAGGGGCGCCTGGGTGGCTCAGTGGGTTAAAGCCTCTGCCTTCGGCTCAGGTCATGATCCCAGCGTCCTGGGATCGAGCCCCGCATCAGGCTCTCTGCTCAGCAGGGAGCCTGCTTCCTCCCTTCTCTCTCTGCCTGCCTCTCTGCCTACTTGTGATCTGTCTGTCAAATAAATAAATAAAATCTTTTAAAAAAAAAAAAGTAAATTCTTAAAAATCATTTATAAAAAAAAAGAAAAAGAAAATAGCTAGAGAATACACACAAAAGGAAATGAGAAAAAAATTTAAACATTTCACTACAAAACATTAAATAAATAAAAGAAGACAATAATGCAGAATATGGGAGGCAGAAAAATCTGTAAGTCATAGAGAAAACAAATAGCAAAATGACAGAGGTAAGTCCCTCTTTATTGATAATTACTTTAAGTGTAAAAGGGTTAAGCTCTCCAATCAAAAGAGAGAGATTAGCAGAATTGATAAAAGCAAAGGATCTAACTATATGTCTTCTACAAGAAAGTCACTTTAGATTTAAAGACAAAAAGAGATAGAAAGTAAAAGGATGGAAAAAGATATTCTGTACAAATAGTAACCAATAGAAAGCAAGAGTGGCATAAATATTTATGCACCTAGGGACACCTGGGGGGCTCAGTTGGTTAAGCATCTGCATTTGGCTCAGGTTATGATCCCAGAGTCCTGGGATCAAGTCCCACATCAGTCTGCCTGCTCAACGGGGATCCTGCTACTCTTCCTGCTTGTGCTCATTCAAGTGCTCCCTCTCTTTCTCTCTCTCTCTCTCTCTGTCTCTCTCTCTGGCAAATAAATAAATAAAATCTTTTTTAAAAAGTTTATAAATATTTATGCACCTAATGAGAGACCACCAAAACATATGAACCAAAAGCTGATAGAATTGAAGGGAGAAATAGACAGTTCTACAATAATAGTTGGAGACCTTAAAACCTCACTCTCAATAATGAGTAGAACAGAAGACAGTAGATAAAAACAAGGAAATAGAGAACAGAAAACAACACCAACTACATTTAACAGACATACACAGAACACTCTACCCAATTACCACAGCATACAAATTCTTAACCAAAGAGGTGAAAGATTTGTCCAATGAAAACCACAACACATTGCTGAAAGAAATTAAAGAAGACATAAATAAATGGAAATATATCCCATGTTCATGGATTGGAAGACTTCCCAGGTTTATGGAATAGAAGACTTAATATAGTTGAGATAGCAATAATACCCAAAGCAATCTGCAGATTCAATACAATCCCTATCAAAATCCTGAAGAATTTTTTTTCAAAAAAAGAAGAACCCATCTTAAAATTTATATGTACTCTGAAAGGACCACAGAAAGTCAAAATAATTGAAAAAGAACAGTGCTAGAATACTCACACCTCCTAATTTCAAAACTTACTACAAAGCTACAGTAATCAAAACAGTGTGGTAGTGGCATAAAGATATATAAACCAGTGGACTAGAATAGAGAGCCCAAAAATAAACTTTCAAAAATATATAGTCAAATGACATTCTACAAGGGTGCCAAGACAATTCAATGGGGCAAAGGACAGTCTTCAATAAGTGGTATGGGAGAAATTGGACATCCACATACAAAAGAATGAAGCTGTACTCTTACCTAACACCATAATGAAAAATTCACTCAAGGGGTACTTGGGTGGCTCAGTTGGTTAAGCCACTGCCTTCGGCTCAGGTCATGAGCCCAGGGTCCTGGGATTGAGCCCCATATCCGGCTCCTTGGTCAATGAGGAGACTGCTGCTCCCTTTCCCTCTGCCTGCTGCTCCCCCTGCTTATGCTCTCTCTCTCTCTGTCAAATAAATAAGTAAAATATATTAAAAATTTTAATTCAAAATGGATCAAAGTCCTAAATATAAGACCTAAAACTAGAAAATTAAAAAAAAAAAAGAGGCAAAATCTTCACAGAATTGGATTTGGCACTAATTTGTTGGCTCTGACACTAAAAACACAAGCAACAAAAGCAGAAATAGACAAATTGAACTTCACAAAAAGTGTTTTAAATGTGTCATCATAAGATAATATCAACAAGTAACAGGGAAACTCAGAGAATGGGAGGAAATATTTGCAAATCATATATCTGATGAAGGATTAACATACAGATTATATAAAGAACTCCTACCACTCAACAGCAAAAAAACAAACAAGCCAATTCAAAAATGGGCCAAGGACTTGAATAGACATTTCTCCAGAGAAAATATACAAATGATCATAAAGCACTTAAAGATGCTTAACATCAGTGATCATTGGGGCAATGCAAATCAAAACTATAGGATACCAGCTCATATCCATTAGGATGGCTACAATCAAAATAAATAAAATAGATGATAGGTGATTGATAGATAGATAGATAGATAGATAGATATAAGAAGTGTTGATGAGGATGTGGAGAAATTATAATCCTCATACACTGTTAGAAAGACCATAAGATGGTACAGCTGCTCTGGAAAATAGTATTGCGGTTCCTCAAAAAATTAAAAATAGAATTATCTTCTGATCAAGCAATCCCGCTTCTGGGTATATACCCCCCAAAGAACTGAAAGCAGGGTCTCAATAAAGAGATATTTGTACACCCATGTCCATTGCAACATTATTCACAATAGCTACAATCTAGAAGCAAGCCAAATGTCCATCAGCAGATGAATGGATAAGCAAAATGTGGTCTTTCCATACAACAGAATATTATCAGATTTCAGAGTAAAGGAAATTCTGGCACATGCTATGACACAGATGAAACTTTGCGTTATTATGCAAAGTGAAATAAGCCCTTTACCAAAAGACAAATACTGTATGATTCCACTTATACAAAGTACTTAGAGTAATTAAGATCATAAAGACACAAAGTTGAAGGGTGGTAGCTAGCAGCTGGGAACAGGGAGGGGGGTCGTTAGTGTTTAACAGGTACAGAGTTTTAGTTAACAAGATGAAAGGAGTTAAGGAAATGGAAAGGGGTGATGATTGTACAACAATAGGAATGTATCTAATGCCACTGAATTATATATAAAAATGGTTAAGATAGTAAATTTTATGTTATGTGTATTTTAGCACAATTAAAAAGCAGAGGAAGACAAACAATGAACTATTTTAAAAATCTGGTTGTAAATGAGAGAAGAGTCAACATTAGCCCAACTAAGCATACTCTTTTTTTTCCATACTCTTTTATTTTTTTATTTTTTTTATATTTTATTTTATTTTTTTTAATTTTTTTATTTTAATAAACATATAATGTATTTTTATCCCCAGGGGTACAGGTCTGTGAATCGTCAGGTTTACACATTTCACAGCACTCATCATAGCCCATACCCTCCCCAATGTCCATTTCCCCACCACCCTCTTCCATCCCCCCTCCCCCCCGCAACCCTCAGTCTGTTTCTTGAGATTGAGTCTTTTATGGTTTGTCTCCCTCCCAATCCCATCTTTTCATTTTTTCCTTTGTGCTCCAATAAGCTTTCTTTGGTGTCTGAGAAAAGCAGGGAATTGCAACTATGGCAAAGAGGTGCACATGGTGGGCAGCCTCTCTTCCATCCATAGCAGGAAGCTTATCTGACAATATCATTCTCACGTGTCCCTGCCATGAAATGCTTGGGATCTCTGATGCATGTGGCTTTCACCTCTACGCAAAATAAGAGTCTTTCTTATTTCGTACTTGTTTTGGGATACTCTGTATCCCAAACACAGAGTAGATACAAAGGAAGTTCTTTAAGCTACTATAAAAGAGGAAGGCATGGTACAGTTTTAAAGTTATTGGTAATGGTGATCATCTCTGACTTTATGAACACACACCTAGCGACTTCATCTCCCAGAAACATTTGGGGGAGCATCTTTTTGAGTGGTAGAGGGGTGCGTGCATGTGTGTGTGTGTGTGTGTGTGTGTCTAATTTTATCTCTACTGCATGGATACACACTACCTAAAACACTGGCATGAAAAGACCCCAAGGAATGTTCTGGACACCAGCAGCTGCTGCTCAGTCTTGGCCTTTAATGCCTGACACGTGGAAATAATTCATGAAAACAACCAGGCAGTCTCACACCACGTAGCTCTTCAATAGCCTCTCACGGTCTTTGAGATGTAGCCAGGAAAAAAGTGATCTTTTCACCTATTTTCACCTGTTCCTTGCTTATAAGGAAGGCTCCTGAGTTGCATAAATTAATTAATGAATCGCTCCAAGGACTAATCAAGATGTAGAAATGACAGTGGTTCAAAATGTGCCAGTTTGGGTTTTTGGGTGGGGGGAGTTGGTAGCATGAGAATATTCCTGGCTGAGTCAAAGGGTAGCAGTAACTACTGTCATAAATCACACTGACTTTTCCCAGGTTGTTTAAGGCAGGATGGAAATTTCAGCCAGTCAAAGCACCAGGCTGGCTCTCTATTCCACACCTCATAAAATGAGTACAAGGTACCTTTGCAAGAAAGCAACTTGGACCATACAATGCCAGAGTCACTGGGGAAGAGAGAAAATGTAAAAAGCAAACTATAGGCTTTAAAAAAAAAAAAAAAAGCAAATCCAGCTCATGTTTGGATTCAACTATTTTAAAATATGATCTCTCAGCCCACTAGCTACCCCACTTGGAAGGAAACTCTTAACTTATTTCTAAGGAGTGGCAGAATTCATTAGAATCACAGTCTCCTCATCCAGCCTTATGGTTTAAGAAATTGCCCCTGGGAACTTGCCTAAAATAACTTTTTAGAGTCTGTACTTCAATAAAGAGTCTTTTGCTGAAACTTGGATCAGATGTTCATTTATTACCCTTACCTTTTAATCAATTAAAAAATACATCATAAAAGCACATTCCTTGTAAGAGGAAAAACATAGGAGTTATTCTCCTTGCTGTGCTCACAGCACAACTTTTCTAGAATGAAAGGAAGCTGCACATGTGTACTGAGTGTTAAAAGTGTGCCTGCATCATGGGGTAGCTACATGAAATATTATTTTATTATCAGAATCAGACAGAAACTCACAGGTAGGAGGTAATAACTTCCCTTGGCAAGTGTCAGCTCCAAATGGGGGTGGGCATGGGAGTATTTAAGGGACTGGGGAAAGGACTAGAAAATCATGCTTTTATTCAATTTTTAAAACCAAAGATTTTCTTTCTTTCTTTCTTCTTTCTTTCTTTATTTAACAGAGAGAGATCACAAGTAGGCAGAGAGGCAAGCAGAGAAAAAGAGAGAGAAGCAGACTCCCCGCTGAGCAGGGAACCCAATGCAGGCTCCATCCCAAGACCCTGAGATCATGACCCGAGCTGAAGGCAGAGGCTTAACCCATTGAGCCACCCAGGCGCCCCCTAAAACCGAACATTTTCTAAGTAAAAGGAATCTCACCTTATCTTAGAGTGGGGTGATCACCAAAGTAGTTGCAGTGAGGGCTTATTCTTAAATCCCCCTTCTTGGACAAAACAAAATTATTTTAAAGCTCAAAGACTGGGAGTCCCTCACCATCTTTCCATTCTATTTTTTTTTTTTTTGAAGATTTCATTTATTTGTTTGAGAGAGAGAGAGAGGGCACTTGAGCATGAGGTGGGGAGGGAGCCAGAGGGAAAAGGAGGGGGAGTGGGCAGAGGGAGAAGCAGACTCCCCGTGAGCAGGGAATCTTACATGGGGCTTGATCCCACGACTCTGGGATCATGACCTGAGCCGAAGGCAGACGTTTAACCCACTGAGCCACCCAGGCACCCCAACATTTTTTTGACACCTGGCTCTTGTGGACCTAGCCAGCTCCCTATGCCGTCATTGAGACATATGATGTCACGGTCTAGAGTACACATTCTTCTGCCAGCCCCCACACTCACATATCCGCATACAATCACGAAAAAAGGAAACAGCTCTTAAAATTATGCGGCTGTGGGGCGCCTGGGTGGCTCAGTGGGTTAAAGCCTCTGCCTTCGGCTCAGGTCATGATCTCAAGGTCCTGGGATCGAGCCCCACATCGGGCTCTCTGCTCAGCAGGGAGCCTGCTTCCTACTCTCTCTCTCTGCCTGCCTCTCTGCCTACTTGTGATTTCTCTCTGTCGAATAAATAAATAAAATCTTTAAAAAAAAAAAAAAAAAAAAAAAAAAAAAAAATTATGCGGCTGTATCCCCCCAGGGAAGAAAGAAACAGAAAACCTAGACTGTAGAGAGAAGAAAGGTGTTCTCACAGAGGGGGTTTGTTCTCCTGGTCAGAATTTTCTGCTCTAAAATCAATGAGTTGGCCGCTGAACAACAACCAAAAAAAAAGCAAATTACACCAAAAACTCTTGACTGAAGTTGGAAACCCTTTTTAAAGAGGTCCTCTTAGGGGCACCTGGGTGGCTCAGTGGGTTAAAGCCTCTGCCTTTGGCTCAGGTCATGGTCTCAGGGTCCTGGGATAGAGCCCCGCATCGGGCTCTCTGCTCGGCGGGGAGCCTGCTCCCCCACCCGCTGCCCCGGTGCCTGCCTCTCTGCTTACTAGCGAACTCTGTCTGTCAAATAGATAAATAGAATCTTTTTTTTTTTAAGATTTTATTTATTTATTTGACAGACAGAGATCACAAGTAGGCAGAGAGGCAGGCAGAGAGAGAGGAAGGGAAGCAGGCCCCCCACTGAGCAGAGAGCCCAATGGATGCGGGGCTCCATCCCAGGACCCTGAGGTCATGACCTGAGCCAAAGGCAGAGGCTTTAACCCACTGAGCCACCCAGGCACCCCATAAATAGAATCTTAAAAAAAAAAAAAAAAAAAAAGGAGGTCCTCTTAAAGTGTTGGATCTCTGGTCCATCTGAAACAGCCACGTTTGTCAGGTTAGACTTCACCTGACTTTGTCCCCCAGCTGGGGATTGTGAATCAGGGAACACAGAATTTCTAGGGCTCTGTCTGTGCTTGTGCTGCAACTGGAATTGGGGGCTGGAGGCCGGGGCCGGGAAGGGTTCTACTCATAGGAAGTCTGTAGTCTAGTTTGGAAGGGATAAGGAATGTGAAATAGTTAGGGCAAATGACATATAATCAGGTGTGGCCGCCTGTGACCACCGTGGGCATCCTGCATTCCGCAGCTGTGTCGCAGGCTGGCTTCCTCAGAGGCAGGCTCTGAGAGTTAGGGTGCAGGAGGATCCGAGAGAGCGCTCTCGGGGTCCACGCCCATTGGGAAAGAAAAGACTCAGGCCCTGGCCAGCTGACAGAGAAGTTGGGGCTGTGGGGCCGGGACGTTGAGAAGCTAAACACGTTCTTTCAGAACTGCCCCCGCTGGGCCTTCAGCCAGCCACACCATTCCCGCCAGTCACCAGGTGTGGGGTGCCCGGGTGGGGACAGAGACCTAGAGTAAAGCAGCTCCTGGAGCAGAGGCAATTCCCAGGGTGCCCCTACAGCAGGGGGCCCCTGTCTGGCATGCAGCACTCCCAGCAGCAGGGGAATAAGTTCTTACACCTGGAAAGGGGAATCTGGGCAGCACGGTGTCCAGAGGAGGTTGGCTCCAGGTCCCAACAACTTCCCCTGCCCCTGGAAGAGGTCCCCATTCCCAAGGGAAGGCCCTAGCTTCCTCATCCACATCCACCCGACTGCAGGATCTAAATCACCGGTCTCACACTTACACGTTCCGGTTTTTTCCAGGACTTGAAACTTGGCTTACATGCAGGAAGGAGCGATTAATGAAGCTGAGGCAGGGGCCTCAGAGCCGAAACATTTCTGCAGCTGAGACCCCCCCGGAGGGTCTCTCTGCCTGCGGGCTGGAAGCCCAGGCTTTCAACTCTCCCTTCTGTTCTGTGAGGTACCTCAGGGCCTTCCCCAAAACATCCTTGTTTGGACCTGTATTCCAGAACTGGGTTTTGTTGGTTGCCAAAAAACAAACAACCTCCCCTAATTAATAAAGAGGGATTATAAGGAGGACTGAAAGAATCGGTGATTGTGTGGTTTTTAAATATGCCGAATGCCTAAACTCTCAGCCCCATGAAGGCAAGGGAACAAGTCTGCCTTATTTGCTGCGGGATTCCTACTGGGGCATGGTGACTGGCATGGCACAGCATCTAGCAAACACTCGTTCAGTGAAAGGATGAAAGAAAGAAAGGAAGAAAGGAAGGAAGGAAGGAAGGAAGAAAATGGAGGACTTCCATGTAGGCTGGAATCATCAAAATGCTTCATCAAAGAGATGGAACTTTCTCACAGCGTTACCTGGAAGGAGTTAGCTGAACAGAGGGATCCTGCCAGGAAGAAAAGAGACCGGAATAAACAGGCTAAGGAGGCCAGCGGCTTGGAGCCGAGGGTATAGATTACAGGAGTTGAGCCCACGTGCAGGCCACTGACGTCCCTGGGGAGCAGGACAGGCTTCACGTGGTGGGCGTAGAAGGACATGGCGGGTCCAGTGCAAAGGATCCCTGGAGTCCTCCTCAGCGTCCTCCCTATCTACCGAAAACCCACTGACAGACAAGGTAATGCCAAAACCTGTTCAAAAGGTCCCCCCACCGTCAGTTCCCGTGGAGCCAGGTTGAGAAAACTCTGACCGGAACTAGACTGAAAGCACCGAGTCTTGTTACACCTCCCCCCCGGAGTCTACTTCCCGTCTCAGAGGCTGTGGCTGCCACAGGCTCCCGCAGGCACATTGTGTCTCTGCCAGAAGGCAGGGCAAGAAGGAGGATCTGATTGTGGCGGTGCTTTGCATCCTGGGAGGCACAGCCCCACAGGTAGAATTGTGTAGGCTGAGTCAGAGACGGATCTGGGTGGCAGTCTCCGGGGATTGCAATCTCTCCTGGCAGGTGTGGTCCACCCTGGGAATTAATAGCTTGTCCCGTGTTCCAGTGGTACTAAGAATGAAAGGACAAGACAAGGGGGGGGTAGGAGGGCCTCATACCTGAGTGCCTCAAGAGCGTCACGAGGTGAATCTCTCTGGGGACCCACCTAGAGAACTGAGCATATCAGTTGGCTCCCAAGCCCTAGAACTAAGGAGGGGAAGGACCTAGAGGACCTTTAACAGGAATTAAAGGTCTGATAGCAATCTTAAGGGGAAGACAAAACTTGAGGTCTGTGAAATCACATGTACACAAAGGAAGAAGGGAAAACATACCCAGAAAACTCCCTGAAAATTCAAGCCTGCCACTGAAAATGACCCTCCCCTTCTGGAAAAGAAATCAGAAGACGATTTTGGTATCCTTCATACAACAAAGGCGAGAAGATACGTGGTAATGATTTGATACAGTAATAAATACGAGCGAGAGAAAATAGGTTGAAATGAAAACAAAGGTATTTGTTATATTAATACTCTTTGCTTGCAAAAAAAAAAAAAAAAAAGAACAAAAGCCGAAAAAGAGAAGGGGTTTATTGCGACAGCATGTGATTTGCAGGGGGTTGGTGAGGAGCCTCAGGAGGCGCGGGGCACTGGGACACTGTGGGAGGCAAGGAGGGAGTGTTCTCCCCGAATTCTTTGCCCCAGTCCCTCACCAACAATGGGCTTGATCAGTACCCTTCATTTCTGTCACAGTGATAGGAAGAAAGGTACTCTCTCATTTTCATATGTGTTATTAGAGCGTGGCTTCACATTTCTCAATATTTCCATTCAGCCTGTGAGCAGGGCTGCTGTGAGCAATGATAGGAGAGACCTAGAGAGATGTTGAAATCGAACGGAGGCTGCTGTGCTACTCTACTTTTGGAAAAAAACAATGTACAGAGGTTTGTATTGAATACATATTTCAAACAAATTCTGAAGTTCATCAGGTTTCTATTAAAGAAGAGCAGTATGTATGTCTACAAAGGCCATTAGCAGTGATAATGGCCACAGAGGAAATAAGCATTTGATGGCTAGATATGATAAAGACCTGTCATTTAGCTCTAAAACAAACCAAAAAAGAAGGGAAAGGAAAAGAGAAAATGGTAAACCTGAAAGAAAATTCTTGTAATAGGTCATCTTCTCCAGTCTTTGTTTGATCTGGGTGGCGGGAGCAGGGGGGGCGGAGACGCTCTGTTTTCTGCAGGGAAAGAATGTATATGTTACTTAGCTCTAATTATAAGGTATTTTCCTCAAGTTTTAACACCCCCCCCCCAACAAAATCAAAATAACGAATAAGAATTACCTGCACCTGTTTTCAGGGTTTGTTTTCCCAGAGGTCAAAACGAAAAGAAAAGGGGACAAATGCCTTTGCAGGGTTAGCTCCCCAAGGGCGTGATGAAGAAAGAATAAAAGTGAGCTATGCTACATGGTAGTCCTCTTCCTAGAAAGATGCCACGATTCTACGTGTATCTTCAAAGAAGATAGTGTTCCAATTAGGCATTGTGTCTAGGGTATCCTTTTATGTGTTTTTCCCCCAATTAAGACTACGTCTTCCCCGTAAAAACAACATACTACATGTTATTGACCCAGAGTATAATGGAGAGAGAGATTGTTTCCCAGTCAGGACCTCCCAGGGTAGAGACGGGTTCCACTGGGCCCCCAGCACCTGGTGGGAAAGGGATAATTCCAACTGGACAAAAGGATTTATCTTGACGGAGTAAGTCAAAGGCCATTAGCATTTCCAAATACTCTGCCAAATGGTTCATTATAATCAGAAAGAAACGTTCTTTACTACTTAACAACGGATTGAGCACCCCGCCTCCCACTGAGGGGTCTGTACATATGCAAACGAACACCCTACCAAACATCTATAAACCCTAACGCTGGCTTTCACTTTTTTTTTTTTAAATGCAGCTTCATTTTCTAACTCTCCCCCCACCCCCAGAGGTATATAACAAAGCAAAGGGCACCAGAGACTGTTTCCACCTAGTTCCTCACAGACCACTGATTTGGTCCACAGGAGACAATCCAAAGCATACAAAACAAATCCATTCTACATCCAAAAAAGAAAAAAAGAAAGGATTAAAAAAAAAAAGAAAAAAACTATTTCCTGACCAGAGATAACAGGAATCTTATTCTAGTTCCCGGATATCTTTCTCATAAAAAAATATATTTTCATGCCACCCGTAGAACAATAAAGAAGGCCAAGTGGAATTCTTCAATTTCTTCCTCTCAACCTGGGAAGTTATTTTCCTGCCTTTTGCATGTTAACAACTGGTCTCTGATTTAGGAGGCCCTAGATATATAAACTCACGAGCCCAAGTGTCCCAAAGCAAGACTCTTGACATCAAACACATCTAGAACTGCGAAGTGCTCTTTCCAATCAATTCTCACAGTGGGAATACTTCAGG
Source organism: Martes martes (assembly GCF_963455335.1). Taxonomy (NCBI): domain Eukaryota; kingdom Metazoa; phylum Chordata; class Mammalia; order Carnivora; family Mustelidae; genus Martes; species Martes martes. The sequence goes on from NC_137895.1 coordinate 124,179,145, forward strand.
CATCTGTACAACATTTAAAGGCAAAAATGCCCACGAAAGGGGAGAGGTAAGAATGAGCAAACCATGTTTCACATCTGAAAATCTTCCTGTTTTAAAAACTTGAAACGATCGGAAATTCAACTGGCCAGAAAGATCTGAATTTCTACTTACTTCAAAGCAACCCAAGGAACCCTGGCATTATTTCCTGCCCCCCCACCCACCGGACCCCTCCTTCTGCAGCCCCTCTGCTGGAGTTCGAACTTCTCAGGGGTCCAGGGACCAGTCTTTCAAACCGTCCTCCCCAGAAGAAGCAAAAGATGGTGCTCGGTCACAAGATGATTTGCCTCCACCGTAAAGCACCCCCCACTCACGCTGGCCACAAGTTAGGGTGTGATTATCTGCTCACACCTCTTTGCTTCCTGGGGAAGGGATGGTGTCCTGCACTCCTTTTCCCCTCACGCATTCCCCAGCGCCCAGTGACACAGACTCTCTCCTGGACCAAGCTCCAGACAGGATCCTCTAAGCTCTTTCTCAACTAAGCCTCAATCCTGGGCATCAGGGACCATTCCACACTGGACCTCTATGGCCCCATTGTACCAAGAATCTTGCTAACTCCACTGAGAGAGAACACCCCACCCTCAGTATCTGATCCCATGTCTTATCCCTGAGCCTCCCCACAGATGATGTCTGCTCACCGTGACCAGCCCTCAGAAATGATCCTGCTCAGTTTTTTTGAACCATAATCCCTCTTTACTCCTGATGTTTCCTTGTCCTGATTTCTACCCACAGACCCCCACCCTGCTCCTTGCCTATAAATCCCCAGTTTTCCTCCTTGTATTCAGAATTGAGGCCACTTCTTTCCTGAGGTACCTCTCCCCACCCCCATGGCCATTGGCATAGTTCCTGAAAAAAATGTGTTTTAAAGCTGAAAAAAATGTGTTTTTAAAGCTGCAAACACAACCCCCCACCACTGCCCCAGTTTCCTTTGATAATAGCACAGCACCTAGAATGTAGTCTTCACTCAAAAACTGTGTTAGTTGAATCATGGACAAGACAAGTGTAGGGATGGACAAACGAATGCAGGAGTGAAACTTCAGCCTGGCCCGCCATCAGAGGGCAGGGCAAGCCACACGGAGGAAATAACAGGGAGGGGGGAGGGGGAATCCCCCCCTGCTGTGCACTAGCACAGAATGGTAATCTCCATCTACACAAGTGGTTGGGGGCGGGGGTGGGGGGGGGTACTTTTCCTCTACTCACCTTAAGGTCCCTGGCAGGACACTGACAAAAGATGAACAACAGAAAAACCTACAACTTCATTAACCATAGTTTAATGTGACATAGGAGCCTTCAGAAGGAAATGAGGCCTGAAGGAGCACTTAAACCAAGCGTTATTATATGAGGTTGGATGAAGAGTGGAAAGCCGTGAAGGAAAAAAAAAATGATAGAAAAAAAGGGTATGAGCTAAAGGTAGTAAACTGGGGAAACTTAGCAAGGTGGGTTCCCTCGGATTCCTCCAGGCATCCCTCCATCCACAGAGATAAGGATGCTTCTTTCTCTGAATGTAGGGATGGCACCTGTCACATGAGGGTCTCATCACCTGCTTCAAGCAGGGGGTGCCGACGGAGTCTTTCCTGCACCTGCATCTCCCAAATTCCTTCAACCCAAATATTCAGTATGCCAAGGTACCATATTTTAGGACAGCTTGCCCTGAACCCCATCAGCCTTAACCCCAAATAACAAGGAGATGGAGACTATGGTATATAGAAGTATCTGAGCTAAGAGTCTTATGTGTTGAGAAGAAAAAGGGAGGGGGAGAAGGTACAGCACAGGAGACAGCTCCCAGAAGCTAAGAAAGACCAGCAAAAGGACTGAGGCCTGGCTCCTGGGGTGGGTTGAAGTGAGCCCCCATTACCGTGTTCTGGAGGCTTTCGTGGGACTGATGATTCCAGAGGAGGACCAAGCCTGGGCTTGGGTCACCAGCTAAGCAGTGGCACTAAGGAGAGACAGAGAGAGAATCTCAAAACTGGGGGGTTCATTGTGAAAATTAAATTATTCTTATTTGATTGTTTTTCCTTGTTTTTACATACATGAGATGTCATCATCTCTGCGGGGTCTGGGTCTCTAAATGTCATAATCCACTCTTTGATTACTCATACATGCAGAAACAATACTCGCATGTGAGCAGCTTATGAAAACACTGTCTCCTTATTTCCTAGTGGCACTTTGGATAATTGTGTGTTAAAGGCTTGCACGGAGTCCTTGCGTAATTAGCGCTGTGTGCGTGTGTCCCTGTAAACGTTTGTAGAGGCACGTGTAAGCAAGACGTGGGTAAGGATCCCAAATGCTATCCGAAACGTTGGCTCAGAAGTGAGACAGATTGAAACAATCTATAAAAAGAACAAGAAACAGAAAGGAAATTGAGTCAGAAGAGGAAAAAGGCCAACATCTTATTGAAGTGGCACAAAGGCCAAAAATTGAAACTACAAGTTTACCACTAGTTATAACTATTCGCTAAGCTGCTGTGACGCTTAAAAATTACCAACTCGGTAACATGGTTTAAAACGGTGTTTGCCAGCCCTGAGTAGGTTTAGACATTCATTGTTCCCATGTGAAAGAAGCTGAGGGCAGGCTGCACAAAAAAACTTCCAGAAGAACAGAACGAATTTCTAGTGTATAGACATAGTTTGGGATATTTTCATTAACCTAAGCTATTATAAGAGAGTGCATTACCTTGTAGAAAGAAGTGAAATCCCAGGGAAATGATTACCAATTTATCACTACTTATTAACAGGAAGAAGCTGATTGTAATTTCTGAAGAGAAGTACAGAAAACCTTTCATTCTGGGGCGCCTGACTGGCTCAGTCATTAAGCATCTACCTTCGGCTCAAGTCATGATCCCAGGGTCCTGAGATCGAGTCCCACATGGGGCTCCCTGCTCAGTGGGAAGCGGGCTCCTCCCTCTCCCACTCCCACTGCTTGTGTTCCCTCTCTCACTGTGTCTCTCTCTGTCAAATAAATAAATAAAATCTTTAAAAAAAAAAAAGAAAAACCTCTCATTCCGATTTACTCTGCCAATATAAAAGTGAAGAAATACAATGTGACGTTTTAAACCTCATAGACAAGTTTAGCATAAAATGTCACAGTGAAGTGAAAGAGGTATGTAGATTTGGCCTGACTGTCCCCCTGGAACCTGTTTTCTGGAAGATTTGGGTGTTTTGCAAATCTCCTGCATTTGTGTAACGGTTTTACCCTTTCTCAAAGGGCTTTCTTTCTTTCTTTTCTTTTTTCTTTCTTTCTTTCTTTCTTTCCTTCTTTCTTTCTTTCTTTAAGTGGGACAATTCCTGCTGGGGAGGAAGACGCCAGTATGGCCACCCCGGCTGTGTGAATTCATTCTGACCAACTTGTGCCCCAGCCACAATAAACATCCTCTGTGATGACATGTGTAGAGGAAAAGACCCCTTCGGGGGTCAGGAAAGTTCTTATCAAGAATACTGCAGCAATCACCACTAACCTTCCCTGGGTGCTTACTATGAATGAGGCATCTTGCTAAGCATCTCACGTGGAGAATCTCTCAAATCCCACAGCCACCCCAGGCAGTAGACAATCCTAGGGTCTACTTTCTCATAAGAAAACCTACACCCAGAGAAACAAAATCGGTTGCCCAAAGATACATAGCTAATAGGGTGAGAAGCCAGGGTTTGAACTTCGCAGTCAAATGCCAGAACTTGGGTTTCTGATTATTGTAATAACCTGCCATTCAGTGGCTGGCCAATTTAGGCAATATCTTCTTTTCTCTCAGTTCAGTAATTATTTAGTAAAAAGGGTTTCACTAAGCCCCTTCCAATTCCATATATATGTATGGAATAAAAAATAAAATTGGGGAAGAAATACAGACATATAGCAGAGGCACAATTTCTCCTTTATTAAGGATGTAAAAGTTGCTCCAAACCCAATAGATGAAACAGGGGCTTCATAATCCCACCTGCACTGTAAACTTTATGTAAGCTTTTTGTATTGCATTGGTTCATTTTACTTTGACTTTAGATATGTTCCCAGGTTGTTAATAAGACAGGTTTTTAAAATCTAAATACCATGTTCAATTGACAAGATGATGAACCCTTTAAAAAATTCTACTGTGAATCTTTTTGTGTCTGTTGTTTTCAAATTTTATTTTACTATTTTTAAACTACTTTATTGAGACGTGATTAGCAGAAAAAAGCTGTATCTATTTAACGTGCACAACTTGATGAGTTTGGAGATAAGCACACACTCCTGAGGGCATCACCACAGTCTATGTCATAAACCTATCTATCACGTTGAAAAGTTTTCACCCACCCTATTTATTATTATTATTATTGATAAGAACAAACATAATATCTACCCTCTTAGCAAATTTTTAAGCATATAATACAGTGTCATTAACTATATTGTAAATCATTTATAAAATGAAGAGTTATCTCTGTAATTTTTTTTTAAGATTTTAGTTATTTATCTGACAGAAAGATCACAAGTAGGCAGAGAGGCAGGCAGAGAGATAGGGGGAAGCAGGCTCCCCGCTAAGCAGAGAGCTCGATGTGGGGCTCGATCCCAGGACCCTGAGATCATGACCTGAGCTCAAGGCAGAGGCTTAACCCACTGAGCCACCCAGGTGCCCCATCTCTTTAAATTTCTGTTGCAAAACTCAGATTTTCAGGGTGCTTGGGAGGCTCAGTCAGTTACGCATCTGCCTTCAGCTCCATCCACGGTCCTGGGTTCGTGGGATTGACCCCACATTGGGCTCACTGCTCAGCAGGGAGTCTGCTTCTTCTTCTGCCCCTCTCTCCCACTCATGCACTTTCTCTTCCAAGTAAATAAATAAAATCTTCAAAAAAAAAAAACAAACCCTTAGGTCTTCATTATGGAGTGCTTCATTAGAAGTACTCCCACAATTCAGTAGCGCATTTACAAGGCTTTGTGCTTTTGTCCCACAATCCCAAAAATGGCTCCAAAGAGGTAGTTCAATCTGATATTACAACAACCCTTTCTTTCTTCTTAAAGAGATTCTTCATTGCCCTAATTCTATGCAGGAAAGGCTTCTGGTCTCTCTGGTGGTTTTCATTAGCACATCAACAATTATTTTACTTCAGTGACATATTTTGTGGTGATAGTTCATCAATAGATTAAGGAAACATTGCAACCTAACACATTCCAGTAAATAATCAGGACAAGATTAATGGTTCTATTTAATGAAAGCCATCTGTTTGTTAAAGCAGCTTGCACGCTTTCCTCATTTCATTTCAGATTCCAATAAATTGTGAATGCCTTGAAGCACACTTGAGCCAGGCTGAGTCCATGTAATTCTTTGGGAGTAATAGTCACCCCTTTGAGAACACTAACCCATTATCACATGGTCTAGAGCTGGAAGAGGGAAAGGATAGTCGACTGACAGCCTATTTTGTTGACTTGATGGCCACCAGCAGGTCTGGTTTTTTATGTCTCCTTTGCTTAAATGAAATGATGACTGTTTTGTGGGTGTGCAGATATCATCAATAGAATGATGCAGCCAGACAGCTAAATTCACTGGTCTTTGGGTCATATTTTACCCTTGTCTCCAAAGCATGACGAGTCAACCACAATAAAAATTACCTCGTTGTCTGAAGAGAAATAGACAATTCCTGGCTTGGTGAACTTTTTACCTAACAATTGGAATAAAATACAAGTTGGAGGTAGAAGAAAGCTTGCTCTCCAACTTTTGGAGACACTCCTCCTAAGTGAGTGTATGCATTCAAAAAGTCTAGAAGGACATATTAAAAAACATGAACAATACCTATCACTGGAAGCAAGATTAAATGACTTTTATTTCCATCTGAAATTGTTCATTATTTGTATTTTTAAACTGTTCTTCATTATCTTTTATTACCATCTTGAAGGTAAAGGAAAAACATTTTTTTTTTATTAGCTGCAATTATGTCATTCCCTGACTAACATTTTGGTAGCAAATTTACAAATATGGCAATGAATAAGAGATTACAATTCATATTATTTTTATTTGAAGATTTATACCTTTACTCCCAGTCTGAAACAAGGGCATCCAGGGCTTAGCTTGAGAAAACTTTTTGGTACACAGTCATGCTAGTGATCCAATCTCATTCAGCTAATCTTTCCATTGTAGAATGGCAAAAAACACAACAAATTCTCATTTTTAAAAAATATTTTATTTATTTATTTAGTTAGTTAGTTATTTGACAGTGATCACAAGTAGGCAGAGAGGCAGACAAAGAAAGAGAGGGGGAAGCAGGCTCCCCGCTGAGCAGAGAGCCGGAGGCGGGACCCGATCCCAGGACCCTGGGATCATGACCTGAGCCAAAGGCAGAGGCTTTAACCCACTAAGCCACCCAGGTGCCCCCCAAAATTCTCATTTTAAAATAGATGCCTTTTCATATGTGGAATTGCTGAATCACTATGTTGTACATCTGAAACTAACATTAACACTCTATGTTAACTACACTAGAACTAAAATAAAATTAAAACAAAATAAATAAATAAAATAGGTGCTTCTTACATAGAAAACAATTTATCTGGAGGTTGTCACTTATCAAGCAATCTTAGCTAACCAGAATATAGCCAAGTAACCTGACAATCCAAAAAGGCCTTCGACCAGTCTATAAAATAGAAGATAAAATATCTTGCTCAAAAGAAAGTGACTCAGACCTTACTATCAATCAATATTTTCTTGCTTTAAATAAATGGAATAGAGTCCCAGCAGAGAGAAAACCGGGTCCATTTTTAATGGACTAATTCGCCAGTGTCAGGGAAGGTATTTGGGGACAGCTACTATGGTCCTCCATGGTCCTGGGGTCTTTTGAGATCTACCAGCAGCCATCAGAGTAAGACCCCTCAGCTACAGGGGAGTAGGAACCCTGTTAGCGATCCAGGCAGGGGAAGGTCATGCATAGGCTCTGATGAGCATGAGGGTTGGGTGACAATACCTGGTATTCCCTTTAAAAAGCACCAGCACAGGGCACCTGGGTGGCTCAGTTGTTAGGCGTCTGCTTTCGGCTCAGGTCAGGTCCTGGGATCGAGCCCCAAATCGGGCTCCCTGCTCAGCGGGAAGCCTGCTTCTCCCTCTCCCATTCCCTCTGCTTCTATTCCCTCTCTCGTTGTGTCTCTCTCTGTCAAATAAATAAATAAAAATCTTTAATAATAAAAGTAAAAATAAAAAGCACCAGCACTTGGGGCCCCTGGGTGGCGCAGTCAATTAAGCATCTGACTCTTGGTTTCAGCTCAGAGTTGTGGGATCAAGCCCCGTGTCAGGCTCCACATTCCATGCAAAGTCTACTTGAGACTCTCTCTCCTTCTCCCTCTGCCCCTCCGCTCCACTCTCTCTCTCTCTTTCTAAAATAGATAAATAAATCTTTTAAAAAAAAAAAAAAAAAAGTCCCAGCTCTCTAGGGACAGCAGAGTAAAACAGAACAACAAAACCAAAATCTTAACCACTTACTCAATGTGAAATGAAGATAGCTCCAGGCAGTGCTTTGGGATATACCATAACCACTAAGGAGGCGGGGTGGGGGGGGGGGGGACACAAGCATTTTCCCCTCTTGCTCCTGTAACAAATCATTCCAAAACTTAGTGACCTCAAACAACAAACTATTTATTTGTTCACAGTCTTGCAATCTAGGCTGGGATCAGGTGGGCCATCTTTCTCCTGGTCTCAGCCAGGGCAACCAGGCAGGGGCGGGGGAAGGAGAGTTGGGGGGATTGCAGTCAGCTGATGGCTTAGCTGGGGGCTGGCTGGCCCTGACTGGTCTGGGATGTTCTGGCTCACATGTCTGGGGCTTCAGCTAGGACAGTTGTGCCTCTCTCTCTCCATGGACTCTCTCATCCTCAAAGAGGCCAGCCCAGGCTTGTTCACAAGGTAGCAGTGCTTCGAAGACAATAAAAATAAAGCTGCAAGACCCCGAAAGGCCTAGCCTCAGAGGCCACACGATGTCACTTCCACCCTATTCTGTTGGCCAAGGCAAGTCACAAAGTGGCCTGGACGCAAAAGAGGGAGTAGTAGACTCCTACTCTTTTTTTGTTTTCTTAAGATTCTATTTATTTAGGGACACCTGCATGGCTCAGTGGGTTAAAGCCTCTGGGTTCAGCTCAGGTCATGATCCCAGGGTCCTGGGATCGAGCCCCGCATAGGGCTCTCTGCTCAGCAGGGAGCCTGCTTCTCCCTCTCTCTCTCTGTGCCTGCCTCTCTGCCTACTTGGGATCTCTGTCTGTCAAATAAATAAATAAAACCTTAAAAAAAAAGATTCTATTTATTTATTTGAAAGAGGGAGAGATTGCTCACATGGGTGAGCAGAAGGAGGGGCAGAGGGGGAGGGAGAGAGAGAATCTCAACCAGACTCCACATGGAGCGCAGAGCCAAATGCAGGGCTTGATCTCATGACCCTGAGATCATGACCTGAGCCAAAGCCAAGAGTCAGACACTTAACTGACCAAGCCACCCAGGCGTCCCTAGGCTCCACTCTTGATGAAGGGAGTAGCAGAGTGACATTGCAAAGGGGGTAGGGACACAAGAGACAGGGTTCCCTGTCGTCATGACTGTCCTACACAACCACACTACCTTGGCATCCACATACAATGGAGCATAAATTCCTCAGACAGCCGCAGCCATGTTTCAGACATCCCAATACCGTCAGAATGGACGGACCACCCCATCTGCCATGTACAAGGCAAGAGCCCGTGACCTGCCTGGTGAATAAAGAAGGAAGTATGGATATAATTGAAAAATTCTCTGCTTTTTCTAGCTCAAAGTGGGGGATTTGAATGAAGTTGGAGTTCCCACAGTTAGACAGGTGAGGACTGAGACATCAAAATATTATCATTATTAGGTTGTTTCTATTTTTTTGCTTGTTATAGAACCTATTTTGATAACCTTATATTTTCCCCTTGGCTTGTGACCTGGGAAGCACATATCATTCTAATAAGCTTGATTTACTGGCATTCTAACCCATTGCAGATTAAAAGGAGCAAATAAAAGGGAAACAAAAGAAGGACTGGTTTGCAGTTCTCTGACAAAAGCAAAAACGACCATAGGAAGCCTGGCAGAAAGGAAGAGTTCAGAAAAGCTATAAAAAGCAAATTCAATTATTCAAAAAAACTTAACAGTCTGGGGTCATGTACTGTAGAGACAGAATATCCTATATCATATCCCAATTGTATTTATAACCAAGACCTCAGAAATGTTTAATTATTTTCAGTATATACAAGGACACAGAAGATCATGTGTAATAGAACCTCACAATAATGCAAAATTGCAAATTTGAATATACCGTAATTGGTAATTGGTCCCAAGGGGTGGGAGGAAGGGAATAAAGTGACCTCATGATCCTATGGGATATTTTCACTTAGTGCATGTGCAGTCAGTTGCATATAGTATAATTTTCTTATGTTGACATTTCAAGGGCTTAGCCAACCCAGAAAATTCACTTTTATGAAACCCCCAATGATGCCAAATGCACAGTGTTACTTAACTGTTTTCTGCCTAATTGACACTCGTTTCAAAAGAACTGAAATCTACTTTATTTTTCAATTGTACTATACCTTTCTACAAAATGCTTTTTATTCACAAATATTATTTGATCACTGTAAATTTCTTAAAAGGACAGGAATGTTTATTGCCCTTTTAAAGATGAAACTGTAAATATTCAAGAAAAGCAAAGGAACTCACTGCTTAGAACTCACATATTTTGACATCCATTGAGCTATCACCCATGTCAGGAAGGATCTCTAGATTGATCTAGAGGATCTAGAGGATCCCTAGAGTGTTCACTCAGTTCTAATGTATGGGGTAGGAGGGATCCACCACACCAAGGAAATCTGGGACACCAACTAGGGGTCCTACAATTCAACTCAGTTCTGACACTATCAGCCAGAGGTAGAGTCAGACTCCACGTGTTAAGTGTTCAGTCCTGTAAGACTGCCCCTATCCTGCACCCCCTTCGGACACCAATCAGAAGCCCAGTTTGGGGGTGCCTGGGTGGCTCATTCAGTTAAGCATCTGCCTTCAGCTCAGGTCATGATCCCAGGGTCCTGGGATTGAGCCCAGCATCTAACTCCCTGCTCAGCAGGGAGTCTGCTTCTCCCTCTCCCTCTGTGATCTCTCGTGCTTCTGCTCTCTCTCAAATGAATAAATAAATAAAATCTTCTAAAAAAAAATTTTTTTTTTTTAAAGATTTTATTTATTTATTTGACAGAGAGAGATCAGAGTAGATAGAGAGGCAGGCAGAGAGAAAGGGAGAGAGGGAAGCAGGCTCCCTGCTGAGCAGAGAGCCCGATGTGGGACTCGATCCCAGGACCCTGAGATCATGACCTGAGCTGAAGGCAGCGGCTTAACCCACTGAGCCACCCAGGCGCCCTAAAAAAATTTTTTTTAATTACTAGTTTATTACCTGTGCTTCTGACCAATTGACTATAGATGAGATGTTCCCATGACCCCCTCTACCTTGGGATTTGATTAATTTGCTAGAACCTTTCACAGAATTCACAGAAGCATATTCTTGGATTCATAATACTTGGATTACCAGATTATTACAAAAGAACATAACACAGGAGCAGCTGGATGAGAGATGCGTAAGGTAAGTTATGGGGAAGGGGCGGGAGTTACATGCCTTTTCCAAGTGTCCCACTCTCCCCCAAATCCCCAGAAGCTCTCTAAACCCTGTCCTTCAGGTTTTCTATGGAGATTTTAGGACATAGCCGTGATTAAATCATTGACCATTGATGAGTGATTCTACCTCTAGCCCATCTTGCCTTCCCAGAGGTCAGGAGGTAGGATTGAAAGTTCAAACGTTCTAGCTGGAATGTTGGTTCCCCTGGGGCAACTACCCCCATCATTAAGTGTCATCCAAAGACACCTAATTAACATAACAAAAGACACTAGATTCTCATTGCTTAGGAAAATTCCTACTGTTTTAGGAGCTCTGTGCCACAAATGGGGGCCAACGACTAAATACATATTTATTATAAATCACAATATCACAACCTCACCAAAAGCCAGTTGAGGAAGGCCCCAGAGGCAATTTAGGGGCTTTCAAAAGAGACCCTATCTGCAACAGGACCATGTCCACGTGAACTGATGGAGATACACAGTGCCCCATCCTATCTGCCTTTTCTACATAAATAACTTTGGTTTAATTAATCCATGGAATCTGATTATAACCCTTTCCCTACAGAGCATGGTATCTGGGCCCCCAACCCAGCTCTTCTTTCACATCATAGACTGGAGGTTAACATTCAGTCCATTATGCTTTTATACCCAACCTCACACCTCCTGCTCTGGACCTCATTTTATTTCCAGTCTTGGCATGGGCAACTTGTGGGACCTTTATCCTGTTGCCAAGCCTATAGAGGATACCTATATTCTTGTATACATATTACCCATGATCCATTGGAAGTATTTTTTTAAGATTTTATTTTTAGGGGCGTCTGGGTGGCTCAGTGGGTTAAAGCCTCTGCTTTCAGCTCAGGTCATGATCCCAGAGTCCTGGGATTGAGCCCGGCATCAGGCTATCTGCTCAGTGGGGAGCCTGCTTCCCTTTCTCTCTCTCTGCCTGCCTCTCTGCCTGCTTGTGATCGCTGTCAAATAAATAAATAAAACCTTTTAAAAATATTTTATTTTAAGTAATCCCTATACCTCATGTGGGGCTCCACCTCACGCAAGTAGGGGCGCCTGGGTGGCTCAGTGGGTTAAAGCCTCTGCCTTCGGCTCAGGTCATGATCTCAGGGTCCTGGGATTGAGCCCCGCATTGGGCTCTCTGCTCAGCAGGGAACCTGCTTCCCCTCTCTCTCTTTCTGCCTGCCTCTCTGCCTACTTGTGATCTCTGTCAAATAAATAAACAAATAAATAAATCTTAAAAAGAAAAAAAAAAGTCACGCAAGCTACTGACTGCACCAGCCAGACGCCTTCCCATTAGAGGTATTTTTGTTACTACTTCTTCAATGGACAAACTGAGATAAAGATACTTTATGGTAGTTTGGTCAAGTTGGTGGACTAAGTAGGTAGCCATGCTAAGAGTAGGATTTGAGACTCATTACTTGTTTCTTCCACTTCTTGAAACTAAAGAAGAGAAGAGTAGCTATACAAGTTATGTATCCATTTGAAAAGCATTTATTAGATGACTTCTGTAACCAGCCATGCTGCCAGCTCATTTACAGGTGTTTAGGCAGTGCTACCTGACATCAAGAAGTTTAGAGTTTAATTAAATCCAATATATGTGAGCTCGTAATCGGTACCATTAAAGAGATTTAAAAAATAAATGCTATTGGATGACAAAGGAAGGAAATATTATTGCCAGCTGTGGGATCACACTTCCAAAAGTTGTGACCTTGGAACTGCTCCTTAACTGATCAGCTGGATTTTCATGTGCGGAAATGGAGGAGGTAGAGAAAGAATATTTCTAAGTAAAGAAAACTTCACCACTTGGAACTCTGCTAGGAGGATCCTGGTTAACGGCTGCCAGGGAGGGTAGAAAGGAAGGCCACAAGATGCCACACACGTCTGCCCATTTGGGTAGGACCACATTTGAGGAAGAGAAAAGCTTTGGGGGCCTAGAGAAAGTCACCCAGCATGTAAAACACATGTCAGTAGAGACAACACGGTGATTTAGGCAAGTGGCCGGCACTGGAAAAGTCCAGCACAGGTTCACTGGTGAGATCCAGGAACAGCCAAATGTGGGGCAGGGAATCTAGGACCATGTGCCTTAAGAGGCCCTGGAAGGCAAAGCATAAGTCAGGCAGCAGGAATCCCAGGCCTGACCGGGTTTATGAACTCAGGGTGAGATTGTAGGCTCCTGGGAGGAACTGTCAAGAGCAGGAATATCTAAGTTCCTGAAGGCCTCAGATCTAAGCAAGTGACGAAGACGGGAACTTGGATACAAGGTGCTAAAAACCCAAGTACCAGAATGAGATGAGAAATGACACTGGGGGATAGCTGGGTGGCTCAGGCGGTTAAGCATCTGCCTTTGGCTCAGGTCGTGATTCCAGGGTCCTGGGATCAAATCCCACATCTGCCTCCTTGCTCAGCAAGGAGCCTGCTTCTTTCTCTGCCTGCTGCTCCCCCTGCTTGTGCTCTCTCTCTCTCTCTCTGACCAATAAATAAATAAAATCTTAGGAAGGAAGGAAGGAAGGAAGGAAGGAAGGAAGGAAGGAAGGGAGGAAAAGGAAAGGAAAAACACCAGGTTACCAAACCAAAGAACAGGGGCACAGGGACTGTGACTGGGGCTTCGTCCCTGTTTTGGGGGCCACGTTTCCTTAAATTCACTAGCTAGGACCAGAAAGAAACAGAGAATTAAAGAGTTCTGCCCACAATGGAGGTGAGGGAGGGAGTTAGTTGCCTCATTTGTGGGAAGAGGAAAGTTTCAGAACCTGGAACCCAGAAGCACCCTGATAGAAATAGTGGGAACAAAGTACATTTATGTTTTATTTAAATGTGTTAAGATGATAATAATATCCTATACAAATGTGTTCAAAAGACACATTTCCCAGAAATGTGCATCCTGGATATGTCCACTCAGAGTCCACAAAATATGACATATATGAGAGCCTGAGCTTTCAAAGCAGAGAGATGCGGGCTTTTTCGTATACCCGCTGTGTGACCTTGGACAAGTTACTTAACCCCTCTGAGACTTGGATTCTTTTTCCATTGAAAGACTGGCAATGCCATTGCGTGCCTCTGGCATTTTGGTCTGAGCAGCATCCATTCCTCTGGGGAGTCCCAACTTTCCCAAGTCATGTGTCTGTTACACTAATCACTCATGAAATGATCACTTTTATTTATTATTATGACACTAGTAGCCATATAGGGCATACCTATATGACTGCAAAAGAAAGAAAATCTGCAATCTCATGATAAATGACACATTGTCACTGACATGGAGTCTCATAAAACGCTCTCTGCCCTACATTCTGTAGGTCCTGACCAGAAGGCCCGTGGGGGGAACGGCCCTCACATGGCTGCTCCCTGCACCCAGAGACCCTCCAGCAAACCAACTCTGATTGCTCTCTCTGCTATCAAAGTGTTCTTTTTGTCCTTCGTTTTCATCACGCATTTCAGTAACCGCCTTGGAGCTCTCTCTAACTAGTAGCCCCTGTTGTGAGAGTGATCGTATCACACTTAATGGCACGTCTGGCCTGGGAGATTATGGGGATAATGTGGGTGGTGGTCACAGTTTAGCCAAAGTCTATATAAATTTCAATTACTACCTGCAGCTCTACCCTGTACACACCCCTGTCCTGAGCTGGACGCCACTGCTTTCCTTTTGCCGTAAACTGTGTGGGCATACCCTATAATCTTACTCTATCTTGCTCTGTCCTTGTTTTTATTTTCATTCTTCTCTTTCCACCGTTGCAATATTCACAATTCAGACGGTGGCTAGCACGGCCTATGACATTAACCATGCGTGAGGGCATCTTTTATCTTATATCAACAAAATTGGTTCTTCCTCTTCCTACTCATGCAAAAGTCCCAGAGTTGAAAACACAGGCATGGAGCGCATACCTGAGTCCTTCTTAACCCTCCACACCTACGATTCAGGTATTTTTAAAAATCACTCATATTTCTACTTTTTTTCAAAAGAGCACCTGACACTTTTTTTTTTTTTTTTAACATGAGAAGGGCTTTGTTAACCATGGGCCCATCCATGTGCTGTGGACAAAACACATCAGAAGAGCTCATTGAGGTCGCTTCTACTTTCCCAAATAGATTTCACTTTCCAACAGTTTCATCCACTGTTGTCTTTTTTTTTTCTTAATTAATTATTTTTAATAACATATAATGTATTTTTGCCCCAGGAGTACAGGTCTGTGAATCGTCAGGCTTACACATTTCACAGCACTCACCCTATCACATAATCCACTGTTGTCTTACTCAAAAGCAGCTAATTTCTGTAATCATTCTGTTGCCATGGGGAAAAAAATAGTGTTAAAATGTGTGTAACCGAAGCCCCACATGTAGGGAGCCAGCTGGTGTCAAATGCTCCAGTTCTAGCCAACCCTTCCCCTTCTCCCAGAGTCCCCTTTGGGTGGCCCAGGAACACTGACTTTACCTGGCACTCACTACTATGCGAGAAAGGACTTATTTCCCACCTGGGAAAAATCAAATCACAAATGCTAGAGATGAAAAATTTGAACTCAGTTATCCTACAAATTTCCAGAAAGTACATACACAGGAGATGGGTTGCAGGTGCATTTCCACTTTTCAAATGTACAATCATATTTTTTTTTTAGGATTTTGTTTATTTAGAGAGAGAGAGAGTTTGCATTCCTAGCAGGGGAGGGGCAGAGGGAGAGAGAGAGAATCTCAAGCAAACTTTGCCCTGAGCACAGCCGATCCCATGATATTGAAATCATGGCCTGAGACAAAATCAAAAGTTGGACACTCAACCAACTGTGCACCCAGATGCCCCAAATGTATAATAACTTATATCCATAAAGCACTGAGCAAGCTCCCTAGTCAAAATAGCCATGACTTTGTGTATTCCAAAAATAATTATTTTGCAAAGGGCCAGGTTTTTGAAGGTAAAGAATATGGTCTTCGGGCAGGATGAAAATCCTGCCTTGCCAATTTTCCAGGCATAGGACCTTGGGCAAGTTACTTAAAAGGTCTATACCTCAGTTTCCACGTTTGTAAAAATTGGTGTTAACAGTATCTAGCTCACAAGCCTGTGGGGTGATATAAATGAGATAAACACAGTATCCCATACATAGTAGCAAGATGGTTATGCCTTAGTCATTGTAAGTGTTAGCTATTATTCTTACTGCTAATATTATCATTCTCATTTTGTTTCTACAAGTTACTGGTGTGTTCCAGAGCTCCCTTTCCCAAGTGGCATCAGTCTCCATAACTTCATTTCTTCTTTTGTTTTAGAGATTTACATTTGCCCTTTCTTACGCTTTTGCATTTTCATTTAATGCAGGTACAGTAAAATCTTTTCAATGGTAGTGGCAGTAGAGCTAACTGGCAGAGAGTTAACTGGTAGAACTCGAAATATCATTGTGAACTGCTTATTATGGAAGATTACGAACAGAATAATACCGCGAGCTCCTCCTCAAGTTCAGGTATGGCCATTTTGCCATACTTGCTTCCTCTACACCTTTTTGGCATTCTTCTCCTTCATGTTTGTGCAGTGATGTCTTAATATGATCAAGCAAATTTCATTTCATTGTCTCTATGCACCTATAAAAAGTGAGGACATTTCTGTATATAACCACAAATATCATTAGCTCTACTAATAAGATTAACATCATCTGACACCCACTCCAAAATCAAGTATCCTGACTTGGCTGGAAAATGAGATTTTATAGTTGGTTTGCTCAAACCAGGGTCCAAACAAGGTCAGCACATCCTATTTAACTTCTGTGTTTCTTAATATATGACAATGTATTTAAGAGACGTAACATTATTCTCTTAAGCCTTGTAACAAATAATACAGAATAACTGCAAGACTTTACTTCTCCTTAAAGACCTATTATAAAATTTAAATGGAGGCTTATTATTATTATTATTATTAAGCATCAAGATTGAATTTTTTCCTTTTTTTTTTTTTAAAGTAAGCTCTGTACCCAACGTAAGGCTTAAACTCACAACCCTGAGATCAAGAGCTGCATGCTCTACTGACGGAGCCAGCCAGGCATCCTAAGAATGAATTCTTAATTGAATTATGCTCCTCAAATACAAAAAGAAAGAGAAGGGAAAAAAGAGGGGGAAAGAGAGAAAAAAGAAAGCCAGAAGGACAGTTTCTCTCTTCTGTTTTCTCTTTCTTGTTTTCTGCTTGTAGCTATTCATTTTTCAATAGTTACCTTCTGTTACTTCTCACCCCTGGACACTTTGTTATCCCACTTTCCATGCAAATGTTACGAGTGATCAAAGGGCATAAACCCAGATTATCAAGGATAAAATTTTAAACCCTAACAATACAAAGAACAAACTGATGGTTGCCAGAGGGAAAGAAGGGGGAGGGTGAGCAAAAGAGGTGATGGGGGAGTGGGAGGCACAGGCTTCCAGTTATGGAAAAAATATATCACGCGGATGAAAGGTACAGCACAGGGAATATAGTCAATGGTACTGTAATAGCGTTGTGTGGTGACAGGTGGTAACCTCAATGGCGCTGAACATAGCATTACATAGAGTTGTTGAATCACTGCGTTGTACACCTGAAACTAATGTAACATTGTGTGTCCTCTATACTTCGATTTTTTAAAAGTCCAATAAAAAATTTTAAACCTTATCATCCACTTAACTAAAAAATAATGAATCATTTTAATAGGCCACCTTTATCTTACTTTCTGAGAAGTTAGTGGAGACTCATATGTGGAATATAAGAAATAGAGCAGAGGATCATGGGGGAATGGAGGGGGAAATGAATGGGAAGAAATTGGAGGGAGACAAACCAGGAGAGACTCTTGAGGCTGGGAAACAAACTGAGGGTCAAGGAAGGAGAGGTCGGTGGAGGGGTGGGGTAACTGGGTGATGGGCATTAAGGAGGGCCCATGCTGTGATGAGCACTGGGTGTTTTACGGTACCCATGAATCGTTGAACACCACATCAGAAACTAATGATGTACTATATGTTGGCTAATTGAATTTAAAATTTTTTAAAAAGTTAGTGGAGAATATTATTATCTACCCTGAAGGTTCTCAGTGCCACCCTAGATCATAGTGGAGGGTAGGAAAGACAGAAAACAAAGTCGTCATTTCTGGGTAAACATGAAAGATTGAACCTGTGCATTTACTTCTACTCTCTCCTAAAATCATGCTACAATAACAGTAAAGGGATTTTTTTTAATCCAATAAAAATAGTGCTTTACTGTATAAATTGGCAGAATATAAATATCCGTGGTTTAAATCTACTTGAAAATGAAATCTGGGGCACCTGGGTGGCTCAGCTGGTTAAGCATCCAACTCTTGGTTTTGGCTCAAGTCATGATCTCAGAGTAGTGAGACTGAGTCCCAAGTTGGGCTCCACACTCAGTGGCAAGTCTGAGATTCTCTTCTTCTCGTGTCCCTTTGCTCCTCCCGCACTCAAGCATGCATGCACTCTCTCTCTCTCTCAAATAAATAAATAAATCTTTTTTAAAAAATGAAATCTGAGCCAAGCATAGACAGAACCCCAAAACATCTCTATAGACCCTGGTTGAAAACTTTGGACTGAGATCTGTGATAGGACTTCCTTCTTATCTCTAGGAAGACAGTGGAGGTAGTAACATGGACTGGTAGCCCAGGAACCACCAGATCTTGACTCCAGTCCCAGCCCCTGTCCCCAGCTATCTTGCATGGTAACACACTAGTCTCTTCCCATTGAGGCCTCAATTCAACCACATGGGAAAGGAAAGGGCAGACTCCATATGTGATCCCCCACACCCCTTCCAGTTTTTAGAGTTTTGGCTTTTGGTATCAATCCTAAAAAGGTTAGGCAAAATCAAGTGAAATCCTAAACTCAGCTCTGGCTGAACCCAACAGAAGTGATCCAGTTCATCCAAAGGGTTTCGATGAAAAAAACAAACCCATAGACAGAGAGAAAGAGAGAGGAAACAATGCACCAAAATTGCTGGATGCTGGAAAGCAGAGAGTTGAGTGACAAATGATTTAACACCCTGGTAAAACTACATCCTAAGCTGACAGTGAAGAAAGCCAAGAAGCAACTAGATTCACAGCAGAGAAGCCCCAAAAGGCTCAGGGAGGAGTGGCACCAGATACCAATGGAAATGGAGCTAAAATGGGGTAGGCGTGGGACGCCTGGGTGGCTCAGCACTAAGTGACTGCCTTTGGCTCAGGTCATGATCTCAGGGTTGTGGGATCAAGTGCCATGTTGGGCTCCTTGCACAGCAGGAAGCCTGATTCTCCCTCTCCCTCTGCTGCTCTGCCTGCCTGTACTCTCTATCTCTTTTTCTGGCAAATGAATAAATAATAAAATCTTTTTTAAAAAGTAAATAAAAATAAAATGGAGTAGGGGTGGAGTAGAGAAAGAGAATAAAAGAAGGGGACTGTTGGAAGTCTCCTTGAGAAGCAATCAGATCCTCATTTCCCTTTCCAGCTACCAAGAGACAAGTGACTGCCTTACCCCGACAAAAGATATTTCTGGAGGGGAAGTAGAGAGGTACTTGGGACTGGGGGCACCAAGGAACACATACCGGATACCTAGACTGCCACCCTGCTTTTCTTTCCTTAGCCTGCGGAACACTGACAACCAACCATCTCTCTTATGTGGGATTTGACAATCTTCTTTTACAAAATTTGACCTCCCCAAGAGCAAAGACCTACTTGGAGGTTCCCCAGGAAATAGTCAGCCTACTATGAAGTGCAGTGAATAGGTACCAAGCACAACTTTTTAACCACCCATGCTCAGACAGAAGCTGACACTCAGCAAAGATAACCAAAGAAAGACTCTAAGAGGAAAGACAGACACTGCAAAGTTCGAGGCAACAGTCCACAAGACTGCCCTCACTTCTGACAACAATTGTAAATTGGGGGACCACCAAGACCAGACTCAGTTTTGATCACTTGCTAGAAGGATTCACAGAACTAGCTAAAAGTTGTTAAACTCACAGTTATGGTTGACTATAGCTGAAGGATACAGATTAAAAAATCAGCCAAGGGAGGAGATACATAGGCCAGAGTCTAAACACAGAGCTTTCCACTCCTCCTCTCCCTGCAGTGTCATAGACAGCATGAACTCCTCCCAGTGACGATGTGTGGCAACAGCCACAGAGTCTTGCCAACCAAGGAAGCTCACCCTGAGTCCAGAGTTTTTACTGGAGCTCCATCTCACAAGAAAAGCAAACTGTCCACATGGCTGATCTGTCTTCCAGCCCCTCAGGAGGTCAAGATGATTTGGAATGACCCAAAGCACCCACCCTAAATCATGTCATTGGTAAGGCTCAAAGCACCCAGGAAACAAAAACATTCCTATTGGCATGACATGGAGGGGCTTAGAAATTGCCTCCCAGAAGCCTAAGGCAAAGGGCAGAACTCTCTTCGGGCAAGACTAAATTCTTTACTATATAGACCACTGCTTGGTTTTCAGCCAAAGCTTTCTTACAACAAAACAAAGAGTCCCTAGCATTCCCATGATAACATATCATCACACAAACCCTTTTCATTTTATTATTAAATACTTCTGGGAACTTATCTCCCTGTTAGAGTATTTCTTCAACATCACCCAAGACCTTTGGGATATTTCAGGTTTCAAGATTATTTTAAGTCCTTCAGTCATAGAGGCAGTTTCAAGTTATGTTAGTAATCTCTCAAATGGGAATTTTATGGTTCCAAATCCCAGTGGTCGCTGCTGGGTGGTGCTCACTGGCTTTTACCTTTAGCCTCAATCTGCACTCCACACAGGGTTACTGTATAAAGAATTTCTCTGTGCCAGCACTCCAGCTTCTAATAGGGAATTAATTAAAGTAATAATGTTTTTGTCCACCAGATATTCTATATTGTTTCAAATTAACACCCTATGTGGGCTAGGGTAATCTTACAGGTTTCCAGTGAGCATGTCAAATCAATACAGGCTGAAGGACAAATTTATATGCCTTCTGGTTTACAATACTAGACAGAAGTATTCCTCTATCAGACAAAATATCCACCCCCCTAATACATTCAGGTAAAGGAGACACAAATACTTCACATGAACTTTATTCAGTCATTCCAATTTTCATCCAAATTTGCATCTTGATCCTATCAAACACTGTATTTCCATATCTTGCCAACACAAGTGTAACCCTGTTAGGATTATATCACCAGATTTGGAACCACAGTGCATTGGGCTTCCATGTCAAGGAATTCTAGTAAATCTCTTCTCCATCTTCTGACCCTGTTACCCACTCAGGTGCATATGACCTTGACTCTTCAGACAGGGGTTGGGCCAAGGGACTAAGGCCCTTTTCTCAATCCTTATCTTAATTAGATTGCAGACCTGTTACTCTGAGGGACTGGAGATCAGATCTCTGATTATTGCCTTTGTCTTCTGGCCTTTTACATTTCCCAGACTAGGATAAATAGAGCAGACTTGTTTAGAACCCTTCAAGGTTAGGGGACCAGCAGAATCTCTTATTTGTCCATCCAACTTCCAAGTATGCTGCGTTAAGATCATTGTTTGAGGGGCGCCTGGGTGGCCCAGTGGGTTAAAGCCTCTGCCTTCAGCTCGGGTTATGATCCCAGGGTCGTGGGATCGAGCCCCGCATCGGGCTCTCTGCTCAGCAGGGAGTCTGCTTCCTCCTCTCTCTCTGCCTGCCTCTCTGTGATTTCTGTCTGTCAAATAAATAAATAAAATCTTTAAAAAAAATCACTCTTAAAAAAACAAAATCGTTGTTTGACCCTATCAATGTCTACTTTATTCATCCCTTTTCTTAATTACCATTCAAAGGGTCCTAGCCATTCTCTTATGAACCACTCTAATCTTCTTCACTATCTTTATTTCAACATAACACTTCTCTTTGATAAGGGCCCAGAGGTTGGCTGCTGTAGCTCAGAATCTAAGCTTGGCCCATTTACAAACCAGATTCAGATGATAAACCAGAATCCAAGATTGGCCCAGTGTCAGGATCATCCCCAACATTCTACTTTACTTTCATTTTGCTATTATAATTAGCAATAACAAAGGGATTGTATATTTAGCTTGTTTCTTGTTATTTTGCACTTCTGTATGTGTCTAGTGAGACAGCTTCTTGGAGCTGGATCCATCATTTCTAAATTCCATTGTTAACTTTTACCTCCAGTAATTGATGGCAGCAGAACTGCAGTTCTATACTAAGGGTGACACTGTAGTCATGCAGGAATCAAAGGTTCATCATCCCACACCCTCTCATCCTTCCTCTTCCCCAAATGGAGTTCTTCTGAGTTCTGTAAGTCCTTTTTGGGAATTATCAAACATAAAGGGGACTTGGAACCCTTAAAATTGCAGTTAGTTTCAGAAATGAGTGAGGTCTTGTGCACCATTTCCTCTAACTTCACAAATACCACAAACACCAAAACAACAAATGGAAAATAGCAAGTTCGAAGAAACAGAAAGAATGTAGGAAGAAGAAAGTTTAAAAAGAAAACTTGGGAGGAGGGGAGGAGCAAGATGGCAGAGGAGTAGGAGACCTAAATTTCATCTGCTCCCAGGAGTTCAGCTGGATAATTATCAAACCATTCTGAACACCTACAAACTCAACAGGAGATCAAAGAGCAGAAGAGCACCAATTCCAGGAAGAGAAAATCGACCACTTTCTGCAAGGTAGAACATGTGGAGAAGTGAATCCAAGGTGATACGCGGTAAGAGAGACCACGGGGGGAGGGGCCGGCTCCCGGCAAGCAGTGGAGCAACAGAGCACAAAATCATAACCTTTAGAAGTCTGTTCCACACGGGGCGCCTGGGTGGCTCAGTGGGTTAAAGCCGCTGCCTTCGGCTCAGGTCATGATCCCAGCATCCTGGGATTGAGCCCCGCATCGGGCTCTCTGCTCAGCAGGGAACCTGCTTCTCCCTCTCTCTCTCTGCCTGCCTCTCTGCCTACTTGTGATCTGTCTGTCAAATAAATAAATAAAATCTTTAAAAAAAAAAAGAAGAAGAAGAAGTCTGTTCCACTGAGGGACATCACTCCAGAGGCTAAGCAGGGGGTGGAGCCCTCACGGGGACAGTGTGGTCTCAGGACCCATAGGGTCTCAGAAAGACCAGGGGTATCTGAATGTGGCAGAGCTCCCAGGTATTGGAGCACGAAAGCTGGCTGCAGAGACAGAGCCCAGGAGTGGGCTCTCAGCTTGGGGTTGCCATAAACCATGATCCAAGGCACAGACGTACCACTGTTCTTCAAGCAGGGACCCCACAAGCAACAGATCCCAGGAGACTCACCTTTCTCCTCCTGGAGGAGCGGCATGGGAGTGCACTGAAGGAATCTGCTGGATTTGGAGACTCCAAACAGGGCCGAGCACCAGAGATAGAAATGTTCAGTCACTGGGGCGCCTGGGTGGCTCAGTGGGTTAAAGCCTCTGCCTTCAGCTCAGGTCATGGTCTCAGGGTCCTGAGATCCAGCCCCACATTGGGCTCTCTGCTCAGCAGGGAGCCTGCTTCCCTCTCTCTCTCTGCCTGCCTCTCTGCTTACTTGTGATCTCTGTCTGTCAAATAAATAAATAAAATCTTTTTTTAAATAAAAATTAAAAAAAAAAAGACACACTGAACCAGATGGACACCACAGATATATTTAGAACATTCCCTCCCAAAACAACAGAATATACATTCTTCTCTAGTGCTCATGGAACATTCTCCAGAATAGATCACACCCTGAGTCACAAATCAGGTCTCCACTGGTACCAAAAGATTGGGATCATTCCCTGCATATTTTCAGACCACAATGCTTTGAAACTAGAACTCAATCACAAGAGGAAAGTTGGAAAGAACTCAAATACATGGAGGCTAAAGAGCATCTTACTAAAGAATGAATGGGTCAACCAGGAATTAAAGAAGAATTTTTTTTAATTCATGGAAACAAATGAAAATGAAAATACAACTGTTCAAAATCTTTAGGATGCAGCAAAGGCAGTCCTAAGAGGAAAGTATATAGTGATACAAGCCTTTCTCAAGAAACAAGAAAGGTCTCAGGCGCCTGGGTGTCTCAGTGGGTTAAGCCTCTGCCTTCGGCTCGGGTCATGATCTCAGGGTCCTAGGATCGAGACCTGCATCAGGCTCTCTGCTCAGTGGGGAGCCTGCTTCCCCCTCTCTCTCTGCCTGCCTCTCTGCCTACTTGTGATCTCTCTCTCTCTGTGTCAAATAAATAAATAAAATTTTAAAAAAAGAAAGAAAGAAACAAGAAAGGTCTCAAATATGCAATCTAACCCTATACCTAAAGGAGCTGGAGAAAGAACAGCAAAGAAAGCCTTAACCCAGCAGAAGAAGATAAATAAGGAAGATCAAAGCAGAAATCAATGAAAAAGAAACCAAAAGAACAGTAGAACAAATCAACAAAACTAGGAGCAAGTTCTTTGAAAGAATTAATAAGATTGATAGGCTCCTGGCCAGACTTAACCAAAAGAAAAGAGAAAGGACCCAAATTAAAAATCATGAAGGGAAGAAGAGAGATCACAACCAATACCAAAGAAATACAAACGATTAGAAGAACATATTACGAGCAACTATACACCAGCAAATCTGACAATCTGGAAGAAATGGATGCCCTCTTAGAGATGTATAAACTACCAAAACTGAACCAGGAAGAATTAAAAACCTAAACACAACCAGTAAAGAGATTGAAGCAGTCATCAGAAATATCCCAACAAACAAGAGCCCAGGGCCAGACAGTTTCCCAGGGGAATTCCACCAAACATTTAAAGAAGAATTAATACCTATTCTCCTGAAACTGTTCCAAAAAATAGAAATGGAAGGAAAAATTCTGAACTCATTTTATGAGACCAGCATTACCTTGATCCCAAAACCAGACAAAGACCCCATCAAAAAGGAGAATTACAGACCAATATCCTTGATGAACATGAATGCAAAAATTCTTACCAAAATTCTAGCCAATAGGATCCAACAGTACATTAAAAGAATGAGTCACCACAACCAAGAGGGATTTATTCCTGGGCTACAAGGTTGGTTCAACAACCACAAATCAATCAATGTGATACCATACATTAATAAAAGAAAGAACAAGAACCATATGATACTCTCAATAGATGCTGAAAAAGTATTTGACAAAGTACAGCATGCTTTCTTGATCAAAACTCTTCAAAGTGTAGGGATAGAAGGTACATAACTCAATATCATCAAAGCCACCTATGAAAAACCCACAGCGAATATCATTCTCAATGGAGAAAAACTGAGAGCTTTTCCGCTAAGGTCAGGAACACGGCAGGGATGTCCATTATCACCACTGCTACTCAACATAGTACTAGAAGTCCTAGCCTCACCAATCAGACAACAAAAAGAAATAAAAGGCATCCAAATTGGCAAAGAAAAAGTCAAACTATCACTCTTTGTAGATGATATGATACTTTATGCGGAAAATCCAAAAGACTCCACTCCAAATCTGCTAGAACTTTATAGGAATTCAGTGAAGTGTCAGGATATAAAGTCAATGCACAGAAATCAGTTGTATCTCTCTACACCAACAGCAAGACAGAAGAAAGAGAAATTAAGGAGTCGATCCCATTATCAATTGCACCCAAAACCATAAGATACCTAGGAATAAACCTAACCAAAGAGGCAACAAATCTGTACTCAGAAAACTGTAGAGTACTCATGGAAGAAATTGAGGAAGACACAAAGAAATGGAAAAAGTTCCATGCTCAGGGATTCGAAGACAAATATTGTCTATGCTACTTAAAGCAATCTACGCATTTAGTGCAATTCCTATCAAAATACCATCAGCTTTTTTCAAAGAAATGGAACAAATAATCCTAAAATTTAGATGGAATCAAAAAAGACCCAGAGTAGCCAGAGGAATGTTGAAAAAGAAAACCAAAGTTGGTGGCATCACAATTCCAGACTTCAAGCTCTATTACAAAGCTGTGATCATCAAGACAGTATGGTACTGACACAAAAACAGACACATAGATCAGTGGGACAGGATAGACAGCCCAAAAATGGACCCTCAACTCTATGGTCAACTAATCTTCAACAAAGCAGGAAAGAATGTCCAGTGGAAAAAAGACAGCCTCTTCAACAAGTGGTGTTGGGAAAATTGGACAGCCACATGCAAAGGAATGAAACTGGACCATTTTCTTACACCACACACAAAAATAGACTCCAAATGGAGGAAAGACCTCAATATGAGAGAGGAATCCATCAAAATCCTTGAGGAGAACACAGAGAGCAAGCTCTTTGACCTCAGCAACAGCAACTTCTTCCTAGAAACATCACCAAAGGCAAGGGAAGCAAGGGCAAAAATGAACTATTGGGACTTCATCAAGATCCAAAGCTTTTAGGGGCACCTGGGTGACTCAGTGGGTTAAGCCTCTGCCTTTGGCTCAGGTCATGATCTCAGAGTCCTAGGATTGAGCCCCACATCGGGCTCTCTGCTCAGCAGGGAGTCTGCTTTCCACTCTCACTCTGCCTGCCTCTCTGCCTACTTGTGATTTCTGTCTGTCAAATAAATAAATAAATTCTTTTAAAAAAAAAAAGTTCGAAAGCTTTTGCACAACAAAGGAATCAGTCAACAAAACCAAAAGACAACCGGCAGAATGGGAAAAGATATTTGCAAATGACATATCAGATAAAGGGCTAGTATCCAAAATCTATAAAGAACTTATCAAACTCAACACCCAAAGAACAAATAATCCAATCAAGAAATGGGTAGAGGACATGAACAGACATTTCTGCAAAGAAGACATCCAGATGGCCAACAGACACAGGAAAAAGTGCTCCACATCACTCAGCATCAGGGAAATACAAATCAAAACCACAGTGAGATGGTACCTCACACCAGGCAGAATGGCTAAAATTAACAAGTCAGGAAATGACAGATGTTGGCAAGGATGCAGAGAAAGGGGAACCCTCTTACAGCTGGTGCAGCCACCCTGGAAAACGGCATGGAGGTTCTTCAAAAGGTTGAAAATAGAGCTACCGTATCACCCAGCAATCACACTACTGGGTATTTACCCTAAAGATATAAATGTAGTGATCTGAAGGGTCACGTGCACCCGAATGTTTATAGTAGCAATGTCCACAATAGACAGACTTTAGAAAGAGCCTAGATGTCCATAAACAGATGAATGGACAAAGAAGATGTGTTATATATAGATAATGAAATATTATGCATCCATCAAAAAAAAATCTTGCCATTTGCATCAATGTTAATGGAACTAGAGGGTATATGCTAAGCAAAATTAATCAATCAGAGAAAGACAATCATCATATGATCTCACTGATATGAGGAATTTGAGAAACAAGACAGAGGATGAAGGGAAAAATGAAACAAGATGAAAGCAGAGAGGGAGACAAAGCATAAGAGACTCTTAATCTCGGGAAATAAACTGAGGGTTGCTGGAGGGGAGAGAGGTGACAGGGATGGGGTGGTTGGGTGATGGACATTGGGGAGGGTGTGTGCTATGGTGAGAAAAATAAAAACAAATAAATAAGTAAGAATTTTTTAAAATAATAAAATAAAATAAAATAAATAAGTTAACAAAAAAAAGAAGAAAACTTAAATAACATATTACACCACAAAACAAGAATAAGATATTCTAAAAAGATAAGATATCAAGAAAAAGAATGTTTTTAGAAGTTGCAAATATGTTATCAGAAACTAAAAACTCAGTAGAAGTATTGAAAACTACCACTGAGGACATTTCTCAGAAAGAAGAGCAAAAGATATAGAAAGGTGCTAAAGAGAAAGAGTTGGATTTCCAAACAACTATACAGTCCTAAAAAGAGTGTTAAAGAAAATATTTCATGACAAATAAACATTTGCCTGAGCATTTTAAAGGAGAACTTTAGGCATATAAACATAACCCACAAATAGAAAAAGGAACAAATAGGGGAAAATCTTAAGAGGATTCTTGTTGGGTTTTTTTTTTTTTTTTATTTTTAAGACTTTATTTATTTATTTGACAGAGAGAGACACAGCAAGAGAGGAAACACAAGCAGGGGGGAGTGGGAGAGGGAGAAGCGGGCTTCCCGCTGAGCAGGAAGCCCTATGGAGGACTTGAACCCAGGACCCTGGGATCATGAACTGATCCAAAGGCAGACGGTTAACAACTGAGCCACCGAGGTGCCCCAGAAGGACTGTTTAAATTGTGAAGTATTGGGGCGCCTGGGTGGCTCAGTGGGTTAAAGTCTCTGCCTTCGGCTCAGGTCATGATCTCAGGGTCCTGGGACTGAGCCCCACATCGGGCTCTCTGCTCAGCGGGGAGCCTGCTTCCCTTCCTCTCTCTCTGCCTGCCTCTCTGCCTACTTGTGATCTCTGTCTGTCAAACGAATAAATAAAATCTTTTAAAAATTTTTTTTGAAAAAAAAATTGTGAAGTATTCTGTGACCATTCAAAAATATTTTGATCTGGGCACTTGGGTGGCTCAGTTGGAGTGAAGCAAAGAGTAAGTTTGGGGAGGTTGAGGATACATGAAGAAGCCTAAGTGTCAAGCTGAGCTTTTACTCGATGATTGTGGTTCTGAAATTTTGGCGGGAAACTTGTTAAAACAGTTTGTGAGGCCCCAGTCCCAGATCTTCTGTCTCCGTAGATCTGGGGTTGAACCTGAGATTTTGTAGTTCTAGTTTGTTCTCAGGTAAGAGCTGGATGCACATTAGAACCACTTAAAACACTTTTCAAAAAAGCCAGAACCAGGGGTTCTTGGGTGGCTCACTCAGTTGGGTGACTGACTCTTGGTTTTGGCTCTGGTCCTGATCTCAGGGTCCTGGGATGGAGGCCCAAGTCAGGCTCCCTCAGCAGGGCGTCTGCTGGAGATTTCCTCTCCCTCTCCCCCTGCTCACATTTTCTCCCTCTCTCTCAAATAAACAAATAAATCTTTAAAAAAATAATAATAAAGAAAGAAAGAAAGAGCAAGCCAAAGCCTGGGACCTACCCCACAGGGATTTTAATTTCACCAGTCTGAGGTAGGACCTGAGCCCTAGTATGTTTATTTTTAATAACCCAGGTGATTGGGGACCCTGGGTGGCTCCGTCAGCTAAGCAACCCACTCTTAGTTTTGGCTCAGATGGTGATCTCTTGGTTGTGAGATGGAGGCCCGTGTTGGACTCCACCCTCAGAGTGGAGTCTGCTTCCCCTCTCCCTCTCCCTCTGCCTCCACTCCAGCTCCCCCCCAGCAGCTCACACACACACACACACACACACACACACACACATACATGCTCTTTCTCTCTCTCTCTAAAATAAATAAATAAATCTTTTAAAAAATAATAACTCAGGTGATCAAAATATGTAACCAGGGTTTTTAATCTTTCTAACTGTGTAAGCAATAAGAGCCCTTCATGATTTTTGAAAGAAGGGATATTGGGGCACCTGGCTGTCTCAGTCAGTGGAGCATATGACTCTTGATATTGGGGTTGTGAGTTCAAACCCCACATTAGGTGTAGAGATTACTTAAATAAAATTTTTTTTAAACTGAAAAAGATGGGAAGGGGGCACCTGGTTGGCTCAGTTGGTTAAGTGTCTGCCTTAGGATCAGGTCATGATCCCAGGGTCCTTGGATCAAGCCCCACATCAGGCTCCCTGGTCAATGGAGAGCCTGCTTCTCCCTCTCCTTCTGCCCTTCTCATCCCCACACCCTGCTTGTGTGCTCTCTCTCACTCGCTGTATCTCAAGTAAGTAAGTAAAATCTTTTTTAAAAAACTGAAAAATGGGATGGTAACATATCATTTATTAATTACATAAGTAATGCATGATCAATGTCAAAAAATGAGAAATTATAAAGAAGAAAAACCTAAATTATCTAAAATCCCACTACTCAGAACAACTATTGTTAATGTCCTAGAATAAAACTTCCAGATCTTTCCCATGCAAGCATATACATAAAGATACGTTTACAAAAATGGGATCATATTTACTACTTTCTTCACTTGTTAATACACTATGAACAACATCCACAGCAATAAATATAAGTGTAAATCATAATTTATGATGGCTGTATACTGCTCCATCATAAGAATGTGCTATGGTTTATTTAACCAATGACAGAGAATATTTTAAGATCGTAGGGGGTGGACCATACTATATGGGGTCAAAGACAAAGCCCAGGACTTTGCTTCTCTTCTAGGCTTTGCCACTTGCTGACTGAACTTAGAAAAATCAAAAGCCATGCATGAAATTATAAAGTCCTCAACTAGGGTATTACAGTAAAAAACACAATTCGAGCAAAGAAATCATAGGACTTGTTGACTGGCTAAACATGGGAATTACAGAAAAATATTTTAAATATGTAAATGGGTAGTAGACAAAGAAACAACTTTTTTTTTCACTGTCTCTTTTTGAAAAGCCCAAGATCAAAATTAACAAACTTTGGCAAGCAGAGAGGCCCATGATAAGGATGTATATTCTTTCCTTCTCTAAAGCATAATGATACTTTCTTGAAGCTCTAGTGGCAGTCTTACCGAATCTGTGTAGCCTACTATGATTTTTACCCTCTGATTTCCCATGACACTTAGAGTCTAACACATGGCTTAGCCTTTAATCACAGAGCCTTTCATCCTTCCCCAGTTATCGGTCTTGTTTCCCCAACTCAACGGTAAGCTCCCTCTGCACAGAGATGTCCTCCTCCACCATCACTTTCAATACTTACTTTCCTGCTCCAAAGTGCCTGAAGTATACGCAAGACCTATGTGTCTGTTAGGAACATTTGTTGATCTTCAATTTTGCAATTCAGTAATCTGACCAGCAGACCACTCTAGTTACTGGTGCATATTTTGTGTCCCCAAAGACAAATCTCTAGGAATCCTTAAATTTACAAATATGTCAAAGACGGCCACTTCGATTTAGACAGTTTCTAAATAATCTAGCATTTAAGGGTTTTCCCCTTCCATTTGCTCTAGAAATCTAAGCTCCCCAAAGCCTCTCTTTTCCTATTTTTCACCAAATGACAGCTGCAATGACTTCCAGAGTTCATGTCAGTACACAAATCATACTACCATGGAAATCTGCAGTTCAGTGTATTTGGTGAGCTCATTACACAATAAAACTTGAGGTCAGAGATTAAATTCTATTTCCCAGCAAACCAAAATTGGTTTGACAACATGTAACCAACAGTCTTCACAATAAAATACTTACACATGGCAAATTTTGCTTCTGAGGTAGTCGAAACATTTTTTTCAGCTTATTAACATTTGGTTATAAAAACAACAAAACTCATAATTTTATTTTTCCCTAAAAATTATGCAGAGAAGCAGTGAGTGCTTTTTCTTAGTTTATATTACCTAACATAGAACTCTTAAATACGAAATCTATCAACTTGCTCAGACCATCTAATACCCTCAATATTGGCAATTTTTCAAATGTAATTCTTTACAGAGAGAAAAAAATAAATCAATAGCTGTCTTTTATTCTTTATTCCTTCCTTTCTTCTTTTTCTTTCTTTCAGCAAATATTTAATGCCTCCTATGTGCCCCTACTGTGGCAGGCAGTGTACAAACAGTGGTGACCATAACAGTCTAATTGTGAAGACAGAGAAAAACCAGAGATTGTACCTTAGGGTCATGACCTGAGCCAAAGGCAGACACTTAACCGACTGAGCCACCCAGGCATCCCAAAACCAGAGAATGTAAACCAGCAGCTCTTAGATTTATTGTGACCCACAGATGAATATGGTTGGTCCACATGATGTCTTTTCTTTTTTTAAAAGATTTTATTTACTTATTTGACAGACAGAGATCACAAGTAGGCAGAGAGGCAGGTAGAGAGAGAAGGGGAAATAGGCTCCCTGCAGAGCAGATCCAATGCGGGGCTCGATCCCAGGAACTTGGGATCGTGACCTGAGCTGAAGGTAGAGGCTTTAACCCACTGAGCCACCCAGGCGCCCCATGATGTCTTTTTTTTTAATTAACTTATTTATTTATTGTGAGTAATCTCCATACCCAATGTGGGGCTTGGACTCCCAACCCCAAGCTCAAGAGCCACATGATCTTCTGACTGAGCCAGCCTAGTGTCCCACAACGTCTTTTTAAAATTGAATTATTTCCTTACATTTTAAAACCAAGACATTTCCTATAAAAATTTAAAGGTTCTGGGTTATGTGAAAAATTGGGAAATCGAGTAACACTGAACCCCTTGCTCTCTCAAAAGAACAACTACCAGATCCAAGTGGGAAATGTCCTGGTTATAGACACGGAGTTCTTCCCAGGCCACCTGAGATCTCTCCAACCCAGCACTGAGTCTGCATCTGCTCAGTGGAACAGTCACAGAGCTAATCAATGCACTGTTACCAATGGCAGCAAACGCTATAAAGGGAAACACACAGCTTGAGAGAATGTAAGAGTCAGAATCTAACTGAGACTGAAGGTCAAAGACGATCACTTTGAGGACATGACATTTTTAACTTTGTTCAATATCGATGCTCACACTTCATGAAGTACTTATCCAAGTAATAACAAGTACCATTTATGCAGTGTATCGGTGCCAGTAACCTTACTGAATTATCACCAAAACGATTCTGCAGCATCTCCATTTGGCTCATGAAACACCTGAGATAAAACACATGAGGTTTAAGAAGGTCCAACAATGAGTCCAAATATACAGAACCAGAAGTAGAGAACCTGAAGTCAGAACCAAATCCTGACTGATTCCAATTCATGTGCTTCTACCAGTAAAAACGACCTAGCATGACTTTCATAGAAAACTAAACAAGCCTTACTGAAGATGACTTTACAGTAAATAATCAAAAACCACAGCAAGAAATAAACCATTATAAGGAAAAGTCAGCAGACAGGTTGAAGGTGATCGTTTATACCCAAGAACCAGTTTTAGTAAAATGACGTAAGAGAGAGTTTAGGGGCTCCTGGGTGGCTCAGTCGGTTAAGCATCCCACTCTTGGTCTCAGCTCAGGTTGTGATCTCTGGGACCTGGGACAGAGCCTCTGTGCTCAGTGAGGAACCTGCTTGTCCCTTTCCCTCCCTCTCTCTTTCTTTCTCTCTAAAATAAATAAATAAATATTTAAATAAAAATAAGAGACGATTATGGAGAGGTGGGGGGATGGGTGAAACAGGTGATGAGGATGAAGGAGTGCACTTGTCAAGATGAGCACAGGGTCCTGTATGGAAGTGTTGAATCACCACATTGTACACCTGAAACTAATATTACACTGTATGTTAACTAACTGGAATTAAAATTTATAAGTAAATCAATAAATGAAAGTTTAAAAGAAGTATGTTCAAAATATTTGAAGAGATAGTGCAGGGGAAGAAAAATCTCTTTCTTCTCTTCTGGGTGGCCCATAATAGGTTCTCTTGCTGGGGCCCGTAAATTGGACTGATGAAAGACTAACAAGAGCAAAGCATACAGATGTATTTCATGTAAGTTTAACATGACACAGGAGCCTTCCTAAAGAAATGACGATCTGAAGAAGTGGTTACACATGAGCATTTTTATACTGGGTTTGATGAAGAGTGAAAAGTTGTGGAAAAACATGATAGGACAAAGGGACCTGAGCTAAGGGTAGTCAACTGGGGGAAACTTAACAAGGACTGTCCATTCAAATTCCTCTGATGTCCCCTCCATCTTTAGAGTTAGGAGATGTTTCTTTCCTCCGCGAAGAGGGAGCACCCTTCTCATACCTGCAGCTCATAACCTTCTTCACGGGAGACAGGGAAGGTTAGAGAATTCTTTCTGCATCTGCCACTTCTCAGACTCCTTCATCTTAAAATACTCAATAAACCAAGATATCTGGGTGGCTCAGTCAGTTAAGCGGCTGCCTTGGGCTCAGGTCATGTTCCCAGGGTCCTGGTATCGAGTCCCGCATCAGGCTCCTTGCTCAGGGGGGAGTCTGCTTCTTCCTCCATCTCTGCCTGACACTTTGCCTGCCTGTGCTCTCTCTCTCACACACACAAATAAATAAATAATCTTAAAAAAAAGATAGTAAACTAAGGTGCTGTATTTGGGGTTAGCACATCTTGGACTCTGTTACTGGGAATCAGTGCAGAGTGAGGGGATGGGAACCTTATTGGACCTTTCTGATCCCTTCTTCCCACACTGATATCATTGGATTCTATATATAGTAGCACAAATCTTAATCTACAGTCTCAAATGATTAAGAAATATAACTTTTTTTTAATTTTCCTTACCTTAATTTTTGTTTTGATTCCTCATTCCACTAATCTGACAGTCAATATTGACTTTTCAGGATTTTCCAACCCCTTCCCTGTGGTGCCAAGATGCAAGGGAAATTTCTACCAAAGCACTAGAGAAATGAGTTATCCCTCAGGTCACCAAATACAGTAAAAACTTCCCATTTGTTCAACAAATATTTGTTGAACTACTGCTTTTGGAAAAATACAAAAGTATTTGTAGAAAATGTTTTTATCTGTAACCTACTCCATTTATAAAATGATTTTATTTTTCTCAGTCATAAAAAAAATGAGGGGGGCGCCTGGGTGGCTCAGTGGGTTAAAGCCTCTGCCTTCAGCTCAGGTCATGATCCCAGGGTCCTGGGATCGAGCCCCGCATCGGGCTTTCTGCTCAGCGGGGAGCCTGCTTCCCTCTCTCTCTCTCTGCCTGCCTCTCTGCCTACTTGTGATCTCTGTCTGTCAAATAAATAAATAAAATTTAAAAAAAAAAAGAATGAGATCCTGTCATTCACAACAACATGGATGGACCTAGAGGGTATTATACCAAGTGAAATAAGTCAAAGACAAAGAGCATATGATTTCACTTACATGTGGATTCTAAAAAATGGAACAAACGAATGGACAAACAAAAAAAAAGCAGAAATAGACCCATAAATACAGAGAAGAAACTAATGGTTGCCAGAAAGGAGCAGGTGAGGGAATGGGCAAAATGAGTGAGGGGAGTGGGAGGTCCCGGGTTGCATTATGGAGTGCGTAAGTCCCAGGGATCAAAGGTACAGCGTAAGGAATACAGTCGATGATACTGAATAGTGTTGTGTGGTGACAGATGGTAGCTACACTTGTGGTGAGCACAGCATAAGACATGGAGAAGTTGCTGTGCACTATGCTGTGCACCTGAAACTAATATAACATTATGGGTCAAGTATATTTCAGTACAACATAAATAAATAAATACATATATACATAAATACATAAATAAATGCCTAACGAAGTACAAACAGAAGCCTGTTAAAGAGTAAATGATTTGAATATTTTTTTCAAGATTTATTTATTTGACAGAGAGAGAGATCACAAGGAGGCAGAGAGAGGAGGGAAGCAGGCTCCCTGCTGATCAGAGAGCCCCACTGGGGGCTCGATCCCAGGACCCTGAGATCATGACCTGAGCTGAAGGCAGGGGCTTAACCCACTGGGCCACCCAGGTGCCCCTGAATAATAAAGTTTTAAAACATAATGAAAAGAAATAAGAATCAAGAAAAAAGAAGGAAGAAAATGTTTCTAAGAATTGAGAACATTCTGTTCTTAGCATCCAAATAGCCAAAGCAAGGAGGAAAAGAAAAAATACACTATTTCTTAATGGACATTTTACTTATGGATTAAGTTGAGTCTCTTCAAAACAATAATATTCAAATGATGAAAGATTAGCAGCTCAATGGTGAACAGAATGAGATAAGAGAGATACTGAAGTTAAAACAGTAGGATAAGGTTCTTCGAGATTCATGAAAAATGAAAAGAAAGTCTGATGTATTAGTTTCTTTACAGTGATTTTGAGGAATGCAGGAAAAATTTGTATGTGGTAAATCAGTCATTTTATTCCCACTTACAGCTACTACAGAAATTGGAGACTTCAAGACCAGATATATATTTAAGGATGAATAACACTGCCATTTAGTAAATTATTACTGCTATTAAT
The DNA here is from genome assembly GCF_963455335.1 of Martes martes. NCBI lineage: Eukaryota > Metazoa > Chordata > Mammalia > Carnivora > Mustelidae > Martes > Martes martes. Next base: position 124,214,535 of record NC_137895.1, read on the forward strand.
CCAAATCAACTGAAGCTGTTCCTTAAACATCGGAGCTAACTGAAGTCAAATCAGAGATAGTGTAAAAGCATTAACAAAATTAAAAGGCAAATTTTGTCAGTAAGTAAAATCAAACAAGCAATTTCCAAGGCTCAGAAATGAGTTACTAACCTCATATAAACCTAGTTCAAGAAACAAATGACATAGGGAATTCATGGTTGAACCAGAACTAGCACCATTGAGCCCTGCCATGCTAACTCTAAGGATGATGAGGTGCTTTTGAAATAAAGGGGGAAAAGAGGGAGAGAGAGAGAGAGAGAGAGAGAACTGAGTTAAAAACTGCTCTCCCATGATCACCTTGCAAGAAAAAGAAAATACCTATTTACTACTGAATGAAGTACATCCAAGAATTCTCATCACTTCAATGACAAGAAAACTCAAGATAATAATAATTAAATTGTATGCATGTGAATTTCAGAAGAAAGCCCATGAAAAAAGAAGCGCAGTTAATCAGCCTTAATCTTGTGCTGATGTTACCCGCCCCAGTAGGTTTAAACACTGTAAGCCCTGTGGGAGCCACATCAACTCCTCCGGTCCACAGGATGGCTCGGATGGCTCAAGTGCCTTGTTACTGTGATGGATAAATGGTACTCTTCTGACCTGAAAGAGTTAATAGGATGCTCCCCCCAACCCCCACCCCATGTACTACTAGGGAAATCTGAGATATGATCTGGCCCTGCAAAGAAAAAAGCTCATTTGTTCCCAACGTCTTCTACTCATAACGCCCAGCAAAGACCCCTTCCTCTTTCTACATCCAACCCTCATGCTGCCTACCCTAAAAACCATATTTTGTAAACCAAATTCTCCAACTGTAAGACTGGCTTTTCTCATGAGGCAAAGGAAAAAACCTCCGTGATTAATGCTCTGGCTAAAAGCATAGAATGTAAAATGGGAAGATTATTTATGGTTCTTCTCTTTAAGAGCTAATAGAGTCAGACGTTAGCCTAAAAGGTTGGAAATCCTACAGTGGGATTTTTTTTTTTCAACAGATAAAAGTGGCTTCTGGAAAGCAGCATAAATACTGTCTGCAGTAAGCCATAAGCACTAATAATTTTGCTATAAGTGCTCAGTCAAAGGGAGATGAACATTTTAAATGTTATTAAAAAATGGACAGCATATTATCTTGAAAGCCACAGTGAAATACTAACCTAAGTGACAAGCATTGTTTTCTGTGCCATGTTTTAAGATGGACGGTGGTTGGAGGGATTTACCAGGCCACTCTCCCACATAGTCAAATCACATTCAGTAGCTCAAAATGTAATATGGATTGAATTTTCAATTTCTAGTTATATTTGCCCCAAGGCTGCTACATTTCTTTTTTCCTAAACTGTCCATTCTTCTTTGGTTAATTCTGTTTGAAAGACCTGCTTTGCTAATTATCCAAGATAGGTGAGAGAACATAAAGCTTGATTTCACTACCTTCGACATTGTTAAAATTTCATTTGGCAGAGAGAGGTTTGGTAGTTTTGTTTGTTTGTTTGTATTTTTTTAGTAGGGTATTTCCAGTGAAAAGTGTCTGGCTTTTTAGTTCCCTTTTTATTTTTTTAAGGCTGTTTTTTTGTTTTTTTTTTTAAATAAACTCTACCCCCAATGTTGGGCTTGAACTCACAACCCCAAGATCAAGAGTCACTTGCTCTACCACTAAGCCTGTGAGGCACCCCTTATTCCCTTTCTTGAAAATCAGGAGTTTTAGAGCACCTGGGTGGCTCAGTGGGTTGAACATCCAACTCTTCATCTCAGTTTGGGTTGTGATCTCAGGGCTGTGGGAGAGAGCCCTGAGTCGAGCCCCAGGTTGGGCTCCATGCTTGGTGGGGAATCTTCTTGAGATTCTCTCTCTCTCTCCATCTCCCTCTTGCTCCTCCACTAGCCCCCCAAATAAATAAATAAATAAATCTTTAAAAAAATAAAATAAAAATCAGGAGTACTAAAAGTTTTCTCTTCTTTAGTAGTGTTGTTTAAAAAAATTCAATTTAATAAATGACAAGAAACAAACAAATAACAATTTAGAAATAAAAAGGCTTGAGGTGAAATGTTCAGACAACTGTACTATGTCTTTACAATAAAAGAGACTTTGGGGCGCCTGGGTGGCTCAGTAGGTTAAAACCTCTGCCTTGGGGCGCCTGGGTGGCTCAGTGGGTTAAGCCTCTGCCTTCGGCTCAGGTCATGATCTCAGGGTCCTGGGATCGAGCCCCGCATTGGGCTCTCTGCTCAGCGGGGAACCTGCTTCTCCCTCTCTCTCTGCCTGCCTCTCTGCCTGCTTGTGATCTTCGTCTGTCAAATAAATAAATAAAATCTTTTAAAAATTAAAAAAAAAAAAAAAACTCTGCCTTTGGCTCGGGTCATGATTCCAGGGTCCTGGGATCAAGCCCCGCATCAGGATCTCTGCTCCGCAGGGAGCCTGCTTCTCCCTCTCTCTCTGCCTGCCTCTCTGCCTACTTGTGATCTCTCTCTCTCTCTCTCTCTGTCAAATAAATAAATAAATAAAATCTTTTTTAAAAGAAGAGACTTCCACAAAACAGATGTGTGGGTTGTCAGTAAGTCAACAATTGCTACTGGTTCAATTTGGGGGGTAATTAAAACATTTATGTGCACAAAAATAGCTGCTACTAAATGATTCCATGGCTGATTTTGATCAAAGTGACCAATAAGTAACAACATCTTGGAGGGACAAACAGCTCCAGAGGAGTCCTACTTCTATGTGGGTGGGAAAGTCTAGATATGGGCTGATATTCGAGGAGTATTCTGGCTCAGACTTCTCCAGTATGTTCAGAGTGTTGTGCGAACACTCATGAAAGCAGCTCATGCATCTGCAGTGTTCACTTTTTTTTTTTTTTAAGATTTTTATCTATTTAGGGAGAGCGAGCTTGTGTGAGCAGGGGGAGGAGCAGGAGGAGGAGCAGAGGGAGAGGGAGAGAGAATCTCAGGCAGACTCTGCACTGCATGCTGAGCCAGATGGCTGGGTTTGATCCAATGACCCTGAGATCGTGACCTGAACTGAAACCAAGAGTCGCACGTTTAACCTACTGAGCCAGCCAGGCACCCCAGCAACAGTCAATTTCTTAACAGAAAAAAAAAAAAAAATCTGAAGTCAATAAGGCACAGATAAGTTGGTAGATTATAGACCTAGATCAATCTAGCTCCAAAAGGAAACAGATAACATACTCAAACGAGATAGTCCAACATTATTAGATGAAGAGACTATAAAGGTGTGGCATTAGTCTGCTGGGGCTGCCATTACAAAATGCCACAGACTGAGTGGTTTAAACAACTGGAATTGTATTGTCACATAGTCTGGGGGCTAAAATCCCAATTCAAGGTGTTAGCAGGGTTGATTTCTTCTGAGGAATCTGAGGGAAGTGTCTCTCTCCTTGGCTTGTCAATGGCCCTCTTCTTGTTGTGCCTTCACGATGCCTTCCCTCTGTGTCTGTGTCCAAATTTCTCCTTTTGAGAAGGACAACAGTCATATTGACTTAGGGCCCACTTTATTGACCTCACATTGATTTGATCCCCTCTGTAAAGATTCTTTGAATGGTGGGGGAAGGGAGGGACATAAGTGAACCAAACCAGCTATAGACAGCATTTGAAGAAACCAACAAGAGACAGTAGTATCCTAAGGGCTAATCATAGCAGAGAGTTGTTTCATCTGTAGTTACAAAGAGCTTATCAGAGCCCAGAGAGAGCATAGCTATGGGGAGACAGCTGTCATTCAGGAACGAGGGCTTTCAGTGAAGGGATTCAGCCAACAACCTGCAACCTGGCAGGACGGGAGCTGGGGAGTGAACGGAAGAAATGTCCTGACCTCACTCACCTCCTACCACTCCATCTCCTCCTGCTGGTTCCTCCCATAGGTCTTCCCTTGGACCAACTGGAAGCCAAAGAGCAAGGCAGCTGGTTGGTCATTCCATACAAGCCAGCCTCTTGGGGCACTCTGCAGGGTGTAGAAGAATAAAGAATGAATCTGGAGTGATAACCAGAAGGTATCCAATATATTGCCTATTAAAATTCATAAAACCAGGGGTACCTGGGTGGCTCAGTTAGTTAAGCAGCTGCCTTCACTCAGGTCATGAGCTCAGGGTCCTGGGATGGAGCCTCAAGTCAGGAATCCCTGCTCAGCGGGGAGTCTACTTCTCCCTCTCCCTCTGACCCTCACTCCCTGCTTGTGCTCTGTCTCAAATAAATCAATAAAATCTTTTTTTTAAAGTTCACAAGACCAGGGGCACCTGGGTGGCTCAGAGGGTTAAAGCCTCTGCCTTCAGCTCAGGTCATAATCCCAGGGTTCTGGGATCGAGCCCCACATCAGGCTCTCTGCTCAGCAGGGAGCCTGCTTCCCTCTCTGCCTGCTTGTGATCTCTGTCTGTCAAATAAATAAATAAAATCTTTAAAGAAAAAAAAAAGTTCACAAGACCAGTTGGTGGATATGCAAGAGTTCCTTGTATTTCTATTTTTCATTATATATATTTGAAATAATTTATAGTAAGCATTTTTAAAGAAATTTACAGCATATGTGTTATGTGGGGGGAAATGCATATAATATAATCACTACACATGTTTTGAAGGATATACTCAAAAGTATAACAATGTTTATCTCCAGGGCTCCTGGGTAGCTCAGACAGTTAAGTGTCTGCCATTGGCTCAGGTCATGATCCCAGATCCTGGGATCAAGCCCCAGGTTGGGCTCCTTGCTCAGCAGGGAGCTCCCCTCTCCTCTCTGCTCTCTCCCTCTGCTCCCCTGCTCCTGCTCTCTCTCTAGCTCAAATAAATAAATAAAATCTGAAAAAAATATATTTATCTTCTGGCTGGGGGATAGTTTTTATTTCATTTTTTAAAATTACTTTGCTACTAAGAAATTTTTTAGGGGTGCCTGGCTAACTCAGTAGAGCATGAGACTCTTGATCTTGGGGTGGTGAGTTCAAGCCCCATGTTATCTATAGAGTTTACTTTAAAAAAAAAAAATAGAAGTTATTTACAGGGATGGAGACTACCAGGAAAACAACACTGCTGGCAACAGTAAGGGAAGTAGTAAGAGTGAGTAGATCTCTTTGAGTAGGGAGAGGAAGGCTTCTGGAAAGACACTTAGGGTGCAGGGGGTTTGCTTTTGGTGGAAGAGCTTTCAGAGATCAGAGTACAACAGCTGGAAGATAAATGGGGAAAAGGAAATGTAGAACAATGTGGAATTTAAACCAGAGGAGAGGATGCTACAAAAGGCTTGCATTTTGGATGGTAGCCAAACATTCAGGGGGTCCTGGGTGAGGCATTGAAGAATTAACTACCTTCAGTGTTCCAGAAGGAACTCTGATGTAAGTTATTTTTAAACCCCAGGTGTCAGAAGCCTGACCTCACTAGCCATCAACAATCTTCGCTTAGGGCCCTGTCCAGAATATGTGTGAAAATCTTGTATGGATCCTCAAAACAAAACAAAAACAAACAAACAAACAAAAAAGCACCCTCTTCCTAGGGAGTGCCGGAACATTCTGGCCTGCTCTGCTGAGGACACGAAGAGAGCTGACATCTGTTCTTTGGAGTCGCCGTCGTAAGATCTTCTACATGACTTCTGCAACGTTGGAGTGAGATCTCTGTTTTTATATTGCTGAACAGATGTAAAGTTTTAACTTCGAGAGAAAGGTTACAGCATAAATTCCATATGCCTTTCTAAGTTCTAGGACATGGTAAATAAAGGAAAAACCTGCATCTACATATATGCTATAAAAGCCTCCTATCACTTTTCATCAGTAGACTCGGAGTTACGTACCAAGCATGTGCAAACATGTAATATTAGAGCTTTCTAACTCAAAAAAAAAAAAAAAGTAAGCTTTTTCTCAAACTAATGATGATTGTATTCCTCAGAGAGTTGTGAATATGTAAAGTCTGAAGTTTTTATATCCAACTGTTCTTAAAGTTATTTGAGGGCAGAACAAGGTCACCGGGATTTTAGAAATCATTTTCTACAGAAACAGCTGAACGGGTCTACCCTAACATCTCCCAGCCATGAAATGGAAAGAGACCTGCCTTGCTTAAACCTGAACAGCATGGCACCACTTTAGAAAGAGAGCAAGAATATTTTTACATTGGAATGCATGCTTAGATTCAACCATTGGCTGTTATCTATTAATGCTGTTTTCACTCCAGAGAATGTGACTTCTCGTGATAAATAAAACTGATTAAGAAAAAAGTTTGGGGGGCGCCTGGGTGGCTCAGTGGGTTAAAGCCTCTGCCTTCGGCTCCGGTCATGATCCCCGCATCGGGCTCTCTGCTCAGCAGGGAGCCTGCTTCCTCCTCTCTCTCTGCCTGTCTCTCTGCCTACTTGTGATCTCTGTCAAATAAATAAAATAAAAGTCTTTTAAAAATTTTTTTTGTTTGAAATTTGGATTTCAAGAAAGGGAGAAAATAGAAATTCAAAACATCATGACTTAATTAGTACATAAATTTTTCCTACCAGCCTCTATGGATATATAGAAACTCAAAGTGAAATGTAGAGAAAGAAGCTGAAAGACTATTTCTGAAGCCCAATTAAGGTTCAAAGTATTCTCACACCTTTTAAAATTAATCTTTGGGGGTGCCTGGGTGGTTCAGTCATTAAGCGTCTGCCTTCAGGTCAGGTCATGATCCCAGGGTCCTGGAATTGAGTCCCATATTGGGCTCCCCACTCTGTGGGGAAGCCTGCTTCTCTCTCTCCCACTCCCTGTGCCTGCGTTCCCTCTCTTGTGGTCTCTCTCTCTCTCTGTCAAATAATTAAATAAAATCTTTTTTAAAAAATTAAAATAAATTAAAATTAATAAAATTAATCTTTGATTCCTCACCAAAATATTAAGTTTGGCTTTGAGGAGTGACCCCCTCCTAAGGTGCTCAAGCCTTTAAAAGGGTTTAGTTATGATTATTACTGCATTCTCATAAACAAAATGGTCTGAAACATGGTGTACTTGCTCATTCTTCTTTTTTTTTAAGGTTTTATTTATTTTGCGAGAGAGAGAGCATGAGTGGTGGAGAGGAGCAGTGGGAGAGAGACAATCTCAAGCAGACTCTGCCCTCAGTGCAGAGTCCGACTCAAGGGTGGATCCCAAGACCCTGAGATCATGACCTCGGCTGAAACTGAGAGTTGGATGCTCAACCAACTGAGCCACCCAGGCCCCCAAGTTTTTATTTAAGAATCTCTATACCAGGGGTGCCAAGGTAGTTGAATCAGTTAAGTGTCTGACTCCAGCTCAGGTCATGATCTCAGGGTTTGGCCTCAAGCCCTGCCTCGGGCATCCCACTCCGTGGGGAGTCTGCTAGTCCCTCTCCCTCTGCCCCTCCTCCTGTTCCTGCTCTCCCACATGCTGTGGGTGTGTGTGTCTCTCTCTCTCAAATAAATAAATAAAATCTTTCTTTAAAAAAGAGTCACATGCTCTTCCAACTGCCAGTTGCCCCATATTTGCTCATTCTAAGTGATGAACCTCTCAGACAATATGCAGATTTCTACTGGTCTAGGGAAATCTATTTATTGATATAGATAGATATTCAATATATTATCAAATGTTGGAGGAGGGGGGAATTGGAATGGATGTCCTTGAATTATTTGCCAATAAAATTTAAGGGGGAAGACTCAAAAATGGTTAAAGTGGTAAATTTTATGTTATGCATATTTTACAATAAAAAATTTCTCACAAAAATTATGTTTATAAAACCAAATATATATAATTTTTCTTTACCAATCGTACTTTAATAAAGCTGGGAAAAAATTCAAGGGGCCAAAATATCAGAAAAATATGAGAACAAATAGTCACATACATTGAAGGAGTTCTGGTAGTGCCTTGAATAAAGAACGCAACTGCAGCGAGCTCTGTGTGGTATGGTGAATCTGTATGCCTCCCACTCAGCAATGTAACAAACCTGAACTTGAACTCTGACAATGACTATGATGCTTGGCCCCTGCCCCCACGGAATGCCTGTCAAGCAATGCAGTCAGATGACCCATAGTCCAGCGTGATGAGTACAATAACACAAGTATGCCTTTATTTCCACAGCAGTGCGAAGAGTGATTATCTCTGTTTCAAGGATTCGTTATGAGTAGAAAAGAATTTGTAAAAGAGGTTACCCTTTAGGCAGATCCCTATTCAATAAGTAAGCCAGGAAGAAAAGCAGGTGTCAAATGGTAAGAAACTCAGTGTAGCCGCTGCACTCAAGGACAAGGGCAGCTGGGAACGTGTGGGAGGAGTGGGAAACCAGGAAGCTCACGGCAGATAGGCCTCCAGATGTCTGATGACCTTGTGCTAAATCACTCAGATTTGATTCTGGAAGCCACAAAGATAAGACATTCAAGTTGGGGGTGGGACTTTTTTTTTTTTTAAGATTTTATTTATTCATTTGACAGACAGAGATCACAAGTAGGCAGAAAGGCAGGCAGGCAGGGGGGAGCAGGCTCCCTGCCCAGCTGAGAGCCCGACGCAGGGCTCGATCCCAGGACCCTGGGACCATGACCTGAGCTGAAGGCAGAGGCCTCAACCCACTGAGCCACCCAGGAGCCCCATAATTCTCACTCACTGTGAGCTGGAGGATGGATTATAAAAACAAACTGGAGCCTGGGAGGCCCATTACAGAGGTACATATGTGGTGGCCAAGTTGCTCCTTTTATTTTCACTTTCCGGCTAAGGCCTTGGAGGTTACCTTTTCTTCACCCTCCAGTTCAGAGCCGAAATATCAGACTGTGACAACTATTGTTGCTCTGCAACCTTGACCAGCCACCAGCTGACACCACCCCTCCATCCCCATGGAGGACAGAACATTCCTTTCACTTGCTCTCAGATACATCAGTATTTACCCCTGTCACCAACCTGGGCACTGCTTGTGTGTACACAATAGTATACAAACGGCAGCAGAGAACACATGGGTTTGCATCTGAGAGTGTAGATCTGGAAGGTATCTACCTGTGAAGCCGGAAGCCATAGATAGAATTAAATCTCTCGGGGAAACATACAAAGCAAGAAAGAAAGAAGCTTAAAGGGTGGACAGAGGATATGAAACCAACCAAAGAAACTAAGGAAGAGCATGACAAGATAACCAAGGCCCCTGGGGCCTCTGGTGGCTCAGTCAGTTGAGCATTAACTCTTGATTTCAGCACAGGTCATGATCTCAGGATCTCAGGATAGTGGGATTGAGCACCATGTTGGGCTCCTCACTCAGTGGAGAGTCTGCTGGAGATTGTCGCTCCCTTCCCCACCCTTCCCCCAGTCTCATTCCCTCTCTAAACTAAAATAAATCTTTAAAACAAAACAAAAACAGAAACAAAAAAAAAACCAAGGCCCACCTGGTAGGAACCACAAGGGTAGCCACAGGTGTGAAAGCTCCTAAAGCAATACCAGACAAGTGATTTGTATGTAACCCAAAATTCAGTTGCCTGGCTATCCCCAAGTCCGTCAGTCATCTAGGGTCAATATGCACTTCAAGATCAGGATTAGCCTGTGGAAGGGATGCCTGGGTGGCTCAGTCAGTTGTCCATGCGTCTTCAGCTCAGGTCACGATCCCAGGGTCCTGAAATCGAGCCCCACGTTGGGCTCTTTGCTTGGGGGGGGGGGGATCTGCTTCTCCCCCTCCTAACAGTTCCCCTGTTGTGCTCTCTATCTCTTCTCTCTCTCTCTGACCCAAAAAAAAAAAAGGATCTAAGAATTAGCCTGTGGAAGTGAAACTGTTACAACCTGTCTCAAGGGTATTTTGACAATAGGGACACTTAAAAAGTTACTAAGAGAGTAATTTTTTTTTTAAGATGTTACTTATTTATTTACTAGATAAAGGGAGAGAGAGAGCAGGCGAAAGCCCAGAGGAAGAGAGAGAATCTCAAGCAGACTCTCTGTTGAGAGCAGAGCCCAACCCAGGGCTCGATCCCACAACTCTGAGATCATAACCCTGAGATCACAACCTGAGCCAAAACCAAGAGTTGGACACTCAACCAACTGAGGCACCCAGGTGCCCCAAGAGAGTAAATCTTAAAAGTTCTCAGAGAGGAGCACCCGGGTGACTCGGTCAGTTGAGCATCTGACTCTTGATTCCAGTTCACATCATGATCTCGAGGTCATGAGATCGAGCCCCTCATCAGGCTCCATGCTCAGCATGGAGTCTGCTTGAGATTCTCTCTCTCCGTCTTCCTCTGCCCCTCTTCTGGTTCTCTCTCTCTCTCCCTCTCAAAAAAAAAAAAATAATAAGAAATAAAAAACTCACAGATTGCAAACTGGTAGTTGCCAGAGGAGAGGTAGATGAGGGGAAGAATGAAAAAGGTTAAGGGGATTAAGGTCCATTTATCATGATGAGCACACAGTAATGTACAGAATTGTTGAATCACTATATTGTACACCTGAAACCAGTATAACACTGTATGTCTGTATGTTAATTATCATGGAATTTTTAAAAATGTTTTTAAAGAAAGTTCTTATCACAAGAAAAAAAGTCTGTAACTATGAATGGTGATGGATGTCAGTTATACTTATTGTAGTGATCATTTTGCAATATATATAAACATCAAACCATCATGTCATACTTCTGAAACTAATATAATGTTGTATGTCAATTATAACTGAAAAAAGAAAAGGCTCACCGTCCCATCCTATTCAGGGGCAAATCTAGCGTCTGTCCCCAGAACTCCAAGGATTCTTGTGGGGAAGCAAGGTTTAATAGCACATCCTAACCTAATACAGGCCTATGTCACTTCATTACATTTCATAGATACTGTATTTTCTACAAATCGAGGTTTATGGCAACATTGCGTCGCACAGCACTATGGGTGCCATTTTTCCAACAGCATTTGCTCACTTTCTGTTTCCCTGTCACACTTCAGTAATTCTCACAGTATTTTGAACTTTTTCACTATTATATTTGTTATGGTGATCTGTGACTGGTGATCTTTAATGTTACCACTTTAATTGTTTGGGGGATGCCACAAACCTCTCCAATATAAGATGATGAGCTTAACTGAAAAATATGTGTGTTCTGACTGCTCCACGGACCAGCCATTCGCCAGTCTCTCTCCCTTTCCTCTGGCCTCTCTATTCCCTGAGATACAATGATATTGAAATTAGGCTAATTAATAACCCTACAATGGCCTCTAAGTGTTCAAGTGAAAGGAAGAACCCTATGTCTCTCACTTTAAATCAAAAGCTAGAAATGACTGAAGCTTAGTGAGGGAGACATGTCAGAAGCTGAGATAGGCCAAAAGCTAGGTCTCTTGAGCCAAACAGTTAGCCAAGTTGTGAAGGCAAAGGAACAGTTCTTTAAGGAAGTTAAAAGTGCTTCCAGGGAACATACAAATGCTAAGAAAATGAAGCAGCTTTTTTTTTTTTTTAGATGAGCAGAAATTCTTTTTTTTTTTTTTTTAAGATTTATTTATTTATTTGACAGAGAGAGAGATCATAAGTAAGCAGAGGCAGGCAGAGAGTGGGGCGGGGGGGAAGCAGGCTCCCCGCCAAGCAGAGAGCCCGATGAGGGTCTCGATCCCAGGACTCTGAGATCATGACCTGAGCCGAAGGCAGAGGCCCAACCCACTGAGCCACCCAGGCACCCCATGAAGCAGCTTTAATGCCAATATGGAGAAAGTTTGAGTAGCCTGGAGAGAAGATCAAACCAGCCGCAACATTCCCTTTAGCCAAAGCCTCATCCAGAGCAAGGTCCTGACTCTCTTCCATTTCATGAAGGCTGAGAGAGGTGAGGAAGCTACAGAAGAGAAGTCGGAAGTTAGCAGAGCTTGGTTCATGAGGTTTAAGGGAAAAAGTCATCTCCATAGCATAAAAGTGCAAGAGGAAGAAGCAAGTGGTGATGTAGAAGTTGCAGCAAGTTCTCCAGAAGATCTAGCTAAGATCATTACTGAAAGTGGCCACACTGAACAGTGGATTTTCAGTGTAAAGAAAATAGCCTTATAGTGAAAGAAGGTGCCATCTACGACTTTCATCACTACAGAAGAGAAGTCAAAGTTCAGCTTCAAAGCTTCAAAGGACAGGCTGACTCTCTTGTCAGGGGCTACTGCAGCTGGTGACTTAGAGTCAAAGCCAATGCACTTACCAATCTGAAAATCCTCTGGCCCTTAAGAATTATGTTTAATCTACTCTGCCTATGCTGTATAAATAGAACTACAAAGCCTGGATGACAACACATCTGTTTATAACATGGTTTATGAATATTTTAAGCTCACTGTTGAGATCTACTGCTCAGAAAAAAATATTCCAGAAAAAAATATTCCTTTCAAAACATGACTGCTCATTGACAGTGCACCTGGTCCCCCAAGGGCTCTGATGGAGCTGTATAGTGAGATGAACACTGTCTTCATGCCTGCTAACACAACATTCATTTGCAGCCCATGGATCAATGTGTAATTCTGACTTTCATGCCTTCCTGTTTCAGAAATGCATTTCATAAGGCGATAGCTGCCATAAATACTGATTTCTCTGAAGGATCTGGGCAAAGTTCATTGAAAACCTTCTGGAAAGAAGTCACCATTTTAGATGCCATTAAGAACATTTATGATTCATGGGAAGAAATCAAAACATCAACATTAACAGGAATTTGGAAGAAGCCGATTCCAACCCTCGTGGATGACTTTGAGGGATTCAAGACTTCTGGGGAGGAAGTGAATGCAGATGGAGTGGAAATAGCAGGAGAACTAGTGTTAGAAGAGGAGCTTGAAGATGTGAGTTCATCTTGTAATGAAACTTGAGGGGCACCTGGGGGGCTCAGTCAGGTAAGTGACTGCCTTTGGCTCAGGGCATGATCCTAGGGTCCTGGGATCAAGCCCTACATTGGGCTCCCTGCTCAGCTCTCTCTCTCTCTCTCTCTCTCTCTCTGTCAAATAAATAAATAAACTCTTTAAAAAAAATTGAGTGGATGAGGAGCTGCTACTTACGGATGAGCAAAGAAATTGGTTCCTTTTTTTTTTTAAAGATTTTATTTATTTATTCGACAGACAGAGATCACAAGTAGGCAGAGAGGCAGGCAGAGAGGGAAGGGGGAAGCAGGCTCCCTGCTGAGCAGAGAGCCAGATGTGGGACTTGATCCCAGGACCCTGGGATCATGACCTGAGCTGAAGGCAGAGGCTTTAACCTACTGAGCCACCCAGGTGCCCCAAGAAATTGGTTCCTTGAGATGCAATCTACTCCTGGTGAAGATGCTGTGAAGATTGTTGGAATGACAACAAATTATATTTATTATATAAATATTATATATTTAGATATAACATAGAATATTATATAAACTTAGTTGCTAAAGCAGTGAGAGGTTTTGAGAGAATTTACTCCAATTTTAAAAGAACTTCTGGGGCACCTGCCTGGCTCATTAGTGAACGTACAGTTCTTGATCTTAGGGTTGTGAGTTTGAACCCCACATTGAGTGTAGAGATTGCTTAAAAATAAAATCTTTAGATGGGGCACTTGGGTGATTCAGTGGATTAAGCCTCTGCCTTTGGTTCATGTCATGATTTCAGGGTCCTGGGATTGAGCCCCACATTGGGCTCTCTGCTCAGCAGAGAGCCTGCTTCCCCCTCTTTCTTCCTTCCTCTCTGCCTACTTGTGATCTCTGTCTGCCAAGTAAATAAATAAAAATAAAATAAAATAAAATCTTTAGGAAAAAAAGGGAAGAAGTTCTATTTGGGGCAAAAATGGTATGAAACAGCATTGCATGTGACAGAGAAATCATTCACAAAAAGAAGAGTCGATGCAGCAAATTTCACTGTTGTCTTGTTTTATGAAATTGCGACTGCCACCCCAGCCTTCACCCCTGCTACCACCCTGATCAGTCAGCAGTCATCAACATCTGAGCAAGACCCTCCACCAAAAACAAAGATTATGACTTGTTGAAAGCTTAGATGATGTTTAGCATTTTTTAGCAATAAAGTATTTTTTGAAGATTTTATTTATTTGTATGTTTATTTATTTAGAGAAAGAAAGCACATGCATGCAAGCAGGGGAGAGGCAGAGGGAGAGAGAGAATCTCAAGTAGACCCCACTGAGTGTGGAGACCCATATAGGTCTTGATCTCACAACCCTGGGATCATGACCTGAGCTGAAATCAAGAGTCAGATGCTTAACCAACTAAGCCACCCAGGCACCACAGCAATAAATTATTTTTTAATTAAGGTAGGTACATTGGTTTTTTTTTTTTTTAGATACAATGCTACTGCACACTTAATACGCTATAGTATAATGTAAACATAAGTTTAATATGCACCATGAAACAGAAAAAATTCACTTGACTCACTTTATTGTGATTTTTGCTGGAGCTGAACCTCACAGTATCTCTGACATGTGTCTGTCTCTTGATTTTACTGGATTCTTGGGGCGCCTGGGTGGCTCAGTTGTTAAATATCTGCCTTCAGCTCGGGTCATGATCCCAGGGTCCTGGGATCGAGCCCCACGTCGGGCTCCCTACTCTGCAGGAAGCCTGCTTCTCCCTCTCCCACCCGCCCTGCTTGTGTTCCCTCTCTCGCTGTCTCTTTCTCTCAAATAAATAAATAAACAAAATCTTTGATTTTACTGGATTCTTAGGTTTAGACTCTGAGTCTTGCCTTCTATATAAGGTACACGTCACTGTGAATAGTAGTGGCAGTAACTTCCTCTAACTCAGCCTGCTTTTTTCCTTCAATCTCTCCCATCCAGGTCTTGCAGCTCTTTGCAAAACTCTGCAATACTGGGGCGCCTGGGTGGCTCAGTGGGTTAAGCCTCTGCCTTCAGCTTGGGTCGTGATCCCGGGGTCCTGGGATCGAGCCCGGTGTCAGGCTCTCTGCTCAGCAGGGAGCCTGCTTCCCTTCCTCTCTCTCTCTCTCTCTCTGCCTGCCTCTCTGCCTACTTCTCTGTCTGTCAAATAAACAAATAAAATCTTAAAAAACAAATAAAAAAACAAACAAACTCTGCAATACTAACACAAATGCATAGGGCTTTTCTCCTTCCAGCTCGTGCATCTTCAAAAACTTTGATGGGTGAGTCCTGGTTACTTCCACCACAGGGAATAATCTTCCCAGCAGTCAGCCATTGCTGTGGAGGCATCTGAAGTCCTGAGACTGCTTGTGACTTCTTTCAGTATCTTGTCATTGTCCTACTCCCCTTTCCCAGAGATCTGTCACTACTAAACATCTCTAAGGTGTGGTCAAGTCACTAACAAAAGTCTTTGACTCTTGTCCTAATCCAATACCCACAATTTCTGGCAGCATATGGCCTTCTCCAGGGACTTCACTGCTTGCCTAGTAGCCTGCCCTGTGGTAGAGTCTCATTCTGTAGAGGATCCTCTTCTAGCAAATGCAAGAAGATAAGAACATTGTTTCAATCCAAGCACACCTACGAAGGACCTCCTTTCTTCTTTCAGGAACTCTGGGGCCATAGGTTTACACACTAATTTCCTCTCTCACACATGTTATTTCTAGAACATCTTGGTCTTAAAATTCACACTCTAGGAAATTCACAGGGTTGCATACACAATGTTCCTTCTGCCTAAAACCTCCCTTCTTGAAGTACAACTTCAAGGACCATCTCTGGGATCATGGCATCAGCCGAAGGCCCAAACGCATAACTGAGTGAGTCACCCAGGTGCCCCAAAAATAAAACCACCTTTACTTAAAACCACTCATTGTATTAAATCTCAACCCTATGCATCTTTTAATATTCCATGAAACAAAATGGAAATAAAACATTTCTGCTGCATACCAAAGTACCATGGTTGCCCCACGGGAAAACACTTGTGTGATTGCTTGAGTTCGGAGCTGAACTAGCAGCTTTTTCACAGAACACCATTTTTTACTTGAAAGAACTGACAGACATACTATGATTATTTTGACTTGGGTATTTGGCACATTTTCTCAAACATAAATGAAGTGAGCCTGTCACTTCAAGGAAAACAACTGACAGTGCTGGTTGCCAGTGATAAAATGTGAGCTTTTAAGGGAAAATTAGAATTTTGGAAAACTTGTATCTGCCACTGTGAGCTTAACAGCTTCTCCATACTTAAAGGTATTCTGATGAGATCAATGGTGAAAATAACAAATGTGATTCTTTTAATATTGTTTAATGGATTATGTCAACATTCAAAAGATCTGCATAATTCAGTGGGCCAGCCTTTCCTACATGACCAATCCACAATATGACAAAGTTATGTATGGGTAAAGGATCCATTCAAACTGCAAAATACATCAATAGATAAGATATGATTTCAGATTCTACATTGCAAGTAAATTTTAAGAAAGTACCACTGGTCAAGTTTTGTTGTGATATGAAAGAATAATATCTATGATTATCTAAAAAGGGTACTAAAATATTCCTCCATTTTCCAAGTACTTCAACCAAAACTACCTATGGCAACAGATTGAATACAAAAGCAACTATGAGAACCCAGTGTCTTCCATAAAGCCAGATAGTAAAGATATTTACAAAAATGTGAAACAACATCATTCTTCTCACTAGAGCTTTGGTTTTTTTTAAAGATTTTTTTATTTATTTGACAGAGAGAAAGATCACATGTAGGCAGAGAGGCAGGCAGAGAGAGAGGGGAAGCAGGCTCTCTGCTGAGCAGAGGGCCCAATCCTGGGCTCGATCCTAGGACTCTGAGATCATGACCTGAGCTGAAGGCAGTGGCTTAACCCACTGAGCCACCCAGGCGCCCCTAGAGCTTTTTTTTTTTTTTTAAGATTTTATTTATTTATTTGACAGAGAGAGATCACAAGTAAGCAGAGAAGCAGACAGAGAGAGAAGGGGAAGCAGGCTCCCGCTGAGCAGAGAGCCCAATGCAAGGCTAGATCCCAGGACCCTGAGACCATGACCTGAGCCTAAGGCAGAGGCTCAACCCACTGAGCCACCTAGGTGTCCAAAAAGCTTTTTATTTTGGAAAATATAGCTATTTTCATAAAATACATCTTATTTGCATTAACAGGTATAGGGTTTATTATTGCTAATTTTATTGTTTAAAGGTTTTATTTATTTATTTGACAGAGAGAGAGAGATCACAAGTAGGCAGAGAGGCAGGCAGAGAGAGGGGAGAAAGCAGGCTCCCTGCTGAGAAGAGAGCCCGATGTAGGGCTTGATTCTAGGACCCTGAGATCATGACCTGAGCTGAAGGCAGAGGCTTAACCCACTGAGCCACCCAGGTGCCCCTATTATTGTTAATTTTAAATGAATTAATGGATATATTTTTTAAGTTTCTCTATTTTAATTTCTAACAATAGAAATGTAGATAAATAAAAGCCCCAAAATAAAAGTTCAATAATTTTTAAGAGGAAAAATGGAATTTGAAACAAAAAAGTTGGAGAACTCCTGGTTTGGCTGAACAGAGAAAGTCCTTTAGAATTTGTCTGTGTTTTGTTGGGGGTGGGGTGGCTCACAAGTGGCCTTTAGTATTTGTGTAAACAGGGGACGAATAGGCACCTGCTGCTCTGGGAGAAGGGACAAAAGGAACTTTTGTGGCCTGAAAAGTGTTGTCTCTTGAAGCTTGGTACACGTAGGTGGTCACTGTAAATTTGCATGGGGACCAAGAAACATCCTGGGAGGAAAGCCATGAAGTCCTGACCCCTTCCCTGTGAGACTCAATGCCCAGCAACCACTCTGAAGGCTTGAGAAGGGGCAGGAACAAAGAACATCAGAGGCTTCGGGGGGGACACACCATGATGGAGAATTGCACACAGGTGATCCAGGTCCCATGTCAGGGTCTAGAAGGCCACAGAGGAGGAACAGCAGTGGGGGCCAGGCCTTGACTAGAGTGATATCACAGAGCAGTTATCTAAGGGACAGAAGCCCTAAGCCAGAGCCCATGGGTGAACTGATTCCATTCTCCAGCTGTTTCTCTGCCTGATGCCTGACAGCAGAACTTATCCCTTGGAACTGAACAAGCCACTATTCTTCTTGGATGACTGGGTGAGGGAGGGGACAACTTCAAGAGATTATGCACTTGATGCAAATATGAGGCCTCCACTGATTAATAAAGGGGATAGGAAAGGATTGGCGTAGCCCTCTAGCAAACCAGTTATGGTTGTGCTGGATGCTGTTCTAGGCAACCGTGAACAGACACAGTCCCTGGCCTCAGTGAGCTTCCAGCTGCCAGAAAGAAACAAGAAAACTGCCATTTCTGTTACATAAAAAGGAGGTCTATATGAGGAATCAAGAGCAGAGTGCTATGGGAACAGACAGAGGACTACTTGACCAAGTCTCAAGTGGGAACAGATTCCCAAACTGCATTAATGGGGACATCTATTGCTACTTGGTAAAACAACGTCCAAATGTCAGTGATGGAAGACAATGAGTATTTTTTGTTCACCTTGGGCAGATTTCTTGGCTCTTTCCTCCAAAGGTGTCTCAGGGCCCCAGGCAGCTTCCATGTTGTGACCAAACAAACTTAGAGCTTCAAGGATGTCCCTGTGTCATCCAGCTGGCGTAGAGGGCCTGGGCGGCGTGGGGTGGGGACGGTGGTGTGTAAGGGAAAGGCACATCAGATACTTAACAACTTGCATCTGGAAAACACGCAGAACTTTCCTTCACATTCCATTAGCCAGGACTGCCCACGTGGCCCCGCCTACATGCAAGAGAGATGGGTCATGCAGGTTTCCTGGGCCCAAGAAAGAAGATGAAATGATTTGGTGAACACATAGCATTATCCCTGCCACACAGAAGAAGCAACTTCTAAGTTAAAAGATGAAGGGAGTGGACAGAGAAGGTGAGAGCGGAGAGGATGGGTCCAGATAGAGGGCACTGCACAATAAAAACCCCAGAAATGGGGGCGTCTGGGTGATTCAGTTAGTCAAGCATCCAACTCGTGTCTCAGCTCAGGTCTTGATCTCAGGGTTGTGAGTTCAAGCCCCAGGTTGGGCTGCATTCTGGGTATGGAACCTACTTAAAAAAAATAAAATAAAATAATAATAAACAAAAAGTAAAAATCCCCGAAGTGAAAAATCTTGGTGTGACGTGGGTGGAATGAAAAATATCTGGGAATGGGATACATGTGTGTCTCAGTCGGTTTAGCATCTGACTTTGGCTCTGGCCATGATCTCAGGGTCCTGGCATCCAGCCAGAGTCAGGCCCTCACTCAGCAGGTAGTCTGCTTATCACTCTCCCTCTTCCTCTGCCCCTCCCCCCTGCATGTGCTCTCCCTCTCTCTCCCTCAAATAGATCAATAAAATCTTTATTAAAAGAAGAAGAGGGGGGATGCCTGGGTGGCTCAGTCCATTAAGCCACTGCCTTCGGCTCAGGTCATAATCCCACGGTCCTGGGATCGATTCCCGCATCAGGTTCCTTGCTCTGCGGGGAGCCTGCTTCTCTCTCCGTCTCTGCCTGTCACTCTGCCTGCTTGTGTGTGCTCTCTCTCTCTCTGACAAATAAATGAATAAAATTTTAAAAAGAAAAGAAAAGAAAGGGGGCACCTGGGTGGCTCAGTTGGTTAGGTATCTGCCTTCATCTCAGGTCATGATTCCAAGGTCCTGGGATGCAGCCCTGCGATGGGCTCCCTGCTCAGTGGAGAACCCGCTTCTCCCTTTCTATCTGCAGCAACCCCTGCTTGTGCACGCTCTCAAATAAATAAATAAATATAATTCTTTAAAAATAATTAAAGAAAAATTACCTCTGGGGAAATCATAATAAGCCATGAGGTTGAAAAGGTAAGCAGGGTCTTACCATAAAGAATGTGTACACCATGTAAATTAAAGTTGACTTTTAACCTGACAGCAGTGGGAAGCCAGTGATGGGTTTTAAACAAGGGAGTCACATGATCATGTCTGTGCTTCTGAAAGATCATTCTGGCAGCAGCACAGAGAACAGACTGGGAGGAGGTAAGACCAAAGGCAGGAAAGTCAGTTTGGAAGCCGTTGCAATGATCTGGAAGAGAAACCCTGGCGCAGGGTTGTTGCAATGGGTATCCAGAAAAGCAGCTGGATTTTAGAAAGACTTGAGTAGTAATTGAGCATACCAGATTAATATTTGATGATGATTGTTTGAATAAGGGGTGGGGAGATGAGAGGTGAAAAACAGGGCAAGGATAGTGCCATTCACTAAGACAGACGATTAAAAAAAAAGAGAGAGAGCTCTTTTAAGGGGAAATATGATATGCTTGTGGAACAGCCAGAGGAAGCCAGAAGGTATTTGAAAAGCTGGGCCTAAAGACAGATCTTAACTGGAGATGAAAGATGTGAGAGGCATCAATACAGAGACAGTGCTTGAAACTATAACTGCGGATTATCCCGGGAGAGTGTGAGGGGCCAGTCTAGAAGCACTTATGTGCTGCTATTAAAGTGTTTCCCAGTCAGCTCTCTAGCAAGAGAAGTTCTGACTGTAGCAGTTGCTGATGTCTGTGGTGTAAATACTCCCACTGTGGTCAATTTCAAATGACCAACTTGTCATCACGGAAGGTGAACTATGAAGAGATGCATCCCATTGGTTCCTGAAAGCTGTGATGAGCCTGCTCCAGGCCACCACAGAGTAGGAGAGAGCCCTGCCTATATGCCTAACACAAATATTTAAGGGATGAACAGAACAAAAGAATTCTCTAAAGAATAATCCATCCTAAGAACCAAGAAAGAAAGAATATGAAGGAGGAAATGATTGGCCATTCATACTCCCCTGACCATCCCCAAATTACGTATGATAAAAACCAAAAAGTGTCCATTGGGTTTAGCACCAAGCAGGTCATTAGTAGTCTTCATAAGACCAGTTTTAATGGAGACAGATGACAGTGGGCCTAGAGTTTCATGTGAACCAAGTGTTGGAAACCACAGCTGTAGATAAGTCTTAGACACCAGGAATAGTAGGCTGGCTTCTGTTTTCCAGTAGGAAATAGAATTGGACTGATCACTCAAAACCATGATAGCACTATCCCTCACACCCCTCGTTCCACCTCCAACCCACACATAAATGCCTAGACCTCTATACCTCTATACCTCTATACCTCTCACAACAGACCCTCTCACAATAAAGGGGTACCATTTCCCCATAAGGCATGGAAAAACGCATGCAGTGTGTCCTGGATTGAGCTAGTACCAACTTGTTCAGTACGGTTCCCAGAATCCCCTTCTCTCCACCTTCCAAGTTAGATCTGGCCAGAAGAAGCACTTGAGTGAAATTTGCAAGGCCGACATGAGACAACAGCCATTATCTTCAGGAGGTCTACAGTCAGATGAGGCAAAGGACAGACTCCGAGGTGTCTGGCAGGCGCCAGCTTGTCATCACTCTCCTTCCCTCTGCATCTGTTCAACCATTGGCCCTGAGACCAACAGCAGTCCAGGCCTACTCCCAGACTGATGTGATGCACGGAGGCAGACTCACAGAGGCCACAGCTTCGAAACAACCTGTCTTTGAGCTCTCCCTTTGCGGTCCCATTTCAGGGCCTGAGCAGAGTGGTTGACATCTCGGTTTTGTCTGTTTTGTTTTCTTTTTTTTTAAGATTTTATTTATTTATTTGTCATAGAGAGAGCACAAGCAGGGGAAATGGCAGGCAGAGGGAGAGGGAGAAGCAGGCCCCCTGATGCAGGGCTCAATCCCAGGACCCCAAGATCATGACCTGAGCCAAAGGCAGACACTTAACCAACTGAACCACCCAGGCATCTGGGCCTCTCAGATTTCTCTGCAGCTCCAATGTGTCCAGCTGTAGGCAGACTGGGTAATGACTCTTCTTTTGATCCTTCAGCTCCCCTTCCAGACTTCCACGTCCCTGGCTTCTCTAACATTTGTGTAATGTCTCAAATTCCTAATGCCTTCTCTCCATAATGTTTTGGATGGCTCTGCTTCCCCAATTGAACTCTTCACTGATACCATTACTGGTACCATGAGTGAAGGGCAGCCAGAACAAAACCTACCAGACATGCATCTGGTTTGGGGACGGGCAAACGGGTAGAGGCTGGAAAAGCAGAAGGAAACTGTGAGCAAAGGCTGGAAAAACAGCGAAGGGATCATAGGAATCGATTGGAAAAGTAGTGGAAAAGTGCAAGGATGATTTGTGTTATGCAGCAGTAAAACGATTGGCAAGACTGTCACCTGTGGAAACACAAAAGACAGAAAATGCAGCTAATAAACTTTTGGATCTAGCTACAGTAATTTCCAAGCTGAACGTTGGAAGTCCCAGTAGGTTAATCCTAGCGGCACGTGATAAAGTGCTTCCAGAGAGAGGGGAACAAAAGAAGGAACTCGAGTTTGCAAGAGGAATTTAGAAGAAACAGAAAATCCAGGACTTGCTTATGTTGGAAAACAAAACTGTTTTACATCTCTAGTTAATCCAGGCAGCAATGGATTCTCAGAGGAAGAAACAGCCTCTAGATGAATATCAAATTGAGGGCTTGGCTATAGGGCCCTTGGCTAAAATCTCAGAAACATTTGCGGTGGTTCCTAGTAGACTCTCTTCATTAGACAAAAGGGCTTCCAGGAATCCTAAGGACATGGTCCCAAAGAGGGCTAATTTCAAAATAACTATGAACAAATCTAAAGGGTGGGTCTATCTTGAAAAGAATTGTGGATATAACTTTTATCTCATGGAGTAGACTATAAATCTGACATATAGAAAGCCTACAACATTTTTTTTTTTTTAATTTTTTTTTTAAGATTATTTATTTATTTGACAGACAGAGATCACAAGTAGGCAGAGAGGCAGGCAGAGAGAGAGGAGGAAGCAGGCTCCCTGCTGAGCAGAGAGCCCGACGCGGGGCTCGATCCCAGGACCCTGGGATCATGACCTGAGCCGAAGGCAGAGGCTTTAACCCACTGAGCCACCCAGGCACCCCAAAAGCCTACAACATTTTTAAGGGACTTCTGTCAGCTCAGACTGAAAGAGACTGAGATTGTCCAAATTCCAAGTAGTGCTCTAAGCCCCTAGGTCTCCATGAATAGGAAGCAGGCTGAGGAAACTGCCCAGCTACAAACACAAGCCATTTTTTTAAAGATCTTATTTATTTATCAGAGAGTGAAAGAGAACACACAAGCAGGGGGAGCAGCAGAGGGAGAAGCAGGCTCCCTGCTGAGCAGGAAGGCCGATGTGGAGCTCCATCCCAGGACCCCTGGGATCATGACCTGAGCGAAGGCAGGTGCTTAACTGACTGAGCCACTCAGGCACCCCAGACACAATTCATTTTTATGACAACTAGGATATTTCAGAAAGTAGAGCCAAGATCCCTGAGAATGGAATGAAAAGCTTCAAAGAACAGTGAATTAGCAAGTAGTCCTCCCAACAGGCCCTAATTAAGAAAGAGTCCCTATCCCCAGAGTAAGGGGATCTGGCATCATGTGCCTCGTTGGGTATCAGAAGTGCTCTAAACCAGGGGTGCCTGGCTGGCTCAATCAGTAGAGCATGCAACTCATGATCTTGGGGTTATAAGCTCAAGCCCTATATTGAGTGCAGAGATTACTTTAAAAAAGAAAGAAAGAAATGCTATGAAACAATGATTGCTATGTCCCTCCTGTACTTCCTCTTTGTTGTGCTGTACTTCCTCTTTTTGATCCGAAGTATTCATTAGGTGGCTAGGGAGCAGGTAACATGCCTTTTTAACTCACTGATCTTTGGATTAAGAATAGCTTCATGCAAGGGGCACCTGGGTGGCTCAGTGGGTTAAGCTGCTGCCTTCGGCTCAGGTCATGATCTCAGGGTCCTGGGATCGAGTCCCGCATCGGGCTCTCTGCTCAGCGGGGAGCCTGCTTCCCTCCCTCTCTCTGCCTGCCTCTCTGTCTACTTGTGATCTCTCTCTGTCAAATAAATAAATAAAAATCTTTAAAAAAAAAAAAAAAAAAGAATAGCTTCATGCAAAAAAAAAAAAAAAAAAAAGCCATATGCAGCAGTTCTTTGAAAAATTAAAAATAGGATTACCAAATGATCCAGCCATTCCACTTCTAGGAATAAAAAGAATTAAAAGTAGTGATACAAACAGATATTTGCCCTCCCATATTCAGAGCAGCATTATGCACAATAGCCAAAATGTGGAAGCAACTCAGATGTTTATCAACAGAAGAATGGGGGCACCTGGGTGGCTCAGTGGGTTAAGCATCTGACTTTGGCTCAGATCATGATCCCAGGGTCCTGGGACTGAGTCCTGAATCAGGCTCCCTGCTCAGCAGGGAGTCTGCTTCTCTCTCTCCCTCTGCCCCTTCCCACTCCCACTTGTGGTCTCTCTCTCATTAATAAATAAATAAAATCCATAAAAAACAAACAAACAAACAAAACAGGGGGGAAAGCAAGATGGTGGAGGAGAGTAGGAGACATGAATGTCATCAGGTCCCGAGTGTTCAGCTAAATAGTTATCAAACCATTCTGAACACCTACAAACTCAATAGATGATCGAAGAGAAGAAGAGCAGCAATTCTAGGAACAGAAAAGTGACCACTTTCTGGAAGGTAGGATGTGCAGAGAAGTGCATCCGAGGCAATAGGTGGGAAGAGAGACCATGGCGGGCGGGGGAGGGGGGGGGCTCCCGGCAAACGGTAGAGCAGCGGAGCACAAAATCAGAACTTTTAGAAGTCAGCTCCACCAAGGGACGTCACTCCAGAGGCCAAGGGGGAGGTGGAGACCTCATGGGGAAAGTGTGGTCTTAGGACCTGCAGGGTCACAAAAAGACTGGGGGTGCCTGAGTGTGGCAGAGCTCCCAGGTATTGGAGTGGGGAAGCCGGCAGCAGAGACAGAGCTGAGGAGGGGGCTCTCAGCTCGGGTTACCTTAAACTGTGATCTGAGGCACAGTCAGGCCACTGCTCTTCGAACAGGGACCCCAAAAGCGGCAGGTCCAGGGAGACTCACCTTCTCCCCGGGGAAGAGTGGCACAGGAACACATTGCAGGAATCTGCTGGGTTTGGAGACTTCAAACGGGATGTGTGCCAGAGATAGAAATGCTTGGTCACAGGCTGGGTGAGTGTGAGAGTGTGGCTGGAGACCAAGGACATGGGAGGGATTAACTGCTTTTCTCTGAGGGATTGACTGCTTTTCTCCAAGGGCGCACTGAGGAGTGGGGCCCAAGCTCTTGGCTCCTCCAGCCGGAGACTAGGAGGCCGCCATCTTCATTCCCGTCCTCCAGAGCTCTACGGAAAGCGTTCAGGGAACAAAAGCGCCCGAGAGAAAACCGTGCAGATTACTTAGCCGGCCCCTGGCAAGGTCAGTGCAATTCTGCCTCCAGGCAAAGACAATTGAGAATTACCGGGCAACAGGCCCCTCCCACAGAAGTTCAGCAAAAACATCCAGCCAAAACCAAGTTTACTGATCAATGAGAACTGCAAAACAGCAGTGCTAGAGGAATACGGCATATAGAACTCAGAACATTGTCCCCATGATTCTTTAACCTTTCAAAGTTAAATTTTTTAAATCTTTGTTATTTTTTCTTTTCTATTTTTCGAATGTTTCCACTTTCCTATTTTAACATTTTATCTTATTAATACCTTCTTAAAAATCTTTTAATTTTCATTTTTATACTCATATTCTATCTCTTCATTGTATTTAACCTTATTTTTTTTATACACATAAGTTTTTCTTTCATTAAAATTTTGGGATACAGTTTCTTCTAACAGACCAAAATATACCCTAAATCTAGGATATGGCTTTGTTCTGGTCTCCAGGCTGATCACATTTTCTCCTTTTTTTTTTTTCTTTTTTCAACCAACTTCTTATCTTATCAATTCCTTTTCTAAAATCTTTTTAAAAGTCTCATCTTTACAGCCATATTCCATCCCTTCATCATGTTTACCCTTATTTTTATATAAATATAAGTTTTTCTTTCTTTAAAATTTCGAGAGGCAGTTTCTTCTAACAGACCAAAACACACCCAAAATCAAGTGTGTGGCTCTATTCTATTCACCAGCCTAGTCATACTATTTTTTTTTTCTTTCTTCTCCCCCCAGTTTTGGGTCTCTTCTGATTTGGTTAGTGTATATTTTTCTGGGATCGTTGTTACCCTTTTAGCATTTTGTTCTCTCATTCATCTATTCCTCTCTGGACAAAATGACAAAGCAGAAAAACTCACCTCATAAAAAAGAACAAGAGTCAGTAGCAACTGCTGGGGACCTAATCAATATGGACATTAGTAAGACGTCAGAACTAGAGTTCAGAATGACAATTATAAAGATGCTAGCTGGGCTTCAGAAAAATCTAGAAAACACTAGAGAATCCCTTTCTGAAGAAATAAAATCTCTTTCTGCAGAAATAAAAGAACTACAACCAAGTTGAAATCAAAAAAGCTATTAATGAGGTACAATAAAAAATGGAGACTCTTACTGCTAGGATAAATGAGGCAGGAAAGAGAATTAGTGATATAGAAGACCAAACGATGGAGAATAAATAGGCTGAGAAAAAGAGAGATAAACAACTACTAGATCACAAGGGGAGAATTCGAGAAATAAGTGATACCATAAGATGAAACAATATTAGAATAATTGGGATCCCAGAAGAAGAAAGAGAGAAAGGGGTTGTGATCTCTCCTCTTTCATTCATGATTTTATTAATTTTGGTCCTTTCTCTTTTCTTTTTGATAAGTCTGGCCATGAGCTTATCAATCATATTAATTCTTTCAAATAACCACCTCCTAGTTTTGTTAATCTATTTTACCGTTCTTTGGGCCTCTATTTCATTGATTTTTTGCTCTGATCTTTATTATTTATCTTCTCCTACTGGGTTTAGGCTTTCTTTGCTGTTCTTTCTCCAGTTCCTTTAGGTGTAGGGTTAGGTTGTGTACTTGAGACCTTTCTTATTTCTTGAGAAAGGCTTGTATCACTACATACTTTCCTCTCAGGACTGCCTTTGCTGTGTCCAAAAGATTTTGAACAGTTGTGTTTTCATTTTCATTTGTTTCCGTGAATTTTTTAATTCTTCTTTAATTTCCTGGTTGAGCCATTCATTCTTTAGTAGGATGCTCTTTATCCTCCATGTATTTGAGTTCTTTCCAACTTTCCCCTTGTGATTGAGTTCTAGTTTCCAAGCATTGTGGTCTGAAAATATGCAGTGAATGATCCTAATCTTTTGGTACCAGGTGAAACCTGATTTGAGACCCATGATGTGATCTATTCTGGAGAATGTTCCATGTGTGCTAGAGAAGAATATATACTCTGTTGCTTTGGGATGGAATGTTCTGAATATATCTATGATGTCCATTTGTCCAGTGTGTCATTTAAAGCCTTTATTTCCTTGTTGATCTTTTGCTTAGATGATCTGTCCATTTCAGTGAGGGGGTGTTAAAGTACCCTACTATTATTGTATTATTGTTGATGAGTTTCTTTGATTTTGTTATTAATTGGTTTATATAATTGGCTGCTCCCATGTTAGGGGCATTGATATTTAGAATTGTTAGCTCTTCTTGTTATCAGCACCACTCTCTAACCAACTGAGCTAACCAGCCACCTTAGCTCTTCTTGTTAGATAGACCTTTTAAGTATGATATAATGTTCTTCCTCATCTCTTATTATAGTCTTTAGCTTAAAAATCTAACTTATCTGATATAAGGAATGGCCAGAACAATCAGGGCAGAGCCCAGGGCCAGGGCCAGATGGCTTCCCAGGGGAATTCTACCAAACATTTAAAGAAAAATTAATACATATTCTCCCGGAACTGTTCCCAAAAAATAGAAATGGAAGGAAAACTTCCAAACTCATTTATCAAGCCAGCATTACCATGATCTCAAAACCAGACAAAGACCCCATCAAAAAGGAGAATTACAGACCAATAATATACCTGATGAACATGGATGCAAAAATTCTCACTAAAATAGCAGCCAATAGGATCCAACAGTACATTAAAAGGATCATTCATGGGAGTGCTGGGTGACTCAGTGGGTTAAAGCCTCTGCCTTCAGCTCAGGTCATGGTCTCAGGGTCCTGGGATCAAGCCCCACATCGGGCTCTCTGCTCAGTGGGGAGCCTGCTTCCTCCTCTCTCCCTGCCTGCCTCTCTGCCTACTTGTAATCTCTATCAAATAAATAAATAAAATCTTTAAAAAAAAAAAAAAGGATTATTCACCACAACCAAGTGGGATTTATTCCTGGGCTGCAAGGTTGATTCAACACCCGCAAATCAATCAGTGTGACACAATACATTAATAAAAGAAAGAACAAGAACCATATGATACTCTCAATAGATGCTGAAAAAGCATTTGATGAAGTACAGCATCCTTTCTTGATCAAAACTCTTCACAGTGTAGGCATGGAGGGTACATACCTCAATGTCATCAAAGCTGTCTATGAAAAACCCACAGCAAATATCATTCTCAATGGAGAAAAATTGAGAGCTTTTCCCCTAAGGTCAGGAACATGGCAGAGCTGTCCACTATCACCACTGCTATTCAACTTAGTATTAGAAGTCCTAGCCTCAGCAATCAGACAACAAAAAGAAATAAAAAGCATCAGAATCGGCAAAGAAGAAGTCAAACTCTCGCTTTTTGCAGATGAGATGATACTTTATGTGGAAAACCCAAAAAACTCCACTCCAAAACTGCTAGAACTCATACAGGAATTCAGTAAAGTGTCAGGGTATAAAATCAATGCACAGAAATCAGTTGCATCTCTCTACACCAACAGCAAGACAGAAAAAAGAGAAAATAAGGAGTTGATCCAATTGCACCCAAAACCATAAGATACCTAGGAATAAACCTAACCAAAGAGGCAACGAATCTGTACTCAGAAAACTATAGAGTACTCATGGAAGAAATTGAGGAAGACACAAAGAAATGGAAAAACGTTCCATGTTCAGGGATTCGAAGACAAATATTGTCTATGCTACCTAAAGCAATCTACGCATTTAGTGCAAATCCTATCAAAATACCATCAGCTTTTTTCAAAGAAAT
Organism: Martes martes; assembly: GCF_963455335.1. Classification (NCBI taxonomy): domain Eukaryota; kingdom Metazoa; phylum Chordata; class Mammalia; order Carnivora; family Mustelidae; genus Martes; species Martes martes. Next base: position 124,243,272 of record NC_137895.1, read on the forward strand.
GGAACAAATAATCCTAAAATTTAGATGGAACCAGAAAATACCCAGAGTAGCCAGAGGAATGTTGAAAAAGAAAACCAAAGTTGATGGCATCACAATTCCAGACTTCAAGCTCTATTACAAAGCTGTGATCATCAAGACAGTATGGTACTGACACAAAAACAGACACATAGATCAGTGGGACAGGATAGACAGCCCAGAAATGGACCCTCAACTCTATGGTCAACTAATCTTCAACAAAGCAGGAAAGAATGTCCAGTGGAAAAAAGACAGCCTCTTCAACAAGTGGTGTTGGGAAAATTGGACAGCCACATGCAAAGGAATGAAACTGGACCATTTTCTTACACCACACACAAAAATAGACTCCAAATGGAGGAAAGACCTCAATATGAGAGAGGAATCCATCAAAATCCTTGAGGAGAACACAGACAGCAAGCTCTTTGACCTCAGCAACAGCAACTTCTTCCTAGAAACATCACCAAAGGCAAGGGAAGCAAGGGCAAAAATGAACTATTGGGACTTCATCAAGATCAAAAGCTTTTGCACAGCAAAGGAATCAGTCAACAAAACCGAAAGACAACCAGCAGAATGGAAGAAGATATTTACAAATGACATATCAGATAAAGGGCTGGTATCCAAAATGTATAAAGAACTTATCAAGGGGCGCCTGGGTGGCTCAGTGGGTTAAAGCCTGTGCCTTCGGCTCAGGTCATGATTCCAGGGGCCTGGGATCGAGCCCCACATTGGTCTCTCTGCTCTGCAGGGATCCTGTTTCCTCCTCTCTCTCTCTCTCTCTGCCTGCCTCTCTGCCTACTTGTGATATCTATCAAATAAATAAATAAAATCTTTAAAAAAAAAAAAAGGAACTTACAAACTCAACACCTGAAGAAAAAATAATCCAATAAAGAAATGGGCAGAAGACATGAACAGACATTTCTGCGAAGAAGATATCCAAATGGCCAACAGACACATGAAAAAGTGCTCCACCTCACTCAGCATCAGGGAAATACAAATCAAAACCACAGTGAGATACCACCTCAAACCAGTCAGAATGGCTAAAATTAACAAGAATTAACAAGTCAGGAAATGACAGATGTTGGCGAGGATACAGAGAAAGGGGAACCTTCCTACACTGTTGGTGAGAATGCAAGCTGGTGTAGCCACTCTGGAAAACAATATGGAGGTTCCTCAAAAAGTTGGAAATAGAGCTACCCTACAACCCAGCAATAGCACTACTGGGTATTTACCCTAAAGATACAAATGTAGTGATCCAAAAGGGCATGTGCATCCGAATGTTTATAGCATCAATGTCCACAATAGCCAAATTATGGAAAGAACCTAGATGTCCATCAACAGATGAATAGATAAAGATGAGTGGTATATATATACAATGGAATACTATGCAGCCATAAAAAAAGAAATCTTGCCATTTACAATGACATGGGTGGAACTAGAGAATAATATGCTAAATGAAGTAAGTCAATCAGAGAAAGACAATTCTCATATGATCTCTCTGATATGAGGAATTTGAGAGTCAGGGAGGGGGGTTGTGGGGGCAGAGAGGGAAAAAATGAAACAAAATAGGAATGGGGAGGGAGATAAACCATAAGAGACTCTTAATCTCAGGAAACAAACTGAGGGTTGCTAGGCGGGTGGTGGTGGGAGAGGTAGGGTGGCTGAGTTATGACACTGGGCAGGGTATGTGCTATGGTGAGAGCTATGAATTGTGTAAGACTAATGATTCACAGACCTGTACCCCTGAAGCAAATAATACATTATATGTTAATTTAAAAAAAGAAGAATTAGTAAATAAAATTTGGTATATACATGCATGAAAAATGATTCAGCTTTAAACAGGAAAATGGTGACGTTTATGACACCTATATTAAAATCAGAATAAGGGGTAACAGGTGGCTCAGTTGATGGGGCACCAGACTCTTGATTTTGGCACCAGTGGTGATCTCAGGGTAATGCGGTTGAGCCCCATCAGGCTCTATGCTCAGAGGGCAGTCTGCTTGAGATTCTCTCTCTCTCTCTCTCTCTCTCTCTCTCTCTAATATATAAATAAATCATTAAGGATGCCTGGGTGGCTCAGTCACTTAAGTGTCTAACTTTGACTCAGGTCATGATCTCAGGGTCCCAGGATGGAACCCCGAGTCCAGCTCTACATTCTATAGGGAGTTTTCTTGTCCCTCTGCTGCCTACTGACTTGTGCACAAGCACACACTCTCTTTCTCAAATAAATAAATAAATAAATCTTTTAAAAAGTAAAATTGGAATAATAACGGAGAAGATTAACATGATCCCTGTGCAAGGAAAATGCACACATTTGTTAAGTATTCCATGTTTTGTGTAACATTGTATGTCAGCTATACTCAAATTGAAATTAAATAAATAAATAGGGAGACAATTCTGACACATGCTTCAACACGGATGACACTTGACAACAGGGGTGCCTGAGGGGCTCAGACAGATGAGCATCTGCCTTTGGCTTGGGTCATGATCCCAGGATCCTGAGATTGACCCCTGTGTTGGGCTCCCTGCTCAGTGGGGAGTCTGTTCCATCCTCTCCCTCTGCCCACCCCCACCCATGCTCTCTTTCTCAGATAAATAAATAAAATCTTTAAAAATAAAAATTAAAAAAAGAGAAACTTGAAGACATTATACTAAATAAAATAAACCAGTCACAAAAGGATAAATACCATTATGATTCCACTTATGTGAGAGATTTAGGGTAGTCAAATAGGTAGAGACAGAAAATAAAATGGTGGTTGTCTGGGGGTTAACAAAGCGTTTGAGGGGAGGGCACAGGAAGTTATAGTTTAGTGGGTACAGAATTGTTGGGGAGATTTTTTAAGGTTTTGGTTTTTTTTAAAGTAATCTCCAACATGGGGCTCGAAACCACAATATCGAGATTAAGAGTTGCTTGCTCTATCAATTGAGCCAGCCAGTCAGTGCTCCAGGTGTGCAGTTCTAGTTTTCCAAGATGAGAAAAGCTCTAGAGTTGGATGGCTGTGACGGTTGTAGAACAATGTAAACATACATAACACCACTAAACTATATACTTAAAAATGGCTAGGGACGCCTGGGTGGCTCAGTGGGTTAAAGCCTCTGCCTTCGGCTCAGGTCATGATCCCAGGGTCCTGGGATCGAGCCCCGCATCGGGCTCTCTGCTCAGCGGGGAGCCTGTTTCCTCCTCTCTCTCTCTCTGCCTGCCTCTCTGCCTACTTGTGATCTCTGTCTGTCAAATAAGTAAATAAACAACTTTTTTAAAAAATGGCTAAAATGGTAAATTTTATGTAATGCATATTTTACCACAATTGAAAAGAAAAGAATGGCTTCACCCCATGCTGCACCCTTAGCCACATTCCGATCTGGCGCAGATCAAATGATAGTGAAGTTAAATCTGCTTCAATCATTGGCACAAGAGTTTTAAGGTCTTGGGGTGTGAATAAGCATATTTCACACGTGGGAGAAATGTGAATAATTTGTCACCAGAGCAGGACTTTGATAAACTACAAAAATGAAAAATGGCCACAAGTTCTTCTCATAGCTGAATGTACGTCCCTTTACTATGTGACTTTGCAGTTTCTTCCATAAACAGTTGGAGTCCATCTTGTTCCCTTTTGAATCTAAAGCTTGGTCACGTAGCTTACTTTGGCCAACAGGACATTAGCACAGACGAATTAAGCAGAGGCTTGAAAAATGCTCCTGTATTGGGGCTTGCCTTCTCTCACTGCTGATAGTGCTGTAACCACAAAAAAGTTCAGGTACGCCCCCTCGAAGATGAGTAGAGACCCAGCCATCCCAGCGGTCTCAGCTGAGGCTCGGGACATATGAAGGGGACTACTCTGGACCATTCAGTCTGGCTCAGACTAGAACATCCATAGCCCAACTAGTACCTCATGAGAAACAATAAATGCTTTACGTTGTAAGCCACTAAGTTTTGGATGATTTGTTTTTTAGCAAAAGCTAACCCATACAGGATGGTTTTAGAGTTGTCAAAATGAGTTGGTGGGGGCCCGGTTTGCTCAATGTCCAGCAAGGCAGACATGCAGTCCTGCACAATGAAGAATTATTCCACCCAATTGCCCCCCGACGGAAGAACACTGGAACCATGCCTAAGCTTGTCACACCACTTGGAAGAGAGAGGAGTTAAAAGAAATTGATCATTATGGAGAGCCTTATCTGTATGAGACATTTTACGTGCACTAGTTAATTGATTCTACACAACAAGTTCTTCTTGGTCATCCCCACTTAACAGATAAAAAAACTGAGACTCGGAGGGTTACTTGGTTTTCTCTTGTCACATAGCTAATAGATAGCAGCACCAGGATTCAAACCTGCATCAGTCAAAGGTCAGTTCAGAAAAGCCTTCCCTGACCACCTACTCTCAGGTGCCCTCCACACTTACCACCATCACTTGTTATTATATTACTTTTATTCTTTTCGTAGCATTCCTCTCTATTATCAGAGTGTTCACTTACTTGTTGTCATAAGCCCCCTACCAGAATAACTCCCACAGCAGCATGGCTTTGTGGGATTTACCCACCTCTGCATCTCCAGCACCTTCTCTCTCCTGAGAGAAAAGACACTCCGCAAATTATCGTTGAATGAATGGAGTGAATGAATGGCTTTCCATGCAATCCAGATGCCTAGGCCTCAGGCAGGCTGGTTTCTCTCAGCTTCTGCTCCTGTTGGTATCAGCTCTGTTTTCCCCTCCACTGGCTCTGATTCATGTGGCCCAGTCTGAGACTTCCGCCATGATGAGGGCAACTTCAGAAATCCTCTCATATGCCCTCTTCATTCTCCAAATAGAAAAAAAAAGAGGTTCATTGATGTCTCCTCAGGGATATCCCTTCTCAAGCCACACGGCGGTCTCCACACCTTTTTGCGTTCCGGCGCCTGTGCACTCAACCTTCCCATGTAGAGAACAAGCCTGCTTCACTGGGTTGCTCTGTGGATGATATAAAATCATGTGATTTTCTTAAATCCCACCAACTTCCAGGATGACAATCAAATGTCATGACAAGATCACAGATCATAGCCTTGGGCCTGAGAGGACTTTACATAGGCTAACTCAGGCTCTTAAAAAAAAAAACTGAGAGCTCTTGATGTGAACACTTGTGGTATCAACAAATTCTCCCTCAACTATGTATGATCGTGATAATTACAGACAAGACAAGGATGGTTATCTCTCACTGTGTAACAAGCCCCATCAACACTCAGTGGCTTAAGCCAACCGTGACTTACGATTCTTCATGATTCTGTTGGCTGTGTGGTTCTTCTGCTGATTTCACCTGAGCTCATTCATATAGCTGCGTTCAGCGAGTGGGTGTGCGGGGGGCTGCGCTCAGTAGCAATTGCTGAGACAGCTGGGCCCCTCTCCTCCTGCTCTTTCATCCCAGGCTTCTTGGTGGCCTGAGGTTCCAGAGGACAAAGGTGGAAGCTGCCAAGCTTTTCCAGGCCTACATTGTAGAACTTGCCCAACAGCACTCCCACCACATCACATCTGTCCAAGTAAGTCACAAAGGCCAACCTGACATTACGGGGGCTGGAGAATGGATTCTGCTTCTGGAGGGGAGCAGCAAAATCACATTACAGAGGGCTGTGCATTCTGGCATGGGCCAAACTTGTGACCATTGAGACAACTGTTGGGATTCCACATTATATTATCTTCATAGCTCAGACAAATGTGCTGTTAATGATAAAACCCCGATGTTTCAAGCATGAAGGAAAGCAATATTCAAATCAATCAAATAGCTTTGTTATAAAAAATTTTTTATAAAACCTACTCTCAGACAGCTTTTTTTTTTTAATTTGACAGAGAGAGAGAGAGATCATAAGTAGGCAGAGAGACAGGCAGAGAGAGGGAGGGAAGCAGGCTTCCTGCTGAGCAGAGAGCCTGATGTGGGGCTCAATCCCAGGACCCTGAGATCATGACCTGAGCCGAGGGCAGAGGCTTAACCCACTGAGCCACCCAGGCGCCCCTCAGACAGCATTTTTTATAAGATTGTTATAAAGATCTACAAACCTTGCACACCCACACCCCAGTCCTTCTCCCTTGCCACTAGCCATTCAGTTTCTCGTTCTTTTTCATGGAAAAACTTTCCTTCCGCTTTCTACTTCGTTATGGCAGCACTTTCAACAGCAGTATAGCTTGGCATCTCCCCTCAGTTTCCTACTTATTTTGGCCAATTGCCACCTAGAATATTATGTCCCCTGGGACATGCTGTCAAAGGCAACACTCCTGAAACTGCCTATTGCATTTTTTTTTTCCACGCTATTGGAAAGAGCAACACTCCCACGGGGCAAAGCAATCTCCTGCGAATGCAGGAGGAGAGAAAACCTGGGGAAGAGCTAGGCTCTGACACGCAGCTTCTGGTAAAGTCTACAGAACTCCTTTTAAACAGCCAGGTGGCCATTAACTTTTAATGGGGACTTTTTTGTGGCTCAATGATTTTTGGAACTAACAGGCATCTTGTAAGAACTACTAACACTTACATTTATTCAGAGGACTGTTCCTCAATGTTTTTCTTCATTGGCAAAAGAAATGCAAACTTCTTCCTTCATCTATTTTTAACCAGTTGTTACAGAATTTGGACTGGCTCAATTCAAGTCCCAAATTACAAAAATTGTGGAAGATAACATTCGTTTTTATGTGTCTTGAAAATATTGGTATCTGCCATTTATAGACAAAAGAAGTTAATCGGTGGCAAGTCAAGAATAAGAAAACAAGGGGTGCCTGGGTGGTTCAGTGGGTTAAACCTATGCCTTCTGCTTGGGTCATGTTCTCAGGGTCCTGGGATCGAGCCCTGCATTGGACTCCCTGCTCAGCAGGGAGCCTGCTTCCCCCTCTCTCTTTGCCTGCCTCTCTGCCTACCTGTGATCTCTGCTTCTCTGTCAAATAAACAAAATATTTTTAAAGAAAGAAAGAATAAGAAAACAATTAACTAAGGTAAGCAAGCTTTCGGGGCACCTGGGTGGCTCAGTGGGTTAAGCCTGTGCCTTCGGCTCAGGTCATGATCTCAGGGTCCTGGGATCAAGCCCCACATCCGGCTCTCTGCTCAGCAGGGGACCTGCTTCCCCCTCCCCTCTGCCTGCCTCTCTGCCTACTTGTGATCTCTCTGTGTCAAATAAATAAATAAAATCTTTTAAATAAATAAATAAATAAGTAAAGTAAGTAAGCTTTCTGAGTTGTCCATAAATACTTCTAAATCTGAATTACTATTCCTGTCAAAGCGTTACTTCTAAGATTTTATGATTACTGTATTCTATACTGTTAACTTAGCTAATAACATCTGTTCACAACTAAATAAAGCAAAATACGTAGAGGGAGAAATTGTGCCAAATAATAAGCTGACAAGTTTTCTGCTCCAAATAAAAAGTAATCAAAAACAGGTTTCTATAACAAATTTAAAACAATTTCAATTTATTTTAATTTTTCTATTGTCTAATATTCTATATCTCATTAGTAATTTTTAAATTCATATAATGTATAATTATTCAATGAAAGCTATAAAATATTTTCATATAAGGAACATGCCAGGGGTTCCAGTCAATTTTATTTATGAAAGATCATTATGTTTATGTATATAAATCCACATGTGTGTTATGAATTTACTTGAAACCTTCCTATATTTAATAAACTATGAAATTTTGGATGACATGCACATTTTTCTCATTCCTCTTAATATATTGGATATAATTGTTCATCTAAGATACAGTTGATTTTCTTTTTTGTGGTGGTTGTTGTTTAGATTTTTATTTATGTAGTCAGATACTAACTTTTAAGCTTTTGGATATAACGTCTGTCTGATATATCACTTCTTCCAAGGGTTTCTCCAGAGCACTATAAATCTATAATGAGAAGGAAGCATAGGCAAGTGAGTACAAAAAAATGTCCAGAAAAGAATCCTGCCTTAAGATTGCAGGATTTTTTAAGATTGAGTATTTCACATTTTAAGTTATTTCTATTATGTTATCTACAAAGGGTCAAGCATTAAGTTTTCACTTCCCCTGATGACCTAATTTAGGCTTGTTTCAGATTTATGAGGACTATAAAATTAGGAAACTTTCATTAAAAAAAATTAAGACCCTCTGGATGGTTTCCCGAAGCACATCCAGCATTACTTAAGACTTTATCATTTCAGCTAGTTGGATGCATCATATCTACGGTCCGAGCCAGGTCTGTAAGAGTTCTGTGACTGACGCCTAATGGAACCAATTTTCACTCTGGCAGAACAAATTCAAGTTCTAATACTAACTTGTATTCCAGTTTCCTTTGGATGCCAGGAATCAGACCCTTTAAGAAGAAAATGTATCAGAGCATCTGCTTATTATGTGATATTCTATTTATTTCATCTAAATAGCTGGCAGGAACAATTGACAAAAGTCAAATCTAAAATAAGAAACAAGTCGTTTTTTTTAATTACTGAATTTGCTTTATTCTTTGTTTAACCTTTGTGCCCTCTTCTCCTACATGGCCTTAATTTTCTACAAACTTCCCCTATCACCACTGAGGACCACGAACCTTCTTCAAACAGGAACGAATGTTCCAGTGCATTCACACACCTACGCTAACAATCATATTACAGTCATGGTCCATTGACTGTCGCTCACATTTTTATTACCCTGCATCTGATGAACATTGATGCACTTGGGTGTCTTCCTCTGCACTGGAAGGAAAAATAATAATTTAAATAGAATTCTAAAAGTTGGCATGTTTTGTCAATAGCTTCATTGTTCCTTGTGTCCATTCATCACATTTTGCCTGCTATTGAAATCTTTCCTTACATTCCAACATTATTAAAGCCAGTCATTATTAAAGTCATCTCAAAAAGAGATACCTCTGCAACTTCTAAGATACTGTCAACTAAGAATCATATTATCAATATTTCAAATTCTATTGTATTTTCAAACTTCTGAAACAAATATAATATTCCTGCATATTTCCTAAGATGGAATTTCATGTAGACAATGATGTGAGAGGAAAGATGATGCTTATCTAATGATTTTGGCACTGCCCCTAGATAACTCCTCTGAGAAAACCAGCAATAGTTTTCTTATTATCAGAACACATTAAAGTGCATATGCTGGAGTCCTACATGTCTTATGTTTGAGACAGAAAAATAACTAGAAAAACAACTTAAGAATAGTTATATTTGTATTCATCTAGTTTCATTAAATATCCTTTGGGCACACGTTTTTTTTCTTAACAATTACACATTAGGGCACCTGGGTGGCTCAGTCGTTAAGCATCTGCCTTCTGCTCAGGTCATGATCCCAGGATCCTACGATGGAGCCCCCCATCAGGCTCCCTGCTCAGCTGGAAGCCTGCTTCTCCCTTTCCCACTCCCCCTGCTTGTGTTCCCTCTCTTGCTGTCTCTCTCTCTCTCTCTCTATCAAATAAATAAATAAAATCTTTAAAAAAATACACATTATTCCACAAAATCACTTAAGGGATTAATGTATTGTTTTAGTTTTCACAAAAACCAGATTGAATTAAAGCTTCATGAAAAGACCAAAACACAAATTATTCCACAGCTCCTAATTTTCCAAGACCTTCCTTCAGTTGAAATTACTTAACTAATTTGAACCAGATAGCTCAAGTTGTTGGAGGTAAAGCTCAGTGAATAAGCCTCTCTATATGGAATGCATACAATGTTTTTAGTAATTTTCCATTAATATAAAGTAGTTTTGCCAAATATGACTGCAAACAAGAAGCCATCATTCTGAATATTTGGAACAACTATAGATCATTTTTTACTCATTGACATTCAATATAAAAAATACTGTTTAAGGGGCGCCTGGGTGGCTCAGTGGGTTGAAGCCTCTGCCTTCGGCTCGGGTCGTGATTCCAGGGTCCTGGGATAGAGCCCCACGTCGGGCTCTCTGCTCAGCGAGGAGCCTGCTTCCTCCTCTCTCTCTGCCTGCCTCTCTGCCTACTTGTGATCTCTGTCTCTGTCAAATAAATAAATAAAATCTTTAAAAAAAAAAATACTGTTTAAATTGTTCACTGATGCTATTTTCCATTTAATCACAAAGAAATTCAAAGCAAAGATAATCATTTTATTGATTTACCAAAGATCCCTGCTAAAGTGTACACATGGTGAAGAACGAAGTAGGTCCTCAACAGTGTTCTGAACTTCAGTGGAAACTTAAAACATGAGTGTGGATTTATAGATCATACATTACAGGCTGATTAGGGAGAAGTCTGCATATGATGTATATTCTGTGTGTGGTTCATGTGTGGGAAAGAAAGAAAACCAGAAAGAGAGGGGGGGAAAATCACATTTTCATAATGAGAGTTCTCACTCTCAGTAGATTTATTAATTGGGAGGGGAGAGAAAGATAATTCAGTACTCCTCTCTGGTGACAAGAGGATACCAGAAAAAAACTAAGCCATCACATATAATTTACTGTAGAATCTCTTGTCTTAGACTAAAGGGAATAGGAACTCCGTTGCACCTGTATGTATGTACAAATGAATACACACATTTTTCTCTTCTGAAGTTTTGATCTTAAATCTGCCTTAAATCAAAATGAGTTGAGCTTCACACTGGGGCTGGGTGAGAAAGAACCTTCTAAAAACTGCTCAACCCAGCAAATACTTTAAAAGTGAACTAATGAGCAGTATCTCTCAATTACATAAACATGCTCCAAGAAGGACTGCCTCTCTGTATTTTGATTTTGAAATTAAAAAAAAAAAAAGTTCTCGAGCTTTTAAGAACAAAGAAAGACAGTCTTCTCCATCCTTCCTTCCTTCCTTCCCTCCCTCTCCACAATTTGACCACTCCACAATTTTCCTGGTTTTCCTTTTTTAAAATAAAGGTCTGCCCCCTCTTTTCTTTTGACTTCCTTCCCTTTTCCTACCTCCACGACCACAAGTTTGACTGAAAATGATTTTCAAAAATAAAATAAAAATGTCCATGCACACCCTTAGCACATCAACGTGAGAAGGAGACGTCCACTCTTGTGGGACTCCGCCCACCTGAGCCAGACAGTCTCAGTTCGCCCGCACCCACCCGGGTCTCCCGCGCCCTCTGCTCTCCTTGCTTCTCTGGGGGCTCCCCCAAGGGGCAGAGCAACACCCCCCAAGCCAGGCAGGGCGCGCGGTAAGTTGAGAGTTAGCTCTGGCGCCGCGCAGCGTGTCTACCAACTTCTGCTTTTCCCCAGGGAAAACTGCGAGACGCCAAGAGCGCCTGCAGGTGTTTTCTGTTCGGCTTGGCGGTCTCCCCCCCGACTGCCGGTCCCAACCCCTGCTCTTCTAGCCCGCGCTTCGGAAGAACCTAGCCCTGGGGCCAATTTTTCGAGCTCGGAGCCTCCAACACCCAAGTGCCTACATCTGCCCTTCAGCACCAACGAGAACGCGCACGATGGGGCTTGCGTGGAGCGTATTGCCTCGGCGCGACCCGTGAAGAGCAGGGACCCGATCGGAGATGCACTCGGCGAGATGCTGGGGGGAGAGCGTGCAGAGAGCGGCCCCGTCCAGGGCGCCTCCTGCGCGCCCCACTCCAGGCCCCGAAGCGAGCAACCGTGAGCGCTGGTCGTCGGTTTCCCTCTTCGCCAGACAGCGGGCTTTTTGTTGAGGAGAAAACAGAGGAAAAGAGTCAGCTTGCGCGTTTGTTTTGGTTTTTCGTCTGTTTGCCTCCCAATTAAAAAGTGGCCGCCTAGGCGACAGCTTTGCGGTTTTCACCGTGTAAAACGGATTAGAGGAAAAGCTCCAGGCGCTCTCGACTTTCGCTTGCGGTTTGCAACCCCCGGGGCGAGTGTGACCCTGCGGCACCTGCCCCTGGGAGCTACCCCAGCGGCGGCCCCACCCGCGGCCTGGTTCCCTAGGGCGGGGCCCGTCGGGGCGGAGCCAAGGCCGAGCGCCCCTGTCGCGGGGGCGAGGGGCTAGGAGGTTCCCAAGGTGCAGGTGAACCTCACGCCTCCAGGCCAACCGACCGCCTCCCCTCCCCCGATACCTCCTGGCGCCCCAGCACTTCTGGGGGTGCGGGAGTCCAGGGGCGGCTACCGGGGGGCCTCCTCTCCAGGACGCGGAGGAGGGAAGAGCAAAGGAAAGGAATTTACTGCAGATGGCACCGAAAGCAGAGTTGGCTTTTTAGTGTCCTGCTCAGGGCTCGAAGGTTTTCCCCGAAAAATCTCGAGCTCGCTGAGAACATTATATTCAAGAAGCGATGAATTCATGCGTACACGCACACGCACATTTAGTTAAAAAGAAGAGGAAAGAAACAAAAACTGGTCTTCTATCCCCTCCACGTTCACTAAACAAAGAATCCAGCAAGGGTGGACTGAAAACGGGGGCGCCGGAGATGCGGGTGGAGGGGTTCTCTGCAGTCCTGCCGCTCCTCCCCGGCCTACTGCGCCCGCAGCTGCCCAGGAGTTTGCGGGGTGTGGGCGCTGAGACTGGCCAGTCTCATCCTGAACACTTAGAACAGAAAGACCCATCGGCAGGTCCACTCTAAGTGATCCTTTCCTGCTAGGCTTCTGCTTTTAATAAACGAAAATAAAAGTTTGCTTTCAGATTAAAGAAACACTGTTTTGGTTTTTCCGCCCTGAAGTGTGTCTTACACATCCTTTTATACCTGCAGGGAAGTATCAGTTGTGATTGTCCAAATTGACACCAGGGTTTCCTCGGACGAGGAGCTGCAGGTAGTGGGGCCAAGGGATCAAGGAAATGGCAGCAGGAACCAACAGACTCCGACTTTTCTGGACAGTCAGGCCCGTTTCGCGAGGGAGACTTGCCGCCGGTGGAACCACGGTTGCCGAACAGCGGAAAGCGCGGGTGGGGAACCAGGCCAGTTCCACCTTAAGAGACCGCGCGGCGCGGCGAGTGCGGAGGCGCCAGGCACCTGCAGGAGGCGCTGCTGCCCCGTGGTTCCACCCGTGCCGCGGCGCGCCGCCAGCCTCGCAGCTCCCGGGCCGCGGTCCCCGGAGGGGGTGGGGACGCTGGGGGAGGAAGGGAGCGAGTGCATCCGTTAGGTAAGGAACCCGAGCCCTCCCGGATTTTGAAGCGACCTCAGTGAGGCGTTTGCTGGAGGGAGCCTTCCGTCATTCCGCCGCGAGAGGAAATGTGGGGAAGCGCCCTCCCCTGCCCCCACCGCCTGCCTTCCTGCTTCCCTCCACCTCCGCTCCCCGACCCCGACCGCGCTTCCCAGACCCTTTGTTCTCGAGGTTGGGAGCTGCTGGGTGGGGGCTCCCCGGGGAAGAGGTCCCCCTGCACCACTCGGAAGAAAAGGGTCTCTCGCCTCACCCCCCACGCTCAGCCCTTCCCGGCTGAGTCCTCCTCGCCCGACCGCCCCTTCCTCCGCGTGCTAAAGCTTCCTTTCTGACCCGGACTCCCCCAGCTCCCGAGCTCCCCGCTCCTAGGCCTGCAGCGTCTGTTGACCCGCCTCCCTTCCCACTTCTCCGCCACCTCCGAGGTCTCTGGAAAGAGAGTGGGAGAGGCAGACGTGAGGGGGAGGAGGAACCACGTCCCCTCCCGGGCGCGGAGAATCCCCAGGGAGCCTTTTAGGCCCCAACCTCTGGGACCCGCCGCAGAGGAAGGGGTTTCCCGGCGGCGCCGCAGGGCGAAGGGACAGCCCCTGCGGGGAGGCAGCCCGGCCGGCGCCCTCACAGCGTCGCCGGGAGCCCATGGGCGCACCACCCCGCCTGCCCGAACGTTGGGGCGAGGGCCCAGCGGTGATCGGCCTCCCGGTCGGCCCCCGAGCCCCACAACTGGAAGGAAGGAGACACCGGAGTTCATGGCCCTGGGGAGGCGAACTGCAAACGAACGCCCCCGTTTTCCCCTACCCACCCTCTCGGACGCCACCCGCGTCGCTTCTCCGCCGCGCGCGACCCCGAGGGCTCCCGCGATTGTATCTTCTTGAGTACAGTTACAATTGCGCTCCGCGTAATTTCTTACTTGGACCAAGGCGTCGCAAAGCGAAGCGAGGGGACGGGGATGCGGGGGAACCGAAGCTGGGGCAAGAAAGTGAGCGGAGAGGTAGGAGGACGTGGCTGGGCGGCCTAGGCGTGAACGGCCTCCCGGAGTCCCGAGTCCGAGTTGAGGCAGGACTGCCGGGACAGGCCCACGCCCGGCCCGAGCAGCCGCAGCCCAGCGGCCGAGAGCTGCACGTCCCAGGCTCCGGGGATGCGCCTTCTCCGAGTGCCATCTACGCACCCCGCACGCTCGCGACCGTGGAGGGGGCTCCGGAGGAGCCGGGGCACAAAGTAGGTGTCCCTCGACACACACCCCTCCCCCCAGAAGTGGACGCGGCCAAGGGCCGTCAGCTCCGGGCTTCCCGGAGTAGCCTCCAGCCTCTGGCGTGACCCTGGACCTCACTGGCTCTTCGAGAGCCGCGCCAGCAGTTCTCTCGGCAGCGGGTTCCCCGGGACACACCCCGTCCCCACCCCCGAGAGCTGGCGGCCAGCTCGGGATGCCAGGCGGCCAGGCGGGCGCCCTGCCAAATTCCGCGTTCCTCTCCAGGAGACAGGGAGTTGCGTCCCAGGCTCGGGAAAGCCCACAGTTTGGGCTTGGGACTCGCTTGCAAAGCCCCCCAAGGCGCCAGGGACGTCTCTGCAGGTTGAATTCCTGCTCCGTATCACTTCAATTTTAATTAATCTTTTAAAACACCGCTGTCACGTCGCTTGCAGAAAATTAATCAAACCTGAATCCTTGTTGCATAGCAAGAATTTCGATCTGAGTCTTTTAAAAAGGACTTGACTTTGCAAAGTCACGTCTTTTACAGTTCCCTCATTCCCCCTTTAGCAAGGGAAATATTGCAAAAGTCAAGACATGTTTGTTTGGTTCTTTCTATCTTCAAAATGAAATTTTGCTTATTTCTGGTCTTTATTTTCTGTCTTTGAACAAAAAATAACGAGATAAATTGCCTATCTCTGCTAATTCAAAATATAATTACTTTGAATGATCTTTGTTTAAGAGCCCAGATAAACTAAGATAATCTTAATTTTAATGTGACACGACCCCTATTTTTCCCTGTGAATAATGAGAATAAAGCAGTCATTAATTAATACCAAGATATCTCCATAGAAGATGGTATCTGGTCTCACTGAGACGCTGAAACATCAGTTGTATTAGTAATTGATACTGTATAATTGAACATGAAGATAGTCGTCTATTTTTAACCTCAAAGCTCAGAGTTTATTTGGTGATTACTGAGCTCCTAATAATTAATTTTTGTTCCTTCTTGCTGCATAAATAATTTCTATGATTCCCAGTTCCCATGCAACACAGAGGCTTCTCATTAAAATCTACCCCTCAAAATATAAGATGTGAAGCTATATTGTGCAGCAACCCTTTCTAGCCCATTACTTATAACATACATATGCTCAATTTTTATATCTTCCTGTTACATTCCCCTTTGCTGTAATTTGCCTACTAAAAAAAATAGAATATAACTATAACATGTCCTTCTGTGTGGTATTGGTTCTGTGTGCTCTTGGTTCAATTTAATACATATTACTTAATTAAGATTTCCAGTCTTTCAAGTTCTGAGAATTGAGGATAAGTTCCAATGAAGAATCAAAAAATTTTGTATAGTGAAGTTGCCATAGATTATACCCCCATCTAACACAGCCCACAGTATCTCACACTTTTCTGTGGTTAAAAATAGACTTTGCTCACACACATTCTGTTTCTCCAACCTGAATTGAAGATCTGCTCTCAACATTTTCCAGGGTTAAATTTACACGAGTTTCATCATTAAAACAAAAATCCCAAGAAATAGAGAAGTCTTCCAAATAATAATGGAAATTTAGACTCCACCTTTAAGATATCTAATTACTTCTCAGCATCAATTTGCTGATGATCCTCTTTTTACCTAGTGGAGGAGGATTATATTTTTCTCATACATCCAAAAAAGCCCTGTGTATTCCTTCAGGATGTCTCTCCAAATAAGTATATTTTATACCACATAAATATTCTTAGTGTCTACCCTACCAAACCCTTACACTTAATTGTCAGTGCTATTTGTAAAGTGATGAAAAGTATATCGGTTTTCCACTTTTATTTCCCCCTTTAAACAATTAAGACTTTAGGTCAATATATGATGGAGTAATTCTCTCCTCTTGGATTTTATATTTTCCCACTATAATTTAGACTGAAATGGGATTAAAACAGGATCTAGAGTTCTAATCTTGGTTGATGTTTTGGTGTATTCACCGTAATGAGTCCTATTCCCTGGGGTCATGAAGCTCCCAAATGTCAATCAAGCAAACTGATTCAGAAATGCCATTGTTCGACTCCCACGTCACTCGCCTTCCTCTCATTTTATTTAACAATACTGGAGTTCTCTGATCAGTCATTCGGAATATGAGGCATTATCTGGGGAAAATTCACAAAGTGTCTTGATCTTTCTTTGGGAGATACTGTTAAGGGGTTTCCGCAAAGCAGAGGGTGCTTGTTTATATTTCTGTCTTTGGACCGCAATAGGGATCGAAAGAACCAATGAATACCACTTGAAAGAAAAACATACCGTAAATCCATCAAAAATTAATTCGTCCAGTTGAATGTTACATTTCTATTTTCGTTTTGGAAGCACCCAGACTTGTCACCGGAGAAGTATGACCAGGTCTGAGTCCCGTTGACATGCCCTCACTTTCAACCCCGTCTATTTTACCCCATTTAGTAATACTAATGTATTTAGACTGCAGTAGTTAACCAAGAATTTATTTGGGGGCGAGGAAGAACCAACCTTTGCCCGGGGAGCTCTACCCAGACCACTCAGACGCGTCCGGGAGTCTCCGCAACTCCCATTTCCCATCCGCAGCCCTGGGGCATCTGTACTCGGGTCTCAGCTCCCGGCCAGTCCCGAAAGCCAAAGGCATTAAGTGTTGTTACTCGCTCCGAACAGCCCAAATTAATAATCAGCCTAACTCGTGGAGGCTTTGAACCTTCATGCACAGTTCTCTGAAGGTTCCCAGTGCGGAGCCCGGCTCCTGCGAGGACTGCCTCGTAGAGAGGCCGGCGGGCGTGCAGGGACGGTTTCATGGGAAAAGCTGTTGTTTGCACCTTTCACTTAGAGGGCCGTGGGGAAGGAGGCACGAACCAACCCTCCCATTGTGGGTTCTCACACAGCAGCTCTGGCTCTGTCTGCTTGAAGTGCATGCATACTCCAGTGCTCGCATTTGGGGCACACATCCCCAAATGCACCAACACTCACGCCCCGCATGGTCTCGGCGCACACTTAGAGCCGGGGTGACCAAGAACGGCGGCGGAGGTGGCGACAGGGGGTGGAGCCGCTCTCTGATGGGACACGATCAATCACTTTAAAGTAAAGGGTTCAAAAGTTCCAAGCTCCCCTTTGGAGGGGAGAAGACAAGCTCCCCTTTGGAGGGGAGAAGACAAGCTCCCCGGGGCCTGCTTCTCCCTGCAGCCCACGGGTTCCCAGCAGCCGCGTGAGGCCGGGGGAGCCCGGCCGCCCTTCGCAGGAGCGCCTTCCCGGGAACACCCTCTCCCGCCCGCGCAGCCGGGCCAGGTTTATAGAGCGAGCAGGCAGCAGCGGTTTGGCTCTCGCGGAGGAGCAGCTCTCCCGCCGCACAAACAGGCTCCCGGCCCGCGAACCCCCGGGCGTGCGCTTTTCCCTTTCTCAGCAAGCGGGAAAGGCCTGTACGGCGAGGCCGGCACAGCGCGGGCGGCCGGCCTGGCTGCACCCGGCCTCACCGAAACCCGAGCTCCCTGCGACCTGTTCTGCAAGGAGGGCGGGGGAGAGCGCCAGCAAGCTGTCCGGGAGGCGGGCCATGCGAATTCCTCAGAAAAAAAACCCTCTGGAAAACACCAAAACCTTTCAAAAGACGTGGCTCTGCCCCTCCTCCTGTTCTGTGGCTTCCATCCCGTCAATTCCCTCCTCACCACCCCGCTGGACCCTCACCTGCGACCTTGCCAAAGGCCTAGCCACCGCTTTTCTCCCCCACCCCCGCTTTTGAGCTCCATCCCTTCCCTGACCTTTCCAAGGCCTCAGCTCGGGTAGCCAGGGTGCTGCAGAGGAAATGAAATTGTTCTGGAGATTACAGTGGGGCTGTTGGCCAGAAGTCCCCCCCAACACACACACTCTCTCTTTTTCTCAGGCTTCCATGTTAAGTGCAAACTTGTATTTCCCTTCACAAGAATAGACAAATTTTCTCGCTTATTTGCAGTTTTGCAAAGTTCTACACCCAGATCAGTGAACCTTAAGCGCCCTTTTTCAGGCCCACATTGTGGAGGTTTGTCAGGGTCCCTGGGCAGTGAGCGTAGTGACAGGTGAATCCAGCAGCCCCAGGGGAAGCCAGACCTAACGCCCAAGACTTACAACAGGGCAGGGGCCCAAAAGCTCCCCAAGCAGCTTCATGCAACAGGTACCCTACAGCAAGGCAGGCTCTCAAGATCCCAGAGCTTAGGCTCTGGGTGCAGAACCTGCTCCCCAGTGACCCGAGACAGAGTCCCCACAGCATCTTTTCCCCCCCAGGAAATTCCTTCTCTCCAAGTTACCCCTCAGTCACACAAGAATCTCTGCACCCCGAACCACCTGCCCAGGCACAGCCAGGCTTCACTTTGCCCTTGGCAGTCCCTCACAGTGTAACTCCACTGATGCTTTCAACCTGCTTGTTCTTCCTGGCATGACTTGAGGCGAGAGACAAGGAGAAGCAGAAGAGGAAGAGGAAGACAAAAGTCAGGAAGATGCAGAATGTAGGATAGAAATCCAAAGTGTGTGTGTGAGGGGGGCAGAGCAAAAACAGGGCAATTCCTTTCTTGTCCAAATCGCTGCTGAGCCTTTCCCACGCTCAAGAAGAGAGATAACTGGGTTCCATAACTCTAACTTCTCAAAGTAACTTTTTTGAGTGATATTTTGCTCTCAGACCTATCTCTCTCCCCAGCCTGAAGAGAGGAAGGACGTGTAGGTTTAGGGAGACAAACAGCATTATAGGGCAGAATGGCCTCCCTGTGGCCAGTCATCATTCCACTGAGAGCCCAGGAGCATCAGGCTGCAAGAGCTTAAGTGCTCTGGTGCATAAGCAGCCGCAGCCTTAGCCATGCCCTGGTCAGCCCCCAATTCCATTCAAAGGAAACTGGGAGGCTCAGGGTTCCATCTCCTGCCTTGAACATTCCCTGGTAAGATCTTCCCACAGAAATAAAGCTAGTCCCTAGGACCATGCTCCCAGTGGCAGCTAGTCATGATAAGTGATAACTGGGATGGGAGAAGACCGGAAAGAATGGAAAGACTGGAAGACTGATAGCAGAGAATGGAGGGGGCAATGGAGATGTAGACACGTATGTTTACCCTCGCCTGACTCTGAAATTCCTCCTCAGACCTTCCAGTCCATCCTCACTCAGCCTCCAGGCCAAAACAGGAATCAGCCTCTGGGTTATCAGAGAGTGGGGATGGGGGGGATGCCCTTTCCAACCCCGTGCTAGTACAGAAGGAAGGGTATAAGGGGTAGGGAAAGATCTGGCGGAGGGAAAGCAGGGCCTGAGCAGCAGCCACAACCCCCAGTCTGTCTGAGGAACTCATCCTCATTAAAGAAATCCTTTGTATGATGCTGCATTTCTTTCCCAGATTTGTGGCGACCACACTGAAGGAGGAGGCAGCAGGCAGCGCATGCAGACATCCAGCAGTGTGTCCCTAGCAGCAGACTCTGTATCCCCAGTGTGAAGAGCCCAGGCCTTGCCCATTAGGCTGTGACTGAAAACAATCCCCCTTGCTCCAAGCTGCCTCTGCAGTAACTACCCCAAATCCCTGAGCAGATTCCTGGACTGAAAGAAACACAGTTCATAGCATGAATGTCCACAAGCTAGATCTGGGAGGAAAAAAAAAGAACAGAAAATCCCACCCTATTCTGAAATCGCTCATGAGCAAATGTGAGGTATCGGGTATTGGGGCGTGTACAGATGACAGTTTCACACTTTTGGCCGAGGAATGACGCTGCACAAATATTTCTCCCCTACATAGCACCAAAGGCTGTTTGATGTCCTGCTATTGTGAATCCACTTTCTGTAAATCATATTGCGCATTTTCTCCTGGATTTTAATGAAACTAGAACTGTGCAAAAGCAAACTGCTTTGTCCTAGAGCTAAAACAAAGACTAATACACAGCACAGAAGCAGCCCCTTCCAAGATGTACTCTTCTCTGAGTTGGAAGGAAGGCTCCTAGAGTGACCCGCCATAATCATGGTTGATATTTAATCCTCCTTAGTACAAAGGCCCATCTTTTCACTACGCAGAAGCACCACCGTGCTATGACTAGCCTTTCGAGTTATATCCCAAACCGAGAGTCCGGACTTAGACTTAGATTGTCTAGGCCTCTTCCAACCTGAACAAAAAGGATCTGAAGAAAATCACTTTTTTTTTTCCTTTGCAACAAAGCATTCCTAATCACTTCAGCTTGTTGGTGGTGTTGGTGAATTTTTATTCCCGTGTCCACTTGGGGTATTGAAATCGATCACTGCAATATTTAATATATAACACTCCCGGGGTCATTGCTCTCCTAAGACGGAGCTCTCTCTCCCTCATGCCCTCACCTCAGCCGGGTTGCTACCCTCCCACTCCCATCTGTCCAGGCCCTCTGTTTTTCTGTCCACAGAACGCCTTTAATTCTCAGCCCAGCCCAGCAACTTCACGTGTATTTTGTTTTCTGGTATGGAAAGTACTGAAAGCTCTAGGCAGCACTGCACTTAAAAGGGAAAATGAGGAGCTCAGTAGATTGGAGAAAATTAACCTGCCACAAACAACCTCATTAAAGAGCTGCCTACCAAGAGTTAAGAATTAATAGCAAAATGGATGGGGGGAAAAAAAAACCCTTGAGTGAAGAGACCTTAAAACCGCTTTCCCTGAAAGGTGCATAATTTACAAGCTCAACCTAACATTCAGTTTTATTTCCCTTTCCTAGTGACCTGTCCCATAACCTTGTAATCCACTGTGGGGGTGTTCTTCTCTTTGGTCCCTTTCTTCTTTTTACACACCCATAGGTTTGCAAGTCCAAATACTTTCTGATATTTTTGGTTCAAAAAATGCACCTAAATTGTTTGGGGCCTTTTAATTTAGAAAGACACTTTAAGAGACTCCTGGAATACCCTTTGGGATTTGTTAGATGATTTGAAGAGTGCCCTTAAAAGAATTGTGTTTGGATAAGAGGGGGTGTAGGGGAATCATGCAGAAAGAAGCATGAAAAACCAGAGTGAGGACATTTTGTAGATATAGCGTTTCTGATGGTGCTGTGCTTTATTTTGTACATGAAGTTCAAATTTAAGTAAAGCCCATGTATATGGGCTGCAAGTTGCTTTTCTAATGTTTTATTGGGCATTGTATTCCATATTGGCATTTTATATGCATAATCTCATTTCAATGCAGAGCTGCATACTAAATCCTGGGGCAAGCAGATGAGAATGCAGTATGGATATTACACTCAATTTCATTGGCTTCAATGAGACTTTGCACATCGCGATTTCCATTGTAATGGCTTATCTTTGGCTAGAATTTTACACATTGACATGCTATTCCTTTGGCCAGAATCCTGAATGAAGAAACTGTGTCAATGGAACAGCCATAATGATTCCATTCACATTATAGCAGGTAACAGGGATCAATGGTCCTAAGATTATTTATAGAAGATTTCCTGTGGGTTTTTTTCCTTAGTTATTTTTGCACTTTTTTCCTTGAAGGAAATCACATTTAAAATCAATGTTGGAGTATACACTAAAGTATTGGTTCAAAACATTAAGAGATAGGAAATTCATAATCAGGTTGCTTCAATTCATCTAGAAATCTTCCATTGTGTCAGAATATTGTATGTGGTCTACATGTCATGTAGTATCGGATCCTATTTGGATAAACCAGCTAGAGATTGATGCAAAGGACAAGATTTTAGAAGGGCTGGCAACCTCCCTAAATCTACAAATTAGTTGTATTTTCCTCCTATTTAATTTATACTGAATAAGTTCTATATTCCTCCCATTTAATAGTAACATTAAATTACAAACGGCAGGCTGAAATTGTGTAAAATAATACAAAATTTTGATATTTTAGGGGAAACAGATGTTTCTGAGGTTATTTTTCTATAGAAGATGGGAGGAGTGTATAACTAATTTCCTAATTGACTTTAAATTTACAATACATAAAGATGTAAAAGGATTTTTAAAAAACACAAAGATTTAAATATTTTTATTTTCTTAAAATGACATGAGCAGCAGAAACAATTGGACAATCCAAATGTTAACCAAGTTCTGCTTAAAAATGTTCCTCATTGGTGGGGGGAGTACTACCTCTCTTTTTAAATTCATATAAATTCAGATGAGAAACATTCTATTAGGAGTGATGTACACCCTTTTAGTTCTCAATCATATATGTTTAAGGTTGTTCTTTTAAAAAATCTTTTATTAACAGAAAATATAAAAATTGGCTTTCTGAAGACCAATTTGCGCACGTGATGTATAACACTTGGAACAAAATTAAAAGCATCTCTGCATTTGCATCTGGCAATGTACTACACGTTAGAAACATAGCCATGTGTTTATGGAGTTGAGCTCTCCTGGTCTTGAGATATATGCCCCCCCTTTTTTTTTATGGCCTAACAGGAATAGCTCAGCACATTCAGGACAAGAGGCTGGAAAGCGCTGGCCTCTCACCCAGCAAGGAAGCTCAGGGTCACTGCAGGCTCCCACACTGCCTCTATCAGCACTGGTTTAAGGCCAGATCTTACCCTCCTTCTACCTCTGGAGAAAGTATTGGTAACTATTGGGTACAAGGGTGAGGTAGGAGGTAGAGAAGAAAAGGAAAAGCTGAGAAGGTGGGAGAAGAGAAAAAAGAGAAGATAAAGGGAAAAGGTAAATAAACCTGGTCATGGCCATTTCAACTCTATCAGGCAGGTTTTACTTTGCATAGAGGTAATATCCAGGCATTTGACAGCTAAACCATCCACTGGTCTGCCTATTTGAGTCCAAAGTAGAGGCAGGAAACTAGTCTTCTGCATTTGCCCCCACGGACAATCAGGGTGTTCATTTGAATGGAAGGGAAAAGGAGACTGGGTGAGAGAGATGGGGGGAAATGAATGTAAAATGTGCCTTTATTCCTGAGAGTTCCAAGAACCTAGGTCCTTTCCAGTCATTTCAGAGATGGAAAGCCTTACCTACTGACCAAGGAGTGGCTTTAAGATCTCTTAAAGTTTAGTGTCGTTTCTAACTCTCACAGGAAAGAAGGAAGGCTGTTGCCTAACCTTAGTGCAGTCTCTCTTCTATCCTGTTTTTCCTCTCTATTGCTCATCACTTATCACAAGTATTGTGTTGTTCCTGGAGCTGGCTTAAGCTGATTTGAAAGAGGGCAAGCAATAACAATGGAAATTATATTCCAATTTTGGTATCCAACATGTGCTTGTCCAATAGCCCAGTCTCCAGGAGACCTGAGTTTGTCTGTCTGTTTATTTGTTTGTTTTGATATCTTGGAGAAGAGGGCAGGCAGCGACTCAGACAGTTTCCCTTTTGTTTCTCTCTGTATCCTTCTGAGCATCCTGGTCAGGGAGGGCCCTTGCAGACCTATGAGCAGTTGCTCTCTGCTAGACTGGCAATATTTTAGGGTCTAAGTCTATTGACTGCTAAGCCTCTTCCATCCAAAAGGGTCAAACACAGACATATTGATGGCACTGATTAGATGAATAACCAGATCTTACTGGAGAGCCTTTAGGCTGCCTGCCACTCTCTCTCTCCACCTTCTTCTGTCTTGCTCTAGTCTCTCAAGTAAAAGAGGACCCCAACAGCAGGAGCTAAGTAATAGGGATACCCTAGCATTCTAAGTACTTGGCCTGTTTTTCCTGTAGATGTTCTTTTCAGACTACCCGGACACACACACACACACACACACACACACACACACACACACACATCTGCAGGCAGCAGCCTCTCCTAATTCTTTTTTTGAAATCTCTCTCCCTCCACCTCTCTGGCCTTACCATTCCTTGCAAGGGGACAACTACTGCCCTTCCCCCAGTTAGACACCAGTCAGCCCGGCAGCCATGGCGGCAGCCGCTGAAGAATAGAGAGCTCGCTGTGCCAAACAGCTCTGCTCTGGGGGGAGAAGTGGTGAGAGTCAAGTAGTGGTCCAGGAGAGGGCTGCTCCCAACCAGCAAAACCTTTACACAACTGGGCAAAGTTTTTCCGTGCACCCACTCTGGCAATTTTAGGTGCTGCTGCTAGATCCTAGAAAGGGGTGGGGGGGTGGTGAGGAATGGCAGTCAGCAGTGCAAGTATGAGAGGAGCCCTGCATGGAAGCCATTGACTGGGGTTTAACTCCACACATTTTGGGGTCATGTTTTTCCAAACAAACTGGAGTGATCTTTAGGGGAAGCCAAATACACATGATGAAAACATCCTGTTTTGAGAAGCAGGAACGGTGGAACCACAGTGACTGCCCACCAGTGCATCAACCAGTCGGGAAAGGGGCTTGGGAGCCTAAGGCTTGAATTTGGTGAATTCGTGCAATTTGGAGCTTTTCGACATAGTATTGATCCCTAAACTCAATTTTGAAAACAGCCTCCATCTCAGAAGTGTGGGTTGTGTTATCCCAGTATTTGCACGCATCGATTGGGCTAAAATAAAATGCATCAAACGCGCCTCAAAGAAGGAAGAGGCAGGGACAGTCACAAGAGGAATAGCAGAAAGTGCATAGTTAATATGGGTTGTACGCGAATCCGCGAAACAAGTGCTTTAAACCCAGGGGGATTTCACGTAATAGCTAATTTGGTGAGAAAGCGAGTGTGCGCAAGCGGAGGGCCATCTTAGAAGGCCAGGAAGATGGGGAAGATACAGGTTTTTCTGACCGGAATTAACATTTCCTTGTGATTTGCATTTGCTAATGTCCAAACCCTTACGCACAGTCCACCTAACCCAGGCTTCCCCCTTCCCCCCTCCCCCCACCCCCAACGTAGGCTCACGAAGAAATTCTCTTCCCTCTCGCTGCAGTGCCACAGCTCAAAGACTGCGGAGACTCTGCTGCTGCTTTTCCCCGATCCACCGGGTCTTAAGTCCTGGGAAGGCGGCGAGGCCGAGCCCGGGGAAGCGCTCTCCGTCCGCCCTCTCCAGGCCTGCAGGACCTGGCGGGGGCCTCGCCTCAAAGTTAATCAAACGAACCCAGCGCCTGCCTGGTTTTGCCATACCCTTCCTGGGTCCCCACTGACTGGAAAGAGAACTGGAGAAGATGGGGAAAGGAGATAATATCTTATCCTAGACTGAAGAAGAAATCCTTTTCCTTGACACACACACACACACACACACACACACACACACACACCCAAAAGCCTTTCTTCCGATGTCTCCAGTCTTCTGAGTCCATTTCAGGTGAGAGAGAGAGAGAGAGAGAGAGAGAGAGGGAAAAAGAGAGAGAGATCGCGCGTGAGAGAGAAAGAAGAAAGAGAGGGGGAAGAAAGAGGGAGAGAGACTGCTTTTAAAACAAAAGACAGAGAGGCGCAGGCAGGGGTCTGGAGCTCCCCTTCGGGGGCTGCTCGGCCCGGAACCCCTCCAGTCCCCCGACCCGGCCGCTTCGGTCGTTCGGCAGGCTTGGCCAAACCGGCCTGAGCCCGCGCTCCATGCGGCTGCAGAACTGGAGACAATGCCCAAGCCCCTGTTCCACCCCAGCGCGGCGAGAGCCGGCGCCCCGGCAGGCGGGCCTGTGGCCGAGGCTGTGGGACCGAAGAGGGGCGCCGGGCCCCGTTCCGCCTCCCCGCGGCCCTCGCCGCCTGGGTCGCCCTGGCGCTCGCGATTCTCCTGGTCCCACTTAGCAAGCTGCTCTTGGGGGCCCGCGAGTTCCAAACACGCCTTCTCATTAATTAAAGCCGGGAAACGCTCGCCACTTTCTTCCCAGGCCGAGTCACCGTCTCCAGAGGTCGCCCGGGCGCTCTCCGCCCGCGTCCGCTTCCGCGCTGGGCCTCGGAGGCCGAGCGGCCATTTACTGCCCTCTGATTGCGCCGAGGACCAGGTTAGCTCATAAAGCCTTTCACACTCAACAATGGGGATTTTCTCAACAATTAACAAGAAACAACATAATAAAGCCATTTACAAAGACCTTGCTATTTACTATAAATTAGGCACTCTTTAAGAGACCAGTGCGTAATTTCACACACTTTACAACTGGGGCTGCATTTTAAACACCCGGGAAAACAAGCTTGTTGCACTTTCCTGTGACCTATCTGCGGAGCACCTCTGCTTCCCCTCTTCCTCTAGGAGCAGCTTTGTTTGCACTGCTGCACTCCAACCTCCCCAACCAAGGGTAGTTTTCCAGGTCACTGTCTCACGTTTCCCGTTTCCAGGTCATCATTCCACTTTCAGAGGCACTGGGAGGTTCCAAGGACAGGAACCACGGCGCCAAAGAAAGCAAGCCTTGCCCCATCCCATTTCCCCCCTCGTTGGGAGTTCTGCAGGGCCCTCGCCTGCGCACCCGAGCCCTCCCCAGACTCCCGGCCGCAGGTCTTGGGCCACTTCCCAGAAGGCGTTCACAGCCATGCTGGCTGGCCCAGTGTGAAGCCTCATCTCTTTGCCACTTGCGTTTCACACACGCATTTTGGAGACCTTGGCCAGCCCCTCGCCCAAAGCAAAAAAGCTGGGCCCCATTTGCCCGGGACAGAGAGATGAGGCCTGGGCGAGAAGGTGGGAAATGGCTCGGCAGTGTGTGCGTGTGCCGGGGCGGGAGATGACTTCAGAACGCACAAAAGGAGCGCAAAGTGAGAGGAGGCGGTCTAGTCCCCGAGGACCGGCCGCGCGCCCTGTCGCCCCTGCTCCCGGTGGGCCCGTCCTAGAGGCCACTAGGACATGAGGCTGCGTGGAGAGGAGCTGGGGGCCGTGTGCACAGGGGTACGGACTCTTGCGCCCCGGGGAGCCAGGAGGTGACAAATTCAGAGGAGAGCAATATCTGGGCGGGGAAGAAAGTCACAAAGAAATTTGTTTGCCACCATGCAAAATGGCGGCATTTAAACATCTTTCTGGTGCTGGTGGCCCAGGCCAGAGAGCTAAGAGCTGCCCTGGGTCATCACGGTGGCCAGAGTTTGGCACCTAGGTGGAAAACGAGGGGGAAAGGGACCCCAAAACCTCTTCGTCCCCCCCTCCCCGGGGCGGGCCCTTCGCCGGCTCGGCGGTTCCCTGCCTTCCCTCCCAGCCCGTCAGTCCCAAGCCCCGCGCCAGCAACCCCTGGACACTGACCCCTGTTTACAAACACAGCCCGGGGGCGGGGTGGGGCCGGCCGGAATGCAGGCTGGCGGGGTGGGGGAAGGCAGCTCGCTCCCGAGGACGCCACCAGCAGAGAGGAACGAGGAGTTGGTGCGAGAGAGCGGGCCCGGCAGCTGGAAAGGACTGAACGCCTTGTTTTTGAAACTGTCAATTCCCTCAACCCCTATTGTGAGGGCTTCATGCAAAACATCTCAGGCCTTTTAAAGTAGGAGCTTGTGAGGCCGCCACAGTTTGAAAAGGAGCGAGAGAAGAGCGGGGGCCTAGGGCATGGGCAAAGAATGATAGCTGAGCCCCCTCCTCTTTTTTTTTTTTTTTCAAAAGAGGGCCTGCCAAACAGGTAAAATGCAGCCCTCCCCCAACCTCCTGCATCTGCCCTATGTCCCTACCCCCCAGGCTACTTTGCAAAAATGCCCTTTGGCCTAGGGAGCAAACCAAAACCAAAGCTAGCATTAAAAATAGTTCTTTCTTCGAGGGAAGGGGAAAGTCCTGGGGAAGACCTGGGTGATCAGGGGGACTCCCTAAGGTGGATGCCTTGTTCCTCCTTGTCAATTTCCTGAGGTCAGTTGATGGGGAGCCTTTAATTTTTTCTCCCTAGTTTGGCTCTAGGAAACTCCCATTTCACATCCTTTATCATCAGGAAGTTATTTGCAAGGTGAAGCAAAACTCACCACATTTTCTATCTTTTGTAGATACGAATGCTTTATTTTTTTAAATGTGAGGGTTTTGTTTTTGCTTTTTACTATGGAGGATTTTTTGTTTTTGTTTTCTCTGAAAGAAAAAAAAATGCTTTTAGCAATTAGTCTATAGCTTTTCCTGCATTCAAACAAAACTACCATTCTCATATCAAGCAGAAACTTCCAATTCTTGTGACCAGAACTTTGAAAAATTTCTAGACCATTGAAAGTCACCCAGACACAGATAAGATAAAACCCCCCACACCAGCCCATCTAGTTTGTGTTATTGCTGTTTAGTGGTGGCTCCTTGTTGTTGATTTTAAAATAAACAACCATTATTGAGATTACTGCACTGTAATCAAGTAAGCCAGTAGAAAAGAACACCCACTTTAAAAAGTAAATAGTTGAAAAAAGAGCAAGCTGCATTTTCTAAGAAGGCAGATAACCTGACTATGGAAGACAGAAGACACACATCTCTTTAAAAAAATAATTAAATCTTCATTTCAAAGTCTTATCAGGAAACTATTTTTACAGGAGACCAAAATAAGCTTGTTTCCCCCAAAAAGTCAGAGAAGGAGCCCTTTCCTGTATTTTTCTTCTGTTTGTGAGTGTTGAGCTTTAGACATAGGACTAAGTGACTCTGGAAACATGTAGTGCCTTTTAAAAAAAAACGCAATCACCTGAAAACACTTCAATGTAAAAATGCACTCTATCAATGGAGGTAACTTTTTTTCTCAATAAGGCTTAACTTTTTCAACAAATGGGACGTTTATAGCATCTTAGAAAATCTGGATGTTGTCATTGATCATAAAACAACCAAAATGAAATAAACTGTACTGAGAATAATTCCCGCAGCAGAATGGGAAAACAGCTAAGGGACTACCAGAAATTGAAAGAATACCTTGTGTTTGTAAGTTACTGAATACTATTTGGTACACTCTCCTAACAGAAGCCCCAACTCCGGTTTTGCTGTGGTTGGCTGGCTTGTTGTAGTACTGTGGGGTGAAATTTGTGTTGACTATTTAATTTCTTTCCTTTTGATGGTATCACTCTGGAATGCCTCGGCCTCCATGCTGCTCATTCTCCAGCTCCTATAAACTGAAACTATTGATTCTCTGAGGGCTGGAGACCAAGTGTCAAAGCTAGAAGCCGATATTTTGTCAGAAATTCCATAGGGTATATTTGTTTTAAATTGTGCTTATTCCGTCTAGCAGTCCTCCCACACCCAAGATCTGTAGGCTTCAAATATATTCTCAATTTATAATATAGGAACAGTGATTCCATAGCCAGCAAGAAAAGTACTAGCCTAAATGTAGTAGTCATCATACTTTGAACTCTCTTGACTTAGCAGTAATTAAAGAACAGAAATTACAGACTGCCAGTGTGTACATGTCACACTTTTTACAGATTGATTTTGCAGGACAAATCACTGCACCCAAATTCTGGATGGCCTTCCAAAGAGGAAAGAACCTAGACTGAGAAGCCAATTGTTCAGCTTTCTGGGGGCTTTAACTGTAACTTGTACTGGTCTTTGGAATTATACACAAACATGAATTCAAGGATAACATCCCCCAATTTTTGCTTTGACCATATCTATCATCCCAATAAAAAAGGATCCAGTGAACCTACATCTGGTAACATTCAAGAAGGAAAGGAAGGGAGGCAGTTCAAAGCATCTGTTTACTCCATCCAAATGTATTTGGATGCAGGTATTCTCAGCCTCTGTCCTTTACAGTAAGAGTAAAACCACAGAGCACATACAGCAATTAGAGCTGAGACCATCCAGATCTATCTGAAACATTTATAGACAAAATAAAATTTTCAAAGGGAGTAGGAATTAGAAGGTTAAGGGCAGAGAAGAAAAAAAAAGACTGAATTTCCATGAATAATAGTGACTAAATTCACACAGTAAACATCTCATTGATGTTTTGTTTTGTTTTATGACTTATGATCTTTAGATGCAACTTCTTAGGTTTAACATGGCAAAGATCTGAAATACATAATTAATTGGACAGACTAAGGGAGGTGGACCAAAAATGATCAGATTTAACTTTCATTAAAATAGCAATTGATCTCTGCTTCACTGCCTTAAACCTGAAACTTTTTGCACTTGATTTGTAACAAGTTTGTAAAGTTTTGTTGTTAGTTAGAAAGAAATCCAGTGTTTTGCATGGAACTTGACTGGCCTCATCACATGGTATTACAACAAAACACTACACCCAATAAATGCATTTCTTTCAGGCAAAAACATTACAAATGAAAGTGTCAACAAAACCATTCATTCCTGTTAACCGTTCTTAAATCTGGAATAAGTAGAAATGTATGGAACCAGGAATTTTAAACAGTGTTTTTAATTGAAAATAAAGCTAAAGCATGCTTTTCAACAGTGCAAATTTCCATAATTTTGATTTACTGCTTCCATCATCACAACATAGTACACCAGCATGGCCCTTACCAAGGGCTAGACCCTAGCCATTTGCATGTCGAACTACTTTGATTTTAAGTGCAAATATAGATAGTCACCTCTGATTGTCACTTGCAGTAGAAACTCTCCTGCTTTATTCACAGGATGGTCTAAAAACAGAAGTTTAGAGAGATGCAGAAAAAGTAAAAGGTAATAAGATCCTAGTGCCTGAGTTCTGGTACCAAAGAGCCCTGAAAGAACTGCAATTTTTCATTTGGGATATTCCTACAACTCTGACCCATTTTACTTTTCTTGGTTGTATTTACTGCTTTGTCACTATGAAGAGTCAGACCATAAAATATCCTGCTATTAAGAGAACTACTTTAATTGTTTTGCAAGTTTGAGGAGTCAGACTTGAGGAGTCAGACCACAAGGCAAGCAGGATAAGAGTGAGTAAGAGTCAACTTATTTAAAACCTTTGGGTGAGAACACAAAAAAGACTTTTCCAGTTGCAAGGAGGAGTTGTAAAAGTAAAATCACACCCTTTGCCAAAAAAAAAAAAAAGAAAAGAAAAGCAATTTCATATTTATTTTGCTCAGTATATCTGAGGCAGCTTTTACCAGCATTCAAGGAGGACTCCCCAATCTTTCCACTCAAAAAAAGAAAGGAAGGAAGGAAGGAAAGAAGGAAGGAAGGAAGGAAGGAAGGAAATTAAGTGCAACTACTCTTGGAGAAGGAATGAGGGGAGGAAAAGATACCCCACAAACAAGAGCTCCAGAAAAGAACATTTTGGGCTCACAGAAACTTCTTTCTACCTCACTGTGTAACCATGTAACCTAACAAACTTTCACTGAATTAACAGTTACACTTTCAGGTCTGAAATCTAGTGCATAAACTTAATGGCTCATTGTAATATTTATTATTCAACCTTTTGACATTTATTTGTAGCAGTTGAATTGAGGTACCGGGTGCATTATTAGCATTGAAACAGTAAAGTGTTCCAGCTCTACCTTAATAACTGAGTTTTACTTGAGTCTTTAGCCTGAAGTAGTCTGTGGAATGTAAACCAACCCTTCTCCCACCCCGCCCCCACCCTACTCCCAAAAAAAAAAAAAAAAAAAAACCCGCAATGGGAAAAAAGTAATCCGATTTCTGTCTTCAAAATGCGATAAACCAGGGCTCCAAAAGGGGTGTAACACATTAATGGACTTGTACAAACCATCCTGTGCAGTTTACAACAAAAGGAAGGTAATAGGGTTCAAGAAAATATCTTCCAAAACACTTTTATGAATTAAATTTCCTGAATTTGTGACTAGGTGGAAGAGGTATTGCAGAACCGCCCAGCTGCCATTTCCATATAGGATGGGCCTTGTGAGGAGGTTGGGAATCCTTAGTAGTGTTTAAGGAATACGCCGGCCACAAATCCCCATCCTTCCCAATAATGAGTGATGGTGGACAAGGAAAATTTGCCATGAAATTAAATGGCCTTTTCACTGCTGATGCTACATTGCTGGCTACCTTTTTGCGTCTGTTTATAACTGTAAAATCATCCAGTGTTCCTTCATGTGTCTCAGTTTTACCTGTAGGACGAGGACTTCTAGCTGATTTCAAATTTGGTTTGACTGGAGGTGTCTGAAGTACAGGTCGCTTTCCCAGTACTAGTGTCCGGTAATTTTTTCTCACCCTGGCACCAAATTTATATTCCCCATCCTCAGGTTTTGGAGAACCTAAAGTGCATGAAAGGCCCTGACTCTGAGCCAGTGGGTTTAAGGAAGGAGTTTCTTTTTCAGGGCATGCAAAACCTTCTTCCTTGGCTGTGGTGAACAAGGCGTCCTCCTCCTTACTTTCAGTCACACTGTAAAACTCACCCTTTGTATCATTGCACTCGCACTTAAGCTTATTTGTAATAAGGTCAGGTTCATAGTCTTCATTAGCACTACTGTCTTCTACTTTGATTTTAATATTGTGCAGAAATGGTAAGGTCTTGTCTCCTGTGTTAGTGCAGGGAGTCTCAGTTTTAGTTGCTGCTGCTGCATCCACCTCAGAATCAGTGTGTGAAGAGGACAAATCCGTAGCAAATTCAGCACAATGAGGGATTTTGGAATCTTTTTCTGAATTTGCCGCTGCTCGGGAAGAATCATTATTTAAGAACCTAGCAGCTATTGTGTTGTTATCTGCACAGTGTGTAGTAGGACTTGCTTGTAGGCATTTCCTCGCCTCTCGGAGTATTCTTTGTTGTGGAAATGCATTGTTTGTCTTTGGGCTAGGTGAAGAGGCCCCCTCCGCCAGGCAGTTAATTGTCAGGTCAGTTCTCTTTACAGTACTGGAAATTTCAGAGTGTGGGAATGTAATCTCAGATACCCTATCGTTCCTTATCTCTGTGAAACAACTCCCCAGGCTGGCGGGGCAGTACACCGGAGACGCTTTGGGGGCCCAGCTCTGCAGATTCCACTCCTCCGGCGACTCCGCTTTGACACTACTCTTGAGGTCGGGAAGTCTGCCGGCATCCTCGAAAGCAGCGGGTTTGGTTGCAGCGGCGGCGGAGGCCAGATGGTACAAGAAGTTGGCCTGCGCCTGCACGCTGGGAGGCTTGCAGAAGCTGGTGCGTCTGAAACGGATACTCTGCACGGACACTTGGCTGGAGCCGGAGCTGGAGTCCGACTCCGTGGACGAGTCCTCCTCCTCCGAGCTGACTTCGCTGGAATCCGAGGCCCCACTGCCCCCCTCCTCCTCCTCTTCCTCCTCCTCTTCCTCCTCCTCCTCCTCTTCTCCCTCCTCCTCCTCCTCCTCCGAGGACACCGAGTTGCTGGAGCTGGACAAACTGGAGCCAAAATCTGAGTCGTTGGCTGCATGGTCCGAGTAGGAGCTGGACTCCGAGTCGCTGCTACAGCTCTCGGGAAAGCTGCCGAGATGGGGCTGAGGCCGGTGGTGATGTGGGGGGTGGTGGTTCGGCGGCGGCTGCTGGGCCCGGTGGTGGTGGTGGTGGTGGTGATGGTGGTGGTGGTGGTGGTGGTGGGGAGGCGTGCAGAAGCCGTTAACCAGATGAAACCTCTCCAGGCAAGTGGCCCCGGCGGCCGCCGCCGCCGCCGCTGCCGCCGCCGCCGCCGCCGCCTTGGCTTTGTAGGACCTGGGCAGCAGGAGCAGGCGGCGGGCGCCGGCGTGGGGCGCGAGCAGGCAGTCCTTGGCGCCCCCGCGCTTGCGCTTGCACCGGTAGGTCAGGCTCACCGGGCCTCCCGCGCCCGCCGCCGCCTTGGGCTCGGGCCCGGCCGCGGACGCCTGGTAGTAGGCGGCGGCGGCGGCGGCGGCGGCGGCAGCGGCGGCGGCGGCGGCGGCGGCAGCCGGGTGCTTGCTGCACAGCAGGCTCCGAAAATAAGCAGGGTCCGAGTGGAACGCAACGTAGTTTCCCTGGAGCGGGGCAGTTTCATAGTTTAGAGGGGGTTTGCAAGGCGAACGCACGATTTCCGGATAGTGCGAGCCCGGGTATTTGCTAAAAATCTGAGGTAGATGGGCGGCGGGGCGCGCGGCGGCGGCGCCCGGGCGCGGGGACTGCGCGCTGATTGGCAGGGGCCGCGCGGCTCCGCTCAGGCCCCGCCAAAGTTGGTGCTTGTCCTTCCAAAAACCCGGGCGGGGGCTGGCGGCTGCGGCGGCGCGCTCTGGTGGCGGCGCCTTTGTGGCCAGGGCCCGGCCGACCCTCCTGCGCTTGGTCTTGAGGACACGCTCGGTTTTGCAGGAGGTGTAGAGCGCTTCCACGTCTTCCCGAGAGATGAGCGTGCATTTGGCGGCGTGGAAGGCGATGCTGTTGATTGCCTTGAGTTTCCGCAACTCCTCCAGATCGCAGTGGTGCTTTTTCACTTTCAAATGATCCATGCGCTTGTGCACGGTCGTCCTCGGGATGTTTTTCAGCAGATCCGTGAAGACTTGGGAGAGGGCAAACATTTGCTTTCCTTTAATGATGAGGTAGCCGAGCCTCACGCCATCCACCTCTTCAAAACCTGACTTCAGGTCTCCCATCTCGGGCACTAAATGATCCCCACCATTTGCAGTAAATATATACGTGACGCATACATACACATGTATGTATGTTAATCCTCCACCAGATGCTGCGTGTGTCTCAAGGCATCCTGCTAATAAAATAACAAAGACTGTTATTCCCGGCGAAGGGAGTGCCAAACTCTAGGCGAAATTATTGGGAAAAAAAAAAAAAACAACAAACAAACATGAAATTACACTGACTTGATTCTTGCTTTTTTTTTTGGTTTTCGTATTTTTTTAAAAAGAGGGAAAAAACCATCCGGTTTCTGATCTGCCAGTGTATTGGTCTAAGTCCCCGATGCAGATCAGTACCTGGGCCCGTCTATTCCTTCCTTCTCCATTGGAGCACTATGATAATGGAATGTGAAGGGAGAAAGAGAAAAGAAATGCAGCTGCTATTCCCGCCGCTGCTTTAGCTACAAATAAAATGACAGAGTGAAGTGAGCTCGTCCGGAGACACCTTCATCAATTAATTCCCCTAAAGCCAGCGCTGATTGGACACTCCTGACAGGTGATGCAATAAAAATTGATATTCCACCCCTTCCCCCCAAAATCTCCCACTAATTAGCATACCCTTATACTGCCACCTCCCCTCCCAAAGTAAATAATACAGTCGGTATATAAATCTTTCCATTAAACTACCGGAGCTCAGAAACAGCCTGACTCACAGACTTCATCTGAACCAGTGTGTGTACGCTTTAAAAAAAAAAAAAAAAAAAAAAAAAAAACCTGTATATTCGCCTTTAAAGGAATATTGCCTATTTTTTCTTTATTTGCATTTTACCGCTGCAGCTATTATCATTTCAAAGAAAAGCATTTTAAAAACATTATCAGGCCGAAATAGACATACCCCACCCCCTTTTCCTTTGGAAAATGGAGCTTAAGCGAAAATGTGCAGAATAGCCTGGTATTTCCCTTATGGGAGTGGAGAAGGAGACCGGCTTGGGAGCTCCAAAGTTAAACCCGCGCAGTGAACCACCCCAGTAGACTTACGTTTTGGATTTCTCTCGATTTTCCTTTTTTTTTTTTTTTTCCTGAAATGCCTTTTACAACCAGAAACAAAGTTATTTGACCAAGGAAGCAGTTCAAGGCTCCAGCTCCGAAACACTGTAACAATTCAACTGGATTTTGGTTCTCTGCTGGGGGGTGGGGTGGGGAGGAGGTAGTTTCACGTCAGACCCATAACAAAGCATAGATAAGCCAGAAATGTGTACACTTTTCACAATTAACCAGGCTGGATTGGAGGCGGGATCGTCCTAGAGTCCCCAGCACAGTCTTTGCCAGGGTCCTGTTCACGACAGGTCAGAATTCCAGGGAGCAGATTGTTTCTGCAGCAAAGAAAAGAAAATGTAAAACGCCCAAGGTGCTTCCAGAGGTTTTACGTAATAACGATGAAAAGAAAGTGCTGATGTACGACGCAGACTATTTCAGTGGTCTATGATGCTTTCGGTTGGTAGTTTAAATGAATCTTCCACAACTCTCATTTTTTCCATGAAAGCCAAGCATCTGCTTTAGAAAAAAATCACTTTGGATGAATATCAATGTTGTTTAACCTCTTCTTAGTCAAGTTAAAGCATATTTTGGTGTCATTTCCAAGGATATCCAAAATATTGCCAAATGAGAGCAATGGTCTTCCCAGCTGCATTACCAGGATCCCAAGGTGGCTTGTTGGCTCCTTTGCAAAATTCGGCAAAATCTTCTTAACAGTTCGGTGTTTGCAACTACAGCATAAGTGCAACCCAGGCATTTATATGTTTCCTTGTTCCTCCAAAAATAGACACATCCGTGTGGTTAAAAGAATAAACGGATATTTCTGAGCCTGCAAGAAAAGAATTGTACAATAATTTCTTCCTTCCCATTCAAAAGTTCCAGTTTCCCCTGCTCTGGTCTGGCTAGCACAAGCAGGTATGTCTCAAAAGAAAAAAAAAAAAGATAAAAACAGAGGAATCAGACTATACAAAAAGGTAGTTTGCATGAAATCTCAGCCATAGTTCCCCACCCCCACCCTCATCTCCCTAGTAATTTCCCAGGAATTTTGAAGAGAATTGGGAATTTCAAGAAGTGCATCCGGAAATTAAGGAAGTCTATTTAAGAGAGTCTGTAACTCAGAGGTTGGGATTTGAAAAGTCAGCCCTGGACTACTGTTGCACTCAGCACAGATGTAATCGCCGCTCTTCAACTTAATCAATGTGTGTACAAACCACGATGTCTCGTTCTTGCCTTTGAAATCTAAGGCTAGCATTTCCATCCAAGAAATCAGAGCTACAGCAAATTACATTTTTGTCCCTTGAATGAGAGAAGGATCATTGAATGGATCTCGTGATATTTCAGGCTTTAAACGTAACCGAGAGGCAGCAATGAACAATGCCTCGTCACAGCTAATACCATCCACCGAGTTGGCTTTCTTTGCATCTGGATCTATCACACCGCGTTTTTTTCTCTTTCACTTTCACAGGAGGCAAAATGCAAAAGGTTTAAGCAGAAAGCAAAGTTTCCAGAAAAAGCAGATGCTGCTGTTTGTTTTTTAAAGTAGAATGACCAAAGTCTTCCACTGCCAGCGACAATAATGTCGTTTTAAAATTCCTCCTGATGCACTTATATACTGAAGCTCTCTTCCTCCCACCCCACCCCCGTCCAATTCCCCTCCTCCAGCTTTCGAGATTTCGACCAAAGAGTCCAACAGCCAAGAAACAGTAAACTCAGAAAAAGCCTTTGAGAAGACATTACAAAAGGTTGGCTAGAATGTCCTTTTTTTTCCTTCTTCTTTTCTTCTCTTTCTTTCTTTCTTTTTTTTTCTTTTGGCCAGGTAGTTCTAGTTGTTCTCCATTCCTACTTAGATTTACACACACACACACACACACACACACACACACACACACTCCTACTCCTCCACATGGCAACATGATTTAGTAACCTTTTCAAAATTACCCTTTTTCGCTCTTCCTTCCTCTCTTTCCACCTTTAAAATACTGGAAACATAGGTGGTTCTTAAAACCAGTAGAATATTATGTATTTTTTAAAAAAAAACTGAAGGTCCTATCTATTGGGTCAAATAGAGAAAAATAAAGACCAGAGGACTTGGGAAATGTGTCTCTATATACAATTTATGCAAGTATCTTTACATGTACACTCAGACACCTTTACACTTACACATTTTTAATACTCTTATTACATATCTTTCTTCTTGTCTAATACATTCTTTTGTTCCTTTAACTTCCCCATTATTGTGTGTGTGTGTGTGTGTGTGTATGTGTTAAGGCGTGAGTGAGCGCATTCGCACGCATGCACACACATACACACACACAGAATGTGACAGACAGCTTTCTTGTGGCCATCAGCACACGTTGCATATCCGGGGTCTTCTCCAGGCACATTGGGGGTCGATCCCGATAAAAAGATCTAGCAGAGGCCCCTGAGCGCTCACACATGAAAGGCAGGGGACTTTAAGATGGATTTGCATGCACACAGGGGATTTCGATCAATAGCTACCAACATTTATGGCTTAGATTATTAATGTGAAAGCTGGCCAAAAGAATGGGGATGAAAAATTAAAGGTGTCTGTTATCAATTATGCTTAAAGTTATGCAATAATTTACTTACTTTGCCTGGATGTGCAGATCCAGATGTATAAAGTACTATTCTTCAAAAGCCAGGGGGTTTCTTTGATAAATTTGTTGACCATGTCAGCTGCCTCAACAATCAAAGATGAACCCAATTCAGATGATGGACTGTATTCAAATTCTTTTTTAAGACAAGATATATCAACTTCTAGGTTTCTCAAATGTGTATACATATTTGGGCAGATATGCCCAAATTAACATTTATGTGTATATCTGTCTCTGAGAGTATAGAGAGTTACCTATTGAGAATTTAGGCATATATATGATAAGCATTGAGTTTGTTAATTGCATGTAATTATTTACTCAGTGAGGAATGCACAATCTACTCACTATCATAAGAAGTATTTTAGCTTCGGAAACAAAGCTGCTTGCTATAGGAAAATCCACCATGGCAAATACAGATAGAAGTATATTCTTAATGTCCACTTACTCCTGTATTTGTTGTAAAAAAAATCAGTACTTTCAGTTTTTAAAGTGATGGGCTATGAAGGTATGAACATATTTGTCTTTACTTATCCTGTATCAATGTGCTAAATTTATCTTTGGATGTTCTATTTTGATTTATTTTCACTGTATTTTATGTTTAAATACCATTGCAATTCAGTCTGACCTCTTTCCTCTGGAGCAAAGTAATGCACACGGCATTTACAGTCTTTTAAATGGTTAGCTGGGAAATGCAGTAGCAATTTGCAGGAGTAGTTTACTAATGGGGAAAGTTCTTTTGAAAACCTGAAGGAAAACCTAAGAGTACTTTTGCATTTCTACACTACAACTGTCATATAATTAAAGTATTGAAGAGCATTAAAATAATCCTTTTCCTTCCAAGCGTTCACCCATACACATATAATTTAAATGAGGATCATCTCCCCACATCACCATCACCACCACCTAACTCTTCACCATATACATTTGTTTTACTGATTGCTGGGCACATTTTGTTCAAAGAGAATTCAGAGAGAAAAGACTAAGGGACATCACAAAGGCCTCAACAATGTAAGTATACTGGTTAGAAGAATAAAAGAAGCCCCTTGTACTGTTAGCCAAAAGTAATTATAACACTTACATATAACACAATCTAAAATAATAATATAAAGTCTCACACGGCTGAATTAATTTAGGATATAGGACAATAAAATCTTGTGATAATCAACAGTTCCTCACCTAAATTTATCTAATTTCACATGTTCTCTACTTTTTGGGAGGGGAAATGAGAATGGAGGAGGGAATGCTAAATTAAGGAACAGCTTAAATTACAACTTAGTATATTTTGTTTAATTTTTTTCTTTTTGTCTCATCCAAACAAATCAAGGCAAGTCTCCAAAAGGGCCCATCCTTCTGTTCTTAGGCATTTTAAAATCCTGTTTTTAACAGAAGTTTGGGACACAGAGTATATGCCATGTTGTCTACTGACCCATAATCAAAATGCAGTGACCTTCTACCCTTTTTTTGCCCCCTGACCCATCTTGAATTCAATGCAGGCTTTATAAATTTGCAAATCCTTGGAGGTAAAGGGGTTTTTGTGAGGCTTTGTTCTGAAAAAGCCCTAAGAATGTACTTTCTAAATCAGACAAAGGTAAAGCAACAAAACCTAGTGGACAAGATTTTATACAGGTGAGCAATAGACAACTCTTTAGATAACATATATTGCAAGCTAAAAAGCAGTAGTAAACACGGGAGACAAGAAGGTTATACATTGCATTAAATTAGAGTGTGGTACAAATCTCTTTCATGATGGAAGAAATGGTTAGGCCACAATCTTCCTGCTCTCCTCATCTCAAGGGCTGTGGGGGACCCTAGTGACCAAGGAAGGAATGGGGGTGGGGGGAAGCCTATAGAGACGGGAGGGAGGGAGGAAGAGAAAGAAAGAGAGGAGCGAAAACTGATCTGAATCTACAGGCACATTCTCTTATCTTTCCTGCTATCAGCCAGTTTAAAGGACACCATAATTATGATGGTGATAAAACAATGCCTGCTTATGTGTGCTGAATAAATAAAGAATGTTTACAGCTAAAGAATCTTTTAATTCCAATTAAACGCTATCAACGAAAAGCCACTTTTCCTACTGCAACAGCCTTTCCCCCCAATTATCTTGTTTTGTTGCAATATTTTCCTATGAGACACCAGGGCTTCTCACAATTGATCCTGAATGTAGAAAAAAAACAAAACAAAACCTGAGAAAGTAGAGTTCAACGTTGATATATTAAATAATACACAAATATCAAGACTTCCAATGTATTTGTGGGGCCCAAAATTTTGTTTATTTTCCGCAAGGGTCAAATGTATAGAAACTGAAGTGATGATACCGAGTGTTGAGGCCTACCTATAGGCTGCTGAAGCCAGACAGAAAGTCTGAGCACCCATGAGGGGAGAAGGGAAACATAAGACATGTGGGGCCTGATGGTCTCTGGAAAGGGAATCCTCTGGTTCTGTTCCCCTGGCTTCAGCCCAAATCCTTCTAGGAGCACTGGAGCCAATCACTGTCTTCCACTGCGGCAGCTACTGGGCGCACACAAAAAAAGCGGGAGATCAAAAAATCCCAAGTTCGCATTTATAGATACACAAGGATCATTTCATATTCATGACTTCAACAAATCACATCATAATCAGATTTAAACGAGGTTTGGGCAGCAATGCCCACTGGGCTGGGCACTAAACACCGACAAATATCACCCCCTAACCGGAAAAGGTGTTTTTGTTTTTGTTTTTAAATTTTGGAATCATAGAATGAAAAGTCTTTCAACTTTGAAAAGCTTACTTTTCGCTTTTGAGGCCAATTTTGACAGTAACAAATTTCAAATAAATGTCTCTCTTTATGTCATTCCACCACATTATAATTCAAACTTCTATTTCCTTCCTTTTTCAGTTCCAGTGGTGTGTTTTGTTTGTGTTTTTGAAAAACACATGACATAACAAACATCGTGGAAAACACACTGGTTCAGTAAATGCCCTTACAGATCTGCCTTTTAACTCCATCTGTCTAAGTAGCACGTTGCTAAGTATAAACTCAAAAAAAAAAAAAACTTTACTCCAATAAATATCTAATATTTCCTGGCAAATCCTATTTGGTGATGTGGTACAAAAATACAGCGGTAAAAAATTTCAGGGTATCCTTAAGTTTTCTGGGTAGTTGCAGGCCCCTTTCCCTTTGAAAGTTTAGAGCTCCAATACCCTCAATTCTACTGGCAGAATTAGGATGGACCTAGAGGGTCCTAAACGTGACCGATTCACTAAGGCGGGGGGCTACAGCTTGCAGCAACGTGCTCGGCAACTTAATCCTACGCTAAAAGAGGGCAGAGAGAGAAAAAGAATGGAATACAAACTCTCCCGACATTCGTAGTTACTTTCAAGGTGGATTGTATATTTTAAGGCTGATGGGAACGCCTGGTTTTTGGAGCAAAAAGAAGAGAAGGTAAGTGTTTGTCCTTGTATCCACCAGTTCGTAGAGAAACAATGAAAGAACAAAGGGAACCACTTCTCCATCTGAACATTTTCTGTATCTTCCTCGGTTCCAAGCTTTTTAGCTTGCGAGGGGATTCGCCTTACTCTATCTTAAGTAGTTGTTGCTAGGCTTGTTGAACTAAGGATGAGAAAAAAAGTTGAGCGGCAGTGTAAATATAGACTAAATAATAATAAGAAAGGCTTGCTGTGGCGAATCTCCACAGCGCCAGTCGCCGCAACTTACAGCAGAAGTTGCTAAATGCATGTAAGGCAAAGCCCAGGAAATAACCTTTACATTACAGATTTCGAACTCGGTTATTTAAATAGCCTTTCTTGCTCTTTGAAAGGATTTCTGCGTACAAAATCTTTAGGTACTGTCCATGGCAAGGGGGTGGTGTTACTGTTTTGCTCGAAAAATGTTCTCTATTGCTATGTGGAAAAGAATTTGTAAAAAGGAAAGGGGATTCAAGTATTGACGCTACTGTTTGCTAATAGAAGTGGCAGCGGTGGCCCGGAATGGCGAGAGGTTCGTATTTAAATGTATTTGCTTTGGGGGTACGGTGGTTATCGGCAAGTCTGCCTTTGTGGGTCTCTGTGGTTGAATGAGTAAGTGACCGAGTGCCGACGGCATTATATAAATGGATTGGTGTGTGGGGGGAGCCCCCAAAGCGGTTGAGCACGTGAAACACATTTTTTTACTGCCCCCCAAGCGGCGACCAAGCCCCCCTCCACCCCACCCCAAATCCGTATATTACCTGCCCAGTTACAGTGACACATGTTTATGTTTATAGTCCTGGTTTGTAGTAGTGTCAAGAGCCGCAGCAAGAGGAGGGGGAGGAGAGAGGAGAGGGAGGAGTAAATGCAGCCACCCCCACTTGTTGTTAAAGCAAATTTACTGCGTTATTGCAAGCCCGGTACGGGGGGCTGGGAAGTGAGTTGAGAGGAAGGGTAGAGTTGGGTAGTGTGTTGGTGGTGGAAGGGGGGGGTGGGGTTAGGAGATCCGGGATGGAGCTACTCTCTCCAGCGGCCCAGGAAAAGCAGCTCGGTCAACAGGGGAGCATGCTGGCGCGGTCGAAAACAAAAAGGTCCCTCCTGCTCGCTGCGTTCACGTGGGGGGCTCTGCTCGCGGGGCTCCAGGGCCCTGACCTCTGACCCCGGCTCCTCTCCGCGCTCTCCCGGTGCCGCGCGGCCACTTTTTACCCAGGATCCCTCGCGCGGGCCGCGCTCGTGCCGAGCTCGAGTCCTTCCTAATCCTCCATTCCCCGATTTCCATCCCCTCCCCCCGTCTCTCCCCCCCGTCTCCTCCCCCACCCCTGCCGCCAGCCCCGGGGGAGGATTCTCCGGCTGGGAACCCCCGCCCCACCCCCACCCCGAAAGCCCCGGCCGCTCGGCCGCAGTGAGGCCGCGTGGGGCGGGGAGTGCAGAGCCGGCCTCCCCTGCCGGGCCGGGCCTGCGGGGGAGGGGAGGGAAGGGGAAGATGGGGAGGAGACCCGAGGGGCGGGGGGCCGGGCGGCCCGGCCCCGCTGCCCTGCTGAGGCCTGGACCTGTTGACTGCTATTGGTCCGCCTGTCCCGCGCCCTCTCCCTACCCGCCGCAGCCCGGTCCTTCCGCGGAAACGTGGGGAGGAAATAAGGATGGCTGTTTTCTCCGCCTCCCTCTAACTTTATTTTTTTGCGGGGGGGGGGTGAGAAAGCAAAGTAATCTCATCCGCTGCCCTATCCTTTCTCATAAAGTACCGTCATGCGCGGGCCCACCGCCCTCCCGGCCCCCGCTATTTAAAACCTCCACTCTTCCCCTGGCCAGCTACTCAGCTCGGAGCCGTAGGGCCCTGGACGCCCCCGCTGGGCCTCCCCCCCAACCCCTCCCGCCTGGCCCGGCTTCGTCCCCAGCGAATTGTGTTGCTTTTCTTCCCTAGAAGCTCCCTCGTCCACGTTCCACTTTTTCCGTCCCAGGAGGCGTAAGATAAAACCTCTGATTTGCAGCGTGCTGCCGGACACATTCTCTGCCCTCTCGTCAAAACGCATTTGATGGAGAGTTTAAAAATAACAATATTTAAAGGAGGAAATAAAAAGAGAGGGGAGAGTTCTTTTGCCAGTTTGGACGACATAAATACGTTAAAATTGAACAAAAATACGAAATGCATTTAGAGTTAAAGGGTTTTATTGAATTTGCTGTATTTCCTTTTAGATTTTGGATTTCCTGAGGAATATTTTCCAGAGGGAAATAGCATATTGAAGTTCAGGTGTAAGTGAGACATTTCGACCACTTCTGGAAATAAAGGAGGAAATTTTAAATATGTATCATCGAAATAGCGGGAAGGCGGCCGCAGCCAAAGCTGGAGTCGCCGAAGGAAGCGCCGCGGTGTCGTAGTCTGGAGGAGGTGGAGGAGGAGGAGGAGGAGGAGGAGGGCCAGCCTGGGAAGTGGAAGGAGGCGCGCGGAGGCGGCGGGGCGCTGGGCGGCGGGGCGGGCGCCAGGCCCGGCTGCGGGCTGCGCCGCTCGGGAGGAAGGCTGCGGCAGGCCAGGCGAGCGCGAAAACGCGGGCGGGGAGGGCCGCTGTGGGCGGGGGCGGGCGCGCCGTCGGCGCCGCCAGGGAAGCGGGAGCCGGGCTCCTCTCGCCCGGCCGCCCCCATTGTTCGGCCCTCTCGAGGCAGTTCGCTGTTCTCCGAGCGCGTCCTTCGCGAGGGAGGGGTCCTGCGGCCCAATTCGACCCCTACCCCCACCTCCCCGAACTCCAACGCTCGGGCCGGGTCGAGTCGGCGCCGCAAGTTTTATTATCAGACTCGGCCACCGAGGGGTTTCCAACTCAAGACCCTGTAGAAAGGAGGTTTTACAATGTGCAGCTAAATTGGAGGAAGCTGGGAGAGCCTGCAACTCACACGCTAAAAGAAGAGGGAAAGCAGCACAGAATTGTTTATAAAGTGATAACTAGATAGAGACAAATGTGGGCATTTTTTTTTCTGGATTCG
Organism: Martes martes; assembly: GCF_963455335.1. Lineage (NCBI taxonomy): Eukaryota > Metazoa > Chordata > Mammalia > Carnivora > Mustelidae > Martes > Martes martes. Next base: position 124,287,588 of record NC_137895.1, read on the forward strand.
GAAAGTTAGAGCAGATTTTATCATTTTAAATATCTTTAACGTATGGATACGAAAGTGAATGTCGGGGTTCAAAGGAGTTCGGAAAAGCTTGTTTCGCTGTCTCTATTTGTTATTATTCAGCTCTTTGTTGTATACAAAGTAAAATTTAAAAGCAGGGGCTGAGCTACCCTTAACAAAAACAGGCTTCATTTCTTAACCTGAGATGCGTTTTCAAAATAACAGTGAAATTCAAAAGGGAAAAACGTGTCATTTGCTTTTAAACCACGTTTTGGAAACAATTGCAACCCACCTACGAAACTCTGTTTTCCTTTGTGAGACATGTGGAAAAAATATTTCTGGCAAACTTCACAGTTCTAAAAAATGAAGATTTCCAACAAGTGCTCGCGAGTCTTGAAGACAAGACCAAAGTCATCGTGTGTGAAAACTCAGGAAGAAATAATTTCAATCATTTGGCCCAAACCTTACTAGGGCCAGAGGGTAATTTTAACTCAGATTTATAACAGACTTTGCCGAAATTCCTTCTAAAATACCCATTACTGGTCTGTGTATGATGCAGCACTGTTTCCCAAGGTGGATTTTTAAAAACCAATTAGAATTGATCTCTAATGGAATATTATATTTACACGTCATCATGAAAACATCATTTGACAAGAGTTTTGAATTACAAGAAAGAAGTTAACAGATGATGTTCATAAATAGCATCTGTTTGAAAAGAACCCTTAAGAGTCAGTTAAAGGTAGTGGTGATTGTGATTTTGCATTTGAAATGCTATAGAGGTGTTTTTTGCTTTTGAACACTTTCATTTTGCGGATCTTCTTCCTTAAACTTGCATTTCCTCATGGAAATCATTCAGTTATTTGGAGGTATAAGGAGAAATTCTTATATAAGAAATCGTTTGAAGTATGACTATGGAAAGGTTTGAACAGAGAAAATGAGGTATTCTCAATCTGTTCATTCCTTCCACACTCATCCTCCCATAGTCCCCCTCCCTAACTACTTGGATTCAATTTACATTTTTTATTTATAAGTCTTTGAATATTTAGAATAGCTTTAGAAGTTTATCCGCTGTGTAGCTGATTGTAGAAGGTGAATCTTTTTACATATTTTAGTATTTCAGACATTTTTTGGTTTCATTGAAAATTTAAAAAATGTGTTACAAGTCATGATATACTTGTGAGAAAAACAACAAATGGGTGGAAAAAAGGGCATGAATGGGGGTGGGGATGGAGAGGGATAAGTAGCATTCCTGGTCAGTCTTCCTAATACCTTTCTTTAATATTATGTCATTATATTTTCCACTTGTGCCTGTACCAAACATCACTGCTTTTTTTTAATTGGAGTAAAGGGCTGCCATATAAAAATTGCCTACATTCTGGCTTTTAAGCGCCACAGTAAAGTAAGACTGACAAAAAGTGATCGCAGGCTTGTGTGTTTAATTTGCCAAGAATGTTAAGCTTCATAGGATTCACCCTATGGGGCCATGTTGGACCTTGGCACTGTTACTGTACAATTTTGAGAGATAAATATACATATTATAGATTTTAAAAAATCTAAGATATGATAGGCAAACAGTTTATTAATTGAAGGAATAAAAAAATGAATTTGTCAACCTCATTCTTTCTGGGACACAATGCAGTTAATTAACATATTCTTGGGCTTGTTTCTGGATTTGCTAAGCAGTGGCTCCATTCACAGAGGAAAACATTTAAATCTTAAAAAGTTATCTTCTTTGGTGCAAATAGTATTTAGCAACTCAGTTTAATTTCTTCTTCTCTTTTTAAGTCCAAGATCTGTTTCATTTCTTTCAAGGTCTCTTCCATTGCAAAAACTGATTTTCCTCTTTTCTATGTCCAGAATCTTTTCACCTACATAACCTTATTGTCTTCTATAAACAGACACCTAAAAAGGTCACTTTAATTGTAACAGAAATGCATATCTTCAGTGTCAGTAAAAAAATGGGAACGACCTCACACTTCTTACATTATATTGATGATTCTCTGAAAAGTCAGACACTTAGCACCCTTAAGTATTGTTGGATCATGGGAAAAAATAGTCCAACTCTGAAATGTTATTGAGGTTTATGCAATGCCTAGGAAATCTAAAGGTATCTTTTAGATATTATTTTTCTATTGGTAATTACATGGTGTTTTACTCAAAAATGTAAATACAACCAATATGTATCAGTTTTATAGCAGAAGGAGTAGCTCCGAAGCCAAACACAAGATTAACCAAGCCAAACCTTTTAAAGTAAATATTAGGCCTTGATTCTTAAAACTATTTTAAAATTTAGATCATGTACAATTTAAATTTCAGAATTACCTACCTAAACTTTCTAATTTTTAAGTGTATCTCACAATAATATTAATTGTGATTGGTTCTATATTAGAGTCTGTTTTATAAGAAAATGATGACTTACATGAAAAGGTGGTTAACATTTGAGGACTACTTAAATATAGACAATTCTAAACTACCCAGTAAATAAAAACTCTTCACCAATATTAATTTCAACTATTGAAAATCTTAAAGATTTTTTAAAGAGACCAATTTATCTGAAAATTTCTATTATTCATTACTTAAATATTTTAGTTTGGTCGAACATACAAAATAAAGTCTTGCTTTGGAGAATAAGACTCAGATTGCAATGAGCTTTTAAGCATAGAATCATAGATTAAAGGACTATTGTGGGCCTACTACGTGCAAGAGACTTGCTAGGTGGTATGGTGAATTAAAAAAAAGTCACCTGGTAAGATCAACATGCTTCATTAAATGGAATTTCCCCAAAGCCATTATTAGAATATCAATTGAAAACATAATTGAAATGAACACTTTTTAATGAAATTTCTAATAGTACTCCATAATATAGGTGCTGTGTGTGTGTTTATATCTAGTATAAAGACACAACACCCACTTATTGTGAGATTAATAAAACTAGTTTTAGAAGTACTTCAATATTTTTATCATACTAGCATAAATACACACATGGCTGATAATAAACTTTTCATGTAAAATGCAGGAAACTTTGGGTACCAACTGAGAAAAATGAAAATTTTATTCAGGGATTCCTTTATGCAAAAGAGGATATATCTGAAAGTTTGTACAGATCATAAGATACTATCTTTTTTACATTCTTCAAATTATTTATTTAGAAACAAGATTATAGTTTCTGGTGAGGTTTAGTAGATGAATGAAATATAATAATTGCTTTTTGTTGTAAAATCTCGGTGTCAGTTGCTTTCTGTTTTTAAAACTTTAGTATCAGAGCCAATACAGAATTTTAAACACTTTGTAGAGGTCAAGAATCTGAGTTAAGGAAAATGCATTTAGTCTTAACATTATAGAAATATACGTCTATTTCTATACCTCATTATAGAAATATACCTCAACAATGGATATAATAGACTAAATACAATGTGCACAAACAGAAGGGAAATAAAACTTAATTTTAAAAGTGGGGTAAATCCAAGCAATACCAACCTATGAACCAAATTTAGTTTTAAATATTTCTTTCATAGTATCTACTTACATAAATGATTATTGAAAAGGAAATCCAAAAATTTGGTTCCTAGGTTGAGGGATAAAGAAAATTATAAGAAGATATATTACCCATAAAGAAAAAAAATACAGTTTCCCATTATAGTAGGGTTAGAGGTTACATCATAAAATACTTTACTTGAGTTTTTTGTGGTTTGCCTCAGATGATTAGTTCAGAGAAATAGATGAGCCAGTACTGAAATAGCTGCTGTTATGTGAAAATACTGAGGACAACAGGCTTTTGTTTTATTCTACAGGTACTAGATACTAGATATGTGTATATATATATGTTTTTCAAAAGGTATTTTGAGAATGAGGGATCAGATTTAAAGGGTAGCATTATTTTAAAATTGAAATTGTCCTTTTCCATGAAGTATTCTATAAATCCCATGGACCTTTTTCCCCCTATTACCATGTATTTTTAAAAACTTACTTGAACTTTAACAATTATGGCAATTTATAAGTTTTATCCATTCTACAATATGAGAATTAGCATATTCAATAATCATATACATGTCTATGTATGTGTGTTTCTCTACAGAGATATATCTCTATATAGATAGATAGCTATGTGTGAATGGGTATATATCTCACACAAAGGACAAATATAACTTGCTCACTGCTGTATTTCCTGTATCCAAAACAGTCCCTGGTTCACAGTAAATGTTCAATAAATATTTACCACATAGATAAATAATTAACTGTATATCTGAACTGTTTTATAATGTCTGTTATTCTCCTTTTCACTTAATATTTTATAGAAATATTTTAAATATTATACTTTTGATATACAAGAAAACTTCTGTATCTGGTAGGTGAGTTGAAATTAGAGGGGCCTATTTACACCTATTATATTTTTTCTTATAATTTTCATAACTCAACATTTAACATGTTAAATATCACTTTTAAATAATTTGACATATTTTGTCAACATTTATATGTACATCTTTAATAAAGTTTCATGCTGTTTTTTATATATAGGCCTGTTCTTATGAAATAGTGTATGTTCTCTATTTTCCTAAATTTTCAAAATTTCTTATGATGTGTTTTATTTTGAAGAGTGTTTACCTATATTTCTTTTATTGTTACACCATAGGATAAAGTACCTATCCTTCTCTACATATAAATTAATTCTTTTACAAGAACTAGGCTCCAATGCATTAAAAATAAAATGAATATATCTTTGAATAATTTAGTGCGTTAAGGTTTGATGGCAGTGTTTGGGAAGGGAAGTTTCACATTGATTTTAACTCAAAATTACTCTTCATTGGAAGTCTGAGCCTGAGCAGGAATTGGATGTTGAACTGGTATCCCTTGTAAAAGGGTAAAGATAAAATATACAGTTAAGACACACAAAACAATACAGTTTTGTTTGAAGGTGGTTTTAATTTTACAAATATCAATGGCATTTTAAGAACATAATTATTAGATGTTCAGAAATTTATTAATTGCTGCCATACCCCCCAAAAGAATTTGCATTGTATGTAATCTTTTTGTCATGTTCTCCCAATGACCTAACAGCTAAAAGAGAATTCTCATTTTTGTATGTATCTTTAGTGTACATTTTCCCTTACACTTTTAGTAGATTTCCATTACTGTAGCTATTTCACTTAGCTTTTAGAATGTTTGAGTATATTTGTAACATATGCTTGCATTGTGTAATATCTATTATAATTCTTAAATAGATTTCTAGCAATTAATTTGAAATGGAAAAAACAGCCATGCTACCATTTTTTTTTTCTCCTTTATGAGAACATTTGGAATCCTTTTAAAGATTAAAACAGTCACCTTTTGGTGACTGGCTGGGAGAACTTGGGTCCGTCTTCCTTTAGCACTGAGTAACTGCATTTTCCAGATCTTTACATTATATTGCTAATTCCTGATAAACAACCATTTTTGGACCCGCAAATTATTAACCGAAGCCATTAATTCACCTTGTAAGTATGCCTGTCACTTAAACAATGTATATACCTATTTCATGCTAAACTTTCATAATTAGACACTTTTTACCTAAAATCAGTCTTGGGCTTACAAGGATACATAGCGGGTAGGGCAACAGTGGAAGATTTTACAGCTCAAAACGGCGTAGTATCTGGCTAATTAATCCATTCAGACGGGCCTAATCCATTTTTCTATCTGTGAGGAGTGAGCTCTCATCTTTCTGCCACTGAAATCACCTTAAAAAAATAAGTGACCTTAAAATTTTCAAGAGTAAATTTGGAGTACAGAGCCGGATCTGAGAAATCTTCAGTCAAACCTGGACTCTTCTATCTTGTGGTGTTATCATTTGTTGACTGACTAGAACTGGGGTTCCTTTATTCTTTGGTATCATATTACTGCATTTTCCAGATCACCACATTATATTGCTAATTCTTGATTAACAACCATTTGTACTCCTACACAGCAACCTGAAGGTATCCTTGGTGTTCCCTCTTTGAGTATTACCCTAACCCAGGCTTTTGACCTTCACTCTGTGATGCACTTTCATTTGTCTTTGGGGCCAATGTGGTCTGCAAATGGGCTGCGGATCTGGTGGCACTTCTACTGCGTGAACTTTGGGTAGAGTCCAGGATGTGAATTTAATGGGTGGAGAAGCTTCGGCAGGACTGTGAAGTTAGTGCGGCCAACTGCAGGAAGCCATGCTTCACTGCACCCTTCCTGGAAGCTGGCATACTTGCCCTACCCTTGCTATCCACCGGCCAGCTCTTGAGGAAAAGGTCCGCAGGTAGGTTCTCAATGCAGGCAGATGCTCCAGGGGACTCAGTACCCTCCAGCTACTCTGACACACCCCCCCCCCCCCCCGGGTCTCCAGCAACCTCCTCGCCTCCCTCTCTCTGAGGCCGGTTCAAGACGTGCACGCACAGCCCGCGCGACCGGCGCTGCAGCAGGCGGCCCCAACGTCTCCGCCCCCGCGTGCGCGCCCCCGCGGTCTCTCGTTGGCTCGTTCCGGCCTCAGCGCGCCGCCGGCTCCACTCGCCCCCACCCCCTAGCACACCTCGGCGGTAGCGAGCGGCGCGGGGGAGGGGAAGGGGCCGGGAGGAAGGCCGGGGCTGCGGGCCGGACGCGGCGGCGCGCACGCAGGCCTTGCTTCTCCCGGGCCTTCTCCCTCACGCCGGCCGCAGGGCGGGCGCGCACGCCGAGTGACGCTCGGAGGAGGAAGCGCAGCCCCCTTCCCCTCCCTGGCTGCCCCTGGCCCAGCGGGAGCCCCCCCAGTGCGCCTGTGCGGAGGCCTACTTGATTATGTGTGCCCTCTCCGGGCTCCAGCGTTAGCGGCCGGGTGGAGGTGGGGAGGAAAGAAGACGAGGAGGAGGAGGAGGAGGAGGAGGCGGTGGAGGGGAGGTGGGGGGAGTCAGCAAGGACATGGCTCCTGACTCCTGTGCGGAACGTGAGTGACTGAGCGGCAAAGCCCGAGTGAGCGAGCGGCCGAGCGGCGGGCGGGGGCCGGGGACGTAGGGAAGGGAGCGGGGGTGCGGGTGGCTCTGCGGGGGGAAGCACTAATTGGCTTGCATGTGTTTTTTAATGGTCCCCCCAACTCCCTCTTAGATGGTCTCTAGCGACCGGCCCGTGTCACTGGAGGACGAGGTCTCCCATAGTATGAAGGAGATGATTGGAGGCTGTTGCGTTTGCTCAGACGAGAGAGGCTGGGCCGAGAACCCGCTGGTTTATTGCGACGGGCACGGCTGCAGCGTCGCGGTGCATCAAGGTAAACACCCAACCGCCCGCCGGGCCGAACCCGGCCTGCTCCCAACCGTCACCGCTTCCCCCACCTTGGCAGCAACTGCCAGTTCCCCTGCCGCCCCTCCCCCCGCCCCGCCCCGCCCCCGCCCCGTTCCGCGGCCCGGGATTGACTCGGAGGGTCCGCGGCGGGGCGGAGGGGGTGTGGGCTGTGCATGTGGGAGAAAGTGCGTGTGGCCTGGACTGTCATGTGATTCTGCGCTGACTCTCTCAAGTGTCATTTGGCCGCCGCCTGCCCCTGGAGCCGGGGCTGGAGACTTAACGAGGGCGGTGGTTGGAGGGGGGAAGCGTGGGGAGGAGGGTGCTGCGGGTCCGCGGCCTGCGCTCCGAGGGCGGTGGGGGGTGGGTGTGCGCCCCTCGGTGGAGTCGCGGTGGCGGTGGGTTTGGGTTTGGAATCGGAAGCCCCTCCCCCTTCTCTGGCTGCTCCCGTCTGCCGCAGTGTGTCTGGAGACTTCCTGTGGCATGGAGTCAGGCTCGGGAATGCCACTCGCTGCGCCGGGGCGGGTCGCGGAGGCAGGGGGGTTGCATGGGCGCTTTAGTTTAGGGAGGGGAGGTGCCGCTGCTGCACCCCAAGCTTTCTGGCGGAGACCCTGCTGCTGCGGACTGGGAGCTTCGCGCGGAGAAGACGGTGGCCTTCCGCTGCCGCGGTCGTGCTGCTGCAGGAGTGGCTTGGCTCAGCTGCCCTGGGCTGGTGGATGAGGCTGTTGAGGCTGCATCTGGCCACTTCCTCAGCTTAAGTGACTGAAGAGAAGAGGAGATAGTGGTGCGGCCAGTGACTTGGGGAGCTTCTTAGCTTATTTCTGGGTGTTTCCATTCGGTGAGTTTTTTGGATATTACAGAAAAGCCGAGGACACTAGTAAGAGAGTTTTCTGCCCATTAAAGTTTCGGACTTTATCTATTACATTGGTAAGGAAACAACCTACATAATTTTTGGGTGTCTCTTCTATTTGTTCTGTTACTCACCAACCCGCCCTGCTTCCCATTTCTGAATTTGGCATTGAGTGATGCAAATATTTAGTAGTGTATTGGAAAGGATACTATTGAATGAGAGAAAGCCTAAACATAAGGGGCTTAAAGTGCATTCTTTATAGAATGAAATCTCAGAATGGGTAAGGGAGACTTAAGAGATAGTGAATTAAATACCAGAGTGCAGTTATTCTCCTTTCTATTTAGACAAACACCAAAGTTGCACACCTTCCTTCTTTTAAGGAGTGAAAACAGTGTGTGTTGATAGTGATTTTTAAGGTTTTAGAGCTGATATATTAGCGTTTCCATCAGTGTTCATTGGTGTTTGTGGAGGTATTTCTTAGGAATTGGATTCTGAATTATCAAGTTTGAATAGGTAATGTCATCTCCTACTATAGATAACATTCGTTTAAGCTTTAAGTTTTCTTGTCTAGAAGTAGTACTTCTGGGTTAATAGAAAAGTTTTTGGACATTGATGCAGTGTTTTTTGCCTGCTAGGACATTTTTACACTGACATGTTTACAAATTTTAAGAGGAATTACAAGTTTAGCTTTTGGAGTTTTAAAAATTTGTGCTGATTTTATATTCTTTTAGTGCTTTCCAGTCTTTAACCCTCTGAGCCACCCAGGGGCCCCAGTGCTTTCCAGTATTTAAAATACTGCAAGCTTCCTCTGAGCAAGCTCATCCAAAAACATCAGTTGGTTATGAGTGTTCTAGGTTTTTGGGAAAATTGCAACTTTGAGTTAGTTAAATATCAAGTTTTTTAAACTAGAATGAGATTTAGATCTACTAAAATCACTTGTTGGAATATTCACATCATATTTCTAGAAATATAGTTTAGAAATAAACTTCTTAAAATAATGGTTTTATTGAAATGTGATCATATACCATACAATTCACCCACTAAAAGTGTACAGTCCACTGGTTTTAGTACACTCACAGAGTTTTGCGTCTAGTTACCACATAGTTGTAGAACATTTTCTTTTTTCTTTTTCTCTTTATTTTCTTTTAAGAGAAAGGTAAGAGGGTTACAGAGGGGGAGAGAGAATCCTAAGCAGATTCCATGCCCAGCACTCAGCAGGTGGCCGGGCTCAGTCTCACAATTCCGAAATCATGACCTGAGCTGAAATCAGGAGTCGAACTCTTAACTGACTGAACCATTCAGGCACCCCAATTTTATTTTATTTTCTAAAATTTTTGTTTCAGGGGTACAGGTTTGTGATTCATAAGTCTTACACAATACACAGGACTCACTACAACATACACCCTTCCCATATCTGTCACCCAGCCACCCCATCCCTTCCATCCCCGGCACCCCAGTTTTAGAACACTGTCATCAACCTGACAAGAAACTTTGGACCCAATAACAGTTACTCTCCATTTCTTCTCAATTCTCCCAGTACTAGGCAACCAGTAGTGTACATTTCCGTCTGTTGAGTTGTTTATTCTGGACAATTTATACAAATGGAAGCATGTCATGTTTAACAATACATTTCATTTTCTTTTCTGCAATATTTGGTGCTTATTTTGACAGGTGATTTGGAAATATTTTCGTTAGACATCTCTAAAATGCTTGGTACTTAAATTGCAGGATATAGGAATGAATGAATTTCTTTCTGAGTTACTATTTGTAAAAAATCTGTGTATTCAATTTTACTTAATATTCTCCCTATCATAAAATATTAAGTATAATTTGTAATGGTTATGCTTATCTAAAATAACAAAAGGCTGGTCTTTTAATGTTTCTATTAAAATGTCATACAGGAGTGCCTGGGTGGCTCAGTTGGCTAAACATCTGCCTTTGGCTCAGGTCATGATCTCAGGGTCCTGGGATTGAGCCCCATGTTGGGCTCCATGCTCAGTGGGGAGCCTGTTTAGCCCTCTTCCCACTTCTCGTGCTCTTTTAATCTCTCTCTCAAATATATAAATAAAATCTTAAACCCCAAAATGGCATGCAGTTTTTATTAGGTGATAACATATGTGGTAAATAAAAATATAAAATGTTTTCATTCTTTGAAAAAATAGGCATTTTTTTTTTGTTGTTGTTAAAAGATTTTTATTTATTTATTTGACAGAGATCACAAGTAGGCAGAGAGGCAGGCAGAGAGAGAGGAGGAAGCAGGCTCCCTGCTGAGCAGACAGCCTGATGTGGGGCTCGATCCCAGGACCCTGAGATCATGACCTGAGCGACAGGCAGAGGCTTAAGCCACTGAGCCACCCAGGCGCCCCAAAAACGGGCATTTTTATGTGAACAGTCTGAGAGGTAATTATTTTAGAGGGATTTGAAAGGGTATATATTTTCCATAATATAAAAAATGTTAATATGTTTTAAAATCTTTTATTTCCCAATAGCTTGCTATGGCATTGTTCAAGTACCCACTGGACCATGGTTTTGCAGGAAATGTGAATCTCAGGAGAGAGCAGCCAGAGTGGTAAGAACTGTTTTTCAAAAACATTAAAATTCTTAAATGAGTAGCTTAGGATGCCACACACTTACGTTTCAGTTTGAAAGGTTTTCAATCTTTTGTTCAAATATTGAATTTGGGCCAAATATTGACTTAACAGTTTTAAGCCAGTTTTATAAACTGTGAAAAACAAATTGAACCACATAAATATATGTTGGGGGATACTTTGAATGGATAAAACATAAAGTTGTATTTGGGCTTTAGCTCTGTCTACTGTTGAAGGGTTAAATTGGCGATAGAACATAAGGAAGTAAAGATGATAATTCTGCTAGGCTCTGTTTAATAAAAAAACACAAGAGTTTAACCACTGTATTCTTTTTACTGTATCTGCATGTGTATAGTTTTAACTTTGAATGCTCAGTGTTTTCAGACATTCAGTCTTTTTGGCAAAGCAGCATAAAAATTTTCCTTTTTTACTTGGTTGGATGTCTTCTTTCTGAACACTTTCATAAACTTCTTGTAGTCATGAGGGTGGTATGTTTATTTGTGGCTCAAAGCGTTTTTTTTTGTTTTTTTTTTTTTTCATTTGATGTTTTGGAAATATCAGGGAGAAATAGATTTGATCTTCATTAATCATGTAAATGTATTGCCATTTGCAATGTAGTAGTTCCTTCTTTTTGGTGTTGACTAGAGGATTTGACAGAGGTAGAAAACAAACATTTCAACTTCCATCTACATAGTAGCATGGAAGCTTTTATTTTTGCCCAGGCAGTTTTTGATCAGAAATAGTGGCTGAGTAGCCTATCTAGGATTGTGAGACTCAGAGCAATATTCTTTTTTTTTTTTTTTTTAAGATTTTACTTATTTATTTGAGAGAGAGAAGGGGGGCGGGTCAGAAGGAGAAACAGACTCCCCACTGAGCAGGGAGCCCAGTGTGGGACTTGATCCTGGGACTCCAGGATCATAACTTGAACTGAAGGCAGTTGCTTAACCAGCTGAGCCACTCAGGCGTCTCAGAGCAGTATTCTGTTCATATGTTTCATTTGTGTGTGAGAATGCACTATAGCAGAATTACAGCTATACTAGCATTACGATAATGGGAAATAGCAAGAAGAGGATGAACTCATAAATCTCAGGACTTGATGTATACATAGGTCTTCTTTTTGTTTTTTCCTCTTTGTAGCATGTTACGGTTTTGGAAGTTTATGGTTTAGAAGTTATGCTTTAATTCATTAGTAAACCCTAATTGTAAGGTGAGGCTGTTCCAAGGGATGGCAAAGGAGATTCAAACAAACCCAGAGAAAGATTAGAAAATAAGAAGGTGGAGATAAAGAGGTCTGTGAATGGAGAATGGTAGGATGCCAGTATTATTTGCCGTAAATGCCTCTTGTTGTCTGTTTTTAATTCCTTTATTCTTTCTGAGGATATGGTCAAGATATCAAGGTGAATTGAGGTAGTTAACCTTATAAATATTGAAGAATACATTTTAGTTTGGCTTTATTTCTTAGGATGTGGGGGCCATTTGAGGTTTTAAAGAAGAGGTGCAACTTTAATTTCCTATAGTGTAGTTATAAAAGAGAAGGTCCTTTGTGAGAAACATAAAAACTGATTTTAAGCCCAAATAAGCAGAAAAAGGGCATTTTATGCTTTTTATTTTTTTATTTTCAAAAGATTTTATTTATTTATTTTGAGAGAGAATGAGAGAGAGATCATGAGATGGGGGAGGTCAGCAGACTCCCCACTGAGCTGGGAGCCCAGTGCAGGACTCGATCCTGGGACTCCAGGATCATGATCTGAGCGAAAGGCAGTAGCTTAACTAACTGAGCCACCTAGGAGCCCAGGAAGAGAATCTTTCAAGCAGACTGCCCACTGAGCGAGGAGCCAGCTGAGGGCTCTGTCCCTCAACCCATGACATCATGAACTGAGCTGAAACCAAGAGCTAGACGCTTAACTGAACCACCCAGGTGCCCTAAGTTAGTCTTTTTTTTTTTTTTTTTTAAGTAAATACTTCCCTTTTGGTAATTATTACTTTGTTTATTTTAAAAGTAATTTCTGTGCCAAGGTGGGGGTTGAACTCATGACCCAGAGATGAGGAGTCAGTTGCTCTACTGACTGAGTCAGCCGGGTACCCCAAGAATTGTATTAGTCTTAATCTTATTTCTGCTTTTGTGTGTCTGCTTTATTCTTTTCCTTTCTGCAGGTTTTCTCTGCTACAGGCTGTTTACTGTCAGATTCTATGTTAAATATTCTGTGAAAATTATCTGGTTTAATCATCTTATCAAACCTTGAGGTATTTTGTTGTTCTCATTTTATGGATAAAGACATCATAGTTTAAGAGAAATGCATATCTAGTTGGAGGCTGGGCTGTGATTAAGCTCTCAACCATCATGTTCTGTATTGCCTCCTGTGGTGAAAGTGGCTATACTTCAGCTCCTAATATTTTCTGTTTCCTGTTTCAAGAGACTAAATCTCATGCTGAGTTTCATATTCCTTTGGGTAAAAAAAAAAACAAAAAACAAAACAAAAAAACAAACCCAGAACCAAAACCAAAACTGGGTTGACTTGGATAAGGTGCCTAGCGCTGGACCAACTAGTCATGGCTAGACAATAGGGTTGCTTAGACACAGAGAGATGTCTGTGGGCTTGGGATAGCTCACTTCTCAGAGAAGGGATTTATGAGCTGATAGTACCTTGGTGGAATAATAAAGTTTAATTTCAGACAAGTAGTTTGGAGTATATAGAATGGATTTGAAGGGGGAGGTTAGAAACTGAGAGATTTAGGATGATTTACACTAAAAATGTGAGAGTTGAAAGGAAGGGAGGGAGCATTTTGAAGGATGAAATGACAGAAATGGATATTGGGTAAAGGAAGGGAATAATCAGAGATGGTTTTTAGTATCAAGGTTTGTCACTGGAATGATGATACCATTAATAGTCATAGAGTAATGGTAATAGAGAAAGGACAGCAAGTCTGATGAACCAGGAAAGTTCTGTTTTGGGCATGTTGGATTTTGTGCTTGCTTCAGCAGCACATATACTAAAATTGGGCATGTTAGTTTTGATGATGCTAGGGTTTTTCATTGGGAATTTAGAATTAAAGTAATGGAGTCAAGTTAGAGAGTTGGAGCTGCGTAGAAGGAAGACTGGGAACCAAATGACATTATTTTTTTGTTGTTGTTAGAGAAAAGAAAAATGAAGACAGCTATGGTGAATATCCACACTTGGGGAGAGTAAGAGAACAAGTTACCAATCATGGAAAATGAACTGTCAGGAGAGGAGAGCCTGCAGTAGTAACAGTTGGTTTCTCAGGAAAGAATAGTTGATAGTGACATTGCTATAAGGATACTGAAGAACTGAGAAAAGTTTCTGAGACCAGTTATAGTTCCTTTGGGCAGAACTCTCATTATAGGTACTGAAGAGAGTAGAGATTGTAGGATTAGACTGAATATTGAACAAGTGAGGAAAGAGGAAAGTAAAAGTTAGAGATTGAATTTTTTTTTTTAAATTTTATTTATTTATTTGACAGACAGATCACAGGCAGGCACAGAGGCAGAAGCAGGCTCCCCGCAGAGCAGAGAGCCCAATGCAGGGCCTGATCCCAGGACCCTGAGATCATGACCTGAGCTGAAGGCAGAGGTTTAACCCACTGAGCCACCCAGGCGCCCCGAATTTTGTTGGTTTTTAGGGGAGACTCTTTGTAGGTCGGCACTCATTGTTCAGAAAAAGTACTTGATGGGTGGCCTGGATGGCTTTTTCGGTTAAGCGTCTGCCTTAGACTGCGGTCATGATCCCAGGGTTCTGGGATCAAGCTGTGCATCATGTTCCCTGCTGGAGCAGGAAGCCTGGTTCTCCTCCTCTCTCTACTGCTCCCACTCCTTGTGCTCTTCTGCTTTGTCAAATAAATAAATAAAATCTTAAAAAAAGTAACAGCAGTAGGATTGCTTTATTTACCTCAAGTGAACATGTATTTTTGCTGAAGGTTTTTTTTTTTAAAGGACTTTATTCATTTGAAGGAGAGGGAGAGCGTGCACAAGCAGGGAGAGAGGCAGAGGGGGAGAGAGAAGCAGACTCCCTGCTGAGCAGGGAGCCCACTGTGGGACTCTATCCCAGGACCTGGGGATCATGACCTGAGCCAAGGTGGCCCCACGCTGAAGGTTTTTGATTAGGCTTAACATTGTTTAGTAACCACTCTCTGGTGGTTAGAGGTTAAACCTCTGATGACTATTTTGTATTTAATGGGTATTTGTTCTTAATTATCTCGGGCTGAAGAGACTTACTAGAAATGTTTATATAACATTTATACATACATTTATAACATTTATGTACTTTTAATGGGATAAAGAGGATATGTTAGATTTTAAATATTCTACTTTGAAAACATGGTGAGAGTGGATTGTGCAGAAAAATAAAATGGCCAAAAGTTCATTAAGAATTTGCATTATCGGGGTGCCTGGGTGGCTTAAGTGGGTTAAGTGGGTTAAGCCTCTGACTTCAGCTCAGGTCATGATCCCAGGGTCCTGGGATCGAGCCCTGCATCGGGCTCTCTGCTCAGCGGGGAGCCTGCTTCCCTTCCTCTCTCTGTGCCTGCCTCTTTGCCTACTGGTGATCTCTCTGTCAAGTAAATAAATAAAATCTTTAAAAAAAAAAAATTTGCATTATTTAGGTTTTGCTATTCTAGCTCTAAATGAAAAGACTGTTTCTACAGGAGATGAGATGTAACTTTTTCCTACTGTTCTGCCTCTTTTTATTATAGTTCTTTCTGGCTTCTTAACATTGTTGGGGAAGAACTGCTGGATGGAATGTAATTCAAGATTTTAGGGATTGACCTAGGGTTGCACATTTTTTTTTAAAGATTTTATTTATTTATTTGACAGAGAGAGCGACCACAAGCAGGGGGAGTGGCAGGCAGAGGGAGAGGGAGAAGCAGGCTCCCCACCGATGAAGGAGCCCAACATGGGGCTTGATCCCAGGACCTCCTGGGATCATGACCTGAGCTGAAGGCAGATGCTTAACTGACTGAGCCACCCAGGCTCCTCCACATTTTATTTTTTAATTTTTGCTTAATGAAAATATATAATGCAAAAAAGTCACTATAAATGTGTAAAACCATCTGAACTATATACTTAACTGTATTTTGTATTTATATTTAATTTTATTAAGTAAAATTATATTAATATGTATGTCATAAATAAGTATGACTATAGGACATAAAATAAATATTCCCTACCCGGAATGAACTAAGGTGGATTTTTCATATTTACCCCAAATCTTGCCTTTTTAAAATAATAAATAAAAAAATGAAGTTGAAATACTTTTTGTACTCTCCCCAGTCTGAGTTACCTTTTAGTATCTGTAGGGACCATTTCTTTTTTTTCTTTTTTAAAGATTTATTTATTTATTTGACAGAGAGAGAGAGAGAGTGAGAGAGGGAACACAAGCAGGAGGAGTGGGAGAGGGAGAAGCAGGCTTTCCTACGGAGCACGGAGCCGGATGCGGGGCTCCATCCCAGGATTCTGCGATCATGACCCGAGCCGAAGGCAGACGCTTAATGACTGAGCCACCCAGGCGCCCCTGTTGGGACCATTTCTCTCTTTTTTCTTTTCAGTTCTATTGGGATATAATTGACCTATAACATTGTATTGATTTAAGCTATACAATGTAATGATTTGATTATATATGTATATATGTATATGTATATTGCAAAATGATTACTAAAAGTTTAGTTAACATCCATTCTCAAATAGTTACAAATTTCTTTTTTTTTTTTTTTAAGAGTTTATTTATTTGAGAGAGAGAGAGCAAGGGAGAACAGGAACAGGGCTGGGTTGTTTGGGTGCATGGGGAGGAGGGACAGAGGGAGAGGGAGAAGCAGGCTGCCCTCTGAACAGGGACCCCAATGTGGGGCTTGATCTCAGGACTGTGGGATCATGACCTGTGCCAAAGGCAGATGCTTAACTAACTGAGCCACCCAAGTGCCCCAGTAGTTTTCTTTTCTTTTGATTAGAACTTTAAAGATTTATTCTTAGGGCACCTGGTTGGCTCAGTTGGTAAAGCATAGGACTCTTAATCTCAGGGTTGTGAGTTCAGTCCCCATGTTGGGTAATAAAGCTTACTTAAAAACACGTATACACAGAACTTAAAAAAGATTTACTCTTAATAGCTTTCATATACACAATCCAGTATTGTTAATTATAGTCACCATGCTATATATTCCATTCCCAGAACTTACTGTATAAGTGGAAATTTTTACCTTTTGATAGACCACCTCACGCCCATTCCCCACCCACCATCCCCTGCCTTTCACATCCGTCAGTCTATTTTCTGTTTCTATGACACTGGTTCTTTGAGATTCCATATGTAAGTGAGGTCATATAGTACAGATGGTCCCCTGACTTAGGATTTTTTGACTTCACAGTGGTGTGAAAGCAGTATGTATTCAGTAGAATGCATATTTCAAACCCTGTATTTTGATCTTTTCCCAGACTAGTGATACGCAGTATATTTGTGATGCTGGGCTACAGCAGCTAGCCAGTGCTGCCAGTTAGCTGCCAAGTCAGATCAGGAGGGCAAACAATAGATAGACTTAGAACCATTCTCTAGGAGTGCCTGGGTGGCTCAGTGGCTTAAGCGTCTGCCTTTGGCTCAGGTCATGATTCCGGAGTCCTGGAATTGAGTCCCCGCATTGGGCTCCCTGTTCAGCGGAGAGGCTGCTTCTCCCTCTCCCTCTGCCTTCTGCTGTGCCTACTTGTGCTCTGTATCTCTCTGTCAAATAAATAAATAAAATCTTAAAAAACAAACAAACAAAAAGAACCATTGTCTACCCTTGCAGGCACTCTGTTTTTCACTTTCAGTGCAGTAGTCAGTAAATTACGTAAGATATTCAACACTTTTACTATAAAATAGGCTCCATGTTAAGATGATTTTTGCTCAGCTGTAAGCTAATGTAAGTGTTTCACACTAGGCTAGGCTATGATATTTGGTAGGTTAGGTGCATTAAACACATTTCAATTTATGGTACTTTCAACTTAGGGTTTATTGTGACATAACTCCATTGTACATTGAGGAAGATCTGTATTTGTTTGTCTAATTTGTTTGACTTAGCATAATGCCCGCTATCTTTGTTGTTGCTAACAGCATGATTTCCTTCTTTTTTCTGGCCAAATAATATTCCTCTGTGTGTGTGTGTATTTCACTGTTTTAATATTAATACTGCATGAATGTATGCATATATATTATTCAGTATTATTTTATAGGAATGGCATCATACTGTATATATGTTCTGCAAC
Organism: Martes martes; assembly: GCF_963455335.1. Taxonomy (NCBI): domain Eukaryota; kingdom Metazoa; phylum Chordata; class Mammalia; order Carnivora; family Mustelidae; genus Martes; species Martes martes. The sequence continues at coordinate 124,305,511 of NC_137895.1, forward strand.
TTGTGATATGCTGCATTAATGCATACTGACTTAGTTCATTATTTTTATCTGCTTTTTAGTGTTTTTTTTTTTTTTTAAGATTATTTATTTATTTATTTGACAGAGATCACAAGTAGGCAGAGAGGCAGGCAGGGAGGGAAGGGGGAAGCAGGCTCCCTGCTGAGCAGAGAGCCCGATGTGGGGCTCGATCCCAGGACCCTGAGATCATGACCTGAGCCGAAGGCAGAGGCTTTAACCCACTGAGCCACCCAGGCGCCCCTGCTTTTTAGTGTTTTGTCAAAGAATGTACCACAGTTTGTTTAATTTCCTTTTTGAATTTTTTTTTTAAAGATTTTATTTATTTATTTGTCAGAGAGAGAGATAGAGAGAGAGAGTGAGCGAGCACAGGCAGAGTGGCAGAGGGAGAAGCAGGCTCCCTGCAGAGCAAGGAGCCCGATGTGGGACTCGATCCCAGGACGCTGGGATCATGACCTGAGCCGAAGGCAGCTGCTTAACCAACTGAGCCACCCAGGTGTCCCTCCTTTTTGAATTTTTGTTTTTAAATTTAATTTCCTTATTTTTTTTTTAAAGATTATTTATTTATTTATTTGACAGACAGAGATCACAAGTAGGCAGAGAGGCAGGCAGAGAGAGAGGAAGGGAAGCAGGCTCTCTGTTAAGCAGAGAGCTCAATGCGGGCCTCGATCTCAGGACTCTGGGATCATGACCTGAGCCAAAGGCAGAGGCTTTAAACCACTGAGCCACCCAGGTGACCAAATTTAATTTCCTTATTGATTGTCATTTAGGTTTCTAATTTTTCACAATTACAAATAGTGCTGCAGTAAGCATATTTGTAGACATAGTAAAGCTTGGTGTTTTTCTATATATTTTTAGAGAGATAGTGGGGGAAGGAGCAGAGGAAGAGGGAGAGATAAAGGATCTTAAATGGCTCCACACCCTGTGTGGAGCCCTGTGGTGGGGCTCAGTCTCACATCCTGAGATCACGATCTGAGCTGAAATCAAATTAGAAGTTAGGGTGCCTGGGTGGCTCGGTGGGTTAAAGCCTCTGCCTTTGGCTCGGGTCATGATCCCGGGGTCCTGGGATCAAGTCCTGCGTTGGGCTCTCTGCTCCGCGGGGAGCCTGCTTTCTCCTCTCTCTCTCTCTCTGCCTGCCTCTTTGCCTACTTGCGATCTCTGTCTGTCAAATAAATAAATAAAATCTTAAAAAAAAAAAATTAGAAGTTAGACACTAAACCAGCGGAGCCACTCAGGCTGCCCCCCACCCCCAAGCTTGGTGTTTTATTTTTATTTTTATTTTTTTTAAGATTTTATTTATTTATTTGAGAGAGAGAGAGAGAGAGATCACAAGTAGGCAGAGAGGCAGGCAGAGAGAGGAGGAAGCAGGCTCCATGCTGAGCAGAGATTCCTGATGCTGAGCTTGATCCCAAGACCCTGAGATCATGACCTGAGCTGAAGGCAGAGGCTTAGCCCACTGAGCCACCTAGGCGCCCCAAGCTTGGTGTTTTTAAAAAATACTGTCTGAGAGTCTTTATTAATAGGCAGGTTTTAATTTGTTTACATTTATAGTACTGGCTGGTATATTTGGGCTTATTTCAAAATTTTTATTTTCTGGGGTGCCTTGGTGGCTCAGTTGATTAAGCGACTATCTTCGGCTCAAGTCATGATCCTGGAGTCCCAGGATCGAGTCCCACATTGGGCTCCCTGCTCAGCAGGGAGTCTGCTTCTCCCTCTGACCCTCCCCTCTCTCATGCTCTCTGTCTCTCGTTCTCTCTCTTAATAATAATTTATAAATAAATAAGATCTTTTAAAAATAAAATAAAATAAACTTATTTTGTTTTCTATTTACCATGCCTTTTTTCCATCTCTTTTCCTTCAGTTGGAGTGATTGAATGTTCTTAATTCCTTTTTTTTTTGAAACATTTTTTCCTTAAGGATTTTATGTATTTGAGAGAGAGAGCGCAAGTTGGATGAGGGGCAGAGGGAGAAACAGATTCCCTGATGAGCAGGGAGCCTGTTGCGGGGCTCGATCCCGACATTCTGGGATCATGACCTGAGCTGAAAGTAGATGCTTAACCAACTGAGACACCCAGGTGCCCCTATTCTCCCCTCACTTTTTTTTCTTAAATCCTTGTTGATTTGGAGAGAATGTATTCTATTTCTTTTCTGTCAGTGATTGTCCTACAGTTTTAATGTGCATACTTTGTATTTTCAATGAGTCAAAAACTAATACAACCAAAGACCTCAGGATGCCTTGTATTCCCCCTCTTTCCCTTGCAAGATTTGTGGTATGCTTTCTGTATTTTAATTCCACCTTATTTATTTATTTGTTTGTTTGAAGGGGGAGGATGAGAGAGAGAGAGAGAATCCCAAGCAGGCGCCATAACCAGCATGAGTCACATATGGGGCTCAGTCTCTTAACCCCGAGATCATGACCTGAGATGAAATTTAGAGTTGGGTGCTTAGCTGAGCCAATCAGGCACCCTAAATTCCACCTTACTTTTAGTCTCCCAAATTTGTAGTTGTGTTTTTTTTTCAAAAAATTTTAAATTTAATTTTTAAATTTAATTTCTGTTTTTTAAGATTTTATTTATTTGAGAGAGAGAGTGAGGGAGTGAGAGAAGGAGCAGGGAGAGGGGCAGAGGGAGAAGCAGGCTCCCGGCTGAACAGGGAGCCCGATGCAGGGCTTGATCCCATGACCCTGGGATCATGACCCAAGCTAAAGGCAGATACTTAACTGACTAAGCCAGCCAGGAGCCCAGTTGTGTTTTTTTGTTTTTCTTTTTATTTATTTTTAAAGATTTATTTATTTATTTATTTGACAGATAGAGATCACAAGTAGGCAGAGAGGCAGGCCGAGAGAGAGAGAGAGAGAGAGTAGGAAGCAGGCTCCCTGCTGAGCAGAGAGCCTGATGTGGGGCTCTATCCCAGGACCCTGAGATCATGACTTGAGCCGAAGGCAGAGGCTTTAACCCCACTGAGCCACCCAGGTGCCCCTTGTTTTTCTTTTTAAAAGATTTTATTTATTTGACAGAGAGGAAGAGATCACAGGTAGGCAGAGAGGCAGGTAGAGAGAGCGGGAAGCAGGCTCCCTGCTGAGCAGAGAGTCCAATGCAGGGCTCAATCCCAGGACCCTGGGATCATGACCCAAGCCGAAGGCAGAGGGTTTAACCCACTGAGCCACCCAGGCGGCCCTTGTTTTTCTTTTTAAAAGATTTATTTATTTGACAGAGAGGTAGGCAGAGCCAGAGATCACAAGTGGAGGGAATGGAAGGGATGGGAGGGAGAAGCAGGCTCCCTGCTGAGCAAGGAGCCCAATGTGAGGCTCCATCCCAGAACTCTGGGATGACCTGAGTTGAAGGCAGATGCTTAACCATCTAAGCCACCCAGGCACCCCCCTCCCCAGTTTTTTTTTAATAGGTATCTGTAATTTAGATCTAACATTACTAAAATTTTGTTCAACTCAGTTTTTTACCTTGCTGCTTTATGGGTCATTTCCTTTTTTAAAATTTTTACACAGTTCTAGGGTTCCCCTCCAGTGTTTATCTAGAAAGTAGTAAGCAAGCTACGTTTGTCTTTTTGTGTCTAAGAGTATTATTATTTTGCTCTCTTCTATGCTAGTTTGAGTTCTAGAGTCATTGTTTTCCTGTACGTAAAGATTTCATTCTAGTTTGTCTTCTGGTATCTAATTGTGATAAATAGAGAATCTGTTGACGTGGTGCTTATCCTGCTTCAGAGTTGATTGGCTTTTTCATTCTGTGGACTCTTTTTTTTTTTTTTTTCCATCTTGGAAAATTTTCTTCTCTTCAAGTGTCAGCTCATTTATTTTTTTTCTGGAATTGTTACCTAGGTATGTGCTTGGGATTCTTGTTATTTTCTTCATATCTTATATTATTTTTTAAATTTTTATTTTATTATTTATTTATTATTTTTATTTATTTATTTATTTTTTAAAAAGATTTTATTTAGTTATTTGACAGACAAAGATCACAAGTAGGCAGAGAGGCAGGCAGAGAGAGAGGAGGAAGCAGGTTCCCTGCTGAGCAGAGAGCCCGATGCGGGACTTGATTCCAGGACCCTGGGATCATGACCTGAGCCAAAGGCAGAGGCTTTAACTGACTGAGCCACCCAGGTGCCCCGTTTTTTAAATTTTAGAAAAGATTTTATTTATTTGAGAGGGAGAGTGAATGAGAGAGCCCTCATGCACACGCAAGAGTAGGGAGAGGGAGAAGCAGACTCCTGCTGAGTAGGGAACCTGACTTTAGGCTCCATCCTCGGATGCTGGGATCATGATCTGAACCGAAGGGAGATACTTAATGGACTAAGCTACTCAGGGGCCCCTCTTCATGTCTTTTAATTTCTCTTTCATATTTTCTGTTTTATCTCTCCATTATGGATAATCTCTTTAGCTCTGTCTTGAGATTTATGCTTATTGTTAACCCAGTCAGTGAATTTCTTTTCTGAGTGAATCATATCTACAATATGTATTGTATTTTTCATTTTGCCTTTTTTTATTTTAAAGATTTTATTTATTTATTTGACAGAGAGAGACGCAAGCAGGGGGGAGTGGGAGAGGAAGAAGCTGGCTTCCCGCCGAGCAGAGAGCCCGATTCGGGGCTCCATACCAGGACCAAGGGATCATGACCCAAGCTCAAGGCAGATGCTTAATGACTGAGCCACCCAGGCGCCCTGCCTTTTTGTCCATAATATTTTGCTATTGCCTTATGGATGATATTTCTTTATTATTCGAACATTTAAAACATACTTATTTTGGGGACACTTGGCTGGGTCACTTGGTGGAGCATGCAGTTCTTGATCTCACAGTCATGAGTTCAAGTTCCACATTGGTCGTAGAGCTTACTAAAAACAACTTATTTTATCTTTTAATTCTATTTATTTATTTATTATTTTTAAGATTTTATTTATTTATTTGACGGAGATTGAGATCACAAGTAGGCAGAGAGGCAGGCAGAGAAAGGGTAGGAGGAAGCAGGCTCCCCGCTGAGCAGAGAGCCTGATGGGGGCTCGATCCCAGGACCCTGGGATCATGACCTGAGCTCAAGGCAGAGGCTTAACCCACTGAGCCGCCCAGGAGCCCCTAAAAGCAACTAATTTTAATACTTCTCAGAGATTTTAGAATTCTTTCATTTGTTTTGTTTGTTAAGTCTGGTGGTAGGGATCTTCATATACTTCGTAATTTTTGGTTGTGAGCTAATTCTCAGGAGTTGCTGTCTTCTTTGGATTCCTGTTCTGCTAGGAACACAGTGAAGATGTTACTCTGGGGAGTTTGTGCATTGCTGTCTTTGAAGAACCATGTTTGGCCCCTAACAAAGACGAGATTACAGTAGCTTCTGCAAATCAGGAATTTACAGATTTATGAATTCTTTCATCCTTTTAAAGCCTTTTTTGACAACTCTGTGATATCATTAGGGATCAGGCTTTTTTGGTCCTCCGACTATGCCAACCTTAGCATATGGTTTTCATTTTCAGGGGTGTCCCACAGTCAGAGCATGGCAGCTGGAACTGCAGTCATTATGATCTGCAGAAAGAAGTTCCAGGCAGAAGGGGGGGGATGGTAAAGTTAAAAAGTGGTTTTCTTCCCAGCTGACTTCTTTTCTTGTTTTCCTGAAGTCCCAGTCAATACATGTTGCTTAATTTTATTGGCTTTTAGTTTTTAGACTTCAAAATATGGGTCAGTTGAAGAACTGAATAAAATGGGCGTTTTGTTAGGAGGGAAGAACGGTAGAATGGTATTGGGATTGGTAACCAGCAGACTCTGTCAGAGTTTGCCTACTGGGGTTCACTGCTCCAGAGTAATTTTTAAGTTTGTTTCTTGACTGGAATCTGGTACCCTTTAGATAATGGATTTTTGGGTACGACACATTCTCAGCATTAACTGAGTTTCTGGTTTTTCTAGAGTGACCCCTCTACTGATGTTCAGAACCAGCATCTCACTTCAGTGCACCTTCTCTAGTCTTACCAGTCTAGGCCATGTTTTTCTATGATAGATTCATTCCCCTTTGGTTGTTTAATAGGCCTTTAGCAGCTTCTGTCCTTATGCAGGGAACCCAGTTAGAACTTTTTGTGTGTGTGTGTGTCTAGGGTCTGTGGTAGTGTCATAGTCAATTCCAGTCTCTGAGGTATATAATAGGTCAGGTATCTTTATTTACTGCCTCAGCTTCAACTAATACTCATTTTTTTAGCTTTTCTTTTTTATTTCTGGTACTGGAGATTAACCTTTATCTACGTAATTAAAAATTGTTTTCAGATTTATTTATCTTTGATTTCTGAGTGCAAGAAGACAATTGCAGTTTTAAAATTTCATATGTAATTAAAAGCTTGTATACTTTATTTATTTATTTTTAAAAATTTCTTTTTAAAGATTTTATTTATTTATTTGATAGAGATCACAAACAGGCAGAGAGGCAGGGAAGCAGGCTCCCTGCCGAGCAGAGAGCCTGTTGTCGGGCTCGATCCCAGGACCTTGAGATCATGACCTGAGCTGAAGGCAGAGGCTTTAACCCACTGAGCCACCCAGGTGCCCCAAGCTTATATACTTTAGGGCACCTGGGTGGCTCAGTGGGTAAGCCTCTGCCTTCAGCTCAGGTCATGATCCCAGGGTCTTCGGATGGAGCCCCGCATCAAACTCCCTGCTCAGCAGGAAGCCTACTTCTCCCTCTTCCATTCTCCCTGCGTGGGTTCCTGCTCTCACTGTCTCTTTCTCTGTCAAATAAATAAGTAAAACCTTAAAAAAAAAAAAAAAGTAAGTCTTAGTGGCACCTGGGTGGCTCCGTGGGTTAAGCTTCTGCCTTCAGCTCAGGTCATGATCTCATTGTCCTGGGATCGAGCCCCACATGTGGGCTCTGTTCAGCAGGGAGCCTGCTTTCTTTATCCCCTCTCTCTGCCTACTTGTGATCTCTCTCTGTCAAATAAATAAATAACATCTTTAAAAAAAAAAAAAGTGAGTCTTAAATAGATTGCCTTCAGAGTTAAATACTGCTAGCATTTTTTCTCCTATTGCTGATTCATGTCTAACATTTGCCTTTGTAGCTTTAAAAGAGGTGCTTTTATTTTTTATTTATTTTTTAAAAAGTTTTTATTTATTTATTTGACAGAGAAAGAGACAGCGAGAGCAGGAACACATGCAGGGAGACAGAGAGGCAGGCAGAAAGAGAGGGGGAAGCAGGCTCCCCACCGAGCAGAGAGCCTGACTCGGGGTTCGATCCCAGGACTCTGAGATCATGACCTGAGCCCAAGGGAGAGGCTTAACCCAGTGAGCCACCCAGTGCCCCAGAAAACTTTTAGAAAGTTAACAGAGGGGGTGCCTGGGTGGCTCAGTGGGTTAAAGCCTCTGCCTTCAGCTCAGGTCATGGTCTCCGGGTCCTGGGATCGAGTCCCGCATCGGGCTCTTTGCTCAGTGGGGAGCCTGCTTCCCTTCCTCTCTCTCTCTGCCTGTCTCTCTGCCTACTTGTGATCTCTGTCAAATAAAATCTTAAAAAAAAAAAGAAAAAGAAAGTTAACAGAGTTAGTGCTTACCACCATAGATAAAATAGTAAATGGCCAGTTCCTGTTGTCTCTCTTGATTCTTATTTACTATGAGAAAAGCCTAGCATAATGTCTGACATGAAGTAGGTGCTTAACACTTATTTTATCCTTTTCTAACCTGCCTATGCAACTAGTAAGAGAAATGAAATCATAGGAATATATTGATACCTTGCCCAGCATATGGTATCTATTTATTCCTTTTTTTTAAAGTTTAGGTTTAATTTTTTTTTTTAAGATTTTATTTATTTATTTGACAGACAGAGATCACAAGCGGCAGTGAGGCAGGCAGAGAGAGAGAGAGGAGGAAGCAGGCTCCCCGCTGAGCAGAGAGCCCAATGCGGGGCTCCATCCCAGGATGCTGAGATCATGACCTGAGCTGAAGGCAGAGGCTTAACCCACTGAGCCACCCAGGCGCCCCTAATTTCTCTTTTTTTTAAAGATTTAATTTCTATGTTTATTAAAGTAATAAATGCATAGTCAAAGTTAGGTATTACCGAAAATTTCTCTCACACAAAGGAAACAGTACTTTGCTGTTTGACTCTTGAAATCTAATCTCATTGCCCAGAAGCAACCTCTTTTGGCTGCTCCTTCTGGTATTTACTTGCATATTTCTAAAAAGAAAGTAGAAGCAGGCTCCCCACTGAGCAGAGAGCCGGCATGGGGCTTGATCCCAGGACCCTGAGATTATGACCTGAGCCTAAGACAGACACTTGATCAGCTGAGTCACCTAGGCACCCCTGAAGTTTATTTTTCTTTCTTTCTTTTTTTTTTTTTTTTAAGATTTTATTTATTTATTTGAGAGAGACAGAGACAGAGACAGAGAACATGAGAGGAGGGAGGGTTCGAAGGAGAAGCAGACTCCCTGATGAGCAAGGAGCCCTAAGCGGGCCTCAATCCTGGTGTCCTGGGATTATGACCTGAGCCAAAGGCAGACACCCAACTGACTGAGCCACCCAGGTGCCCTGAAGTTTATTTTTCTTAGTAATCTCCAAACCCCTCATTGGGCTTGAACTTAGAATATTGGGATTAAGAGTTGTGTGCTCTGGGGCGCCTGGTGGCTCAGTCATTAAGGGTCTGCCTTCAGCTCAGGTCATGATCCCAGGCTCCTGGGATCAAGCCCGGTGTCTGTGTGTCTGTGTCAGGCTCCCTCTCAGCAGGGAGTCCGCTTCTCCCTCTCCCACTCCCCCTGCTGTGTTCCCTCTTTTGCTGTCTCTGTCATATAAATAAAATCTTTAAAAAAAAAAAAAAAGAGTTGTGTGCTCTGCCAACTGAGCCAGCCAGGCGCCCCTATAAGCAGCTATTCTTGACATACCAGTTTTAGTAGTTGCCTTTCAGTGTATCAGAAATTTTCATTAAATCACTGGTGTTAAACAGTAATATTTTATTATCTAAATATTTTGTTTATTTGTGAGCCAAAAGTCTACTGATTTTTTTATTTCCTTGGGATTAATAATGGTCTTATATTTTCATTTTCCTTATATTCTTTTTTTAGATGCTTTTTTATTTTTATTTTTTTTAAAGATTTTATTTATTTATTTATTTGTCAGAGAGCAAGAGAGAGAGTGCGCGCGAGTGTACCAACAGGCAGAGCAGCAGGCAGAGGTGGAGAGCAGGCTCCTTGCCGAGCAAGGAGCCCGATGAGGCACTCAATTCCAGGACCCTGGGATCATGACCTGAGCTAGAGGCAGCGGCTTAACCCACTGAGCCACCCAGGCGCCCCTAGATGCTTTTTAAAAACATTTTATTTATTTTTTAAGACTTTATTTGTCAGAGAGAGAGGGAGTGCAAGCACAAGCAGGGGGAGTAGCAGGCAGAGGGAGAAGCAGGCTCCCCGCTGAGCAAGGAGCTCAATGAGGAACTTGATGCCTGGCCCTGTGATCATGACCTGAGCCAAAGGGAGATGCTTAACAGACTGAGCCACCCAGGTGTCTTCTTATGTTCTTTATTTAAAGTTAAATCTTTCTATGTACTCCAGTTGCTTTTTCATATAATCTTTCAAATGATTAATGAATCAGGTAGTCTGTTCATAAAATTTTCCTTTTCCTCTTTTCTCTACACTCTTTCCATCTTCTTCCCTTCTTCCTCTCTCCTTCCCTCTTCCTGTCTCTTTTTTCCCTCCCCCTCCTCTTGTCTCCCCTTCTGCTGCCTCCTCTCTCTCCTCTTGCACTTTTTCCTCTTCCTCCTTTCCTTTTTAACTAGTAGATCTTCTGGGTACCATCTTCCTGCTGTCATCTGTGCTGGTTTGTTTTTAGGCTGGATCTTTCCTTCACTATCGTCTTAGGAGTTTATTTCTTGCTTATTTTGGATTCTGTTTTATAATGCTTCATCCTCCCTGTTTCTGCATCTTTAATGGTCTGTTTTCTTGTTTTAGTGGGCACCTGTAGTAGCTTCATAGGAAATGGTGTGTAAAAAATAATTTCTTAAAGATTTTACATGTTTGATAAAATTGGTAGCTTTTACCATCTTGATTGATAGCTTGGCTAAATACAGAATTCTTGGTTGGAAACCATTTTCTTTTTTCTTTTTTTGAGATTTTATTTATTCATTTGAGACAGAGAGATACAGAGAGAAAGCATAAGCAGGGGCATAGGCAAAGTTAGAGGGAGAAACAGACTCCCTGCTGAGCTGGGAGCCTGATGTGGGATTCAGTCCCAGGATCTGGAGATCATGACCTGAGTCAAAGTCAGACACTTAACTATGTGAGCCATCCAGGTGCCCCTCTTTTTTTTTTTTTTTTTTAAGATTTTATTTATTTTTTTGTGAGACAGAGCATGCGTTGGGGGGGGAAGGGGCAGAGGGAGAAGGAGAAGTAGTCTTTCCACTGAGTGGGGAACTCAGTGCTTGACTCCATCCTAGGGCCCTGGGATCATGACCTGAGCCGAAGGTAGACGCTTAACTGACTGAGCCACCAAGGGGCCCCTGGAAATAATTTTCATTCAGAATTTTGTGATTTGCTTTTTAGGTTCAGTGTTTCTGTTTGAGATCCAGTAAAGTTCTGATTTCTAATACATTGTATTAGAAATGTGATTGTTTTCTCTGGATTTTTTTAAAAAAATTCAGGTTATTTCTGATATTTTTCATGGTATTCAGTGGCCCTTTTGAGTTGGTAAAATCATGTTAGGGAACATAAGTTCAGTTAATGATAACATTTTTCTTGAAGGATTTCTTTGATGACTTGCTCAGTTCTGTTTTTCTTTTTCTGTATGTTTTTTAATTTGGTTATTGAGTCTTTGACCTAATTTTCCAATTTTTAATATTTTTTGTTTAAATTACCTTTTTTCCCCCTACTTTCTGAGGCAGTTCCTTACTTTGTCTTCTAACCCTTCACTTAAATTTCTTTCTTTCCTTTTTTTTTTTTTTAAAGATTTTATGTATGTATTTGACAGAGAGAGAGAAACAGGAAGAGAGGGAACACAAGCAGGGGGTAGTGAGAGAGGGAGAAACAGGGTTCCCGCTGAGCAAGGAGCCCGATGTGGGGCTCGATCCCAGAATCCTGGGATCATGACCTGAGCCGAAGGCAGATGCTTAATGACTGAGCCATCCAGGCACCCCTTCACTTAAATTTCTAAGGTGTATTATACTTCTCATTTCCAAGGGCTCCTTTATACTCTCTGTTCTTTATTCCTTCTGTTTTTATTTCTTGGATGCACTATTTTTTTTTTTTAATTGAAGTGTAGTTGACACAGTGTGTTACATTAGTTTTAGGTGTACAACATAGTGATTCCACAATTCTCTATGGTATGCTATGCTCACAACAAATACAGCTGTCGTCTGTCACTGTATAATACTATTACCACACAATAACTGACAGTATTCCTTATGCTGTGCCTTTTCATCCCTGTGACTTATTCATTCTGTGACTGGAAGCCTGTACCTCCTACTCTCTTGTCACCCATGTTGCCCATTCCCTCAGGCAACCACCAGTTTTCTGTATTTATGGGTCTGTTTTTATTTTCTCTGTTCTTTCATTTGTTGTGTTTAGATCCCAACATACAAACAAAATTATATAGTATTTGTCTTTCTCTGACTTAGATCACTTAGCATAATACTCTCTAGATCCATCCCTGTTTTTGCAAATGGCAGGGTCTCTCTCTCTCTCTTTTTTTTTTTTTATGGCTCAGTTATTCTTCATTGTGTGTGTGTATGTGTATGTACACACACTGCATGTTCTTTGTTTATCCATGGACACTTGAATCACTTCCATATCTTGGTTATTGTAAATAATGCTGCAATAAACATAAAGGTGCATATATTTTTTTGGATTTGTGTTTTTCTCTTGATAAATACTCAGTGGTATTATTAGATCATATGGTAATCTCTTGTTTTTTAAATTTTATTTTAAATTTTAATCTAAATTAATTTAAATTTAAATTAAAATTTAATTTAAATCAATTTTAATTTAAATTTTATTTAAATTTTATTTATTTATTAGAGAGAGAGTACATGCTCAAGTTGGGGGAAAGAGAGAGGAGGAGAGAGAATCTTAAGCAGATTACCCTCTGACTGTGGAGCCTGATGCAGGGCTTGGTCTCCTGACTGTGATATTGTGACCTGAACCAAAGTCAAGAGTCGGATGCCGGGTGCCCTGTGGTAATCTGTTTTTATTTTCGAGGAATTTCCATTTTGTTTTCCACAGTGTCTGCACCAGTTTATTCCACCAACAGCGCACAGGTGTTCCTTTTACACCATATCCTTCCTAGCACTTGTTATTTCTTGTGTTTTTGATACTAGCCATTTTGACTAGTGTAAAATGATATTTCATTATGGTTTTAATTTACATTTAATTAAATTTACATTTAATGATGAGTGATTTAGAGTGTCTTTTCATGTATGTGTTGACCATCTGTGTGTATTATTTGGAAAAATATTTCAGGTACCTTTTTTTTTTTTTTCAAGATTTTATTAAATTATTTTTTTATTTTTTTGTTATTAGCCCCAGGGGTACAGGTCTGTGAATCGCCAGGTTTACACACTTCACAGCACTCAACATAGCACATCAAGATTCTATTTTTAAGTAATCTCTGTACCCTGTGTGTGGCTCGAACTCAAGACCCTGATATCAAGAGTCACATGCTCCGCTGCCTGAACCACCCAGGTGCCTCAGCTCTACTCTTTTTTTTTCTGCTCATTTTTAAATTGGGTATTTTGGTATTGAGTTGTAGAAGAAGTTCTTCTTTTTTGAAATTTTGTATATCTTTTTTATTTTCTATTTTTTTAAGTAGGCTCCACATTCAACATGGGCCTTAAACTCATGACCCTGAGATTAAGGGTCACATGCTCTACCTACTGAACCAACCATGTGCCCCTATTCTTCATATATTTTGGATATTAATCCCTTATCAATAAGATATATCATTTGCAGATATTTTCTCCCATTCAGTGGGTTGCCTTTTCATTTTGTTGAGGGATTTCTTTGCTGTGCAAAAGTGTTTTATTTTGATGTAGTACAGTGATTTATTTTTGCTTTTGTTTCCCTTGCCTGAGGAGGCATATCTAGAAAAATGTTTCTATGGCTGATGTCAGAGATGTTAACTGCCAGTGTTTTCTTCAAAGAGTTTTCTGGTTTCACATCTCACTCACATTTAGGTCTTTAATCCATTTTGAGTTTATTTTTGTGTGTGACTAAGAAAGTGGTCCAGTTTTGTTCTTTTGCATGTAGCTGTCCAGTTTCCCCAGCACCATTTGTTGAAGAGAATGTCTTTTCCCCATTGTATATTCTTTCTTCTTTTGTTGTAGATTCATTGACCATACAAGCTTAGAGTTATTTCTGTGCTCTCTCTTCTGTTCCATTGATCTGTTTGCCTGCTTTTGTACCAGTACCATACTGTATTGATTATTATAGCATTGTATGTCTTGAAATCTGGGATTGTGATGCCTTCAGCTTTGGTTTTTTTTCTCAAGATTGCTTTGGCCATTTGGAGTCCTTTGTGGTTCCATACAAATTTTAGTTTTATTATAGTTATGTGAAACCTGTTGCTGTTTTGTTAGGGATTGTAGCCTGCTTTGGGTAGTAAGGATATTTAACAATATTGGTTCTTCTATTCCATGAATATGGAATGTCTTTTGGATGCAGTTTTTCTCTTCACTGAGGATATTAATCAGAAGGGTTTTTTTTTTTTTTTTAAATTTTGTTTCAGTTTTCTTAAGTTTTTGTCTGCTCCTAGGACTCTTCCTCAGAATTCCTTTGTATCATTGTCTTGGCCTGTCTTGTTAGAGACCTTGTTTAAAAATGTGGTGACTCTCAGAGGTGCTTGGGTGTCTCAGTGGGCTAAAGCCTCTGCCTTTGGCTCAGGTCATGATCCCAGGGTCCTGGGATCAAGCCCCGCATCGGGCTCCCTGCTTGGTGGGGAGCCTGCTCCCCCCCCTCTCTCTGCCTGCCTCTCTGCCTACTTGTGATCTCTGTCTGTCAAATAAATAAATAAAAAGGTATCTCAAGCCAAGAACTTTGATTATTAAAAAAAAAAAATGTTGGGGCACCTGGGTGGCTCAGTGGGTTAAGCTGCTGCCTTTGGCTCAGGTCATGATCTCAGGGTCCTGGGATCGAGTCCCGCATTGGGCTCTCTGCTCAGCAGGGAGCCTGCTTCCCTCTCTCTCTGCCTGCCTCTCTGTCTACTTGTAATCTCTGTCTGTCAAATAAATAAATAAAATCTTTAAAAAAAAATGTGGTGACTCTCAGCCACCTATTTGAATTTAAGACGAACTCCTCATGAGTTGATTGAAAACTGTGTGTGGGCAGGGATTGTTGCCGATTAGCTTCCTTATAGGTGATCTAACTGGATTCTTATATTAGGAGACCATCAGCTGATTAACTGAATGAGAGGGGAATCTTCCAATCTTCTGTTTGGGATTGACTAGCCTGGTTATTCAATATCCTTTGAGCCATATGTTGCTGGAATTTCATGATTTACAGTTAGATTTTCCGTTAATTCTTCTTTTTCTGGTATGGTACCCCTTTCTTTAGCTGTTCCTGGTATTCCCAAGCCCAGGTTTCCTCATTTACCCTTTCTGCAGTTTTCCAGGATGGGGAGTAGTTGTGAAGGAGATGAGTGGGAAGTTCAGTTGTTTTTCAGAGTGTATTCCGTCTCCTATTTTTAGCTTCCCCTGAGCCCATTCCTTTTGGATACATGTACCACCACCTGTGATGTGTGACTCCTTACCCTGATGCCTGGTACCTAAAGTTCCTCTAGTTGTTGCTGTATATTCCAAGATACATTGCTTTTGGGCTTATTGTACTACAACAACCTTTTCTGATTTGTTAAGTCATTTACTACTAATCTCCTTTCTAGCTTCTGAAGTTTTATAGCTATTGTCTTCTCTTATGTTCTTTTTCTGTTTGTAGCTTTATGTCCTTTTATCTCATTTACAGGAGTTCTAGGAAGGGGAGCAGGTAGTTTTTAAGTGGAATTCACTATCTGTGCCTGTGATGTGGTCTTTTACCATTTCTTCCAGGCTCTTGTTTTGCGGTTTAGTGTGTTCTTTCTTCTTGATTTTTTTCCCCCTACTCCACACACATTTTTGAATTTTCCTATGGATTCTGCTTTCCCTGTACATTTTTCACCTTTCATTTTTTGTCTTTTCTCTTTCACTAGCAAGCTTCCTGGAAGAATAAAGCTATAGTTGACAACTCCACTTTAGTTGTCTATTATAGTCTAGCCTCTTAGTTGTGCATAATGATTATGATACAACTTAGTTATCATTTTAAACAATAGCATATGGAATCTGCATTTGCTAAAATATTCTCATCATGGACACTTGTCCATTTTGTCTCTCAGTGACCATTATATAGAAGTCCATGTATAAGAAATTCTTTTAATAATTTAGCTTCAGGAAAATTGACTCCCTTGAGGATCCTGGTATATTTCCTCCTTTTTGATAGCTCCTGGATACACATTCTGTTTTTCTTTTTGTTCTGGCTACCAGCCAGCCCAGAACCAAATCTGGTCTTTAGTTATATCAGTTGTATTAATCTGATTATTAGTATATTTGTTTCTTCCTCCTCCTCCTGTGGGGTTTAGGACTTCACCTCTTATCTCTGTTTCTCTGCGTGTTGATTTCATTCTCTCATACTACAGACTCACTACTTCATGAGGCTGGAACCATGACTGCTGGCAGCTCTTGGCTCTCATCTTCCCAGCCCCTTCTACCAGAAGAAGGGGCTCTCTTGAAGAATCCTGGGAAGGACTCTGATTGGCCTGTCTTGGATCATGTACCCATCATCCCTGTGGCTGGAGTGGGGAGGGTACTGTGAATGGCAACCCTCACTAGAACTACATAGTTGGAGTCAGGGGTAAGAGCAGTTTCCCTATATATCAGGGGGATGTCCTTCATACTGGCTTTCAATGTTCATTTTTTAACTTTTTGTTGTTAAAATATAGGTTGTTTTTCTGTAGGCTGCCTCAGATCATTTTCTGAAAAAAGTTTGGGGGTAAATAAGTGGTAAGATGTCACAAACTCCTGTTCATTCACCTTTGATACCATTACATTGGTTCTTAAATCCACAACTGTTGATTTTGCTGTTAACTTCAAACGGGCAAATCCAAAATTTTTTTGGTTTTCATTCTACCTGATCCACTTTCAGCATTTAAAACTGTGATCACTCCATTGCTCAGGGATCACTAGTACCATTGCAAAAACCGTGATCACTCCATTGCAGCTCTCTCTTCTTATGACATTTGGGACGTTACTTTCTTCTCTTACCTCTTTAAACACTTCCTTTTGGTTTCCTGTTTGGCATTACTTCCTTACTTCTTCAAAATTTAAGTTACATGATTGCTTTTCTGGCTTACTTATTTGATAAACTTACCATGTGAAAACTTATGATGCATGCTTAGGGATCTTTTAAGCATCCATATCACCTGAACAGTTTTATTCTAACCTTCAGATCCATATTTGCAATTACCTTTGGATATCTCTACTTAGGTATCCTAGGCATCTTAAATTAGATTTCTCTACCACTGTAGTCACTGGCATAATTTAAGCTTTAATTTTTTCATCGAGATTATTTTTTTTCCATTTTATTTTATTTCTTTTCAGTGTTCCAAAATTAATTGTTTATGCACCATACCAAGTGCTCCATGCAATATATGCCCTCCATAATACCCACCACTAGGCTCACCCATCCCCCCATCCCCCCATCCCCTCCCCTCCAAAACTCTCAGTTTGTTTCTCAGAGTCCATAGTCTTTCATGGTTTGTCTCCCCTTCTGATTTCCTCCAACTCACTTCTCCTCTCCATCTCCCCATGTCCTCTGTGTTAATCCTTATGCTCCACAAGTAAGTGAAACCATATGATACTTTTGTCTAGATTATTATAACAGCTTAATTTATTTAGTTTTTGGTAAGGTGATATATTGACATGGTTCAAAAAACATAAAAAGATAAACAGTGGGGCTCCTGGGTGGCTCAGTTGGTTAAGCATCTGCCTTTGGCTCAGGTCATGATCTCAGGGTCCTGGGGTCAAGCTCCATGTCGGGCACCCTGCTCAGCAGGGAGTCTGCTTCTCCATCTCTCTCTGCAACACACCCCCCAACTTGTGCTCTTTCTTAAGTAAATAAACACAGTCTTCAACAACAACAACAAAAAAAGATAAACAGTAGGTGTGCCTGGCTGGCTCAGTTTGTGGCACATAAGACTCTTGATCTTGGGGTTGTGAGTTCAAGCCCCACATTGGGTGTAGCGATAAAATCTTTGAAAAAACAAAGCAAAAGATAGTAAAAGCTTTTCCTCCTAAACCTCTTATTGCTTAGGTTTGCTTCCAAACTTCCCATTGTTACTATTTTTTTATTCATTTTCCTAGTTTATATATATATATGCTTTACATATATAGACTCTTGTTTTTATTCCCTTTCTATAAAATGTAGCACATTACGTATACTTATGTAAACTTCTCTCTCTCTCTCTCTCTCTTTTTTTCTTTCGAGATTTTATTTATTTTATTTATTTGAGTGGCATGCAGAGGGAGAGAGAGAAGCAGGCTTCCCGCTGAGCATGGAGCCCGATATGGGGCTCAATCCCAGGACCCTGGGTCATGACCTGAGCAGAAGGCAGATGCTTAACCGACTGAGCTACCCCACGTGCCCCTCCCTTTGCTTTTTTACTTCTCTCCTTTTCAGTACAGTCCACCTCTGTTTCAAGATTCTCCTCTCTCTCTTTACAAAGCAAATGTGAAAAAAAAAAGCGAATGTGGTTGCCGTTTCCAGTTTCCTATAGTGTTTTTTTTTTTAAAGACTTTATTTCTTGGGGCACCTGGTTGGCTTAGTGGGTTAAGCCGCTGCCTTCGGCTCAGGTCATGATCCCAGGGTCCTGGGATTGAGTCCCACTTCGGGCTCTCTGCTCAGCAGGGAGCCTGCTTCTCCCCCTCTCTCTCTGCTCCTTCTCTGCCTACTTGTGATCTCTGTCTGTCAAATAAATAAATAAAATCTTTAAAAAAAGAAGATTTTATTTCTTTGACAAAGACAGAGACAGTAAGAGAGGAAATACAAGCAAGGGGAGTGGGAGTGGGAGACGGAGAAGCAGGCTTCCCACTGAGCAGGGAGCCTGATGCAGGGCTCCATCCTAGGACCCTGGGATTATGACCTGAGCCGAAGGCATTTGCTTAACTGCTGAGTCACCCAGGTGCCCCTCCTATAGTGTTTCTTTCTTTTTTCTTTATTTCTTTATTTCTTTTTTAAAGATTTTATTTATTTGCCAGAGAAAGAGAGAGAGAGAACACACACAAGCAGGCAGAGAGGCAGGCAGAGGCAGTGAGAGAAGCAGGCTCCCTGCTGAGCAAGGAGCCAGATGCGGTACTCGATCCCAGGACCCTGGGATCATGACCTGAGCCTAAGGCAGCGGCTTAACCAACTGAGCCACCCAGGTGTCCCTCTTTCTTTTTTATTTATAAAGATTTTTATTTATTTATTTGAGAGAGAGGGACAGTGAGAGAGAGCATGAGTGAGGAGAAGATAAGAGGGAGAAGCAGACTCCTGGAGCTGGGAGCCCGATGCGGGACTCGATCCGGGGACTCTGGGATCATGACCTGAGTTGAAGGCAGTCGCCCAACCAACTGAGCCACCCAGGCGTCCCTCCTATAGTGTTTCTTTTTTTTTTTTTTTCCCTCCTTTAGTGTTTCTTAACTGTTGGTGGAAGAAGACTTTTTTTTTTTTTGGTCTGTAGTATTTTTTTTTTTGAAGATTTTATTTATTTATTTGACAGAGAGAGAGAGATCACAAGTAGGCAGAGAGGCAGGCAGAGAGAGAAGGGGAAGCAGGCTCCCCGCAGAGCAGAGAGCCCGATGCGGGGCTCGATACCAGGACCCTGAGATCATGACGTGAGCCAAAGGCAGAGGCTTAACCCACTGAGCCACCCAGGCACCCCTGGTCCGTAGTATTTTTACTAAAAGGATTGTATTTTAAATGTAGGGATCCAAAGGGGCATGTGTACCTGAATGTTTATAGCAGCAATATGCACAATAGTCAAACTATGGAAAGAACTCGGATGTCCATCAACAGATGAATGGGTAAAGAAGATGTGGTATATATATACAATGGAATACTCTGCAGCCATCAAAAAACAGAAGTCTTGACATTTGCAACGACATGGATGGGACTAGAGGGTATTATGCTAAGCGAAATAAGTCCATCACAGAAAGATGATTATCATACGATCTCTCTGATATGAGGAATTTGAGAGACAGGGAGACAAACCACAAGATACTCTTAATTTCAGGACACAAACTGAGGGCTGCTGGGGTGTGCAGGGGAGGAGTAGGGTGGCTGGGTGGGTGATGGACATTGGGGAGGGTATGTGTTATGGTGAGTGCTATGAATTGTGTTAAGACTGATGAATCACAGACCTGTACCCCTGAAATAAATAATACATTATATGTTAATAAAAAAGAATAAAAGGATTGTATTTTACGCTTACACTTTTTTTTTTTTTTTTTTTTAAATAATCTCTCCCCAGGGATGCCTGGGTGGCTTAGTGAGTTAAACCGCTGCCTTCGGCTCAGGTCATGATCCCAGAGTCCTGGGATCGAGTCCTGCATCGGGCTCCTTGTTCAGTGGGGAGCCTGCTTCTCTCTCCGTCTCTGCCTGCCTCTCTGCCTGCTTGTGTGCTCTGTCTTTCTCTCTTCCTCTCTGACAAATAAATAAATAAATAAAATCTTAAAAAAAAAAAAATCTCTCCCCAACATGGGGTATGAACTCACAACCCCAAGTTGCATGCTCTATTGACTTAGCCAGTCAGGCACCCCTGATACTTTTAATTTATGCATGGAGTATGGCTGGCTCCAGTGTCCCTATCCCCAGCAGTAAGAAAAGTCTGGGGGCTCCTGGCTAGCTCGGTTGGTAGAGTATTGCAATTCTTGATCTCAGGATTGTGAGCTTGAGCCCCACATTGGCACAGAGTTTACTTAAAAGAAAAACTACTTCTGCATTTATGCAGTAGGACCAGAAAGTTACGGTGTTAAGGGGCACCTGGCTGGCTTGATTGAAAGAGCAAGCAACTCTTGATTTTGGGGTCATGAGTTCGAGCCCCACATTGGGTGTAGAGATTACTTAAACAAACAGACTAAAAAAAGAAAAAGTGATGGTATTGTTCCAAAGCCAACTAGAGATTACAGTTGCCCTAACAAGGTGTAAAACTCTTCTTTCTCCATTTTGTATTGTCCCTATCTCTCTCTCTCTTTTTTTTTTTTTAAGATTTTATTTATTTATTTAACAGGGAGAGATCACAAGTAGTCAGAGAGGCAGGCAGAGAGAGAGGAAGGGAAGTAGGCTCCCCGCTGAGCAGAGAGCCCGATGCGTGGCTCGATCCCAGGACCCTGAGATCATGACCGGAGCAGAAGGCAGAGGCTTTAACCCACTGAGCCACCCAGGCGCCCCAAGTCCCTATCTCTCTTATTAGTTACTATCTCTACTCTGTCCTTTACATAGCTATGGGCAGACAAATAACTCCAAAAGGTGACTTCTTATGTGTTATTTTCAGTTGCCATCAGTGTTTTTCTGTTCTCTGAGTCCCAAAGTACAAAGTATTGTTCTCTGTCTTAAGAAAATTTGCTCTGATTTTTGTATACTAAGTGCAGGCATGCTTATTTTTGGATTATTGGGGAAAGGAAGATAAGTAGAGAAAATCCATAATTTCACCCAGAGACATCCAGGCAGTATAGTAGTAAGGTTAAAATCACGGGCTTGGGATGAGATGGACTAGATCTTTGGGCAAGTTTATCTTCTAAGCCTCAGTTTCCTCCTCTGTAGAATAGCATGAAGCTCTCTTTATGTGCCAGGTACTGTCAGGTGCTTTATATGAAAGATTGTATTATTTTACTCTCTCAACAGGACAATGAAATAAGTACTGTTTATATGTCATGTCTTTAAATGATGAAGCAGCTTGGTTGGGGCCTAGAGAGGTTTAGTAATTCGTTCATTGAATACACCAGGTTTTGAACCTTGGTCACTCCAGAAGTGATGGTTTTAAGTGTTATGTTACACTACAGATTCTAGTTCAAGCCAGTGACCAGAAGTGTTAATGTGTATGTATATGTGATTATTTTAATCTCAGTGTTATTTTAGAACAGAAGAAAATTGAGATAGCATCAGTGTGGTGAGATTAGGAAACACAGATGACCCTTGAGCAATGGGTTTGAGTTGTCTGGGTCTACTTATACTTGGACTTTTAAATTTTTTAGTTTTATTTTTTACTTTTTTTTTTTTAAGATTTTATTGATTTATTTGACAGAGAGATAGTGAGCACAAGTAGAAAGAGCAGCAGGCAGAGGGAGAGGGAGAAGCAGCCTATCCGTGGGGCAGGGAGCCTGATGTGGGACTTGATCCCAGGATCCTGGGATCATGACCTGAGCTGAAGGCAGATGCTTAATGACTGAGCCACCCAGGAGCCCTACTTGGGACTTTTAAAATAAATGTAGTACAGTATTGTAAATTATTTTATTTTCTTTCTTTCTCCCTTTCTCTTCTCTTTCTTTTCTTTTTTTCTCTCCCCTTCCTTCCTTCCTCCATTCCTCCCTTTCCCCTCCCTCCTCTCTCTCGTTCTCTCTCTCTCTCGTAGGCTCCATGTCCAGCATGGAGCCAAATGTGGGACTTGAACTTACGACCCTGAGATTAAAAACTAAGCTGAGGTCAAAGTTCAGATGCTTAACTAAGTCACCTAAGCAACCCTTCTTATACTTTCTTTTCTTTTTTTTTTAAATTAAGGTTTTATTTATTTATTTGACAGAGAGATCACAAGTAGGCAGAGAGGCAGGCGGGGGGGTGGGAAGCAGGCTCCCTGCTGAGCAGAGAGCCCGATGCGGGGCTCGATCTCAGGACCCTGAGATCACGACCTGAGTCGAAGGTAGAGGCCTAACCCACTGAGCCACCCAGGCGCCCCCTTATGCTTCTCTTAATATTTCTTTTTTCTAACTTTATTGTAACAATACAGTATTTAATATATACAAGATATATTTTGACTATTATACTAAGGTTTCCAGTCAGCAGTAGGCTATTGCTAGTTACGTTCTCAGGGATTCACAGGTTTGCGTGCGTATTTTTGACTGTTAGCAGAGTTGGCACCCATAACCTCCATGTTGTTCAAGGGTCAGCTGTGTATTATTAGTTGTAAGGCCAATTTCCTTCATGGTTGGATTTTTCTCTGATTTTTTCCCTGAGGTTTCTGCCATTGTGTGTGTGTATTTTAATCTCTTGTTCCTTCTTTATTCCCTTTGTCATTAAAGTTAGGAAGGAGAAATTTAGATGAGCTGTATCTCTGTTTGCAAAAGATTTGTTTTACTTAAACATTTCAGAAGTTCATTTGTTCATTCGTTCGTTCGTTCCTTTCTTTCTTTCTTTTTTTTTTTTTTTAAAGAAAAGGGTATGGTATGGGGAGGGACAGGGGAGAGAAAGACTCTTAAGGAGGCTTCATGCCCAGTAGGGACCATGATCTCACAATCCTGAGATCATGACCTGAACTGAAGTCGAAAGTCAGATGCTGAAGAGACTGAGCCACCCAGCTGCGCCCAGTTTTTTTTTATCTTCACTTTTTTGGCAACATATTATTGATTTTATGGATGTTTGACTGCTTTTGGTAACTGATTTTTTTTTAGGAAGTGTTGAGTTTTCTCTCTGAAACATACTCCATCCTCTGGTCATCTTTGATATATGGATAACATACTCTGTTGAGGTCTGTTTGTCATTTCTTTTGTCATTTGAAGGCATATATTATAGACTTAAGAGGATTAAGATTTCACTCTTACCTAAACAAACACTTTTCATTTCTTTGGACCAACCTTATGCATTTTATTTGTTTAAAGATTTTATTTATTATATTTGAGAGAGAGAGTGCATGAGTGGGAGGGAGGGACAGAGGGAGATGGAGAGAATCTCAAGCAGACTCCCCGCTGAGTTTGGAGTCCAGTGTGGGGCTTGATCTCACGATCCTGAGATCCCGACCTGAGCCAAAACCAAGAGTCGGATGCTTAACTCACTGAGCCACCCAGGCATCCCAACCTTATCCATTTTAATTTCCGTGTGTGTGCGTGTGTTTGTGTGTGCGTGTGTGTGTATGTAGGATTTTTACTTATTTTTAATTGGAAGACATATGATTCAAAGAAAAGGGAGTGTAGCCAGTAGATGAGCAATTAAAACGAAATAATAAAATGAATATCCATGTACTCATCAACCAAGCTTAATAAGAGCACTGCCAATACCTTTGACCTATGTGTGCCTCCCACTGATCACATTTTCTCCTTCCTCCAAAGGAAACACTTTCCTGAGTTTTGTATTAGTTGTCCTAGAGGCAGATGCCCCGTTAAGCAGGGAGCCTGACACGGGACTCAATCCAGGGACTCCAAGATCATGACCTGAGCTGTTGGCAGACGCTTAACTGACTGAGCCACCCAGGCACCCATCTTTCTTTTTTTCTTTTATTTCTTTTTTAAAATTTTAAAATTTTATTTATTTATTATTTATTAAATTTTATTTATCCTATTTATTTATTTATTTGAGAGAGCATGAGTGTTGGGGAGACACAGAGGGAGAAGCAGACTCCCTGCTGAGCAAGGAGCCCGATGTGGGGCTTGATCCCAGAATCCCGAGATCATGACCCGAGCCAAAGGCAGACACTTAACCAACTGAGCCACCCAGGTGCCCCTCTTCAGCTTTGTTTCTCCACAACATATTATTAGTTGTGACAGTTTTGAATTTCATGTAAATGGAATAATGATTTTTTTTTTAAATTTACAGTGTGTTTTTGAGATTTATCTATTTGGTGCATGTAGCTATAGTTGATTCATTTTCATTGTATCATATTTCAGGATGTGAATTACATATTATCCATGCTGTTGACAGACATACAGATTTTTGTCAGGGTTTTGCATTATGAACAACTGTTGTGAATATTTTTGTACATGTTCAGGAATTTCTCTAGCTCACTACTCTTCAAATTGCTGTGTGTGTGCTCCAAAAAGGGTTATAAAATCATATTAGTAGGGAGCAACCAACATCAAAAAATGAAATAGAACAGAAGAAAATTCACAGTTCATTTTCAGCATGCTGTAATGTATACAGGGTTGCAATATAAAACATATTTCTTAAGGTGGTTCATGGTTGGAAAAGTTTTAGAAACCCTGCTCCAGGTATATACTTAGCAGTGGAGGTATGAGGTTATCAGGCAGGTCAGTTCATTTTCAGAAGGGGTTGTTTCACTTTACTTTCCCACCATTGAATGGTTTATTTTTTCTACCACTGCTTAACTGATGCTTAGTATGTCAGTCTTTTTAACTAGTCATTTTGCTAGTTGTATGGTAGTGTCTCATTGTGGTTTTTAATTTGCCATTTTCTGATTACTAATGATGGTAAGTCCCTTTTTGTATAATTATAGGCTGTGTGGATTTTCTCACTTGCGACTTGCTTATGGCTTCTCTATGTTAGTGGTTCATTTATTTTATTCTTAAAAACTTGATTTTTTGTAAATATGGAACTAATGCTCCTCTTGGCTTGTTTGGGGATTGAACCTGCGATGTTGGTGATGTTGTTAGTGCCACATTCTGACCAAATGAGCTAACCAGTCACCTGGCTGGCCCTTTAATTTATTTTATTCTTTGAAGGAAAAGTTCTTAATTTCAGTGTAGTAAAAAATTATCAGTTTTTTCTTTCTTTTGTGGTTAGTGCTTTTTGTGACCTGGTAAATCTTTTCCTAAGTTGAGGTCCTGAAATTATTTTCCTACATAATCTTCTGAAGGAATGTTTTCTCCCTCCTCTTTATGTTTAGTCTATAACCAACTCATTTGACTTTGATTTTGTATATAGGAAAATTTTGGGAAATACATATATCTTAACTTTTTCTTTTTCAGATTTATTTATTTATTTGAGAGAGAGCGTGAAAGTGCAGGGTCGAGGGGCAGAGGGAAAGAAAAGTCTTAGGCAGACTTCTTTTTCAGAGCTTGGAGCCTGATATGGGGTTCGATATCATGACCCTGAGCCATGATATGGCTGAGCCAAAACCAAGAGTTGGATGCTTAACTGACTATGCCACCCAGGTGCCCCCATGTATGTTAACTTTATACACTTTATGCATTTTATATATATTACATGTATAATATAATGTATTAAGTAGGAACGTCTAGTTTTTTCCCTAAGATTGATTCATTTATTTGAAAGAGAGAGAGTAAAGACGGGTTTGAGCCCCCCCCAAGATTGATTTATTTGAGAGAGGGAGAGAGAGCGCAAGCATGCATGTGAGCTGGGATGGGGCAGAGGGCTAGGGAGAGAGAATCTCAAGCAGATTCCCTGCTGAGGGCTGAGCTGGACTCAGGGCTCTGTCCCATCCTGAGATCATGTCTTGAACCAACAGAAGAGTCAGATACTAAAAAACTGAGCCACCCGGGCACCCCAGGAACATCCAATTTTGACAGTATTCTTCCCTCTTCCACTGTACAGTAGTACTGTTTCATTAAATCAGCAGTTTATATATGTGTAGATTTGTTTCTGGACTTTGTTGTTTTCTTTTGATTTTTTTCTTACCTTTGTGCCAGCACCACAATTTAAAAATTACTCTAGCTTTAGAAGTCTGTACATGAGATATCAGATAAAATTAGTCCTTCCCTCTTATCATCTCATCTGCCTTTTTTTTGTAGTTTGCCTTTTGCCTTTTGAATTTGATTACCATTTAGAATCCTATTGTTTCGCAACAAATCCTTTTAGTGTTTTAATTGGTTTTGCATTTATTTTGTTAATCACTTTGAGACATCTTACATTTTTGAGTCTTTTACTCTGTCAATATCATCATCTACAGTTATTACATAAAATTTACCATTTTATCCATTTTTGAGTATATAACTCATTGGTGTTAAGTATATTCACAGTGTTGTGTAGCCACCAGTATCTCTTTTCAGAATTTTTTCATCATTCCTAATAGAAATTCTGTACTCATTAAAAAGTAACTCTTTTCCACCCTCTCTCTAGGTCCTGGTAACTTTTATTTTCTATCTTTTTGAACTTGTTTACTATAGATACCTCATATAAGTGGGGTCATATAATATTTTCCTTTGTATCCAGCTTATTTCACTTAGCTTAATGTTTTAATGTTTTTCCATGTTGTAGTTGTGTCAGAATTTACTTTCTTTTTATGACTGTATAATGTTCCATTGTGTGTGTGTGTGTGTGTGTGTATGTGTGTGTATGCACACCATACTTTGTGCATTTATCTGTTGATGGACATTTGGGGTTGTTTTTACCTTTCGACTATTGTGAATAATGCTGCTATGAACATTGGTGTGCAAGTACCTTTTTGAGTCCCTCTTTTTTTTTTCTTTTTTGGTTATATATTGGGAGTGAAGTTGTTGGATCATATTATAATTCTGTGTTCAACTTTTTGCGGAAATACCAAGATACTTTCACAGTGGCTGCATTATTTTATATTCCTATCAGCAGTGTGTGAGAGTCCCAGTTTGCCCACTTCCTCTCTTTTATTTTGTTTTTTTTTATTTTTTTTATTTTGTTTTTTTTATTTTGTTTCTTTTCTTTTTGAAATTATAGCTATAGCTAATGGTGTGAAGTGGTATCTCCTTGTAGTTTTGATTAGATCTCCCTGTAGTGATGTTGAGCATCTTCAAAATGTGTTTTTGGCTGTTTGTAAATCTTTGGAGAAATGTGTATTTAATTTTTTGCCCTTTTTGTAAAAGGGGTATTTATCCCTTTGTAAAAAATTATTGAATTCTTTAGTTCTGAACAGCTCTGGATCTAGACCTTTATCAGATACATGATTTGCAAATATTTTTTTCTTATTCTGTGGGGGGTTTTTCACTGTCATGGTAGTGTCCATTGATGCACTAAAGTTTTATTTTGGACAAATTTCAATTTACCTATTTTTGTTTTTTGTTGCCCGTGCTTTTGGTGTCATATTGAAGAAGTCATTGCCAAATTCAGTGACGCAAAGATTTCCCCCTGTGCTTGCTTTTAAGTGTTTAAGTTTTAGTTCTTATGTTTAGGTCTTCAGTCCATTTCAAATTAATTTTTATGTATGATATAGGGTAAGGGTCCTATTTCAGTGTTTTGCATACAGATACTAAGTTTTCCAGCAACATTTTTTTTAAAGATTTTATTTATTTGACAAAGAGAGACACAGATCACAAGCAGGGAAAGCTGTAAAAGGAGAGTGAGAAGCAGGCTCCCACCAAGCAGGGAGCCCGAGGCTCAATCCCAGGACCCCAGGATCATGACCTGAGCCAAAGGCAGACACTTAACCAACTGAGCCATTCAAGTACCCCCAGCAGCATTTGTTGAAAAGAATGGTTTTGGCTCTCTTGTTGAAAATCATTTGACTGGAGCACCTGGGTGACTTAGTTGGTTAAGCATCTGCCCTTGGTTAAGCATCTGCCCTCGGCTCAGGTCATGGTCCCAGAGTCCTGGGATCGATTCCCAGATCAAACTCCCTGCTCTGCAGGGAGTTTGCTTCTCCCTCTTCCTCTGCAGATCCTCTGCTTGCGTTCTCCTGCTCTCTCTCTGTGTCAAATAAATAAATAAAATCTTTAAAAAAATTTAAAACAATAAAAAGAAAAAATCATTTGACTTTGTATGCGAGGATTTATTTCTGGGCTCTCTGTTCTTTTTCTTTTGCTATATACATCTCTTGTTTATGCTAGTACCACACTGTTTCGATTACTGTAGCTTCATAGTAAGTTTTGAAATGAAGTGTGAGTTCCCCAACTTTGTTCTTTTTCAGTGTTGTTTGGCTATTCATGGTCCCTTGAAATTACAAATGAATTTTAGGAATGCATTTTTCTATTTCTACATAAAACATTGGAATTTTTAAAAAAGATGTTATTTATTGTCAGAGAGCGCATGTGAGTGTGCACAGGCAGGGGGAGTGGCAGGCAGAGGGAGAAGCAGGCTCCCTGCTGAGCAAGGACCCTGGGATTGTAACCTAAGCCGAAGGCAGATGCTTAACTAATGAGCCACCCAGGCATCCCAAAACATTGGAATTTTGATAGGGATGGCCTTGAATCTGTAGATTGCTCTGTATAATGATATCTCAACAACATTGTCTTTCAATCCATGAACATAGGATATGTTTATGTTTGCATAGTCTTTATTTTTAGCCACATTTTGTACTTTTCAGTGTACAAATTCTTTGCCTCTTTGGATAAGTTTATTCGTAAAAAAATTTTTTTGGACACTATTACAAGTGTAAATGTTTATTTTTTAGTAGGGTCCACACCCTGTGGGGAGCCCAATGTAGGGCTTGAACTCATGACCCTGAGATCAAGACTTGAGCTGAGATCAGGAGTCAGGTGCTTAACCAACTGAGTCACCCAGGCACCGTGATAAATGCAATTATTTTTTTCAAGTTTTTATTTAAGTAATCTCTGTACCCAATGTAAGGCTCAAATTTATGACCCCAAGATCAAGAGTCAGGTGCTCTTTGGGGGCGCCTGGATGGCTCAGTTTGTTAAGTGTCTGCTTTTGGCTCAGGTCATGATCTTAGGGTCCTAGGATTGAGCTGCATGTTGGGCTCCCTGCTCAGTAGGGAGTCTGCTTCTCCCTCAACCTCTCCCCCTACTTGTGCACTCTCTCTCTCTCAAATAAATAAATAAAATCTGTATTTATTATTATTATTTTAAAGATTTTATTTATTTGACAGAGATCACAAGTAGGCAGAGAGGCAGGCAGAGAGAGAAGGGGAAGCAGGCTCCCCATTGAGCAGAGAGCCTGATGCAGGGCTCGATCCCAGGACCCTGGGATCATGACCTGAGCCGAAGGCAGAGGCTTTAACCCACTGAGCCACCCAGGCGCCCCCAGGTGCCACTTTTTAAAATTTAAAAAATTTTTAAAATTTTTTATTAACATATAGTGTATTATTAGCCCCAGGGGTACAGGTCTATGAATCACCAGGTTTACACACTTCACAGCACTCATCATAGCACATACCTTCCCCAGTGTCCATAATCAACCATCCTCTCCCTACCCCCTCCACCCAGCAACCCTCAGTTTGTTTTGTGAGATTAAGAGTCTCTTATGGTTTGTCTCCCTCCCAATCCCATCTTGTTTCATTTTTTTCCTTCCCTACCCTCCAAAGCCCCACTTTGCCTCTCAACTTCCTCGTATCAGGGAGATCATATGATAACTGTCTTTCTTTGATTAACTTATTTCGCTCAGCATAATACCCTTTAGTTTCATCCACGTTGTCGCAAGTGGCAAGACTTCATTTCTTTTGGTGGCTGCATAGTATTCCATTGTATATATATACCACATCTTCTTTATCCATTCATCTGTTGATGGACATCTAGGCTCTTTCCATAGTTTGGCTATTGTGGACATCGCTGCTATAAACATTGGGATGCACGTGCCCCTTCGGATCACTACATTTGTATCTTTAGGGTAAATACCCAGTAGTGCAATTGCTGGGTCATAGGGTAGCTCTATTTTCAACTTTTTGAGGAACATCCATGCTGTTTTCCATAGTGGTTGCACCAGCTTGCATTCCCACCAACAGTGTAAGAGGGTTCCCCTTTCTCCGGATCCTTGCCAGCATCTGTCATTTCCTGACTTGTTCAGATGCCACTTTTTAAAAAAAAGTTTTATAATTTTATGCTTTACTTTTAAATCTGTGATTCATTTTGAGTTAATTTTATTTTTAAATATTTTATTTATTTGACAGAGATCACAAGTAGGCAGAGAGGCAGCCAGAGAGAGAGGGGGAAGCAGGCTCCCTGCTGAGTAGAGAGCCCGATGCAGGGCTTGATCCCAGGACCCTGGGATCATGACCTGAGCTGAAGGCAGAGTCCTTAACTCACTGAGCCACTTAGGTGCCCCTATTTTTTATTTTTTAAGTACACTTTGTGCCCAGTGTGAGGCTTGAACTCATGACCCTGAGATTAAGAGTCATATGCTCTTCCCACTGAGCCCGTCAGGTGCCCTCTTGAGTTAATTTTTATATAAGGTGTGAGGCTTTTTTTTCCCCTTTGTCTCTTTGCCTAAGTATTTCCAAATATTCCAGTGGCAACCATTTGTTGAAAAATCCATCTTCCATTGAATCACTCTTGCACATTTGTCCAAAATCAGGTGGGAATCTTTGTTTGAGTATATTTCTGGTTTTTTTGTTCTGTTACATTGATCTTTATGTCTGTCTATCTGGCAGTACCAACTGTCTTAATTACTGTGTGAGATGCTTCTTGAATCATAAGGATGATTCTACTTTATTATTTCATGAAATTGTTTTGGCTTTCTAGTTTCTTTGTGTTTTTGGTTTTTAAATATATATTTTATTATTTTTTTTAAGGATTTTATTTATTTATTTGACAGATAGAGATCACAAGTAGGCAGAGAGGCAGATAGAGAGGGGGGGGAAGCAGGCTCCCCGCTGAGCAGAGCCTGATGCGGGGCTCGATCCCAGGACCTTGAGACCATGACCTGAGCCGAAGGCAGAGGCTTAACCCACTGAGCCACTCAGGTGCCCCTTAAACATATATTTTAGAATAACTTGTCTGTACATAGCCAAAACCTTTGTTAGGATTTTGATAGGAGTACCATTAAACCCAAATATCAATTTGTGGAGAATTGACATGTTTACTATGTTGAGTCTTCTCATCCATGAACATAGTATGTTTGTTTAGATCGTTGATTTCTTTTGGTACTTTTATATGTAGTTTTCAGCCTATAAGTCTTATATATATTTTGTGGATTTATACCTAAGTATCTAATTTTTTGGAAGTAAATGAAAATAGTATTGTATGTTTAATTTTGGTATTTGTGTTATTTATTGGTAGTGTATTAGAGTAACAGTTGATTTTTTTTTTTTAAGATTTTTATTTATTTATTTGACAGAGATCATAAGCAGGCAGAGAGGCAGGCAGAGAGGGAGGAGGAAGCAGGCTCCCTGCTGAGCAGAGAGCCTGATGCGGGGCTCGATTCCAGGACCCTGAGATCATGACCTGAGCCGAAGGCAGAGGCTTTAACCCTCTGAGCCACCCAGGCATCCCAGCAGTTGATTTTTTTTATTTATCTTGGATCCTGTAATCTTGGTGTATTCACTCATGAATTCTAGGAGTTTTTTATAGATTCCTTGAGATTTTCTAGGTAGGTAATTGTGTCATATGCAGATAGGGTTATTTTTATTTCTTCCTTTTCAATTTGTATGCCTGTATTGCTTGCCTAATTGTTGCAGCTAGAAATTTCAGCACGGTGTAGATTTAAGATCTTTAGGGAAAGCATTCACTCTTTGATGAAAACCACTAAGTAGGATGTTAACTGTAGGTTTTTTTGTAGATGTCTGTATGAAGTTTACCTGTATTCTATTCCTGTTTTCCTTAGTTAGTTAGTTTATTTATTTATTTATTTAAAAAAGTCATGAATGGGTGCTGAGTTTTGTTAGGTGCTTTTCCTGTCATTAATAGATGTACTTTTTTCCTTTAGCCTGTTAATATGGTAGATTACATTCTTTGATTCTGAATTGACTTAAGTGAAGTAAGCTCCACTTGATATGGCACATAACTCTTTTTTAAAATATTACAGGATTGCATTTATGTTTTGTTAAGTAATTTTGTGTCTACTTATGAGAGCTGTTGTCTGTAGTTTTCTTTTTTCATATTCTGATTTTGATAGTGGGAGTAATAACTAGCTTCATAGAATGAGTTGGGACAAATGCTTCTATTTTTTTGTTTTCTGGAAGAGATTGTATAGAATTGGGATTCTTTAGATAGTGGGTTGGAACTATCTGGATTTTCATATTTCCTTTTTGGTTGTTTTTAAAGTAGAAATTAAAATTTAGAAATAGTTACAGGGCTGGGGTACTTGGCTCTCTCATTTGGAAGAGCATACAACTCTTGATCTCAGTCATGAATTCAAACCCCCCGTTGGGTGTGGAGATTACTAAAAAAAAAAAAAGTAACTTTAAGGAAAAAAATAAGTTACAGGGCTATTCATATTACCAGTTTCTAATTGGTGAGTTGGAGTAGCTTGTGTTTTTCAAGGAAGAGATTCATCTCATCTAAGCTAAGAGTTATGTGTGTGAAGTTGTTTGTCGTATTCCCTTCTTATTATTTTGGTGTCTGTGGGATCAGTACTGATATCCCCTCTTTAATTTCTGATGGTGGTGATTTGTCTTCTCTCCTTTTCTTTGTCAGTGTTGCTAGAGGTTTATCAATTTTATTGATCTTTTCAAAGAAGCATCTCCTTGTTTTGTTGACTTTATTTTTTTCTATTTTAAATTTCACTGATTTCTGCTCTTCTATTTATTTTTACCTGCTTTCTGCTTGCTTTGGGTTTATTTTGTTCTTTTTTTTCTGAGGTGGAGACCTCCATTATTGATTTGGGACTCTTCCACTTTACTGTGCATTGTTACAGATTTCCGTCATATCATTGGTTTAGCTATGTTACATAAATTTTACTATGTTGGGGCACCTGAGTGGCTCAGTGGGTTAAGCCTCTGCCTTTGGCTCAGATCATGATCTCAGGGTCTTGGGATCAAGCCCCGCATCGGGCTCTCTGCTCGGCAGGGAGCCTGCTTCCCCCCAACCATCCCCCCCCCACCCCGCCTCTCTGCCTACTTGTGATCTCTCTCTGTCAAATAAATAAATAAAATCTTAAAAAATTTTTTTATTATGCTGTATTTTTATTTTCATTCAGTTCATTATATTTTTTTCATTTTCCTTGCAGCTTCCTCTTTCATTATTGTGTCGCTTTCTTTGGCCTCTGTGGTTTCTGTTGAGAAATTTGCTCTCAAATTATTTTCTTCTATAAGTAAAATGTTTTTCTCTTGCTGCTTTCAAGATTTCTTTCTTGTCTTTAGATTTCAGAAGTGTAATTTAGGATGTGTTTAGGGGTAGATGCCTTTGTAATTAACCCTTTTGACATTTGCTTAGCTTCTTGATTTTGTTGTTTCATGACTCACCAAAATGGAATTTTTTCAGTCATGATTTAGTTCAGTACTTTTTCAGTCTCACTTTATTTCTCCTCTTCTTTCCGAGACACTCATGACATAAATGTTAAGATTATTTATTAGAGTCCCAAAGATCTTTGAGGCTCTGTTCTTTTTTTTTTAGATTTTATTTATTTATTTGACAGATTACAAGTAGGCAGAGAGGCAGGCGGAGAGAGGGGGGGAAGCAGGCTCCCTGCTGAGCGCATAGCCCATGTGGGGCTCCATCGATGAGGAGCCCTGAGACCATGACCTGAGCTGAAGGCAGAGGCTTTAACCCACTGAGTCCTTTTCTTTTTCTTTTTTCGCTCTCTCTCTTTTTCTTACATTGAGTGATTTTCATTGTTTTATCTTCTAGTTCATGGATTCTTTTATTCTCTTTCCTTGATGCTGCTTTTGAGGTTATGCATTGAGCTCTTTTATTTTGCATAGTGTACTTTTCAGTTCTAAAAATTTCCATGTGGTTCTTTATATTTTCATTTTTGCTGAGGCTTTCTAGATTTCATTTCTGTGTTTGTAATTGCTCATGGCATCTTTTTTTTTAGAAAATTTTATTTATTTATTTGACAGAGAGAGAGAGAGAGAGGGAGGGAGAGGGAGAGACAGCTAGAGAGGGAACACAAGCTGGGGGAGTGGGAGAGGGAGAAGCAGGCTCCCTGCCAGGCAGCCTGATTGTGGGGCCTGGGATCATGACCCAAGCCAAAGGCAGATGCTTAATGACGGAGCTATCCAGGCTCCGTTCATGGAATCATTTTTTAAAAAGTATTTCATTTTTAAGTAATCTGTATACCCAAAGTGGGGCTTGAATTTATAACCCTGAGATGAAGAATCATGTATTCTTTTTTTTTAATTTTTTTTTTAAATTTTTAAATTTTTTAATAAACATATAATATATTTTTATCCCCAGGGGTACAGGTCTGTGAATCGCCAGGTTTACACATTTCACGGCACTCATCATAGCACACACCCTCCCCAATGCCCATATCCCCACCACCCTCTCCTGTCCCCCACCCCCCCAGCAACCCTCAGTCTGTTTTTTGAGATTGAGTTTTTTATGGTTTGTCTCCCTCCCAATCCCATCTTCTTTCATTTTTCCTTTTCCTACCCCCCAGACCCCCCACATTGCATCTCCACTTCCTCATTTTAGGGAGATCATATGATAGTTGTCTTTCTCCGATTGACTTATTTCGCCAAGCATAATACCCTCTAGTTCCATCCACGTCGTCGCAAATGGTGAAGAGTCGTGTATTCTACTGACTATGCCAGCCAGGTGCCCTTTATTGAGTCATATTTATTTATTTATTTATTTAAGATTTTAAAATTTATTTGTTTGACAGAGAGAGAGTGGAAACACAAGCAGGGGGAGTGGGAGAGGGAGAAGCAGGCGCCCTGCCGAGCAGGCAGCCTGATGCGGGGCTCAATCCCAGGACCCTGGGACCATGACCTGAGCCGAAGGCAGACGCCCAACGACTGAGCCACCCAGGTGTCCTTGAGTCATTTTTTAAAAAAATTATTTTTTATTTTATTTTTTAGAAGATTTTATTTATTTATTTGACTGAGAGAGAACAATCAGGGAGAGCAGCAGGCAGAGGGAGAAGCAGAGAGTCCCTGCTGAGCAGGGAGGCCGACTTGGGGCTTGATCCCAGGACTTGGCATCATGACCTGAGCCAAAGGCAGATGCTTAACGGACTGAGCCACCCAATCACCCCTGTTGAGTCATTTTTATTATAGCTGCTTTAAAATCTTCATTAGATAGTTACTAACATTTGTCAGATATTAAAATTACAAATATCTCAGTGTTGGCACCTGTTGATTGTCTTTTTCATTCAGTGAGATATTCTGGTTCTTGTTATGACACATGATTTTTTTTTTCTTCAAAGATTTTATTATTTATTTGGCAGACAGAGATCACAAGTAGGCAGAGAGGCAGGCAGAGAGAGAGAGAGGAGGAAGCAGGCTCCCTGCCGAGCAGAGAGCCTGATGCGGCGCTTGATCCCAGGACCCTGAGATCCTGACCTGAGCTGAAGGCAGAGGCTTTAACCCACTGAGCTACCCAGGCGCCCCGACACATGATTTTTGATTGAAACCTGAAATTTTTGTGTTATGCTATGGGACTTTGCATTTTACATGAACCTGTTTTAACTGGCTTTTTCTGACACTTGCGGGACAGGGGGAGTTGTGGGTGTTGTACCTTTTGCCAGGTGTGGGATAAAGTTCATGTTCCCTTGGGCCTTTGTTGACATTTGAGGGAAGCTGCTTGTTAATGCTGAACAGAGTTGTGAATTATGGTTCTATACCTGATCTCCACAGTAGATGTGGCCTCACTTAACCACTCTGTGTTGGTGAAACCCCTAGCTCCTTGGCTGTACCTTCAGAAGTCCAGGCTTCCCTTGTTGTCTCTGTGGGGGGTGGGGAGCATGCTCTTTATTAACAAGTGAAGCTGAAAATTCTGGTTCCCTAGTTGACCTGCTCTTACATTACCCCAGTGGTAGTCTTGGGATGACTCATAGTCTCACAAGAGTGAATTCCCCACCTGAACATTGCAGGAGTGGGTGGGATCAGTTTTTTTTGTGATGTTAAGCTGGGTAGAGTATCTACTGTCTAAAAGTTTTCCTTCATAGCTAATTATGATTCCTTCCTAGTTGTTTATCTAGACAGACAAACAGGAAGCCTTTTTTTTGAGCTTTTTTGGTGGAGGATCTATGCTTGGTGCTGCTAGGTTGCTGAATTCTTAATATCTCCAGAGTGGGATATATTAGGCAAAAAGAAAACCTGGGTAGCCTCACTGCCATGTTATTCCTTGGGTCCCATGGTTTCTAGCAAATTTGCCTTCTTAACATGTTTCAGAATATATTTGTTTTGTTTATAATGTCCACAGTTTTTGTTTGTATTTTATAAGAGGGAAAAGTACATCTCCATCATTCAGTAAATGGAGGAAGTCTAGTCTTTGATTTCAGTGAGTTTGCTTTATTGTTTTTTATTTATATTTCATTATTTCTGCTCTGATCTTTATTTCCTGTTTTGTTTTTTTGTTTTTGTCCTTCTAATCTCTTCAGGTACAAGGTGAAGTCATTGATTTGAGTTTTCTTTTCTAACATAGGCATTTAGTGCTATAAATTTCCCCCTCAATTATTGCTTTAACTGCCTTCCACAAATTTTGGTAAGTTTTATTTTCATTTTAATTCATTTAAAAATAGTTTTCTATTTTCTCTTTTGATTTCTTCTTTGACTCATTGATCAGAGAAAACTTTTTGTATTACCTGAAACCTTTAAAATTTATTAAGAGTTGTTTCATGGCCTGGATGTAGATCTGTCTTGGTGAATCTTCCTTATGTCCTTGAACATAATATATATTTTACTAGTTTGTGTAGAGTGTTCTGTAAATGTCACTAATGTCAATTTTTTGATGATGTTCTTCTGGTTGATAAATATCGTTCAAGGTTATTATATATATTTTTTAAGATTTTATTTATTTAAGGGTGCCTGAGTGGCTCAGTCATTAAGTGTCTGCCTTTGGCTCAGGTCATGATCCCAGGGTCCTGGGATGGAGCACTGCATTGGGCTCTCTGCTCAGCAGGGAGTCTGCTTCTTCTCCCACTCTCCCTGCTTTGTGTTCCCTCTCTCTCATGGTCTCTCTCTGTCAAATAAATAAAATCTTAAAAAAAAAAAGATTTATTTGAGAGAGAGACAGAGCACAAGCAGGGGGAGGGGCAGAGAGAGGGAGAAGCAGACCCCTTGTTGATCAGGGAGCTCATTGTGGGGCTCAGTCCCAGAACTCCAGGATCATGACCTGAACCAAAGGCAGATGCTTAACCAGCTGAGCCACCCTATGTGCCCATGTTTAGTATATACTTACTGATTTTCTGTTTACTGGTTCTGTGAATTGACAGAAGTTTATTGAACTTTCCAAATAAAGTTTTGGGTTTTCCCATTTCTTTTTGTAGTTCTGTTACTATTGCT
Source organism: Martes martes (assembly GCF_963455335.1). NCBI lineage: Eukaryota > Metazoa > Chordata > Mammalia > Carnivora > Mustelidae > Martes > Martes martes. Next base: position 124,342,398 of record NC_137895.1, read on the forward strand.
TCATGTGTTTTGAAGGTGTTATTAGGTGAATAATGTTGAGGATTTATGTATTTTCTTAATGAGTTAAACCCTTTATGTTTGTAAAGTGAGCCTCTTTTTTCCTGATAATATTGATTTTTACTTCCAAATTTTTATTGGAGTATCATTAACATACGGTGTTATGCAAGTTTTAGGTGTACAGTAGATTTCAACAATTCTATACATTTCTGAGTGCTCATCAAGATAAGTGTACCTTTGGGGGTACTCGGTGGCTCAGTCAGTTAAGCATCTGCCTTCAGCTATAAGGAATCCTGAGTCGGGTTCCATGCTCAGTGGGGGATCTGCTTTTCTCTCTCCCTACCTTGTTCTCTGTCTTTTTCTCTCTGTCTCTTCTTCTCAAATAAATAAAATCTTAAAAAAGAAGATAAGTGTACTACTTCTTTTTTTTAAAAGATTTTTATGTATTTATTTGAGAGAGCACGAGAGAGCAGTCAGGGAGAGAGACAGAGGGAGGGAAAGAAGTGGACTGGAGCCCAATGTGGGGCTCAATCCCAGTACTCTGGGATGTGACCTGAGCCTAAGGTGGAGGCTTAACTGATTGAGTCACCTAGGCGCCCTGATAAGTGTACTTTTAATCCCCTTTACTATTAATCTCCTTAATCTTTTTACCCATCCCTCCACCCCTCTGGCAACTGCCAGTTTTCTATGGGTCTGTTTTATGGATCTGTTTCTGCTTTGTTTGTTCTTTCTTTTGTTTTATTATTTAGATTCTGCATGAAAGCAAAATCATAGTATTTGTGTTTCCTAGTCTAACTTATTTTAGTTAGCATTATACTCTGTAAGTTCTTTCATGTTGTTGCAAATGAAAAGAGTTCATTTTTTTTTATGGCTTAGTAATACTTCATTACACACACACACACACACACACCCTTTATCCATTCATCTATCTGTGGACACGTGGGTTACTTACATATCTTGGGTATGGTAAATAATGCTGCTGTAAACATAGAGGTGCATATATCTTTTTTTTTTTCACGTATCTTTTCGAATTAGTGTTTTTATTTTATTTGGGTAAATACCCAGAAGTGGAATAACCTAACTGTATGATACTTTTTTTTTTTTTTTTTTTTAAAGATTTTATTTATTTATTTGACAGAGAGAGATCACAAGTAGGCAGAGAGGCAGGCAGAGAGAGAGAGAGGGAAGCAGGATCCCTGCTGAGCAGAGAGCCCGATGCGGGACTCGATCCCAGGACCCTGAGATCATGACCTGAGCCGAAGGCAGCGGCTTAACCCACTGAGCCACCCAGGCGCCCCAACTGTATGATACTTTTTGAGACCTTCATACTGTTTTCCATAGTGGCTGCATCAGTTTGCTTTCCCAACAACAGTGTATGAGGTGTATGAGGTTTTATTTCCCTCCTCATCTTCACCAATTCTTGTTTCTTGTGTTTTTGATTTTAGCCATTCTGACAGGTGTGAGGTGATAGCTCTCTCCTTGTGGTTTTGATTTGCATTTGGTGATGGTGAATGGTGAATGGTGAATGTGATGGTGAATGATATTCAATATATTTTCATGTGTTTGTCAGACGTCTGTATGTCTCCTTTGGAGAAATGTCCATTCAGGGCTTCTTCCCACTTCTAATCAGTTGTTTTTGGTGTTGAGTTGTATAAGTTCTTGATATATTTTAGATGTTAACCCCTTATCAGATATATCATTTGCAAATATTTTTCCCATTCAGTAGGTTGCCTTTTTGTTTAGTTGAGGTTATCCTTAGCTGTGCAAAAGCATTTTATTTTGGTGTCCCAACGTTTATTTTTGTTTTTATTTAGATTTGCTTTTTTTTTTTTTTTTTTTTTTTTGCCTGAGGAGACATCTAAAACAATGTTTCTATGGCTGATGTCAAAGATATTAACTGCCAGTGTTTTCTTTGAAGAATTTTCTGGTTTCAGGTCTTGTGTTTAGGTCTTTAACCCATTTTGAGTTTATTTTTGTGTGTAACTAAGAAAGAGGTCAGTGTGGTTCTTTTGCAGGTAGCTGTCCAGTTTTCCCCGCACCATTTGTCTTTCCCCATTGTATATTCTTACTTCTTTTGTTGTAGATTGATTGACCATAAAAGCTTGGGTTATTTTTGAGCTCTCTTTTCTGTTCACTGATCTGTGTGTCTGTTTTTGTACCAGTACCATACTGTTTTGATTATTATAGCATTGTATATCTTGCAGTCTGGGATTGTGATAGATACCTTTAGCTTTGTTTTTTTTTTTTTTAAACATTTTTTTTTTTTTTAAGATTTTTTATTTATTTATTTGACAGACAGATCACTAACAGGCAGAGAGGCAGGCAGAGAGAGAGAGAGAAGTGGAAGCAGGCTCCCTGCTGAGCAGAGAGCCCGACGCGGGGCTCGATCCCAGGACCCTGGGATCATGAGCTGAAGGCAGAGGCTTTAACCCACTGAGCCACCCAGGCGCCCCTGGTTTTTTTTTTCTCTCAAGATTGCTTTGGCCATTTGGAGTCTTTTGTGGTTCCATACAGATTTTAGTTTTATTGTAGTTATGTGAAAAATGTTGGTATTGTTAGGAAGTATAGCTTGCTGTGGATAGTGTGGATATTTTAACAATATTGGTTCTTCCGTTCTTTGAGCATGGAATATCTTTCCATTTTTTTATGTTTTCAATTTCTTTAATCAGTGTTTTATAGTTTTTAAAGTACACTTCTTTCACCTCCTTCATTAATTTTATTCCTATGTACTTTATTTTTGGTGTAATTGTAAATGGGATTATTTTTTAAAATTTCTCTTTCTGCTTCTTTATTACTAATGTATAGAAATGCAACTATTGTTCTAGATAGTAATTTTTAATCTTCTGATTTACCAAATTTATCAGTTCTTACAGTTTTATGGTGGAGTCTCTAGAAAGTTTTCTTAGTGACACTTCTACTCCTTCCTTACCAATTTGGATGCTTTTTATTTCTTTTTTAAAAATTTTATTTATTTGAGAGAGTGAATGAGCGAGAGAGAGAGAGAGAGAGAGAGAGAGCAAGCTTGTGTGCGAGCTGGTTGAGGAGCAGAGGGACAGGGAGAAGGCAGAGTTCCCTCACTCAGCTTGATCGCAGGGCTCTGGGATCATGACCTGAACAGAAGGCAGATGCTTAACCAACTGAACCACCTAAGTGCCCTGAGGGGCTTTCTCTTTTTCTCTTTTCTTTCTTTCTTTCTCCCTTTCTTTCTTCTTCTTCTTCTTTAAAGATTTTATTGATTGATTTGAGAGAGAGACACACAGCGAGAGAGGGAACACAAGCAGGGGGACTGGGAGAGGGAGAAGCAGGCTTCCTGCAGAGCAGTGAGTCTGATGTGGGGCTCTGTCCCAGGACACTGGGATCATGACCTGAGCCGAAGCCAGATGCTTAAGGACTGAGCCACCCAGGTGCCCTCTTCTTCTTCTTCTTCTTCTTCTTCTTCTTTTTTTTTTTTTTAAAGATTCTGTTTGTCAGAGAGAGAAAGCGAGCGAGAGCGCCGGAGTGCACAAGCAGGGGGGAGCAGCAGGCAGAGGGAGAAACAGGCTCCCTGCTGAGCAAGGAGCCAGTTGTGGGACTGATCCCAGGATGCTGGGATCAGGACCTGAGCCAAGGGCAGCCACTTCATTGAGTGAGCCACCCAAGCACCCTTTATTTCTTTTTCTTGTCTGATTACTTGCAGCCAGGAGTTCTGATACTATATTGAATAAAAGTGGTTACAGGAAGCATACTTGTCTTAGTCTGTGATCTTACAGGAAAAGCTCTCAGTATTTCACCTTTGGCTATGATGTCAGCTATGGGTTTGCCATATATGGTCTTCATAACGCTGAAATATGTTCCCCAAACAACTACTTTGTTGAGGGATTTTATCATGAGTGGATATTGTACTTTGTCCAGTGCTTTCTCTGCATCTGTTGAGATAGTCATGTTTTTATCCTTTTTCCTGTTAATATGATATATCATGTTGATTTATTAGCAAATACTGAACTATACTAGCATCCCAGGAGTAAATCCCACTTGGTCATGGTGAATGCTTCTTTTTAATGTATTGTTGGATTCAGTTTACTAATATTTTGTTGAGGGTTTTTGCTTTTATATTCATTAGAGATAGTGGCTTGCCTTTCTCTTGCAGTGTCTTTATCTGGTTTTGGTATCAGTAATGCTGGCCTCATAGAATAAATTTGGAAATGTTCCTTCCTCTTAATTTGTTTTGGTATTTTTGTAATATTTTGAGAAGAATATGTATGAAACTCTTAAATACATGGTGGAGGGATGCTTGGGTGGTTCAGTCGGTTAAGCATTTGCCTTCGGCTCAGGTCGTGATCCCAGTGTCCTTGGATCAAGTCCTGCATCGGGCTCTTTGCTCAGCCGAAGCTTGCTTCTCCCTCTCTTTGTGACTTCCGCGGCTTGAGCTCTCTCTGACTATAAATAAAATCTTTAAAAAAATACAAATAAAATTCACCTGCATTAAATCCTTTATCTTTCTGAAATGATTTTTTTTTTATTTTTTTTTGAGAGAGAGAGAAAAAGCATGAGCAGGGAGAGAGGCCAGGGGAGAAACAGAAACAGACTCCCCACTGAGCAGGGAGCCCGATGTGGGGCTCAATTCCTGGACCGTGGGATCATGACCTGAACTGAAGGCAAAAACTTAACCGACTGGGCTACCCAGGCACCCTGATGCTCATTTTTCTTGATAATACTGATTTTTATTTTTATTTTATTTTTATTTTTTATAAAGATTTTATTTACTTATTTGACAGATACAAATCACAAGTAGGCAGAGAGGCAGGCAGAGAGAGAGGGGGAAGCAGGCTCCCTGCTGAGCAGAGAGCCTGATATGGGACTCAATTCCAGGACCCTGGAATCAATGGCCCGAGCCGAAGGCAGAGGCTTTAACCCACTGAGCCACCCAGGCGCCCCGATAATACTGATTTTTAAATCTACTTTCTGTGATATTAATATAACCACTTTAACTTTCTTTTCATTCTCTGTGATGTAATTTTCTCTGGCTATTTTATTAAAGAATTTTTTTATCTCTGATTTTTGGCAATTTAATCATATGTTTTAGTTTACATTTCTTTCTTTGGGTATAGTTGACACAGTTTACATTTTTTAATGTTTCATTGCTCGATGTTTATTTAAAGGGTACTTTGTTCTATATGTTTATGATATCATGAAATGTGGCCAATTGTTAACATTTTTTCCGATTTCCAATTTTTTTTCCCTCTATTATCTGTTCTTCAGTGGCTCCAAATACAAATATATTTGGCTTTTGAAGTTACCTTAAAGCTGATTTATACTCTATTATTTTTTTTTTTAAGTAAACTGTATGCTCATGACCCTGAGATCAAAAGTCACATGCTATATTGACTGAATCAGCCAAGTGCCCCATTCTCTTTTCATTTTTTAAAGTAGTTTTTCTGTGTGTTTTATTTTGGTTAGTAGCTATTAACTCGAGTTCTTATGCTGTAAATCTCATGGTATGTTTTTCGTCTTTGACCTTGTAGTTTTCATTTCTAGAAGTTTAAAGTTTTAAAAATTTTTATTCATATTTCTACTTAACAGTATTTAGTGTTTTTTCCAGATTTTTGAATGTATGGAATGTATTCACTGTAATTGTTTTATAGGATTTGTGTTCTGATTCTATTACCTGTCATTTCAAGATTGGTTTGACTGACTGGTTTTTGTTTCGTTGTTGGGTGTAATTTGTTCCTTCTATGTATGTCTTTTAAGTTTGTATTGATTTTTAGTCATTGTGAATTTTATCTTGTTATGTCTCTATTTTAGTATGCCTAAAAATACTTTTATACTTTGTTCTGTGACATGGTTAAGTTATTAGAAAAGTTTGTCCCTTTTATGATTTGTTTGGATAGATCAGTGCTCTGTTTAGTGTAGGGTTAACTTTTATCTCTTTCTGAGGCATAATCCTTCTTAGTACTCTGATGCAGTATTAATTTTTAGGTGGTTTTTTTTTTTAATGCTGGCTTTTGGGAATAAGCTTTATTTGCATCCTTGTGTGAGTTCTGATGCTGTTATTTCTGAATCTGGTGGTTCTCTCCCTGGCCTTCAATAGTTCTCTCACATGCAAGTGCTGATTTCTCACTCAACGTTTTCTAGGATACGCCTCTGCAGATCTCTTCATTTTTCTCTCTCTCCAGCTCTACTCAGTGCTGGTCTCCCTTGTGACCTGTAGCCAACTTGGCTTCCTTGGACTCCCAGCTCTGTTTCTTCAATCTGGGGAGACCACATGCTCTGCCTGGGTTCCTTCTCCCTGTTCCATGGCTTGGAAACTCTCAAGGCAGTAAGCTGGGCAAATGTTTGGCCTCTGTTGTTTCTTGTTTCCCAAATTATTGTCTTTCATTACTTGTCCAAAACTTGTGGGCTGTTGTTTCATACATTTTGTTAGGTTTTTGTTATTTCATGCAGAAGGCAGAATCTGGCCCCTTTTACTTAACCTTAAGTAGAAGTGGTATTATTGTGCCTTTGTTATACATTTTCATCCTGACTAGTAATGTTGAGCACATTTTAATTTGCTTATTGACCATTTACTTATTTTTTTAAAGATTTTATTTATTTGTCAGAGAGACAGCACAAGCAGGCCGAGTGGCAGACAGGCAGAAGAGAAGCAGGCTCCTGCCGAGCAAGAGCCTGATGTGGGACTCAATCCAGGACCCTGGAATCATGACCCAAGCTCAATGCAGCTGCTTAACCAACTGAGCCACCTGGGCGTCCCCCATTCATGTCTTTTCTTTTGGGAAGAGTCTGCTCAGACCTTTAGCCCTTTTCCTTTCTTTGCTCCTTTTTCTCTTTCTTTATTCCTTGTCTTTTTTGTTTTTAATTGCAGAAGGTCCTTTTATGTCCTGGATACTAGTCCTTTGTTAGATAAATGCTTTGTAAATAGTTTCTCTAAGACTGTGGGTTTTTTTTTTTTTTAACGATTTTATTTATTTATTTGACAGACAGAGATCACAAGTAGGCAGAGAAGCAGGCAGAGAGAGAGGAGGAAGCGGGCTCCCTGCTGAGCAGAGAGCCTGATGCGGGGCTCGATCCTAGGACTCTGGGATCATGACCTGAGCCTGAGGCAGAGGCTTTAACCCACTGAGCCACCCAGGCACCCCAAGGCTGTGGTTTTTAAACTTATTTTCTTAATTGTGCTTTTTTTTTTTTTTTTAAAGATTTTATTTGTTTGACAGAGAGAGATTATAAGTAGGCACAGAGGCAGGCAGAGAGAGGAGGAAGCAGGCTTCCCAGCGAGCAGAGAGCCCGATGCGGGGCCAGATCCCAGGACCCCGGGATCATGACCTGAGCCGAAGGCAGAGGCTTTAACCCACTGAGCCATCCAGGCGCCCCTTAACTGTGCTTTTAATGAGCAGAGATATGTAAGTCTGATGAAGTCTAATTTTGTCAGTTTTTTCTTTTGTCTTTATTGTGTACTGTGTTTGTGCTAAGACACTTTTGCCTAACCCTGAAATCCTGAAGGTAGTTTCCTTTGTTTTTGCTGATTTATATTTAGGTCTCTAATGCATCTCAAATTAACTTTTGTAGATGTTTTTGTTTTTGTATCTGGATATCCAGTTGTTCCTGCACCATTTGTTGAAAAGAGTCTCCATTCCTCACTGACTTGTTTTGGTGAAACAGCACTTGGCTGCATAAGTGGGCTCTATTTCAGGAATGTTCATTCTGTTCCATTGATCTGTTTGCCTATCCTTATATCATTACAATACTATTTTGATTATTTGTTTTTTGTAGTAACACCTGAAGTCCAATTTGCAAGTCCAGTAACCTTTTTCATCCTTTTCAAGATTGCTCTGTATACTTGAAGTTTTTAGCATTTACATATAAATTTCAGTATTAGCTTTTACAGAGGCGCTTGGGTGACTCGGTTAAGCATCTGCCTTCAGCTCGGGTCATGATCTCGAGGTCCTGGGATCAAGCTCCATACCTGGCTTTCTGCTTAGTGGGGAGTCGGCTTTTCCTTCTCCCTTTGGCCTTGTACACACTCTCGCTCTCTCAAATAAATAAATAAAAAAATTAAAAAAAAAATACTGGCTTTTCCATCACTTCAAAAAGGTTGATGGAATTATGATAACCATTACTTTTAATCTGTTGATTGGTTTGAGGAGAATTGACATGTTAACAGTATTGAGTCTTCCTTTTCATTAACATTGTATTATCCCCATTTCTTTAGGTCATCTTTGTTTTCTCAGCAATATTTTCTAGTTTTCAGGCTTTGGTCTTATGTGTCTTTTGTTTAAAAAATGTTTTCTTGATTTTTCCTGTTATTTGATGCTACTGTAAGTGGTATTTTAAGAATTCAGTTTCCTGGGACGCCTGGGTGGCTCAGTTCGTGAAGCGGCTGCCTTGGGCTCAGGTCGTGATCCCAGGCTCCTGGGATTGAGTCCCACATCCCACTCCTGGCTCAGCAGAGAGCTTGCTTCTCCCTCCCACTCTCCCTGCTGCTCTCCCTGATTGTACTCTCCCTCTCTTTTAAATGAATAAATCTTAAAAAAAGGAAAGAATTCAGTTTCCTAATTATTTGTTCTTAGCATAGGGAAATAGAATTGAGTTATGTATATTGACTTTGTCTCATCACAACCTTACGTAACTCATTAATTCTATGAGTATTCTTGGTAGGTATATCAGATATTTGTAGGAGATGATCATGCTATAATTTTTACCTCTTTCCACTTTGCATTCTTTTTATTTTCTTCCCTTATTACATGTACCTAAGTCTTGTTTCCATTCTTTAGGGAAGGCATTTAGCTTCATACCATTAGTTATGATGTCTGTCATCTGTAGGCTTTTTATTAATGACCTTTATCAGGCTGTTTAAAAATGTAGGTTTTATTATTATTTAAGTATGGCAGCAAGGCGGACAGATCAGGAGAGGACTCCCATTAAAAATTATAAAGTTGTGGGGCGCCTAGGTGGCTCAGTGAGTTAAAGCCTCTACCTTCAGCTCGGGTGGTGATCCCAGGGTACTGGGATCCAGTCCCCCATTGGGCTCTGCTCAGTGGGGAATTTGCTTCCCCTTCTCTCTCTCTCTCTGCCTGCCTCTCTGCCTACTTGTGATCTCTGTCAAATAAAGTCTTTAAAAAAAATTATAAATTTGTAAATTATGAGAATGAAGGCAAGCAAGATCCTTCCTTTTGGTTTACATGGAAAGGAATAGTCAAGGAATGATGATCAGGTTTAGGATTGAATAATTTCAAGGGTCTGGGGCTTAGTTTGAATAATTTCAAGGGTCTGGGGTTTAGGGGCTGTTCGTAGTTGTCTGGTACTTACCCTTGGGGGTGATTAGGGTAGGGGAATATTGTGGCCAGGGTACAAAATAGAGATGGTTGGGGCTATGGGCTCTGGATTGGTTGGTTTGCATATGAAAGCTACCTGGAGCATTGTTAGCTATCTTCAGGAATTAGATAGTCCTGAGAAGGGCAGTCCCTCTAGGGTCACGTCACCAAGGCCCAAAGTATCAAAAGTATGGAATGAAAAGATATGATTAATAAACAGGTTGTGTAAAATCTTTTCCTGGTTTTCTGACAGTTTATAGCATGAATGGATATTGAGTTTTGTCTAATTTTTTTTCCATATCTATCAAGATGATTATATATTTCTATATAATTAATAGTGAATTTAATTGTTTTATTTTCAAATGTTATATCAATCTTGTATTCTTTTTTCTTTTCCGCTTAAGATCTTATTTATTTATTTATTTGACAGAGCACAGGCAGGGGGAGTGGGAGAGGGAGAAGCAGGCTTTCCCCGAGTAGGGGGTCTGATGCTGGGCTGGATCCCAGGGCCCTGGAATCATGACCTGAGCTGAAGGCACATGATTAGCTGACTGAGCCACCCAGGTCCCCTCAGTCTTGTATACTTGGGATAAATTTTACTTGGTTACGGTGTATTATCCTTTCTGTATATTGCTGTATTGAAATTGCTAATGTTTTATTAAATATTTTTGCATCTATGTACATAAGGGATGTTAGTCTATAATTTTCTTTTTTTTTGTATTTTCTGTTCAGGTTTTAGTATTATTGGTATTATTAATATCATTAGGTATGTTTGTTAGTGTTATTCATGCTGAGCTTAGAAAATAATTTGAAAAGTGTTCTTTATATTCTGGAAGTGTTTGTGTGAAGTTGATGCTGTTTCTTCCTTGGTGTTTGAAGGAATGTACCAGTGAAAAAGTGAGAGCCTTGATTTTTATTTTGGGGAAAGATTTTTAGAATGAATTCAGTTTAAAGGGCTCTTTAGATTTTTGTTTCATCTCATCAGTTTTTTGGTAAGCTGTATTTTTCCAGGAATTCTTCCATTTCATCTAAGTTGTTAAAGTCATTAACATAAAGTCAATAGTCTTTTGTTCTATTACTATCTGTGGGTTCTGTAGTGATAATTCCTCGCTGCTTTCTGTTCATACTGGTAATTTATGTGTATGTTTTATATCCATTTCGCTAGAGGTTTATCAGCTTCGTTGATCTTTCCAAAGGACCAGCTTTTCACTTGTATCTAGGAAATCACTGTTCACTCCTAGGTCATGAAGTTTCATTTTAAGAGTTTTATAGTGTTAGCTCTTACATTTAAGTATATGATCCATTTGGAGTTACTTTTATGTATGATATAAATAAGGGGTCCAACTTAAGTTTTTGTTGGGTAGAATTTTTAATATATGAGTTTTGTAAAGCCGTTTCTCTTTGCGTTCATTTCTTAGAATTCTACTAGTAATTTCAATATATTTCCTTACCTTCTTATTGTCTATATAGAGTACCCCTTACAGTTAATATTGTACCCCTTTGTAAATGTATGGACATCTTGCAGTCATAGAGATTCTTTGACATAAGCTCTGTTTGCTCAGTTATGCTGTTGTCATATGTATTAGATCTCGCTTATAAACCCCAGAAAACAATATTACAATTTTTGCTTTCAGTAATCATTTGTATTTTTAAGAATTTAAGACTAGGGTGCCTGCGTGGCTCAGTTGGTTGAGCAGCTGCCTTCGGCTCGGGTCATGATCCTGGAGTCCGGGGATCGAGTCCCACATCAGGCTCCCTGCTTAGCAGGGAGTCTGCTTCTCCTGCTGACCTCTCTCCTCTCATGCTCTCTCTCTTATTCTCTCTCTCAAATAAATAAATAAAATCTTAGAAATAAAAAGAATTTAAGACTAAAATTCTTTTATATTTTCCAGATATTCATCATTTGTGGTTCTCTTTTTTGCTTCCTCAGGATTTGCATTTCTATTTTGTACCATTTTCCTTCATTATGAAGAATTTCTGTTAGCCTTTGTTGTAGTCCATGCCTTCTGGTGATGAATTCTGTTTGCTGCCTTTTGTGTGAAAATACCTGTTTAACCTTCTTCTTCTTTTTTAAAAATATTTATTATTTGTCAGAGAGAGAGAGAGAGAGAGAGAGAGAATGAGTGAGTGTACCAAGTAGGGGGAGTGGCAGGTAGAGGGAGAAGCAGGCTCCCTGCTGAGCAAGGAGCCCGATATAGGACTTGATCTCGGACTCTGGGATCATGACCTGAGCTGAAGGTAGATGCCCAACCGACTGAGCCACCCAGGTGTCCCTCACCTTAATTTTTTTTTTTAAAGATTTTATTTATTTATTTGACAGCGACCACCAGTAGGCAGAGAGGCAGAGAGAGAGGGGGAAGCGGGCTCTCTACTGAGCAGAGAGCCTGATGCGGGTCTCGATCCCAAGACCCTGAGATCATGACCTGAGCTGAAGGCAGAGGCTTAACCCACTGAGCCACCCAGGTGCCCCGTCCCTCACCTTAATTTTTGAAGGACATATTAGTTGGATATAGAATTCTGGGTTGAACTACAGTTGTTTTTCTTGAAGTACTTTAAAGATTTTGTGTCACTCTCTTTTGACTTTCATAATTTATGATGAGATTTCAGCCATTTATTTAAAAACTGTTCCCCTTTATTTGATGTGTCCTTTTCTTTTTGCTCCTTGATGACATTCTTGCCTCTGTTTGCTTTTCAGCAAGCAGTTTGGGTACTTGGGGCTCACTGAGCTTTTGTGAATCTATAAAGTTCTCTGTCTTCAAATCAAAATTTTATCCACTGTTTTCCAGGACTGACTTCTTGCCATATTCCCATATTCCATATTTTCTTCCTCCTCACCAGTTTTCCACACCATCAGTTATACATGTTAGATTTCTTGACACTGTTCCATAGGTGAAGGCTTGTTCATTTTTTTCCACTATTTTCCCTTTTTCAGTTTAAAGATTAGAGGTAATGTAACTTCAGAATTACTGATTTTTTCCTTTGTCATCTTGATTTTGTTGTTAAGCTGTCCAATAAATGTTTCACTTCATGTATGTATGTGTGTGTGTGTGTATGTGTGTGCATGTGTGTATATACACATATATATTTTGGGTGGGGGCCCGAGGGAGAGGTGGGGGAGGGGCAGAGGGAGAGAGAATCTTAGGCATGCTCCATGCCCAGCATTAGTTGGGGCTCCATTTCACGACTCTGAGATCAAGACCTGAGCTGAGATCAGGAGTTGGATGTTTAACTGACTGAACCACTCAGGTGCCCCTATTTCTTTTTTATAGTGTCTTTTACTTTGCTGAGATTTCCTGTTTCACTTAATGCAGGTACATTTTTATTTTCTCTTAAAACTCAGTTAACAGTAGTTATTTAAAGCCTGACTCCAATGTTTTGGTCATCTTAGGTTTGGTTGACTTTCATTGATTGTCTTAAGCATGGTTAGCATTCTACTTCTTAGTAGATCAGTTAACTTGTATTGTTTTCTTTCTTTCTTTTTTTTTTCTTTAAAGATTTTATTTATTTGAGAGAGACAGCGAGCTAGCATGAGGGGTAAGGGGCAGTAGGAGAAGCAGACAGCCTGCTGAGTAGGAAGTCTGGTGTGGGGCTCTGTCCCAGGACTCCAAGACCGTGACCTGAGCCAAAGTCAGACTCTTAACTCACCGAGCCACCCAGGTGCACCACTTGGATTGTTTTATAAACATTGTGAATGTTGTATGTGGGGAATTCTGGATTCTGTTATATTCCTTTGAAGAAATTGATACTGTTTTTCTCAGGCAGTTGATTTGATTGGACTCACACTATTACGTATTTTGAGAATTGCTTAAATCTAATTTTATTTCTTTTTTCCTTAGTTAGGCTCTAGCTTGTTCTGTGCATGGATGTTCCAAGGTTAGTGAGAGAGTTGGGCAGAATTCTATACATAAAAATTTGGGGCTCCCCTCTTGGTTCTCTGTTTGTATGGATTTAGACCTTACTTTCCCTGTTGCTCTGAACTTTATATTCTAGTTCTTCAGATACTAAGACTGCAGGAGCCTCTATCAGCTGACCGTGGCTTGTCTTCAGGCTGAACGTTTTAAAAAATGGGAAACTTTGGGTGCCTGGGTGGCTCAGTCTCTTAAGCGGCTTCCTTTGGCTCAGGTCATGATCCCAGTCCTGGGATTGAGCCCTGCATGAGGCTCCCTCCTCAGTGGGGAGCCTGCTTTTCTCTCTCCCTCTCCCCCTGCTTCTGCTCTGTCTCTTTCTGTCAAATAAATAAATAAAATCTTTTTTTTTAAAAGAAAACTTACTGAGGCACCTGGGTGGGTCAGTGAGTTAAAGCCTCTGCCTTCGGCTCAGGTCATGATCCCAGGGTCCTGGGATCGAGCCCCGCATCGGGCTCTCTGCCTGCCTCTCTGCCTACTTGTGATCTCTGTCTGTCAAATAAATAAATAAAATCTTAAAAAAAAAAATAAAAGAAAACTTACTGTGCTGGTCACCTTCCAGGTGAGAAGCCAAAATCTGGCTGCTTACCTGTGTAAGGGTTTGTCTTTTATAAGCTTACTTAACTGTTTTGGAAATTCATTTTAAGCAAAAAAAGAAATGATGATGGTAAATGTTTTATCCTGCAGATACTTTATGCCGCAGTTGTATCTGCTATGTAAGGAAGATCAAACTTAAAACCTTATCCTTTATTGATTTATTTATTCTTATCAGCTTATTATAATATTTACAAAATTTGGTATGTTTTAGTTCATTGCAGTTATTATCTTTTTTGGCCTTAAGTGATTTCCCATTTTAAAAAAATTTTATTTATTTGAGAGGGATAGAGATAGCGAGAGAAAGCATGAGTGGGAAGGAGAGGAAGAAGCAGGCTCTCCATTGAGCAGGGAGCCTGACGTGGATCTTGATCCCGGGACCCTGATACCATGACCTGAGCCAAGGGCAGATGCTGAACTGACTGAGCCACCCAGGGGCCCTGGCCTTAAGTGATTTAATCTTTGGCCAGTAGGAATCTCTTTAGGTTGGCTGGTAAGTTCTTTTGACATGAATAAAATAGTCTTTTATAGCTTCCTTACTATTTTATAGAACAAGTTATCTCGAGCTTGCTTGACCCAGACAGGGATCATATACATCTCTCAGGAGTCCTGGTGACTTTGGGAAATGCCGTTTGGAGACCACAGCCTTGGCACTAGAGGTGCTCATTTCTACTGTAGTAGCCATAAGTCTTTGTAAAAGAAAAGATAGGTTATTTTAGATTGATTGATTGATTGATTGATTAAAGAAATGGAGCTCCTGTTTGGCTCAGTTGGTGTACCATGTGACTCTTGATCTTGGGGTTGTGAGTTTGAGCCCCATGTTGGATGTGGAGATTACTTAAAAATAAAATATTTTCCTTTTTTAAAAAAAGATTTTATTTATTTGGGAGAGAAAGCGAGCTCAAGTGGGGGTAGGGGCAGAGAGGGAAAGGGACAGGGAGAGTGATAAGCAGACTCCTGCCAACAGGGAGCCCCACATGGGGCTTGATCCTAGGATCCTAGGATCACAACCTGAAGCATCTGAGCCACCCAGATGCCCAAAAAGAAAATCCACCCCCCGCCCCCGCCTCGCCCCACCTCCCCTTCGTGAGAGAGGGAGAGAATCTTCAACCCACTGAGCCACCCAGGCACCCCGAGGGAGAGAATCTTAAGCAGCCTCCACACACAGCATGGAACCTGATAAGGGGCTTGATCTCATGACCCTGAGATCATGACCTGAGCCAATATGAGGTGTTAGATGCTTAACCAACTGAGCCACCCAGACACCGCAGAAATAAAATCTTAAAAAAAAAAAAGAGGAGTGCCTAGGTGGCTCAGTTAGTTAAAGCATCTAGCTTTGGCTCAGGTCATGATATCAGGGTTCTAGGATTGGGCCCTGGCTCCTTGCTCAACAGGGAGTCTGCTTCTCCCTCTGCCCTTTGCCCTGCTTGTGCATGTGCACTCTCTCTTTCGAATAAATAAAATCTTTTTTAAAAAAGAATGATGGTAAATATTTTATTGTATAGATACTACTTTATGCCATAATCACGTCTTTTATTATGAGGAGGATCAAACCTAAAACCTTATTCTTTATCATTTTATTTTTTCTTTCCATCATATAATATTATTTTCAGTTATTTCCTTGCTGTATCTTGTAATATGATGGTAATCACAGTCTGGGTAAACTAGTATAGTGGACTGTTGTTACATAACCACAGCCTCCCAGAGGGTCAGTATTTTGGGTGAACTTGATTTAGTGAAGTGTAGTGGCTTTTATCTTTTGACAAAGGAATTTGATAAAGTAGAAAAAGTATTTGGAAATTAATCTCTGCATTCTAAAAATGGAAAATAGTTGCATCATTTCTTACTGTACTACATGATGTAGCGAAGAAAGAGCCATCTTGTATGACTTGCACTTTTTTGGGCCATTTCTTTTTTTTTTCTTTGTAAAATATGAGACCTTCAATGTGTGCTTGCTTGTTTGTTTGATTTCCTTATAATCTGTGTTCCTTTTCACAGGAAATTTTTATTTTTTTCCTCTGCCCCAACCCCTACTTGTACCTTTTAACACTGCTTCTTAACTAAAATCGTAATGAATCTGTGGAATTGTCATAATATCATGTTTGACTGCATTCTGCCTTATAAAACTTTCCAGTTTGACAAAACAGAGGATCATGGGGACAAGATGAAATCAGAGAGGGATATAAATTTATTTTAAGAGACTCTTAATCAAGGGCAACTAGGTGGCTCAGTTGGTGAAGTGTCTGCCTTCAGGTCAGGTCATGATCCCAGGATCCTGGGATTGAGTCCTGTGTTGGGCTCCCTGCTCAGCGGAGAGCCTGCTAATAATACACTGTATGTTAATTGAATTTAAATAAAAATTAAAACTTTTCAGTTTGAATTGGTTTACTATAAGATCTGGAGTCGCTGTGGTTCAGGGTCCCTCATACCAGATCCTTCCTGAGTTAGGGTGTAATCTAACTATAATTTAACATTCTTTTCCTGTACTTTTTCTCTGAAGTCTCATATTATCAATTTATTTTATTTTATTTTTTTAAAAGATTTTATTTATTTATTTGATAGAGATCACAAGTAGGCAGAGAGGCAGGCAGAGAGGCAGGCAGAGAGAGAGGGGGGGAAGTAGGCTCCCTTCTGGTCAGAGAGCCCAATGCGGGGCTCAGTCCCAGGACCCTGAGATCATGACCTGAGCCAAAGGCAGAGAGGCCTTACCCACTGAGCCACCCAGGCGCCCCTGTTTTTGTTTTTAGTAGGAAGACATGCCATGTAGTAGTGTATCTGTACAAAAATTTAAATTATAAAACAGTATTTTGGAATAAAGAAATAAACTCTTAATCTTACCATCTTCACCATAGTCCTGTTAATCATGTTTTGTGTATTTTAGGGTTTCTCTCCATAAATTTATGCGAATATACCATTATTTCTCTCATTGTTATACAGTTAGACTTTTTATGCATTTTTAAAAAAAAAGATTTATTTGAGAGAGAGAGCACAAGCAGAGGGAATGGGCAGAGGGAGAGGGAGAAGCAGACTCCCTGCTGAACAGGAAACCTGAGCCTGGGATCGGGACCTGAACTGAAGGCAGATGCTTGACTGAGCCACTCAGGCGCCCTTCTTTTTTATACAATTCTTACAATTTTATTTTCATTTTTGTGAGAAAGAAGGTGAGAGAGCACACATGAGTGGAAGGTGGGGCAGAGAGAGTAGGAGGGAGAATCTTAAGCACACTCAGTGCTGAGCATGGAGCCCAACACAGGGCTTGCTTTCATGACCATGAGATCATGACCTGAGCTGAAGCCAAGAGTCCACACTGGGTGTAGAGATTACTTTAAAAAAAAAAGACAAGCTTTACAAGACAAGTCTTACTGAATTAGTGGTCAAAAATGAATAGAAGTTATCTAGCTGTGAAAGAGCTTTGGGGTTTAGGACAGGCATTATGGGTAGAAAGTAAAAACAACACATTTAAGGGCTAAAGCAAGAATGAACTTTGGAGTTATTTATAGAAATGAAGGAAGAGGGGCACCTGGGTGGCTCAGTCAATAGAGCATGTGACTTTTGTTCATGAGTTTGAGCCCCATGTTGGTCATAGAGTTTATTTAAAAGGAAACAAAAAGTGAAAGAGGAAAAGGCAGTATTGCCTAGACAGTGAGATGTTGGAAAGAGAAGATTGTGGAATTAAGTAGGAGCTAGATCATTTAGGGAGACCATTAAAATGTTTATTTAGTGATGTAGTGATGTACTTGGACCTGCATTTTTGAAGTTCACTCTGGATTGGTGGTATAGATAAGAGTAAGTATGGGGAGACTATTGAGTGGGCATCCCTGAAGTAGTCTGATGAAAGGTGATGTTGGCTTGCAGTGGGCTAATAGTAGTGTAGATGGAGAGAGGTAGTCAAATCTCACCAGTACTCAGGAGGATGAATGGGCAAAATGTACTGTTTTGTTAAGTATGAGTTACAGAGTAGGGTGAAGCTGTCAAAAGATGATGTCTAGGTGTCTTGTATTGGCAATAGGTGGTTGTGTGTATCATTACAAAGAGAGGGAAGGGGCACTTGGCTGCCTCAGTCAAAAGAGCATGTGATTCTTGATTGTGGGGTCATGAGTTCAAGCCCCATGTTTGGTGTTGAGATTGTTAGAAAAAGTTAATAAACTTAAAAAAAAAAAGATAGGGAATACTGTAGGAAGAGCATACGTTGCCACAGATTTTGGACAGTGCTTAAAGTACCATTTCAGTTCTGAATGTTTTATATATGGATCCAAAGATAGAGCTGAATAGGAGGTAAAATTTTAGAGTCACTGGCATACTTGTAATTTAGTTGGTAACAGATGTATGGAAAGTAGGAGATTGTGTAGTGTTTAACATGAAATGAGAAGGCATCTTAAAGTGGAGCCCTGAGGAACTACCTCATTTAAAGTTTAGACATAGTGATCAGAAATGTGTTGCCAAAGAGGTTAGAGGAAAATTAGGAGAGTGAAATACTGGAAGACAAATACAGGATCTAATGGCTTATGTTTTATTACTTACTCACTATTTTATCTTAATTTTCTTCTCTTACTTTCCTTCGTAATTTGTTTATATTACTATATTATATGCTGCAAAACCTCTTTGGAGAGCAGCAAGGTGGGGTACAAATAATAAATACTCAGGTGTGACCTCTAGGAACATATTCTTCATAGTAAGACAATATCATTGGAACTTACTCTGTTTATTATTTTTATAATTATATCTGTCTCCTGTCAGTGGTGAAAAGAAATAGTTGTACTAGCTCTACATTTCTTTCTTTCTTTCTTCTTTTTTTTTTAGAGATTTTATTTATTTATTTTTGTGAGAGAAAGAGCAAGCATGAGTAGGGGTGAAGGGCAGAGGGAGAGGGAGAAGCAGACTCCATGCTGAGCAAGGAGCCCAATGTGGGACTCCATCCCAGGTCATGACCTGAGCTAAAGGCAGATGCTTAACTGACTGGAGCCACCCAGGTGCCCCTGCTACCAAATTTTAATAGTTTTGAGGTTATAGGGAAGATGTTACATTTTGGTAATCTGTAAAATCTTTGTTTTCTTTCTTTTTTAAAAATAGAGATGCGAACTGTGTCCTCATAAGGATGGAGCTTTAAAAAGAACAGATAATGGGGGTAAGTACAGAGACTTCTAAAAATTTTTTTATTGAAAACTAGAGTGGAGAGTATTTAAAAATATCTGGTAGTTCATCTTATAATATCAAATTAAATGTTTACCGCTCACATATTTTTAATAGTAATGGATGTAATTTATGAATCTTTATTACTACTTTATGGAGAGACTTTTAAGCTTTTTTTTTTTTGAGAGAGAGAGAGAGTGTGAGTTAGGGGGTAGTGGGAGAGAGAGAGAGAGGGCTCCATACCTAGCGCAGAGCCAGAATCTGGGCTTGATCTCATGACCCTGAGATCTTGAAACTGAGCTGAAATTGAGAGTTGGACTCTTAACCGACCGAGCCATCACGTGACTCTAAGCGTTGTTTTTTAATGTAGAATGGGCCACATACTTCTAATTAAACTCTTGATTTTTTTAAATAGGTATAATTTTCTTATAGTAGAAATTATTTTTGGAAAAATAAGCTACTTTTTTTTTTTGTTGTTAGAGCTTAACTCTGATGTTTTAGACCCTTTTTCCCTTTTTTGTATTGCTGGACAGGTGATACTTCTAGTGAATGTTAATATTAACACCCTGAGGATTTTTATTGCTTGAATATAGAGAAATGCTGACTTCTGTCTTTAAATTTTGGTGTGCTTTCCTGAGGACCCTTGTGTATATTTCATTTACATCTCCAGTTTTAGTTACCTTCCTCTGAGAAATCCATATTTCTTTATAACTCTGTACCATTCTTAAATATGTAGTCAGGAATTTATCAAACTTTGGCATACTATGAAAATTAACTGATGAAGAAACTTATAAAGTAGAGGTTATAACTCCTGTTAGTACACTCTTTCATTTTGGGCAGCCACCTCTAAAGCATTTTGGCATGGAATAGAAGAATGACATGAGTAAATAAAAGGGAAAAATAAGATGTTTTTGCCTAGCTCTACATAAATTTATTTATATACAGTTGTAATGTTTAGACTGTTATACAGTCACATTGTACAAAATTTTAAAAATATTAGAGAAACCCTTACTCCTGTTGCTATTGACCATCTGCCTAGTTTCTCAACAACTTTCCTGCTGTTGATATAGTTGCTGTTATTACTTATTTGTATATCCTTCTAGGGTTTTTTTTCTTACATACAAATAAATATGAATAAAGAAATATTTTCTCCTAATTTTTATGCAGGTGGATGAATATTATACATACTCTTTTGCATCTTAATTTTTCCACTGAACAATTTATTACCAGTATAAAGCTCTCTTTTTTTTAATGTGATCAGTCACCTGTTGATAGACTTTTTGATCTTCTGCTTTTATAACTAATGCTTATATACATGTCATACATATGTACATCTGTAGGATTATTAATTCCCAGGGTGGAACTATTGGGTCAAAGTTCGTAGTTAATTTGATAGCTATTCCCCAATTGTTTTCCCCGTTGGTTGAACCAGTTTCTGTTTTTGGCACAATGAATGAAAAACTTCTTCTCCATATCCATTGGTAGTCCAGTAGGTGAGAATTGGTATCTCAGAGCAGTTATTTTGCATTTCTCTTACTGTGAGTGAAGCTGAACATCTTATATTTTTAAAGACAATTTGTATTTTTCTCTTTCTGGTCTATTAATATGTTTTTTCTCTTTGGTTATTGATCATTTTCATTTTGATTTGTTGGAGCTTTCATAGGTGCCCCTCATTCACTAGGCTTTTGTGATATGAGTTGGGCTAGTTTCCCGCCCCCCCCCCCCCCCCAGTTTAGTCTTTGCTTATGGGGCTTTTTACCATGCAGAAGTTTTTTATTTTTATTTAGGTGAATTTATTAATCTTGTCTTTCATTTTGAACCATTAGTTAGAAAGGCCTTCCCTACTCCAAAGTTAGTAAAGGAATTCTTTCACATTTTCCTCTAGTGTTTTTATGGTTTCTTTTTTTTTTTTACAGTTTAATCTTTGATATATTTGGAATGTATCCAGGTAATACAGTGTGAGGTATGGATCCAACTTTATTTTTTCCTAGATGCTAAAATGCTACCATTTGTCCCATCACCATTTATTGAACAGTTCATCTTTCTTCACTGATTTGAAATGCCATCTTTGTTAGAGTCTAAATTTGATGTGTATTTAAAATATTCTGACTAAATTGTGTTCCAGAATTGATTTGCAAATTATTTTGGAACCCGGAATGCATTTTCCTATTGAAATGCTAATTATATTTCTAGACTAGTTAAAAAAAACCCCAGTGTACCTGATGGTACAATATTGATAGTAACTGTTCTTTTTTCTTTCTTTCTTTTTTTCTTTTTTTTTTGTAATAACTATTTTTTAATATCTGACACCCCTTTTTCATGCTGGGAGATATGTTACAAGTTTTAGTTTAGGTTTTCTTTTCTTGGTAATCAGGATGAGCAGTTTCTCAATGCAGCTTCTAATTTTCTCAGTCTCATCTGCTGTATATAGTTCTCAGTTGTTAAGGTAAGTAAATACTTAAAAAGCTTAACAGGTTCGTGTGTGAAAAGTGGGGTTGGGGTATTACAGGCAGAAGGAGAAGCAAATGATAAAAGACACAAGTATATCAAAGAATTGAAAATAATTTGGAATTAAACTATAAAGTTTGAATGGCAGGGCTTCTGAGAGGTGAAACTAACGATATAGGCAAAGTTGTCATTCCTTCCCCTCTCCCCCGCTCATCTGCTTCATGTCCCTTCCTTCTTACCCCACCCCTTTTGCCTTTTCTGTACTAAGGACTTGATCCTGTTGATTATGGGGAGCCATTGAAGGTGAGGAATAATATGAGATTTCTATTTTAGAAAGGTCACTCTCTGACACAGCATCGTGGTGAATGGGTTGGAAGGATATGAGACCAGACCAGCTATAAGAAAGAACAGTAGTGCTGGATCATAAGTGCATTTAACATACTTGAAATCAGCTATATAGCCTGGGGGTGGGAGGAGATACAGAAAAAAAATAAATTGTAGAGGTAATTCAGTTGGCCATTTTTCTCATTGCGTGTATGTTCTAGGCAAACCTGTATGGAAATCCTTGTGAATGATTGTAAGGCTTTCCCAGCCATCATTGGCAAAGATGTAAAATATATTATTGAGGGAGCCAGGCAAGAGATGGTGATGTTACTTACATTCTTTTGTTTTTGTTAAAACTAAAAAAAAATTTAATTCCAGTATAGTTAACATACGTCGTTATATTAGCTTCAGGTGTACAGTATGATGATTCAGCAATTCTGTATATTACTCAGTTCTCATCAGGATAAGTGTTACTCTTCATCTCCTTCACACATCCCCCACCCCACCATCAGTTTGTTTTCTGTAGTTAAGAGTCTGTTTTTTTGATTTGTCTTTTTTTCTTTGTTCGTTTTTTTTTTCTTAAATTCCAAATATGAATGAAATAATAGGTATTTGTCTTTCTCTGACTGACTTACTGCATTTAGCATTATAATAACTGGATCTATTCATGTTTTTGCAAGTGGCAAGTTTTCATTTCTTTTAATGGCTGAGTAATATTCCTGTGTGTGTGTGTGTGTGTGTGTGTGTAATATATATATTTTAAGTTTACTTATTTTAGGTAATCTCTATACCCAACATGAGACTTGAACTCATAACCCCAAGATCAAGAGTTGCATGCTTTTCTGACTGAGCCAGCAGGTGCCCCCATATCTTGATCCATTCGTCTATTGGTGGACACTCGGGCAGCTTCCATAAGTTGGCTGTTGCAAATAATGCTGCAGTAAATATAAGGGTGCATATATCTTTCCAAATTAGTATTTTCTGTATTCCAATAGTGTGATACTACTATATCATATGGCAGTTCTATTTCTAATTTTTTGTGGAATCTCTATACTATTTTCCACAGTGGCAGCACCAGTTTGCATTTTCACTAACAGTACACTAGAGTTCCCTTTTTTTTCACATCCTCACTAACACTTGTTGTTTTTTGTGTTTTTTATTTTAGCCATTCTGACATGTGTGAGGTGAAATGTCATTGTGATTTTGATGTGGTTTTGATTTGTATTTCCCTGATGATTAGTGATGTTGATCATCTTTTCTTGTGTCACTTGGCCATCTGTATGTCTTCTTTGGAGGAATGTCCATGTCTTCTGCCCATTTTTAATTGGATTGTTTGTTACTTACATTCTTGAAGAAATTTCAGAATAAATTGAGGCTGATTGATAGATACTGCCTGACAGAAAAATGAGAAGAACTTACAAAATCTGACAGGGTTATGTGTTCAAAATTGGAATTTTAAAGGATTTTTCAAGGACAGTTTTGGTTATGCTTATTTTTTGCTTTAGAATCTAAACCCTACAGAGATGAAACTGCTTTATTGCAGTAAGTCTAAGGGACAGATTGGTGATGAGGGAAAGGTTGAAGATAGCAGTAATAGGAGGGTAAAAATGAGGGAATGGACATCAGAGATATTAAGTATTAGTTATTAATATTAATAGCAACATTATTAATATTAATTAATATTTTATTATTTTATAATATTAATATTAGTATTAGGTATTAAATATAAGTATTAAGTACATTGAGGTAAAATTTTGCAGGTATATTTTAGAAAATATACCTATTTTATTATGGGAAACTTTGAGCATAATAAAAGTAGAGAGAATCCCCAGGTACCTGGCTTTAGCAGTGATCAGTCGTGGCTAGTCTTGTTACATCTGAACCTCCCTATGCCATTCTGATTATTTTGAATTTTGTGAGCATCACTAGCACATGGGTGTTTTAAAAATGCACAATATATTATCACACATACAAAAAATTGACGAGGATTTCTAAAAGCCACCAACTATTCAGTCCTTGTTCAGATTCCCTGATTGTCTCCCTAAATGTTTTCTTTTTATATTTGAATGAATCAGTATCCAAATAAGGTCCATAAACTGGATCCATAAGGTGCACACATTTTAATTGCTTATACATTTCTTAGGTGTCTTTGTACCACTCCTCCGCCTCCCCATTCCATTGTCACTTTACTTATGGAAAAATCTGGGACATTTGTCCTGTATTGTTTCCCACAGTACAATTCATTGATTGCCTCTCAGTTGGGGGGGGGCGGTGTGTTTATGTGTGTGAACATGTTACTTTGTTCCATATTTTCTGTACATTAGTAGTTAGATGTATTCAGAGGCTTGATCATACTCAGTTTATCGTGGGGGCAGTTATAAAAGTACCTCATAGTGTTGTATACTTCCTTCATGAGGCATATATTTGCTTTTTTTGTGTGTGTGTGTGTGATATTAACAGCTGTTGACGGGTATCTGGACCATTATTTTAGTGGTTGAATAAATTGTGGTATTCTGTCATTAGGTATTAGCAGGATTATTTCTATAAAGAGAACCAATTCCTTACCAACTATTCCATTACCGTAAAGTGCAGTTTGTGAAGGAAGGACAGGATATTTTTTCTTTTTTTCTTAAAATTGAGGTAAAATTCGTATAGTATAACATTTTAACCAACTTAAGATACACAGTTCAGTGACATTTTCTACTTTTCACGTGTTGTACAGCTACCACCTCTGTTAATTTCCAAAACATTTTTATTACATAACTTAAAGTATGGTTTCATAAACAGAAACTGTACATTCTGCCTTCTACTCTTTCTCCCCAGCCCTTGGCAAGCAGCAGTCTGCTTTTTGTCTTTATGGATTTTCTTACTCTGTATATTTTACATAACTGTAATAATCACACAGTGTATGACCTTTTGAGTCTCGTTTCTTTCTTGTCATAATATTTTTCAGGTGCATCAGTATTGCAGCCTGTATTAGTACTTCAGTCTTCTTTATGGCTGAATAATAACTCCTCTGTGTGTGTGTGTGTGTGTGAGAGAGAGAGAGAGAGAGATTGCTCATGTTGGTCCTTCCAGTTTTTGGACATTTGTGTTGTTTCTACCTTTCGATTGTTGTGAGTAGTGCTACTACAAACGTGGTTGTACAAGTATCTGTTTTATCTCTTTCCAGTTTTGCGGGGATATACTAGGAGTGGCATTGATGGGTCAAATAATGATTCTGTTTTTAACTTTTTGAGGAACCACCAAACTTTTTCATAATGGCTGTGCCATTTTTACATTCCCACAAGCAATGTATGAAAGATCCAGTTCCTTTTCATTTTCATCAACACTTCTTCTCAAGTTGGCTTCTCTGTTCAGTCTCCTTTTTTTTCTTTTTTAAAGAGAGAGAGTGCACATGTGGGTAAGGGGCAGAGGGAGCCCAGCGGGAAGCCCAGCGGGAAGCCCAGCACTGGGCTTGATGTTATGACCTGAGCCAAAATCAAGAGTTCGGACACTTAACCGGCTGAGCCACCCAGGCATCCACCCCATTTTCCTCTTTCTTTCTTTCTTTTAAACCAAGTACTACAGAGACTGCATAACTGTACAATGTAATCATCGATACTGGGTGATAGCAAAAATTCCTGCTAGTGGAATTGCTGGGTCAGAGACTATGAACATCTGTAATTTAAGTGGATTTTGCCAAATCCTCCTCTTTTGAGATTGTAGTAATGTACACTCTGTTCACAATACATGAGAAGAACCTGTTCTTATCATACTTACCTCCTCACTTACACAACCATCTGAGTGGGTTTTAATTTTGTATCATTCATCAGACTCGTAAGTCATAATTGGCTTACCCAACACCAAATATACTTAATAAAGGAAAACTATACACAGTTGCAGTAATACAGAGACCTCCAAACTCTGATGCAAGTCTTAATGTCTTCATTGTTTTGGTTATAAAGTTGACAAGAAGCTAATGTGAATGCAGGTCATATTAGCATGGGGAAGCCACCAGATTTGGTTATCCTCAGCTTAAAAATGCCAACTACTCATGTAGCCTCTGTATTTTTAAGTGGCTGGCTATTCTGTTTTAATGTAGCTGCGGACCATAAATTATGTAAATCATACAGTGTAGACTCCTGACAACCAAGTACAATAGGCTAAAAGAAAGAGCATGCTCAGATATGTTCTAATAACTTGTCACAGCCTACAGTACTGTCATCTATCTTGAGTTGGTGTTGCAAGAAGTTAAACTACTGTATTTTCCTCCAGAGCCCGAAAGAAGGATTCTGAGTCCAGTTTTTAACACTTTCCATCCATCTTTATCAAGGATATTTTTATATTTGCCAGTGTGGTAGATAAAAATTATGTCAGTGTAGCTTTAACTTGTATTTGTTATGGTGAGAGTTTATCAACTTTTCGTATGCTTAAAAGATAATTTGTATTTCCTTTATGTGAAATATTCCTTCATATTCTTACCTCAGTTTTCTCTTGGTAAATTCCTCAAGGTACATTTTTGGATTGCTGTGTATGAATTGCTGGAGTTTTTCCTACCAGATTTTTTTTTTTTTTCAACCATTTTCCCCCCTTAATGTTCTTTTGCATTTAATTGCCATGTTTCTATGCCTCTTCTGTTTATAAGAATTTCTCAGTCTTGTTTTTCATTGCCTTAGCAGTCTTGAGGAATACTGGCTAGGTACATGTTCAGTGCCCCCCAATCTGGGTTCACCTGGTATTTTATCATAATTAGCTTGGGTTGATGGATTTTGGGAAAAAGTACCATAGAGGTTAAGTCTACTGTTCATGTTGTCATATCCGGGAATACAAAAAATCCACAAGACATCAATGATGATATTATCAGGCTGTTTAATTTTTAAAAATTCCTTCGGTATTTTGATGATACTTTTCTTAAATTTGTAGATTAGCTTATGGAAAATTAGAATTCTTTAAACAAATATTTATTGTTTTGCCTCCTATGTGCAGTGTTCTAGGTAGCAGTGAACCAAACAGACCAATAGGGTTTACTTACATTTTGGAAGGGGCAAGTTGGATAATAAATGAAATAGGTAAATAAAATATACAGTTTAAATAAAATACAGTTTACCATGTATTATGGGGAAAAGTAAAGAAGATGCAGAGTGAAATCTGAAATGTGCGTTTGAAAATTTAAGTGATTGGGAAAGACTCCACTGAAGAAATGACATTTGAAGGCACCTGGGTGGCTCAGTGGGTTAAGCCTCTGCCTTTGGCTCAGGTCATGATCTCGGGGTCCTGGGATCGAGTCCTGCATTGGGCTCTCTGCTCGGCAGGGAGCCTGCTTCCTCCTCTCTCTCTCTCTCTCTCTCTCTCTCTCTCTGCTTGCCTCTCTGTCTACTTGTGATCTCTCTCTGTCAAATAAATAAATAAAATCTAAAAAAAAAATGACATTTGAAAAGAGACCTGAGATTAATGAATTGGAGGATGGGGTGGACATAGGTCTTGTAGGGTTTGCAAAGTCACTGTAATAACTTGGTGTTACATAGGATAAGTTCCTAAACCATTGGGGTGATTTGAGCTGAGGGATGACTTGATTAAAACAGGTGTTTTTTTGTTTGTTTGTTTGTTTTTTTTAACATGATCACTGTGGCTGTTGTGTTGAAAATCAACTTCATAGTCAAGGAGAGTAAGAGCTCTCAAGTCAGGGAGGATAAGAGGGTAAGAGCCCCTTTGTTATTCTTCAGGTGGAACTTGAGTAGTCTTGGAACATCATTCTTACATCTAAATTTTAGAATTGTAGTCATTTCTTTATGGTACAATTTTCTCCAAGTCTGTAAAATGTGTTTAATATTATATATTCTACTGGGTTATGAGAGTTTAATAAGGTATATGAAGCGTGTATAGTAAGGCCGATGCATAGTAAGCTCTATATTAGAGTTAAAAATAAAATGAAAAGAAAAACATAAAAGAACTAGTTGTATTCTTTTTTTTTTTTTTTTTAAGATTTTATTTATTTGACAGAGAGTGAGAGAGGGAACACAGCAGGGAGAGTAGGAGAGGGAGAAGCAGGCTTCTCACTGAGTGGGGAGACCCATGCGGGGCTCAATCCCAGGACCCTGGGATCATGACCTGAGCCGAAGGCAGATGTTTAACGACTGAGCCACCCAGGCGCCCCAACCAAGGCCTGTTCTTGGTAAAGTAATCAGTGATCTCCATGTGGATGAACCAGTTCTCAAGTCGCATGTTAGTTCATCTTTAGCAACGTTTGACAATTTTGATCATTCTTTCTTGAACATTTCATTTTGTTGCTGGGACAGCACTCTTCGTTTCTTCGACCTTATTGATTGCCCCTTGTATTTTTCCACACTCTGCTCTTGCAGACATTGACCTCTAAATATAAGAGTGCTTCAGGATATAGGCCTTCTGCACTTACTTCTGGAATGAACTTACTGAGTATTATGGCTTTTAATAACATCTGTGGTGTAACATTGATAGCACCCAAACTTCTATATCTAACCTTTTCTTTTGAACTCTGGATTCATAAATATCTAGTTCCTTGCCACATCATCTGCTTGTGTGATAGGTACATGAACTTAACTTGGACATTTGGTATAGACTTGTGGAATCACTATGTTATACACCTAAAACTATGTATACATTATGTGTCAACTATATTTCAATTTAAAAAAGACACTAGGGGTGCCTGGGTGGCTCGGTGGGTTAAAGCCTCTGCCCTCGGCTCGGATCGTGATCCCAGGGTCCTGGGATCGAGCCCCACATCGGGCTCTCTGCTCAGCAGGGAGCCTGCTTCCCTCTCTCTCTGTCTGCCTCTCTGCCTACTTGTGATCTCTGTCTGTCAAATAAATAAATAAAATCTTTAAAAAAAATCTTTAAAAAAAAAATAAAAAAGACACTATAGAAGCAAAAAACCCAACATGGATATCTAAACTCCACTTTCTCATTCCATTTGGTTACCCTGCCCATTTCAGTTAAAGGCAGATTTACCTCTCCAAATTGTTGACAGAACTAAGTGAACCTACCCCTGCCAACCCCTCCATAATTAATTTTTTTAAAAAGATTTATTTATTTGAGAGAGAGTGTGTGGGGGTGGTGGGCAGAGGGTGAGGGAGAGAGAATCTGAAGCAGAGTCCGTGCTAAGTGTGAGCCCAACATGGGCCTCAGTCTCATGATCTTGAGATCATGATCTGAGCCAAAATGAAGAGTTGGATGCCCAACTTACTGTGTCACCCGGGCTCCCCTCCATAATTAATCTTATAACATTTGTTCCCTTTTTGTACCTTATGCAACTTTGCCCTCCTCTTGGCTATGACGTAAATCCTCTTGGCTGTGACGTAAAGATCTTAAATCAACAATTTGATTTAACTTCTCAGAAAACTATATAAAAAAGAAAAAACACAAAGCAAACCAAAGGAAGGAAATAAAAGATTAGAAGGGAGATAAATGGAATAGAGAATAGAAAATCAATAGAAAAAAAATCAGTGAAATTAGGGGTTGGTTTTCTGAAAAAAAGGAACAAAATTGACTGTTAGCTGATTTTTTTAATAGCATGGTGTCATTTATTTTATTATTTAAGTATAGTTGACATACAATGTTACATTAGTTTCAGTGTGTACAACATAGTGATTCTCTGTGAGTTATGCTGTACTCATTGTGAGTGTTAGCTACTGTCACCATAACTGACTGTATTCCCTATGCTGTACCCTTTATTCTTGTGAATTATTCATTCCATAACTGGAAGCCTGTATCTCCTACTCCCTTTTACCCATTTTGCCCATTCCCCCACTCTCTTTCTCTCTGGCAGTCGTTAGTTCTCCATGTTTATAGATCTGATTCTTCTTCTTCTTCTTCTTCTTTTTTTTTTTTTGCTTTATTCATGTTTTATTTATTTATCTTTTATATTCCACACTGTTAGCAAAACTAAGAAAAAAAAAGTATAGAAATGATTAAAATTAGAAATGGAAAGGGGGCACATTACAGCTGATGCCATAGAAATAAAAAGGATTATTAGAGAATTTAATAATTTGATAACAGTAGAATAACCTAGAAGAATGGATAAAGTCCTAGAAACACACAACCTACCCGGATTGAGTCATGAGGAAATAAAAATCTGAACAGAGCAACAACTAGTAAGGAGATTGAGTCAGTATTTAAAAACCCAGTAAAGAAAAGTCCAGAACCAGATGGCTTCCCCAGAGAACTGATTCTCCGGAAACTCTTCCAAAAAAATTGAAGAGGGTTCATTGAAGCTCATTTTATGAGGTCAAGATTATTCTGAGAACAAAACCCAGACAAAGGCTTTATAAGAAAAGAAAACTATAGACCAGTATCCCTGATAAATATGGATGTAAAAGTCCTCAACAAAATGCTAGCAAACTGAATTCAGCAGCACCTTAAAAGGATCGTATATGATTGATTTATTGCTGGAATGTAATAGTTCAGCATATGAAAGTCAGTCAATTTGTAATACACCATATTATCAGAATGAAGGACAAAACCCACATGATCATTTAATTTCCATTGATGCAGCAACACCCATTCATGATAAATGAACCCATCAAACTTAGATGGATGGAAACTACCTTAACATATATACAGAGGCCATATATGAAAAACCCATAGCTAATATCATTCTCAGTAGACAAAACTTTCCCTCTAAGACAGGGAATATGGCAAGAATGCCTGCTTTCTTCATGACTGTTCAACATGTTATTGGAGTCTTAGCCAGAGAACTTAGGGAAAAAAAGGACATTGAAAACACCTAGTCTGAAAAGGAAGAGGTAAAATTATCTTTGTTTGCAGATGATATGATTGTATTTGTTGCAAACCTTAAAGATTCCACAGAAAAACTCTTAGCACTAAAAAACTCAGCAGAGTTGCAGAATACAAAATCAACATGTAAAATTAGTTGTTAGGACAGGTTCTTCAACAAATAGTGTTGGGAAAATGGGATAGCCACATGCCAAAGAATGAACTTAAACTCTGATCTTACACCATATACAAATACTAACTCATTGCAGATCAAAGATTTAGGTACATAAGACTTAAAATTATGAAATTTCTAGAAGAAAACATACGGAGAAAGCTTCACGACTTTGGGCTTGGAAATGATTTCTTGGATATGATACCAAATACATAGGCCAGAAAAGAAAAAAAGATAAAAATAGAAAAAGAAAAAATAGACAAGTGGGACAACACAAGCTTACAAACTTTTGTGCATCACAGAACCCAGTCAGTAGATTGAAAAGACAATGGAATGGGAGATAATATATAAAGAACTCTTAGTACTCAACAACAAAAATATCAAATAACCGATTTAAAAATGGGCAAAGAGCATGGATTGCTCCAAAGATGATATGCAGATGACCAACAGGCACATGAAAAGATATTCAGCATCACTAATCAACACAGAAATGCAAATTAAAACCACAATGACATCAGTGCACACCCATTTAGAAGAGCGACTATCAGCCCCCCTCCAAACAAAAACCACCCCAGAAGATAAGTATTTCCAAATACATTTTTATTTTCTTCTGCTTTCTTGGGAGTTGTATTTGGCTGTCTTCTAAAATTTTAAGATGGAAATTTATTTAGGTCATTAATTTGCAGGCTTTCCAGTGTATACTTTTCAAATTGTGTGTTTCTGGAGAGAAATTTAACTTACCCTCTAACTTAGATATAATTTTCATTAAAATTAAACTTCCTTTTTAAAAAGATTTTATTTATTTATTTGACAGAGAGAGAGATCACAAGTAGGCAGAGAGGCAGGCGGGGGGTTTGGGGGGAACAGGCTCCCTGCTGAGCAGAGATCCTGATGCAGGACTTGATCCCAGGATCCTGAGATCATGACCTGAGCCCAAGGCAGAGGTTTAACCCACTGAGCCACCCAGGATTCCCTAAACTTCCTTTTTAATTACTACTTTGACCCTTTCATAATTAAGAGGTTTGTTTAATTTCCAAATACATGAGGATTTCTCTTTTTATTATCAGTTTTGAATTTAATCTTGGCAGAATACATGGTCTTTGATTTCAGTCCTATGAGATTTTAAATGAGACTTGGTTTATGACTTGATATGGATAGTTTTTAAAGGAATTGTATATGTGGTTTATAATCTGTAGTCTTGGATTATTGCAGTGTTTTATATATATCCATAAGGTTGTATTTGATATTTGCATTGTTATGATCATCTATAACCTTGCAGTTACGTTGAATGCTTATTTTGTCATTTACTGAAGATATGTTAATATTTCACATTGTCATTATGTAGTCTCAGTTTTTGCCTTATATATTTTGATGATGTTATTAGGTGCATGCACACTTAGAATTACTATATTTTTCCTTTATGAATTGTATTTCTTTTTTTTTTTAAATTAACATATAATGTATTATTTGCCCCATGCGTACAGGTTTGTAAATCGTCAGGCTTATACACTTTACAGCACTCACCATAACATATACCCTCCCCAATGTCCATAACCCAACCAACCTCTCCATACTAACCCCCTCCGGCCCCGGCAACCCTAAATTCGATTTCTTTTTTTCTTTTTTTGAAAATTTTATTTATTTATTTGACAGAGATCACAAGTAGGTAGAGAGGCAGGTAGAGAGAGAAGAAGGGAAGCAGGCTCCCTGCTGAGCAGAGAGCCCAATGTGGGGCTCGATCCCAGGACTCTGGGATCGTGACCTGAGCCCAAGGCAGAGGCTTTAACCCACTGAGCCACCGAGGTGCCCCATGAATTCGATTTCTTATCATTGTAGAATACCACTCAGAGTGTGTTTCAGCTGATACTAACATAACTGTTAGGTTTCTACTAGCTTTTGTTTTCAAATGGTGTATATTCTTTTAGTTTTAAGTTTTGTGAATTCTCTTGTTAGCTGGTAAATAGTTGCTCTTTACCAGTCCAACGTTTTTGTCTGCGTATTACATTTAATGTATATGTATAGGTGTGTGCCTGTCTTCGTTTCTGTGTGTCTGTGTATATTTGGATTTGGATTTAAATCTTACTAAATGTTTTCTATTTGTCCTTTTACTTTTTTTTAAAGATTTATTTTTTTTTTTGAGAGAGGTCACGAGTTGGGGGCAGAGGCAGCAGGAGAAGCAGACTCCCCACTGAGCAGGGAGCTGATGTGGGGCTTAATTCCAGGACCCTGAGATCATGACCTGAGCTGAAGGCAGACGCTTAATGGACTGAGCCACCCAGGCGCCAGTCTTTTTACTTTTATGTTATTTTTTTTTCATTCTTACCTTCTTTCGGATTACTTTTTAAATAATAAACTTTATTTTTTAGAGCAGTTTTGGGTTCCCAGCACTATTGAGCAGAAGTTAGGTTTCTGTATACCCTTTGTTCCTGCACATGCATAGTCTCTTCATTATCAACATCTTTACCAGATTGGAACATTTGTTATTATTGATGAACCTTATATCATCTAAAGTCTGTTATTTGCTTTAGGGTTCTCTCTTGGTGTTGTACATTTTGTATGTTTGGACAAATTTATAGTGACCTGTAATATCATAGAGTATTGGGGTGCCTGTGGCTCAGTGGTTTAAAGCCTCTGCCTTCTGCTCAGGTCATGATCCCAGGGTTCTGGGATTGAGCCCCGCATCGGGCTCTCTGCTCAGTGTGAAGCCTGCTTCCTCCTCTCTCTCTCTGCCTGTCTCTCTGCCTACTTGTGATCTCTGTCTGTCAAATAAATAAATAAAATCTTTAAAAAAAATCACAGAGTATTGTAATTATATTATCATACAGTTTATGGCATCATTTTCACTGCCCTAAAAATCCTCTGTGCTCTGCCTATTCATCCCTCCCTCTCTGCTAATCCCTGGCAACCACTGATCTTTTTTTTTTTTCCCATAGTTTTGCATTTTCTGGAATGTCCTATATATAGCTGTAATCATACAGTATGTAGCCTTTCAGATTAATTTCTTTCGCTTAAGTTTCCTCTGTGTCTTTTTAATAGGTTGACAGCTCATTTATTGTTTGTGCTGATTTCTGGTTTGTCTGGATGTACCGTACCTCGCTTTATTTATGTATTCACCTATGGGAGGACATCTTGGTTGCTTTTGAGTTTTGGCAGTCATGAATAAAGCTGCTGTAAACATCCATGTGCAGGTTTTTGTCTGGATATGTTTTTATTTCCTTTGGGTAGAGAAACAATAAGGAATACACCCTTGATCATATGGTAAGAGTATGTTTAGTTTTTTAAAGAAACCACCAAAATGTTTTCAAAGTGACTACATATTTGCACTCCCATTAGCAGTGAATGAGAGTTCCAGTTCCTTCTCATCCTTCCCAGCATTTGTTGTCAGTGATCTGGAGTTTGGTCATTTTAATAGATATGTAGAGGTTTCTCTTAGATAACTTTTTATCATTCTGTTCTAACCCCTCTATTAATACATGCTTTTACTTTCTTTATGAACCCTGTGAAACTCTTAGGGAACTGAATTCATTTTTCCAACTCCTGATAGACATCTTACTGGTATCATGTACTTTATTTCTCCATTTCTTTAAAAGTTGTAATGGTTTTGTCAGATTTCTTGTATAAGGGCTGATTTTTAAAAAATGATTAAATTTATGTAAAAGGTGTTATTTTTTATTTGAATATTTGATAGAATTTATCAGTGAAACCTTCTGGTGTTAGAGTGAAACCTTTCTGGGAATTTGCTTGATAAATTTATTTTTGAAAAGTAGGTATAGAGATGCTCCTATGTTGTTCTTGTGTCAAGAAGTAGACTACATGTAACTTGTTGAATTTGTCAGAATGTTGTTTGTAGAATTATTATCCTGTTAATGTTTGTTGGATCAGTAGTGTCGGTAGTGATAACCTCATTTTTATTGTTGATACTGGTGATTTGTATTCTCAGTTTTTTGTTTTTTCCTTGACCAGTATTTATAGAACTTGTTAGTTTTGTTTACTCTTTTAAGAAAACAACATTTGGCTTCATTCATTTTTAAAGTTGTCTCCCTGTTTTCTATTTTATAGATTTCTCCTCTTATCTTTACTATTTTCTTTTAATTACTTTGTGTATATTTTGCTCTTCTTGTTTAACTTGTTATGGTAGCATCTTAGGTCTTTGAATTTAGATCTCCTTTTATAATACAAGAATATAAAGATGTAAGTTTCCCTGCTAGCACCGCTTTTGCAGCATGTCACAAAATTTGGTATGTTGTATACTTATTGCCATTCAGTTCAAAATGTTTTCCAATTTTCCTTGTGATTTTTTTTGACTCTTAAATTATTTAGAAGTATATTATTTTGCATTTATTGGGGTTTTTTTCTAGGTATCTATTATTGGTTGCTAATTCAATTTCATTGTGGTCACTGATTACACTCTACAGAGTGTAAATCCTCTATAGAGGATTTAGTCCTTTAGAATTCACTGAGACTTATTTTAGGGCTTAGCATACGGTTTGTGTTGACTGTACCATATGCCTTTGAAAAAGAATGTCTATTCTGTTGTTGAATATAGATAGTATTCTTTAAATTTCAGGTCGGGGCGCCTGGGTGGCTCAGTTGGTTAAGTGACAGCCTTCAGCTCAGGTCATGATCTCAGGGTCTTGGGATTCAGTTCCAGATCGGGCTCCATGCTCAGTGGGAGCCTGCTTCTCACTGCTCTGCTCCCCCTGCTTGTGCTCTCTCTTTCAACAAATAAATAAATAAAATCTTTTAAAAAAAATGTCAGATCAAGGTAGCTGATACTCTTGAGCTCTTTTATAGGTCTTTTTTTTTTTTTTAAGATCTTTTTATTTCTTTATTTGACAGAGAGATCACAAGTAGACAGAGAGGCAGGTGGGGGTCGGAGGGTGGGGGAAGCAGGCTCCCTGCTGAGCAGAGAGCCTGATGCAGGGCTCCATCTCAGGACCCTGAGACCATGACCTGAGCCAAAGGCAGAGGCTTTAACCCACTGGGCCACCCAAGTGCCCC
The DNA here is from genome assembly GCF_963455335.1 of Martes martes. Taxonomy (NCBI): domain Eukaryota; kingdom Metazoa; phylum Chordata; class Mammalia; order Carnivora; family Mustelidae; genus Martes; species Martes martes. The sequence goes on from NC_137895.1 coordinate 124,377,983, forward strand.
CCCCCTTTTAAAGATTTTATTTATTTACTTGACGGAGAGAGAGAGAGACACAGTGAGAGCAGGAACACAAGTATGGGGAGTGGGAAAGGGAAAACAGGCTTCCTGCTGAGCAGGGAGCCGAATGTGGGCCTCCATCCCAGTACCCTGGGATCATGACCTACACCAAAGGCAGATGCTTAATGACTGAGCCACCCAGGTGCCCCTATATGTTTTGTTCAGATTGCTTATTTTAGAGGGAGGGGTGAGGGTCAAAGGGGAAGGGAGGATTTCACGCAGACTCCCCAGTGAGCACGGAGTCCAACTCGGGGCTTGATTCCATGACCCTGAGATCAAGATCTGAACCAAAATCAAGAGTCAGATGCTTAACTGATTGAGCCACCCAGGCATTCCAACCTCTTTTATGTCTTTACTGATATTTGGGAGGGATCTAATTCATCTGTTAGTTCCTGGTGTGGTGTGTTAAATATCCGTTATGGTGTGTGTTTCTTAATAATGTCAGGTGTTGCTTTATGTATTTTAAAGTGTCATTAGACACTCTTCTTATGGTTGGATCTTCTGATGAGTTATTCCTTTATCAGTAGGAAATGTCCCTTTTTAGCTGTGTAGTTTTTGTTTTATAGTGTTATATGACATCAGAATAATCACTTCAGCCTTCATATTCTTACTGTTAGCATCATATATAATTTTCCCACCCATTTGCTTTATTTGCTTTAAACTTACCAGTCTTTATTAAAAGTGTGTCTCTTATAGGCAGGAAATGGTAGTATGGCCTTTTTTTTTTTTTTTTTAAATGGACTCTGTCCCTCTCAGTCTCTGCCTTGACTGTTTTGTATAAATGACTAACATTTAATATAAATTAAAAATTGGATTGAGATCCCTTTTAGGATTTTTGTTCTTTAAAAAAAAATACTTAAAACAACTTTGACTAACATTTAATATAAATTGAAATTTGGATTGGGATTCCTCTTAGGATTTTTGGTCTTTAAAAAAATACTTAAAACAACTTTATTCAGATGTGATTGACATTCAGTATACTGTATATATTTAAAGTGAACAACTTGTTAAATTCTGACTTATGTATGTACCCATGAAATCATCAACATTATTAAGGCAGTGAACATATCCATCACTCTGAAAACTTTTTTCTTACTCTTTTGTACTGTATCTATACCAGCCCTCCTCTCCCCAGCCTTGTCCCAGGTAACCATTCATCTGCTTTCCATTACTATAGATTAATTTGTATTTTTCTAGTGTTTTATTTAAGTGGAGTATATATGTGTATGTATGCATGTGTATTTAGACACTCAAATGTATATATAGTATACACAGACAATACTTTTGTCTTACTAATTTCCATGAGTATAAATATTTTGAGATTATTTTTGTTGTTACATGCATCAATAGTTTTTATTCCTTTTTTTGTTCACTGTTTTTCCTTTGTATGGATATAGCAGTTTACTGTTTATATTTTTTAGGTGTTGCAAATTAAGCTACTGTTAACATTTAAGTACATATTTTCTATAATCATTATCTTTTTTGGTCGTGGATAAATACTTAGGTGTGAAGTAAATGGCTAGTTTATAATGATAAGTGCATGTTTAATTCTTTAAGGAGCTGACAAACTGGTTTTTAAAGTGGTTATAACATTCTTCATTCCCATCAGCAGCATATGAGAGTTCCAGTTGCTCTACATCCTCAACACTTGGTATGGTCACTCTTTCTAGTTTTTGCCATTCTAATAGGTGCGGAGTGGTATCTGTCTGCTTTTAATTTTCATTTCGTTAATGAATAGTAAGTTTGAGCTCTTCTTCACGTGGTTACTTGCCATTCTTTTATTTTCGTTGGTGATGTCTGTGTTCGAAAATCTTTTGCCCATTTAAAAAATTGAGTTTTTTTATTGTAAATTTTTTATATAACAGCTTTATTTATATATCATACAATTAATCTATTTAAAGTATACAATTTAGTGTTTTTAAAAATACTCAAAGACTTGTGCAGCCATCATCACAGTCAGTTTTAGAACATTTTCATGAAGCTTAAAAGACATATTGTTACCATTATTAGTATTCACTTCCTATTTCCCCTAAACACTTCTGCCTTGGCAACTATTAACCCATTCTATGTCCATTTGCCCTATTCTGGACATTTGTATAACTAGAATCATAGAATATGTGGTCTTTTGTGACTGGGTTCTTTAACTTAGTGTACTATTTTCCAGATTTGTCTATGTTGCAACATGTCTAAGTAATTCATTGTTTTAAGTGCTAAATGATATTCCAGTGTATCGGTATACCATGTTTTCCAGTTGATGGATATTTGGGTTGTTTTCACTTGGCTATTTTGAATAATACTGCTGTGAACAAATAATACTGCTGTGGACATTTGTTTCCAATTTTTTTGTGTGTGGAAATAGGTTTTCATTCTTCAGATTATTCTTGGGAGTGTAATTCCTGGGTCATGTGTTAACTCTGTTATCCGTTTTAGAAATTGCCAGTCTGTTTCCCAAAGTGGAGGTACTGTTTTACATTTCCACTTACAGTGTATTAGGTGTTGTATTTTTCTACATCCCATCTATATCAATACTTGATAATGTTTGTCTTTTTGGTTTTAGCCATCCTGGTGAATATGAAGTGATATTTCATTTTATTTTTTATTTTCATTCTCTAATGACTAGTGACGTTAAGCATCTTTTCATGTGCTTGTTGTCCATTTGTTTATCTTCATTCCAAGAATTTGTGTCTTTTAATTGGGGTGGTTAATTTACATTTAATGTGATTGGTTAGATTTAAATCTGTTAGATTTAAATCTGTCATCTTGATACTTATTCTTTATTTTTTTAAGATTTTATTTTATTCTATTTCATTTTATTTATTTATTTTAAAGATTTTTATTTATTTATTTGACAGACAGATCACAAGTAGGCAGAGAGGCAGGCAGAGAGAGAGAGGAGGAAGCAGGCTCCCTGCTTGAGCAGAGAGCCCGATGCGGGGCTCCATCCCAGGACCCTGAGATCATGACCTGAACCAAAGGCAGAGGCTTTAACCCACTGAGCCACCCAGGTGCCCCTTATTTATTTTTTTTTAAAGATTTTTATTTATTTATTTGACAGAGATCCCAAATAGGCAGAGAGGTAGGCAGAGAGAGAGGAGGGGGAAGAAAGCTCCCTGCTGAGGAAAGAGCCTGATGGCAGGACTTGATCCCAGGACCCTGGGATCATGACCTGAGCTGAAGGCAGAGGCTTTAACCACTGAGTCACCCAGGTGCCCCACGATTTTATTTTTTAAAGTAATCTCTGCACCCTACTTGGGGCTTGAACTCACAACCCCAAGATCAAGAGTCATATGCTTTACGGACGGAGCCAGCCAGGGATCCCAGTACTTGTTTTTTATTTGCTCCATTTGTTTTTTGTTCTCTCTCTCTCTTTTTTTCTTTCCCTTTTTTGGCCTTCTTTTGAGATGTTTATGATTCTATCTTTTCTACTTTGTTGTGTTATTAGCCATAAATGTTGTTATGTTGTGTTAGTCATTGTCTAGGGCTTAAAGTTTACATCTTTTCTCAGTATAGTTTACCATCAAGTGATATTATTATACTACTTCTCAATGTAGTATAAGATCCTCAAAATCATATAATTCCATTTCTTTCTTTTTGGCTTTTATGCAGTTATTGTCATGTTTATCTTTGTTATAAACCCTACAACGAATTCTTACTATTTTTGTTTAAGCAGTTGTTTACTGTGGATCTTTTTTTATATCTTCTGTGTCTGTACTTAACTCTCTGAACCTATGGAATGGAGAACCAGGGTTCCATTGGAAACTCAATTTCTGTCTTTTTTTTTTTTTTTAAAGATTTTATTTATTTATTTGACAGACAGAGATCACAAGTAGGCAGAGAGGCAGGCAGAGAGAGAGGAAGGGAAGCAGGCTCCCTGCTGAGCAGAGAGCCTGACCTCGGGGCTGGATTCCAGGACCCCCGGGGATCATGACCTGAGCCAAAGGCAGAGGCTTTAACCCACTGAGCCACCCAGGCGCCCCATGAGTTCTGTCTTTAAGACTTCTGCTGAAAAAAAAAAAAAAAAAAAAAAAAAGACTTCTGCTGAATCTGCAGTGGGCATGGGTTAAAGGAAAATAAAAATTTCCAAAGCTTTCCTACCATTTTAAAATTGCCTTTTTCTTTTTTTCTTTTCTTTCTTTCTTTCTTTTTTTTTTCTTAAGATTTTATTTATTTATTTGACAGAGAGACAATGAGAGAGGGAACACAAGCATGGGGAGTGGGAGAGGGAGAGAAGCAGGCTTCCGGCTGAGAAGGGAGCCTGATGCAGGGCTTAGTCCCAGAACCCCGGGATCTTGACCTCAGCCGAAGGCAAACACTTAACAACTGAGCCACCCAGGCACCCCAGGTTGCCTTTTTCTTATTAGTGTTTTGTTGCTGCAAACCTTTTACTCTCTTTAACAGAGTCGTAACAAAGTTGGTTCTGACGGTTCCTGCTTGGTTTTTTGATATTTCCTTGGTGGAATGTGCTTTTGGAGCTGTCTACTCCACTATTTTTGCTGACATAAATCTGGATATTTTTGCCTGCCTTTAAATTTTCTTTGGTTTGTTCTGAGATACAGTTAGGTTCTTTGGAAATAGTTAGATCCTTTCAGCTTCTTGCTCTTATGATTTATTAGATGGGTCTAGAGCAGTGCTTGGCCTAAGGGTAAATTATTCCCTGCTACCGAGGCAAGATCTTTCTGAGTATTCACATAACCAATGCCCTGTAAGTTGAGTTTTTCCAGTCTGGCTAGGGGGACCAAGCCATGTTTCTGGCTCTTTTTGTCTGCCGGATACTCTTTCCTTTAATTCTTCTGGATGGTTCTTTTTCCAGGTTCAGGTAATTTCTTCACTCATATGTTCTCTCCTTTAATATTCAAGTGGTGTTCTCTGTGTATCTCTGTCTGTATTTGTTCTCTATTTGAAGAACTTTCATTTCTGGTGCTTTGACCTGCTGGTTTTCGCGGCCTTGGTTTCACCTAATCTTCTGAACTTTGGGAGTGTCCTGAGCTTGGCCTCAGTTCCTTTCCTTCTGCCTTGGCCTGAAGGAACTCCAAAGTGCTATGTTTTGGATATTTTCTTCTGACCTATTTTGTTATTGCTCTCTAATTCTGTTTTCATCTATGTCTAAATTGCTGTTAATCCCTCCCACCCATTCATTTTCTTTTTTTTCTTTTAAGATTTTATTTATTTATTTATTTATTTAAAAAGATTTTATTAATTTATTTCACAGACGGAGATCACAAGTAGGCAGAGCAGCTGGCAGAGAGAGAGGGGGAAGCAGGCTCTCTGCTGAGCAAAGAGCCCAATGTGGGGCCCAATCCCAGAACCCTGATACTGTGACCTCAGCTGAAGGCAGAGGCTTAACCCACTGAGCCACCCAGGCGCACCCCCCCACTTTTTTTTTTTTAAAGGAATGAGAGAGAGAGTGCACACATGTACAAGTGGGGAGGGAAGGTGGGAGGAAGAGAGAACCTTAAGTAGGCTCCACGGAGGGCTCATTTTATGACCCTGAGGTCATGACCTGAGCTGAAATCAAGAGTCAGATGCCTAACTGACTGAACCACCCAGATGCCCTTTGCCCATTGATTTTTAACAAATTTTTGTTTTTACGTCTGGGATTTTTGGTTTACTATTACAGTTTTCAGTTCTTGGAAGAAATTTTCAATTTGTGTTGTATGTATTTGAATGTAATAAGGATACTTATTTTAATGTCTGTGACTGAAACTCCAAAATATAGATCTGTTTTGATTTTCTTGTTTCTGCTGGTTTTCATTTATGTTGTTTTATCTCTCATGTGTTTCGTACTTTTTATTCTGCTGAAAATGGTAATGAACCAATAGTAGTTATTTGTAGTCAAAATTCCATTGTTTTCCTTCAGAGAGGCTGTATATTTGCTTCTCTCTGGTGCCTATGGGCACCTGTAATTTAGTCTTACATGAGTCCAGTTTCAGAGTTTGAGATGATCAACGCCTTAGTGCAGTCTCTTTGAGGGTCCATGTACTTTTTATTGTTCTGGCTTGTAGCCCTTCAGTGTTTCAGGTGGAAGGGGGTTGGAGCTTCTTAGTTCCCCTTTTCCCTCAGTTGTCTGATGGACCTAGGTAGGTCCCTATTCTTTTGGCCTTCTGAGTTTGTCAAAACCTCCTTTCACCTTTTTTACTTGTTTTCTCTGAAGTAGGCAGATGACTCTTGGGTGGCAAAAGTGGCCAAAAGCTGTACTCACCTCCCTGGACTTCATCTTTTCCAGTTTTGGCTCAATAATTCCTCATTACCACATCTTTTTGATACCTTCAGTCACATTTTAAAAAATTAAAAGAAGCTTTAATATTTAATATCAATTATTAAAATATTTTAAATAAAAAATTGAAATAGTAAAATAATGAATGTTAGTACTAGTACTTAAAGTATGAACATTAACGAAATCTAAAATTTTATTATTGACATTTAAGATTAAAATATCAAAATTTTTATTTTTATTTTCCTTTTTTGTTTTGAAAAGGGGGAATAGGGGCAGAGGGATAGAGAGAGAGAATCCCAGGTAGGCTACATGCCCAGCGTGGAACCTGATGTGAGGCTCAATCCCATAACCCTGAGATGATGACCTGAGCCCAAATCAAGAGTCAGTTGCTCAACTGACCGAGCCACCCATATGCCCCTTATTTTATCTTATTTTTAAAGTGGTTTTCAGAAATACTATTGATTTGAATTATTTAGTGTACTCTTATAAGAAGTATCAGTGTTAGCATTTGATTGAATTTTAAAAATGTTTTATTTGTGTTACTATCCTGGAGAAATGATTGAGTGCTTTATCAGTAGTGGTTTGACTATTCAGTCAGTAATGAGAATTTGCTCATGTTTTGTTGTGCATTTACTTAACATAGGCATTTAAAGGATCTCTTTAGAAAGTTAATGATTGTATTTATGTTTCAAAAAGTTTTATTGAAAACTGGAAAATGACATTACTTTTATTTATTTTTAGGTTGGGCTCATGTGGTTTGTGCCCTGTATATTCCAGAGGTACAGTTTGCCAATGTTTCTACAATGGAACCAATTGTTTTACAATCTGTTCCACATGATCGTTACAATAAGGTACAGTAGATACTATTTTATTGATGTTCGAATATAATTGTTCTAAAGCTGGGAACTATACAGGATTTTATTGTATTTTGTTTGATTATAGGCCTTCATTAAAAATTTTAAATCATATGCCTCCATCAGATTTGAAAAAAGTATAATTACTAAATGGTAAACTACAATTATTAAAATATATTCTAAAGTCATAGGAGAACAAAAAAATCTATATACCTTTTGCTAACCTAGATATTCAGTATTTTAACATTTAAATGACATTTAAGTTCTCATAGATTTGTCCTTTAGGAGTTATTGGTTTTTATATTCTTTCAAACATAAAGATTCTATTAAATTTGAATTAATCATTATTTGGTATAACATTTATTATGATATAAAATATCTTTTATTAAAAATAATCCTGTTACAGAATGTTACTTGCTCCTTTTCCTTTCCCAAATTATTTTCTATCCTCAAGATAGGATTTTTTTTGTTGGCTTTTTCATAAAAACTTAATTTAATTTTCTTTGCTTTTTTTTCACCCTGTATCTTTGTATTGATTAGTACATAAATATTATTTCTTCATTCTTTTGTGTGTTAGATGACTTTTGTTTTATCCAGTTTGTCTTTAAATATAGTATTACCATTTAATACCATTTCTGTGGGGAAAAGGTATCATCAGTTCTAAGGTTTCAAATATTTTCGTGTTAGGTGTTTTATAATGTAGATTATTAATATTTATATTTAAAACTTTAAAATATAGTAACTGGAAAAATACAAGACAGGAATTGTCCTAAGTCTTCTCTTTTGTGATCCTTTTAGATTTTTTGTGTGCATTTTTATATATAGTATTTGTAAAAAAATGGATTTATTTCTTATACTGTTTTGTGTTTTTGAAACTTTATCAACCATGGACATCTTTCTGTATCTGCTAGATTTCTGCCATTATTTTTAGTGGATACTTAGCATATAGTACAGAGTGTTATTAGTTTTGATATATTAATTTCATCAAAGGAATCCCTTACTTTGAAGGGCCTCGTTTGGCTTTGGCTTTTGCTTTGGCTTGTAGATGCCAGTAGAATCTCTGTGTAAAAGGCTGTGAATATTTTGGAAACTTCTGTAAATGTATTGTATGAAATTGTCCTCTGAAATACAGTTTCAAATTTATACACTTGAGTAATATGTGAGGTTGCTCATAATCTTACATCCTGTTAAGTGTACTGTGTATTAGCATTAAAACAATCTTTGCTGTTCTTTTACTTATTTAATTAAAAAAAGATTTTATTTATTTATTTTAGAGAGAGAGAGAAAGAGCTCCTGAGTGCAGAGGGAGAGGGAAAGGGAGAAGCAGACTCCCCACTGAGTAGGGAGCCTAACATGGGGCTCAATCCCAGGACTCTGGGATCATGACCTAAGCCAAAGGCAGCCGTTTAACTGACTGAGCCACCCTAGTGCCCCCTTCACTATTCGTTTTAGTGAGAAATATTAGGCTAAATATTTTATAGTTAAAAAATGTTATTCATGTTTACTAATTGACCTTGAATAGCTCTTTGTTCATTTTAGTACTGTATTTAAAAATTTTTTCTTACAAAATGTTTTTTATATTAGAGATTTTTTTCTTTTGTCTTGTATACTTGCTTTATATGCTGTTTACCTTAATTGAACATTTGCTTTTTTTTTTTTTTTTTTTTTTTTGCTAACATTTGCTTTTTAACTTTCATTATGTCTTCATGGTTTTTATTGTTGTTGGTATTTTAGCAGATTATTTTTTTCTGGTTGAGAAGTTAAACATTTTTATATAATTTACAGAGCTATTTTCTATTGTTTCTGCTTTTGATGCCACACAAAGAAAATTTTTCTCTATGCTAATGTATAAATTTTTTATTAGTACTTTCAAGTTCGTATCTTTAAGTCCCTTTATTGTTCATCAAGTTCATATATTTTTTAAAAAGATTTTATTTATTTATTTATTTGACAGACAGGGATCACAAGCAGGCAGAGAGAGAGGGGGAAGCAGGCTCCCCGCTGGGCAGAGAGCCTGATGCGGGGCTTGATCCCAAGACCCTGGGATCATGACCTGAGCCGAAGGCAGAGGCTTTAACCCACTGAGCCACCCAGGCGCCCCCAAGTTCATATTTTTAAGTATTTGTTTTTCCTTTTACTTTTGAAGTAATTTTAAATTTACATAAAGGTTGCATTAATAGTACAAAGAGCTCTTCCTCTTGTAAACCTTTTCAGAGTTATTTATCAATATATGGTGACATTCCAGAATGCTTTATTTATTTTTAAAAATTTATTTATTTATTTATTTGAGAGAGAGCTCGAACATGAGTGGAGTGGGGAGGGGCAAAGGGAGAGGGAGAAGCAGACTGTCCACTGAGCAGGAGCCCATTGTGGGGCTCCATCCCAGGACCCTGAGGTCATGACCTGAGGCGAAGGCAGCCACTTAACCTGCTGAGGCCCCTCCAGGCGTCCCCCAGAATGCTTTAGTTTGCATTTCCTCTAAGAAAGGACTTTTTTCTCCTGCATGGCCAGGGTACTGTCATCAAAAAGAGGAAATTAACTTTTATCCATTATTACTGTAATCCACTGACCTCATCATTTCCCTGATTTTCATTACTGTTTTCCCCCATTTTTCCAGTAATGCCTTTTATAGCAAAAAGATCACAGATTGTACTTTGTCTTGTAAGTCTCCTTTAATCTTCAGTAGTAACTCAGTCTTTCCTTCAGTTTCTTAACTTTGATAATTCTGAGGATTGCAGGCCAGTTATTTTGTTGAATGTTCTGCTATTTGGATTTTCCTCATGATTAAATTTAGATCTTGTATTTGGCAGGAATATCACAGAAGTGATGCCTTATTCTCATTGCATCCGGTCAGGTAGTACATGATTTCAGTTTTTCCCATTCATCACTTGGTTAAGGTGGTGTCTGTAAGGTTTCTTCACTGGGAAATTAATATTCTTTCCCTTTATAATAAAGCATTTTGTGAGGAAGTAGTTTGTATATAAATATCTTGTGGGGCGCCTGGGTGGCTCAGTGGGTTAAAGCCGCTGCCTTCGGCTTGGGTCGTGATCCCAGGGTCCTGGGATTGAGCCCCACATCGGGCTCTCTGCTCAGCGGGGAGCCTGCTTCCTCCTCTCTCTCTCTCTCTCTCTGCCTGCCTCTCTGCCTACTTGTGATCTCTATCTGTCAAATAAAGTAAATAAAATCTTAAAAAAAAAATATCTTGTTCCTTGTGCCTTTTAACCACTAATTTTAGTATTCATTGTTATTTCTTGCCTTAGTTTATCACTGTGATTGATAGCAAGTGGTGGTTTTCTGTTTCCATCTCTTGTTCTGCATTCGTCAGATGGCATTCCACCTCAGGGAATAACTTTCTCTGTGTCCCGTTTATCTGTTTATATTAGTATAGACTAATATGGACTTATGTGTTACTATTTTATTTTAATGGGTCATTCCCCCATTACTGTCATCTATCTTCAAGCTGGCTTCTGTGTGTTTTGGTATGTTGTGAGCTCTTTATTTGGACACAGCAGTATGTTCCCAGGCTCATCTTGGATCATTCCTGATGATCCCTAGCCCTGGAATCATTACCTGTTTCTCCAAGGAGTCTTGATTTCTTTTAGAAACCAAAGTGGGGGCTAAGTGTGATGATGATGATGATGATGATGATGATTTTTAAGGATTATTCTTAAGGATTTTATTTATTAGAGAGAGGGAGAGATACAGAGCACAAACAGAGGAAGTGGCAGGCAGAGGGAGAAGGCTCCTCACTGAGCAAGGAGGCCGATTCAGGACTTGATCCCAGGACTCTGGGATCATGACCTGAACTGAGGGCAGATGCTTAACTGACGGAGCCACCCTAGCTGTCCCACTAAGTGCGATTACTGTTATTGGGATATTGCTAATCCCAGGCCCTCTCCGTGGGAATAGCTAGGAAATATATGTATATATATAGATACAGAGATAGATACACATTCACATCAATATTTTTTCAGTGCTTATCTCTATATTTTGAAGTCTGTGAGGTCACAATGATACTTCTGATTCAATATATGAGTATATGTTATAGATATACACATATCTATATGTATTTTTAAATATAGAGAGCTAGAACCATAAACTCTTAGTAATTTCTCCAAATTGAATCCAACAATGCAGGGTTTGTTTTATAAAATTTTTCTTTTCGTGTTTATGACTCTCATCCCAGCAGTAAAAAACCTGACTCCCATTATCCTCAATGAATTTACTTAATTGATCAGTCTCTCTTGTATTAACAGATGGATTGCTACGATCCTCTAATGCTGCAATCATCCTAACCTTGTTTGGATTCCACACTTCACTCTGGGTTGCTGCTGCTTCCCTGTGTTGGCTGCCCTTTTCACCATTTTTGGGATTTGATATTCAGCTTTAGTCATTGCTCCCTCCCTCTTCTCTCAAATGGTTGGTCTCCTCACCTTGCTTAGGTTTTGGCACTCCACCACCCTACCCTTAGCACCCTCATGGGAGCTTACTTTGTTGGGGCTTTGACACCTGTGTTAGACTTCCCCATTTCCCCAGCATGGATGCTGCCATGCTCGGACCCATCTTATGGCTCTAAGACTAATGTACTCAAGGAGTAAGGGAAAGAAGGAGGAATGGACTATTTAGATATAAATCTTTTATCCATTTAGAGTTCATTTTATCATATGTATCAAATATAGACATATGTGTCTACATTTTCCCCTTCCACATAGTCAGCTTTTTCAACACTACTGAATAATCTATGTTTTACAGAGTAATTTGAAGAGTACATGACTCTTGATCTCAGGGTTGTGAGTTCGAGCCCCATACTGGGTGTAGAGATCACTTTAAAAAAAAGAAACGAAATACTGTTTTGATCATCATTAAATTCTTGGCTGTTTTTGACATTTTTTCTGTTCCATTATTGCATCTGTTTATTCTTACCCTAGTACCTATTCTAAATTATTATGGCTTTATGTACATTTTAGTACATGATAGAATAAATATTGTTACATCTTTCTTTTTCCAGATTAACATTAGGATTAACAAAATACAGTTTCGATTGTATTAGTGTTACAGTGAACTTTTGTTTTGAGGATGAATTGATCTTTTTATAATATTGAATCTTCACTTCTGGAAACATGGTATTTCTCTCCATCAAGCTCATTTTATAGTTTTCCTTATATGAGGATGCTATATGGTTGACCCTTGAATGTGGGAATTAAGGATGTCGACTCTTCCACAGTCAAAAATCCATGTATTGACTCCTGAAAAACTGAATTCCTACTATTGACCAGAAGCCTTACCAAAAACTAGTTGATAAACATGTATTTTATATATTGTGTATTATATACTGTATTCGTACAGTAAAGTAAGCTAGAGAAAAGAAAATATTATTGAGAAAGTCATAAGAGAGACAACTATCATATGATCTCCCTGATATGAGGAAGTTGGGAAGCAACATGGGGAGTTTGGGGGGTAGGAAAAGAATAAATTAAACAAGATGGGATCGGGAGGGAGACAAACCGTAAGACACTCTTAATCTCACAAAACAAACTGAGGGTTGTGAGGGGCGGGGAGGAGAGGGTGGTTGAGTTATGGGCATTGGGGAGAGTATGTGCTATGGTGAGTGCTGTGAAGTGTGTAAACCTGGCTATTCACAGACCTGTACCCCTGGGGCTAATAATACGTTATATGTTAATAAAAAAAAAGTCATAAGAGAAGATATATTTACAGTGCTATGCTATATCCCACATATAAGTAGGCCGTCACAGTTCAGTCTCAGTGGTGCTCATGAGTCAGCTCTCTTCCCTGTTTCTTGGATTTTTATGGTTGTTGATTTGTATAGTTAACCTTAAAAGCATAATAATAATCTGTTCATGATTATTCAGGGTAGCTAATAGGCATGTAATTCTGAAATGATAGGAACAATTAGAAAATGGATTGTTGAGTTTTGGAAGACACGATTTTTAGTGGATGGTAGTAAAGAGTGTTGAAGAGCATTTATTAATGTATTGGTCTCTTACTGTGGACCTATTTTATATCATGCATTGTGCTAGACACTGGGAATTCAAAGAAGCATAAAATGCAGGGTTTTTTCCATATGCGACTCCGATTTAGAAAGATAGTTGGGCGCCTGGGTGGCTCAGTCAGTTAAACATCTGCCTTTGGCTTGTCCTGATTTCAGGGTCCTGGGATCAAGCCCTGTATCAAGCTCCCTGCTCAGTGAGAAGTCTACTTCTCCCTCTCCCTCTGCCTCTTCCCCCATTTATAACATATGAAAATGATAATAATATATGTTATAAATCCAGGTTTCTGCAGCTATCAAAAGTAAAGCATTCCTGTAAAACCTTTCCTAAGCTGAAATTGGTATAAAATTGAGAAAGCAGTTACCATTAATTTATATGGAAAAAGTTTTGAGCATTCCCAGATTGAAAAAATAACCTTTCTTAAACTTTTCTGATACCTTAGGACTCACCGGTATAACAGATGCACAAAGTAAACCGAGACAAAGCACAGATGGTTACAGACATAGTTCAAAGCTCTGGAGGCTTGATGTGGAGATGCTGAGTGTAGTTCCTTGGGAAGGAGCTTGGCAGTGCCATTCATGCTGCTCTGGGTGGATGCTGCCTCTGTAATGGCTCAATGCAAAGCAAATGTTGAACACCACTTTCCCTTTTTGCCTTTTTTCATAAAAGCAAAAATCCTTCTTGGATTGTTTTTAGTTAGCAAAACAGGTATTAATGTAAGTCTTGTAAAATCAAAGTGGCATAGCACAGACTTTTGAAAAATGGGGGATACCCATAATAATAATAAATATGAATGGCCTATTATGGAACATAATGAAAAGGAGGGATTACTTTTGCCTAAGGAATTGAATAAAGCACACAAAGAGATTATAAGGACTTTGCAGAATAACTAGGAATTTGACCTGTGGAAGAAGGCTTAAATAATAATTCCAGACAGAAAGTAACATAAATTAGTGCAGTAAGTACAAAGGGAAGGTGGTAGTGAGTTCATAGAATAATAAATAATCTTGTGTGGTGAAACATAGTGGGATTTAGGAAAAAATAAAACAAACCAACAAACAAAGAGAAGAAAATTTTGTGAATGATAGGAAGGGGAATTTTCTAGAATATCTATGTAGTGTTTCTAAATTGCAGAGAACTCATTGTGTTGACTTATTATGTCCCTAAATGTATAACAGCCAGTTTTTGTACCATTTGTCACCAGGTTCGGTTTTTAATTAATTAATTAACTAATTAATTAATTAAAAATTAATTAATTAAAAATTAATTAATTAACTAATTAATTAATTAATTAACTAATTAATTAATTAAAAAAGATTTTATTTGTTTATTTGACAGGGAGAGAGAGATCATAAGTAGGCAGAGCAGGAGGCAGAGGGAGAGGGGGAGGCAGGCTCCCGGGCGAGCAGAGAGCCTGATGAGGGGCTCGATTCCAGGACCCTGAGATCATGACTTGAGCTGAAGGCAGGGGCTTAACCCACTGAACCACCCAGGCGCCCCCTTTTTAAAAATTTTTTGACCTCTGAGGTTGTATCGATCAGTTCTTCATTTCACGGACATACACGTTTTGTAATAAACATAATGAATGGTATATGTTACCTTTAAGTTACCTTCTTTTTTTTTTTTTTTTTTAAAGATTTTATTTATTTATTTTACAGAGAAAGAACGTGTAAGCCTGGGGTTGGGTGGATGGGAAAAAGGGAGGAAGAGGGAAAGAATCTCAAGCAGATTCTGCGCTGAGCTTGGAACCTGACATGGGGCTTGATCTTAGGACCCTGAGACCATGCATGACCAGAGCCAAAACCAAGAATTGGACACTTACCTGATGGAGCCACCCAGATGCCCCTCTATGTTAGTTACCTTTCAATAATTTTTAAGAAATGTGAAGACTGGGGCAACATAGAGAATGGTAGAGACTTGTGTTCTTCAGAGTCAAGGAAGCATTTTATTTTATTTTAATTATTTTTATTTTTAAAGATTTTATTTTTAAGTAATCTGTGCACCCAACATGCAGCTTGAACTTACAGCCCTGAGATCAAGTCATATGCTCCACTGACTGAGCCAGCCAGTCTCCCCAGGTGGCATTTATTTTAGAAAGCTACGATTTCCAGAGAGTAGTTGGTAGATGATGTATGTATTCTGTATATATGCTTTTTTTTTTTTTTTTTTTTTTTTTTTTTTTTTTTTTTTAAGATTTTATTTATTTGTCAGAGAGAGAGAGAGAGAGAGCGCGGAGCACAGGCAGACGGAGTGGCAGGCAGAGGCTGAGGGAGAAGCAGGCTCCCCGCTGAGCAAGGAGCCCGATGTGGGACTCGATCCCTGGACGCCGGGATCATGACCTGAGCCGAAGGCAGCTGTCCAACCAACTGAGCCACGCAGGCGTCCCTGTATATATGCTTTTGAAGAGTCTTTATTTATTGATGGCCACAAATAAATGAGTGTTTATAAGTAAAGGAAGGGTTACAATAGACCACACAAACAAAGAACACCATAAAAACATGAAAACATAAAAAAAATAAAAACACCATAAAAACATGGTGTCATTTAACTGTAAAAGCTTAAAGGTGGAGGAATACTTAGAAATTGCTAGCCCAATATCCCTTCAATTTTTTTTTAAAAGGAATGGTAGTGGGATAACTATTAAGAGAAGCGTTGTTTTGTTTTGCTTTTTAAAGATTTTATTCACTTATTTGAGAGAGAGAGGCAGAGATAGTGACAGAGAGCATGAGCTGGGAGGAGAGGGAGAAGCTGAGCAGGGAGCCCAGATCCAGGACTCCATCGCAGGATGTTGGGGTTATGACCTGAGCCGAAGTTAGACACTTAACTGACTGAACCGCCCAGGCCCTCCAAGAAGTGTTGATCAATATATTTAGCATCTGAGTGGAAAAGTTTGAAAGTACTAAATATTCTCTCTGATTTTGGGGTTCCTCATTGGTGCTATTTAAAAAGCTAGGTTTCAGATAGTGGAGCTGAACATTTCATGTGTGCATTCATCTGGCCAACATTTATGTATGGCATGCTCTGGTCTATATCAGACACTACTGGAAGCATGAGGAATACATAAAGCTCCTACCTGGTAGATAGATGGGCACAAATTATTGATCGTTAGGTAGTATAGTATGTGCAAGAATTCTAGAATACAGAGAATGTTTACTTAATGTGGTGTAACAGGGCTGAAGAGAAGCAAGAAGCAGGATATCTTAGACTAGATTGGAGCTTCTCTGAATTTTTTTTTTTTTAAGATTTTATTTATTTATTTGACAGACAGAAATCACAAGTAGGCAGAGAGGCAGGCAGAGAGAGAGGGGGAAGCAGGCTCCCCGCTGAGCAGAGAGCCCGATGCGGGGCTCAATCCCAGGATCCTGAGACCATGACCTGAGCCGAAGGCAGCGGCTTTAACCCACTGAGCCACCAGCTTCTCTGAATTTTGAAGAGTGAGAAGGCTCCAGGTGCTGGCTGTGAGGAGAGGAAAGAAGAAGGAGCACACCAGTGGTTTTTACTTTTACAGACTGAAGAAGCAAAAGCTCTGAAGGAGGAAATAGAGTGAGAGATAGCGTGAGGGTAGTGGTGAGGGAGAAGGGCAGCATAGCTTAGAGTTTGAATGTGATATGTAGAATGCTGAGAGAGGTCGTCAAGGACCAGATTTTCAAAGGCCTCGTATATCATGTTAAGGATTTTGAATTTTATTTCTATTGAAAGGTTTTTATATTTATGTGGAAGGCGTGTGCTCAGGTCTACCTTTTTTTCTGAAAGATTTATTCATTTGAAAGAGAGTGTGAGGTGGGGAGGGAGGGGGCAGAGGGAGAGTATCTTAAGGCAGACTCCCTGCTGAGAGCAGAGCTGGATCTCACATCCATGCGATCATCACCTGAACCAAGATCAAGAGTTGATCTACTGGGGTGCCTGGGGTGCCTGGGTGGCTCAGTGGGTTAAGCCTCTGCCTTCAGCTCAGGTCATGATCTCAGGGTCCTGGGATCGAGCCCCGCATCGGGCTCCCTGCTCAGTGGGGAGCCTGCTTCCCCCTCTCTCTCTGTCTGCTGCTCTGCCTGCTTGTGATCTCTTTCTCTCTGTCAAATAAATAAATAAAATCTTTAAAAAAAAAAATAAAGAGTTGATCTACCAACTCCATAGGTCTGCCATTCTAGAGGATAATGAGAGGAGGATTGGGAGAGGGAAGATGGACAAGAGTAGTTACTTAGACGCTGTTGAGGGTTTTGCAGTGTTCCAGAGATAATAACGAGGGTCCGAAATAGAGTGGTATTAGGAATAAAGGAACACATATTTAGGTAATACAAGAGTTTCGATTGACCAGGTATGGTGATTAGTGTGACACACAAGATGAGGGAGGAAGAAAAATGAGAATCACTTTTCAGCCTCAAGAAGGTAAGTACTGGGCACATCATCATCACCTGAGATAGAGTATATGTAGAGTCATCAAGTTAATTGACTGATTTCTTAGACCAAAGACACTAAGCTTTAAATTCTTGGCATATGTTGATGGGACTTACTACCTTGTTTGTAATACAGATCTTGTGTCTACAAGTTGTTGCCAGCATATATTAGCAATATGATGATAAGACCCCAAGATAAAATTCACATTTCCGCTGAAGCATTGAATGTTTGCTTTTGTATATGTCTAATATATGTTTGTTTTGCTTGGCACTTTATCCTAGTTACTCAGATGAACACTTACATTCCTTTTTTCTTTTCTAGACAGTTGAATCATTTGGAAAAGGAAAATGGTCTTGCAACTGTCTTTTAAAAAAATTTTTAATTTTTATTAACATATAATGTATTATTAGCCCCAGGGGTACGGGTCTGTGAATCGCCAGGTTTACACACTTCACAGCACTCACCATAGCACATACCCTCCCCAGTGTCCACAACCCAACCACTCTCTCCCTCCGCCACTCCCCTCGGCAACCCTCAGTTTGTTTTGTGAGATGAAGAGTCTCTTACGGTTTGTCTCCCTCCTGATCCCATCTTGTTTCATTTTTTCCTTCCCTACCCCCCAGACTCCCCACTTTGTTTCTCAACTTCCTCATTTCAGGGAGATCATATGATAATTGTCTTTCTCTGATTGACTTATTTCACTCAACATAATACCCTCTAGTTCCCTCCACATCGTTGCAAATGGCAAGATTTCATTTCTTTTGATGACTGCATCGTATTCTGTTGTGTATGTGTATATATGTGTGTGTATATATATATACATATACACACACACACACACACACACACCCCACATCTTCTTTATCTATTCATCTGTTTGTCTTTCTTTTCTATAGAAAAATCTTTTTGCCCTTTTTTGTACCTCAGCTGATTCTCACTTTCCTTGTTCAGCTTTTCTCTGTTGTGTTAGCGTCCCTCCTCTACCTGCCAGTACATACATGTATACATACTCTGTTTTGTTTGGCATTGTTTCTCTTTTTCTAGGGAATAGTAAATTATTTTTCTTTATGTTTGTTTTCTGTATATTTTGTGCTTCTGTGTTGAGCTTTACTTCTAATTGCCTTCTCTCAACTCTAAGGCTCAGAGGCAATTTTATTAAATAGGGTTTACTGAGGACTGTGGAAGAATGTCAGTATAATTTCTTTTGTGTTACTTCTTTTCTCCTCTTACTTTTAAAGGCAGCAGTCCAGTCTAAACTGGAAATGCCAATATGCAATAGTTAACTTAAAATTGTTTATGGGAGCAAACTTAATCTCACTAACATACAAATTGCCAGTTATCAGTTTTTTCATGTTTGTTTGATGTCTTGGGCACTCCCTAGATAATAGATGTTTATATGTTATAATCTGCTAATATAATTAATTAAGAGATAAGATTTTATTAGAATCTGTACTTAAAGGGAGAACACCAGGCAATATTTTAAGACAAGGCAAGTCATACTTGACAAATTTGGTTTATTCATAGAGAAAATACTATAACGGGGTTAGAGTTAAGCCCAAAGACTTTATCCTAGTCAGAAATTAAATTTACTGAAACTAGCTAAAGTACAAATAGGGTTGGCTGAAAGGCAGCAATAGGCAGTTTAACCACATACATGGGGAGTTGGACCTGGAACTAGAAAGTCACAGACTGAATACCGTCTGTTCCATCTTTACTGTGGGTCCTACAGTCTTTTTTCTCTCTATGGTCTCTTCTTATTTTCACATAATTTGTAATTCTGCTTCTCATTTTATCTGAGTTTTCTATAAGTAACTTGACTCAGTGTCCAAGATCTAAATTTTTAACAGAGCAAGTCTGGTCTAGGTACTGGGCTTCGAAGCCATTTTCACCTAGCAAAGCGTGGGTACCTAGTTACCACTGCACCATTAGAAATTGAGCGTAGATATGGACAATCGTACAGAAGAGATAGGAGTTATTTAGGTGCTCTTCCTCCTTCTGTCTCATAAATGTCCATTTAAACTACGTAAAAGCCTATAAACTGTTCCTGATGTAGATATGCCAAATTGTATATGGTGATTCCTTAGTTTTTATAAAATAGTATAGTGTTCTGCATAAACTTCTTGAGAATTTCTGTCTTTTTAAAAAAATAATTCACAAAGGAGTTTTTGGCCAGCTTTTAAAAGAAGTGATTTAAGGGGTGCCTGGGTGGCTTAGTCCCTTAAGCATCTAACTCTTGATTTTGACCCAAGTCATGATCTCTGGGTCATGAGATCAAGCTCTGTGTCTGGTTCTGCATTCAGCAGGAAGTCTTCTTGAAAGTCTCTTCCTCTGGGCCCCCCTTCCCCACCTGTCTGGTGCCTATACACTCTCTCTCTCTCTGAAGTGAATAAATAAGTCTTAAAAAAAAAAAAAAGTGATTTAAGGTTAGTTGATGACTTTATAAAAGAGCCAGGGATAAATTGTATATTGGGACTTTCTTTTTTTCTCGTTATATAAAACTAATGTGTTGAATTAGGGCTAAACTCTTGGTATATGTTATTACAGCATGGAGTCATGATGAATACAATTGAGTAAACTGGTCTGTTTGAGTTGTTTGATTTTAAAGCAGTAAGTCTTAGCAAAGTGTATAAGGTGTCCAGGAAGACAGTGTACTTTGAAGGCATGTCACATTTTTCCAAATTAGTGTTTCTTTACTTTTTTGGGGTCTTCAAGATTCTGATAAAACATAAGGATTCTTTCTACAGAATAATATACACCTGAAACATAACACAATATTTTACATATACTTTCTGGAAGGTTATAAGAATACTCCTTGATATATCTCAAATTCTGTTTCCTAGTCATGAGAATTACCGAATTTTAGATTACATCAGATAATAAATAGTTTAGTACTTGATGTATTTAAAAATAATACACTTTATTATCATTTAAAAAAAGATTTATTCATTTTATTTTATTTTTTAAAAGATTTTATTTATTTATTTGACAGAGGGAGAGAAATCACAAGTAGGCAGAGTAGCAGGCAGAGAGAGGAGGGGAAGCAGGCTCCCCGCTGAGCAGAGAGCCCGATGCGGGGATCGATCCCAGGACCCTGAGATCATGACCTGAGCTGAAGGCAGAGGCTTAACACACTGAGCCACCCAGGGGCCCCAGATTTATTCACTTTAGAGAGAGAGTGTGCTCATAATCAGGGGGAGGAATGGGGTGGGGAGAGAATCTCAAGCAGAGTGGAGCAAGGAGCATGGAGCCTGTTGTGCAGTTCTGTCCCAAAAATGATACATTTTAAATTTAATGTGTAAACATTTTTAATATTTGGCATCTTAAAAATCTGTAAGTAGGAGTTAAAATAATGACAAATACACAGATTTTATTCTTGGCTCTTTACTTTGGATGACTCTAATGTTTATGTCATAATTCACCTAAATATTCCCATATTACTGAGGTATTTTTCTTTTATAAATTAAAGCATGACAGGAATCTTGCTTCTCTATGTCCTTTATTCTGTGTTTTGGATCATTTCTTTTGGCTAGAACTGTAGTTAGAATTATTGTGTTATAGACTATACTGTTTTTTTGTTTTTTTTTTAAGATTTTATTTATTTATTTGACAGACAGATCACAAGTAGGCAGAGAGGCAGGCAGAGAGAGAGGGAGGAAGCAGGCTCCCCGCTGAGCAGAGAGCCCGATGCGGGGCTCGATCCCAGGACGCTGGGATCACGACCTGAGCCGAAGGCAGCGGCTTTAACCCACTGAGCCACCCAGGCGCCCCATAGACTATACTGTTTCTAAAGTTCTGATAAGATTGCCTGATTGCTTTCCAAATTTATATAGCTAATAATTTATGAAAATGCCATTTTTACCACACCATTGTCTATATTGGTTTTTAATAATTTTTTTGAAAGATTTATTCATTTATTTGACAGAGAGAGAGAGAGAGAGAGAGAGCACGTGCATGCGGGGGTGGGGGACAGAGGGAGAGAATCTTCAAGCGGATTGTGCACTGAATGCGGAGCCTGTGGTGGGGCTCAGTCCCACGACTTAAGAGATCATGACCTGAGCTGAAACCAAGAGTCAGTGGCTCAACCAGCTGAACCACCCAGGCACCCAGGTTTTTATCAGTTTAAATATTTGTTAATTTGGTAATTAAAAATGATGTCCAGTTATTTTAATTTTTGTTTTATTACTTGTCAGGTCATCAGAATAATCTCTTTGTGTCTTTTAAAAAATTTTTTATTTATTTTTTAAAATTATTAACATATAATGTATTTGTTTCAGCGGTATAGGTCTGTGATTGATCATTCTTACACAACACACAGCCCTTACCACAGCACATACCCTCCCCAGTGTCCATCACCCAGCCATCCCATTCCCCCCACATCCCTCCTCTCCAGCAACCCTCAGTTTGTTTCCTGAGATTGAGAGTCTCTTACGGTTTGTCTCCCTCTCTGGTTTTGTCTTGTTTCATCTTTTCATCTCTTCCCCTATGAATCTCTGCCCTGTTTCTCAAATTCCACATATCAGTGAGATCATATGATGATTGTCTTTCTCTGATTGACTTATTTTGCTTAGCATAATACCCTTTAGTTCCATCCATGTCTTTGCAAATGGCAAGATCTCATTTTTGATGGATGCATAATATTCCATAATGTGTATGTATGTATACATATATATACATATACATACATACATATACACATATACATATATATACATACACACACGCACACACACACCACATCCTCTTTATCCATTCATCTGTTGATGGACATTTAGGCTCTTTCTGTAGTTTGGCTATTGTGGATATTGCTGCTATAAATACTGGGGTATGTGTGCCCTTTTGGATCACTACATTTGCATTTTTGGAGTAAATACCCAGTAGCACAGTTGCTAGGCTATAGAGTAACTCTATTTTCAGCTTTCTGAGGAACCTTCATACTGTTTTCCAGAGTGGCTGCACCACTGTTGCATTCCTACCAACAGTGTAGGAGGGTTCCCCTTTCTCCTCATCCTTGCCAACATCTGTTGTTTCCTGACTTGTTAATTTTAGCCATTCTGACAGGTGTGAGGTGGTATCTCATTGTGCTTTTGATCTGTATTTCCCTGATGCCCAGTGATGTTTGCCCTGATGCCCAGTGATGTTGAGCAGTTTTTACATGTGTCTGTTGGCCATGTGGATGTCTTCTTTGCAGAAATGTCTGTTCATGTCTTCTGCCCGTTTCTTGATTGGATTATTTTTTCCTTGGGTATTGAGTTTGATGAGTTGTGTGTAGATTTTGGATCTTTTATCTGATATGTCCTTTATCTGATATGTCCTTTATCTGATATGTCCTTTGCAAATAATCTTCCATTCTGTGGGTTGTCTTTTGGTTTTGTTAACTGTTTCCTTTGCTGTGCAAAAGCTTTTTATCTTGATGAAGTCCCAGTAGTTCATTTTTTTAAAAAGATTTTTATTTATTTATTTGACGGAGGGATAGAGAGAGCACAGGTAGGCAGAGCAGCAAGCAGAGGGAGAGGAAGAAGCAGGCTCTCCACTGAGCAGAGAGCCTGATGCGGGGCTTGATCCCAGGACCCTGGGATCATGACCTGAGCCGGAGGCATCCGCTTAACCGACTGAGCCACCCAGGTGCCCCCCAATAGTTCATTTTTGCCTTTGCTTCCCTTGCTTTGGCAATGTGTCTAGGAAGAAGCTGCTGTGGCTGAGGTGGAAGAGGTTGCTGCCAATGTTCTCCTTCTGTTTTAAACTGTTAGGTTTTCTAAAGTTAAGAACTCTTTCAATAATGATACCAAAGTTCTGTTTGAATATACCGCAGGTACTTTTTCAGTTTGTCTTTTCGTATTGGTGACATAAGAAAATATTTATAAACACACAGACTTCACATTTTTTTGGGGGGGGTGCGGCAAGATACAGGGTGATTAAAAAATTGAGTCTTTGAAAAGTAAATAGGTTATATAGGATTACAGTTGCTCTTTGAATAGTACAGGTATGAACCGTGTGGGGTCCACTTACATGCAGATTTTTTCTGTTAAGTAAAGTACAGTACCTAAATGTATTTTCTTTGATGATATTTTTTAACGACATTTTTCATCTAGTTTATAGTATATAATACATATAACATGCAAAATATGTGTTAAGGCCTCTGGTAAACAGTAGGCTGTTAGTTAAGTTTTTGGGGAGTCAAAAGTTATACCTGGATTTTCTTTTTTTAAAGATTTATTTATTTATTTGAGAGAGAGAGAGTGCGCTGGTGCCCTTGTACTTGAGAGCATATGCTCGTGAATGGGGGAGGGGCAGAGGTAGAAGGAGACGAGCAGACTCCCCCTCTGAGCAGGGATCCTGATGCAGTCCTCGAACTTATGACCCTGAGATCATGACCTGAGCCAACATCAAGAGTCAGCCACTCGGGGCGCCTGGGTGGCTCAGTGGGTTAAAGCCTCTGCCTTCAGCTCAGGTCGTGATCTCAGGGTCCTGGGATCGAACCCTGCATCCGACTCTCTGCTCAGCAGGGAGCCTGCTTCCTCCTCTCTCTCTGCCTGCCTCTCTGCGTACTTGTGATCTGCCTGTCAAATAAATAAATAAAATCTTAAAAAAAAAAAAAAGAGTCAGCCACTCAGCTGAGCCACCCAGGCACTCCTACACCTGATTTTCAACTACATGGGGGATGGAGACTTCTAACCTGTATGTTCAAGGGTCAACTGTATATAGTATGCACCAAATTATAGTATTGCTCTTATTTTTCTGTACTTGTAATGCAGAGATCATTTCATAAGCAGGCAGAGGGAGAGAGAGACGCAGACTCCCCATTGAATGGGGGGTCTGACGTGGAGCTTGATCCCAGGACCCCAGGATCATGATCTGAGCTGAAGGCAGCTGCTTAACTAAGCCACCCAGGCATGCCGAGATCATTCTTTGCATACACAGAGCTCTGTACATATGCACAGAGCAGTTGCATAGTACTAAGGAAGTTATACATCACATTCACAAAATCTTTCAGCAGGTTTCAGAAAATTTACAGAGTGATAGCTGTTACCCTTATTCTGGCTCTTTCTTCACAGATGGCTAAAATCTGATATTTTCTGCATGCTGTAAATGAGATATCTAAGGCAAAATGATACAACTTCTCTTGCGCTATTCCAAGCCACATGGAAGATGAAAATGACTTTGTTCATTGTCAGATACTGTCTTTTAAGAGGGAAAGTCCATTTGCCATAATGGCTATATCTGTAGCATTAAAAGCCATGATGTTGAAATTAAACATGTAAGGATTGTAAGAAGTGAATGTCTTTTGTGCAAGAGTACACACATGGTCCATTCTTTTTTGTGTGTGTGAAGAAAATAATAGTTGAATTGCATATATGGATATGTTGACAGAATGGTCTTTTCCACAGCTATGGGAAGACTTTGACAACATACTATAGAGGTTAGGTCTCTGCCTTCATCGATCCAGTAGCATGGAGCTTTCTTCATGGTTATCTTCCATGCTACTGGGTTAGGCATTCGGTTCTGTGAAAAAAATTTTTTTCTTAGGCCAAATTATTTTGAATGCAAGCCCCAATTTATTAACTTGTTAGAAAGGAAATGGCAAGGTTACAAATAAAACATACAGGTTCAGAGAGAGGGTGTGGAAATTGGGAGGTTATATAGGCTGGGAAACAGAGAGTACATTAGTATTTTAAAAGAGAAAATTTTAAGTTTTATTTTACAAGGTTATATAAATATCATGTCTGTATTTGTAATTACAAGGAGTAATAAGATGATCAGATGTGCCAGGTATGAGAAAAAAGTGATAAGGATACATTTTGGGTCTGAAATTGGAATAATGAGATTTCATCACCCAACTAATGTTCAGCAGCACAGGTAATAGAAAATCATGAAATGGTTTCAAGTAGAAGTAAAGCTGCTAGCAATAAGTTCTAATTTTGGTCAGGTTACTACTGCTGATAGGGATTTTTCTCAAGGTACAAAGTTGTAGAATGGAGTTTGCTATTTTTAAAATCCATTATGGTCTAATTTTTCTCTTTGAAAGTTCAAAACATTGGCCTGCTCTGAAACAGTGACCACCCAAATTCCTAGTTAACACAGCATGTGACTTTTTTTTTTTTTTTTAAAGGGGATAAGACAGGTACCTTTTGTATCCTCCATCTCTTTCTCTACAAGGTTGAGGTAGCAAAGGAATGCATCGTAGCTGCAAAAACGTCGGGTTTGAAGTAGGCTACTGGATTGGTTTGCTCTATGACAGTGGGGGCATATAATATAGATCTTTATAAGAGTATAGAAATAACTTTGATGCTTCCTTTACAGATTAGTTTTACTTTTTTGAAGGTGTTGAATACTTTGTGTGTCACCTCATTTCTGTTGGGTTTTCTTCATATGAACATTCTGTCGGGATTTTTACCTTTCTTCAAGCTCTTGATTGATCTCTTTTGTACCTGGTATAAAGAGCAGGTTTAGGGTTTATTTCTAATTGTATTGTTCAAATGTTTTCTAATTTTTTTACTTATGCTTTTATAAAATTTTCATTTTTATGCTACATACTGTAAGAATATAAGTATTTGTTTTAGAAATTATCAGAAGATAAACAATAATATAATGAAACTACTTTCCATTGCAATTCGTCACCCAACTCTAAAGCATTACCAACTCATAGCCAGTTTTTCGTACAACCTCTTTATTGGTTTCCTAGGGCTGCCATAAGAAAGTACAACAAACTGAGTGGCTTAAAACAATAGAAATTTATTCTCTCATGGTTGTGGAAGCTGAAAGTCTGGAATTTAGGTATTGGCATTTGTTCCTTCTGAGAACTGTGAGAGAGAATCTGTTCAAGACCTCTTTCCCAGCTTCTCGTGGTGGATAGCAATTCTTGGCATTCCTTCACTTACGGATTTATCACCCCAGTCTCTGCTTTTTCACCCCAGTGTTTTTCCTTTGCTTCTGTATCCTCAAGTGGCCATCATCTTATTATAAGGACCAGTCATGTTGAATGTTAGGGGCCTGCCCTACCCCGATGTGACCTCATCTCAACTAATTACATCTGCAGTGACCCTTTTCCCAAGTAAGACCACATTCTGAGTTATTGGGGGCTATTAGGTCTTCACATACCTTTCTTGGGGGACACAATCTAGCACATAGTAATCTGTTACCCTCCCTTCATGTTCTTACCACATGCAAAATACTTTCATTTCATCCTACCATCTCCCAAGTCTTTTTTTTTTTTAAGATTTATATTTGTTTGTTTGTTTATTTATTTATTTGACAGAGAGAGAGAGAGAGAGAGAGGAGAGATCACAAGTAGGTAGAGGCAGGCAGAGAGAGAGGGGGAAGCAGGCTCCCTGCTGAGCAGAGAGCCCGATGCGGGGCTTGATCCCAGGACCCTGAGATCATGACCTAAGCCGAAGGCAGAGGCTTAACCCACTGAGCTACCCAGGCACCCCACCATCTCCCAAAGTCTTAATTCATTCTAGTATCAGTGTCTGACTCCATATTGCTGCTTTTTTCCTTGCTACTGTGACCTAAACTTAGAAACTTTTGCTTAGCCCTGCACATAGGCATGTTACAGCTAAAATTTGCAAAAACTGCTTTTTACTTGAAATATACCTCACCCAAGGAGATAAGGAAGTATATACAGAAATGACTAGGCTATGTTTAAGGTTTACAGGAACATTACCAGACTTCTATACGCAAAGTTCAGCTGACCAAGAACAAAGAAGTTACTTGACCTACTCTGAATGTGTACAGACAGCAGTCATCTTTTGACTCCCAACTTCCCCCCACCTCTTTCCCCCCTCTTCCTAACATAAAAGCTTGAATCGCATGATTGAGGAGATGGTTCTTTGGGACAGTAGTCCTCTATCTCTTTGACTGGCTGGCTTTCAGAATAAAATCTCTTTCCTACCCAAATATCAGCCTCTTGACTTACTGGCCTGTTGTGCAGTGAACAGAACAAACTTGGGACTTGGCGGGGGCCGGGGGGAAGTGTGGTAAAGTGAAGAGCATTGAGAAAAATCAGCCTCTGTGGCACCAGTGAACAGATAAGTCTAAAAGCTGGGGGCTGAACACAAACATTGTGGAAGCAAAAAATCTAATACTCCAGCCCTCAGCCCAAATATAAGGTATTATTAGAGGAAGACCGAGGGACAAACTACCCCAGTGGGCTCAAAGGACAGACCAGATGTGTCCTATTGAATTGCAAACCTGCTTTACTTTAGTAAATCCCATTTTCCTTCCAGCTTCTCCCTTTAAAATGGGACTGTCTATACTATACCTGGCCCACCCCTGTATCTTGGAAGCAGATAACTTTTCCTTATTTCACAGGGTCACAAATGGAAATGAATTTTGTCTCAGGATCAACCATACCCAGAGTTTCACCCTCACCTGATTTAGATGATTCAGAAGATGAGATGTGGAACTTTTGAGATTACAATATTTATTTATTTATTAAAGATTTTCATTTATTTATTTGACAAACAGATGGGAAGAGAGAGAGATCACAAGTAGGCAGAGAGGCAGGCGGGGTGGTGGGGAAGCAGGCTCCCTGCTGAGCAGAGAGCCCGATGCGGGGCTCGATCCTAAGACCCTGAGATCATGACCTGAGCTGAAGGCAGAGGCTTTAACCCACTGAGCCACGCACGCGCCCCGAGATTACAATATTTAGATAAAATTAGGAATTTAAAAGGTGATGCTTTGTCAGACATGCTGAGTTTCTTCCTGGTACACTTCTGCTTTTCCCTTAGTGTTCGATTGCTTTTGTTTGATGTTTTGGGCTTGCGATTTCGCAATTGTTTTGGTCTAGCCTCAGTCTTTTTTAGGCCCTGTATATCTGGGCCTCAGGGTTTCAGCATTCCTTCCTCTTCCCCATGGCAGGCCTACATTTGTGTCTTGGAAAGACTTGTGAGCAAGAGGGAGGGCTTCCTGCCTCTCCCCCAGTACTAGAAAACCTTTAATAGCATTGTTAACATGGGTAGGAATTTAGGGTTGGGAATTTTTCCTGTCCCTCACTTAAAGTTTAAGGGTAAAGATTTTTTCCTGTGTCTTCTTAAGCATGGTGGGTCTTTGCCCATACCTTGGATATGACAGGGCTTGCTGCCAGATCCCCAAATGCTTAAGGCTTTTGAAAGGAGTGTTTGGGTAGGAGGTGGGATTTCGTATCTTACCATCAGTAGTATCTGATTTGGTTCAGCATGCCTGCACCATGAAGGCAGATTATTTCTGAGGATTTTGTCTCCTAGCTGTCAATCCTCCCTGTGAGCCTCTTTAAAAAGTTCATGGAGTAGAGCCTGTGAATGGGCAAGAACTCTGTCAGTGGTTCCAGTGGTTCTACACTGTCATACTAGCCCACAATCAGCCTTTAGCAGTGTTTTAAAATTTTAGCTAATTTCATCTTTACCTGCACATCTTTATCCTTGCTATATCATTGGTGGATATTCGGAACATCTTGTAGTTCTTAGGGATTTGTGGGTAGAGTGTATATCCCCTTGGATTTTAGGCTACTTGGTTGCCTCACAACTGTACCTTTTAGTTACAGGAAGAACTGTGTTTTTATAGTTTATATGCCTTGTTCAAGTTAGGTTTAGAGTGATACTTTCAGCTACTTCTTAGATGGGATTGGAATTTGGCCCTTAAATCCTTTTTATACGAACCCTGTTTCTTTAACTTAAAAAATTAGGTTAAGAGGGCTTTATGTCCCCGCCTGTCGACACTGTTGTGGTGGGTTTGCTGAAGAAGACCACCAGCCTTGTGGAATTGGCTGTGAAATCCACATGAGAGGCTAAGAATATTGTACACTAAGATTCTTGCTGTTCTTGAGCAAATTCCCAAAAATGCAGCATGTAGTAAGTATACAGAACAGATTGCAAATGAGAAGTTGAGTATGGTTGAAGTGGAATTAGATGTTAAGAAATTAGAAGATCAGCTTCAGGGTGCCCAGCTGCAAGAGGTGATTCTTTAGGCTGAAAATGAACTAAGTCTGGCAAGAAAAATAATATAATGGAAATCATGGAAGCCTTTAGTGGAAGAGCCTCTGGCCAGCCGTTGGAAATGGCCAGTATAATCATCATTAAATGACTAGTGTATTGATGAAAAACTGATGTAATTATATCTTGTATAGTAAAAAAAATAAAAATTAGGTTAAAATACAACTTTTATTTTCCCTAAGTGAAAACTTCTCTGGCCAGGAATTTGGTTTGAGTATAGCTTTATTCACATACTTGACATTTTATTTAGATATAGTTTTGTTGTTTGGGAGCATTTTCTCAATAATCCTCAGTTATTTTACAAGTTTTTCTCCTTGATCTAGTAGCTAATATTTAAAAATTATCAAATTACTTATTTCTACTTTGATTGATGTGTCTTGGAGCTCTCTTGTTTCCTTTTTCTCTCTCTCAGTGTATGTGTATGTGTGTGTGTGTATATATATATATATGCACACAGTTATAGTTGTTTTATCTTCCTGATGGATTGACTTTTTTTATTTTTATTTTTTTAAAAGATTTTTATTTATTTATTTGACAGACAGAGATCACAAGTAGGCAGAGAAGCAGACAGAGAGGAAGGGAAGCAGGCTCCCTGCTGAGCAGAGAGCCCGATGCGGGGCTGGATCCCAGGACCCTGAGATCCTGACCTGAGCTGAAGGCAGAGGCTTTAACCCACTGAGCCACCCAGGCGCTCTGGATTGACCTTTATTTAATTAAAAAATATTCCTCTTTATCTTTAATAATAATTTTTTTTGGTGGGGGGTAGATAACATGAGTGGAGGTAGGGAGGGGCAGAAGGATAGGGAGAGGGAGACTCTTAAGCAGGCTCTATGTCCAGTGCTGAGCCTGAGGTGGGGCATGATCTCATTATCCTGAGATCACAACCTCAGCCAAAATCAAGAGTTGGATGCTTAATTGACTGTGCCACTCAGGAGCCTCTCTTTAATTATGTGTTGTTTCAAGAGCCTATTTTTTTAATCTGATAGAATGATAAACCACTCTAGCCGTCTTATGGTCACCCTTTGCATGGTATTTCTTTTTTATATTTTTAAGTTTTTGTACTTCCATAATTAAAAAGAAATCTATTTATTTTAGAGAGAGAGAGAGCACGAGCAGGAGGGGCAGAGAGAGAAAGAATCTCAAGCTGACTCCACAATGAGCGTAAAGCCCGATGTGGGGCTTGATCTCATAACCCTAAGATCACAGCCAGAGCCAAAAATAAGAGTCAGGCACTTCACTGACTGCCACCCAGGCTCCCCCTTATTTGTACTTTAATTTGTACTTTCAGATCTCAAGCATGCCTTCTGTAGATAGTAAATGGAACTTTTTTTTTTTAAGTCTACTTTATTAATCTCTTCCTTTTGAGTATAATCACATTAAATGCTATTATTAATATGGTTGGATTTATGCCTGCTATTTTACTTCTAAAATTTTTTATTTTATTTGAGAGAGAGAGTATGAGCAGGGGGAGGGGCAGGGGGACAAGCAGACTCCCCACTGAATGCAGAGCACATGGGGCTTATTCTCACAACCCTGAGATCATAACCTGAGTCGAAACCAAGAGTTGGATGTTTAACGGACTCTGACACCCAGGTACCCCTTGTGTTACTTTCAAGACTTTGTTTTGTTTTGTTGTTTTTGGCTTTGATCATTTTGAGTGTGACTGTCTCAGTATTTATCAAGCTTTTTAGATACAGATTTTCATCAAATTTGGGAAGTTTTCAGCCATTATTTCTTTTAGATACAGTTTCTGTCCCTTTTTTTCCCTTCCTGGTTTTCTCATTATATATATATTGGTGTACATAATGGTGTCCAATATTTTTTTGGAGACTCTACTATAGGTAGTGTAATCTAAAGGTGACTCTTCTTTGTACTGTATAATCTTTATTGATGTATTTTTTTAAAAGTGTTTTTTTTAATTTTTTTAGAGGGGGGTGGTGCAGAGAGAGAGGGAGAGAAAGAGTCTTAAGCAGGCTGCATGTGCAGCACAGAGACTGAGGCGGGGCTTGATCTCACATCCCTGAACTCATAACTGAGCGGAAATCAAGAGTTGGACCTCAACTGACTGAGCCACCCAAGTGCCCCTAAAGTTTATTTATTTATTTTTTTTTTAAAGATTTTATTTATTTATTTGACAGACAGAGATCGCAAGTAGGCAGAGAGGCAGGCAGAGAGAGAGGAGGAAGCAGGCTCCCCGCTGAGCAGAGAGCCCGATGCGGGGCTCGATCCCAGGACCCTGGGATCATGACCTGAGCTGAAGGCAGAGGCTTTAACCCACTGAGCCACCCAGGCGCCCCTAAAGTTTATTTTTTAAGTAATCTCTGTACCCAATGTGGGGCTCAAATTCATGATCCTGAGATCAAGAGTCATATGCTATCCCAACCGAGCCAGTTTATTGATCTATTTTTAAGTTTCTTAATTCTTTTTCTACTGCCGATTCAAATCTACTATTGAGCCCCTCTAGGGAATTTTGAACTCTAAAATTTCCATTTCATTGAAGTCTTTGTCTTTCAAGTCCAACATCTGGACCCGTCTTCAAAGGCAATTTGTAATGTCTGTTTGTTTTTTTTCTTGTGTATAGGTCACACTGCCCTGTTTCTTTGCATGTCTTACAATTTTTTCTTGAAACAACTTTTTAGATAATATAGCCACTCTGGGGAAGGGTCATTCCTTTTCCTTGTGGGTCCTGTTGTTTGTTTGGTCACTTACTCGTTTAATGATTTGGCTGGGCTAATTTGCTCATGTCTGTTTTCCCAAGAATGTATAGTTTGAGGTGGTGTTGCTTAAATAGTACCTTAAAAACAAAACAGGCCTGACTTTTTAGGGTTGTCCGTAGGTCAGCATAAACCACTTTATTAGTCAAAGATTGTGCTTAAGCCCCATTAACTAGATTTTCACCCTTTATCATTTAATGTGTGTGATTTAGAGATTATCTTCTAAGTAGATCTGAGTTTCTCTCTCCAGTTGTTCCTGATGCACACAGTCTTTCAGACCATCATGTATGAGTATGATTTTATTTTCAAACTGGTAGCCCTTTGAACCTTATTGGCTATGGATTTGTGAGTGGCTTTGGGAATGCTTTCAAGTCTGCCCCAAGTCCCACTTGGATTTTTCCCAGTTGGGTGCAACCTAGTTGCACATGTACATAGCTTTCTGGAATCCCCAAGGATGAATGTGAACCTAGGAAAGCCCTTATTTGTTGTCTTCTTCTCATTGTCTCTGTTAATTGTCAGGTTGGTTTTGCTTGTTTCTACTGGAAACACTCATACACGTATGTTTCTTCTAGTATCTTGGAGCTACCAGTCCTGTCTTAGTTGCTTGCCAACACTAAATTCCTGTTCCAAATAAAGTTTGTCACCTCAGGCAGAGCTGTTGAGGTCTTTGCTCACTCCTTGCACCTTTCTGAGAACCTCTGGAACTGGGGATGGAGAAACACTCTGCTTCTCCTGAAGAGACACATGTACTCCAGCAGGATGCTGGGAAGAGGGAAGGGTATACTATTTTAGCCCTTGGTTTTCTCAGACCATTTGTCCTACCATTGGGACTTCCATTCTATTAGCAAGCTGGGGTAGGGATGCTATGGCCTCAGGATTCTTGGCCATTTGTTAGGATGGAATTCTACGAGTGAGACCTAATAGCATTAAGTAGGTTGAGAGTCACTAGAGATTGGTTCTCCAAGGGTAAAAGTACAGCGTTAGGCTGAGAGCTGGGGGAGAGGGAGCCTTTTTAAACCACATCCATTCAGAGGGTAATTTCCATCACCTGAAGCTGTATGTGTGGTGGGATGTGATAGAAGCAGATTATGACTCAAGTTCCACAGACTCTCAGTGTTCTTACTGAGATTTAGTAGATCCTTTGAGTAAAATTTCTACTGTTTGATGCATGTTTTTAGGATAATTTTTAGAGACTTTTTTTTTTTTTTTTAAATCCGTGAAGTGATTAATTCACTGGGGAGAGGATCCATGATGGAGCTCTTTACTCTGCCATTCCAGAAGTCTAGAAGTCCTACTTCCCCTTTCTTTTTAATATCATCATAATTTTTAGTTTTATTGAATGGTCAAATGGTGGTGTCTTTTCACTGCTTCGGAAGCTACAGAGAGATCCTCTAAAGACCCTTGCATATTTTCCCTAAATTTTGTTATATAAAATGTTATTGTTTCTGTCTGCTCTGCCTTTTCTTTTTTTAATATTCTTGATCATATGTGGGTTAAAAAATGTATGTTACATTCTTCCATTATAATTGTTTGGTACTTTCTTTGTGTAATTTGAATGGGTAGGGATGCTCTTATTCAGTGTATCTGGGTTGGTTTTGTTGTAACTTGGGATTTTGCTTGTTAGAGATATAAAATAATTTTTGTAATTTACTTCACTCTGAGTCCTTGTTTTTCAACAAAGGAGTTCAAATTAATTTACCTGACTTGATACAAGGCTCTTTTTGAGAACTGTGTTCTTGTAAATATTGTTGAATGGTATTTGGAACCACAGTGCATAGTGGGGGGAACCTCTCTAGGTTTAAAAATACATGTGGTCCTATTGAAGTTGGCTGGGTTATACCTCATTAGTGTGCAGAAAGAAGTTGGCTTCTTTTTAGAAGTGTATCACCTGATTTTATGTAGACCTTAATTTTTGTATACTCAGCTTCTAGTCAGCTGATAATTTTATCATCTATTTTTTACCTGGGAAAAGGACCAGATGTCAGTCAAAGTTTCTGGGAGTGTTCATTGGCCAATTCCTCCGGAGACAGCTCTGACCTCTTTAGCTAAAGTGTCTTTCTCAAAAAAAAAAAAAAAAAAGTGTCTTTCTCTGAGGTTCAGGATGTCAGGTTGGCAGGCTGAATGACAGCATGTGGGATTCTTGTGAACAGTTGAAATGGCCTAAATTTTGTTGGGTCACTTAGGACCATCCTTCATCTCTTAGGTCCCAACTCCCTCTGTTAACCCCTACTTAGGTATGCTTTCTTCCAGCAGAAACGAAAGACAAACCTCTTTTCACACTCTTGTTACAGAAATCATTTGAATATTGGTGAGGAAGTTTTAAGACCAAGGTGTTGTAGGCTGTGTCCTGGCCCCTGACATCAGTGCCTGTGAAGATTCTTCCTTTCATGTAGGGTGTTTGAGCCTAAGGAAGACTGAGCCTTTGTGAGACCCTACTTGGTTTCTCTCCATGTCCTTATTTATGTTTTCATATTTGTAAAACTTAGATTACTGTCAGAAAAAATGAATTCGTATTTTGAACTAAAGCAGGTTAGATAGTAAACCCAATCTTGACTTCTGAAGATAATTGTAAAATTCATTTCTATAAAGCACTTAAGGTTTTTGCTTGATTTTGTTTATTTTCTCTATACTAAGACTTGCTACATTTGTGATGAACAAGGAAGAGAAAGCAAAGCAGCCACTGGTGCTTGCATGACCTGTAATAAACATGGATGTCGACAGGCTTTCCATGTGACATGGTAAGTATGTTTCTGTCATTGTGCAGAACTGAAATTCTTGTACTTTGTACAAGAGAATACCTTGTAAGTTAAAGGTTTAGGTATCCAGATATTTACAGTAAATTCTGTTGGGATAGTTTCTATGTTTAGATATAATAAAGATTTATTTATAATAAAGATGATTCTAATAATTGAATTTACCAGAGTTAGTTTTGAATAGGCGGACTCTGGTTCTCATGTTTTATTTAGTTTCATTTTATTTTAAAGTATTGGTGTTGGTTACCTACCCTTTGATTTATTGTTAGGACAAAAAGAGCTGATATAGGTAAACTTACTGTAATGCCTGAAATATTAATATTAAAGATTTAGTGAATGACTGTGTTTCTTCATTTTGTGTTTAAGAGGGGAAAAAGCAGTCACCATCATATTCACAGTATATTAGTGGCTATGTCCTAAAAAGTTACTTAGATACTTTTCTTGGCATAAAATTTCGAGAGCAAAGATTATCCTAAAATAAAATACTCAGCGTAATAGGCAACAGTTCAAAATTAGAGTCTGGGAATAATCCATGTACTTGTTACTTTTAAGAAATAGTCTATATCTAGCAGCCAGTATAGGCACTTGCTTTATTTACTGAGCTTTTAGTATATGGATTTAAGAAGTCCATTTTAGATTACTTTTGGGGAGCGGAAAAGAGTTTTGGTTTCATAAATTCTGTTAATAATGAACTTAATTTTTAAAGATCTTGAAAGTTCTTTTTTGGGTAGAGATACATACTAATACTATTGTAACTTTGAAATGTTAAATAACATTGGCAGTTGACACTGATGACAAATTGACAAGATGATGGTCATAAACTTTAGTGCTTTGTGCCTTTTTTTTTTAATGACTATCATAACTTTAGGTTTTGATTCACTGTCTTCCATTGTTTTTGACTAGAAAACACAGGTTATGTTTTTCTTGTCTGCTGTGTGTTTCTATGACTGGAAGCATTTTCCTTATAACAGAATGTAATCTGCATCTATGGGCTTAACCCATCACAAGTCATTTCAGCCCTTTAGAGGCCTGGTCTTACTGTTTGTACCTATGATACAGATGGAAAGAGCAAAATGAAGTGTTAATTATGGGGTTGAGGGGTATCTTAAAGCAATTTAATGTCTGTTTAGTGACATAAAACTTGTATAAGTCTTGATCCTTGTTAGAGATGGATAAAAAGTTTTATTATAAACTACAAATGTAACTGTAGAAAATATCAATCAAAGGTTGAGGTGAAATGTACTTGGTCACAGTGAGAATAAAGCTTTTCATTTTCTCCTTTTCTCTTAGGAGATGTGTAGGGTTTAATTACAAATCTTACATGCTTGGAGGGGATTTTAATTTTATATATACTGTAGTTTGAAGTTAGTATGTGTTTTGTTTATATTTTATGTATTTTTTTGGTTTTTATTTTCAGTGCTCAGTTTGCAGGACTACTTTGTGAAGAAGAAGGGAATGGTGCAGATAATGTCCAATACTGTGGCTACTGTAAATACCATTTTAGTAAGCTGGTAAGAATTTATCTTGAATTTAAAATGGTAACACATAGTTTTACAATAGATTTGACTCTGTTTTAAAAAAAAAAGTGTAATAGCTATTCCCTTTCTCTTGATTTTTGCATGGGGGTGGCATGTTCTTTGCTGGAAATTAAAAGATTGAGTAATTTTTAAAGATTTTGCTTTGTTTAGGTGCATTTATAAAGGTGAATATTGTAAAATAATTTCTGTTAATAGTAAATGTTAGGATACATTTAGTAGAAGCAGCACATGTAAAGGACTCTGTAATCTAACACTGTTTTCATTTAATTTCATTTTTGATATTTGATTATATATTTTATGATTTTTCTATCACTCATTTCTCATTTTTTGCTAATTATTTCTTTACTTTCATTTTTATTTACTAGGAGATAGTAAAACTAAAAGATGTTTTGCAACTTCTTAGTTGACTATCTTGAGAAAAATGTATTTAAATACAACTTTGGAAATATTTCAGATTTGCCAGTCTTTACTGTTACATAATTGCATGGATGATTGAGTTGGTAAAATTTGATTAGCTGTTACATATATTGTGTCCATGTTCCTTTGAAGGATCAATATTTAATGTCCTAAGTGTCTATTTTTTTAGTTTTTAATGATAACAATTAGATGTGTATGCTGAAAGTTTAAGTGTTCCTTGTTTTTCTTTAGTGTTTTGTTATTTTTTCCCCCTTACTACCTTTCCCTTGTGAGTGGGGCTATTTTTTCTTCCTTTCTTTTAAAGAAGCAGTATCATTAGGAGCCCCTTTCTCATGAAATCAGCTCATGACTATTCTGGTTCATACATATTAAAATACTTAAGATTATCTAAATATATTGTTTGATATTGAAGACTTTGATTTATTTTAAGGGCTGACAAAGAATACTGATGTGTTCTAAGAGAAATTTGGAGAAAGTAAAATTGAAAATTTTGCTTCCTAGATGTGAAAAAGCATATCGGAATGTTAATTTTCTAAATGGAAGATGATATAGAAAAAATCTAGAAATAATGAAGATGGATTTTGAGTTTGTGCAAATAGGATTTTTTCACTGCTAGTTATTGACATATTGGTATCCCATTTGCTAGAGAGGAATAGTCTTTAATAATTTAGTAAGATTGTATAACCTCTACATTTGCATGGACTTTGAATACCTTTCATAGTCATTTCTATTTAATTTAAACTGGTTATGGTACCACTAAGTTTTAAACACTTCAAATAACTCTCACTGGCATACTTTATTAGGAAATTATATAAGTATTTTAAATAGAATGTGCAATACTTTCAGTAATGCTTTGAAAAGTGC
Source organism: Martes martes (assembly GCF_963455335.1). NCBI lineage: Eukaryota > Metazoa > Chordata > Mammalia > Carnivora > Mustelidae > Martes > Martes martes. The sequence continues at coordinate 124,415,757 of NC_137895.1, forward strand.
ATGGGTCTAATGCTGATATTTCCTTTAATTTTTTTCTTAATGAACTGCAGAGACAAGTTTTTAGCAAACTGTGCCTTAATACTGAAAATATGAGATTAAAAGGCTGCTTGCTTTTCTTAGTATGGCAAAAAAATAACTCTTCAAATAATTTTCTTTTCTTCTAGTCTTGGCGTCCTTCCTCATTATGGCATTCTCTGTTTTGGTTGAAACTCCTTTTCTTTTTTAAAGAAGACATTGAAAATTATAGTTGATTTCTTTAAGAGGTGGTTTTGTGATAAAGTGACATGGCTACTGCTTATTTGAAATTATAGTCTGTTTTCAGACATTTTAATAAATGTACAAAAATACGGCATTCATGTTAAATTTAGGTTTAGATTTTCTTTTATAATGAATGTAATAGACAATACATATGGATGATTTCTAAACTGGATTATATAGTTCAAAATAGTGAGAATTTTTTTTTTAACTCCAGTAGACATTTTTAAATACTACGCACTTGAATAGGTTAAGCCTAACAAAAAGATTATTTAAAATTTTTTATATACATATACATGTATGTATATATATTTTCTTTTTTAGAAAAAGAGCAAACGGGGATCTAATAGGTCATATGATCAAAGTTTAAGTGATTCTTCCTCTCACTCTCAGGATAAACATCATGAGAAAGAGAAAAAAGTAAGTGGATTTGTTGTTGCTATATATGTAGCACATCTACTTAATAGTTTTTTTTCCTTTTTTAGATAAAATTAAGTTCTTGATAGCTGGATGGAGATGTTGAAATACTGAAAATTTTTGACTAATTTGAGAGTATAAAGTAAAAAAATAGGTTTAAAATAATGCCATATTTGTGAATATGTTTGTATGGCAGAACCTATTTCCACTGAAAATTTGGAATAGAAATTGAAAGCATGAGAGAGATTTCTTGCATGTGTTGCTGTGGTCATCTTGTGAAATCTTCAGGTGACTTCAGCAGTAATAATTTGTGTTTATATATTATTAACTGATTATTTCACATGTAAGTAAAAATCTCATCTGCTTTTTCACTGTATAATGGAACAGTTCTGAAATTCTGTATATTCTTGACTGTTTTCCCCTGCAGTGTTGGTAATAATAATGGTTTGGTTTTTTGGTTTTTTTAATGGCCAAATGTCATACCATTTGTTTGAGAATATTTTGTCTTTTAATAAAGCACTAAAAGCTTGCCTGATACTAATCTGTCTTCTTCTGACTTACCTGTTTTCTGCTTACATTTTTATTTATTTTAAGGATATGAGTAATTTTTAGTGAACTAATAATGAGTATTGTAATATCATTCATAAGACATAATTGTCAACGTAGGAAAAGGATACTTACTAGGAATTGTTTTTAACAAAGTGAGCATAAAAAAAGACCTCTTCAATTAGAAAATAACATTACTCTTAAACAGTTGGTATAAAATAGTTTGGAACATTTTTATGTTTATAAATACTTAGGATTTGGGAATAGATTTGGTTTGAATTTCTGTGCCTTTTTTCAAGGTAAACATTTTAGAAGCTTAAATTTTTAATTTTGAAATTAAATTTCCAGTTGTGAGCAAAATAATAATTCTAACTTTATAGTCACCTTTAGAGCATTTGTTAGGTTTATATGTATGTTTTGTAAGTTGTAGGCAGCAAGTATACATTTTCATCTTCTTTAATGAGGTGGTTTTGTGATAGTGACGATTATAGGGTTCTATCTTGCTGTCTGTTGTTTGGATTGCTGAAGGGGAAATGGCAGATTGGGTTTAATTAGCAGTTTTACTAAGAAGCACTGTGAAATTTTATGTAACCCTTTGAATCCACAAACGAGGGATACAGGTAGGGCTCATTATACATTGTGAGGAGAAAGTCTTACTGATGATAATTCTTCTCTTCAGTCATTTTGTGAGCATTATCTTGTTTAAAGAAGTGTTCATGGTACGATCGTATTTATCTTAATATATCCCGTCATGATATTTTTAGTAGTTACTAAATGTGTTAATATATAAATATATTAAAATATACTACAATTATTAAATGTAGTATGGTGTTTAATAAATACAGTGCTATTATATTTATTTATTTATTTTTTCTTGAGGAATGAGATTTTTGATTTTAGTCTTATTTGCAGTTGTTGAGTACTAGATAAAAGCATTGCGTCTAGTCAAACCTGTTTAGCTATAAATTTTAGCAGTTGGTATTTTCATTAGTACATAAATACTATTTGCATTTTACCTTTGGCATATATAAGTTTAGTATAATTGATTTTGTTTTCAAACTTAAAATCCATTCATACATTTTATTTTGTAACAGTTTTTCTGATCATTTATAAAGGTCGTGAGGTAAACATTAGTATAAATTTATTGTTGTTAGACTTGTTTGATTGCCTTGGGAATGTTTGGGAAGGGACTTTTTTATTATGGTATGATGTTAAGTAAGTGATAATATATCTGAAAAGATTGGGTATGATAGACTGTCTTACTCCCCATCCCTCTTTACTTCTTTTAAGATTTTAACATCTGATAGGTTTGTCTCAGATATGCTTATTATATTATAAAATGTTACATTGACGATAACATTCATAATCCATTCATGTTTTAGTATTTTAAAATACTGTATATTGTGAGCTAAATTTTGGTGGTATTGTTCATAAAATATGTTGAAGTCACTCTCCCTTTGAATTTTTTTATCTCCTTCATACTGGCACATATTTTAAAACATTTTAAAGTAATCTTGTGTTATATGTAAGTGGTGATAAAAAATATTTCATACTAAATATTGTGCTATCCAAATCACTTATTTTAAAATGAGATCAATGATTATAAGTTAACTTTTTATGTAACTATGAGAAAATTAAAAAATACATAGTTTTTGCTTTTCAGAGAATTTCTGTGTGACCCAAGATATATTAATACTGGTTAGATACTATCTGTGAAATCCCAGCAAGGAGAGTGGAAGTTTTTTTTTCTTTAAAAAAGATTTATTTATTTATTTATTTATTTGATAGAGAGAGAGAGAGAGATCACAAATAGGCAGAGAGGCAGGCAGAGAGAGAGGGGGAAGCAGGCTCCCTGCTGAGCAGAGAGCACGATGCTGATGCCAGGCTCAATCCCAGGACCCTGAGATCATGACCTGAACCAAAGGCAGATGCTAAACCCACTGAGCCACCCAGGTTCCCCGAGAGTGGAAGATTCAATAGTGAGATACGACTCTGAATAAAGGACAGTTTCCAAAAAAAGTACATGTTTGAAATGAGTTGAAGCTATGTAGAGGAGGGGTTTAATTCATTCATTAAATAGTTTGTATCATCAGGTATTGTTTAAGAAGAATATCTTCTAGGGCGCCTGGGTGGCTCAGGCGCCGAAGCCTCTGCCTTCAGCTCAGGTCATGATCTCAGGGTCCTGGGAATGAGCCCGGCATCAGGCTCTCTGCTCAGCAGGGAGCCTGCTCCCCCCCAACCTGCCTCTCTGCCTACTTGTGATCTCTCTCTCTGTCAAATAAATAAATAAAAATCTTTTTTTTTTTAAAGAAGAATATCTTCTAAGACGATTAATGTGCCTTGTAAAATAGAATTTTCTTTTAAGCCTAATATTTTTGTATTACAGAAGCATTGCCACTGAGTGAGATGTAGACCAGGGTTAGGAAATGCAGAGATGTATCAGACATGTGTATGTGGTTGTGTTGGGATATTCCCAGCTTCAGAAAGGATTTTTTTCTGAAGGCTAATTTGTAGGTCTTTATTTAGAAATCAGTGGTTATTTATTACATTGAGATAATCTTGTACCAGTTCAGTTGATTCTCAGACACATCCTCTCCCCACTCATTAATGTTAACTAATCCATGATGTATTAAAAGTATAGCACTATATTTCTAATACTTTACAGCAAAGTCGCCGTTAGTGACAGTATTATGTGGAAATGCATTCATTTCCAAGTAGGTTTGCCAGAAAACTGTCCCCTACTATAGCTAGAGGGATTTATCTCCTGATGTGTTCATCATCCCCCTTACTTACTTTTGATTTTCTTCTGTTATTAGTAACTGGCAATAGATAAAAAAGCTGTTGTCAACGTAAATACTGTTAGCCTATGTTGGGTGGATGTTTGTGGGAGGTAGGTTTTTCACTTAGTGTTTTCTGAACCTCAGGGATTGACTGGACTTCCTTTCCTTTAGGATTACTCATATCTTTGGAGAGAACTGGGCTGGGGTGCCTGGGTGGCCCAGTTGGCTAAGCTAAGCGTCTGCCTTCAACTCAGGTCGTGATCCCAGGGTCCTGGGACGGAGTCCCGCATCAGGCTCCCTGCTTAGTGAGGAGCCCGCTTTTCCCTCTCTCTGTTTGCTGCTCCCCCTGCTTGTCCTCTCTCTCTCTCAAATAAGAAAATAAAATCTTTAAAAAAAAAAAAAAAAAAAGAACTGGGCTACTCTTTGTGGCCCTCAGAGGAATAAAACTCTGATTTCAGAGTTGTCATTACTTCTTTATGTATCTTTTTAAAACTTTTCAGCATTGAGAGTTACCTGTCATCTCCTTCCCTTTTTTGTGTGCTTTCTCCTTTTGGAAATCTTCCACTCAGGTTAAGCTTTAAGCTTCACTACATGTGCAAAGAATTAAGAGAGCGCAGGGCTTTCAGTTTAGAATGCTTGGGGTGTGTGTTTGGTGGGGCTAAAGAGTGACAGGAGACTACTTCGTTAAGAGGGAGTCAGTTCCTGGGGAATTTTATAAGTGATGCCAGTTTGATTCTTCATTCTGAGGTATTGGGCAGCCAGCCAGAAAGAGTAATAATTTTTTAACTTTGATAATTTGCAATAATTTTAGACTTTAGAGAAGTAGAAAAACACTGCACATTATTTCTCTATACCACTCACCTAAATTTTCAAAATGTTGACATTTTAAGCTTGTCCTCTTTCCCCTCCCCTCTTTGCTGTCCCGCTTTCTTACTCTCTATAATCCTTTTCTGAATTATTACAGAAATTAGAAATAGATACCCCTTAAGCCTGAGTGTACTATTTTAATGTGTAGTTTTAGTAAAAAATGGAATTTCCTACTTGATTACAGTACAGTGATCAAAATTAGTAAATTAACATTTTTCACAAGGCTCTTAGGTAATCTGTAGGTCCTATTCAAATTTCACCCACTAATATCCTCTGTACTGAAGAGGGAAACTTCTTTCTGGTCCAGAATCCAGTCCAGGATCACACACTACATTTAGTTTTCATGTCTCTTCAGTTTTCAGTCTATTCATTGTGGAATTATTTCCTCCTTCTTTGTCTTTCATGACCTTGATGTCTCTGAAGCCTTGTTTTAGGTTCTTGAAGGCATTGGCTTGACTTTTTTTTTTTTTTTTTAAAGTCATTTATTTACTTGACAGAGCATACCCACATGTTTGGGTGGGGGCAGGAGCAGAGGGAAAGGATCTCAAGCTGACTCTCCCTGAATGTGGAACCCAACGGGGAGCTGGATCCTAGGACCCTGAGATCATGACCTGAGCCCAAGTCACGAGTCAGATGCTCAACTGACTGAGCCACCCAGACACACCTGCCTTGATCTTAACAATGGATTTTACAGTCCCACCCTTGTTTTCACTTTCCATGGAATGGTTTTCTGAGAGTGGCCTAGGTTTTGTCTTTGTCTGGAAACCATCCCTTGCTTTTATACTGTTTGCTTTTTATAGAGTGTATTAATTTTCAGAACCAGCAAGTAGCCTTTCCTAATTTAGTTTATACTCCTGTATTTTTTTAAAGTAAAAAATCAGATTACACTTTCAACATTCTACCTAAAAAATTACCTTAGTTAAATCATCCAATTCATTAAATACACTTTCTGTTTTCTGTGTTACCATAGGCAACAATGTTGCTTAACTTCCAGCTTCTATATAACAAGGACTCCTTTTCCTCTAATTTTCAATTAAATTTCTCTCACTTTCTTTTATGCTCTGGATAGCAACCTCCTTGGAAGGCCATAAGTTTTCTAGTAACATCTCTTTAGTATTCATCAGGTTTTTCACTCATAATCTCCTGAAAGTCCTTCTAGCTTTTGTCCATTGCTTCATTCCATGCAACTTTCACGGTTTAGGTTTTTTTGTAATGGTAGTGTCCCATTCCTTATAACAAAGTCAGAATCAGTGCTGCAGATTTCCCTAAAATTTAGTGGCTTAATTTTAATAAACATTTATTGTCTCAGTTTCTGTGAGTCTAGAATTTGGACTTAGGGTATTTCTAGCTCAGCTTCTCTCATTGGATTATAGTCAGAATTGTGGCAGGAATACAGTCATTTGAAGGCTTGATTCAAGCTGGAGGATGTGCTTCTTAGATGGCTTATTCATGTGGCTAGCATGTTTTTGCTGGCGGAGCAAGAACCTCATTTTTGGCTGCATGGATGTTTCCACGGGGCTCCCTAAGCCTCCTTAGGACATGATACCTAGCTTTCCCCAGGATGAGTGATCTAAGATAGCAAGGTGGAAACTGTAGCTTTTTGTGATTTAGCCCTGATGTTACACATAATTTTTTTCTCCTTGTTGAATGCCTATTTTTAAAAACATTTTTTTTAAAGATTTTTATTATTTGACAGAGAGAGAAAGAGATCACAAGTAGGCAGAGAGGCAGGCAAAGAGAGAGGGGGAAGCAGACTCCCCGCCAAGCAGAGAGCCCGATGCGGGGCTTGATCCCAGGACCCTGAGACCATGACCTAAGCTGAAAGCAAAGGCTTAACCCTCTGAGCCATCCAGGTGCCCCTAAAAACATTTTTTTTGGTGGTAAAACATACAAAATATCATTTGCCATTTTACCACTTTTAAGACACTAATTTTTGCGGTATTCTTCTGGTTACACAGAGCAACCTGTTCAGTGTCGTTGGATACTTCCTAGGATACTTCATGGGTAACTCTTGGAGGCTGGCTACTACACCCTTAGAATTGAGTAGATACCTTGTTTTCCATTAAATTTTCATCCAGCATCCATTGATAATTCTATCTGAAATAGTGTTTGACAAAAGGTGATTTTCCATAATTCATTCTATAGCCATTAATTGGCACTCTGTAAATTAGAGCTTCTTTCCCTTTCTCACTTTCTTCATCAGTAATGGGGAAGGGAAGATTCTGCAGAGGAAATCAGAAGTAGCCCATAGATAAAGGAGGAAAGTTAGAAGAGACCATACCAGGAGAAGTGAGTATTGGAGCTGGAGAAGTGATTTTGGAATCCAGGAGAAGTGAGTATTTCAAGAAAGTTAGTGCTCAGCAATTAGATTGCATGTGAAAGATCAACTAATATAAGGCACAATATATGTTCTTTGGATTCAGTTCTAAAGAAGTTGTTGAGAAGGAGTCTCAGTGTAATGGTCAGAGGAGAAACCAATTGATGTCGGTAAATGAATAAAATAGGTATGAGGAAATGTAAATCATGAGAGAATATTTAATCCTTTTAAGAAATCTTGAATGTCAAGAAGAGGGGAGAAATAGGGCAATAACTGGAGGAATATATGATACTAAGATGTAGTAGTGGACAATAAGAAGAATACTGTGTCCTCTCCTATTGCAGGAGGAAGAAGGAGAGAGGCATTTAGGTGAATAACTTGTTCATCTGGATAATGAAGCAGAGAAAATAGGTATGGATAGAATCCTACGGGAGATATTGCGAGGTAGAGTGGACATAAAGATAAGGAAAAGGAAACAAGTTCGTTGTTTTCACAAGTGTTTAAAGTAGTGGGTCATGAGATCCAAGGTTGAATAATGGGTGTCAGTGAAACTGGGGAACAGGGTCACATAGATTTGGACAAAATGTTGGAGCAGGGGCCTGGAAGACTGAGTGATGTCCAAGAACAAATAAGTGTGTGAATCAGTCGCAAGGTGTGGAGAAAGTATAGATCATAGTAGTTCATTATTTTACTGGACTGTTCTGACATCAGCTGTGGCAAGACAAATCTTATGGGTCTGTCACATTTGTACACATCTTGTGAATAGAGGCTTTGTTCCAGATTATCTTTTCAGAGTTGTTTATGTAATGAACAGCCTTGGGAAATGGACACAACATCGTAAAGAGCAGAGGGCAGATTTGCTTACAGCCATGGAAAATACAAAGATTGTATCTTTTTCTGGGATAATTGACAGCAGGCCTGCTTAGTGTTCAGAATTAGGTTTCCTAAGCCCACAGTTCCTCTCCTGTAACACAACCCACTATGTGTGTAAGCATCATTTGGCCCTTTCAAGTCATCCCATCAGAATTAGGGTTTAGGGCAGCCCATGGAATTGGGGAGCCAGAAACCTGGCATTCTGGCTACTGCTATTGCTGTGAGTGATAAAGCCCTTTGTGTACAACCCAGGAGTCTTGTGTCATCTTCAAGCATCCATGAAACTGGCACGCTAACTTGTTAGATTGCAAGTATGATATTAGACCCTTCCTAATTTTTGGCACAAGATGTTATTATAGGCATATTGAAGAAGAGAGAATTGAACTGAAAACTGTTGGAATTGAGGATGTTTGGTGATTGCGAGATATGTCCACTTAGGATTAGCCTTTTTTTGGTAACACATCCACTCTTGTGGTCAGGGCTGTTGGGATACTGTGGTTGAAGGTCTTCCCAAGATCCCATGGAGTAGGGAAGAATTAACCTAAAGAAAAATAATGGGCTGACAAAAACAAGAGTTATCTATTAGTACATGACAGAGCCTGGATTCAAGTATGCCTGATTCCAAAGTTCATTTTGAGGTAACTTTTGACTTACTTGGAGGTTTAATAACTGCATTTCTTTAATTTCTTTAAAAGTTAGATAAGTCAGATATATTACAAAATTTAACTTTTGTATTATACATATGGTGAAGTTTTTGCATGTTTTAAAAAGAATACTAATGCAAAGAATCTCTTAATGAATCTTTTTTCCTTTTTCTTATGAATCTTATACATTGTTCCAAGATGTTCTTATTTAGACTGGTGAATGTTTGGGGGTGCCTGTCTGGCTCAGTCAGTAGAGCATGTAACTCTTGGTCTCGGAGTCATGAGTTCGAGCCCAACATTGGGCATGGAGCCTACTTAAAGATAAAATAATAAAAAATTATATTAGACAGGTGAATGTTTGGGAGAAGAGATTTTTGAAAAGCTTGTAATTTAGAAGAGATAGATACCTTGTCAAAGCGGATGCAAAGTGAGTTACAAGTTGGTGTGAATAACTTTTTTGAAATTTTTCTTTTTTTTTTTTTTAACACTTCATTGTCTTTTCTTTTCTTTTTTTCTTTCTTTTTATTTTTTTATTTGTCAGAGATAGAGGAGAGAGAGCACATAAGCAGGGGGAGCGGGAGGCAGAGGGAGATACAGGCTCCCCGATGAGCCAGGAGCCCTATGTGGAACTCAATCCCAGGACCCTGGGTCATGACTTGAGCTGAAAACAGTTAAGCCACCCAGGCGTTCCTGAAATTTTTCTTGAATTCAGATGTTGAAGACAAACATTAATATGGTGTGCATCAATGAAATGGGATTTAATGAGTAATTGAATTGGCTGATAACTAAGTTCTTTCATCTATAGACAAGTTACCATTTTTTGTAAGGTTAAGATTGCACAAAATATAAAGACTCAAATGTTTAAATGCATTTAGGTGTTTGGTTATATTCCAGCTATCTAAAACCATAGCATTATGGAGATTAAATGACTATAACAAATTGTTTTATAATAATAATACAAATATTTGTTAATATATTATCTATATTAAACTAGTTCAATTTCCTTTTTCGTAAATGAAGAAATAAGGACATGAATGTTAGTTGAATTTTACCAAATTCAGTTTGAATTTTTTGTGTTTATGAAGGCAGCTACTAAATTCAAGATGCCATGCTCATTTCCTAGGAGAACAAATTAAAAATCTAGAGAGTCGTGTTGACATTAAACAATTTGTCCAAAGTTACATATTTGGGAGCATAACAGTGAGAAAACCCATTTGTATTTTTAAACTTTTGTGCTCTCTTCATTTGACTTTTATGTATTTCAGAAGTGTAGCTGCAAGCAGTGAGAGTGGAAAATAAGACAGGTGGAAGTTTCTGAAAAGTTGTTTATTGTATTTCATCTGATTTGATTTGCTGCTGATGTATACAGCCCACTAAGAACAAAGAAGGGAGGGATGCCTGGGTGGCTCAGTCAGTTAAGCAACTGCCTTTGGCTCAGGTTATGATCCCAGGGTCCCGGGATAGAGTCCCGCATCAGGCTCCTTGCTCAGCAGGGAGACTGCTTTTCCCTCTGCCTGCTGCTGTCCCTGCTTGTGTGCTTGCTTGCTCTCTCTGACAAATAAATAAATAAAATCTTTAAAAAAAAAAAAGAACAAAGAGGTTGCCAAGTAATCTATGACATAGGATCTTTATAATATACATGTCCATTTTAGTGGTTTAAATAAGTTACTTAGAATCTATTACATATGGCATGTCAGAGAGCTTAAAGTTCATATTCTTTTCCCTAATAAGTATTAGAATATATTTTAAGATTTATGTATATGTAGTTATTTATCACTATTTAGCTACTTACAGTACCTAATATTTAGACATGATAAAATGTCCAGTAATAGATGAGAAGTTATGACATATCTGGAATGGGATATGTTGTGCCTCAGTTTTCTCATTGCATCCAGGTGATATTATTATTTAATTTCATAGGGTTGTAAAAATTAAAGTGAGTTAATAACATGTAAAGTGCCTTTGCACTTCTTAAAGTGCTAATTGAAAATCTGGTTGTCCAGATAGAAAACTTAATAATATCTTAAGTATTAATATTATTACATTCAAAATCATGACTTAAAAGACAAATGATGGGTGAAGCGGTTTTTAATATAAATGAAAGATATAGAATACAAAAGTGTGCACTTAAAGTTTTTTTTAATTAGAAAAATTATTTTTGCTTAAGAATCTTTTATAAAAGGCTGCAAGAAAATTCAGCAAGGTGTTACCAATTATGGCTATACCGTGTTTGCTTTTCTTTTTTTTAAACTGTATTTTCTTTCTTTCTTTTTCTTTTTTAAGATTTTATTTATTTGACAGAGATCACAAGTAAACAGAGAGGCAGACAGAGAGAGAGGAAGGGAAGCAGGCTCCCTGCTGAGCAGAGAGCCCAGTGCGGGGCTCGATTCCAGGACCCTGGGATCATTACCTGAGCCAAAGGCAGAGGCTTTAACCCACTGAGCCACCCAGGCACCCCTTTAATTGTATTTTCTAAATATTTTGTAGAGTTTGTTTTTTAAATAGTTTATATACTATTTTATTTTTACCTTTCTATTATAAAAGATTTTAAGGGGCACCTGGGTGGCTCAGTTGGTTTGAGCCAAGAATTGGTGTCGAGTTCTTGATTTTGGCTTAGGTCATGATCCCCAGGTTGTGGAATCAAGCTCCGTGGTAGGCATGGAGCCTGCTTGAGATTATCTCTGTCCCTCTCCCTTTGCCCCTCCCCCTGCTCAAGTGCACACGTGTGTGTTCTCTCTCTCAAATAAAAATAAATCTTTAAAAAAATAAAAGATTTTCATATTACAGGAAAATTTTATGAGTAGTACAATGGACAAGTATGTAGGTTTGACCTAGATTCAGCAGTTGTTGACATTTTACCACATTTGATTTATCTTCATCTTCATACATTTATATAAAATGCAGAGACATTAAAAAAATCTATCATTGGGGTGCCTGGGTGGCTCAGTGGGTTAAAGCCTCTGCCTTCGGCTCAGGTCATGATCTCAGGGTCCTGGGATCGAGCCCCGCATTGGGCTCTCTGCTCAGCGGGGAGCCTGCTTCCTCCTCTCTCTCTGCCTGCCTCTCTGTCTGCTTGTGATCTCTCCCTGTCAAATAAATAAATAAAATCTTAAAAAAAAAATCTATCATTTATCCATTTGAGAATTAACTGCTCACTTTGTGAGACTTCATCTCTAAATAGGGACATCTCCTAAGGACATTCTTCTATATTGCTATAACATAACTATCTTATTTATGGAATATATTGTTAATATATCATGAAAGAATGTACTATATTAACCATTAGTTATTAATATTATTAGTTATAATTAATATTGAATATATTTAATATGTTGATAAATAATATATTAATATAAAATATGTAACATTGCATTAATATAACATTAATATAAATATTTTACTTAGAAACTATAACATAATTACTTAGGAAATACAAATACTCTCTAATATACAGTCCATATCCAAATATCTCCTTTTGTCCTAATCATGTCCTTTAATAAATTGACCCAGGACTCAGCAAAGTATCAAATGCTGCATTTAGATAACTAAGTGTATGATTAGTAATAATATTAATTAATTTTGTCCATTTTACTACTCATATATTAATAATTAATCTCCTGCCATCTAAAACAGCCTCCAGATGGGGCGCCTGGGTGGCTCAGTCTTCGGCTTGGGTCATGATCTCGGGGTCCTGGGATTGAGCCCCGCATCGGGCTCTCTGCTTGACAGGGAGCCTGCTTTCCCCCATCTCCCTGCCTGCCTCTCTGCCTACTTGTGACCTCTGTCAAATAAATGAATAAAATCTTTGGAAAAAAAAAAAAGTTTAAAAAAAAAAACAAAACAGCTTCCAGGATTTTCTGCTTTTCATGACATTGATATTTTTGAAGAGTCCAGGCCAGGTGTTTTATAGAATGTCTCTCTATTATTTATTTAAACCTCCTATTCAGATCTATGTTAAACATATTTGATAGAATTACCACATAAGTAGTATATTGTGAGGGGAGGAGAAAGTGGTATATTGTTCCAGAGAATCTTATCCTTTTTTTAAAAAAAAATAAGGATCAGGGACGCCTGGGTGGTTCAGTTGGTTAAGCGCTTGCCTTCGGCTCAGGTCATAATCCTAGGGCCCTGGGATCTAGTCCCGCATCAGGCTCCTTGCTCAGAGGGGAGCCTGCTTCTCTCTCTGCCTCTGCCTGCCACTCTGCCTGTTTGTGCACGCTTTCTCTCCCTGACAAATAAATAAAATCTTTAAAAAAAAAAAAAAGATCATCATATCACATCCTTTAGTGGGGATGGTATTTAGAAACCAGTTCTGTTTGGAGTGGGTCCCAGTTTATAATGGACCCCTGCCTAGAAGGTTAATTTGTGATGTTACATCAGTCCTTCTTTCCCATAGGCCTCTTACATTTATCCAGTGTTGGCAAGTGCAAAACCCTTCCTTGTTACAGATGCTCTTCTCTGATTGGCTCCTAGTGCTTTCCAGTGGAGACTGTTGGTGATTTGGGGGTTTATTTGTTGCTTTCTTCTCCCCTCACAAATACTGTTACCATGCAGTCTTGTAGTGCGTTGTCCTAACCTGCTTGTATTTTGGAGTTCATGGCAATATTTTGAATACGTGGTTTTATTGTAAATAAAATTTCATGGGTTTTGGTTTTCTTGTATAAGTTGTTTCTTTTTATGTGGGGATTCAAAGAGTCTGAGAAGCTATGGTACTGCCACCCATATTCGCTTTCTTACTATTTTGATTTCTTATTTTTTTAGAAGATTTACTTATTTGAGAGACAGAGAGCAAGCACACAGGCGTGCACACACAAGTTGGGAGAGGGACAGAGGGAAAGGAAAAGAATCTCAAGCAGACCCCCACACTGAGTGAGAAGCCAGACGTGGGGCTTGATCTCAGGACCCAGGAGATCACAATCCAAGCCAAAATCAAGACTCAGATACTCAACTAATTGAGCCACCCAAGCATCCCTAATTTTTTTCTTATTTTAAAAGGAGTTTTCTTTTAGTATACCTAATTTTATTGTCTGTGTATATAAAAATTACTGATTTTTATATGTTAACTTTATGCTACTACCTTATTATATTGTATTAGGTAGTTTTATCACTGATTGATGATATCTGTCCTTGGTTCACTTAAAATTTTAAAGGGGTTGTTTAAGCTCAAGTGATAATTTGTGATGGAAACAGTACAAAGTAGTTTTACAAGGCTTTTATTTAACCAGATCTTTTGTGTCATAGTAGCTATATTTTATTTTTTATTTTTTAAAGATTTTATTTAGTTTAGAGAGAGAACATGCATGAGTAGGGGGAGGGACCGAGGAAGAGAATGGGGGAAGCAGATTCCCCGCTGGGCTGTGATCCCAATGTGGGGCTTGATCGCAGGACCCTGAGATCATGACCTGAGCTAAAACCAAGAGTTGGACACTTGACTGACTGAGCCACGTAGGCACCCCTTTAATAGCTGTATTTTAAAAGCAAGTGATTTTTTTTGTTTGTTTTTCACTTTAAAAATAGGCATATCAAGGCACCTGGTTGGCTCAGGTGGTTAAGTGTCTGCCTAGGGCTCACGTCGTGATCCCGGGGTCCTGGAATGGAGTCCCACGCCTGCTCAGCAGGGAGTCTGCTTCTCCCTCTGTCTCTCCCCCTACTTGTTCTCTCAGTCTGTTACTTGCATTCTCTCTCTCTCAAATAAATAAATAAATAAATAAATAAAATCTTAAAAAAAAAAAAAAGACAATGTCAGAAACAAACCAATCTCAAATGTTTAATTATAGCACTTCATTTAGGTGGGGGAGAATTAAAAAAAAGTATGTAGTGTATAAACAGAATATATTATATAAGCGTTTTGGGGTAGCTCTGCAGCCACTTGTCCTTCTCTGTTCAAGTTTATTTCACTTCTCCTGTGATAGTGCTGATGACATAGGCCGTAAATTTCTCTCTCTGTATTAGTTCTACCTCCTAATTTTTTTTTTGAAGATTTTATTTATTTATGATAGAGATAAGGAGATAGGGAACACAAGCATCGGGGAGCTGGAGAGGGAGAAGCAGGCTCCCCATTGAGCAGGGAGCCTGATATGGAGCTCAATCCCAGGATGCTGGGATCGTGACCTGAGCTGAAGGCAGATGCTTAACGACTGAGATACCCACGTGCCCCCTAATTTTTTTTATTATGGCAAGATACATGTAACATAAAATATACTATTTTAACCGTTTTTAAGTGCATAGTTCAGTGTATTAAATACATTGTTGTGTGCCCATGACCATCATCCATCTGCAGAACTCTTCATCTTGTAAAACTGAAACTCCATAGCCATTAAATAATAACTTCCCACCTCTCCTTTCTTCCCCAGCCCCTGGCAACCACCAGGTACTTTCTGTCTCTAGGAGGTTGACCACTCTAGATTCATTTAAGTGGAACTATACAGTATCTGACTTTTTGTGATGGGCCTTTTTCACTTAGCATACTGTCTTTAAGGTTTATCCATGTTGTGTCTTGTTAGAGTTTCCTTTTTTTCTCCCAAGGTTGTGTGATACTCTGTTGTATGGATGTACTATGTTTTGCATATTTATTTGTTGATGGACACTAAATGCTTCCACATTTTAGCCATTGTGACTACTACTGTGAAGATGGGTGTATAAATATCTCTAAACCCTGGTTTTCATTTTTTGGGGGTATATACCTAGCATTGGAATTACTAAATCAGACATAGTGATTCTGTGTTTAATTTTTTGAGGAATAGTCTTTTTTCCACAATGACTATACCATTTTACATTCCTACCAACAAGGGTTGCAGTTTCTCCACATCTTTACCAACACTTTGTTTTTTTGTTTTTTCTCTGTAGTAATTTTGTTACCTTCATTATAAGTTACTTGGTCTTTGGCCCCTTTGTTTATGATTATTGTTTGAGAATTACATTAGAGGAAAAGTGAGATATATTCAAATGTAAATTTTATTGATTTAATATGAAGTTTTAGACCAAACTGCCCAGTAAAACTTTCTGCATTGATAGAAATGTTCTGTAATTGTGTTGTTTAATACAGTGGCCCCTAGCCACATCTGCCTGTTAGATACTTGAAATGTGTCAAATTGAGATAGTGAATATTTAATTTCATTTAATTTTAATTAAGTTAAATTTAAATAGCAGTATGTGGCAAGTTGATATCATATTGGACAGCATGGCTTTAGAAAATAATGAGAGCCTGGTTGTTCATATCTAAGGTTTTCTGGGTAAATATAGCGTTACTTGTGTTTAAATTATAGAATGTTTTTATTCAGTTTCTTATTTTGTTTAACCATTTACTTCATCATGAAGTATATTACTCACATATGGGAATCAAATAGGCACTAATAAGTTTTAGGTCAACCAATAGTAGGTAATGAACTACTTTGTACTAAGACTTTTAGGCAACAGGTAGATTGGAAAGCTTTTGTGATGAAAAATTATGAGCATAATAATAGCTTATTCTTAATTGAGAGTTCTTATGACTTGCCTCATGTCTGCCGGTTGTGGTTGCTTGCTAGTTTTTCCTCCTTTGACGTTCAGTAGAGGTCAATGTCTCTGTAACTGTTAGCTGAAAGGGATTGGAACCTTTTGTCCACCAAGGATGAATCTATATTGATAATGAATCTTACTATTACAAGTAGATGGAACTAATGCCAACTGCCAGATTGTCAGGGAGGTCTCCTACCTGGAGAAGGGTTAGCAACCGTAAGGACATCATTTGGATTGCTATCTTCTCAGCCTGGAACCATCTCCTCAAATCCTCCTTCCTACTGAAGCGATAAAATAGAGGACCATTTATTTACTGCCTGAGTGACCATTCAGTGTACTTAATATGCTTGTTAGCATTCCCACTTTCCTTAGATTTCATTAATTGGCCTGTTATGCCTTTATCCTTCCTCTTCCAGAAAGCCGTATCTCTAACAGCATCATGTTCTTATCGCCAAACCATTAGGAACTCCGTAAGAGGCCCATGATTACTTATGACTAGTTAGGAGACAGGAGAATTCTGGGTCAGAGATGAAGGACAGTCTGTTACACAGTACACAGTAGCCTTAGTATCAATATTTTTACACCATGCCCCCAAGACCCAGTTTCCATAGGGCAACAAAGAGGGCCACATGACATCTGCTCATGTGATCTGTTGCATTGTCATAGAGGAACTCCAAGTTTAGGGCATCTGAATCTTTTGTAATGGACAGTAAGCATGGCCTCCCATTGCCTCTAAAGTAGACATACTGTGTTCTAAGTCTGTTCATTATACAAAGAACCTTGAAAAGATAGTTCAAAATGATGGGCAAGTCATTGCCTCACTTGAAAAACATGGAGAGAAAACTTCAGAGATTCACATAAAATTGTTTCCCATCACATAACAATTCTCAAATTATGAGTTGACTTAATAACAGTGTTTATTTTTCATTCACAACTGAGTCCAAAACAGGTGTTCTTGATTGGTGGACAGCTTTTTTTCAAGTCATGAGTTAGGAAATTATGTTCCTTCTATCTTATGACTTAGCCTTCTTTTTGATGTTGCTTCTGTGGCTGTGATGGTCATTTTGCATCAGTCTCTGGAAGAGGAAAGGACATGGAAACTAAATTGTGGGGCTGTTAAGGACCATGCTCAGAGGAGATTTACATCATTTTTCTTTTTTTTTTTTTTTAATTAAATTAAATTTTTTTTCAGTGTTCCAAGATTCATTGTTTACGTACCACACCCAGTGCTCCATGTAATACGTGCCCTCAACACTACCCACCACCAGGCTCATCCAACCTCCTGCCCCCTCTCCGCTCCAAAACCCTCAGTTTGTTTCTCAGAGTCCATAGTCTCTTATGGTTTATATCCCCCTCCGATTTCCCCCAACTCACTTCTTCTCTCCCATCTCCCTGTGTCCTCCATATTATTTGTTATGCTCCACAAATAAGCAAAACCATATGATACTTGACTCTCTCTGCTTGACTTATTTCACTCAGCATAATCTCCTCCAGTCCCATCCATGTTGATACAAAAGTTGGGTATTCATCCTTCCTGATGGAGGCATAATACTCCATTGTATATATGGACCATATCTTCTTTATCCATTCGTCCATTGAAGGGCATGTTGGTTCTTTCCGCAGTTTGGCTACTGTGGCCATTGGTGCTATGAACATTGGGGTAGAGATGACCCTTCTTTTCACTACGTCTGTATCCTTGGGGTAAATACCCAGTAGTGCAATTTCAGGGTCATAGGGTAGCTCTATTTTTAATTTATTGAGGCATCTCCACACTGTTTTCCAAAGTGGCTGCACCAACTTGCATTCCCACCAACAGTGTAAGAGGGTTCCCCTTTCTCCACATCCTCTCCAACACACGTTGTTTCCTGTCTTGCTAATTTTGGCCATTCTAACTGGTGTAAGGTGGTATTTCTTGTTTACATCATTTTTCATTCAGGTTTTATTTGGCTAGAACCTATTGACCACATATTAACTACAAAGGAAGCTGGGAAGTATCTAGTTATATTCTTAGTAAGAAAAAGAAATGGGTTTGGTGAATAGCTGGTATACCTCATTTTAGCCATCCTTTTGTTATGCCATATGTAATTACAAAAAATTCAAATGAGGCAGAACATTTTAAAACTTGTAAGTTAATTTAAAAACACCCACTCCAGTCTCCACCATTCAGAAATAGCCATCATTACTATTTTATAAAATCTTTTTTTATTTTCTTTTATTTATTTGACAGACAGAGATCACAAGTAGGCAGAGAGAGAGGGGGAAGCAGGCTCCCTGCTGAGCAGAGAGCCCGATGCGGGGCTCGATCCCAGGACCCTGAGATCATGACCCGAGCCGAAGGCAGAGGCTCAACCCACTGAGCCACCCAGGTGCCCCAGCCATCATTACTATTAAGTAAGCTTTCTAGATGTCATTTTTATACATACAAATAGAAAGACTAAGGATGGTTAGATTGATAAAAGTTATTTTGTTAAGGTGATGTAATGCTATTAATATTTTAAAAATACTAAAGTCAGATTTAGTTGGTTATATAGAAGAAAAAGAAAGTGGAGTAAAATAGGTAACATTATTGAACTTCAAAGAAAATTTTCTTACCACAAGAGATATTATTTCCTAAAATATAACTTGAAGTTTAATAATAGATTACAAAACCAAACAAAAAACATCTTTCCAGTTGAGATGCTCTCAGCTATAACAGAATATTGCTAAAGCAATAAGGAATTTGCTGTTTTGCTTAAATTCAGAGGCTAGACTTCTCTAGGCTTGGTTAATTTAACTACAGCCAATCTAAGAGTGGCAGGGCATTATTGTGTTTTTTGTGGTTCTTTTGACTTTTCTAGGCATGATTTCCAGGTCACTACAGTTGTTCCAAGGTCTTGGCATAATACTTGAGCATCTGAAGGCAGGAAGGGAGTACCTTATTAAGAAAAAGAAGAACTGTGGGAGAGGGGGTGCCTGGGTGCAGTTGGTTAAGTGACGGACTTTGACTCTTGACTTCAGCTCAGGTCATGATCTCAGGGTCATGGGATCGAGCCCCATGTGGGGCCCTGTGCACAAGCAGGGGGTCTGTTTCAAGATTCTCTTCCCCTGCCCCACTCCCCACTTGTGTGTGAGTGCTCATGCACTCTCAAATAAATAAATCTTACAAAAAAGAAAAGAATGTTCACAGCCATATCGCAGAAAATGTCCTTTTATTACCTAGCCTCAACCTTTCCTAGACCTAAACCAGCCAGTGACTAAGGAGAATAAATTTATCTCAGTTGACATAGACACACCCATGTTCCTCTCTGGGTTGGAGTATGAGGCCACTTGAGGATGTGAGAGAGTGATTAGCCAAAGAAAATCATGAACTTTATCTACAAGGAAGAGATTTATGTGTAATTGCTCTTTTGTGGCACACTGTTATGTTCTGTTATTAACTAAATGCTTCTAAATCTGTATCACGGCCTGCTATGAAAGCCTTAGCGTCCCCACTCTGCTCTCATTCTGTTCCTGCTATACCGTTTGTTGTTAAGATGTTTATGTTACATCTTTCAGGCTTGTAAACAATTACTTCCTTGGAGTTTTTTTAGGTTTGTTCTGTATTTAATTTAAATTTGTTAGATGGTCACTACCAGTCCTTTTACCACTGCTTCTCATAAGTTATTTATATCATCTCTTAAATTGGGTGAATTTTATTGTCAACTTTTTTTCTAAGAACATGTTCTTAGGACCTTTTCTTGAGTTTTTTCATAGTAGAGCATCTTTCTTGCCTTTATTTTAGAATTTATATATCTTGGCTGTATATAATATCATTGGGTCACACTTCTTTTGCCCTAAGAATTTAAAGAGTAGGCCTGGAATATTGCTGTGGAATCGCTAGTGTTCCCTTCCCCGCCCACTTTCCCCCTTACATTCTCCTAAGTTTAATTATAAGTCTTGCTGTTAAACATTCTGTAACAGAGTTTTTTAGAATGCATTATTTCAGTTAATTTTATCAGCTTTTATGTTTGAATACATCTTTTGTTCCCCATTCCTTGGATTCTCTACTTTAGGGACATGAATTATCCTTATGTTTAAGACTTAAAAAAATTTTTTTTTAGATTTTATTTATTCATATGACAAAGAAAACACAAGGGGAGTGGCAGAGGGAGAGGGAGAAGGAGGCTCCCCACTGAGCAGGGAGCCCAAAGTGGGGCTCCATCCCAGGACCCTGGGATCATGACCTGAGCTGAAGGTAGATGCTTAACCAACTGAGCCACCCAGGCACCCCAGTTTTTCACCAGTCTTATATAACATGCAATGCTCATTATATCCTGTGCCCTCCTTAATGTCTGTCACCCAGTTATCCCATATCCCCACCCTCTCCCCTCCAGGAGTCCTCAGTTTGTTTCCTGTGATTGAGTCTCTTATGATTTATTTCCCTCTCTGATTTTGTCTTGTTTTATTTTGCCTGTCCTTCTCCTATGCTCCTCTGTTTTGTTTCTTATATTCCATATATGAGCAAAATCATATGATTGTTTTTCTCTGATTGACTTATTTCACTTAGGATAATACCCACTAGTTTCATCCATGTTATTGCAAATGGCAACATTTCATGTTTTGATGGCTGAGTAATATTCCATTGTATTTATATACCACATTTTCTTTATCCATTTGTCTTTCGATGGACCTCTGGGTTCTTTCCATAGTTTGGCTATTGTGGACATTGCTACCATAAACATTGGGGTGCAGGTGTCCCTTTGTATCACTACATTTGTATCTTTGGGGTAGATACCTAATAGTGCAGTTGCTGGGTCGTAGGATAGCTCTAATTTTAGCTTTTTGAGAAACTTCCATACTGTTTTCCAGTGTGGCTGTACCAGCTTGCATTCCTACCAACAGTGTGAAAGGATTCGCCTCTCTCTCTGCATCCTCGCTATTAGTTCCTCTCAACTGCTTTAATATCTGCTGTTTTTCATTTGTATATTGTGGTTATTTCAAGCCTTTTAGCAGTGTTTTTATTTTCAACAATGTATATTCTTTTCCTTGCTATTTCTGTTTACCTCTTCTCCTTTAGTCTTTAAATTACTTTGGTTCTCAGTCCCTCATTTTTAATTTTTTTCCCCTATTTTGTCATTTCATTATTGAGTTTTTTTAATGAATTTATGTTCAAAGTAAGTTTTATTTAGTATGGGGCAGTTTTGAGAAATATCTTTATGCTGAGTTATGTTTGCTCCTAGGTTGAGAGTTTTGGTTATCTTATGCATGTTATGCTCTTTATGTTGGTTTTTTTTTGGCTGTGCAATAGTTCTTCATCTAACTCACGCTTGGGAGGCTCTTTTTAGGCATTTGCTCTACTATGATTCAGGTAATTTCTTGTGTCTCTTCTCACCATTTTAAGACTAGGGTTTGAAGGTCAAGTATTTTTTTTTTCTTTCATTATGATAAGTATACTCTTTAATCTTTAACCCTGTCCCCCATTTCATCCATTCCCCCCACTCACTCACTGTCTGGTAAACATCAGTTTGTTCTGTGTAGTGAAGAGTCTGCTTCTTGGTTTGTCCCTCTTGCTCTCCCCCCCCACCTTTGCTCATTTATTTCTTAAATTCTGGATATGAGTGAGAGCTTATGGTTTTTGTCCTCCTCTGACTGTTTTGTTTTGCCTGTTAGCATTGTACTCTCTAGCCCCATTTATGTTGTTGCAAATGGCAAGATTTCATTTTTTTTAATGGCTGAATAATACTCCACTGTGAATATATACCACATCTTCTTTATCCATTCATCTGTGGATGGATGCTTGGGCTGCTTGCATAGTTTGGCTACTGTAAGTAATGTTTCAGTGAACATGGGGAAGCATGTGTCCCTTTGAATTAGTGTTTTGGTATTTTTGGGGGTAAATACCAAATAATGCAGTTACTGGATCATAGATTAGTTCTATTTTTGATTTTTGAGGAACCCCCATACTGCTTTCCAGAGTGGTACACCAGTTTGCATTCCTACCAACAGTGCAAGAGGGTTCCTTTTTCTCCATATCCTTGCCACCGTTTGTTCTTTGGCGTGTTTTTGATTTTAGCCATTCTGACAGGTGTGAGGTGTTGTAGTTTTGATTTGCATTTCCCTGATGTGAGTAATGTTGAGCATCTTTTCATGTGTCTGTTGGTCACTTACATGTCTTCTTTGAAAAATGTGTGTTCATGTCTTTTGCCTCTTTTAATTGGATTATTTGGTTTTTGGGAGTTGAGCTTTATCGGTTCTTTGTATGTTTTGGATACTAACCCTTTATCAGATATGTCATTTGTGAATGTCTTCTCCCATTCTGTAGGTTGCCTTTTAGTTTTGATTGTTTCCTTCACTCTTCAGAAGCTTTTTATTTTGAGATAGTCCCAATAGTGTATTTTTTTTTCTTTTATTTCCCTTGCCTCAGGAGATATATCTAGAAAAATGTTGATATGGCTGGTGTCGCAGAAATTTCTGCTTGTGTTCTCAAGGATTTTTATGGTTTCAGTTTTTGCATTTAGGTCTTTAATCCATTTTGAGGGTTTTTTTGTGTGTATATGATGAAAGAAAGTGGTCCCATTTCAGTCTTTTGCATGTGGCTGTCTGATTTTCCCAAAACCATTTGTTGAAGATACTTTCTTTTTCCTCTTTTGTCAGTTATTAATTGACCATCTAATTGTGGATTTATTTCTGGATTTTCTGTTCTATTCCATTGATCTATGTGTCTGTTTTTAATGCCAGTGCCATACTGTTTTAATTACTAATTGGTTTATAATATAACTTGAAATCTGGAAATGTGATACCTCCAGTTTTTCTTTTCCATCATTTCTTTGGCTCTTTGAGGTCTTTTGTGGTTCCATATAAATTTTAAAATTGTTCTAGTTCTATGAAAAATGCTGGTATTTTGTTAGGAATTGCATTAAATGTTTAGAGTGGTTTGGGTGGTGTAGATGTTTTACCAATATTTGTTCTTCCAGTTCCTGAGTGTGGAATGTTTCTCCATTTCTTTCCATTCTTTTGACTTTAATCAGTGTTTTACAGTTTTCGGAGTACAGGTTTTTCACCTCTTGGTTAAGTTTATTCCTAGATATTTTATTATTTTTGGTGCAGTTGTGAGTGGGATTGTTTCTTAATTTCAGTTTTTGCTGCTTCATTATTAGTGTATGGGAATGCAGCAGATTTCTGTTCATTGATTTTGTATCCTGCGGCTTTAGTAGCAGTTCTAGTAGTTTTTTGGTGGAGTCTTTAAAATTTTCTTTATATAACAGCATGTCATCTGTAAAGAGTTTATTTCTTCCTTGCCAGTTTGGATGCTATTTATTTATTTATGTTGTCTGATTGCCAAGGCAAGGACTTCTAGTACTATGTTGAATAAAAGTGGTGGGAGTGGACATCTTGTCTTGTTCCTGACCTTGGGAGGAAAAGCTCTCAGTTTTTCACTATTGAGTGTGATATTTGCTGTAGGTTTTTCATATAAGGTCTTTATTATGTTGAGGTATGTGAGGGGTAATAAATATTTTTTTTTTAAGATTTTATTTATTTATTTGACAGACAGAGATCACAAGTAGGCAGAGAGGCAGGCAGAGAGAGAGAGAGAGAGGAGGAAGCAGGCTCCCTGCTGAGCAGAGAGCCCGATGCGGGACTCGATCCCAGAACCCCGAGATCATGACCTGAGCCGAAGGCAGAGGCTTTAATCCACTGAGCCACCCAGGCGCCCCAGTATTTTTGCCTCTTTCTGAAGCCAGACAGAATGGTAAGGCCTCAGTATAAAAGCTCAGGTAGGACAATACAAGTTTTTGGTAAAAACCCAGGCTTAGGGGCGCCTGGGTGGCTCAGTGGGTTAAAGCCTCTGCCTTCCGCTCAGGTCATGATCCCAGGGTCCTGGAATCGAGCCCCACATCGGGCTCTCTGCTCAGCAGGGAGCCTGCTCCCCTCCCCCCCACCCGCCTCTCTGCCTGCCTCTCTGCCTACTTGTGATCTCTGTCAAATAAATAAATAAATAGATAGATAGATAGATAAATAAATAATCTTAAAAAAAAAACAAAACAAAACCCAGGCTTAGATCTCTTTTTAAACTTGATTAAACGTGTTGTACTAGATTTTAATCTTTCTACTGTGTCGAGGTTTCTCATTCCTATGGGAGAATACCCTCATATTTTATATAATTCGTTCTTAGCCTAGATCCTTGATTTTCAGAGTTAGCACCTCATCACTCTTCATGTCTTTCTTTCTTGTTTTTCCTATTTCTGCCCTGAAGCTGGTCCTACTCTTTAGGCAGAAAAAAAACTAAAAAGATTTCTTCTTTCCAGATTTGGGAGTTTTTGTGGTATTCTAAGAATTTTAAGGAATTGGAAATACTAAGATTAATAGCTGAATCCTATATCTCAGACTGGGACAATTTCTGCTCTGTTTCTAAAATCTGTTTCATTGCTTGGTTGCCAGTTTTTGTTTAATGAATTATTACTTGTCTTTTCCATCTTCCCAATTTCAGTTGCTGTTGGCTTTCTTGTTTGATTGATTGATTGCTGGTTTTGTTCGTTTGCTTTTTCACTTGTTTAACGTTGGAAAAATATAACATCACCTTTTTAAGTGCTGAGAGTTATTTAAACATAGGCGCTCTTTCCTTTTTGGAAATTCAGTTCCATCACAGAATTGAATTATGTTAAAATAACTTTTTTTTAAATGTTATGGTTACATATTACTTTCTAATAATTTCTAATATTGAGCTCCCTGATGAACTCTTCTTGGCACTTAATGAAACTCTTTACTACATACTAGTGTTTTTAACCTTTGTTAAAAATTTACTCTGGGGGTGCCTGGATGGCTCAGGTCATGATCCTGGGGTCCTGGGATTGAGCCCCATGTAGAGCTCCTTGCTCAGTGGGAAGTCTGCTTCTCACTCTTTCTGCCACTCCCTCTGCTTATGCTCTTTTTCTCTCTTTCTCTCTCAAATAAATGAATTAAAAAAAAAATCTTTAAAAAAAATTTACTCTAGAATTTTTCTGGTAAGTAGGCTCAAGCTTGTTCGAGATTGCATTCCTTCTAGAATTTACTTTCTAGTTTTACCCTAAACGTTTCTGTCAGTGGTTCAGTGATTATATGTGTACTTTCAAAACTCTCTTAGATCTGTTTAATTTCTTTGGGTCTGAAGAAATGAATTTAAGTATTATCTCTACTTTCTTTCTTTTTTTTTTTTTTAAGATTTTATTTATTTATTTGACAGACAGAGAACACAAGTAGGCAGAGAGGCAGGCAGAGAGAGAGGAGGAAGCAGGCTCCCTGCTGAGCAGAGAGCCTGATGGGGGGCTCGATTCCAGGACGCTGAGATCACGACCCGAGCCAAAGGCAGAGGCTTTAACCCACTGAGCCACCCAGGCGCCCCTTATCTCTACTTTCTTATCCTTTAATTTTCCTTTAAGAATTTCTTCACCCTTTTCAGTTTGCACATGGAAACTCTAAATGTAAAAACTCCTGTATAATATATTCCTTAGTTTCTTTACATGGAAAGAAAGTTCATCCTGGAACTAAAGCTACTTTAAAATAGAAAATTTTCTCTCCCTTCATTCTTTCCTTCTTTCTCATTCCTTCCTTTCCCCACTCTTTCAAATTTCCATGTTAAAATTTCTCATCATGGATACCTTATTTTTTTTTTTTTAATTAGAAAAAGTCTGCTTTTTAAAAGTTTAGTTAAGTTTCTTTGGGGGCATAGATAAAAGAGTTTACTTTGTGGTTGTTTAAATGATTTGTTTCTGATCTATAAAAATGGGTCATCATAGGGCTCTTTTAAGGATTAAATGAGATAATTTATGTGTTTGCATAATTCTGATTATTTTTATTAATTGTGCACACTGATTCAGTTGGGAGTGACACTGGTTGTCCTCACCTATGGCTTTACATAAAAAATATTCAGTATTGTTTATTTCCTTCTGGCTGTTTTCTGTCCATGCATAATACATTTAAAAAACAAACTCATATTAACCATTTTTCTAAATCTCCGAGTAGTCCTTCAGAATATACTTATTTTAATGGCCATTATATGGTTTTATAGTAATTTTTTCAACCACATCTCTGTTCTTGCATATTCAGATTGTTTTCAGTTTTTTTTTCTCATTGCAAATAGTACTGTAATAAACCACACCACACCACAACTTATTTAAACCTTTGTTCACAGATGCGTTGGTGGCTCAGTTGGTAAAGCATCTGTCTTTAGCTCCCAGTCCTAGGATTGAGTCCCACATTGGGCTTTCCTACTTCTCCCTCTGCCTGCCACTCCCCCTGCTTGTGTGCTCTCATACTCTCTCCCTCTCTCTCTTTCTGACAAATAAATCTTAAAAAAAAAAAATTTTTTTTTGTTCACCTCCTGGAAGTGAAATTACTAGGACAAAAGGCATTTTTATGGTTTCTAATTCTTGCTTTTAAAATTGTCCTTCACATATTTATAATCTCTCTGATGTATGCAAGTGCTCATTTCAACATTGGGTCTTATCATAAAAAACATCACAAAATACAAAACCCAACAATTTTGATCACTAGGTGAGAGAAAAATACTACTTTTACTTTTTTAATGGTTGAGTTGCACATTTTTTGTGTTGTTTAGTGACTCTTTATTTCATGAGTTGTTCTTTGTACATTATTCTGTGGCATTTATGTAGGTATTTTTTATTGATCTGTAAAAAAGTTTAGTGCTAATATATAGGACATATTAATTTTACTTATTTTCTAGGATTTTGCTTTTTAATTGTTTTTAAATTGATGTAGAAGCATTTTAAATTTGAATAACTAAAACTGCTTTTCCCTTTCCAAGTTTTTACTTTGTCTTAATACTTGGAAGAGTCTTTTCTTCCTAAAAGTTAAAGATTTCAAAAATATTTCCTGCCAGACTTCTGGATTATTTTAACTGTCACATAATGGTTTAAATAATCCATCTGGATTTTGTTTTATTTTGAGTAAGATGTTTTCCCCCAAATTATTTACCAGTTTTTCTACAACCATTATTTTGTAATTTTAGCTGTTCCCTACAGATTTGGAAACCCTTCCTATTTACATATAATTGAATCTTTTTCTGGAAACTCGTTTCGTTCTATTGATGTATTAAAATCAGCCTGTCTCTCTCTCTCTCTTTTAAATCTTTCTCCAGATTTTTATTTAAATTCTAGTTAGTTAACATACAGTGTAATATTAGTTTCAGCTGTAGAAATAGTGATTTGTCACTTACATAGAACACCCAGTGCTCATCACAAGTGCCCTCCTTAATCCCCATCACCTATTTAAACCCATCCCCCCACTCATGTCCCCTCCAGTAACCCTCAGTTTGTTCTCTAAGAGTCTGTTTCTTGGTTTGCCTCCCTTCCCCGCCCCCCCCCGCCCCCACCATCTTCATTTGTTTCTTAACTCGCACATGTGAGTCAAATCATATGGTATTTTTCTTTCTCTGAGTTATTTCACTTAGCATAATACTCTCTGGCTCAATTTACATCATTGCAAATGTTAAAGTTTCATTCCTTTTTGTGGTTGAGTAATATTTCTGTGTGTGTGTGTGTGTGTGTGTGTGTGTGTGTGTGTGTATCACATCTTTATGCATTCATTAGTCTGTGGACATTTGGGCTCTTTTCCACAGTTTATTGATAATGCTGTTATAAACATCAGGGTGTGCGTGCCCCTACAAATCAGTAATTTTGTATCCTTTGGGTAAGTATCTAGTAGTGCAATTGCTGGGTCATAGGGTAGTTCTATTTTTAACCTTTTGAGAAACCTCCAGACTGCTTCCAGGGTAAAATCACAGAAGTTGTCCTTTGTATATTATTGAAAGTAATGAAGGTAATCAGATTGTTCTCATTCATATTTTACAGACTAATAATTTAATGTGTTCAGTCTGTTTCCACTGAACATTTGCAGTCCTCATCTCAGGATACATTTCTTGATCTATCACATAAGACCAGAGTTCTGTATAATCCCATGAGTATGTTCACACTTTCATGTATGTACATGTGCATACTTTGCCTTTTACTCTCAAATAGTTTCCATGTTTTAAGTGTTTGTTTACCTTGTTGGGTCATTTACTGTTAAATCATCCCAGCTCTCCTACCATTGACGAATAAAAGCCATTTTGGAAAGTAGAACAGGACAGACAGAAAAGCCTTCTTTATTATCTTTATGGGACAAAAATATTGATATAGAATGTATAGATCCAGGATCATTTGAACCTCATATTTATAAATTAGATTGTAATTTATACTTTCTTTAACTCTTACTACTTACTTTTTCTTTTACTCTTACTTCTTTTACTCTTACTGTGGATTCTAGTCCTGATTCAGTTAGCTACTGTTACTTGAGAAAGCACCCCATAACTTATAGTGGCTTATAACAGGCAGGGCTTAGCAGGAACAACGCATCTTTCTTTCATGTGGTATCAGCTGGGTTTACTCGTGAGGCTACATTCAACTTGTGACTGGTAGGGTAGAGTAAGGTAGGGTTGTTATGTTATGATATTCTTTTGACATTTTTAAGTTGTTTTACTAAATAATTCCAGCAATTAGTCTTATTCGCATGTCCGGCGCTGTCTGTAAGGTTGGGTATTTCAGTTCTTCTCCATAGGGTCTCATTGTCTACTTGACTTCTCTGTCAGAGAATATGAACTCATTATTTACATGGTGGCTGGAATCCAAAGGGCAAAGGTAGAAGCCATTTAAGATTTTTTAAAGCTTTGAGCTCCTGAACTTGTACATCACTGTGCCGTATCCTTTTGGCTAAAGCAAGTCACAAAGCTAACCCAGGTTTATGTGTGTGGAGAAGAGGACATCTTATGATGGAAGAAGTGACATACTACTGCAAAGAAACAGAGGCATGATTGGTGGATCATTATTAAAATCTGTTGCAATTAAAATGTAACTCTTTAAATGACAGTAAATTTCACACCCAATACTGATTCTTGCATACCGATTCAAACAATTGAAAACAATTTGGTTAAAATTTTTTGTCGTTAAATAAAGTTGGGCTTCTAATATGTAATTAACTTGTAATTAATTGAATTCTTTCTTATATTCAGTTCGTCAGTTTTAGTACTTCAGAGTGAAAGTAGTACACCACAACTTCAGATTATCTATTTTTTGTTAGACGTAGCTGATTCACTCATTTCCTTTTTAAAAGATTATTTATTTATGTTTGGAAAGAGAGAGAGAAAAGAGCACACATGTAAGTGAGTAAGGGCAGAGGGAGAGGGAGGGAAATTTTAGGTAGACTCCCCACAGAGCACAGAGCCTGACTCTGGGCTCAATCTAATGATCCTGAGATCATGACCTGAGCCAAAATCAAAAGATTCCTAACAGACTGAGCCACCCAGACCCCCCAATTCATTCATTTTCTGAGTAAACCTAGGAAAGAATTTATTGCCTGAGTTTCTAGTTTGTGGGCCATAGAATTTAATGTATAGTGATGTGGAATCTGACACTGTTCTAATGTGATACTGCATGTCAGACTGCTATTTAAATTTTAAAGTGCACTTCATAATATGTACACAGAAGTATTTGATGTTTTTAACAAGAAGAAAATACAGTTTGCCAGATATAAATGTAGCAAATGATTATGGGCTTCAGTTGTTTATATATAATTTTAGGTTGGTTAAGAGTAAGTATGTTGAAGGCACTTTAACTTACACTAGTAATGTCATATTACTAGTATTGTTTATAAAATAATAAAGCATGATCAGCAGAAGTCATTTTTATTTTTTGACAAGTATTCATTAACATTTTGAATTACTAAACAGAATTATGGAAGAAACTCATCTTTATTGTACATATATGGTTATAATTTATGTTTAAATTGGATCTTATTTCTACTCATTTCTAGAAATATAAAGAAAAGGACAAACACAAACAGAAACATAAGAAGCAACCAGAACCGTCACCTGCATTGGTTCCTTCTTTGACTGTTACCACAGAGAAAGTAAGTTTTAAGTGCCATATTTTGTTTTATATAAGAATTAGTTGTGTGCTGGCTTTTACCTTTGAGAAATGTTTTTATTCCCAGTGTCCTGGTTTCCTTTAACTTTTCCTACCTCCTTAACCCTACATTAAGCACTTTAGGAATCCTATTTCTTAGTCCTTTATCCTACTTTCTGTTTATTCTGTACTTGTTTTTGAAAAATAATTAAGTAAGCCTAACCGCTTGGGGAGGGCATCATTGAGATTAAGAATTTGGGCTGTAGGGACGCCTGGGTGGCTCAGTTGGTTAAGCTGCTGCCTTTGACCCAGGTCATGATCCCAGGGCCCTGGGATTGAGTCCCGCATTGGGCTCCTTACTCAGCCAGGAGCTTGCTTCTTTCTCTGCCTCTGCCTGCCACTCTGCCTTCTTGTGTGCTTGCTCTCTCTCTTTCTCTGACAAATAAGTCAATAAGATCTTCTAGGAAAAATAAAAATAAATAAAATAAAACAAAACACAGTGTTTAAATAAAAAAGAATTTGGGTTGTAGAGTGGGTTTTGTCCACCTGTGATTTTGAATTCTGGCTTCACCACTTACTGAAAGAGCTGTTAGGTTAATTAGCCTCTTTGTAACTCAGTTTCATCTTCTATAAAGTGGGGGAAATAATTATTGGAATTGAGTGAGATAGTTAGTATAGGCAAAGCAATCATAATAAAATCAGGTTCATAGGAAGTATTATAGTTATTATAGTAAGTGTTAAATATTAATAAGATTATTATTATATACCTAATATGAAAATAAATGGAGACAGGGAAAGACAGTGGCGACACAGGTAGCAGGGGTGAGGTGGAAGTACAGTAGGAGGCTGGGCAAGGGGCCAGTCATGTAGGGCTCTGTAAGCCAGTGGAAAGGCTTGGTTTTTTAGTTTGAGTGAAAAGTGAGCCATTGGTGTTTTGAACCGAGATGTAATATGATCTCTCTTAGGTACTGTAAGGATCTCTGGCTCTTCATTGCGGATAGACTGTAGAGAGTCAAGGATGCAAGCAGGGAGGCCATTAGGAGATAATTACAGTAATGCAGAGAGAGATGGTGTGAACAGTGGAGGTGGTGAGAGGTGATCAGATTCTGAGTATATTTAAAAGTAGCTTTCTCATAAAGAAGATGAGAGGTATGTGAGAGAGAGAGAGGATCCAAAGAAGAGTACAAGGGTATTGGGCCAGGTAACTAGAAGGGATGGAATTGTTGTTAACAAAGATGGTAAAGGCTGTGGGTGTGGTAGGTTGAGGGCAAGATGAAGAATTCGGTTTTGGATACGGTATGT
The DNA here is from genome assembly GCF_963455335.1 of Martes martes. Lineage (NCBI taxonomy): Eukaryota > Metazoa > Chordata > Mammalia > Carnivora > Mustelidae > Martes > Martes martes. The sequence continues at coordinate 124,447,147 of NC_137895.1, forward strand.
ATTCTCCTGCTGTTGGAACAAATTTAGCAGTTTAAAAAAATATAAACCTATTATGTTCTTGTTCTGTAGGCCAGAAGACTGGGTGGGCTCAGCTGGTTACTCTGGGTCTCTCAAAGGTGAAATCAAGGGGTTGGATGCCCTGGGTTCTCACCCGGCCATAGGAGCAAGTGCTTCTAAGCTCATTCAGGTGGTTAGATTTTGCCCATTTCCTTTCTGGCTCTCAGCTGGGGTCTGCCCTTCAGTTCTAGAGGCTCTCTTCAGTCCTTGCACATGTGCCTCTCCATTTCAGAGCCAGTAGTGGCTTGTTGAATCCTTTCCACCCTTGGAATCTCTCTTCTATTGCATGTCTTCTGCTTCTGGCCAGAGAAAGTTCTCTTCAAGGGTTCATGAGATTAGATTGGGCCTGCCTGAAAAATCTGGGATAATTTTTTTTTTTTTTTGAAGTATGTAACCTTAGTTACATTAGCAAAGGCCCTTTTGCCATGTAACATAACATATTTCAGGGATTCGGGTTTCAGGGATTAGGATGTGGACATCTTGGCAGGGCTCTTCTGCCTACATTAGGGTTAAGATATTTATTAGACATACAAGTAGAAATGTTAATTAGCCAGTGGCTTGCATATTCTGGCATTTGGGAAAGAGGTCCAGACTTTGGACATAAATTTGGGAGTTCTCTCTCTATAGAGTTTACTTTAAGCCATTAGAGTGGGTGCCAGTGGAGGAACGAGTACAGGTAGGGAGGATAAGAGGTCTTAGAAAGCCCTAGGGCTGGCAGTGGGGAGAGAAAAGGGGAAACCAGTAAACAAGACTGAGAAGAAGAGGCCAAGGTTTGGAAGAAAACCAAGAGGACGTGAATATGCTGGAAGCCAAGTTAAAGCAAAAGAGTCAACCATGTCATGATAATATGAGGACTAGCTGTCGTGTTGAGTCATACGATGACCTGAAAGTTCTAGTTTGAACTTTCTAGAATGTTAAAAATAGGAAACATACAGATGTACACTTTTTTATCTGACTCCTTTCACTCAGTGTAAGTATTTTGAGATTCATCCGTGTTGTGTGTATCAGTAGCTTATTTCTTTTTATTGCTGACTACTTTCTAATACATGGGCATAACTGTGATTATCCATTCAGTAATTGATGGACATCCAGATTGTTTTCCAGTTTTTGACTATTACAAATAAAGCTACTGGAAACATTATATAAATCTTTTTACAGACATATTTTTCTTGCATAAATACCCAGGAATGGAATAACTAGGTCACATGGTAAGTACATCCTAATTTTTATTTTTTATTTTTTATTTTTATTTAAAGATTTTATTTATTTGACAGAGAGAGATCACAAGTAGGTAGAGAGGCAGGCAGAGAGAGTGAGAGGGGAGCAGGCTCCCTGCAGAGCAGAGAGCCGGATGCTGGACTTGATCCCAGGAACCCGAGATCATGACCTGAGTCGAAGGCAGCGGCTTAAACCACTGAGCCACCCAGGTGCCCCCAGTACATCTTAATTTTTAAAGACAATATTCCACTATTTTCCAAAATCGTTGTACCATTCGATGATTCTTTCGGTAGTGTACCAGAGTTGCTCTTCCTCTACATTGTCTGCAACACTTGGTATGGATCAGTCATTGTAATTTTAGCATTCCTAGTGTGAATGCTGTAGTTTCTCATTATGGTTTCAGTCTGCATTTCTTTAATGACTGCTTTATGTTGAATACCTTTCCATGTGCATGTTTGACATTCTTTATTTTCTTTGGTGAAGGTCTGCTCAGATCTATCTGCTACTTGCCCCTTTTTATTGGCTGCTTGTTTTCTTTCTTTTTTTAAAAGATTTTATTTATTTGTCAGAGATTGAGCACAATAAGCAGGGGAGCAGCAGGCAGGGGGAGAGGGAGAAGCTGGCTTCCCGCTGAGCAAGGAGCCTGATGTGGAACTTGATCCCAGGACCCTGGGATCATGACCTGAGCTGAAGGCAGACGCTTAACCAACTGAGCCACCCAGGCATCCCTGGTTTGTTTGTTTTCTTAATACTGTGTTTTGTGAGCCATTATGTGTTCTGGATACAAGTCCTTTATCAGATACATAATTTTTGCAAGTATTTTTCCCGCTCAGTGACTTAAACAGACTTGTTTTTAAGGTAGACTTCATGTCCAACGTGGAGCCCAGTGTGGGGCCTGAACCTAAGACCCCCACATTAATTAAATGTTCAGTATATACATTTTAAAATATGTTTTCTTCTGTAAATTTTATATTTTTTATGTTTCACATTTAGGTCTGTGATCCATTTTGTGTTAAATTTTGCATATGTGAGTTATACATCAAAGTCCACTTACTGAATGACTTATCTATTGAATTATAGATAACCAGTTTTTCTAGGCCCGCATATGGGACACACTGTCCTTTCTCCACTGAATTGCCTTTACCCACATTTGTTGAAACCCATTTGACCATGTATGTATCAGTTCTCCATTGATCTGTTTATCTGCTTTTGCATTTAATACCACACTATCTTGATTACTGTAGCTTTATAATAACCAGTTAGGTCAGGTAGGATCCATCTTCCGACTTCATTCTTCTCTTTCAGAGTCATTGTGGCTATCAACGTAGAATTGTTCTGTTTTTATGTGAATTTTAGAATCAGATTGTCAGGTTGTAGAAATAAAACTGCCTGTATTTTGATTTAAAACTGCATTGAGTCTACAAATCATATTGAGGGAGAATTGGTGTATTGAGTCTTCTGATTCATGAAAAGAGTACACCTCTTCATTTATTTCTTTATCTTAGCAGCAAGTGTGCAGGTTTTGTACATCTTTTTCCAGGTCCATTCCTAAATATTTGATGTTTTTTGATACTATTATGATCTTTTTTTTTTTTTTTTTTTTTTTTAAAGATTTTGTTTATTTATTTGTCAGAGAGAGTGAGCACAGGCAGACAGAGAGGCAGGCAGAGGCAGAGGGAGAAGCAGGCTCCCCGCTGAGCAAGGAGCCCGATGTGGGACTCGATCCCAGGACGCTGGGATCATGACCTGAGCCGAAGGCAGCCGCTTAACCAACTGAGCCACCCAGGCGTCCCTATTATGATCTTTTTTTAAAAGGTCAATTTCTGATTGTTCCTTACTAGTACATAGAAATACATTTTTAAATTTTTTTTTTGTTTATCTGGTATCTTGCAAACTTGCTGAAATTTTATTTCCAGTAGCTTTACTGATCCTATGGGATTTTCCCATATGATCATGGCAACTACAAATAAGATAGTTGTACTTTATCCTTTCTGATCTGCCCCTTATTTCTTATTATATTGTTAAATATTTAAGTGGTAAGAGTGAGCATGTTTGCTTTGTACAATTACTTTGAAAAAAATTTTTTTTAAGATTTTATTTATTTATAGATAGGGAGAACATGAGCAGAGGGAGGGGCAGAGGGAGAGAATCTTGGAGCTCCATGAGAGGGCTCAGTCTCATGACCCTGAGATCATGACCTGAGCGGAAATCAAGAATCCCACATTTAACCAACTGAATCACCTAGGTGCCCTGGGGGAAAGTAATCCTTTAACATTATATATGATGTTTAGGAAGTATCTTTCTGTTCCTAGTTTGCTGAGAGTTTTTATCAGCCCATGGATATTAGATTTTGTCAAATAATTTTTCTACATATTTTGATAGATTGATATGATAGTTATTATTATTTTTTTTAATCTGTTAATGTGGTGAAGTACATTGGCTGACACCCCCCCCCCCCCCCGCCATTAAGCCAAACTTGTATTCCTGGGATAAATCCCACCTGGCCTTGATACATTACCATTTTTAAATATTATTGAATTCAGGTTTTTGAAATTTAAAGGAATTTTTGCATCTGTGTTCATGCGGGATCTTGGCATATATTTTTCTTTCCTTTTTTAAAAGATGTCATTTATTTGTTTTGAGAGAGAAAGAGAGTCCACACGTGTGAGTCTGGGGATGGGCAGAGGGAGAGAGAGAGAATCTCGGGTAGACTCCATGACAAGCACAGAGCCCTAACAAGGGCTTGATCTCACCACCCTGAGATTATGATCTGAGCTGAAGTCAAGAGTCAGACACTTAACTGACTGAGCCACCTGGGCACCCATGTAGTTTTCTTTTCTTAGAATGTCTTTGGATTTGTTTGCAAAAATAATTGCTGGCCTCAGATTAAGTTGCCAGATGTTCAGTTTTGTTCAGTTTTCTGGAAGAATTTGCCTAGATTTGGTATTATTTCTTAATGTTCGGTAGGATTTACTTTAAATCCATTTGGGCATAGAGTTTTTCTTGGGAAAGTTTTTAAACTAAAATCCATTTCTTTAATAGCTAGAGGACTATTTAGGTTATCTATTCTTGAGGTACCTTTGACAGTTTGTATCTTTTTTTCTTTTCTAGTCTAGGCTTGCTAGAGGTTTTGAATTTTATTGGTCTTAAATTTTTAGCTTTTGTATTCATTGATTTTCTCTGTTGGATCTTATTATTTTGTATTTTAGTTTTCAGTAGTTTTACTTTTTCTGCTCTGATTTTATTTTTTCCTTCCTACTTCTTACTTTGGGGTTTACTTCATTCTTTTTCTAATTTTTTAAGGTATGAGATGACAGAATTTATTTGAGGCCTTTCTTTTTTCTGAGATAGGCAGTTTTAAAAAAATTAATAAAATTTAAAATGAATTTTTAGAGGTGCTAGCTATTCAGTAGAATGGAATCGTACTTTCTAGTTTAGAACCTGCAAATAATACATGTTTTGCACTGACATTTTCATAAATATCAACTTGGAAAATTTGTAAGTAAATTTGTGCATTTCCATTTTTAGGAAGTGAACACCCAAAAGAAGTTCCCACGCACAAAAATTAAAGAAGGAATAGATAAATGGGTAAATTTAAGTGCTGTGTGGGTGGGGAAATTTTGCTTGGTAGTCGAGTGGCAGACAACTAACTCTTATTTATTTTTTTAAAATGTGACTTATGTGAACTTAAACCAAAACAAAACCAGTTCATCCATTTTTTTCCCCCCACTTTTTTCCCTTGCCTCTGGCAACTGCTAATCTTCATTTTTTAGAGCAGTTAGATTTGCAGCAAAATTGAATGGAAGGTACAGGGATTTCCAGTGTACCCTCTAGTACCACTGTCAGAGTGGTACATTTATTACAAGCTATGAACCTACACTGAAACACCATTATTGCCTAAAGTCCATAGTTGACATTGGGGTTCACTCTTGGTGTTATAAGGTTGTATTCAATGGGTTTTTAAAAATATTTAATGTCATGGTATCCTACGGAATAGTTTCACTACCCTGAAAATTCTCTGTGTTCTGCCTGTTTATTGCCCCTTGCTGTCAAGCCTAGCAACCACTAATCTTTTTACTATCTCCATAGTTTTACCTTTTCTAGAATGTTGTATATAGTTGGAATCATAGAGTTTGTAGCTTATTCAGATTGACTTCTTTAACATAGTAATATGCTTTAAAGTTTCCTCCATGTCTTTTTTGAAAACATCTTAAGACATTATATTTTTTAGAGCAGTTTCAGATTCACAGCAAAATTGAGAGCGAGATAACCCATATATCCCCTATTCCCACACATATATAGCCTCCCCTATTATCAACACCTCTCAACAAAGTGTTAAATTTGTTACTATCAGTGAACCTACACTGACACATAATTATCACCCAAACTTCATAGTCTTGGTGGTGTGTGTTCTATGGTTTGGATACATGTATCCACCATGATAGTATCATACAGAAAATCACTGCCGGAAATGTCCTCTGTTTTCCAGCTGTTCATCCCTCCCACCCTCTAGCCCCTTGCAGCCACTGATCTTTTGACTGTGTCCATACTTTTGCCTTTTTTGAAATGTCATATAGTTGGAATCTTACAGTATGTACCCTTTTCTGGCTGGCTTTTTTCACTTATAATATGCATTTAAGATTCTTCCATGTCTTTCCAAGGCTTGATAACTGATTTCGTTCTAGGGCTGAATATTACTTCTTTGGCTGGATATACCACAGTTTATTTATCCACTTACCTACAAAAGAACATCTTGGTTGCTTCCAGGTTTTGGCAATTATGAATAAAGCTTCTATAAACATACACGTGCAGGTTTTTGTGTGGATATACCAAAGAGCGTGTTTGTGGGAAAATATGGTAGGAGTATGTTTAATTTTATAAGAAAGTGCCAAACAGTCTTCCAATGCCACCAGTGATTTGAGAGTTCCTTTTTCTCTACATCCTCACCAGCATTTGGTGTTGTCATTGTTCTTCATATTGGCCATGATAATAGGTGTGTAGTGATATCTCACTGTTTAAATTTTCATTCCTCTGCTGACATAGGATATGGAGCTTCTTTTCTTATGCCCACTTGCTCTCTGTATATCTTCTTTGATGAGGTGTTAGGTTTCTGGTTCTTTTTAAAGTCAGTTCATTTGTTTTCTTATTGTTGACTTTTAAGAGTTCTTTATATATTTTGGGTAAGTCTTTTTTTTTTTTTATCATGTATCTCTGTCTTTCTTTTTATTAGAGTACAGTTGAGAACACAGTGTTGGATTAGTCTCAGCTATACGACCTAGTGATTCAACAACTCTGTGTCATGCTATGCTCACTACAAGTGTAGCTACCATCTGTCACCATATAATGCTATTAAAATGCCATTGACTATATTCCCTGTGCTGTATCTTTTAATTCCCCTAACTTATTCTTTCCATAATTGGAAACCTGTATCTCCTACTCCCCTTTACCCATTTTGCTTTTACCCCCATGTCCCTTCTCTTTAGCAACCATTGGTTTGTTCTCTGTATTTATAGGTCTGATTCTGCTTTTTGCTTGCTTATTCATTTATTTTTTAGATTCTACACATAAGGAAATGTTTGACTTATTTCACTTAGTGTAATAATATCCTGTAGGTTCATCTGTGTTGTTGTAAATGGCGAGTTCTTGTCCTTTTATATGGCTGCATAATATTCCATTGTGTATTCCTTTCCATTCCATATGTGTGTATATACCACATCTTCTTTATTCATCTATCAGTGGCCACTTGGGTTGCTTCCATATCTTGGCTCTTATAAATAAAGCTGGTATAAGCAAAGGATGTGCATGTATCTTTTTGAATCCCGCTACCCGGTCATGGAATTATTGGATCATGTGGTATTTCTATTTTTAATTTTTTTTGAGGAATAGAGAACTTTTTATTGTATGTAAATAAGATTATCTAGTTGTCTTCTGAATTCTGTTTTTAATTTTTTGGGAACTTCCATACTATTTTCCACTGTGATTGTAACAATTTAACATTCCCACCAGCAGTGCCCAAAGATTCTTTGTTCTCCACATCTTTGCCAACACTTGTTATTTCTTGTTCTTTTGATTCTAGCCATTCTGATAGGTATGAGGTGATATCTCACTGTTTCTGATTTGCATATTTCCCTGCTGATTAGTGACGTTTGGCATCTTTTCATGTGTCTGTTGGCTATCTGTATATGTTGTCTTTGGAAAAATGTTTATTCAGATCCTCTGTCCATTTTTCAGTCACCTTTTTTGTTGGTGTTGAGTTGTATAATGTCCTTATATATTTTGGATATTAACCCCTTGTCAGATATATCATTGAGAGATATGCTCTTATGCAGTAGGTTACCTTTTTTTTTTCTTAATAGTGATCTGACAATTCTATACGTTACTCAGTGCTCATCATGGTAAGTGTACTCTTTTTTTTTCCTTAAAGATGTTATTTATTTATTTATTTGACAGAGAGATAGAGAGAGAGAGAAATACAGTGAGAGAGGAAACATAAGCAGGGGGAGTGGGAAAGGGAGAAGCAGGCTTCCTGCCAAGCATGGAGACTGATGCGGGGCTGGATCCCAGGGCTCTGGGATCATGACCTGAGCCAAAGGCAGGCACTTAATGACTGGGCCATCCAGGCGCCCCACAGTAGGTTACCTTTGTGTTTTGCTAATGATTTCCTTTTCTGTGCAAGAGCTTTTTATTTTGATGAAGCCCCAGTAGTTTATTTTTGCTTTTATTTTCCCTGCCTGAGGAGACATATCTAGAAAAATGTTTCTATAACCTACATTTTCTTTTAGGAACTTTCTGGTTTCAGGTCTCACATTTAGGTCTTTAATCCATGTTGAGTTTATTTTTGTGTATCGTGTAAGAAGGTGGTCCAGTTTCATCCTTTTGAATGTAGCCATCCAGTTTCAGCACCATTAATTAATTAACTAATTAATTAATTAAGGTTTTATTTAGTGGAGAGTACATGCCAGCACGAGTGGGGGAGGGGCGAAGGGAGAGGGAGAAACTGACTTCCCGCTGAGCACAGAGCAAGAAGCCTAGGGCTTGATCCCAGGACCACCCTGGCTTCTTGACCTGAGCCTAAGGCAGCCGCTTAGGTGCCCCTAAGGTGCCACGCAGGTGCCCTTTCAGCACCATTTATTGAAGTGACTGTCTTTTCCCCATTGTATATTCTTGCCTCCTTAGTCATAGATTGATTGACAACGGGGGCATGGGTTTATTTCTGCATTCTCTGTTCTGTTCTATGTGTGTCTGTTTTTGTACCAGTACCATAGAGTTTTGATTGCAAGAGCTTTGTAGTAGATAACTGAGATCTGGATTTGAGATACTTCCAGCTTTGTTGTTCTTTTTAAATACTGCTTTGGCTATTTGGGGTATTTTGTGGTTCCATACAAATGTTAGTATTATTTGTCATCGTTTTTGTGGAAAATGTCAGATATGTCCTTTTTAAATATTTCCTAACAACCTGTAGCTTATCTTTTCATTTTCTTGACTATGTCTTTCACAGAGCAGAAGGTTTTCATTTTAATTAAGTTCAGCTTACCAATTCTCTCTTTCATGGATTGTGCTTTTGGTGTTATATCTGAAAAGTCATTGCCAAACCCAAGATTATCCTTA